>NC_072840.1:1297427-2594854 GCF_013085055.1 Fusarium oxysporum Fo47 | reverse complement strand
GGCTCTTACGGGTGTTCGATGAGTATTGGCAACTAACCTCAATAGCAACTCCTGTAACAGGTACAGAAAACGATTGTAAAGAACAAAGCGCTGGGGTAGTGAAAGGCCCCCAGCTTCTTGGGTCATCGAGTGGTACATCTTCCGCCAACGATTCTCCTTGGTGAGAGTCCTATCTTCGTAATAGGTCGTGATATCTCGTAGGGATCTTGATAGGCAAGGGAGAAGGATTTCGAGATAGTCGAGCACGACCGGAACTCGAGAGAAATGGACTTTGGAGTACTCGGCTAGTTCACGGAGCAGTTGGCCTGAGATGCTGACCTCCTCCATCGTCATCAACAAATGGGTATGGGTGCCCTCGCCCAAGGCATTGCGAAGGCCCAGGAGTTGAACTGCAACACGGTCTGCCCTTTCTGCCTCCAAGCAACAACCTTGGAGCAGATGTAGCTCAAGTTGGCCACCTAGAACCATCTCCATTACGAGAGGCAAAAGGCGTATCAGAAGAGAATGTCTATTTCATCACATAACGAGGTGGGCCACTGTTGATTTGATGTCCTTTCCAAGTCGACTCTATCCGCGTGACACCCTTGACAGTCGCTGTGATGATAGAATTAGACGATCGAGGCTACTGCATGCGGTGAGAGACTAGGAGGAGGTGAATAGTGGCGGGGTATCAATCGAGATTCTTCAGAATGGCTTGATAAGTAGATAGATGATGTAGATAACCGACGTTGAGATCAATTATGAGAGAGTGAATTAGACGAGAAATCAAGAATAGATTCAAGAATTGAGAGAGGATATCTGGTTAATAATAGAAGAGGAGGGGACGGCCGATCTGCAGGCCGTCAATAACGTGTGATCCGATCCGCGCAACTCGTTCAACACCATGAAGAGGTGCACCCGCACCAGTCTAACCATACATAATGCCTTCCCTGACGTGGTTGGTGCACGGTTCTCACACTGAGCCTTGAGTGAGCCCATCAGGTTGATGCACGTAATGACGGGGAGGCTCTTGAGGTTGTCGTTCTGCTCTCGACTCAGCTAAGGCCACAACATCCGGGGCCTTGGACCACCTGATGGTCAGATGCCGCCCGCATTCTCCGAACTCTGCAGCGGCATATCAATCAACTTGGGTTTCATCGAGGCAGATACACCAACGAGAGGAAACCAATATGTTGACGAACGAGGCATTGGGTGTGTGTATGGCGACTCGACACTTGCACTCCGGCCTGAGCCAACTTCTCAGGCGCTGCCACGATAGCAAGCGTGCTTCAACATGACGCCAGGCCAATGCATGAGGAGATTCGGGGCAGCAATTGAGCTAGATTAGGATTGGGTGGGCACTCGCACCATTGACCAGCCGAGTCAAAATGACCATTCCTAGAGGAGGAGAGCCAGAGCAACTGAGGTCAACTGAACTGAACTATCCACTGACAGTCCAGGTGCGACGTGTTGCTACGACGGCGACTCTTGACGTGCGTCCGCGGGATGTGGACTCTTGTGTGGAGAAATCTGATGATGCTGGGGATAGAGAAAATGAGGAAGTGCCTTCGAAGCGCTTGAAACGATGGTTGTGCTGGGGTACAGCTCGCTTTTCGACCTGGTCTGGCCTAGCATGACCTCGTGCTCATCCAACATTGCCAGGTACTCCACTTCAACGGCCGTGGGGGATCCCGGCGATGAGGCTCGGCGGGTTCAGGATAAGAAAACGTTCTCACGATGGTTTGCACGATGTTGCACGCTTTCATTCTGCGACTCACGAACTCATTGTACATACGTGCGTGGATGAACAAAAGCCCCCATGAGGTACATCCGTTCCTCTCGATTGATAAGTTGAGTAAGCATTGCAACTTACATGGCCTGACTGAGCTGAGCAATGCGAGTGGTCATTTTCTATAATGACGACAACGTGGTTCCTCTGATGAATGATGCTGAGTACAAGGAGGGTTGGTGGGTGGAAAGTGAGGCTTTCTGGATGGTTGGGTGAGCCCTCTCTCCGTCCAATTCTAGAGTTCCATGGCAGGTTGGGTATCAACCTGTCACCTCCAGTGAGCTTCTTGAATGTGGCCTCACTAGCCACACAAGCCACTTTTGACACTAATCCATGATAAGACTGTTAACACACTATTAAGATCATAATTGGGCCATTAACATTTGATAGTCTTTTTCTTAAACTCCAATCATTAGAGTCTTGCGGCTGTAAAGTGTAATAATTTATATCAAACTTTCACCTGAATACCTCCTGATGTATACATTTCACCAGTATGGATTGGGTTAAACACCAACCATAACGTCAAAGCTCAATCTCGAACATCCCCGCATAGCTTCAATTCTTGACGCCGTCCAAAGCTTGACCCCTTCAAGACGTTAGTGCCGCAATCGTCTCAGGCATATAATAGGCTTTGCCCCAAATCTTTCGCACATAGAACACGCTTGTGGCAGGTATTGTGATGTTTTATAGTTTCGATTATTTATGCCGAAGCTCCCTTACTTGTACAGGCATCTCGTTTCCTCATCCCATGGACCCTCCAGAGTTCGTGATCAGGTTCTCATTGGGAGCTCGCAGCTCGATAGGCCGCAATCTAGATCATAATAACATGTGGAACGACCTTAACCCTTGGAATCCCTAATAAAAAAACAAGGCACTCTTCCTGTGCCATCATACAACACCGCCGAGACCGAAATACAAAGAAGAAGGTCCACTCGAGCAGAAGAACCTGCAACGCGGCGCTGAAGTGCTGGGACTAGTCCGATTCAGATTTCTTTGCCGAGCGACGCTTTGGTTTGACTTCATAATCTCCCTTCTAGGAAGACTCTTCCTCCTCCTGGTCGGCCTTCAGACATCGTTAGTGTGCTGCTGCTACAGTGTTGTTCTAGATCAACTCACGTTGTAGGCCTGCTTCTCATCCTCGTATCGCTTCTTGTCAGCGGCAGCCTTGGCCTCATAAGGAGCGCGTTGCTTCTCGTTAAGAGCCTTCCATCGCTCACCGAGGAGCTTGCCGACTTGACCGAAAGAGATACCAGGGTTCTCCTCACGGACGTTCTCACGCTGCTCGTTGGCGAAGAACATGTAGGCGGAGAGGCCTCGCTTGGGGGCGTTGGGGTCTAAGTCGGTCAGCTGTGTTCAGTGCGGAACGCGATGGGGCACGCAGTGCATGGCAAAGCATGTGGACATTGAAAAGCCCATGGATGAGTGAAGACTTACCCTTCTTGCCGCGCTTGGTCTTCTCGGCCTTACCGCGCTTACCAGCAGCAGCCTTGGGCATTTTGAATGATTTCTGCAAACGGGTGTGAGTTGGTGGCCTTATGGATCATGCGTGCGACAGAAACAATAAAAAGGAGTTGATGGAGACTTCGCAGTGTTGAACACGAGGTCAGTGATAATGAGGGGTAGCTCCATGAAGCTTGGAGCTGAGCTTGGTATGAGAGATGATGGACAAGGTGGCGAGGCGCAAACGCAATTGCGCCTCCCAACGCGTCAAAATTCGCGTCGTTCAAGAAGAAAAAGGCTTCTGGGGGGTTTGCGCGTACCTGGGAGGTGAACTTGGGGGAAAGTAATTTGTGGTGTGGACGTGGTCTGTGATGCGCTTCCGTTAGCTATCTTATAGAGCTGTCGCGCGACAAAGTTTCAAGATCAAGATGATGCGCAAGAATAGGCGCGATGCAGCCCAGTCTGGAGCAACGTTTCGAGAAGAATCGATAACGAAGTCTAATCAAAACTTTGCGGCAAGACAGGCGCAACACCAGAAAGTAAAAACAATATATTTTATGGTGGTGGTGTGGTGCATGATAGAGAGGATAGGACAATACTCACCACAAAGACGTGCAGAAGCGTGTTGAGTGTAGAGGCGATTTTAGGTGGGAGAATTGTATGGGAGAAAAGAGAGGGAGAGAGAATGTATGGGGAGGGCCAAGGCAGCCTTTTTACTATGGGGGAGTGATTGTGCGTGGGGAGGGAACGCGACCTGCCCAGCTACCACACTTGGACTGTTATGCAGTGGGCTGGCCTGGGTGAGCTCTTGGTGCCCCCCTTCCTTGGGAGAAAGGGAAAAAAAATTGGGTGCGGTGCCCATTGCTCTCTGCGGTGCTTGGGAGCTTGCCCGCCCGCGCGCTGCACTAGTACTGTCGCAGCAGACTGTAGTCTGTACCTGTACCGCACCTGCCTTGGGCCATTTTCTGCCTCTGGGCCTGCTACTGGGGTGAAATGACCAGGACTCCGTCCTCGCCCCCTCATCTAAGCTCCCCAGAAACACCTGCCTCTGACCACTCACCAGCGTGTAAGCAGGCGGTCATTGTCTGGTACTGTACGGGTACAAGCCATACGCAGCTCGCCGCGCCGAGGTACAGTACAAAGGTCTTGTACCGCAGCACGATTGTAGTAATCCGCACAGTATACTTGTTGCTTAAGGAGACATTCGCAAGCCCCTCTGCCTTTGATTACGGTACCTCTTACCTTGCCTCTTACTCTGATCACTCCTAAAATAACCACACCCAATGGACACTTTGACTCTGCTCTGTGCCTGCCCAGTCAACGGGCTCAATCCAGCGGGTTCACGTTCTCCTGGGTGATACCTGCTGTAACTTTGCCTAGGTGCCTTCCCCTGTGTCGTGATCCTGCCTCCACCCCGCCGAGTCGTTCTTTCTTTCGGCTTTCTCTCAGTAGTCTCCGTCCATGCCGTCCACCTCCACCTCTTTGAGGCCGCTATGCTTCATCACACTCAATCGGACTTGGAGTCTCGCTCGACACGACGCTACTTGCACCCTCCTCCTGTTGGGACCTTTTTCTTTTCTTCGGTGGTTGTTGCCAAGTGCAATTACGTTTAGTAGCATATCTTTGCTCGGCGTAGTGAATATCAAGCACTTTGCACAAGCATGAGAAACACAAACCACAAACATGCTCAGCTTGCCATGGCGTGTTGTCACTTTTTCACTAATACGCCACGGTTCTTCCTCCCCTTTTGCTTTCGTCCTAGTGTTAGAGAATGAGTATCAGTTGGCTTGACTGTTGATAGATTAGTTGAGCTTGAGCCTCCTTGAGAAGTTGAGGGAGACTAAGAGGGGAGTGTTCAACCTGTTCAGGACTACAGCCAAAACCGTACTACTTACAGCATGTCATTGTTTGATTGTCGCCATAAAAGTGGCGCTCTCCAATCATGGTACAATAGGGCGATATTTGAAGGCGGGAGGTTGGTTGATACATTGTAAAATGCATTGCTAACTCAAAGTTCGGCGCTGCCCTGGCGGAGCCAAACTCACACATCAGTCTAGAAAGGGAATATCGGCGTTGCACTCTGGCATTGCATACTATTGGAGATCAAAGTGGGAAATGGTTCCAGTTGACGCCTCATGAGGATTGACTGAGTACACTGTTACAGCACCAGACCAGCCAACCGACTGTAATGGCCCGTTTCCGGGTCTGTCTCTATTATTCCCAGGTCGTGCATCATCCGGCCTTGGGAGGATCGCTATTGTCTATCCGAAAGACAATCTCGGGCTATCTTCGACTTCACTGTCCTTAACCCCTGTCCCGAGACTACTGCCTCACACATACCATACAATGCATCATCCATGTGTACATCGCACTTGGTTTGGCACTACCTTGAGACAATGGTATCACTTGCGCGACTCTGCTGATAGCCAGAAGGGATAAACCATGTTGATACAGCACGCGAAACGGCTTGGTTCCCTATGGTTACCTTTCTTTACACATAGCATTGATCCTGCCTCAACTTCGATATTCACTTCTCATATGTCCGTTACCAGGCAACTCTTTGATCAACGGCGGGGACGTCCTTCGTCAGTTCTAGACCACTCCCATTGAAAGTTGGAGCAACTTGTAACCCACCGCAGGGGCGGTACTTTAGCCCCATATGATGACCATGTATTGTCATACGAAATTTTCTTGTACAGGTACTTGTAGATGAGTACCCTGTCAGGGCTGTGATTCTACCTACCTATGCATCCTTACATCCATCCATCCCTTCCATTGCTCCTCTGCTTGTTACCCTCCAAAGCAAGGAGATAATATTCCAACTGTTCTCCTTCCCAATCTCCGCGAGTATACCACGCTCAGCACAGCTGAAGCTGACTGCCAACACAGGTACTTAGTGCTCCCTGATCTTCAGGTCACATAGCCTGGGCTATAAGTTGCCATGTTAGAGGCTGCAGAGGTTCATACTACTCAACAGATTGTGCAGGGACACCATACGATCCTAGCTCCGCAAAGAAAGGTTTGGTACGGAGTACTGTGCCAGTGTATCACCTGGGATTTTCGCTCAAGCAAATCTACGGATAAGAGAGACTACGATCATATGTGCATCATTGGTGATCAGTGCTAATACCACACGCTAAAAATGGATGTTGATACTCCGTCCCTTCGCTCAGTCAGATTGCAACAAGCAAAAAGGACAGGCCAAGACAAGCGAGAAATAGAGATGACGCCGGATACCTCATGGCGCATACTTCATCTGCGGGCATGGCGGGTACCACGAGTCGCGCGAGGAGCCTTGGTGTAA
The DNA here is from genome assembly GCF_013085055.1 of Fusarium oxysporum Fo47. Taxonomy (NCBI): domain Eukaryota; kingdom Fungi; phylum Ascomycota; class Sordariomycetes; order Hypocreales; family Nectriaceae; genus Fusarium; species Fusarium oxysporum. Next base: position 2,588,342 of record NC_072840.1, on the reverse strand, counting down.
TTGGGGTAGCAACAGACAGACACAGGCAGAAAGAGAGAGACAAGCAAAAGCGCCCGGCGCAGACGGCTTTGCCGAACTTGTTTGGTCGCGCCGGGCCAAAACAAGGTGCAAAGGCAAGCCGTAAGTGGCTCATGGGAGAGGTACCAGTAGAGACTTACAGCGGGTACGCGACACACCTGTCTTTGGGTGGTCATGTAGTCCTCCTGGCAGCTGATACTGTGCTGTACCTAGACGCCGAGCCAACTCTGGGCTCACGCCAAAGTTGAGAACAGGGAGCTGAGCGTCCCCCCGCCCAAATTCATTCTTTGTGTCCCTCTCCACTCGCTCTTCTTGACTGTTTTTTTCTGCTCGCCCCTTTTAGTTTCCTGCCACCTGCTTTTCAAGCTGTGCTCTGCTGACTTGTTGCTCTTAGCCTATCTCTGACTTTGAATCGGTGAAATCGGACCCGCGTTCGAGTTGCCCTCCTCCAAGATGAGCAAAATCAAAACCAAGGAAGCTTTCCATAAACGAATAAAGAAAGGTATAAGATACAGTGATTACTAGGTACTTAAGAAGAGCAAGAGGATTACTCCATTTTTAATTAACTACAGACCTTTCTTCCAAGTACTCTTAATGTATTAAGGTACCTATTTTCTCCAATCTCTATATCAGAACTGGAAACTGGAAAGCATCCTAGATTCAGTACTCCTTGGTCGCTGCCCAACACGCGACGACGCTAGTGATTAAATACGCCCCTTTGCGGCGCGCTGATCTGGTCCAAATTAAGGCAAATTCAGGGAGGGCATCAGAGTGATTTCGACGGCACGTTTTTTTGGGATACGCTGCCCTCCCCCATTCACTTCGTTTCCTTTGTTTCTCACCTCCATCCATTTTCCATCTCGAAATCGCCAAGACATATCACGTGCATTTACCGCCCAGTGGTCATAGCTCCCATATCTGCTAAGCCTTATCGGGAGCTCATGGTGGAGTCTTGAGAATCACTCGATCCGACAGAGTGGCGAATTGATGAAGTTGGAGACGAGGATGAGGTTGAGATGAGAGGCTTGAAACCTGGCACCTGCATGTTGTTCCAGGGACAGCCGTGATCGCGCATCGCTAGTAGCGAACTATGACTCTGTCCTGTCGTTTAGAATTTCCCTGCTCTTCTTTACCAGATTACGCATCGTCTCCACGACGGGATCTCACGAGCCCCGATCCAACAACGGGGATACGTATCTTTTCTTTCCCGACGGGACGGGACGAGGCTCGATTTCCTCAACGCATGGCCAGATCATGGAGTACCTTCAGGAACTGGTCACCTCGAAGTGAAGGGCGTTCGAAAAAGCAGTGAGCTTTTTTAGAGCCTGAATAGAGTTGATTTTCTCGTGGAATCATCATTCCTCCTCCTCGGGATCAAGTACAACATCTTGTAGTTCATCATCATGCACCCAATCAATGCCACTACCAACTATTATACCACTGGCTACGCCTTTCATTACTCTCCATTTCTGTTTGCTTGCCTTGACGTCCGCCTCGAGTTCCTCCTGCTCTTGCATCATCTTTGAGTTCGGAGGCACTCTCTTCTTCAGCTTGACTTGTTCTGCTAACTCAAGCATCTCAGCCGCTGAAGTGACGTTCTCTCGAGACTTGCGCAGCGTATTACTTTGTACATTTGTCAACACGCTTAACACCTTGTTCGTTTCAGCGGCCTGTGTGGCAACTGATATGGAGGTATCGTCTCTACCCTCAATGTAGGTCAAGAGTTCACTGGTGAATGTTAGTTGATAGCACATACGCGTACGAACAAATACACGGACCGCTCAACAAGAGCTGCTTCTGGGCCGCCATGAACGGCTCTGAGAATTGGGTTCGCCGTCATAACAGCCTCTGTTACTTCATTTCTCAGGATATACTGCGCTCTCGACTCCATCAGTTCTGATTGGGCTTTTTCTGTTTCTTCGGCGGTAAGGGACGAGGTTTCCTCTAAGAACTGTAAGCATATACTGCGAGCTTATCTCTGAGAGAAACAGACCTGGCTGATGTGACTTCTGCGCGTTTATAATAGCGATTTCAAGTCGAAGCTCTTGTATTCGATCATATAGTTCGAGGATCTTGGCTTCATCTTCTGAGATGGGAAGATGGGACATTTCTTCATGCCCGTCCAACATCGGGACGTCATTTGAGTCTGCCATAGTGATTCTGAGATTCGATATAGCTTTTCTACTGGAGTTCCTGCTGGGCCATGCCTTGTATCGCAAAACGCGTTGACCTTGACGACAAGCTTGTTACTGATTGTGGCTGGAACTGCGGCTTGGTAGGTGTGGCGTTCCCGCCAATTAAATGCTGCTTGTCACAAGGCACCGGTCACGGCGTCACGCTAAGACCAGGCTCCTATGGCCCATGGATAATCGGTGGATCTTTCGTCACGCGAAGATATTACTATAACTCATTCAACACCAGGTGCCCATTATAGCTCTGGTGATCAGAAACCATATCTTTACTGAAGTGCCCCCTTCTTTTCCGTCGGTCGCGCATTGCGGCAGTTTTTCCAATAGGAGATGTCTCGGGATGGCTCTCCAGGTGTTGATAGCCCATACGGGCCTGCGGCTGGAGGTCGATACCGCACAGTTCTCCATGTAAGCCTCGTCAAGATGACAATGAGATGTTGGCAACTAACTCAGCTGTAGCCTCGATGATCTCAAGGCCTGGGTCTCCAGGAAAACCTCGATTCCACCACAGCATATTGTCGCCTTGACGCCTCATGGCCGTACCGTCAAATTCACAAGCCTACATACAGAGGTTGGTTACTCAGTAAGAGATATGCCTTTTCTGACCATAGCCCAGAAAGAGATGTTCATATACGATATCCGAATAAGTTCCCCAGGGAATGCGAACCTCATCACCCCAGTCCCGGCTCCGAAGCGGTACGTCATCCCGAATGCGCCGAATACGATCGATGATGTACAGTCAATATCATCATGGCAAGAGCTATACAAGGAGCGTCGAAATTGGGCGATGCATTTGGTTGAGGACTGCGGACAGATGAACACAACAACTCTGGCGCTGTACAGCGAGATAGACGTTATCATCAAGTGCTTGGATGCGGCTGTTGCGAATCTCGAAATCAGCATCAAGACCATAGAGCCCAAATACAACGACCTGAAGAAATGGGTAACGCCTGCACTGGAAGAGCACAGGACTCTGGTTGAAAATTGGGAGCAATATCTCGATCTCGCCAGAAATACCCCGATCTCGCCTTTGATGGTCAAGTTTATGACTCGACAAGAGACCAAGAAGTCGAACCCAACTTTGGAAGACCTTATCGAACTCGATACCGCAAGGAAGGCGGGAAAACTTGCCCCGACAGCCCATCGAAGGTTCAGCGACAAGGCCAATCAACTCAACAACACAGCATCTCAGATGTATAGAAGCTTAGAATCGCTGATTGCCGACTTCGAGAAGCTCATGAGCCGATCTGCTCTTGGCCACAGCACAGATTCCGCACAGCTCCTTGAAGATATCGAGGCAGTAGTGAAGCAGATGGACTCCGACTACCGGGCAGCACTTGGATATAGCAATACGCAACGAGATGTAGCGCAAGCTTCCAAAACGGCTTCAGTGCACACCGAACACTTGGTACCAACGCTGAAAAAGCGAGTCAAAGAGATGGATGAGCTACTTCACTATGCAACAGACGCGCGAAATTCTATTGCTTCGGAATCAGCGAAATTCATGCGTTACGTTACGGAAATAACATCTCTTCATAACAACGTCAAAAGTCAAATCAACGTATTGAATCAGTCGGTAGATGACATGACGACATTTGATTATCTTCGTCTCATACACCAGCTGCCTTATATGTACGCAGCTTTCGTCTCAGAAGCAGTTCGACGACGCGAATGGGTTGATAAAGTCAAGACGGACTCGTCTACTCTAGCAAACGAGATGGCATTGTTTCAGGATGAAGAGTCCAAGCGACGGCGGAAGTGGCAAAAAATGATTGGCAGCATGTATGGTCCAGATCTGGACACAAATGTCATGGGCCTGGAGGTCAATTTGCTTGGGGAAGACAAACCATGGCCAGCTTTGACCAAAGACGACTTAACAGATTTCGTGCAGTTGTTGCAAGAGCAACCTGTTGATCAGAGTGTATTGGATGATGTGTTGAAGCTTGTACAAGAGCTTGACAATCCAACAAAGCAGCAATCCAAACGACTTAAGGCGTTCAAGAACGGAAGTATTCATGAAGTGGCCCTTGGCAGGAGTGGTCTCATGATTCGAGGCGATGATGATTTACTACAGTCACTCCAGGAGGATAAAGGTAAATTAGAAAACAAATTGAAGACGGCCGAGAGCCGAGTCCGCCGTCTAGAGGATTTGCTTCATCGACAGAGCCAAGCCAGCCGCCCTGGAAATCTCTTCCAGCCTCAGGGTCCCCAGCAACGCGAGAGAGGCAACTCTGGATCATCTATCAGATCGAGCCGCTTTGATGACCGTAGACGCTCTTCGGACGGCATCGACCCATTGATGCGGCGTATCACTCAGCTGGAAAACGAACTGCGAGAAGAGAAACAGCGGTCTAGTCGACTCCAGCAAGAACTCACAGCGCAATCGGATCATCATGAGAACATCAAAGGTCAGCACGAAGACTTGAAGGGCCAGCATGAAGACTTGAAAGGTCAGATTGCGGAAGTTAACACTACCAAACAAGATCTACTCGAGAATATGGAGGCCCTCGAACGCGAATTCGTCGAAGAGCGCAAGAACCTAGAGAATGAAATCAAGACTCTCAGAGCACGGTTGGAGGATACTGAAGACGAAATCGAACAGTTCGACGAATCAAGGCAGCACGAGAAAGCCGGATATGTTGTACGAGTGGAGGAGCTAGAGGCCGAGTTGGAGCAAATCAACAAGCAGCGACAAGATGATGCCCTCAAAGCGCAAGGGCAAGTCGAGTTCCTTCGCAAGGAAACCCGAATTCAAAGAGAACAACAAGAGGCCCTTGAACAACAAGTTCAGTCTGCACAAGAGGAAACCCAGGACGTCTCGAGGAAATTGAGTGTTGCTGAGGAGGCTCTAGGTGATCATTGGCAGGCCCTGAAAAGACTGTTTACTGAGCTGCTGCCCGAGGCTGCTGTCCCAGACAACTTTGTAGATCTTTCAGATGTGCTACTTACGCAAGCCGGAACGCTCGTTGAGAAGTCCCGAAACTCGGAGGCAGACATTGATTTACTAAAAACTAAGGCTGAACACTTCACGGCAACCATTGCGGAACTCCGGGAACAGCTTGCTGAGAAGGATACTAAACTATCCGAAGGCGAAATGAAAGCGGTTCATTTGCGTGAGAACTTGGCTGAGGAGAAAGCAAAGGTGATCGCACTTGAACAAGAGCTCGCAGATGGTAGAGAGCAACTTACCGAGTTGCGTGCCAAGCTCAGTGATGGCGAAACTGGGCCCGAAGCTCTGCAGACAAGGCTGGAAGAAGAAGAGAAAAAGGTCATGGCCTTGACCGAAGAAGTGGCCTCCAAACAGTCCCACGTCGGTAGTCTGGAGGAAGAGCTTCGCATGTTCCAAGAGAAAGCCGAGTCCCTCCAGGGCAAGATGTCTAACTTGAACAGCCAGTATGAGCACCGAGACGAGAAGACTAAGGATCTTACACAGCGCCTCTACTCTCAAAACGATCGTATGTGCCGGCTGTTGGAGCGCGTAGGATTTGCCATTACCAGGAAAGATGGAGATATGACCGTTACTAAGATTCCACGATCCGAAAGAAATGCTCAGAACCCCAACGACTCCTCTGACCCTGGTTCGTCCCTACGCAAGTCAGGAACTCTAAGCCGTGTCTTGGGCGATAGCACTGATCTCGAACTCCTATACTGGCTTAACAACTCAGACTTGCAGGCCGAAAATGAGAAATACGAAGCTTTCATGAACAAGATTGGCAACTTTGACATGGAGCTTTTCTCCGAGACTGTATATCGCAGGATCAAGGAAGTAGAGCACATGGCTCGTAAGTGGCAGAGGGAAGCCCGATCCTACAGGGAGAAGGCACACCTTCTGCAAAAGGATTCGCACGAGAAAATTGCGTTCAAGCACTTTAAGGAGGGCGATCTGGCTTTGTTTCTCCCTACGCGCAATCAGCAAGCCGGTGCGTGGGCCGCTTTCAATGTGGGCTTCCCACATTACTTCCTGCGCGAGCAAGATGCCCATCGCTTGCGTCACCGAGAATGGCTTGTTGCCCGTATCTCACGGATCCAAGAGCGTGTCGTCGACCTTTCAAAGAGTCTCCAGCCGAGCAGCGAGACAGATTCGATCAACGATGAGGAGAACGATAATCCCTTCCAGTTGTCGGATGGTTTACGCTGGTATCTGATCGATGCTTTCGAAGACAAACCTGGCGCCCCCTCGACGCCTGGAATGGGCAAGTCAACTGTTGCGGCTAATACCGTGGAAGCGACAGCCAACATTCACACTCATGCTACGGGTGGAAAGGGTAAGAGTCGGGATAGCGTCACTAGTATTGAAGGTATTAACAAGACTTTATCGAAGAGTCTTGAGAGTAGGCGTAGCAGTACCGGCTCCAAGAAAGCCCTGCCGTTTCAGCTTGGAGGCACGGCTTTGTTAAAGAATAGTGCTTTGGCTAGCGAGACCAACTCACTCCGAGCGCATCCCACCGACACACCATCCGGCACAAGCCCTACGCACGGGGGACTTCTCACGGCAGCCAATGCGAGCCTAGCACAGAAGGCTCTGGCAGAAGGGCAAAAGAGCGAGCAAACAGAGAGTCCGAGCAAGTCTCCTTCGGGCGAGTCATCAAACCAAGGCGGCAGCGCCAAAGCGGACGAGGTACGAAACGTCGACACCCTTCTTGGACCATAATGATGGGTTGCTGACGGCCAGTTAGCAGCCTCGGAACGCTGTGCAACGGGAGGATTCGGCTGAAAGTCCGACGAAAAAGTCGGTTGTGTGGGATTCTCTGTGGAGTGTTGACTATAACTATGAGAGTGCAGGTAGAAAGTAGTTGAAGTCGGTTACTCGTGTATGTGCTCGTACAGGGCCAACTTTTCTTGCATTTAGGAAGTCTTTACTCTGGGAAAGGATGGGATGTTATTACTTGTTTGGCGCACGAGCAGTATGTGTAAAGAAAGGGAATAGAGTTCAGGAGCCTTTCGGATGGATAGCTAGGATGGGAAATGGAGATTTGTTTACGGATTACAGGGTGAGACGAGAAGGAGAAGGCCAAGATTCCCTTCTGTGATATCTTTCAATTTACTACATTAGACTCACGCGCCTGTCACATAATGTTCACGTTTTATTTAGGGTTAGCAAAAGGTGTCTGGGGGAGGCAAGAAAACTTCTAATTCCTATACCAAGTGGCAAAGAGATATAGGTAAATTTTGTATAAGCTCTAGCAAATTCACTATGGACTAGTTGACCTTTAGACTAGTCTTTCGGCACTTGATCCCTGGTCAGAAGTTTTCTTCCAGTCAGGAGGCTATATATCTTGCTTTATCAATTTATCTGCACAAAAGCAACTACCTAGCCAACTAAAGTCTGTTTAACAGATCAAAATCAAATAAATAAAGGAGTGTTCGCAAGAACTCTGGGTTCTTGGCAGGGGCATCTGGGGACTATGGTTAGGCGTCAAGGCCTGATAGGGGAGACAATAAGGTTGGGGCAATGGACACGAGATGTATCCGAGAAATCATCATCGGCGGTCTCGGCCGGGGCGTCATCGTCTTGGATGGAAAAGATGGAATCTTCAGGACCATTACAGCTCTGTCTCTGATTCATACTGCATCACAGCATGGACCTGGCTGCCGGGCTGAAGACACTCCTTCAACCAATAGATATATGTTGGGAATCCAACTAGTTCGTCATCACTATCATCATCATCACCTTCGTCACTTTCGTCGCTGTCTTCGACATGGCTTTTGACGACAGTGCTTGGGACATACTCCTGGTTCTCGAGGGTTTTAATCCAAAAGTCCTTGCCTAACTTACAGTAATCCTGTCTCACCGGAAGGCCAAGAACAACAAGTGTCTTGAGCTTCAAATGGCTTCCCATCTTAACACAGAAGGACTTGAGTTCCGCGTTGGGACCATCGGTCCAAGGTCCTGAGAGATCAAGGCAAAGGCTCTCGAGGCCAGTCATGAGGGACCAGTCCAGCTGAAGAAGAGCCAGACGATCCGCATCTCGTCTGTGAAACAAGGCGTGATGGAATGCGACGTGCATATTGGCATCGAGTCTATCAGGGAAATGAGAGATGAGGTACTCATGCTCTTCCATTTCATCGGGTAGTTCGTCCTTTACCATCCAAGGAGAAGAACAAACCATGATGTGGCCTCGTCGTTGGCACTCGAGACGATTATCGTTTACATGCAGCTTCTTGACATAGGCATTACGGTTAGGACTGTCAATTCCACCGTAAACGTCAACGGCGAAGGGAAGATCATCCATGATATCGCCGGTGAGAACAAGAAGATGTCCAGTGTCACAGCGAAATGCTTCGAGGTCCGGATGTGGGTTGTTGTGTCGACTCCAGAGGGCTCGCATTGGCTCGACAAGATCGGGATTGAGATATCTATCATAAACATGAAGCTGATGAAGCACTCGATTCTTTTCGAGAGCTAGCTTCCAGCTCAGGTTTGCGGGCGTCAAAAAGTCGATCTCACCGTCGATGACAGGTGCCTTGTAGATACATTTGTGTTGGAGGGTGATACTTTCGATCTGCCCCTGTCCAAACACCCCATCACAATCCGTATGACCTCCAGTGTAGATGAGGGTGTAATAGTCACTGAAGTCTTCACCGCAGACAGATCCACCATGGGTGAGTAAGTGAATCTAGCTCTTACTCTTTTGGGTGATCTCGGTGAGGATTTTCAGAATGGTCTCCTTAGGGAGTGTAGGGAAATTTAGTATGCTGGGGGCATCCTGAGTGTTAGTCAGAGCACTCATAATTGCGTTTGTAGGATGACTCGTCGATACAGTAGTGTGATAAGTGCCAGTTTGGTCTGGAGAAGAGACTGGTGATGGTGGTGAGAAAGGTCTGAGTTTGAAATTGGGGTAAAGAACCGGCAAGGTCACTATCTGATTGATACATGATTGTTCACGTGTTCATGGAGTTGTGCCAGTGTCGTGTACTATGTCGCTACCACTGTGATCGAAGAAGGGAAACTGTTCAACTGCTCAGTCCAGGCTAAATGCCTCATGATTCAGTCTGTCGCGCAAAGCACCTGACGGTGTAAGTGAGGTTGTCGTAGATGCCGGCTTCTGATTGGCGTTCGTGAAGTCGAGCTTATCTGGGGTCATGATGAGAGATAAGGCACATGTAAACCATTAAGTTGAGCTCCGAATTGTAAGTCTGTTCAGTAATTAACTTCTTCCCATATTCAACATATAAGTTTAACCGCATTCATCAATCGGCAGTCATGTCTTTAGAGATGCACCAAGGTTTGCAGCGCTCATTACCTCCCGAACTACTCTATCACATTATAGAGGCTGTCTTACCTTCGAATCCACTGGCATTAATCCCAGCGTCACATATTTCGACAAAGACATTACTTTCTCTGACACTGGTTTCGCGCGATACATACAAGTTAGCTAGTCGGCTGCTTCGAGAGCGATGCCTCTACATTGATACTAGTCGACGCCTTGCGCAGCTGTTGCTCTGTCTTCCTCACTCTGTACCAAGCCTCCCGCCTATATTGCCACTGCGGAATATCACATCGCTCTATCTAGCCCCATTTAAAGACAAGTTGGACGACCAACCCACAGCAGCTTGGGTGCGGGAGCTATTCTGCGAAATATGCGGTACACTGCGAAGGCTGATTGTCCACATGCCATTCCAGAGTTTGGATCCACTGGATGACCACTTGAATGTCAGGAGGACTCTTCGCGAGGGGTTCGAACGGCTTGATAAACTAGAGGAATTTGTCTGCCTTGGCGATTACCCGGCACTGAGCCTTCAAGATGCTCCTACTGATGTCTGGGGTCTATGGCCGGATCTCAAACGCCTTACAATATTTGGGGCACCACTTGATAATCATTGGCTATGGTGGTACATCGCGACGCAGCAGCAGCTTGAGCATGTCATCCTCGCTCGATCAGTGAATGTCGAGGCAGCCAACATCAAGGAGGAGTATTTTCACAAATTGCCACGAGATGACATGCGGTTGGACCGGGATATCAAAATTACCCTTCTAGACGCGGCTTTTGTGTGGAGGGGCGTCAAGACATCACGTTGGAAGGAATTCGATCCGAAGGAACGGATGACAGTCGAGCTGTATGATGTGCCAACATCGTTCTATGGCGATGAGATGCCCAGGGAGCTTGTGACGACATGGGTGAGACGAGGTGCCTTGAACGGGAGTTTATGGGATTGGGAGGGTGAAATTGTGAAGGAGACTGCGACCGATGCTACTTGATGTATTCGTTCTTCGATACCCGGGTTTTCCATCATCATATTGACGATATAGTAAGTCTTTGTTTCCGTTCATTCTCATGTTAATCAGCCTTCATCGTGATTCGACTGTCATAGTTGGACCACCTGAGCGGATGAACACATCACAAGTTGAAGAACATTCAGAAAATACCTATTCGAGCTCGGTAGATAATTAAATCCGAACTCCAAGTCAAGTTTATCCAGCTGAAAACAAACCCCGCAAAGTCCAAACCAATCGTCTACGGATGCATCGGAAACGCAGCTCAAACATCCATCAATTGTGAGGCTCCCGGGTAGCTCATACAGCCTCAAGGGTATCAAAAATGGTGGTCAGCAGCTCAAAAGATTGGGGGTTCAGAGCCAAATCCCACCGAAAGCTGTCCCCAATGCCCTGTCTAGCCTCTCCCCAGGCGGGGTTATGGGCATGTTCAGTGGGGTGTCTACCCTGTTCACCTGCCCGAATGGGGTAGAAATTTTCGAGGTGGAGCACGCTCCGGCTTCGCTTTCTTCCAGAAAACCCGCCATCGCAACGCCAAAAATCCCCGTGTTTCCCCCGGCCGTTGAGTCTGCGGTTAGCGGATGTGGATTGTTTCTCCATAAGCTTTCCTAACGCTGAAGAGAACAGACCATCTCGGTTTCTGTTACATACTCGCTCTCCGTGCGCTCTTTCGAAGTCTCACGATCCGAAAAACTCCAGATTTTGTTCCTCCACTGCCATGTCGCCCTGCGGCAAAAACTTACACGCTACCACCGAGAGCTAATAAGTTCCCGATCAGAAAGAGAAAAGCCTCTGTCGCGAAATCGCCGCCCACACAAAGACATGCTCGCAAGCCACGCCCTGTTGTGACCGTTTGACCGTTTGATCTGTCCGACACGAGCGTATCCCTCATCGTTCCTCTCCCCCCGGATTCTCAATCCCGACCCTTCCGAACCCTTTGTCGGCCACTGTTGAAAATGCCCGAGAAATCGGCCTCAGTAGTGTCCTACGCTGCTGGTGCCTCTCTTGCTGCAGCAGCGCTCATATATGTTTTCGCACCAAACTTCTCCATCGATCACGACGCCACGAGCTCCAAGAAAAAGTCTATAGTCGGTTTGAGAAACCAAGCCAATGACTGCTTTATCAATTCGGTTCTCCAAGCCCTTGCCGGCTTAGGAGAGTTGCGCATATATTTGATTCGCGAAACGCACCGCCGCCGTATCGAAGACCCGGCAGTATATGCTAGTCTTGTCCAGCCAGAGGGCAAGCAGATTGCCCAATGGAAGCTACAGGGCCTGCAAGAAGGACTAGTCACACAAGGACTGAAAGAGATGCTGGATGCGCTTAATGAGCGCCCCATTTACAAGAAGTCCATATCGCCGTTCCAGTTTGTCAAGGTTTTGGAGGCGGCGTTCAAGCAAAGGATCAGCCGCCAACAACAAGATGCGCAAGAGTTCCTGCAAATCGTGGCTGAGCGCCTCAAGGACGAGTATCACTGCGGTCAACGAGCAAGACTACACATGCGGAGACGCGGTCTGTTTCCTACCCAAAGTACACCGAGTGTCGAGAACACGCTGGATAGTCAAGACAATGGTAAGGACGGCGACGAATCCTCACCAGAGCAGCAGCCCACTGCCAATGGCGACAACGACTCTGCTATCGAACCATCCGAGGAAACCGAGATTCCCCAGGACAATGGCCAATTGCCGATAGAAATTGAAGAGGGCTTCCCAATGGAAGGAAAGTATGAGTCGCATCTCGAGTGTCAGACCTGTCGCTACAAGACTAAGCCCAGGGAAGAGACCTTCTGCACTATAACTTTGGCTGTGCCTCAGGTCTCAGGCACCACGTTGAATGCATGCTTTGACGGCATCTTCAAAACCGAGTACATTGATGACTTCAAATGTGAAATGTGTCGATTGATGCAGACAAAGGCAGATTTAGAGGTCGAGATGGCCAAGTCCACGTCCGAGAGTTTCAAGGCGCAAGCCCAGGAAAGCATCGACAAGCTCCAGCATGCCATTGACACAGATCCCGAGAATCCCCCAGAGGATGTCGAGCTTGGCGATATTCGCTTTGCGCCCAAGAGGAGGATCGCAAAGACCACTCGAATGTCCATATTTCCAAAGATATTGGCTATTCACCTCTCCCGCTCCATCTATGATGTGGGCCAAATAACACAGAAGAACTCGGCCAAGGTGGTCTTTCCCGAACAGCTGCCTCTTGGTGGTTTGATGGATCAAAAGAGATACAAGCTGCTCGGGCTGGTTACTCACCGTGGCGGACACAACAGTGGTCATTACGAAGCATTCCGACGACAGAACGTTGCCGCACCCTTCTCAAATCCGAATACCTTCCAACCATCGGAAGCTTTTAGCAAGACGCCGACACCCATAGGTACCCCTATCATGGGAGGAAGACCGACGCACAGTCCGGCAATCTCTACGCCTGACCTCCTCTCAGGCTCGTCTGGTGACTCGACGCCTTCTCTGGAATCTCTGCCGGTCCCACCTAGGAGTGTCCCTTCAGACCTACGAGGCTCGGTGAGCTTACCAGCAATTGGTAAACAGAAGGATCCGGAAACCAGTAGTCTTCGTTCTGTGGCCGCCTCTACAAAGTCAGCTCTCTCCAAGCTTACATCGCCCAAGCAAACAAATAGCAGTTCGTTACCACCCAAGTCTGTGACATCAAACGTCGCAAAACGATCAAGGAAACGAAAGTCAGCAACAGACAAATGGTGGCGCGTCAACGACGAAAAGGTCAAGGAGGCAAAGACCAGCGAAGTCTTGGGCATGCAGAGAGAGGTGTATCTGCTATTTTACGAGCTCGATAAGGATGCTTAGGATCCCGATGAGGTTTATCCAGTACGTGAAGATGAAGGATTGTGTGTGATGCTCTGATGTGCCAGTTCTGTTACGCTTTACAGAGTTGATGAAGGGGGCCTATTTTTCTTTCTCTCCTAACTATTTGCATAGGGTTGGCGTTTCAAGCAAGACAGTTTCGGGATTATCTATACAGTTAGATTCCATGGTGCTTTTTAACAATATTTGAAAAATATCCAGCATTGGATACCTGGGAGTTGATGAGGAAAGAAGGTCATTTATAGATAGGGGCTATCATTCTTATCTATGGCAGTAGTGAATACACAATTAACGGACAACAACGTATTTAAGTAGGAGATTGCTTGTTCCTCGTGCTGGACATCTTGCCCAAGTATAATTTGAAGCCATCATTTGAATATTTCTATCACATCTTAGTTTCTAACCTCCCAATTACATCTGCAATCGTATCCAAAACGATATTACTTTAATGTCTAGTGGCCAATCACAGTTCAACAATCAATGAGTCAGCATAATATGCAACAGCTAACAGATTGGGGATGACGACTTCACCAACCTCGTTGATCGCGTTCCCTGTTACACTTCCTTTTATACATTTTTCTCTTTGTCAAGAGAGCATCTTTATTTGTAAGGCAGTCTCTGTTTCACATAATAAGAGACTCAGTATATTATCCACTGGGGCTGAGCTTGACCACCAGGCTGCGGGTCTTCGCGACAAGGGAGCAGCATCGTCAATCCTTCGCTTGGGTCCAAAAGAAGCAACTGGCGAATACCTCAACCCATATGAGAAGCCTAATATCCCGAATCGAGCTCTCTCTCTCTCTTTCTTTCCACATTAGGATGTTGAGCCCGAGAAGGAATTGTTTATCGTTTCATTGGTTCCTGTTGAGATCAGACGCCGTCAGACAAATCTCATAACTCAGACGCCTTTTCCACCTCTCATATAACACAATCATTTTAGCCGCGATGGTGGTCATTTCTCGACGCACGAGACGTCGCCTACGGTCCATCTTCATTCTTATTCTCATCTCCACCTTCATCATTTATTCTATCCTTCCTCACGATTCAGCCATCCGCCTGGCTTTTGTCTTCAACATCTCGCGCTTCTTTAATTTTCTGCGTGGCGCAGCAACAAACCGAGACGCTTGGTTATGGAAATCGCCACGGTACGCCGTAGATCTCAAGAACGAAGTGGGCTACCTCATCAAAACCGGGTATGGAACGCGTCACCGAGTGCCTGAGCAGCTCGCTGCCTTTGAGGCAACAGGGGGTTTCTTAGGAAAAGAAGGCGAGAGTTTCCTAGTTGTAGGAGATTGGACGACAGTGAATCAGACAGATGCAAAGCTGATAGGCGTGACGGTGCACGATGCTATCAAGAGAGTTATGGAGACCAAGATCAGAGGCAAGGTGGATGATTACCCCAGGCTGGTAAAGTACACAAGTCTCCAGGCAAAGCTCCAAGCAGGAGACGAAGAAGAAGCTCTGAAGATTGGGCAAAGTTATGGCTGGGAGCTTGATGCGCTAAAAGTTTGTCTCTCTAACAACTTCTCTCCACACCGCTAACAGAGGCAGTTTATCATGGGCATGGAGATGATATATCATCAGTTGCCAGGCAAAAAGTGGTACATCATCTTAGATGACGACACTTTCTTAATACGACCTTCTCTGGAGCTACTCATGGGTCACGTTGACTACCGCAAGACCCAGTATGTTGGTAACGCAGTAGGCGATTACAAGGCGCGTTTTGGGCACGGAGGATCTGGAATCCTGATATCCGGAGAGGCGATGCGCCGTTTGTTCGAACACCCGGGCATCGTACAAGAAGCATACGCCGAGTCCATGACCGAGACGTGGGGAGATCGACTGGTGGCGACGACGCTCCAGAAGCTAGGCATATACATCGAAGAGTCGTATAATCATCACTTCAATGGTGAACCTCCTTCCATCACGCGCATCTGGGGTGATCGTTTCTGCTCGCCCCTACTTTCATTCCATGGCTTGCGGAAGCCCGGCGAGATGCGCCGTGTCGGGGAGACACTCGCAAAAATAGACAAGCCAGTGTTATGGCACGACGTTTGGCAGTTGTTTGGAGGCTCAGCTATGTCGGCGCTTGAGAGCCGCCCAACAGAGCTAACGGCGGATCATGTGGGCAAGCCGGACGAGCACACCCGCTCATGGGGCGATGTGAGGAGTGCCAATGCTTGCCAGAAGCGATGTGAACAGAGCGGACGACGCTGCTTGGCATGGACATATGAGATGGAGATTGAAAGATGTCACACGAGTCCTTGGCTACTGCTGGGGGCGGACGGCGCTACAGGCAAGGCATCGGGCGTAAACTGGCCCGAGGTGAAGCCATTGCTCAAAGGCTGCAGATAAATGAGGAGACATCATCCTCTGCCAGCGAGTAAGAGAAAACGAGCTCGTGTTGGCTAAGCCTGAGATCCTGCTTTGCTGTTCAAATTCGAACTGCTTCTGAGGACTCGTCATTGGCGTGAGTTGTCTGGCAGTACCATGCTATTGCTCGGGGCTTTTCCCCGGCCAAATATGTATCATGTACTATATCATGTATCATATGCACATTGGATGCCCCCTTTAGCCTCAAATATCTGTTCCCACTCAGTGAACGGAGTAAGGAAGAAAGCAAGAGAAGCCTCATTGGAACGCCTCCGAGGACTAGCGACCCAAGAGCCGACCGCTATTGTATTGACAACCGGTGTGGAGAGAAAAAACTGGATCGTGGATACCGCTACAGCTCCTCTGCACATGGAGGGTAGGGAGGGGAGGGGCTAAGGACTGAGCCAGCAAGCAGTGGTCAAGTTTAAGGTCAGCGTTCCAGGAATCCGGGAACTAATGGTAGGCGAGAGAGTGAGCAGACAGGCGACCAGTAAGGCGAGATAGTGAGATGCGCAGGAAAGAAAAGCCGGTTGGCCAGGCACCCTCCCTCAACCCCCCCTTGCTTGACGGCCTTCGCTCGCTTGCTTCCCGTCGCCGTCTGTCAGCCGGGATGTTTGCCTTTACAGAGAGGAGGGTGGGTGGGTGATTGCCATTGCCGTTGCCAATTTGTACCTATAGGTATAGCACAGTGCAGGAATAGACCAGGTCTGAGGAGGATCCGCTGCAGTTGGGTGGGATCCATGTGGGTGGATGGTTCATTAGCGAACCATGGCTTGAAGCTGTGGAGAGGCTCGTCTCGCTTACGTCGGGACCTTGCCGTTGGGCGTAGGCACCTATATCGTGTACGGGTACGGCCAGAAAGCTAAAACATGACCGAACAAACTGACGGTTGAAGACACTTACTCGTCTTGTTGTGCTATGGTGCATTCATGACCAGGGCCTGTTTTGAGGTTTCTGGCTCCCAGTTTGGTAACTATCTCCTGGAGATGGAACAAGGCGAAGTGACACAGAGGGCAGGGGTTTCGGATTTGCTGAAATTGGAAGAGGGGGGAAGATGATATTGGATATCTTAAGATTGGGGAGTGTGGACAACGGCAAGATTTGCAATTCACCGTGGCCTAGCCCGGCGGGTACCTGTTTGTGAGAAACGGCCGGCTAAAGGAAATAAAGGATACTTTTTGTAGGTAAAAATGACGACTGTGACGAAAGGCAATCTTGCAGAGTACGGAGTCGGTCGGAGTAGCTAGGTTTGAAGTATGATATAATAAGAATTCAAGTGCAAATCTAAATTCAAACCATGGAGTGGATAGATTTATTTTGGACTACATATGACTCAGCCCAAAGAACAACGAACGAATGGAAACAGAGAAGGGAAAGGTAGAAGAGGTAAGGGAGGGACGGCAGTTAGCTTTGGTTCCTTCCACTTGCTGGTTGGGTTCGAGCCAGCGAGCACCGTCTGGTTGGTACCTGACATTAGTGGCTCCTATAGAATGACTTGGAAGGAAAGTCAAGTCTCTTAGGGATGTGTTGTGGGGTCAGTGGCTTGCGGGGATTTGACTTTGACATTTTTGGAGAAGCTCTCAGCATTCGATTGAGGGATGGATGAGATACGGATACGCAGATCAGTGCAGTGGTTGGCTGCCTATCTATACAAGGAGAGAAGAGACAACAAATGGATAACGACAGCTAGGCCCCAGATGACCTACACTGAAGATTGACTATCCAGGTCTAGCCCAAGCGTTAATCTCAGTCGGAACTTTTCAACTTGAGCTCATGCTCATCACAAAGAATAGGGGTGTATTGAGCGTTGGAGTCTACGACGGGACGAGAACCTTGCACCCGATAGGCCATGAGTGGCACACAATCAAGCCAGTTGCCGCCTTGTATCGAACTCAAGCCAGGATTGCCCAGGCCACACCACATGCAGAGTACGGTACACGGACATAACTCTTGCATGCGCCTGTGCAGATGAAGCCTTGAACTCTAATCGGTGTTTGCATTGTACTTGATCATCTGCTAAATTGAAGATGCAAGGCGGGCCGAAGAGAATACAGATTATGGCTGCTCGCAACAGACAAGTCTTATCCCTCTCCTCAGGTGCTCAGCTATATGCTGGCCAGTCTCTTTGAAGTGTATTGCATAACAATACATATATGGGTATAAACACAGCCAACTAATCCTCACGGAATCTCTGCCAAGCTAACCTAATCATCCATGCTATACGGATACCTTGCCCGGTATTGCGCCTCATTAACAGGGTTAGGTATTCCACAGAGCTTGGGCATGGTAACAGCTTCTATAGTGCTTCCAGAATTGCTGGATACTAGGGGTCTAGTCAAGCGAGTAAAGGAGAAACGCGAAAAAGAAATTCTCGTTAGTAGGTAGTAGCCGACTTGAGATGATGAGCATATGTATGTGATATTTCTATATCCATGAGATTGAGAGTATGGAGTAACCATGTCTGTGTGAAGTTTATACAAGGTAAAGCTTTGAAGCTTGAGATTGGCCAAGATCTGTCGTTCGACGGGCGATGCGCCGCTAATGCACCTGCTTCCAGCTCCAAAGAGGCTCTAGCTGGAGCTACTATTCTTCCGTTTAGCTGATTGCTCGATTGATGCGTTATGCTAGGAACCAAAATGGGAATGATACAACCATCAACTCCAATTTTCAAAACTTAGAAGGCCGACTGTTTGTTTGTTCGCATCCGACCTTGAGCGCCTCATCAAACAGCCTTTTCAATAAGCGAGGCTCCTTTGCACCTGCCTCTGCCAACTGCTCTGCTGGGCAAATACCTCGCCTCCATTTCGTTTACATACCCGTCCGTCTGTTGCATAAGTTCTACAAGTAGAGTAAAGCAGGTCGCTCGCTCACTGGACCAAGTTCGCGCGGCGCTTGTTTGTCGAGTATCGATCATCCCGTATGGGCATCGGCCTACAAAGCCCGGCCCGTCTCCACTAGAACTTTTCAATTTACTGGGACCCGGCGGCCAACACCAACACCACCACCACGGTCACCACTCCCACCACTACCACTACCACGCGGCAACCGGGCAGGGGGCGATCCAGTTATTCTGTTGTATAGTATTGTACTGTACAGTATAGTATCTTCGATGCTTGACGACGACGACGAAGGGACAGGACGAGCCAACTCTATTTCCCGTTTGCCCCCGATCTTGGAGCTCAGCCTCTGAGCCTCGCTTCCGATCCCGCCTCTTGGACCCCTGGGTCTTGCGATCTTCCTCTTCGCTGTGCTGTTGTCGCTGCTGCTCCTCCTCCTCCAGTGCGTCACCTGTTGATGGTCTTGGCCCCGTCCATCACCGCGACTCTTGCTTTGCTCTCAGTGGCAGTTGCATCGCCGTCGCATCGTGTCGCGACCCCTGGTACTGGGTTCTGCCCCTCTTGCACGCCTTTGCTCCCCCTGCCACGCCCTGGCTTTGGCTCCTCTTGATCTTCCTTGCCCAGCGCCAGCACTTCGACTTCCTCCGTGACCCAGGGTCGCGTCCCCCTGGTCGCTTGTCCTTCTTCCTGACTTTGCTTTGAGGCTCCATAAAAATTTCTAATTAAAAAACAACATGGCTCAAGAAGACCATGGGCAGAGTCACGGTGACTCTCCCAATAATCCTACAATTTCTACTCCGACATCGACGTCTCCTTCTCTAGCTCCCATAGTTACATCTGTCACCGCTCCTCCAGCTTCCAACACGAGTGCTGGACCTCTCAACACTGCTGCTGCCGAGACGACACTCCCACCCATCACCGAGCTTGCTCCAGTGCCGTTCACGGCTGCGGACCGCCCGACCGCCTCGACGACCGCTCCAGTTCCCACCTCTACACCCGCCGCATCCTCCGAATCCGAACCATTCGTCGTCTCTTCTTCCGTGCCGACACTCACGCCAGCCTCGGCTCCTGCTGCTCCTGCCGCTCCGCCCGCGGTTCCTCAGCAGAACGGCGACAGCAGGGCCCCCGAGGCTGCTTCGACACCCACGTCCAACTCGGAAATGTCCAACCAGCATCCAGGACTACCTCATGGCCAGCATGTGAGCTATCCGGGCTCCTCGATGCCTTATGCGTCCTCGGCAGGCCCATCAGCCGCCCAATATGCCCCTTATCCTGTAGTCACGAGTCAAGCAACGGAGCCATACAGACCGAGTCCTATGCCTGTCAGTATGCCGCTGCCTAGCATGAGGACAATCGAAAACCCACATGGGCCTCCGGTGTCGAATCCGCAGGGCATGCCAATGAACATGCATATGGCGCCCACGTCAGGCGGTGTGCCATTCTATAGCCACCAAGGCATGCCAATGGCAAGCTACGGTCTTCCCGATTCTATGGCTCGTTATGCTATTCCTCACGATCCGCGGCTTCTGGGCCATAGGGGACCGAAGAAGGTGTGTTGAAGCTTGGTTAGGGGTCTCGTTCCGACAGGCCATAGCTAGCCAAGGGTTTGGCAAGATTGAAGCTGACTGTGACCCGTAGGAGATTAAACGTCGGACAAAAACAGGCTGTCTGACTTGCAGAAAACGTCGTATCAAGGTGAGCTATGATTTCATACTTATCTCCCCTTGTGCAGCTCGTGACCTTGAAACACGAGATGGGACGCGGCGAATCAAGAAGATGACTTGGGAAGAAGGCGGGCTTCAGATACGTGTCGCAGGTGGTGAGCTTAAAGCAGGTTATCCAAAACCCTGTGCTGCATCAAGCTTGCAGCTTCTTGCACACTTGCTCGTTTGCCAGGAGGCCACAGAAACGAGCAAGACTCACGTTCACGTAGCACTCATCGCCCCAGATTCTCCCAAGTAATGCTTGTATCGCGATCGCCCAATTCCAACCTCAGAGCGCTCCAGTAAATGGACTGCCTTGGAGTCCAAGTTCCTCGAGGTTTTGGGAGCTCTGCTTAGCTTGTCATTGGTCACAGCTACCGTGCATCTCCTAGGCAGCTGCACAAACCCCCTCTCTACTTTTTGGTGGAGATAGCACCCCGCCCAACACAGCTCTAACATCTCCCAGTGCGACGAAACACACCCGACTTGCAACAACTGTAAAAAGTCGAAGCGCGAGTGTCTCGGTTACGACCCCATTTTCAGACAACAAGCGGGTGGACAATCATCTTCTAATATCCAGCCCGCGCCCAGCCAAAGAACTCCCCCCACAGTTCCAAGCTCTGTGCCTTCAACTGTCCCCTCGTCGATAGCGCCCAACCCTGCCCTTACCGCTCGACCTACGAACTCATACGGCAGCCAGCCGTCTATGCTCCCAAGCTCGTACGCAACAGCTCACGCGACAACAGCAAGCCCTAACCCGTCCATTACCTCGCTTAGCTACGACTCGAGTTTTTCCAACGTTGCATCTCCTCCTGTCAAATCTGAGTCGACATACGAGTATCCGCCCGCAATCGACCCAGCCCTTCAAGGATTCTCGTCAACCTCAAACGCAGAAAGCTCTAGAGCGGTTGAACAAAGGCCTCTTGCTGACAACAACCAACATCTTAGAGGTGGCGCCCCCTACTATTGATTTCACCCTTGTTCGTCGTTTGCTGCGCTGCTGTTGAGAACATCTGCTTACGCGCGTTTCTGACAGCCAACAAAATGAAGATTGATGAAATTATCGATCTCCTGGGCACAGTTCCTACGTCCCAGAACATTGCCCACACTGAGGGGACTCACAATGAAATCACCAAGGTGTATCATGAAATGTACGCACCTGGGCTTGCCTCTTTCTTTGAATCCGGGTGGTACCACTTTACAGAAAATGGATCACCTTCGTTTCCTAGAAGCCAGCGTCTCGTCGAATTAATGGCATCTTTTCTCAAGGCTTTGGAGGCTGTAAAGGTCAACGATCAAACCCAGATGGCTTACTCTGGTATTCTTGAGACGCGCCTTGTGTGGGAGCTTGCGCGAGCAGCATACGACCCTCCCACTGCAGCTTCTGCTATCAGTACCACAACACTGCCGCACGATGGTGATGCGAAAGAGACCCAAAACCGTGTTCGAGTTGTTGAGGCACTTTTGTGTGGAGACTATCTATCAGTCAACCCACTCTGCCCACCAATGCAAGACCCTGACAGTTACCGAACTCGACAATTTGATTTCTGGTACAGCCTGGCTGAGTTCGTGCGTACGCGAGAGGATCCCAATGGTCCATCTGCCGCCAAGTCTAGGGAGGAAATGCTTTCGAGAATGCGCTATCTACTTGATGGTCGTGAGAACCGTGATGTTCTCTACTCGATTGCAGTTGTTCGAGAACTTGCTCCCCACTTCGATTCTCCTTACGGCAACGCTGCTCCTCAACATGCCGACGAGAGTGATCCCAAGAACAGACTCTCAGTTGCATCCAAGTTCATTTACGATGAGTCTCAGGTCACAGGTGGAACAACCAACGTCGTGCGACGTCTATGCGACATTGCATACAGAGCCTTCGTCAATCCAGGTGTTAATATTGCTCGGAGACCTTGATCTGATTTTGTTGGTGTTTTCGGGGTTGGTTCCAAAATCCATCTTTCACAATTCGGCCATAGCCATAATTTCCTTTGTCAGTAACACAGTATGACCTTTTGGTCATTCTTCACATTTCCTAACAAAAGCACTGTTCATCACTACAAAGCGGGATGTCGTTCGTTGCATCTTCTGGGGCATGGCGAGGGGTTTATTAAAAGTCTATTATAGTTCGTTTTGGTCTGTTTGCGGCGTTTTCTTCCCCAAGGGGACAGTGAGGCATTGTCTTTTTTTTCTTTATTCCCCCTTTGTTCATAACGGCCTACATCATTCGATCTTGGTCGCGGCGTTTGCAAAAACAATGGCCCCTATGGTCTAAATGTATACCTTAATGCTCCTGCGGCTCGGCAGTGAGGGAGAAGAAGAGATATAGATTTTGGCATCAAGGGATCGGTAGAGACCTGACACGGAGTGAATCATATAGGAAACAAAGGATACCAATAAGCTAGCATGGGTCTTCCATAGCGGCATGCTCTGTTTTGCCCGGTTTGATATTCGATACAAGGCATTCAACTTGGCGCGGCGAGGGCATAAGGTTCAGCTTGATTGGTCTTGGTGAAAGGCGGCCATACGAGAGCCCTTTTTTGTATGACTGGGATCTCGTCAAAACGGGCCATTGTCTTGTTCATCTAGAAGAAGTCATGGCGCTTAGCATATAATAATGGTTACAATAATTAAATATTACTTATTATATCAACCAGCAGGTGCTGAAAACACTAATTAATCTGTAGTTGTCATTGGAAAATACGGAAGAGCCTTGAGATGATCCTCTTCCATCCAACATGATTCATTTGTAACGCTCTACTGGGTTGCTTTGCACATCGGGCGGCATCATAAAACAAGGCACGGTAGCTATAGATGCGATTTACTTTTGTCGTTACATACAAAAGGTCAACAACTTGTCGAATTTGTGTAAGAATTTACTTAATTAATACACTTAAAG
The DNA here is from genome assembly GCF_013085055.1 of Fusarium oxysporum Fo47. Taxonomy (NCBI): domain Eukaryota; kingdom Fungi; phylum Ascomycota; class Sordariomycetes; order Hypocreales; family Nectriaceae; genus Fusarium; species Fusarium oxysporum. The sequence goes on along the minus strand of NC_072840.1, from coordinate 2,565,274 downwards.
TCTACCTGTGGTATCTTTCACCCAGTATAGTAACCCAGGTGTCTTGCTTATCGTTCGATTATACTTCTATTTGTGGACGTGTCGTAACCTCCACTTCCTGGCGGCATCTAATGCAACTGCCTGTAAGACACTAGCCGCGTGTAGGGACCTTTGTAAATCGGCGAGTACGGCAACAATAGCCCCCTTTTTGAGGCATCGCCGTCGTGAGTCACTGAAGTTGTCATATCGGCAGGTACATTTTTGATTTAAATACCAACCAAGCTGGAAACTTCTCACTTTCTGGACTGATGAACTAAGCCCATGTTACACTATTTCTGACTTGGTATTCTTGTTTGAAACATCACAAACAAACTTGCTATCTACTTCAAAGAGCACCCACCATGGCCAGCACAAGAAAGTTAACAGCAACTTCATCAACATGCGAGGAGCCGGGAGCAAAAATACTCGAAACGCAACGTCTCATCCTCCGTCGATTCTATCCGTCCGATGCAGAAGTCATGTCTCAAGCCGCTGACAACAAGTCTGTCTCCAAAAACATGCGCGATGGTTTCCCATCCCCTTACACACTGGCCCATGCAGAGTCTTTTATCAACAACGTAGCCAACAACTTTGACGGTGCTGGGCAACACTGTGGCATCTTTGTCAAGGCCAACACCACAGAGAACCCTTCGTCGGAACCGGTCTTTGTAGGCACTATAGGCATGATGGCCAAGAACGACGTCTATTTCCGCACATGGGAGATGGGCTACTGGTTGGCTGAGACAGCCTGGGGAAAAGGCTATGCAACTGAAGCTGCCAAGGCGCTCATACGATGGTGTTTCGAAACATGGCCTGAGTTAAACAGGATTGAGGCGTGTGCAAATGGGGGCAATAAAGCAAGCCAGAATGTACTAAGGAAGTCTGGGCTCGTTGAAGAAGGCACTAGGAGAGGTGCTGTTTGCAAGAATGGGGAAATACTAGACGAGGTTCTGTTCGGTCTGTTGAGGAGCGAACTATAGCTGAATAGGAGTTAAGGAAGATGCAGACCTGACACTGAAGACATTATACTTATAATGCAGAGTCGTTTATCATATCAATCAGGACGCTTGTTCAACTTGATATTAGTTATACAATATTGGCGCATTTAATGGGGTCAGCATATAGGCGTTGCTTGGGTTAGGCATGCGAAGTTTCATCTCTGAGATTTAAAAAAAAATATATATACAGAGAAGCAAGACCAACTTCACTTATGGCTCGAAGATTGTGTAACGAACACCTTATGGCTATTATGCACGTCTTGCTGGATGTGCCACCAAGTTTACTCAGTTTTCGCCTCGCAGTCGAGATTAACTCATAGAAAATGCCTTGTATTAGTTACTGTTCTCACTTATTCAGAAATTGTTAGCTGAGGCAAATCAAGAATTCCTCGTCTTGGGCCTAAAGAATAGATGACGGCTTTGATTCTTAGCGGGAAGTTGCAGCGATAAGCTCGGGGTATTCAAAAAGTGAAAGTTTTATTTCATAAGAAGAGTACAAAATCTCAATACACATTATCGAAACGCCTTGAACCATACAAGATAGAACCCAGTAAAAGGTCGCAGCATGACTTTTCTCAATTACAGCAACTCGGCCGAGTGATGTGATGCAATTGGCGACAGATGTTGCTCGCGGAGTAGAAAAATCAACGAGTAATGGTTGATATCTAATTGGCTAGCCTTCCCGCAAGAATAATAGTCCGGCCCACCACCCAGAGCAAAGCTCCCAGGTTTCGACACAGATCCCCGGACCGCGGGAGATGACGGCCACTATCACGAAGGCGAATTCCCCTCCATCAACCTGCCATTGACCTCGAGCCAGAGGCCCTCTCGGGAGACTCTACACATCTCGTCTTACTAACGGCCGTTCCCTCTCTGCTCTTCACACAATGGCTTCCCTCCGACTCGCCAGCCGAGGCGCCAAGAGCCTGTGCATGCGGCCAGCAACATTCGCTGCCCGCCCTTTCTCGACGACCTGCCTGCGAAAGTACGCCGCCGCTGTCGAGCCTGTCGGCACCAGACTTGTCCCCGTTGACGAAGACTTCTCATCCGCCCAAGATGCCTACGGCCTCTCCAAGCCCCGAAAAGCCGGTACCCGAAAGTCGCGCGAGAACTCCGTCCAGGACCGAAAGGTTCGACATTATACCGTCAACTTTGGTCCTCAGCATCCCGCTGCCCACGGCGTGTTGCGTTTGATTCTCGAGCTCAATGGTGAAGAGATCGTCCGAGCCGACCCCCACGTCGGTCTGCTGCACCGAGGTACTGAGAAGTTGATCGAGTACAAGACATATCTCCAGGCTCTGCCTTACTTTGATCGACTTGATTACGTCTCTATGATGACCAACGAGCAATGCTTCTCTCTTGCTGTTGAGAAGCTTCTCAACGTCGAAATCCCTGAGCGAGCCAAGTTTATCCGAACTCTGTTTGGCGAGATCACCCGTATTCTCAACCACCTGATGTCTGTTCTTTCACACGCTATGGATGTTGGTGCTTTGACGCCTTTCCTGTGGGGTTTCGAAGAGCGTGAGAAGCTTATGGTAGGTGGATCATGAGGAGTTGAAGAAAATCAGCAATTGACATGTTCCAGGAATTCTACGAGCGTGTTTCCGGCGCCCGTCTCCACGCTGCCTACGTTCGACCCGGTGGTGTTCATCAGGATATCCCCGTTGGCCTTCTCGACGATATTTACCAGTGGGCTACCCAATTCGGCGACCGAATCGACGAGACCGAGGAGATGTTGACTGATAACCGTATCTGGATTGAGCGATTGAGGGGTGTTGGTGTTGTTCCCGCCACTGAGGCCCTGAACCTTTCCTTCACTGGTGTTATGCTTCGAGGTTCTGGTGTTCCTTTCGATGTCCGAAAGAACCAGCCCTATGATGCCTACGACCAGGTTGAGTTCGACGTTCCCGTTGGAACTAACGGTGACTGCTACGACCGATACCTTTGCCGAATGGAGGAGTTTCGACAGTCTCTCCGCATTATCCACCAGTGCCTCAACAAGATGCCCGCAGGTCCCGTCCGTGTTGAGGACTACAAGGTCTCTCCTCCTCCTCGATCCGCCATGAAGGAGAACATGGAGGCTCTTATTCACCACTTCTTGCTCTACACCAAGGGCTACGCCGTTCCTCCTGGTGAGACCTACTCTGCCATCGAGGCCCCTAAGGGTGAGATGGGTGTGTACGTCGTTTCTGATGGTAGCGAGCGACCATACCGATGCCACATTCGCGCTCCTGGTTTTGCCCACTTGGGTGGCTTCGATCACGTCTCCAAGGGTCACTTGCTGGCTGATGCTGTAGCGGTTATTGGTACTATGGATCTGGTGTTCGGTAAGTTTGCTTCCTTTCGTTTACTGAGAAATTATGCTAATACAATCGTAGGTGAGGTCGATAGGTAAAGCATTTTCGAAAAGAAAGAAGGTTAGAATGGGTTTCTTTTGTTTGTAATCATAGCTGATAGGGAGACCACGGTAAATACTCCCACAAACGTCGTGTGCTCGAGCGAGAAGCTATGTAGAGGTGATGCGTGTTCTGAAATAGCAATGAATCATCTTATTTCCATTATTCTTGGGTGTGATTATGTACAGTTCTAATGTTACAGACAAAAGTACATGCTTTGAGAGTTTGAGGGTTTGTCTGGCCAGAAGTCTACAATAGCTTAGTACCAGTGCCAGAAGCCTGCTCCATAAAGAAATTCTTCAGGGGGCCGAGAGCATTGACAGCCCGAAGACCAACTGAACGAAGCGGCACAAGAGGGCCACTCTCGACAGAGTAGAGTTTATGAAGCTTATCGCAAACGTTAAGAATGACGTGATTGGCGGCATAGCGCTCGCTGTTGTAAGGCTCGAGAGACAGCTGAGTGCCAAGGTCCTGGCCATGAGAGACAGCATACTCAATGGTTTTGGCTAGGCTCTGGGCATCTCCCTGACCCTGATTCAAGCCTTGACCAGCCAAGGGGTGAATAGTGTGCGCCGCATCGCCGACAAGTGCGACACGTTCGCCAGTGTATGTATCGGCATGGCGCAACTTCAGAGGGAAAGATGCGATGCTCCCCTCCTGAACTCCAACAACAGTCTGTGGAAGCGAGTCCGCATCAACATGTGTGTGTTGTAAGCGCCATGATAGCTCCTCTGCCTGGTTATTGTCCTGCGTGTGCATGAAACCAATGTCGACGGGGCTCAAACGGAAGGCGGCGTTGACCATAGCGATGAAGTCCTTGGGGCTCAGACTCTTGAGTAAGGCGGCCTTCTCAGGTGTAGTAGACCAGACCAACGTAGCGTATTTGCCAGGCATAGGGAGCATTGCAACTGGACCCGTAGGCAAGAATCGCTGGTACGCAATCTTGTTGAACTGGCCGCCCCAGCCCTCACCTTCAAGCTCGAGCGTTGCGACAACGCCATGTCTACCATAGTCCCATCCGCGGCTGTTGATACCGGCGAATGTGCGTACTGGACTGTTTGCCCCATCCGCGCCAACAAGAAGTCGTGCTGCCAGTGACTGGCCACTCGAGAGCTGCACGACTGGCCATTCGCTCAGATCCAATTCTTCGGTCTCCTTGCCCAGGTCAATACTCTCCACTTTCGTATTGTCAAAGACGTCCACTCCGCCGAGTTCTTGTAGTCTCTTGAGCAGGCCGGATGTCAAGTTCAGATTTTCAGCCATGTAGGCAATTGTCTTGTCTCCAGTCGTACTGGGTGGCCAGTCGAACTCTATGCGGGCACCTGTCACTCCATCCCAAACCTGCATCTCCTGGTAGTCCTGCACACGTTCACGCTGTAGATGTCGCCATGCGCCGATTTTGTCGAGGTATTGAGCCGACGCAGGGGTAAGAGAACTGCATCGGTTGGAGAATTGGGTCAAGGGGAGTGAGAACGACTTGGTTTTGGAAAGGTCCTGGGCTTCGATGAGGGCGACTCGGAGACCAGCGGTTAGAGGATTAGCCCCTACTGTTTGTTAGCTATTTGCCGACTGAGCGGGCAAGAAAAACTCACGAAGAGCTGTCAGTAAGCTCAGACCTGCTGGCCCACCACCAACACATACAACATCATAGATATTGTCCTGTGTCGAAGTGGAAGCCCGGCGCAGCTGATACTGATATTGTCGTACACAGCTCCGGCAGACGAAGCCGGGCTTTCCCAGCACAGATTTTCGAGCCAGCATTGGTATTTGATATCAATTGATCCCCTAGATTCGAAGAGCTAAGCACAACCCCTTTGTCAAAGTATGACTTGGAGCTCCAAATCTTCGACAAATCGTCCCTCAATCGTTCGATAGCTCGCGGGACAAAAGTGGCGCTATGTGTGGCTGATAGCACCTGTGGCTGTGCTGCACTTACATGGGTGGAAGATCCAGCGGGTCAAGTGACAGGGGAGTGCCTCTGTACCACGAGCTTGATTTGAGTTGCCACAGACAACCGCGCTACTCAATTTATCATTGCGTCAAGGGTCTCACCCGCGCCCGTCATCAACAATTCGCCTGTCAACCCAGAGACAAGCCCTTTTCACACGATCCATTCCCCCACTGCAACTAAAATTTGCTGCTTTTTGCAGTTTGTTCTTGTGAAGGCGAAACTTGATCAATTTTCTCTTGTCTTCATCGTCACCTAAAGCCATCGTGGAAGATCAGGAGTGTTGCGTGGCCCTTCTTTGTTGTTCTCCTCCCACCTACACCAAGCTCTAGCTCAAAGCATAGGCGGTCTCATAACTGCGGCCTGAACACCATCCCGCATCGTCATCCTCGTTTATGCTCCCAAACTCTTTTCGCTTATCGCGCACTTCCTTGATCTCGACTGCCGCCATGGCCGACATGGAGGACTACCTCGAAGAAGGTTTTGACCCACGTTCGGTCACTATCCCGCGTCTGCGATCGATTCTCGTCACGCATAATGTTGAGTACCCCGCGACTGCCAAAAAGGCCCAGCTCGTCGAGCTGGTTGAAGATCATGTACTGGCTCAGGCGCCAAAGCTGCGGGCTCAGCGCGCCCGAGCTAAGAGATCAAGCATGGGAATCGTGAATGCCGGCAGTCCGGAAGATAACGGTACCTGGGACGACTACGATCTCCCACCTCCGTCGACTACCAAGAGGCGTTCGAAGTCTCCTCGAAAGTCGTCGGCACGTGTTAAGGCTGAGGATGATGTCCTGGCGACTCCTGCGCCCAGGAGCCCTACCAAACGCAGCACACGGTCAGTAAGCCGTGCGCTTTCTCACGCTGACGACCACGACAACTACGATGCCCCTCGTTCCATTCGCCAACCGAGGAGAACAGTCACGCCACAGATCAAAGACGAACCACAAGAAGAAGAGACAATCCTGCCCGACCACGAAGAAAGCGTGTTCACTCACGACAACCCTTTTCAGAGTGGCAGTTCGCCTGCTCAACATAAAACCCCAACTAATCGCCGCCGTACAACTGCCGGCGACCCTATCAGAAGTGTAAAGTCATCGTCCCGGCGCAGGATAGATGGCTACAATGACGATTATGAAGAAGATGTTCAGCCTACTCCCAGATACCGCGAGCCGACTCCGGATTTACTGGAACCTGGCGAGGAGTTCACCCCCAACGAGCAATTAGAGTTGGAGCAAGCTGCAAGTCGGGGTGAAATGGAGATTGAGCCTCGCAAGCCTTCTCAACAGGTGTCTCGAAGAGGTGGTTTTAAGGCGCCTCTCTTTGTCCTCTTGATGTCTCTTTTCGGAGCTTATCTTGCGTGGTATCGTCAAGAGAAAATCGCGGTCGGCTATTGCGAAGTCGGTGGTCAAGCAAAGTCACTTATTTCACCAGACATTCCTGTTCCCGACGCTCTTGTTCCTTTCATTGAGCCTCAGTGCGAGCCTTGCCCTTCGCACGCATACTGTTACCAGGACTTTTCGGTTCGTTGCGAGAATGGATTCATTCTCAAGCCGCACCCATTGTCCCTCGGCGGGCTAGTGCCACTTCCACCTACTTGTGAGCCGGATGGCGAGAAAGCGCGCCGCGTTAAAGCTGTAGCTGATAGAGCTATTGAAGAACTCAGAGATCGCCGAGCTCAGTATGAGTGCGGAGAGCTTGTTGGTGAGGATGGCAAGAAAGAGGATTCTCCTGCGATGGCTGAACACGAGCTTAAGGCGACCGTGAGCCGCAAGAGGTCCAAGAGACTCAATGAGGAGGAGTTTGATGAACTGTGGGCTGCTGCCATTGGCGAGGTCGCAGCTAGAGATGAGGTCGAGATCCTTGAGACAGCACCGTAAGTTCTTTCTCTCTTTACGACCCAGGACTTTCATGACCGATCTGGCGACAATTTCATTGCTCCAACTGTTTCTGACTATTGACTAACCAGATCCACCATTGACCCTACAGATCGTCCAATTCCTCCGATCTTTCAGACAGATGGCTATCGTCCTCGTCTCTCGCTCGCCTTCCGTACACCTGCACGATCAAACGATCAATCCGACTCGGCCTGGCAAGATATCGATTCCCAGCTGGACTTTTGAGCGTTTTGATTCTCTTTATTTTCTACTTGCGAGCCCGATATCGGAAGCATGTAGCTACAACTGCTCAAATTCCTGCTCTCGTCGACCTAGTGCTGGGTAGACTTGCCAATCAGAAGGAGCTAGGTGAAGAAGGCATCGATGATCCTTGGCTGTTTTTACCGAACCTGAGAGATGACGTCCTCCGGGCTATTCACTCATTGTCTGAGCGAGAACGCATCTGGCAGCGGGTTCGAGCTGTTGTAGAACAAAACAGCAATGTTCGAACCAGTCAGCGCGAAGGAAGAAGCGGCGAGGTAGGTCGCGCTTGGGAGTGGATTGGCCCTGTTGCGGGTGACGGTGCAAGGAGGCGACGGAGCGGCCGGGTATCACTCGGTCCTGACTCTCAATTAGAGTCGCCAGAGCCAACAAAGGCAACCCCTGAAGTAAAAAAGTGGGAGGAATCGAGACCGATCTACTAATATTCATGTTCAATATTTCCCGTCAAGTTTCCTGCTTTACGCATTTCATAATCACTATTCCCTAAATGTTTGACGAAAAGGGGTGGTTTTCTTGGACAAAGATATTAGGAAGCATAGAGCATATGCCTTTGGAATTGGCGTTGGAGGTTGCTGGTCTTTTCCATGTATGATTAATCATGTGTAGATGCACGATAGTTTCAGAACAACCCATATTCAACAAAGAGCCTCGAGTAATGATGAAGCATCATGACCAAATGAGACGATTTGTGACAGACTGCAAAAATGTACGGCGGGCATTTGTTGAAATGATTCACTAGGAAAGACGAAGTCGTCGTGCTGAAATGTTTTGTTTTGGACATTTGCTATACGCCGAGAATAGGCGATATCGGAGATCCCGACCTTTTCCGACGAGCAATTTACAAGCTCCGACAAACCCAATTGAACACAATCGACCCAAAAATTCCCAAGATCTCACGGGTAACAGCTTTCCGACAATGAAGTAACTAGGGTCTTGATTGATTCGGCTAATGCACAGGTGTTGTTATGACACAGAAGGGGTACAAAGAAAAACCGTGGAATCTAGGGACCGAGACTCTAGCGGCGGCGTGTAATTATCTATTGGGCCTTGGAGGCAACGATCTCTGGGGGAAATTGTTAGTAATGCCATTGATTGGCAATAATTGGCTACACGTACTCTCAATATCAGCAACACTCTGCTGGAGGATCTGCTGAAGGACCTTGGGGTTCTCAAGCTCCTTCTGGACCTTAGCGATAACGGACTGAGCGAGCTCCTTCTGCTGTCGCTGCTTGACCTGGCCTTCGTATCGGACCCAAGAGTCAAGGACGGCCTTAGCCTCAGCAGCAAGAGCAGTCTTCTGCTCCAACTCGAAAGCCTCAGCCTCAAGCTTGGCGGTCTCCTACAAACACAACCATAATCAGCCATATTTCCAGCTACCATCCAATGGACACTTCGGAATTACCTTTGAAACCTCGAAAAGGTTCTTGGTGATCTCAACAACGCTGCCCATCTGCTTGACGTCCTCAATGCGGCCCTTGACGGCCTCGGTGTGGTCGGCACGGGCGCTGTTGAGGATGTTCTTGATCTTGTTGTTCTGCGCCTCAGCCCACTCCTTGTAGGCGGGACCACCGTACTTGATCAAGGCACCCCAGACGGAGAGAAGGGAGATGGCGATGATGGTCTCCTCGTTCATGACGTAGTACTCGCTGGAGATGGCGTAGATGGAAAGACCAGCGGCGGAGCTCAGGATAGCGCTCTTGCTGAGCAGGCTGTTACCGGGAAGAGCGTCGATGATGCTCTGGGCCTTCTTCTTGGGGTCCTCGGCGGGAACATTGCTGTTGTATCGCGCGGCGGCAACAGAGATGGCAGGGGCAGCTCGGCGGGCGAGGACGGGTCGGAGGAGGGGAGCGCCTACATATAGGGAGTCAGCAGGGGTCGGCGGCGCGCCAATTGAGTTCGAATTGGGTTCGGTTCGAGGGATTCGAGATTTCTTCACATACCGACGGCGCTTCGTGCCAAGCGTGACGCCATTGTGAGATGGTTCGTGATGGGGGTATCCGGGGCTTGTCGTTGATCGGAGAGCTGGAAGTGAGGTTGAGGTTTTATCGCGCTAGTTCGGCAACAATCAAGAGCACGTGACCTGGACACATCAGATTTAGATCTGGAGCCGGCATTTTGCCGTTGGCTCATGAGTGGATATGATTGGTCAAATTTTCAACGATCAAAGAAAGATTTCGAGATTTTGCTTTCATGAACTTGAATGAAGTAAGTTTTTCTCAAAGTAGGGACTTTGACTTTTTAAAAAAGGAAAAAGTGACAGTTCATTTTATTGCGCAAACTACGTTAAACCGAATCATCATACGCCTTTAGCAAACCCACGATGCCCAAAGCGGCCTCTGCAGAGCGCCTCAAGCGCAAGAGGTCTTCTTCAACTCATGAGAAGTCCACCACTGAGCGACGAAAGAGAGCATCGTCAACATCCAGCAATGAATCTGAAGATGCCAGCGCCAAAATTCTATCAATGGAAGAAGGGATTCTAGAGTCACGGAAGAACTATAACGACCTCACCATTTTGCTCAGTACTGCAAATGATTTTAAGAATGGGGGCCAGGAGAGCATGCTCTCTACAGTTGTCTTGTGCCGAATCTTTATCCGATTACTCACTCAAGGCTCCTTGATCGCCAAGAAGACTCTATCTGAGAAAGACCTTTTTATTGTGGGATGGCTGAAGGAGCGATTTGCCGAGTTCAAGAAAATTCTGGTTACTATTCTACAGGATGAAGAGTTGGCGACCCCAGCATTGACCTTATGCATGAAAACACTCAAGGCAGAGGGCGAGTTCCTTTATGACAAGGACGAGTACACATTCCCCCGAGCTTTTCTTCGAGAGATTGTTTCCTCATTATTCGAGAGCGAAAATGAGGATGTGATCAAGGCATATGTGGAAGAGTATGTGGAGCAATACGACGATATTCGCTACTTTACCTTCAACGCAGTCAAGTAAGTCGCCTCTGATTCTTTTCCCACGGTAACTCAGGGGGCTCTCAACTGACCATCACTTAGACACATTGTGGAGAAACAAGAAGGCAATGCTTCGCCAGAGCTCTTTGATCGATGCTTTGCGCTCTTGTCAGCTTTGGACGGTGTCCCTGAATCTGCCGATCAACTTGAAGATTTCTTCGTTCCCAAGCCAAAGAAGAAGACACATAATCTACGCAACGTCAATCAGCACAAGAAACAAGCTCAGGAGGCATGGCTCTCTCTCATGACCCTTGTTGAGGAAAAGGACCAGCGAAAGCAAATTCTCAACGTCATCTCGACCGTGATTGCTCCCTGGTTCACAAAACCTGAGTTACTTTCGGACTTTTTGACAAATTGCTACGATTCGGGCGGTTCAATGTCTCTTTTGGCTCTGTCCGGTGTCTTTTACTTGATTTCGGAACGCAACCTTGACTATCCCTCATTCTATACCAAGCTCTACTCTCTCCTCGATCGCGACATTCTTCACTCCAAGCATCGATCCCGATTCTTCCGTCTTCTAGACACATTTCTTGCTTCGACACATCTACCAGCGGCCATGGTGGCCAGCTTCATCAAGCGCCTTGCTCGTCTTGCGCTCAACGCACCCCCTGGAGCTATCGTATTCGTGACTCCTTGGATCTACAACCTGCTCAAGCGTCACCCAACATGTACATTTATGATTCATCGAGAGGTTCAAGATCCAGAGGTGAAGAAGCAAATTGAGGAGCACGGTGTCGATGATCCTTTCCTCTCCGAAGAGACGGACCCTATGCAAACAGATGCGATAGAAAGCTGCCTGTGGGAGCTTGTTCAACTTCAATCGCATTATCATCCTAATGTTGCAACTATCACCAAGATCATCTCGGAGCAGTTCACGAAGCAGTCTTACAACATCGAAGATTTCCTCGACCACTCATATGCCACTGTAAGCCCCCATTCCTTCGGCAATATATGTAGGGCACTTTGCTAACAGTCACATAGCTCCTCGAAGCCGAGATGACAAAGGATGTAAAGAAGGCGCCTGTTATTGAGTTCCACATCCCCAAAAAGGTCTTCACACCAAATGACGGGGAGGCTGACGCCGAACCAGATAGCTTACTAGTTAAATTGTGGAACTTGGCAACTGAAGTTGATTGAGGATTATTTTTGATACCATGCACATGTTGTTCTGGCGGAGACTGGTTCCATAGGAGAAGAACATGTAACTCAGTGCTACTTTGGTATGTATCAGCAGAATATATACTGATAATAATAGAAATTTAGACCTGACATATCAGAAATAACATACCTCTAAAGTTATGAATATTTAAAGAGAGAAGTAATGCCGAAGCCACACATAAAGCAACCGAGACTTGGAGCCAAGCAAGCTGAAGATTAGGTGACAATTTCCTAACATGTAGTGTGAAATATGCAAAAAGATAACATCCGATCCTGTACATGATCAGTCCTATCGACGCGGGCCTGATTCGAACAGACGCCTCCGAAGAGAATAGATTTCTAGTCTATCGCATTAGACCACTCTGCCACCGCGCCTTCGCTGAGGATTGATTCCGGTGAAAATTATTCAGCATGAGGAGGACGTCTGCTCAGATGCATGCCTTACCTTTCGTAGTCACAGTGTTTGTCCCTTCTCTATAAACATTGAGTTGAATTGCCCCTATGTCAACTCAGGATTGGTGAGGACTGGCTCTTTGGGATCACTTTGGGTGCATGTATGTGGCTCTACAGGCAGGTAGGTAGACATTCACTTACATGAAGCGAACCTCAAGGCGCTGCTTATTTTGATGGTACGCATCCATTTGATGTGCCGGCCAGAGTCAAATGGCATGTAGGACATCCATTGATGCTGTAGATGGAAATAAAGATATCGTAGTTTAGTCGCATCACTTGCATAGGTACGTTCAGACCAATACTGACCACAGAACAAGTCGACGCTTCAAGTGGTTCAATGACTACTTACCTACCCAGTACCCTACTAACCTCCATATCTATCACTGAAAACCTGAAGCGAGTCACCCCAAACTGTGGGGATCGGTTGCTATTTACAGCAAGTGCATCGCCATAGGTTACTGGTCAGCCTGTGTCTGTTTGCAGCCCTGTTGAATCGCCGCTAAAGTTAGCATGCTGTTTACTGTGAATACATCACGTGGGCAGAAATTGTGGCCATCGGCCGTTTACCACGACCAATATTATACAGGACAAACTGTAAGCGATGAGAAGTCCATTTAGAAAAACCCGTTCATATCTTAACTCTAAAAAATAAGGTGATTCTTGGCCTGCTCTTGGCCTCCACTATCTCAAGGTTGTCTATTAGTGGAAACTACACTAAAATACATCCCTGTCAACCATTGATAGCTGACATCATTACCTCTTCATTTGCAGCTCCAAGCGAGAAATCCCACACTACACCTCTGGCGTTGGTGGTCTTCCTCTCCTCCTCAGCCTTCTTCTCTTCTCACCCGTCTTAAAAACGCTCGTTCGCCCATTGAAGGTATTCGCGATGTCGAGCAATCGTTTTGCCGACCTGGCAAGCACTAGCAAAGCGACTCCTCCTGCTTCGATCTCCAATCAACTCCAGGCTCCTGAGTCGTCAAATAACTCCAACGCATCCAAGGCTAGGAAGAGGAAGGGCCATCGCGGCGGCAGGAAGAAGCGAACGCGCAGAAAGAGTTTTGCGGCATTGGATGATGATGATCACGACGAGGATCGCGAAGCAACGGGAGAAGGGTTCTTCAATCTTCCGAGAGCCAACTTGAGCAATACCAGTATAGATAGTGAAGCATTGTTGGATCATCGGTAAGCTAGACTGGCCGGGACGGATGGATATTGAGGGCAATTTCCTAACAAAAACTTCTAGGGACCATCAACCATTGCGTCCCCGCCGAGCATCAACGACGCCAGCTGCCAGCGGCATACCAGTCTCACCTTACTCAGGTTCAGCCAGCAACCGTCTACGATCCATACCAGCTGTCTCTGCCGAGGAAGAGCATCCTGACCACACACCGTGGGACGAAAACGCACCATTGCTCGGCGAATCAGTGACTTCCGGTTACGGCGCAAGTGACGCAAGATCAAACCAGACGAGAAGTCGTCGCGCGTCTATCAAGTCTTCAACGACGCGCCTAGGAACTTCGTCTGGCGCAAGAGATAACTACGATGTCAACGCCCCTCCATCCATGCCAGGCTCGCCTACTTTTGGTACCGCGGACCGTATAGAACTAAGCTTGGGGGATGTTATGATTCGGGATGGGCTTGGCGCAAGTCGCGACGACTCTCCGCATCGCATGATGGGTGACATCGACATCCTCTCCGACATGGAGGGCATGGGTGACAATCGCCCTGATATGGGCCGGCGAATGACAACCGGAGCTGAGCAGGACGTTTGCTTTCCTGCTCCTGGTATGTCAGAGCTCGGAGATGACGATACACAATCGCAGGCTCATGAGCACCGACAGTATCGCACGCGCCGCCGCCGTGGTCAATGGCCTGACTTATCTGTACTGGAGGAGTGGAGTCACATGGAAAAGGAGGACCGAACGGAGGAGCGCCGTGTAAAGAGAATCACAGAACCGCAGCTCATCAATGGCCGCTTGCGCCCTGTGCGTAAGGGATGGTACCAGACGGACGAGGAGTCCCCATATCGTTTCACATATTTCAACGAGGAGTTCCAGAGCACAATTCACAGTCAGACTATCTCTGAGCTGGTTCAGCCTGGTGGTGGCTTCCGGGAACTTTTTGTTCCAGATCCTCGGGTGCTATCCGACGACGAATCAGATGAAGACGACATGGAACCTACAGCTCTTCCAACGGGCTTGCGCAATCACAGCACCGCTACAGAGGGTAACTCCAAAGTTCACACGCGCCAGCCATCACTATCGACAGTTCATGATCACCACGACTTGCGCGAAGGGACTACGTCGCCGCTCAAGGACCCTCTCGCACATGTTGCTTCAAGAAGCGAATCTGGACGTGCTACACCTACTGGACGGAAGTCTGCCGATGAAAGTGTTCACGTTTCTCAGAACACTGCAGGCGAACCAAAGGAAAGGACTGTCAGGTACGGAGAAAGACCAGTCTGGTGGCTTGATGTCCTCTGCCCCACAGAGCCTGAGATGAAGGTCATATCTAAAGCTTTTGGCATTCACCCACTTACCGCAGAGGATATTATGCTTCAGGAGGCTCGCGAGAAGGTCGAGCTCTTCCGACATTATTACTTTGTTAACTATCGGTCGTTCGACCAAGACAACAACAGCGATAACTTTCTCGAGCCAGTTGATATGTATGTCGTGGTATTTCGTGAAGGCGTTCTCAGCTTTCACTTCTCCAAGACACCTCATCCCGCCAATGTCCGACGCCGAATCCGGCAACTGAAAGATTACCTCATTCTTTCTTCAGATTGGATCTCATACGCTATTATCGACGACATTACCGATGTGTTTGCTCCCTTGATACAGAATATTGAGGACGAGGTTGACGAGATCGACGACGCCATCCTAAAGCTGCATTCGTCTGCTGATAAGCGACTTAACGAGACCTCCTCTAAGAATGATGATGCACTTACAAACTCAGATCCAGGCACAGATATGCTTCGGCGAGTGGGAGATTGCAGAAAGCGAGTTATGAGTCTATACAGGCTGCTAGGCAACAAGGCAGATGTAATCAAGGGATTTGCTAAGCGTTGCAATGAGCGGTGGGAAGTTGCGCCACGGTCTGAGATTGGCTTGTATCTCGGTGACATTCAAGACCATATCGTCACAATGACAGCTAACCTGGGCCACTATGAAAAGTAAGACTTTTCTCTACGATTGGAGCTACATTTTGCTAATATGTACAGGATACTGGCTCGATCTCACGGTAACTACCTCGCACAGATCAACATACGGATGAATGAGCGTCAAGAACAGACGGCAGATGTTCTCGGCAAGCTTACTGTTCTCGGTACGATTGTGCTCCCCATGAACATCATCACGGGTCTTTGGGGTATGAACGTATGGGTGCCAGGCCAGGAATACGAAGGAGACCTTACGTGGTTCTTCTGGATTACCGCTGGTCTGTTGTTCTTTGGCCTGGCATGCTATATGATCGCCAAGAGAGTGTATAACATTGTTTAAAACAACACAAACTTCTTACTGCATACGAATATTTATAAGGGGTAGACATTAGTGCCTTTTTTTGCACAATCTGATCCGCGGCACATGGCAAGGCACACAGCCAACTTGACCCTGCTGCTTCGTTCTCTTTGTCATCTTGGTGTTTGGAGAGTTGTTTTGGAAAATGGATGTCTATTTGCGACTCGCTTTTCTGCGAACACGTATACCTCTGGGCTGTTAGAAAGGGTGGGACTGCTAGGAAGGTTGTTCTACGGGCGTTGTTTATGGCTAGAGATTCGTACACAAAATTGTCATAAACCACTATTACCATACTTATTTCTTCCCTAGAAATGTTTTTGCGGCACTAGATTCGGCCTTTTTTGAGGCGCAGAACCAATTTGTAGTGTCATTCGTTTTCATGACAAACATATATTCAAGTCTGTGCTTGCTTGGTGATCATCTCAATTCAGATTCAATCTGTATCATTTTCAGGAGCCATAAAACTTTATCCTGTCTTACCGATCAGATACTTGTATTGAATACGTACAGTACTCATAGTCTGTTCAATTTCCAAATATCATCCATAAGTTCTCGCCATGTTAACCATATTCAATCAGTATTATACCAACATCTGAAGCAACCCACCCTATACTTGAACTGCGTTCTCGAGTAGCATTTGTTCTCATCGCACCAAGACCAAAAGCTACAAATAAGAAAGATGCATCCAGAACCCAATTACGTAGAGTTATAATTTGATCTCTCGTGCTTCTAGATTTACATGCATAGTACATGCAGATGTTGCCCTGCTTTCCGGTTATTGCCCAGAAATGGCTTCCTCCCTAACACTAAATTCATAACTGAGCCTGCACCCTAACGCCTTATACACCCAAATGCCGACCTTGGCCAGGATATGACGCGCCGTTGAAATGTTTGATAATGTGTAATGATCTGTGAAGTTTCCGATGACGCACACCTAAAACGTGCTGGAGAGTATGTGTCTACCTCCGCTGTCCAGCAAACGTAGCACGGAGAGCCAAAATTTGTTGCCTCTCTGCCTCAGGAAGCATGTCAATTTGGGACTGAGGAAGCTCCATAACTGCGCGCATCAAGGCATCAGGATCCTGCGCAGCTTGTGCGGGAGCCGCGACAGGAGCAGCAGCATAGGGCTGAGGTGGTGCCTGATAAGGCATGGTAGCAACAGGAGGAGTGTTACTCGCAACAGGGTAGTTAGGCATGGGCGCAGGAGGGAACGCGGCGGGGGGAGCTCCAGGCTCAACGACAGACTGGATGGCTTCGGGAGAAACGAGCCCCATGAGGAGAAGAGCCTGGAACACAGCGTAGGCCAGCTGAGGCGCTTGTTGGAGGAGTTCGGTGGCGCGCTGCGGTTCGCTACTGGCAAGTGTCTTCATCTGGGAGAGAATATCGAGGAGTTGAGGAGGAGGGAGGGTTTCGAGCGTTCGTGAAATAGCATCAGCGCAAGAGACACCGTGAGGAAGCTCCTTTCCAGCAGGCAGAGGAGGAAGAGTGCTTGGCTGAGCACTGTAGCTGGGAACTGCGCCATTGGAGACGTGCGGATTGTAGTTAGACATGCCTGGGTCCTTGTCGTCATCGCTACTCTTTTGGTCGTTACTAAAATCGACGCGAAGCTTTCGGCCCATGATCTCGAAATCGTTCAGGTTGCGCACAGCGGACGAGGCGGAATCTGCATGACTGAGTCAGAGAAATTAAGTCTTTGAGGGCTACTATCATCCATACCGGTATCTGGATAGTCTGCGAAGCCGAATCCTTTAGGTCGTCCAGTCTCGGGATCATACACAAGACGGAATCGCTCGACTTTGCCTGCGCTGCTGAAAATGTCGGTGATTTGCTCTTCGGTCAAGCCTGGAATAAGTGTGAGATGCGATGCGATGCGACTACCAACCATGGCAAATGTGGTCGAACTCACCATAGGGAATATTGCCGACAAAGACGACGCGAGAGGGTGGTCTTGTCGACATATTGAAGTTTCTGTGATGCGAGCGTATTTGGAAGAAGAAAGAGAACTACAAGAGTCAAAGAATCAAACAATTTTGGTCAAGGTCAATTTTCATGTATCACAAAGTGAAGATAAGAAGAGACGGCCCAAGATGTAATGCAATGCCAAAGTCTGGGAGAAGTTATTGAATTTCTCAGCCTTGCCAATGAACAAAGGTTAGGCTGATGGGCAAACCTAGAGCTTCGGTGGAGACGATCTGTTGACCATTCAAAACACAGAGTCATTTGGGTCTCTGTTCCAAACTTACAGGCCCCAGAAGCCCCGAGTCAAACCCGCCCTGGCTTAGTGCGCAAATAGAGGATACTAGACCCTGCAAAGCGCCCCCCCCCGGAGCTACGTTTTACAAGAGGACGTCAGCCGCAGTAGGAAAAAGGTGGCCTTTTTGGATTTGGGGAAAACAACTGGACAACTTGTACTGTAATTCTGTTCTCGCATTTGCTTGGTGTTTCTTTTTCTTTGAATTGTCCGGATCCTCGAGTGCCAGGTGCAGACCCGCAATCAATAGCGAGAAACTCCAGTCAATGCTGCCTCTCCTTTTTGATAGCTGATTCTTTTGTTACATTCTCGTTACTCTATCTCGCCATCAACCCTCTCCTTTTTGATTGGCGCCTCAGCTACGGATACCCTCGACTTACAACCACAACTGCGCTGGCTTTCTTTGTCGCAAGTAGATCATTATGCCGCCGAAATCGAGATTCACAAGGCTCGATGCCTTTACCAAGACGGTCGATGAGGCAAGAATCAGAACGACAAGTGGTGGTATCGTCACTATCGTGTCGCTACTAGTGGTCTTGTTCCTGTCATGGGGTGAATGGGCAGAATATCGACGCATTGAAATACACCCGGAGCTCATTGTGGACAAGGGAAGAGGTAGGAAAGCCTTTGCTATTCCTAGGAATAAAGCGCAACTTCCGCTCGAATGCTGACATACTGTGGCTCACAGGAGAGCGCATGGAGATTCACTTAAATATCACATTCCCCAAGATGCCCTGCGAGCTCTTGACTCTTGACGTTATGGATGTATCTGGCGAACAGCAACACGGAGTCATGCACGGAGTGAACAAGGTCCGCCTCCAGCCTGCTAATCAAGGCGGTGCCGTTATCGACATTAAGTCCCTTGCCCTACACGACGAGTCCGCTGACCATCTCGATCCCTCATACTGTGGTGGCTGTTACGGCGCTCAGCCTCCTGCCAATGCTCGAAAGGCTGGGTGCTGCCAGACTTGCGACGAAGTCCGTGAAGCCTATGCGCAGTCCTCGTGGGCCTTTGGCCGTGGCGAGGGTGTTGAGCAGTGCGAGAGAGAACACTATGGCGAGAAGCTGGATGCCCAGCGCGAGGAGGGATGCCGTATCGAGGGTGGTCTGCGTGTGAACAAGGTCATTGGTAACTTCCACTTTGCTCCCGGCCGAAGCTTTAGCAGCGGTAACATGCACGTCCACGACTTGAAGAACTACTGGGATGTCCCTAAGGGCAAGTCGCACGACTTCACTCACTATATCCACTCTCTCCGCTTCGGACCTCAACTGCCCGACAACATTGCCAAGAAGGTTGGCACCAAGAGCTCGCTTTGGACCAACCACCACCAGAACCCCCTCGACAACACGCGCCAGGAGATCCACGACCCCAACTTCAACTTTATGTACTTCGTCAAGATCGTGCCTACCTCCTACCTTCCTCTCGGCTGGGATAGCAAGGGTATCAAGATTGCTGGTCTCTTGCAGGACGACAACGCTGGCCTTGGAGCCTATGGTTACTCTGAAGATGGCAGCGTTGAGACTCACCAGTACTCTGTGACTAGCCATAAGAGAAGTCTGGCGGGTGGTAACGATGCCGCTGAGGGCCACGCAGAGCGTCAGCACACCAGTGGTGGTATTCCTGGCGTATTCTTTTCCTACGTAAGTACATGTATCCTGACACGAAGCAATTCTTGAAGCTAACATCTGTCTAGGATATCTCGCCCATGAAGGTCGTTAACCGTGAGGAGAAGGCCAAGACCTTCAGTGGTTTCCTGGCCGGACTTTGCGCTATCGTTGGTGGAACCCTGACTGTTGCTGCAGCTGTGGATCGAGGACTGTTTGAAGGTGCGGCCCGTATCAAGAAGATGCGAACCAAGGACCAGTGAAAGGGAAATTAGCCCGTTTATGTCTACAATGCGAGATCAGCTCGGTTTGGCGGATGGGCTTTGACGGAGGTGTCCATTGGTGGGAGCAGTTGTATGTAGATATTGCAAAAGTCCAGTGCTATATGCGTTGGCGGGTAGGCGTTCTGGAATAGTTGGGATTTGAGCAGCGCTGTAAAGAACATGAGACTGCGAATTGAATATACTTGAGATTCATGCACGAAATGTTGATCGAGTTCATTTGAAGAATGGTTTGACGTAGAATGAACCTAAGGATGTCTCATGAGGCGGCTAAAAACCAAACTCGCTTCTATCCCTAGTTTCAACGGCCACTACGAGGGAGGATTGATTGAGATCTGCAAACTCACAAGCATGGGACGTGGGGGAGTGTGGGAATTTCTTGAGCTTGTCTTTTGAATTTACTCCGTACTGCCAGGGGACCGTGGAAACCGTACCCATGGAGTCGATCTTTGCTGACTTTGTACCTGACAAGAAGGACGAGCACGGAGATTAGTGATGAGATAGAGATGACTGTACGTAAGCATGTAAACCGAATGGTTTTCGCTAATGGTTTGCTGCTCTATCTGACGCAAAGACTCAACCAGGGATCCATGATGTTGTCGTAGCGAGAAGCGGCAGTCAGAAAGGCGAATGTTGATCCCGAAGGGGGTGTCTGGTTGGTCTTTGATGCAAAGAAGCAACATTATAACAAATGAGATACGGGCTGCTCTAACCACTTACATGTGGACGTTGTATGATGATATAACGTTCAAAACGCCAGCTTGACTAGTTCAAAAGGGCTGCAGAGAGTACCAATGCATTGATTGGCTCTCTAGTTTAGCACAGTGATCATCTCAAAAACTCAATCTCAAATCAAGTCAACTTCGTATTGCTTTGGCCTGTTCATATCGACATATCGTCTTACAGTTGAGCCTCTTAAAGAGGTCAGTACAGTTATGAAACCCAACACCACTATAAATACTGACATGAGCAGTCATGGCAGTGGTGAAACGGTAGCCACATGCAGCAATGAGAATCGAGTTGTGATACGATTCCACTGTTAGCTTCCTGCGTCACTCACTGCAAGTGCCCTTGCATGGATGTTGTCTGCAGAAAGGTTCGTGATACGCAGATGACTCAGTTGTGACGTCTCCATCCAGCCAGTGGGTGGAGTGAAAATTATTTTATATTTGCGTACGCCTCATCTAAATACGCGTCAGATGTTTAGTCTACTGTTACTGATTGAGATTGAGGCTTGATTCATATGAGAGATAGACTAGATGAACACGCGTGCAATTTGCCTTGGTACCAGTCCAGTCCTGGTTTGCCGAGTTGCTTCATTAGCGCGACACATGGGTTGCTAAAAAAAAACACCCGTGGCGAAGAAATACTCGTGCCCAGGTACGAAAAGGTGGAGGCTTATTAACGAGTCGTCGACTCGCGTCTCTTGAATCTGGATCCATTTTGGATGGACAACAATCGTCGTCTAGACCATTTCAAATGGGTCATAGGGAGGAAATAGAGCATTCGGTAAAGGAGTCCTGGTTTATTTAGTTAATGGGATCGCAATTGCAAAGGGGGCACTGAAGAGGCGCGGTCGACCCAGCCCGGGCTCGACTTGTAAACACCACGCTAAAAGGTCTTTGATTTGTTTCTACTGGGAGCCTGTGAGGCTGAGGATGACTTGGGATGACATTGGCGATACGCTAAGCATTGGAGGATATGTTGATATGTATGTCAATGTGGTTGTTGGCTTGTGATTATATTCGTTGATGGTGAGGGAGGGGATCATAATCCGTAACATCTGTATGGACGAGACGTAAGATTACGATGAAATATGAATCTCGTTCAACTATAGCACACCTCATGCACAAATGGACAAGTATAGCAAGTACCCCAGACCTAGCATTGTGGCTGCAACAGAATTGGTCCCTGGCTGGCACCAGAACCCGGAAGCGGCTTGAAGTTGGTGGGGTCTTGAAAGCCGGCCCCTGGCTGGTGTCTCATTGTTGCATTGCTAGAAGCAATGGCTTTTTGTCTTGTTGTTTTGAAACCTTTGGGAGGTGAAGATAAAGCAATAATTAAGGTATTCGACAACGGACTTTGTCAGACGCTAGGGACATTGAGTTTATCTACCAGATACATACTCTATCAAAGACACAGTCTGGCAGTACCTTGTGTCTACTATAGATTCCCTGCTCATGCAACTATAAACGTCCCTTATCATCATTGCTGCTGTGTTACCACGGTTGCTGGTCGTTTCCTCGAAAGCAGCGAGATTAAAGATGCATGTGGGCAACTTTAGCATGAGACTTAATAGCTGCCTTTCCGAGTAAAGTAAGGCAGCATCTGTCTAATTTACCGGACTCTTCAACGCAAACACGGACCATCCCTTGTTGGTGTATCTTACCTACCTCGAAGAGGGTTGTGTCTCCGTCTTGGGTGGGTTCGTTCCCGTCAAGACGAAAATGAAGCATTGCTCAATTCTAGATAGGCTTGCCTACTAGTTGTGGACTCAGAGTCAATAGTGAACGCCCCTTTTGGTCATGAGGTGGCCCGTCTTGGACAAGTTTAGTTTCGGAGGAATTGAGTTGTGTACGTTAATAAAGCGGGGGAGAATATCAGATCAGTGTCATGGTGCCATCAAGACTGCTCGTATTTGAGGCTCTAGACAATTGATACGATGTTGCGGCTGAGGAGACAACTGTCTCGAGCATAGGCTAGACAGGCTAGGGCTTCCTTATCAAGTGGCGAGAGGGAGGGGCTTTGCTCTGGGCTCTACGAGCGAGATATACAATAGATTCATCCCGTGAGATCAGATTGGATCGTGTTGAGGAGGCATGGGTGTGGTGTGGTATCTGCAGGTAGGTAGTTTAAGGGGTCATCCACCCATGTGGATGGGCCTTGCACAAGGCTTCACATTGTGCAACTCAATGCCCTCATATCTTCACGAACCAGACATCATAGTCACACAGCGCCCCAACATCTTCCTGCAGTGCTTTGTTCCCAATTCTGTAATCATGTCTTTTGGAGTGTCGCACAGCCCAACGCCTCTTGCTTCCCTTGGACCTCTGACTCTCTCCACCTTCTTATGGATGGATCCATCAGAAAAGAGACGGGTTCCATCCTTGATCCATCCATGTCTTCTTCTATCGCTCCACCCTTTCTTCCATCAAATCCTGACTGTCTTTGCACTGGAACCAATACCTAATAAAGCTGCACAGGGAACGTAAATTAGTGCCTTGTCTTGGTGCTTGGGGGCCGGGCTATGGGTGGTCATGTACCGTTCCTTTACATCCATGGGGGCCTAGCTAATGGATGTCTTTCCCGCATCGTACTTTAATTAGGACATTAGGTCGGGTAGATTAGTAGCTCTCAGGCCCCTTCACCTTAAACCTCCACTACCTCCCATCCAACTCTACACACCACCCGGTACTGTACATACCTCTCGTCCAAGACAACTTAGCCCTGTGACGCCGCCATTGTTCGCTGCTACATACATACGTATTGTTTGAATTGTCATTCACGTACACGCACTCGCCGCTCTTTTCTTTCTTGCTTTCTTTCTTCTTTTCAATTCTTCTTTTGATTTCATTCAGACTGTTTGTGGCTTTGCTCTTTCGATTTCCGAGCCTCCATAGATCAACGTCATTCAGTGTCGTCCATCACCCCACGAGAATCACCAACAACGCCCATTGAAGCCGAATAGCACAGTACCCTGAATACACGCCACGGCACCGCGTCGCATTACCATCGACCTCACAGCGCCTCTCTTTCCAACCGACGACTTCATCTGGTCTTCTGGCTCTTTGCTTGTTTCAACTTTGTTCCAGCGACCATCTCCGTATCACAATTCGCATAGCGCGGCCCGCGCAAGGTCCCTCTCCGACGCCGATCCCTCCTTGGCTACTACCTCTCGCCCTCGACTCGCCGTCATTCTTGACGTCTGTTAAACATCACACATTATTTGCTTTCTTCCACCAAGACCGATAGCAGGCCTCCGTTTTGCACTGTACTTTATGCTCTCGCGCAACATACTGGCTTAGACAATCGCTTCTTCGATTCATAGGGATTTGCGACAGCTTGTTCACTTTCACATAAACTCAGCGCGGCAATCCTTCGACCTCCCCCGACTGTGCAGATTTCGAGCGCTCTGGAACTATACCGAAACGACTGTCGTCTTGTATTCGCATCTGCAGTGCATCTTGGCCTCCAAGTTCATGGTCTGCATGGAAACACACCTCCATAGCTAGACTTTTATTCTAAAGCGACCACCATGTCGTCACGTCCGTCTCTACTGGACTTGCGGTCGGATTCTTCGAACTCCAACCTTTCTACAGTCTCTAAACCCTTGCGCTCACCTCGCCTCCATGTTGCTGGCGAGGTTCCTCCTGAGCTGTCCCCCTTGGACGCTTTCGCCATGCAGAGTCGCCTACTCGCAAGGCAATTGCAAGAAAGCGCCAAAGAGGGCAACCGAATGAGTCGCCTTCCTCCTCTAACTGTTGAGAGCCCATTAATCGTTCAGGGCCGCTCTGAGTACTTTCGCTCGTTGTCACAAGATTCAGGCTCCGAGGCCGGTGATCACCCTCCTCTGCGCCCTAGTTCTGGTCTCGCGGTAAGGACAGAGGTGGAGGATGCCTTTAGCGATGACGCCGAGCGCCCTGTGTCTATGCATCCACGAATGAGCCGAATACCGCCTACTCCCGATGAAGAGGTACCCGCAGTGCCTCCACGAGCTCCGTCTAGAGGACGGGTGTTGGATCATATTGATGAGACTGGCTCATTTTTCGGCGCCAGGAGGGAACGATCGCCCTCGCCGTTACATAGTGATACGCAGTCCCAGTTTGACAAGCGAGTTGAATCATCTCCGTCTCGGAAAGATGATGCTGCCTCGCTACTTTCTGCCCGACGACCAAGCGGCTCGATCAGCGAATCAGTCACCGGTTCACCAGAAAAGCCCAAGCATTCATATGATGAACTCGGACTGGCGCCACCTCTGACCTCATTTCATCAAAGACGACGTACACCCAGCAATGTCTCATCTCCGGCATTGCCTACCGATGAGGATGGCTCTAGTGGCATGGCGGCTTCGTTTCACTCACTGCCTCCACGGAAGCTATCTTCTGCAAGTGCAATGACCTCCCCTGCGGTGGGCTCTTATCGACGATCGCCTTCCATTGGCTCCGAATCCTCTGCGCTCCCTCGACCGTCCTTCAACTTTTCAAGACCTATGAGCAGGTCTGGCACACCTGGTATGGAGCCACCCTTGAGACAAGCTTCCTCTGATAGCCAGCCTTCGTTCATTTTGGCTGATGAGTCGGTTCATACACCAGTGAGCATGCATAGTGAGGCATTCCTTGAGCAACAGGCCGAAGACCGTGATAAGGGTGCACCGTCCTACATCTATTCCAAATTCTCACTCCCGAGAGGCAAGGCCATTCAACGCGCGGAACCAGATGAAAATAATCCACAGGCTTCCTTCCATTGGGAACAACCCATGGTGCCCCCAAGCGACGTCCACCGATTTGAGAATGCCCCTCCGCCGTCACCTCCCACTCGACCTACAAGCTCCTCCGCCAATACTGTTCCAGACGATTCCCTGGCGTCGGGTAGCTCAATGCCGAAGGCATCGATCGAGCTGAGAAAGGTTCAATCGGAAACGACACCGCCACCGATGCCCCAGCTATCTCCAACTGCAAGCAGACCATCAGTTGAGGAGCCGCGTGCATCAGAGGATGCGCCTAGAGGCCGAGGTCGAACGCCTGTGTCAATAGCCACCAGTGACACAGCAAGCACGATCAAACCGCCCCCAACCGCTCGCTCGACAGCACCTACAGCATTGGAAATGAGTGCAGAAGAACACTTGGCGAAGGGTATCGCATGTCATGAAAGTGGGGATCTGAAAGAATCCACATACCACCTCAGATATGCAGCACGTCTAGGCGACCCGACCGCTATGCTTCTCTATGCGCTTGCCTGTCGTCATGGATGGGGTATGCGTGCTAATCAGAAAGAGGGCGTGGAATGGCTTAGAAAGGCCGCGGAATGCGCTAGTGTCGAGATCGCGGATGATGAGAGTCATGTAAAGGAGGGCAAGCATGTTGACGTTGTGGAACGAAGAACTCGAAAAGCCCAATTTGCTCTGAGCATTTACGAATTGGGAGTGAGTCACATGAATGGCTGGGGTATTGAGCAGGACAAGTCACTGGCTCTCCGTTGCTTCGAGATCGCTGGTAGTAGGTCTCCCAGATGAACCATTAACAGCCAATTGCTAACCAAGACCTTAGACTGGGGCGATGTCGATGCGCTGGCTGAAGCTGGCTTCTGCTATGCACAGGGTATTGGATGTAAGAAGAATCTGAAGAAGAGCGCCAAATTCTATCGCATGGCTGAAGCCAAGGGTATGAGCATGGTTGGGAATAGCTGGTAAGTCTCGACATCCAGGGCATATAACCTGCAATCCACCCTCGTGCTCACTAACATTCAACAGGATTCACAAGGCCAAATACGATGACGACGGCGAGTCAACCGCGTCCAAGAAAGACAAAAAGAAGGCCCGCAGCAAATCTCGAACCAGAACCATGTTTGGACTGAAGTGAGCTCACGAGCCGCTCCAGTGACACGCCTACTATGATAATGATGACATCTTCGACATACCCATTTTAATCGGAGTTTTTACTGGTTTTCCATTGCATTGGGGGTTTCATGGGATTTAGGAGGAATATTCTTGTGCTCCCTGTAACGTCTGCCCAGGGCTGGACCTGGGCCAGGTGAAGGAACTAGATTCAGTTCCGTGTTCAGCGTCAGATTCTAGATGAGGATTTTTAGTGAACATACCCCGATGAAAGGGTGATATGAATTATTATGCCTACTGCAGGCACAGCAAAGACACCGCTACTTGAATTGTAGTACGATGGTTGTCTATTCTATTCAACACGTTCTTGGACATTGCATCTCATATCCAGGGACTGGCGAAAAGCAGAGGCACTCAAGTCAGACAAAATCTTGCCTTTTCTTTTCTTTTCTTTTCTTTTCTTTTTTTTAAAAAATTAATTGCATTCGAAATATTGTATTGAGCTGTACTGGCATCATCAGTCACAACCCTGCCTGC
Organism: Fusarium oxysporum Fo47; assembly: GCF_013085055.1. NCBI lineage: Eukaryota > Fungi > Ascomycota > Sordariomycetes > Hypocreales > Nectriaceae > Fusarium > Fusarium oxysporum. The sequence continues at coordinate 2,538,441 of NC_072840.1, read as the reverse complement.
CACAGATGATGGCCTGTTCAGTGACCCAGTGTGTAGTGTACTGGGATTGCGTGTTGTTACATGCCGTGGTCTACCTCATCTAAAGTTCCGGTAGGATCTCTATTTAGCTGTCAACATCCATCTTCTCCTCCACGGGTACGTCTTCCACGCTAATGTACCGCTTGATCTCGTCCCTCTTGATGATCTTTTCGTTCAGCACCGCCGTCGTGCCCTTGGGGAAACGGTAACTCTGAAGCTTGGGCTCCTTCTCGTTGGGCTTGATGTAGTTTCTCTTGAGTGTTGTCTTGTCCTTGGTGATGATAGCCACGTCCACGTTTGAACCCGAGCCCAGATCGTTCCAGACACCAGCAAGAATGGCGTCGCTCGCCAGCTTCACGGCTTCCTCCTGGTTAAGATCGGGCTTCCACTGCGTCTCAAAGACACTCATAGCTGCCAAGCTACCACTGCCCATGGTAACATAGGGAAGCTTATCTGTGCTGCCGTGAGCGTGGACAGTGAAGAGGTGGGTGCCAGTAGGGTCGACGCCAGCAACGACCAGGTAGGCACCGATGTGGCCCTGGTAGCGGAAGAGGTGTTGCTTCAGGAGGGTCATGCAAGTGACGACGCGGGGCTTGCGACCTGTGGATAGGGAGTGCAGCTCGAGTTGAGAAGAGATGAGGGCGGTGGTGAACTCTGTGTCAGCGGCGGTACCGGCGCCAGCGCACCAAATCTGAGGAGAGATGTAGTGAAGCTTCTCGCAGTTCTTGTCGGCGACAATGGGACCGGATGTGGCTCGAGTATCGGCAGCAATCTAATGGAAAGGGTGTCAGTACTGAGCTCTTGGTGGGATGGCGGTAGCTCCATTCAATGTCCGAAGACCGGTACTTGAGACAGCAAGGTATCACTTACCACAACACCACCATCAAATATGCATCCAACAATAGTCGTTCCAGTGCTGGTAGCCTTGGGCAGAGGCACTCCTCGGGCGTGGAGAGCCGCATTGCGGTTGTAGTTTGAGAAGTCGAAGCCTGGCATTTTGAACAACCTATGATTCCCCGGTTGAAAATATCAAGATAGTTGATTTGCCCGAGTGCCTGTAGGATAATGCGGTATCGTGAGAAATGGTAAGATCGCTCGGGGTATCTTTTGCGATGGGGATGTTGCTGGTCGTTGAATTGCGAGACGAGTTGAGGTTAACAAGGCAGAGCTGATGACGAGGCTAAAAGCTGCCTCCAGCAGTTGAGCTTCACTGAGCACCTACAGCAGCATACAGCGGCGCGCTCTGATTGGTCGAACCTAATAGGCACGATAGGCAGACCACGCCCAGGCTGGAGCAGTACCTAACCAGTGGCTCAAACTTTAACACGTGAGGAGGAGTTTGGCAAGAGAATATCAAAGTCAATGAGTTAGTCGGGCAGTTTCGACTTGATATGAAGCTTCGTATCTAACCTAAACTCAAAACATCCCCAACTCTTAGAGGTATCATCTAAAATCATCAGCAACTGAATTTCTAAGTCTTCTGCGCCTCTAGGTGCATCAATCGGCCAATCACTATCTGTCAAAGCACGTCCCCCAGCCTACCACTGCCTGGGCCAAAGCTCCCCCCGGTCGCCCCAGCCCACTCCTATGCTGAAGGCAAATTTATGAACTTCAGGTCCTCTCTCCAAGGCCGGCTACTCTGCTACAGTCATGGCTTTCAGCTTTGGCAATTCAGGAAACGCCATGCTCGGGAGTACGGCAGGAGCAGGAGGACTGACTACAGGCCCTGATCTGGAGACAATTCAGACAGAGGTGAGTGCGCTATTCTTCTAACTTGATGGTTTCATTTCATAGTCTTGTTTGTTTTGTTGACTTCATGGACGTGATGCTAACCACTCCCAATCTGTTCAGGACCTCGGTTTTCTCTCTATCGCCGGCGACGCCAAGGTTCGCCTTACATCCACGTGGTCATCTCTTCCATCTTCTACCGCGTCGCTTCTCAGCGTCGCTTCGCGCAAAGGTCTTGTCGCTGCTGCTGGACCCGACCAAGTTGTCATCGCCACAACCGAATCGGTGCGAAAAGCTTTCGAAAAGCCCAAAGATGGCGACTCAGATATTCGCGAGTTCGAGCCTCAGCTCAAGATCCCTATGCCGATGCGAGTTTCGCAATTATCATTTACTGCGGACGAAAACTATTTAATCCTTTCCGCCGAATCTGGCGGCGGCTTGGCTGTCTATGAGGTTCAGAGTCTGTTATCGGGATCAACAAACTCGGCTTTCGAGCTATCAACGAACGGTGAAACCCTGAGAGCCATGATCCCGAACCCTACCCCTGAGAAGGCGGAGCTTTGCGCTATCGTAACGAACAACGGTAACTTGCACATGGCAAACCTGAAAGAACGGCAAATCAGCAGCGTTCTTAAAAACCAAGTTAGCTGTGTTAGCTGGAGCTCCAAAGGCAAGCAACTATGCGCTGGTCTGGGTGATGGCACAATTTTCCAGATGACTCCAGAAGGAGAAGGGAAAGGAGAGATCCCTAAGCCGCCGAGCGTGGGTGACTTTCATGGTACGTAACTGCAAGGTTTCGTTTAACGTCAAGTTTGGCTAACATCATCTCAGTATCATCTCTTACCTGGCTCGAGAACCACCTGTTCTTGTCCATCCATACTTCAAATAACGAATCACCGCCGACCTCTATCTACCATATCATTACGCGCCAACCACCATCATCTTTCAACTTTCAGAAGCTTACCGATCCTGTCGAGCCGTTTGGATCAGACAAGACACCACATCACTCGATTCTGCGACTCCGAGACTTTCCACCAGCTCTCCAAGATATGCTCATTGTCGCTTCTACCGCAGCCTCGGAAATGGGCGTTTTGAGCCGTTCCAAGACACCTTTGGCTACAGACAAGCCTGCAGATGCTATCACTGGAGTGTTCACGACGACAGAGTTCTTGGATGATACCAAGAGACCAACATTGCCAATGACTGACTCCATGGATGATTCCACTCCGATTGGTGTAGCTCTCGATCTTTCCGGCAAGGACAAGGTCTACAAGCCCATTCCATCGGACGTCGAACTGGAAGAATCGCCAGGTCCACTGCCTGGGTTCTGGGTACTCACACATGAGGGTGTTCTCTGCGCTTGGTGGGTAGTCTATAACGACTCTATCAGACAGGGTACCTCGTATCCTCACTTGGCTGCGGTTGAGGGCACATCAGCGCCGACACCAGCTCCAGCAACCCAAGCCGGTCCTGCAGCTTCGGCATCGCCCTTTTCCAATCCTACCCCTTCCGCGTTTGGCTCGGCTTCGCAGCTTGGACAGAAGTCATCTCCATGGGGTGGTGCTAACACCGGTTCTGCTGCTCCTAGCACAGGGGGCGCCGTGTTTGGTTCAAGCGGCTTCAGCAATACTGCAGCCACCTCTGCTCCGGCATTCGGCAAGCCTAGTTCCATCGGCTTTGGGCAATCGTCCCAGCTAGGTGCGAAGAGCTCTCCTTGGGCATCAGCATCAGGTGGAGCGTCAGCTGTAACTCCTGCTTTTGGACAGTCAGGATTTTCGAGCTTCGCAAACAACAGCAATACCAGTCCTTTTGGCAAGGCGGCGTCCAATTCTCCATCAAGTGCTCCTGCATCGGGGGGCTTTGCTGGCTTCACCGGCAAGAGTGGTTTTGCTTCTGTGAATAACAATAATAGTGGTAGCGTATTTGGCAGCGGCAGTCAATCCGCTGCCAATCCTTTCGGGTCCACCTCAAATACCGAAACAGCTTTCCCGGCCAAATCTGAACAATCTTCTGGCAGTCCTTTTGGGTCTACCCCTTTCAAGCTCCAGAGCTCCTTCAAGCCTGATGGATCTGCCAAGGACGACGCAGCTAAACCCGGCGGTTCTCTGTTTGGTAGCAACTTTGGATCAGCCCTTACCGATTTGACTAACAAACCTGAAGTTACGACGCCAACACCCAGGGATGAGGAAATGGACACTGCGGGAGCAACGGAGGAGACCCCCCAAGCAAAACCCAAGGACTCATTATTCCCTGCGCAACAAAGCCCCGAGTCCACAACGCCAACTACAACACCTGCGCCATCTAAGTTCGGTTTTGCAACATCGCCAGCCCCCCAGACATCAACTTTTGGACAACCATCGAAGTTTGGCTCCATTGGTGGTGGGCTTTTTGGAAACAAGTCGGAGACACCGAAACCCAGTGGCGGTCTTTTTGGATCCCCCTCGAGTACCCCTAAGCCAAGCGGAGGGCTGTTCAGTTCAACCTCTGCGACACCCAAGGCTGGTGGAACCCTCTTCGGATCGCAGCAGAACACACCAAAGGCCAGTATTTTCGGAGGACAACAGAAGCCAAGCGGTTACACAGGAATCTTTGGGCAGAAGTCGGAGCCGTCTAAGGCTAAGAGCCCTGAGGCCGAGAACCCTAAAATCAAGGTAGAAGAAGATGACGCCCCGCTGCCTCCGGATACGACCAGCAAGGCCAGCTTTGCTGTTGGTGAATCGTCTTCCTCATCAGCGGCATCCAAGACTGAAGCCGCTCCTCTGCCCCCAGACTTCATACCCAAACCTAAGTCTTCCTCGTCTGCTGCCAAAGCAGCTGAGGCCTCTGATGCCCCACTGCCGCCAGACTTTGTTAATGTATCCAAACCGACAGACAAGGAATCGGCTGCCTCTGCTGCCCCCCTGCCATCTGAACCAATCATTTCTACAAAACCAAGATCCGTTTTTGACAAACCAGATGGTACTCCAAAGGCACCCTCGAGCCTTTTCCCCGCTGTCGCCGGACCCCCTTCGGACGATAGTGATGATCTGGATGACGAAGACGACGACGAAGAGGAAGACGATGGAGAGGAAGGAGAGGAAGGAGAGGAAGGAGATGATGACGGGTCCGAGGGCAGTGGTATCGATGTTGCCAAGGATCTGAGTCCGACAGTCAGCAACCTCACTCCCGGATATACACCTCAAAGCTCATTTGGTGGACCTGGCGGGCATGCTCTTGGAAGCCCCCGAACAAATCAAGAAGGCTCACGGCCTTTGTTTGGCGAACTCAGCCGCAATGCCCCCGTGTTCCCACGACCTAACGCGACCAGCCCCCGCTCCCCGAGTCCGGTTCGGGGGGCAGTGCCGAATAGGGTCCTCAGGTCAGAGAACATGAGATCTGTGAGTGCCCCAGGAATTGCCTCGCATCTCCTCGGGCATAGACAGTCTCAAATGGGTGCTTCCATAACCAGCAGAGACGTTGGCTCGTCAGAAGACCCATTTGTAGCCCAGCATCGTAAATTAAAGGCCAAACAGGAGGCTGCAGAAACCCAGCCATTAGTTGACGAGGATGATGATGAGGTTCAGAAGCTTCTGGCATCAGACGTGGAAGGAAGTTTGACCCTGGATGAGTTCATTGCCCATTCGAACGTCGCTCCGCCTGCTAAGGAAAGCATTCCAAGCCAAGTCGAAGCAGTCTATCGTGATATTAATTCGATGATTGATACACTCGGTCTCAATGCGCGAACTGTCAAGTCATTCATCAAGGGCCACACGGAGAACTGCAAGCAGGGTGGACGCAGTAAAGAGGATCTTGACGACCCCGAAGACTGGGTTCTTTGCGAGATTGATGAATTGGGGAACATCTTGGACAATGAACTGTACAATGATCTTGAGGACGGGCGGGTTCGTGACTTGGACGCTAAACTCGATGCTTGTCACGAACTTACCAGAGATATGCATCGCCTTCGAGCTAAGCAGGAGGACTTGAAACAAATCCTTATGATCAGAACCGACCCTGATCAGGCTGAAGTGACACGATCTATGCCTCTGAGTGCGGAGCAAGCAACACAGCAGAACGAACTGCGACGCGAGTTCGCCAAGTTTTCGAAGCTCTTGGCTGATGCAGAAGAAGCCTTAACGCTGCTCAAGACAAGAATTGCGTCCGCCTCTGGCGCTTCAGGCAAAGGCAAGGCAAACGTTCCTACGGTTGAGGCGGTCATACGTACTATTGGGAAGATGACGGCGATGGTTGAGAAGCGCAGCGGAGATATCGACGTTCTCGAAAACCAGCTGCGCAAAGTCAATCTCAACTCTACAAGCCGGGAGGGGTCTCCTATGGTGACACCACAGGGAAGGAGGAGCATCATGTTCTCCCCTGAAGGAACCCCCGTTAGAAATTTGCGCCATAGCTTTGCGGGCAGCATGTCTCTGGGTGCATCTGTGCGAGCCACTCCCCCACGCAAGAAACTTAGTGGCTTCAGTCGAGAGGAGAAGGGTGATTTAATGGACAAGAGAACACGTCGGCAAGCGGTATTGGGCAAGCTGAAGAGCAGCGTCGAGAAGAGAGGTGTCAGTGTTTGGAATATGGAGGATATCGAATAATCAAGGACAATGACAGGATGGACATTATCACGGCGAAACAAGACAGAACATGGTGATGAATAGGGCATGGAGCAACCAAGCAACTGTATCTTAGATTTTAAATAGTGTATCAATTGGCCATACCAGCTACCCGGATAGCTAATGTATTTCCCCCCCTGCAGTACATTTTCCCTTTTTGATTCATGACAGTTCTCTGTAGCTAGTTGCATTGTGAGAATTGTAATTCCAACTCAATTAACCCATTTTGTCCACCAAATTACGACCAATTGGTTTACCAAACAAACACCATTTTACTCCTCGGGTATCCTCAGACGTTGAATTTCATGAAGACATATGTTGTGCAAGCATTGAACTGTGGTCAACTCACTCAGGCTGCTGGAGCAGGAGGAGCGGCAGATCGTGGGATGGCAGACTTGGGGTCGGTGGCTGGAGTATTGTTGGAGATATCGCGAGGAATGTTTGATGGGTTAGAGTGAACCCGGCAATGTTCCTTGTTCTTGTGCTCGGGGTGAGGTCGAGGAGTGTAGCTGAGAGGCCACTGTTAGGTGAGGGGAGCCTTGAATGAGAATTGGATCGACATACTTGACGAAGGAGAGCATCCTGAAAGGTTGTTGGTCTGTTGCCGTGTATAAGTGGCAGATGTTGTTGACGGTGCTTTAGTGTATTTCTCAAAAGCCAATTGTTTGCTTTACGACGATGATGATACTAATGATGAATTGGAGAAAAGATGGGAAGCTAACGAGTATTATATAGCTGATCTCTTCTCTGGTCAAATCAACTTACATACATTGCATTACAAACGATTGCTTGGCCGGACCGGTTGTGCTCTGGTGACTGACTGACAGGACCTTTGAATTGCACGTGTGACCGGCATCAACTTTGAGGATAGAGCAGGGGTTCGCCAGGGACTCTGAGTTTGACTGGAGGACATGGGCGCAATACTGACGTCGTACGGGTTGCCCGGACAGGGAAGTGATGGGATCTCTCAGCGGGGGTAGAGCGTGCGCGTGACCCCTGGAACGAGGAGGATGAAGTGCGCTGCAACTGGTCTAGGGGATCCTAGTATATATGATGGATTGGGGACGGGAATCTGGCGATGGACGACGACTGATTGGGTGCGCTGATATGGCCAGAGGCCGGCCCGGTGAATGAGTCTGTTCTATGAACACTTCCCGACTACGGAGTAGCAGGGGCACAATCTCGGCATCCTAGACAAGAGGCAAAAAAGGACTTGTCGAGAGATTCGTCTTATAAGCGAGCTCTCAAGGGCCTATGTCTGGTTGATGCGGCGCAAATGGTCCGAAGTCGCTCATTATCAGACCAAGGTTCTGGTTTTACAAGATAAGACTCATAATTATTTACATGCTCTCAACAATTGCAATGCCCTCCCTCATGAAAGAATCCAACGCAGGCTGTCCTCGTGCAAAGCCACCTCGACTGACATTGTCACTGTTATCAGACCATGTTCTCATAATATTAGGTACGTACCTGCAGCTTCGCAGCCCAAACTCCGGTTCATCGTGAGTGGGGCCCGTGGTCTGAAGCCGACACCCACCGAAGCATGGGTCGGGCACGGTCGGCGGTCTCGGAGACGAGTGGGGAAATCTGCGCCGTCTCTTTTTGCAGGCAAGACTGACAGCCCGGGATCCACTAATTCTTCACCTTGGATTATCCACTTTCTTCACCTTCCACTCACCGAATCTTCACCTCGGAGGGGCTTCAAAAAATTATTGTTTGCTTCGCTCATCACCATCGCACGTTTAAACAATCACCACGCCTACTCACCAGTCTGCATATACATAATACCCACCACCGCAATGGCACCCACACAGCAGGCTGCGTGGAGAAAAGCTCCTACTGCAGAGGAAATTGCCAATCGTCAGGTAAACTTCAATTGAGCAATGCTGAATGCACTATAACCTAACTTTTGCGCCCAGACTGTTGGCATCAACAAGGAAACCGTCACAAACATCACCTCCACTGATTACCCAGGCCATCACCCTGGAGAAGACCTCGCATTCACGCTTGATCGTTTCCGCGATGCGTTTTCCGTAAAATTTCACCAAAACGATCAGTTCCTCGCCTCTTTCTCTCTTGTCGGAATCGACGCTTCGCTCGCAAACGCTTTTCGACGTATTCTACTCTCCGAGATTCCCACCCTCGCTATCGAGAACGTTTATATCGAGAACAACACCTCTGTCATTCAAGACGAGGTTCTCGCGCATCGTCTTGGACTCATCCCATTCAAGGGTGGCCGTGAGGGTCTGCACAACTTCCTCAAGTGGCACAAGAAGCCAGAGGCTGGCGAGGACCCTTATGCCGGCTGCTTCGACTGGAACACGGTCCGCCTCGAGCTTAACGTGACATGCACCGTCAATGAGGATGCTTCGCCCGCTGAGAACGACCCTCTCAAAGCTTACCATAACGCCCACGTTTATGCGCGCGACATCGTCTTCGTCCCTACTGGCAAGCAGGTCGAGTACTTCAGCGGCGAGGACGCCATTGCGCCCACGAACCCAGACATCTTGATCGCCAAGCTGCGACCCCGACAGACCATTAACCTCGCCATGCATATGCACAAGGGAATTGGATCCGATCACGCCAAGTTCTCTCCTGTCGCGACAGCCTCCTACCGTCTCCTACCTACCATTACCATTACCAAGCCTATCTTGGGCGCTGATGCCGAAAAGTTTGCCAAGTGCTTCCCCAAGGGTGTCATCGGCCTCGAAAAGGTTACGGCCGAGGAAGCTGCTCAGGCTGGTAGCGGTTATGAGGGCCAGGAGGGCGAGACCAAGGCCGTGGTCGTTGATGCAATGAAGGATACTGTCAGCCGAGAGGCTCTACGACACAAGGAGTTCGAGGGCAAGGTGAAGCTTGGCCGAAGGCGAGATCATTTTATCTTCTCCATCGAGAGCACAGGGCAGTGGGATAGCGATGAGCTTTTCCTCGAGTCAGTTAAGCACCTCAAGCTCAAGTGCAAGAAGCTTGAGCAGCAAGTTATCAACATGGCGAGGTAGCCAACTACATCGCAAGGATATTTCGGGTCTTGTTTGGCGCAGTATCATAATTTTTGGGTTGATTTGTTTTCTGCGGTCTCTACGGTTAGATAAAAAGGAATGATACCATGACCACATCATAATACTCGTCACCCGTTTCTTCTCTGCCCTCTAAAAAGGATACTCTTCTAGTATTTTTGAGTCGTCATCATATACCTCTCATTTATTAATCCAACGCCTAAAGATGCCCAAAAGCCCGAACGCCCTTTACTGACCACTTGACTGAGAATCAAGAACTTGTCTTAAACTTGAAGTAAAAGTTGAATTCAAGGGGGAACGCAGGATCAGTGACAACAACCTGTTGTCCGTCTTCGAGCCCAAGCTCTGTGAGGGTCTTACTCAGGTTCGGGCGCGTCTGCTCCTCCAAGCCTGGAGGAGATTGCATGTATAGAGTCTTTCCTTCGGCACGGATCGATGGCTTCTTTAATTGCGCTTCAGGGCGAATCGCGAATGAGTCGATTAACTCCTGCAGAGTGGACCTGGGATTGACTTCAAGAGGGCGAGCCTGGCGTCCACAGACAGGGCAGTCGTCCTTCTTCTCATGCTTGAAGGTGTATGTATAGATGCTATCATTGCCAGAGTACATCATATAGTTTGTGTCGAATCCAAGACAAGGGGCAGAGGTTGTCGCGATTTTAAAAGCCTCGTTGCAGCATGCAGCGGCGATGATAGCATTGGTAGATGCAATCGCCGGAATAATGTTCTTGATGGTTCCTTGCGTTAACGAATAAGTGACACCAGGGATGCCAAACTCTTCCGCACGAGTAAGTGCTTTTTGGAATAGCCAGGTTACATGCTCTGGGTCATCCTTATCGAGCTTCGGGAATGGCTTTTCTTGCTCCCAAGCAATAACGTGGGCCCATTCGATGCAGTGCTCGGGTTGTCGTGGGATTGAGGCGATAGTACACAGAGGAACAGCGGCGCGCGGGGCGTGCATATCCAGCTGGCACTCAATGCAGGATGTCATAGATGGGAGGATGACTCTCGCCTGTCCCTTGAAACCTTCAGTGCCACCATCAATGAGGGGCTTTATCGCATCGGGGTCTTCAGCTTCTTCGGCAATAGAAACAAGCATGGCGTTGATCCAACGGCGGGCCTCGATGCTGTCTAGCCCGCAAATTACAAGCTGGAACTGCTTGTAAAACTCCTCGTCGAAGTCCTGGATACGGTTGTTGTGAGCTGTGATGGAGACGCCCTTAACTCTCTTTTGGACGAAATTAGCGGCAACCTCTGCTTTGTATTTGCCAACATCATCTTTTCGGAATAAGAACTGGCGGTTGAGGTTGGAAATATCGATGGTATCTAGAGCAAGATGAGCCAGCGATCTTTAATAGAAAAGACGATTCACAAACCCATGTCTATTACGTGGATGTTCCTGAATCTCGACATGGCAAGATTCTTGAGAATTTCACATCCTAAGCCTCCTGCGCCGCTGTATTATGGCAGTTAGTGAGTTGGACAATTGAGTCTTTCAAGAAAGATGACTGACATGACACTATACAAATTAGTATGGCTTTCATAGGATGTAACATATGTACATCAACACTCACAGAACTTTGAACGTTTCAAACTGCGCCAGAAACTCCGGCGCAGTAGCATCGGGATCGGTATATGGTCCTGCGTTACGGCGGATTTGGTCGAGGTATTTCCTTGCCTTGCGGTCAGTTGTTTGTGGTTTCAAGAGCTTCAACAGCTCCCAGCTAAAAGGTCTTACCATCGCGCGTCTTCGTAGCCGCCGGCAGCTTCCTGAGCCACACTAGCCATATTGAAGATTTTCAATGACTTTGTAGAGGGGCAACAAGCCGAGCGAATGTATGAGCAGGTTCGCAGGGAGATATGTAAGATCAGAGAGTGGTCCGTAGCTTGGTTACTAAGGTAAGGAGCTCTGAAGGGATCCGTGCGTGGGGAGGATCGTCATTGCCTGGAGCTGGCTCGGTGAAGCTCGGTGAAGGTGGGGTCAAGGTGAGTAATGCTTCGAGCACCCAAACCTAAGGTAAACACCAGGCAATAATGTATACCTCTATCAAGCTTTCAAAGTTCAAACAGCATGACATTTCGTGGACAACCCGCCAGATTAAACTACACAGACTAGAATGGACGACCTTCTCACCCCTGTGAGCACAACCTACCTCAAACCTCGGAATGAGCCTGAGCCACTTTTCACAGAGGTTAAGCCAGCTTCTACCCAAAAGAAACCAGCCAGCATCAGTGACAAGTCGACGGCTGATGAAATTATCGATGCATTAAAAAGTCAACCAGACTACGATACACTTATTTCGGTACTGAATTTTCTAAATAACCCAAAATCTGCGTCGAGTAACTTCTCATTCTCGACACCCAATCCCAAAACTGCGTCTATCATCCATTTGCTGGTCTCGGAAATCGCATCAAATTACTGGACACTTTTACTTGAGGGAAACATCGAAGATGATGCAAAGGGCAAAACAGAACTTCCGCGAGATGCGGATCTTTTTCTTGGCTGTCTACGCAGTCTGACAGGTCTTAACGCTGTCATCACACAACTGCGAGTTCTCATTCAAGAGTCACGGCTAGGGGGGAAAGAAGAGAAGAGAGTAGACTTATCAATCAACGCCGGCATTCTGTTGAGTATTCTATCTTCCATTATTGGTAGTGCCCGGTCAATTCCCACGATGTGGAGCTCATCGACCAAAGGAATTTCCAATGCCGCTCTGCAAAGAGTTCAGTGTCAGAAACTTGCATCAATTCTCACGAACGGTCAGATTGTGTCAATCGCAGCGGAAGCTTTAGAAGTCATGGGACGCGATCAAGTCGACGATGGGGTTCACTGGATTGCTGACGGACTACGATATAGCAGATGGGTAGGAAATGCTATTGTGTCATGGGTTCATTCATCACCTGAACCCGATGGCATGACCTTCGCTTGTGAGTTGTTCCAGAAGTCGCTGTCGCTGCACCATTCAGGTAAGACACATAAGGATTCCAACTATTGATACTTGCTGATGCTTATTCCGCAGAAACTCTTATCAAAATTGCAATCGACGGACTTCTTCTTTCCAAAAGAAACTCAATTTCAACCTTCATACAACTTGCTCTCAGCCAACATCGAACTTCTAAGAAGGTATTCCATATTTTACTCCAGCACCTTTCACAGAAATACTTGAATCGTCTGAGCCTGGAAGAAACACACCCCGACGACAAGGTTTCTGCCGTTGCTGGGCTTCTCATGGAAGTCGCATTGAATGACGAAACGAGAAGAGATGTTCTTATCAACTGGTGTGCATCTTTATCAGGCGCTGGTGTTGGCGATGGAGTAGGTATACGCCGAGCTGTCGTAGCTGCACTCGCACAAGACCGAGAAGCGATTACTGCAGTACTGGAGAAAAGCATTGCACAATTTGGAGATGAGCTGTACATCAGACATTCAGCAATGCTTCAGCAAGATGGTAACGACTATCCCGACGTGTTTCATCTACATGCTTGCTGACATTTTGTAGCACATGCCCAAATCCTGCTCCTTGCCGCTGGCTACGTACACAGAGTTTCTCCAATGAAATTGACGTTGCTCATGCGAGTCGGCACTTACATGAACACCATCTCCAATCGCATCGGTTCCACACAGCCCAGAGCTCAGTTTCTTGGTTTGGTAGTTGGGGAATCATTGTCTGCTCTGATCGATGATAAGAAACAGAGGCTCGATTTCAAGATGGAGCAGACAGAAACAGAGGAAGCGCAGCAATTAAAGAGTCTAACCAAGGTTTCTGATCGTGTTGGCCCTATCGACCCTATCCTATTCGACCACGCAACTGAGACTGTCCCTCAGAAGCGGAAACCTTCAACGCCAAGCGAGGCTCTTCAAAAGAAAGCCAAGCAAAAGAAGAAGCCTGTTGTTACTGAAGCCAAGCCAAAAGCTATCATCGAGGAGATTGATTCTTCAGAAGAGGACGACGATCTCGCCCCTTACTCGAAGGACTCTGACCCTGAAGAATCGGATGACGACGCAACACTTGTACAACGCAACAAGCCCAAACCACCTGTTTATATCAGAGATCTCATCTCGTATTTCAGAGACTCTGAATCATACGACAAACAGTTGCTTGCTTTACAGACAGCTCCAATTCTCATCAGACGCAAGGCCAATTATGGAACCGAGGTAAGTTTCCACGCTGATGAGTTGGCTGGGCTTTTGGTGGGCATACAAGACAAGTTTGAGATCGAAAATTTCGATGATTTACGGTTACACGGTATGGTAGCGCTTGTTGTCTCTCAACCCAAGACTATGGCCCCGTGGTTTGCTCGAACTTTCTTCGAGGGTGACTATTCCCTCCACCAACGGACATCAATACTTGTCACATTGGGCCTGTCAGCCCGAGAACTGGCGGGTTTCGAAGTATCTCAATACCAGTCGGCTGCTGCCTTTCCCTCAAAGCGGCTACCTGAAAAGATGGAGCAACTTTATATTGGCTCGGGAAATGATAGCAGCACCCTGCCGTCGTCCCAGCTGAAAGCGCTCCCATCAACTGCTCTCGAGAATATTTCACAGTCGCTGACATCTTCATTCCTTGCCCCGCTTGCTGCGGAAGCAGCCGATGCCAACACAGGCCCTGATATTTTGAAGCTTCAAAGCTTCACGGCCCGCTACAAGTCCAAATCTAGTTCCAAACCTCGTATGCGTGCTATTCCCAATACGACTGCCGCTCTGCTTGCGACATCCTTCTTCTCCCCACTCACGGCACATTTCCAGGTCGCGCTTCGTTCTGCCAAACCAATCATACTCAACCATGCACTTCTGGCGCTCTACCTACAGACGTTAGGTATTGTCGTTCACGCCGCTGGGCCCTCCACACTTTCGCTGCCACAGTTGACCGCGGAGCTATGGGACTTGCTTCTGGGCGTTCGTGTACATGTTTTTGGCGATCTCGGCGCCATGAAAGGGTGGCTCGTGGCTATGGCGTCCCTGCTGGAAGTAAATGGCGGCAGCATGCGTCGGCTTTGTGAAACCCAAGGCAGAGAGGTAATGGAGACTAGGGAATGGGTCGCAATGGTGTTCGAGAAGACTAGAGGGGAGGATGGTGGGGAGGAGAACGAGGTCAAAATGCTGGCGGCAGGAGTTTTGATCAGGTTGGGAGAGGCCATCGAAAGGTACCAAGCTTTGCTAATGGGAGACCTGGTCGGATTCCAATAAGCTAAACGCAGGAGCTTGGTGAATGGGGGGGAATTTTTGAATATTCTATTCGTGATTTATTATGATCATATATCGCATTGCACAATATCCAGCTTTTAACCAGTATTCAATGTAATGGCAAGCCATTTCCGAACTTCATGATCACACGGTGTTATATAATTAATTCCCATATACATTCGTGAATGTCTTCAAGGGGTCTCAATAGACTCCATCCTTGTCGTGCTCGCTCTTCGAAGTGGAAGACCCGACAAGTATGTATTCGCGTGGCTGAGATGATCGCTTAGGCTCATGGCCATGCGCCGAAGCTCCTCCTTGACATGTTCTGATGAGGCCTGGCCTTCCATAACTTGGGGTGAGGGTGCAGTAGGTGCAAGCGGAAGGAATGGCTGTTGTTGTTGATAAGATCGAGGGTAATCGTCCCGAACTGGTGACCGATCTAGTTGAGGCTGAAGTGGAGGAGGTTGAAGTTCAGGGGCGGCAAGCGTTTGTGGAGTGAAAGATTCAGGATCGGTATCGGCGAACTCGCTAAGGGAGTAAGGTCTTTCACTCGGGGCGTTCCCGTTGGTCTGGGAAGATTGGGGTTGTCCCTGGGGTTGATATAGGGGTAACTGTGTTTGCTGGTAGGACATCTGAGGATCATGTCGCTGGGTGTTATTGAGCGAAAGGTCTGCAACCGCATTTGCAAACTCAGAATCATCAGATACATAGATGGATGGTTCTCGTATACTGTTGGGCATAAGGTAAAGAGAGGCGTGCTTTTCTAGCTGGAAAGGATCGGCCCCTCCTAACTCTGAGCCAGCCAATGATCCTACGTCCGAGTGGGATGTGGACGGCCTTGTATAGTCGCTCATAGGAATGGGATCAGCTAGACCCATGTCTAAGTCAATGAGACTGCCTGACGACGCTCGGTTGTTGACTGGGGAGGGAACCGCAAGGTCATTGAACTGCGCCGAAGGCTGGATTGGCTCTGTCGGAGGGTGGATCAGGCGGCTGGTACTTGGCCCTTGGTCATCGTTGAACGGAAATCTGAACATTTCGGGGTTTGCTGAGGCGGGAGGGGCCATGGAGGGGAACTTCCAATCTCGTGTTCTGCGGTTGTTGTTCATCATATCTGCTGGATCACTAAGTGGTGGTTTATTATAGGAGACATCTCCAAAGTCATAGTCGGTCGATGCTCTGGGATCTCCAGCTCTGATTGTGTTCAGGTCAACAAATTCGGAGAGGTTGCTACCATCTAGGGACATGTCAAGATCAATCAGGGATTCTCTCACTCCAGGGGACTGAGATGAGTCGTCTCTTAGCGGTAAATCCGACGCAGGAGGGGGGGGTGGAGGGGTGAAATCGGCAGTAGGCGGAGGAAACGGACGACCATAATATGCTCGTGAGTTGTCCTCGTAGTTCGATATCGTATTTGGGTCAAATAGCTTTTCTAGTGGTGCCTTGACGGAAGGAAGGTGAGGTGGCGGACGTCGACGTGATTTTGGCTTTTGGGTTCTGGAAGCATCGTCGAATTCATCCTGCTTGAAGTCGACGTTGGAGCCATAAACATCAAACACAGCTTGAGCGTCGCCAGTTTGGAGCACCTGTTGATCGAACGCAGCGGTTGTACTGAAGTTCCACTCATCATTGTCCAAGGCCAGGCTAGCGAGGTCAGGTGGCCCTTGGGCTCCTCCTGCGGAGAAGAGAGACTTGCGAACACCGCCTTGAGCTTCCCACAACTTGTAGCCTCTAACCAAGTGTGCCAAGCTCGAAGCAGGATAAGCATCCTGTGTGTTGAATATGTAACGGTGTCTCTGAATTTGCTCAATTGGTGGGCGTTTCTTAGGGTCATCAACCAAGCAATACGCCACGAGGTCCTTCAACCCTTGGGAATATCGGTCGCCTTCAAGTCGAGGGATGTGTTGTTTGAGGTATGAGCCTAGTCTGTTGAAGTCCATCATGCCTGCAGCTACGCTTGGTGGTAGACCCGATGCAATTTCATAGACCATGGCGCCAAAAGCCCATATATCCACCTCAGTACCATAAGAAGCCGCAGGGTCGAACAGTTCTGGGGCCATCCAATGGGGTGTACCAATGACTGTTGAGCGCTTGTCGAATTTGGTTTCGATAACACCAGCGACTCCAAAATCACAAAGCTGAACGTTGCCCTCCTCCGTGACTAAGATATTGGCACACTTGATGTCTCTGTGGATGATACCCTGGCCGTGAACCCAGTAGACAGCTTCGGCCACTTCGCGCAAAATGGGAATAATCCATTTCTCCTGAAGGCCGCCTGGTGAGGTTGGTTTCATAAGGGTAGCCACGCTGCCTCCAGCGCAGTATTCTGTAATCATCCACATGGACTGCCCGACAGGAAGAGCATCGATAACATGATTGATGTTCTTGGCGCCACTGTTGCTGAGCAGTTGCAGGGCACTAATTTCCTTGAGCAAGTCGCTATATGTATCGGCGAGCTTGGGGTTAACTGTGTCACTCTCTTCAATGTCAATGATTTTGACGGCAACCAGCTGATTCGTTGTTAGAGAGGTGGCCTTGTAGACCCGACCAAAACTGCCTTTGCCAATGAGCTCTGACAGTCGATACTGTGGAGGGTCCTTTCCGACTTTTGAGCACTGCTCGGCAACCACTTTTTGCATTTTATTTGCATCCTCAATCGCTTTCTGCTTTGTGACCGAAAAGTCCGGTCCTCTGACTTGAAGCGACGCCATGATGATGAATGTTGTGAGGCCTGTCTCGGGTTGCTTAGCAGGGGATGTGTAACTAAGCTAAGATCGCTTGAGCTTGATATGCCTGGTTGGTTCACTTCATGATAGCCTGGACATGTGATGCAAGTGAGAGGAGATGGAAATTGGACTGAGTGCGAGCTATGAGAAAGAAGGCGAGGAGTGATGAGTGGAGGTGAGTTTTTGGCGATGTCGAAAGCGTTGAATGAATTGGGTTTGTTGTAACATTCAATGTTGCATATTTGGAAAGGGGCCTTTGACGCTTTCCCTAAGTTACAGGTCACGGTGGTAGCCAATGAGCGGACTTAACAACGCTGTGGCGGGGCAGGCTTGGGTGGCTAATGCGAAAAGACAGCCTCATCCCCAATTCCCTTCAGTTGGGCGCTGTATTGGCGTTGGCGGCCAATTGCAATCATGATACGACGATGAAACTAGAACTGTCACATTCCGAGCAAGATACAATAATTTGTCATTAAGAAGGTCAATTCTCATAGGTAATTTATTATCCTTTGATCTACCCTTCAGCCGTGTGTCTAACGTTTGTCCTTATCTTAATTTCTTTTATCGTTATTGCTGAGTCGGGTGTTTTATTCCCCAACACCAAGTTTACCTTGATCAGAATTGAACAGTTCGCATAACGACAATCATCATATTGAAGATTTCTATATCCCCCTAACACACAATATCTCTTTGCGATCACATCCATCACGAAATTCGGACAAGGCGACTCACTTCACCAACCATGTTTCAGACAACCGCCCAGATACAGCACACATCGCCTATCTCCTCGACTACTGCAGCCCCAAAAGCCATAGAGATGCTCCACGATCATGTTTTCTTCTTACAGTGCAATCCTTATATGTCCAAATTCGAAGCCATACCCACCCCGGACCCTACTCCATCGGTTCCTGACATACTTGAGGTCAAGCCTATCGCAGCACCAGACTGTTATTCGGTCACAGACCGAATTCATACCTTGCCAGCAGGGCTCTGGGATTCCGATGTGATTAGTTCATATGAGTTTTTTGACCTGGAAAGCGGTGTGTTTGTGAGAACGCGAGGGCCAATGGGTCTGGTACTTGAGACTGTTTGGAAGATTAAAGAATCTGAGTGTGGAAACCTGGAGATCGTGGAGCAGGTCTCCATTACATGCTCTAGGCTGATCATGGGTATGATCAAAAGCTCGTGTGAGGCTGGATGGAAAGGGGTCCACGGAAAGATGCTTGAGAGGATAGAAGAGTCTTCATAAGCGAATACTTTCAACAATACCCTAAGAACAATAATTGGACGGTAAAGTCAGGTTATGGCCCTGCAGTACGTGGCGATGTCGTACTGGGAGTTGTTTCCTGCCAAAATCGTGTCTCCAATGCTCACCAACAATGCTGCCACGCTACCTCGACTAGCTCTAGGACCGGAGTTCACGATAGATGTAGTACCTATACTCTGACAGAAATCACAGCATATGTACTGACATAAGATACTCTTGTATTAAGCCAATGAGAAAGTATGCGCTCCAGTCTTGTTCTTGCCTCAAATAAGCATCGTCCCAGGCAACAGTTATAAACTTCAGCCCCAAGCAGGCAACAACAGGAACCTAACAACCCAAGTGAGTTATACCTTTTTCTTAGATTGGCCACCTGCCAAAGCGGCAAAGCCAGCTCATTATTTACAGGTTGCAGCCAAGCTTCTGCCTAAATAACTTTACCCTCGTGAGTCACTCTTGAAGTTCAACCTCAATGTCAAGGCCATCATGATTACACCGGCCGGGTATAAAAGGAGCGCCTCCTCCAAAGTTTTCTATTTGCTTTCCTTTCTTCTTCACCTTCTTCTTTGCCGTAAGGCTCGGATCAAAGTGTAGTAACTGTTCTTGTTGAGGCTAACCCCTCAACACGGGTCGTATACTGGCTCGATACTGCTCTAATTTTTGGATTATTGGTGATGGCTCAACGGCGCTTGCGTGGTTGAATCGTTTCCAGGGTGTCCTTGGTATTACACTGTCTCCAAGCGATGCGCACATGTTTGTGTCTCACAGTACATTCATCATTATGCTTTCATTGCGTCTTGGCTGGTATATCCAGCGGTGCGAAGAAGGTCACTTCCGCTGCAAATAGATATTGTATTACTATACATTGAGAGCAGCTGAAGTTAAATGGAGAGAGAGTTGTGAAGGGCTGTTGCACATTCCTCACAACCGAACTTTGCTGGATGGTAGACCAAAATTCAGATCCACGTCGAAATAAATAAAGTCTCGCGATTTGTCTTAAGCATTGTACCAAGTTAGAGAGAGGCGTTGCGAAGAGGCAGCCATGGGTTTGCTATGTACTATCGTCACGTGATCGCGCGACACCCACTTTGCCACCCATCGCGCTTTCGCGTTAAGATGTTCAAAGCATCCCACTTCATTTTCGGTTGGCTGCTGATTTTCCAGGACATCCTTGCATGCATTCTTTGCCTTCTTCTCATTGTCTTGACGACAACTAAAGGACCTGGGCCTCTTTTTCAGTCCTCCATTCCGCCCAAGACAAAGTCAATACTCACTATTTTACTGGCTATCACCATGGTGGCACCGAAAAAGTCCAGCCAGTCTCATACACCGAAGAAGACTACCTCGCATTTACCCAAAAAGCCAGTCAAGGCCAATCAAAGTATCCTTAGCTTTTTTAAAAAGGCCGAAAAACATGAGGCCTCTCTGTTTCTTGGGGCTGCGCCGGACCCTATTGAGCACGAAGATCTCTACACTGCCGATGACGCCGACGACTCGATCCGATGCAATGAGACCGAATCGCCCAACAAAAAGCGGAAACTGGGCGAAGAACCCGAGCAATTTCCCAAGATAAACGTCTCAGTAAAAGCTGAACAGGTGGCCGTGGCTGAAGACCGACCCTCACCCGCCAAGGGTGATGGCGAACCCCCACGGAAGTCAATAAAATCTAAGATCAAGACTCCATTCGTAATGGACTCGGACAGTGAGGATGAGCCCGAAGACGATTCCATGGCCACAAACAACAAGCCTGAAAAGAATGGCCAATGTACGGAGCTTTCCCCGCAAAACGAGGTCCAGACGGACGGTTTTACTAAAATCGATGAAAAGAAGGAAGCAGATATTACCACACAAGCCTTGAAACGGGAAGATTCAACATACCAACAAATCGACGATCTTGGAGAAATAGTAGACGAGGAGTTCCCAGATCTGAACGATCTCGAAGGGGAAGAAATGCGAGTAATGCGCTACATGAGAGAGCAAGCTAGGTTAGAAGCGGAGGAAGCTGGGATTTCAAGCGAAGACCTGGCCGATGACCCCCTTGACGATGATCATATGACAGAGTGCTGTCCTATATGCAGCGGGAGCCTGGCTGGGATCTCCATCGATGTAGCAACACGGCATGTCAACTCCTGCCTCGATGGACACCCGATCCCGTTGCCAAAACCGGAGCAAACAACACCAGAACGAATCAAGTCGGAGAAACCAACTTCAGCAATCCTTGTCTCGACACCTGAAGTCGAACCGACCGATGTTAGCAAAAGATTTGCACGGGCTGCTGTTCCCAGGCCCGGTCAGGCGAACCCTTTCGAAGTTATAAGTCCTGGCCCGGCACCGAAGTCTGCTTTCTCGAAACTCATGTCCAATAATGCCGAAGATTCAGCATGGCAAGAGGCTGCTGCTGCTGAGCACGCTTCTCGAGGAAAGCAAGCATATGAGAGGACGTGCCCTTTCTACAAGATCATGCCCGGATTTTCCATCTGCGTGGACGCTTTCCGGTATGGCGCCGTCCAGGGTTGCAAAGCATATTTCTTGAGTCATTTTCACAGTGACCACTATATCGGTCTTACAGCAAGATGGTGTCACGGCCCTATATACTGCAGCAAAGTCACAGGCAGTCTTGTCAGAAATCAACTTCGTACAGCGGCAAAATGGGTTGTGGAGCTTGAATTCGACAAATCCTATGACATACCAGGGACAGAAGGCGCGAAAGTAACGATGATACCAGCAAATCATTGTCCTGGAAGTTCTCTCTTCCTTTTTGAAAAGACTATGAAGCAAGACCCCAACAGCCGTGTTCAACGCATATTACATTGTGGAGACTTCCGTGCTTGCCCTGCTCATGTCAAGCATCCTCTCCTCAAGCCAGAGACTATCGATGCGATCTCCGGAAAGGCCAAGCAACAAAAGATTGATATCTGCTACTTGGACACCACGTATCTCAATCCACGATATTCCTTTCCACCCCAGAACGATGTTATCAAGGCCTGCGCCGATCTTTGTGGCTCATTGTCTCCTGATCCCAACTGCAAAGACGATATTTGGGAACAGGCTAGCGGACAAGGGACTCCAGCAGTCAGCAAGTTCTTCCCAAACACAAAACCGGATGAGAACGCAAAAGTCGACACCAAAAAGAAACACCCTCAACGGCTGCTCGTAATTTGCGGCACGTACTCTATTGGAAAAGAACGCATATGCATCTCCATTGCCAAAGCACTCAAGTCCAAAATCTTTGCATCGCCTGGCAAGATCAAGATCTGCAAGCAGCTGGACGACCCAGAGCTCACGGCGCTCCTTACATCTGATCCCCTCGAGGCACAGGTGCATATGCAGATGTTGATGGAGATCCGTGCAGAAACTCTCCAAGAATACCTAAATAGCTATAAGCCGTACTTTAGTCGTATTGTAGGACTTCGGCCAAGTGGTTGGAACTTCCGACCAGCAGGCAAAACCATCGGTGCGAACACACCACCTGGCAGCATTCATACTCAGCAGATCCTTCACGACAAGGGCTGGCGAACACGATTTGGATATAAAGATTTTATTCCGCAGAGAGGCAGTACCAAGGAAGCCATGTGCTTTGGGGTTCCTTACTCAGAACACAGTAGCTTTCGAGAGCTCGCCATGTTTGTTATGAGTCTGAGAATAGAGAAAGTCATCCCAACAGTCAATGTAGGGAGTGAACAGTCAAGAAAGCGCATGAAGGCTTGGATAGATCGCTGGCTTTCGGAAAGAAGGCGGGCTGGATTGGTGATGCCACTCATTGAAGGTGACGACGATGATAAGGTGTCGGAGAAGGAACTCTGGGATGGTAAACCTGGTAAAATCGGCGGAGCTTTTTGGTGATCAATTATGATGTGGAGCGATTTGTATAGTATTCTCTTGAGCGGGAGTTCCATCTGATGACCTGTAATTTTTAGATACCATGTTGACACATCAACGTCAATCGTTTCATGACTCTCGGTTCTGTATGATGTTTAAAAGGGAAAAGAAGAGTATTTCATTATCCACATCAGGAGCAAACGCCTCATGAATTCTCCCTTGTGATCATCCCGGTTTCGATGTAATTATCATTCTCTCCATTTAGTAAGAGTCAACTCCGACATGGTTTATCCTGCCTCTCATCCATCGCCTTGAACCGCTCATTTCGCCTTGGCTTGCTGAGCTGCCGCTTCTGCAACACACGTGTTAGTATACCGTATTGACTTTCTTTGAAAACGCAACTTACCCCTCCGTGTAGCATCCTCCAGCAGCTGTGTGTCAACTGACGCGCCGGGAAGATGAACGTATCTCACAACTGAGCCTCGGATAAAGACGTTCTTGACAGAGCTCTGCGATAATATTAAGTCAGCTATCTGGTTTCTTTCAAGACGCCCAGGATAAGGGTATACTCGACATACAAGATGAGGGTACTTGAGCTCCTCAACAACCTGAATGTCATCGAGCTTGATGTTGAGGTACTGGTCCACACTCTTGAGAATTCCCTTTAGCTGAATGTCGTTCTTGAGCTCTACAGTGACCTCATGGTCGATGAGTGTCTTGAAAAAGCTGTATGAATAGCGTGTCAGTGTGCGAACAAGGGCGTTAACCACACAGAAGATAGTTCGATGGTACCTAAAAAAGAGCATGATGTCGGTGGCTTTTTCGCGCTTGAGAGCTGGATAAATCGATTATTTTTGGGGGGGGTTACGAGTGCTCGTCTTGTAGTTGAAATCGGTTTTGTATCTCGAGCGAGTTTCTGTATCGAGGAAGGCGCTTAGATGTTTGTTTGGTGGTGCAAGATCTCCATCATGATAGCGTCTACAGCCAAGGCATCGTTGACTATGATCACGTGACTGTTCATGATTCACCAGCAACTCACGCAATGATCTCGAATCAACAGTAATTCATCAATGGTTTCTTTAATCTGTGGCTTGTTTACATGGATATCTCTTTGGCATTCATACGTCTGTTTGGATGAAGAATCATGCTCAGGTAGTTCTTATTGTCTTCTAAATAAAACCAGCTGGCCACGTACACAAGACTGACTGAAAGCCAAGTCCATTCGCGCTGCAGGTAAGACTTGTAAATAATCATACGTCTTTATAGACCTCAAATCCCCGGTTTAATCTTTGGCGGGTTCTCGTGTCCTCTTCTTAGCAACAAACGTCCGACCCTCCTCACACGATTCCCCTTCCTTGCCTTCAATAAGCAAAAGCCTCCATGTACAACCACGCTATGTATATCAATAGTGTATGGATCCTATCATTTCAACGCCTTGCAAGACTGGAAAATGCCGATTCGTTTTCTTTCGTGATTCGTGAGATTGAGCTTCGTAGTCTACGCTACATAGCGATATAGAGTTGGCGCGTCATCCTCATCAGGGCGCTCAAGATATTCTCTTGCGATGAGATCCTCGATACGCTTCTTGATGAGGGCAACCTCGGGGCGGAAACGGCCGGAGAGTTGTGACAGAACTTCACTAGTGAGCTGCGAGTGAGAAAGCTCCTTTCGAGATCTGCGAGAATTAGTAACTAAAGCTGGCAATAAGACTTAGACTTGGGGCTTACTTCATGATTCGCACAATTGCCGCATCAACAATGTGAGCTCTGGTTTGGTTGTTCTTCTCCTCGGTATTCTTTCGTTCCGTGTTATCTTCGACCTTGGACACCGCGTTAATGATGGGTGCCTTGATTCGTATGGTCTTGCTCTGGAAAGATGCATTGAAAGAAAACTTATCGCCGACTTTCACGGACTTGTTGGCAGGGTCCTTCATCAAGACGCGAGACTTGGGTGCCACAGCAATAGCTGTCAGCGTCCTCATGAGATCTGGAGTTGAGATGTTGGTCTTAGCTTGGATCTCTTCGAAGGTTAATGACTGGCCCTCCTCAAGATCGTTGAAGAGAAGCAAGACAACCATCGCAAAGGTCGGTACGTTGATCTCATATCTTCGCTCCCGAGAGAGCGGGCCAGACTTTCCAGGGATGGCCGGGAAAGTACATTTGACATCTGAACTGCCAGTGGTACCAATCCAGGTGAGCTTGCGTCCATTACGGTTAGTTAAATAGTACTGCTCAAAGCTCGCCTGCAATCGTCGCAGTTCAGGAGGGTACGTGCACGTAACACGAGATCCTTCACCAATCTGTGTAGTTCGGCCCATGACCTCGGGTGGCCAGTAGTTTGTAGTGAGAACGTTGATGTTAAGGTCGATGGTTTTGCCGCTGCCATCTCCCAGGTCACGAATGTGGTCACGATAGCCGCTGGTGAGTTCTGTTGACGTGACAAGATCTCTGAACATGCCTTCAAACTTGCTGGTGAACTGTTGGCCCAGTTCTTGTTTCATTCGGGAAATGATCTGCTTTTCAACATCATGGCTTTCGGACTTTCCGTGAAGGAGACGTCTTGCCAGATGTCTCTGGTAGTATGTCTGGAATAGATCTCTATCCTGGAGGTATCGAATCAGGACGATGGCTTTCTCTAGAACAACATCGACTTCTGCCTCTGTCTTGCCTTTGATGCCTCTCTTGAGGTTGTCGTCGATGAACAAAGAGACATACTCAGAGCTGCGGCTGAACATGTTGATAAAGTCAGAGAAGCTCTTGGTCAATGCGCTTTGAATGATAAGATCTCCTTGAAAGCAACGAGCCCAGAGGTTATCAAACTTGTCCTTCAGACGGAGTACATCGTCTACCCATTTGATGGCAGCAGCTGTCTGCTGCGCCGCGGGGTTTAAGGTCTTTGTCTTTTCTCCTTCACCGACCTCGTCTCCTTCGCCATGACCAGACGAGAAATCAGTGTTCTTCAGTACCTTCTCAATCTCCAGGCCTAGCTCAACCACGCGACTTTGCAAAATTTCTCGTAAAGCAGTCTTCTTTGAATCAACCCTGGAGATGAGTTTGTAGAGAATCGAGAGGTCGTCAATCTTGTCATTGTCAATCATCCATTTCAGGCCACTCCCTTCAAGAGCCAAAAATTCGGACAGATGCTTGACTATGAGTTCTTGATCAATAGTTTGCGTGACTTTTGGTAATGTCTCTAACTCGATTGTTGTTCCGCATCGATCGATTTCTTCGTTCAGTCGCAGTTGGGTGTGTCGCAACCAGGCTCCGGCATCCGATTCGCGTAGTAGTTTCTCACACTCGGTGGCATAGTATGTCTTGCTGTTCTCGAGGAAGCGAGGTTCAAATACTGTCATGTACAGTTTATCGGTTTCCTTCTCTTCTTCGGTTTCGTAGAGGCTGCTGAGCATTCGACTGCAGCTCCGAATGAGATTTCTGTCGATGATGTCTCCTTCGCGCTCCATATCGATCTGGTCGAGGACCACTGATATCAGGATGTCGATCACCTTGCTCTTTGTGTTCGTGTTCAGCGAAGATCGTAGAATATGATCACGGAAAAGCGCGATGGTGGTGGCGAAAATGGGGGTTCGTTGGGCTTCGAGCTGCGCGTAGCCCCTATCAAGATACATGAGAATATCGGCGGTCATGTTCATAGACATGTTATGATCTTCCCAAGTATCACGCAGCCCTTTGAGGAATCTCTCTCCTGTCTGCCGTCTCTCATTGACGGACGTCGTCGAGGTTCGTTCGGCGCCAATGTTGATCAGGCTCTTGCTGACCAGTTCTCGAATCTTGGGAATGACATGATCTGCGAACCACTGTTCCTCGAAAGCTTTGACCCTATCATAAAGCAATTCGCCTTTCTTCTTAAGTACCATCTTGTACGCGGCTCGGTACAGCTCCTCGAATGACAGTCGGCTGCAGTTCTTCATGTGTATGTCGCGCAGGGCTTCCTCTAGCATCTTCCAGCAAGCCTCAAAATCGGAACCCTCGGCAGCTTCATTTGGCTAAAGGCAAGGTCTTAATTCAGGATTTAGATACTAACGTTTCAGTGCATCGAACTTACACGCACAATGCGACGAGGAGGACGAATCCTTCCTCGAGCGCCGGCTCCTCCACGTCCCGAGATCATACTTTATGGTAATACAGTCTGGCGATGTCGCCCCAGGTAAAGAATTTCGGGATGTCGTAGGTTTTTATGTTTCTTAGGGAAGAATGGAGCTCTGATGCGTTTTCCGCGTTGATCCTGAGCCTTGAATATGGTGGGGTAATGATGGATGCAAGTCGCAGGCTCAGGCGGGGCCGCAGTGAATGGCGAAATCGGCGAATGAACAAAGGAACAAGCAAAGACTAAGTTAAAGAAAAAGTTTAGGCGATAAACCTCCAGGCACCAGGTAGAAAGAAGGTAAAGAAAAAGAGGGAAACCCCGGGGCACTGGTAAGGCACGCTTTGAGAGATGGCAAGCTCAAGTTGGTGAGGCTGCAATTTATGGCTTCTGGATCCATGGTTTGGTAGTTCAACCCCAGGCTCCGTTATCGATAAGCTATATGTACACCAATGATGCAACCTGTGTGGGGAACTAACCAAACACCGAGCTTCGCAGCACGAGGTCACGTGGGGATAATGCCTGGAGCTCCGACCCTCGATTTTTCCGACCGACAATTCAAGCGGCCTTGCTCGATAGCCAGCCTCTCAGCCTCACGCCAAATCGATCCCACGACGACGCGCCTAAAAACCGCCGACTTCACCCCCGATCAATTATACAGCAGTTTAAGCGCCTAAACCCTCTCAAATAGCCAACATGAAGCTGGTTCGGTAAGAACTCGCCCTGTCTCTTGCGCACACTTGGATTGTGCTGAGCTTCTTGTCAAGTTTGAGCTTCCGTACTGACTTGGCACGACTAGTTTTCTTATGAAATGCGCCAACGAAACGGTGACAATTGAGTTGAAAAATGGTAACACATTGCTCCTTACCCCTGAGCGAGCAGCCGTGTACTAATTGTCGTCTAGGAACCATTGTTCATGGCACTATTTCCTCAGTCTCTCCCCAGATGAACACCGCCCTCCGCACCGTCAAGATGACCATCAAGGGGCAGGAGCCCATCTCCCTCGAGACCATGAACATTCGAGGTTCTACAATCCGATATTTTATCCTGCCCGACTCTTTACCCCTCGACACACTGCTTATCGACGACGCACCTAAGCCCAAGAACAAGGCACGAAAGGAGGCCGAGCGGGGCGGACGGGGAGGACGAGGCAGAGGCGGTCCCAGGGGACGCGGGCGTGGTGGAGGCCGCGGTCGCGGAGGACGGCCTTAGAGTGGACGGCCCTAAACGAGAAGGTCACGGGAAGATTTAGGAGAAACGACAAGATAGGGAAAGGATGGAAGCGCACATGCGCGTCGTTAATGTGGAGTGACCACGTTATCGCGAAGATATCACATTCAAATGGAACCTGGCGTTCGGGTTGTTTGGCCATTAAAACTGTATGAACCCGCTTGGGGTGGGTATCGCTTTTCTTGTTGTGGAAAGATATCTGAATATATGCTCTCACACGCCCCAATTCCATTGCAACATCTTTTTTTATTCTACGGCTTTTGAATAGTCTCGCCATATCCGTACGATCTGCAGCTTCTCCCATCCGGCCTGTTTGCCGCTGTTCCCAACAGTTCGAGCCCGCCATTCAGACCCAAACCCCTCGATGCGACTCTTGACTTGATCTGGCTTATTTTGAGCGCATAGGAGGAGGTAGGCACAACCGCGTCGGGACAGGGTTTGGGGTAGTGCCTCGATCAGTCTATCTGTTGTCTCCATACCATCTAAGCCGCCTGCGTAAGATAAGGCCAGCAGATACGAATCGTCGTCAAATGAAGGCTTTGTGCTGACTGCGAGGTCGTCTGCGGTAAACGAATCTGGTCTGGCAGGCATCTCAGGCGTGGGCACATATGGCGGGTTGAAAATGAGGACGTCAATGGTGCCCTCGCGCCATGGGGTTGTGAGATCTCCCATGCACGAGCCCAGATAGAATGCATGTGAGTCGGGGTTGTCAGAAGCTGCCTTTGCAACTGTCCCGACTGTGGCCCGACACGCAAAGGCGTTCATGTCAACTCCCGCAGTAAGGACCTCGCGCGTGCCAAAAAGCTTTTGCGCATGTGCGTGGACAAAAGCGAGGACGACGCCTGAGCCTGTGCCGACCTCCACCACGAGAGGCGCTATATCGGGAAAAGCCTTTTGGAGATACTCGGTCTCTGCAGCAGATGAGAGCGTATCCAAGAGGAGGTATGAGTCCTCGGCAGGTTCGTAGACTCGCTCGTATGGGACGTGCGAAGTGTCTGGTGTTGGTAGCATGATGTATGCCTGTCGATGTGAAAATACGTTGTGATTGTGGTGAGGCTTCATGGTTAGATTATAGATAGAAAACTTGTGATGACACTGGGTGGATGCGGCACGTGATGTATGTCCTTAGAATCAAGAAATTGAGACTAAATAGTTAATAGGAACAAAATACGGATATAAAGCTGCTGTTGGTGGACCGCGAATCTCTGGATCATAGCAGAGTGGTAACGGGCTCAGCTTCGAACTGGTCGCCTTTTGTTGGGCTGGAAAGGACATATCTGATTCACTTGCATCAGTATGGATGGATATCTTGGGGGTGCATGAACCAGGCAGCAGAAACCTACAGTTGTTGATCGAGGTATTCCCTGATCAAACCGGTATAAAAACACCAGAAACTCGAAGCTCGTACTAAAATCCGTCGCAACGATCGCCTCAAAGAATCACACACTTCACCTCGCAACCCCAATCATCCTGTCCTGGCCCAACTCCCCATTTGATTCCCCAGCCCATATCTTCCACCATCCGAACCAAATTACGATCGTATACACCGTGCAGCTGGCATCGAGGACATGGTCGGCTCTTTGTGTTATAGAATTTTGGTGGTTCCTTAGCTGTACCATCACAGAAGGTCGGGCAATTGTTGAGGCCCATGAATGGCTCGCAGGGTTCCGTGAGGATAACCCAGGTGTGTTTGCATTCTTTGTGCTGGAAATATGTGAGAGTGCACATTCTCAGGTGTTCAGAAATCAGTCGCAAGAAAAAAAAATGCCTTGGAATTATTGCTGAGGGACAAAGACGAAAAAGAAGTTCTATTCGCAAGGTAGAAAAGGAAGGTTGGTTAGCTGTGTGGTGACAGGATGTTTCCAACAGTGCTAGTTAATCAGTGCTAAAACAAAAGGCCACCACAATAAATTGTATCGCAACGCCCTTCCCTGACTCTCCGCGTGTGCAATTCTGTTTATACTCATGCCCAAACACCATGCAATGATCATGACTCAGGATCCGCTAAACCTCTAAATGACGACTCGGCAGTATTGTCTCCCCTAAGTGTCCCGCTTTGCTCCAGTTCATCATCGCTGATGGCATCTTCGACAGATGGAACTAGGCGAGATAGCATCGTTTCCATGCGCCGTATCGCCTTTTCCATATTGGCCAGCCTATCTGTAGTTCCCTCAAACATGTCATTCTCGGAGAAGGATCCTCGAAGCTTCTGGGGTGGGATCCCGGGAAACATAGAATCCCGTCGTGATGGGCGTCGAGCTCCAGGATCAGGCCTAGGGGTGTTATGTAGGTTGCGGGGCTCTATATCATTTGTCGCATTGCGTGTGAACTGCCGACGGATGAGATGATGCGTGAGATCATCATCGACAGCGATGTCGTCGTGGACAGTATCAGGCGGCGGCACTTGAAAGACGGCGCGAAGGTCTCGGTGAACCGTCAGCCGCCACTTCTTCCAAAACTGGCTCTTTGTCGGGGGCGGAGCTTTGATCTCGGTTGGGTCTTCGATCTCACGGGAAGGCCAGAGCAGACGGCGCTCAGCAACGGCGATGATGAGCAAGAGAGGGAGATTCAGAATCTTGACCGCTGTGACGTGGATCTTGTGGAACCAGCGCGGACTCACAACGAATTTAAGCGGGATGAATAGGAATACGGCGAGGATGTTGAATGGGGGTTGGTATGCGAACACAGCGTCAGCCTTGACGCCCTCAAGTGTCAGAACTGCTCGACGGAAACTGATCTCCGCTATGGCGTTTGACGAAATGTTGCTGAATGTATTGGAAAGCATCGATACAAGGATGGTAAGGAAGAGGGTGTTCCCGAGGAAAGCGAAGGCTACCATCACACTAGGTCCTAGCAGCCAGTGAAACTCGGTCTAGTAGAGATGTCAGAATTTGTCAAGCGTACGGGGGGAGACGAAGACTGACCGATCGATGGATACCTGTTCCATCCAATCCAAACCAGATATAGATCATCCACTTCGATATTGTTCTGATGCATATTAGTACCACGTTTCACCAAGGTGGGTGCAGGAACCTACAGGATGGGGTGTGCTCCCTCGCCGAGCCATAGAAGTGACAGCAGGAACCCCAAGAAACACCAAGCAGATAGAGCCGTCAGGAAGAAAAAGTCCGCCATCATTGACCTAAGGGACAAGAACACGAGATTGTCGCTCAGCAGATTAAAAGCAAGCCGCGGAACCAAGACAGGAGCGGCGAGTGCAAGCACATCAAACGCCTGTTCGTCAAGGTTCGCGTCACCAAGCTTCCAGCCCAAGAACCGCAATACAAGATATACCCAGTAGATGAGAACAAAGGCCACGTCAAGGAATGACCACAGGTTCTGGGTATAGACGCTCCTTTTAAAAGGTTAGTACTTGAGCGACAACACGACTAGAAAGTCTGTAGCATACCAGCCATGTGCTAGAATAGTAGCAAATTGATCCAAGCCCCATCCAAAAGCAAAGATAGAAAAGGCTGCTTCTGTTGGTCCATAGCGAGTTTTCCTTCTAAGAACCATAACCGCAACGTAGAGAGTGAGGAGCGTAGCGAATTGGATTGACTCGAGGACATTTCGGGTTCGAGGGACAATCAGACGATATTGGTTGAGAAGAGGGGACTCGCGAGGGTCATAAATAGAGATGGGCTTTAACTTGTAATGATCAGGGATGATGTCCCAAAATGTCGAGGGGGTATAGACAATTCGACCCTCATAGATGGCGTTGACGACTTTTTGGCAAGTTGCTGAACTCAAGAAATGCTTGCTCTCAGTGACAATGGCCACCTCAAGAGCTGGCAGCGTCTTGTAATCAACCCAGGAGGTGGTGCGCTCTGCCTCCTCTCGAATCTCTTCTGGGGCATTCTGGAAGGGTTCAAAGCCAGCGACTAGAATATGAGCCAGAAGCAAAAGGCCGTCGTGGCCATCATCATGCACTTCACCAAAGCGTCTCAGGATGCGCGTAGCTATGAGCTCACATAGAGTAGCACGTGTGAAGTTGACATTGTGACGGTTATTGAGATGAGACTGCTCTTCGAGAAACTGAGCACGATTCACCAGCAAACAGTAGACTATCAGATCATATCAGTAAAGGGCCCTCAAAAGGGGTGAGCAGCACTTCTCTTACTGATGGAAATGTCGTTGAGGCCATAGAACTTATCAACCAACGGCCGCACAACTGTAACATTAATTCTCAGATCCTGCAGCTGGGCGAGGCTCAGATAGTCCTCAACAACACTGATGATGTCGCGACGAATACGGTGTATGTTGGTATACACAGGTAAGTGACTATGAGGGTCTGTCATGCAACTATACAGGGCATCACGGTTCTCTGGGCCGCTTGTACTGAGCCGACTCAGTAAAGGCCGCCGTTCTTCAGGATCCGGCAACGTGATGCGCCGGCGGGTGTTGCCAGCCATGAAAAGGCCAGTCAGCAATCCTATAGTAGTAATACTTGAGGGAGGGACAAGGTCAGGACAAAGAGGATGAACTGTAGTTATCGCGTTGTCGGTGATGATTTAAATCAAGTTTTGTCCCTTTTCGGCGTAGCGAGCGATAAGATAGGATGATTTGAAACGCCCCAGAGGTCATGTAAAGGCGCTATTGGATAGATACAGGGACCTGGTAGTTTGCGAAGAGGGGACAGAGGTAATTGATCAATGCCATGGGTGATATCAGCATTTGAAGTATAGGCATATCCTCAATTTCAGGTTGTGAGGGAGGAATTGTTTACAGAAGTGCAACGTCATTAGACTAAACGCCTGGCCCATTGGAGCGTTTCGGATCTGAATCTTGGGGGTGCTGCTTCTAAAACACCAGTGATTGGATCATACCAACCCCAAGATGTTAATGCCTTGATTATTTCTCTGACGGAAACAAATGGAAGGGGGTTCTTTATAAAGTGGTAGTGACTTAGCAATCCGTCTCTTTCTTTATTTTATCTGACATCTAACAAACTTATACTATATCCACTTGAGCTTGCCCTTAGACTGTGTGAAGCCTAGATCTGCACATGGGACACCAATCTCAGACATTCCGCGCTTTACAACAATGCAAATCCTACAGTTTCGTCCCAGTCTCATCCGCACCAGCCTCTTTAGCCAATGCCCAAGCGAACTTTGCCAAAGATCCCCTCGTCACAGCGTGCTGTTTCGCTTTCTCGCTACTCGCCTGTCTGAGCGCATATCGCGCCGCAATTCCTTGACAAACTCCAGCCAGCTTCCAGATGCTGAACGACATTCCCCATGGAACCTCTGGCCGGGGATCGTATCCACTCTCCTCTGTGTACCACTCCAGGATCTTCTCTGGTTGTGGAAGACCAGGCGTCTTGCCGGGGAGGAATCCGGATGCATCATAAGGAGTCGCACCAGGGGATTTGGCCGAGTAGAAGTTTATAAGAAAGTTGCAAATGTCGGAGAGCGGGTGGCCAACAGTAGACATCTCCCAACTGTAGAATATGTTTTAGTAACTGACTTCGAGTTCGGAAAGGTGAGCATACTCCAAGATTCCGATGACCCTTGGTTCAGTCTTATGAAATACCAAATTGTCAATCTTATAATCTCCATGTACCAGTGTTGCCCGGTCCTTGGGTTGCAGACGCTCGTTCTTGAAGAAGCGAACCGTTTCCTCAAAGTGGGGGAGCTTCCCAACAGGCTCCTTAGTCTCAATATCGACGGCCTTCTCCTGGCTACCACAGATAGTTACCCACGTGTTGATTTGTCGCGAATAGAAACCTGACGGTTTGCCAAACTTCTCCAGACCGACCTTCTTGTAGTCAACTGCATGGAACCGTGCCAATGTTATCACGGCATCGCGCCACATAGCCTCACGTTCGGCGGGTTGTACGCCTGGCATGGTAAAGTCTTCAAAGATACGTCCATCGAGAAACTCCATGATATAGAACGGCGTGCCAATAACAGAGTCATCTTCGCATAGACAGTACGTTTTGGGTACAGCAACATCAGTGTTCTCCAAAGCATGCATGATGCGATATTCGCGCTCAACTTTGTGGGCTGTCTTGGAAAGGAGCTTTCCAGGTGGCTTCTTGCGCATCACAAAGCGTTGGCCATCTGAAGCAGTAATCTGGTATGTAGGATTGGATTGACCGAAACCAAACTGTGTGACATCAGCAGCCATCACACTGAGAAGAGCACGAGCAGAGCGCTCACCTGTTTGAGATCAATCGGTGTTTTGATGGTTGGGACATGCTCAGAAATGTATTTCTCAAGCGCCGCCTCATCGACGGGCTGTCGAATTCTACCAGCCATCCCTAGGACAGTGATGTGGCTGTTTTATCAGGTGAGTAGATATAAGAAAGGATGATCGACGGTCGATTCGCTTGTTCAGGGTCACGAGATAGAAGTCGGAGGTTATAAAAGATAAATTGAAGAATGGTTTGGCGGAGCTACGGTTAAATGATGATTGCAATGTTAAGAGTTATTGTACCCCGGATGTGAGAACTGACTCGATGAGCTTACCTTGAGCATTTGGCCCCTTGCTAGTCACTAAAGATGCCGAGGTTCAGATCTGGGGGATTACAGACCTTTAGTGGCCCCTCTTCCCCAAGCTCTCCACAATCCCTAGGTTCGTTCGGTTCCTCGGTTCATCTGACGTACCTAGGTCAATGTTCAACAGCTATCTCAATCTTGTTTGTAATCAATCAGTGTTTCGTGCTTCAAGGCATGCCAAGTAACAATTCACCTATATGGATGTAATAATTCAAGTTTTCATTATAAAACTCAAATCCCGTTGTTCATTATCACTGTTCAAGGCCTAAAGCCTACCTAGCTATGATCATCCTACCACCACTCTTACATGCCTTGAAGAATAATATCCATCTCATTAACAGACTACTGGCATGCACATATAATCAAGGTTCCGCATAACAGGCTCCCACCGCGGACCAGCCGAAGCAGAATACCGCCGTTCAAGAAACAAGCAAACGGTATATAAAAGAATAGTCCTTCCTGCTCGCTGATTTCCACCTCACCCATCCATCCATCCATCCATCCATCCATCCATATCCGTCTCACCACCACAACGCAAGACATGAAGGAATGCTCATGCCAAAAGGAAACAGACAAATGAAAATTAACAAAAGAAACCATGGTGACAAGCCCTCCGAGTAGCTTCCTGGCCCAAGGTGAAGAGAACAGAATATTCCGTGGTATCAGTATCCATAACGCCAAGCCCCTCCGTCTGATGCGGTCGTAGTACATGGATCAATATGTGTCGAGATGTTTGTGGCTGAGAGCCGTATTGTCATTATAGATCATTTACCAGCCCTTCTTCCTCGCGAAGCGCTTGTTCAACAATGCCAGCACCTTTGGCACGTTGAACTGGACATATTCCAGGTCAAGGTCATCCTGATTGTCCTTTTGCATCTCAAGCAGATCATCAAGCTTGAGATCCAATTCAAGTAGACCCCTATTGCGACCTGTCTTCAAGTTAGCATGCTAGAGTGACAAGAGAACGAGAGTAGCTTACCCTTATAGTGCAATGAAATGACGAATGTTCCGGGTAGTGGACTAGTAAAGTTGAAGTAGATGTTAGCCCGTCTGTTGTCGGGAACATTGCTCTTCTGGATGACGCCCTCCTTCTCAAGCTGCTGGTGTGTGAACTTGTACGGACCAAGGACTTGCTGCTTCTGCTGCTTTCTCTTAGTACCCTCGCTCTGTGATCGAACGTTGTGCAGGTAGCTTTTGTAAGTCTCGAGTTGTCCGTTGAGATAAACATTATGATCACGGATCGTCTTGTAAACCTCTTGCAGCTTCTGGGTCTCAGTGATAACACCCTCTTTGAGTGATCCGAGATGTTGAAGCTCCTGCTCAACTTCGTCCCGAAGTAGGCTGAATTGATCGGCCTTGTCGATAACGCGCAATTCCTGAAGCTGGGATAACAGTTCCATGGCCCGGATACCTTTGCGAACCATTACTGCATCACTGCGATTTGTAGCTGCGGCATCAGCAATGCGTTCTAGTCGCAGTGGTCTTCTGGCTACCCCGCTAGTTGCTGGGATCGATCGCATGACTTGTACGAAAATCGACTTGGCTTCCATGAAATAAACTTCCTCCTGCGTGATATCCAATGCTGCTGTCAGATCGCCGATAGCTGACTCCCATCTACTGAATAAAGGCAAGTTGATGACTCTGTTCTCTTTTCGCGGCAACTGAGGGGGTGATGATCCCAATTCCGACATAATGATAGCAAGGTGCGAATTGTCATCCTTGCACAGCTCGTCATGATGCTTGTCAAGCAACGAGTGCATAGCGTAGACTTCATTGAGGGTGATCTCAAGTTCAAGGTCCTTCTTTGATAGGGCAACATAATTATCCATCTCGAGGCTCTCATAGAAATCCTGGACCTCGCAGAGATCGAGCATGAACTTATTGATTCTGTCCTTGTTCTGATGAATGAACGGTTGAAGCTTAGCCATGTACGGCTCCTTGGCGTAGGATGGCTTGTTCGCAAGGTTCTGAAGCATCTTGGCGATATATGTTAGAGTTCGTCTGGGTCGTTCGGCCGGGGTTCCGTCGATAAGCATGTAGGATTTCGGGGTAACGATCGCAGGGTTAATAAAACGCAAAAAGAAGAATCCACCGATCAAGGTACAAATAACCTGGTCATTAGCATCTGGGTATTTGCGCTTGGTTAAGCTCCTGATTTGTTTGCAGATCCAGCGGATACCATAAGGCGCTTCCTCGAGGCCCTCAATAATGGTGGTCAAGAAGCCATTAGCAATCTCGGTCAACATGGTTAAGCGGGGCTCAATGATGGCCTGAACCTGAGGGTTCTCGGCGGCTTGTTCGCCAGTGATTCCCTTGGGAAGATGGGGAGGCAGTTGGCCAGTATCCTCTTCGATCTGTTCAATCATTCGCTCGTAGACCTTGAGCGGGTTGATTTCCAGGTCAAGATCTTTCAGCTCGATTAAGCCGTTGATTCTATCAGCAAGCACGGATTTGAGGAAACTTTGACCAGGACCTCTTCGGGTGTATGTAGTCATCATTCGAGAGACGGGCGTATTAGCGCGGAGCAGGGAGGAGTAGTCTGGTGTGTTGTCGAACTGGTATGTCAAGACGGACTAGAGCATGTGAGACGTGTATTTCTTTCCAAGGCGTGAAAAGCTTACCTGGAACATAGTGAGCAAGAGATGCTCTTCTCGACTCTCGTATTGGTTTCCATAGATAGTGAACATGACAGTCTGAAGGAGCGAATCAATCTCGGACATCGAGACCAGCCTGCAGAGATGTGCAATGTGCCTAGGCTCAGATTGGAGTAGAAACAAAAGGTTTCCGTATTTCTGAGTTTTGTCATCGTTAGGAAAGACGCCCTGCTGCATTTCAAGAGCATCTTCGAGATGGCTGGCAACTTCGTTTTGCTGCAATGCTAATCAGAACTCGTTCACTTCCATGTTGGTTGGAGACGTACCTCTTCCAGGGCCATACGGTTTTGGATGAGCAACGCGATTCGGGAATCTAGATAGCGCACATCTTTTTCCAAAACGAAGTTCTTCTTTGACTGTGATGAGATCTTAGACTTGAGATCACGCAGCGCCTTTTGTGCTGGAATGAGGTCAGTTGCTTATCCTCTTGAAATGTGCATGTAGGCCTACCTTTGGCAAGCTCATCTTCAATCTGTAGGTCTCCCTCATTGGCAGAAATTGACATGTACAGAGCTGACATCGAGTAGCGCTTCGACTGGCGCGCAGAGCGCGAGCCGTCGTAGGAAGACATGGTGTTTTGGCGTGATATAGGCTGGAAAGAGGAGGAGGAGGCGGTAGAAGCTCGAGATGGTGTTTGTAACATGATGGACATAGTGTGTTTACTGCAATTTAAGATAACGAGGGTTCAGGCCTGTATGCCTAAAGTCCCAGACAACAAGCAGCAATTGCGCAGGTGCCGAGCCAAAAGCTTCCGCAAATGACCAGAACAGCCAAAGGGCAGCGAGTCAGGTTATCCCAATTACGATGAGTCGAGGTCAAGTGTGGCAGCGAAGGCAACGACCAGTTCGAGGTGAATGACAAGTAGTGAAGCGTAGACGGCGTTCAACGGTTTCGAGGTACAAAAGCGGGTAGTCGAAAAATAACGAAGATTGTATCACCGGAGGTATCGACGACGGTTATGAGACGAGCACGGCGGTTGGAGGCGCGCAACGGCAATACGTTCGCTCACAAAACAAAGGACAGGAAACAAGCGACGGTGGACAGAGGAGAGGCGGCAACGGTAGCTCAATGGGAGCGACAGTATGTCGCGATGCGAAATACTGAAAATCCTCGATCTCGCGAGGAGCGCAGGAGGCGTTCAAGGAAGAAAGAAGTGCAAAACGAACAACAAAACGGCGGCAGGTTGATGGTGATAGCGAAAGTGGAGGTAGCGGTGGTGGTGTTGGTGGTGGACAAGGCACAGGCAGGAAGGGGAAGGGGGGGCCGTGGGTGATGGAATTGTACAGGCAAGGCAACCAAAAGCGAAGTACCTGAGCTAAAAGGGTACTTGGAGCAGAGTAGTTTAGATAGTGGACTGCAAGGTACCAGACATGGATCTTGGTGAATTTCCGGACAGATTTATGCACGGCTGAGACGCGGACTTCAGGAGGGAGAGACGGCGCGTGGGACGGTCGGTGGATCGTTGGCGTTCGACGCTGCAGGGTCGTGCGTGCGTTGTGGGCTTGCACTTGTTCGTGTGTGTGTGGGGAGAATAGGAGGAATTAAAGCGAGCGCGAAACAAGCGGCGACGATGAATGAAAGGATAATGAACTGTTTTTGACAAGGGAAATGATCGATGCTGAAGAAGAAGTGGAAGAACGGAAGAAGATATCCAGAAGAAAAGTGACAGGAACCTGATAAGTTTGTGTGACTCTAGGTAGAGAACCTGCCTACTACTGTAGGTTCGAAAGGAGGCCAAGGAGAAGAAAGGTAAGTATTAAGGTAAGGTAGGTAGGAATCAGGGGCAACTAATGTCATGGAAGGTAGGTAAGAAACAAGACTGAGGTGGCAGACCAAGGGAAAGAGGAGGGAGGGAGGGCGAATCAGAGATTCCGGCCAGCTACGTGCAGTACAGTACCTATTGATCGGTGCCTGAACGGAGATGGGAGACCAATACCGGTAGTGGATGGATGGATGGTGATGATGATGATGCCCAGTCAAGGCGAACTGGGTGGTATGGATGGGAATGGAATAACGTGGCCGGCCTACCACCTTCAGGTTGGCAAGGCTGGTGAATGAGTATTAGGTACCTACCTTACAGAGTTGGTGTAGAGCTTAGAAGCTAGCTCAACCTGAAGGCTTACTGTATTTTGCAAATACCTTACCTTCCATCAAAACCTAAATTTAACACAACGGACGGGACACAGTTCAACGGTCAATCATCAAGCATTAGCTATTAACAAAATCACCCGCAGTAGCCCTTCACCAAAACACGCTTGCCATGCATACCACCGGCCGCCATACTACGTAAATATGTAAGATAGATAAGAAACAGAAGAAGGCCAAGCCCTGAAAGGGTTCCATACCTGCTGGGATCAGGGGCAGAGGCGAAACTCACGGGAGACAGAGTGGAGTGACGCCGCCCAAAAACATGATCGTTTTTAGAGTGGGCTCTTGCAACGGGAACCCACAGGTGCAATGACGATCAGCAACAACCCGGACTGCTAACGTTGTTGGCCCTGGGTAACTACATAGTAAAAACCCTAACATTCATTAATGAGACCCTGGGATTTTGCGGGCGAGAAACAAAGGGCTCTGCAATGACCCACTGGTTCCGATCAAGGTCAACTGTACGGAGTACAGTACTTATCTTCTTTCACTACAAAAGACTCGAGGCTCAATTCAATTGCTTGTTGCTTCTATAAAGAAATAATCTGAACAGCCAGTCGCCTCTTGAAATCATGTGGAACGGAGGCGTTGCAATTGCGGCGTTGGCGGAGTTTCTTTGACAGAGGCTTGTAGTCTGATTTGGTAGTGCAAACCTCTCGTGTTTCTTCTGAGAAAAAGAAGACTTGGTGACAGCTTGGTTACTTGGACAAGCGATTGATCATCCTCCGGTC
Organism: Fusarium oxysporum Fo47; assembly: GCF_013085055.1. Taxonomy (NCBI): domain Eukaryota; kingdom Fungi; phylum Ascomycota; class Sordariomycetes; order Hypocreales; family Nectriaceae; genus Fusarium; species Fusarium oxysporum. The sequence continues at coordinate 2,498,725 of NC_072840.1, read as the reverse complement.
GTCAGACCGCCAGACTCATGGTCGATCAGAGGGGATGATCTCAAGAGCTCTTTAACGAGTGCAGATAACACACATGCAGCAAGTAGTTTGGATGGTTGGGCTGTGAGTGGGAGGATCCTGGTTCATAGTTGGTAAGGATTATAGATATGACCAGATACAAGGATGAGTATGGTAAAAAAAAAAAAATGAAAAAAAAAAAGACTCTGAGCAAACTTCGGTTGTTTGAGAACTCGGTCAGCTGAAGGATCCGTCCTCAATGATACAGCACTATGAGTAAAAGCCGAGAAGCTGTGACTTGTTAGGTGCCCAAGCTGAAGCCAAGTCACCAACGGTTATACCGACCTGCAACAGAAGTTAATAGAGCACATCCAACATCCAAAACGACACGACAGGAGACAGGGGCAATGGAGGGTTGCCACAGGTGCTCAGTGGTGGATGGTCTGGGCTTGGGGCGCCAAAATAGCCCTCGTGCCTGACAAGGGAAGGAAAAAGATGCCAGGAAAAGAACTTGAGCTTCTTTGTATTCAATATGTATCTTTGTACTACTAGAATTGGTCAAGGTACATGGGAGGCGGAGATATGTCATAGTCAGAGGCGTATTCTTTGGTGTACGATATAATAACATTCATCTACCCTTATCTTTGCGAAATACGGTGCCTTCGTCCCTTGGGATTTATCTTTTTCTGCTCTCCATCACGAGGTCTGCACAAGTTTTCTGTCAATCAACGCTTGTTGAGGGGCAACAAGAGACAAGGGACCCATCCTTGCATGCCAAGTCAGGGGTAGATTGGACCATCACCCGCTTCGGGCTAGACACAGGGCACAAGGCTCTACTAAAGTGCCTGCACCTGCTTATGCGGGCACTCATGGACGGCTCGCTGTGGATGCCCGCGTGCGTGAAATGGGTAATAATGGAGGGGAAAGAATTGGTTGTGGTTCAATGTGTTGGTTATCGATGTTATTGTGATGGTGATGAAGATTGAACTTCACTTGCATTGCTGTAATGTCGTAATCTTGTCGCTGGGCCATTCGCAGATTGCTTCAAATAGCTAAACATGCCCGCCATTTTCTCTCTTTACGATGCACCACTAAACAGGCCCGTGTGACTGAGTGAGGTCATGACGCTCTAGCGAGCGGGTGAATCCACTGGTCGTGGAGAAATAAAGAAAACCAAAGCAACTCCATCTACTGTAGGGCCCTGCATTTGATTGACAATCTTCATTGTACTAGTCAGCCCGTTTTTTATCCAGGAAAAAGGGTTTCCTCGCAAATGATGGCTTCTATTCTTCAACGATAGGGGTTCAGAGCTGCATTTTCACTGGTCTATACACTATCATCATCGTGTTAGCGCCTATACACACATTCCAACCGTGGCATGTCTCACATCACATTGTCTCTCTTCACTCAGACCCATGTCTCTGGCGTGCTGTGCCTCATCTTTCCAGGTCCCCTTGCCTGCCATGCGAGCTCCCCCTGTCAGTAACTGAATGTATCCCGAGTCTAACAGTACCTTATACTGTACCTGGTTCTTGGCTCCCTGTCCTGTCGTGCGCGCAACGACTGCGGTGCGGTTTGGGGCATTGTCGATCGCCGGCAGAGTAACCTGCGAATGCAACGATAAAAAACGGCTTCAAAGTTTCGAAGATCACCATCTTTGGGTATTATCACAGTAGCAGGCCCAGTTAAAACGGCATCTTGTCACGCAAACTTGACGCTTGGCAGTCCGAAAGAAGACTTCTGATGCACCGAGCTGGTCGGCGATCGTCAGAATCACATCCTTCTCATATCCATTTGTGGTTCTCGTCTATCGAGGAATTGCTAACGTTGACTATCTGCGAGACATGGCTGAATACAACAGCAAGTAGTTTTCGCAAATGCGTAGGTTATCGCTCCACATTCTTGTCTTCCCACGCCATTACCTTTCCCTTTCATTCAATGACAACGGCTTTGATTGATACAGGATTGTGTAGATGACATTGTTACAAGGCGGTTTCTCCAATGGCTAAGCTGATTTGAGGTCTAGACAACACCAGCCTTCACTCTAAGGTAGATAGATGCTGATGGCTGGTCTACTTGGATGCTAATCATCGTTTCTACCAATCACCAATCAACAGCTGGTTCAAGGCTAGGAGCCACCTGTCTCGACAGCCACTTCTCACATATCACTTGAGGCAAGGGATTGAATGGAAAGACAGAAAGCCAAACCCAACCGTTGAACGGTTCTGCACTTACATGCAGGAGTAGTTGGAACCTTGCATCTTCAGCTGATAGTTCAGCCTGCGTGATCCTAGAACTTTTAGGAAATGAAAGCGGACGTCAAAGCGGGTGGTACACTGCATCGACTAATTCCTTCTTGCCTTGTAACTGCACATGAGGATACATTGCCAAGCAAGAGGTTGCGGCTTAGACATGGGCCAAGAAACAGCGTTGAAGACTTGTAGAGCTAACATCGAGATAACTCCACTCTCAACGACCATGTCCCATGTTGAGATACGTAAGAATTCTGAGCTCAACTCACGTCAATACCTACCTCAGGTCAGGATCAGGATACGGAGTTGTCTATCCACAATACACCTTGAGGCTTGATCTGAGGGCTAACCCCCATGTGCTGTCACCATGTACCTGTGCTCTCCAACCTTTCATGCTGGTTACAAGAAGCTAATTCAGACACGAAGTACTGGACTCTCTGTTCGCCCTAAAGACGCTTATGTCTGAGATGTGGCGTAGACTGCCAGCATACATACAAAATGTTGTTTCTGTTTCTACCCAGAGACAATACATACTTAGGTAGCCCCCAGCGCACCGAGACGCAAGGAGATCCCTTGCATAGCAAGCATCTCATCACGATCGAATGCGCACAGGTGATGTGTTTCCTCCATCTTCGTGTTGCCTCTCCATCCGGGGTTCCGGATGGGCCTGTCAACCCTTGATTAATTCTGAAACGAACACCCTTCTGTCAACGGGACGAGCCTAGCCGCCTCCATTGTGAATAAAAAGTACACATGAGTGTAACGTACGTGACCTTTATGCAAATACCCATGTACAGGCTCGGTTGATTCCGGTGTCAGGTCTTTAAACAATCATTATTGAAACTGTGGCCTGTGAGTCAAGACGTACTATATTTATCGTCCTATGTTATTGAGTCCCTACTCCCAGGATGGTAGTATGATCGGTGTAGCCACGACCGCAGGTTCTCCAGACCTTGATATCCCGCACGCAGTTGAACGTGTTGATATTGTTCGATAGCAAAGCAATAGCTATCAACAGTCTTCAGCGAAAGTTCCGACGCTCCATACAAGCGTAAAACGCAAGTTCACTTCAACATTCATGCGGTAGTGTTGTGGTACTGAATAGCGGATCTGGTCAAACACTCCATCACTCGGACGGCGTTTCCGGATTGTTAGATACTCATATGTAACATATATCATGCACCACACTGTTCAATTGCATAGGAAATATTGTTTCAGATTCCCCCGATGACATCTTTTCTATAACTGCATTGACGTTATATCATGCAAAGCGCTCCGCGATATAGCCTCTTGGTATCTCAGCTCCACGACAAGATCCCAACCAAGGTTGACTCCTTGCAAACAATAGTATCTTGAACACCAGTTTCATGTCGACCATGTTCCTGGAACACTCCTGTGTCATCTATGTACCAGTCATTTGGCACATATTCCATCAACAACTTCCTTGTTCCCATCACTATAAGCACAGCCGTCACCTAGTCCGTCGAGTTCTCAGGGGGGGAAGATTGGACGTTGATGTCATGGCGTCGATAAAGAGCCGAGTCCTCAGGGTTTCTCTTGTCCGGTAACTGTATCTCCCAAAGAATCTGGTAGAAGGAGTTTTGGTAATCCTTCTTGAATATGAACCCGATGGCGGCATCGGACTCGAAATACTCGTGCTGCCTAATGTTGTCGAGTCTCTGACTCTGAAGCACATAATACTCGTGAATCGGGTGTTTTCGAGGCATGTAAAGGTGACCGCACATCCTTTTCGCGTGTGTCTGTACGAATAAGCCACTTTCTATGTGATCGCGGGTTCTGTTCGCTCGACTGGTGTAGGAGGGGTCTCCTCGCCCACGTTGGGAATGAACCCTGAAGTCGACAATGTAAACCACATGACAGTGATGGCGCCAAGTTGGAGTCTGTGGAGGCCAAGTTTCGAGCATGATGTGTGGCAGGTTTTCACTTGTGGCCTGTTGAGTAAAATTTGGTCGCTGAAGCGGGAGGTCCCCCAGAGTATCGTGTTCGTCAAATGTCGAATACATGCCTTTCTTAGGTATGATTGATATGGTCGGTAAAATCAAGCCATCCTGTTATCCTGGGCTTCTCTCGCTTCTCAATCAGATATCGTTGTATGGCCTTTCGAAGAAATCGTTCGAGGAAGCTCAACCGCCTGTAGTAGAAAAGTTCGTAGTTTCAAGTGACGATGAGACGCAAATAAACTCGCTCGAGAAATACTCGCACGTTGATATACGTATTCACTCTTGAATTGTGAGCTTTTCTCCTCCGCCGTGGGCAGCAATAGCGAATACAAGCAGGAGGCGTGGGCAAACTGATGCATTCAATAACGGAAGGCACTGCAGGTATATAGCAGCGCTGTTTGAGCAGCTGCATATTCCTTCATCATCCTATCTATTTTTACTAGAAAACAACAATAGGAACCCTTGCAATGGCCAATAGGATGATCTCTTCATCACTATTCACCAGACACTCCTTACCAACAAGTTATTTTAAATGATACTAAGAAGACTCTATATAGGTATTGTTCTACCGGCTACATGTCTTCCCTTTCTACGGTCTAATCCTTTCTAGCAGAAGATTTTGATACCTTCCTTTCAGCTTAGGTACCTGAATTAACACGTCAATAGAGGTCATTCGCCAGCGAGGCCACCTGCGGATATGCGCAGCTTATAGTCCCGAGGCAAACAGTAGTAACCAATTGCCGAAGAGTGAAGAGGTACAACAAGCATTATTATTATTATTATTATTATTATTATTATTATTATTATTATTATTATTATTATTATTATTATTATTATTATTAATCCATTTTGCTAGTGTAACACGATCATGATCTTCCCGTGCAAAATAGCACACGCAAGAAGCCAGTACATCAGCTTTCAACAAACGAGCTCCACTGCGCTAAGGAGCTCAACGTGATGTCATTTGTGCCGCAGCTGTCCCAAGCTCCAACCTCCACCACGAATCAATTGGCAACCCAAGAAGCAATTGACCACGCGTACCTGTTAGAAATAGCATATACGCTTCACAATTTATCTTAACAACCTTCGGCAATGTCCTTCAGAGCTCCTATCCGACGTATTGCCCTCGCCAGGCCTGCTTTGGCTGCGCGGGGCTTCCACTCAACCCCTCGTGCTTTTGTCCGCGTGGGCCAAGAGATTCCTAACCTTGACGTCCTTCTGGAGGACTCGCCCGGTAACAAAGTCAATCTCGCGGAGGAGTTCAAGTCAGCCAATGGATACATCGTCGGCGTTCCTGCTGCCTTCTCCGGAACGTGCTCCAGCAAGCACATCCCCTCTTACATCAACCACCCCAAGCTCAAGCAGGCTGGCCAGGTCTTTGTTGTATCTGTCAATGATCCGTTTGTGTAAGTTCAACAATCATGAATCGTCGTATATAATAATAATCTGGCATGTTTCTGACTGTATTGCAGCATGAAGGCTTGGAGCGAGCAGCTCGACCCCGCCAAGCAGACCGGTGTGAGTAAACATTTTTAACACAAAACTCCCCTGGTTCAAGGTTCCAGTTTATTCCTCTAACTTCTCTCAGATCCGATTCCTTGGTGACCCTACTGGTGAGTTCACTAAGGCCCTGGACCTTGGCTTCGAGGCGTACGAGGTCTTTGGTGGTATGCGAGGAAAGCGATATGCCCTCAAGGTGGAGGATGGCAAGGTCAGCAAGGCGTACGTGGAGCCTGACAATACTGGTAGCGCTGGTATGTAATATCCTAAGATCATTTATCATGTCATATTGGCTAACATCAAGTCTACTAGTCTCCATGGCAGAGCAAGTGCTCGACTAGATTAGCCTATCTCTATAAATCTGGGTGCAGTGTCCTGTAGGCGTTGTCTCAAACACCTTGAGAGCATCTCGTGATCCAAATATATCACTATAGTACTCATAGGGATTCATATCTCAATCACCCAAGTTCTTTTGACTTTGACACCTCCCCTATTATCATCATGGCCTGCTCGTCTAATCATCTCGATCTGCACAAATACCAACCTCTTAGCAAAGTCCTTCCTCGATCTTGTCACATATCGATTTGACATGAATAAAAGGGCGCAGACTACCTTTGAAGAGACCTTCTTGTCAGTGTTTCGCTTCTGGTACGATACTTTACCTGTGAGATGGGCTTCCTGGTCAACGAGCCACGGTTTCAGACTCTTTCGACAACATTGCCATCGCTTCCATGACCATCATGCGTCCCAATGCTTTTACAGCCACAGTTTTTTGAACTCCCGTTTGGCCAGCAGAGTAAGTTGCTCAGTGTCAGTACCATTCCATTTCATGTAGTAGATGTATTGTCATAATTTTACCCCCGCTAACCCCTCACCTGTGCAAACCTCAGCTAATACGCAAAGCTCACATCCACACGTTTGGTCTGAGCCTTCTGTCTCTGATTCAGATATATTGCGACGCAAGCCTGGTGGAGGAGCTGGTCGTTTCACTTGTCCAGTGATAGGAAAGGTGGCGGCATAAGGAGGTGCAAAGTTTCAAGCGCAGTCCTTGGATATCACGGGCTTCAGCTGCTGGGTAAAGGTTAAGGATCCTCCCGTGACCGTGGCTATGTAAACTTTCTCACATCTCATTTGCTTTTGAAGATCTTTGATGTCACCTGCGAACTTCAAGAGGGCGTATCATTACACGAGACTCTGTTGCAAATGGTACATTTCTGGCTAAGATAATACTATTTTGTCGATGCCATTGCTGGTCATAGCTGTCCTGGGGGTTGACGGTCATAACTCGGCGCGAGTATGGAAACTCTTAGCGGTGGTGGCAGTGGACGATTCAACTCATTCTCGCGTCTATTGAGTTGGCTTACCATTCGCAGCGCATCACCTTTGGTACTGTCAATGACAATCACGCATGCAGCTCTACGTACCCAGCAGCATTATACAGTTCCAAGGTGGCTGCTCCAACGACATTTGCAATCACTCATTTCTTAGTCAACGACAACTGTTTGATTACAGTTCGTGTTGATATCAGGTTCGGGGAGGGGCCAGGAGAGTCTTCCGTTGTGTACTACCCTATAGTTACTACACGACCAAACATGGCTCTCCTGTGCACTCGACAGTGCCTTATATCGAAGTCATCAGTCGACAAAACATACAATAATAATTATTATTTTCTGTATATTACTGATGCATGATGATTGTGGTTCACGTGAGCAGAATAGATCAACCATATCAACTCAGCTAAGTTTGTACGGTTTTTAAGACCATGGTGACACTCCAACATGTTGTAAATACTGCCGAAGCCAACATGGAAAACCACCTTGCATCGAAAACAGTTGGAATCATATACTTCACTAATACCCTGCATTATGGAATTAGCGACGGTATTGATCTGGTGGCAAATTTTTAGTGTTCTAAAGACATATAAGTTTTGATCACAATAGACGACGTTGGAGTGGACAGACCAGCATCACATCACTATCACTAGACATATATCATCGAACCGGACAGGGAACACTTGCCAATTCGATAGCCGAAACGCTCCATCAAAAGGAGGATAAGGACAGCGGCACGTTCCTCAGACTGTAGCCTTTAGACAAAGCAATGCCTTCCAGACAAGGACTCAACCGCCGTGGACCGAGATGATGATCGCCGTTCCGCCGTGTCCAAGCTTGGAATGAAGAGCTCTTTGAAGACTTGGATGAACGTAACGGCGGCGACGAATGAGAATCCGTCGCAAGGGCTTGGGCTTATCACCCAAATGAATTGAAACTAGACAAGGGCGAAAGAAAGGCTAACGAGGAGGGCCCGGGACGCGTCTGGAACGCGATATCGTGAGCAGCCTTGTTGAGTGGTGAATTAAGCGCGCAACAAGGGTATTGGAGGAAATGCCAGAAATAATTAACTACGAATCAAAACTCGACAATGAATCAAAGATGCCCGGATATGTGACGGCCGCGTGTGTCCGGGCCAAGTTTCGAGATGATAAACCTAGAATAGTTGCAGTCATAAGTGATAACGCTGGAGCCTGGAGGCATGAATCATGTCAAGATAATTACGGCTGAGGTGATAATCGGATATTGGAAATGTGACATGGGCGGGCGGCGCCCGTGACGTGGGGAAACAAATAGCTTACCCTTTATTCAAGACAGGGCTCTTTGAGCTACGGGATATCATCACTCGATCGAGGTGTTCACTGGATGGTGTAATCAGGTAGACCTTGCAGCAAGTGGGCTGATAGCCACAGCCGTTAAGCCGTCACAGCTATTCCACACTGACGCCGAGATACAAGGCGGACAGACCGAATCCAAGCATGCAGTCAGTCCATCAGGCTCTGTTACTAGATAGATGCGCTGTTGCCCAAGACAGTCACTTCTCAATGGGTATGTATTTGCGTAAAACATGGCTGTCGATATTGGGCTGTTATACATGCATGCAGTCCGAGATCATGAGGCGGCTACATGCATTGATGTTGTGATATGGGATGATTGGGAGGTATTAAACCATGGCGCTGATGTTCCATCACTCCCAAAATCACATGTAGCAGAAGACCAACATGCGTCATGGCTCGCTAGGTATCGTTTGTATCTGAAAACCCAAATCTGATGTCAAATCCAATCGGAAGATTATCGATCCATGGTAACCAATTGATACTGAAGCCTCAGTTTTGTAACCTTGCATCGCTCTGCAGACGAAGAAGAGAAGGGAAAAGATGATGGATCTCTACCCAACCACACCAACTCAAGGTACCTAGCCGCAGACCAAGCTGTGACAACTGGCCAACCACGCACATGCATCCGCAACAGCAAAGGCCAAGACATGGGGGGGATACACACCACCACCACGCGGTTACGCCCCCACCACTTTAGAAGACGACGTGCGATCTCGAGACAAGTACATAGTGTATGTAGGTATGGATATATAGGCTATAGCTGGGAAGCAATATGACAGTGCACTGTAGTAGTGAGTGAGTGCATTTCATTAATGCGATGCGATGCGGTGCGTGAGATCAAGCACAGCCGACAACGCACCAATGCTGTGCCCCCATATCTGAGACTCTGACACGAAATTTGACTTCCTGTTCGGCAAAATACCGTTGCAACTTTGCGTCGTCGTCTCAGGATACGATGATATTACATCGGCCATCGAAGCAAAAAGAGACACAACAGCCTCAGGAAGCAAGAATACCTCTGACTATAAATCAAGGTGCCGAAAATGATTAGTCTCAAGGCCTACTGAGTGTATAATAAAGTTACCCAAGTCTTTTTGTTACTGGTGATAGAGGTCTCAAAGTTTTCTTGCCTGCCCTTGAGTAAGGTGGATGTCAATTGAAGGTACGCGCCGCGTCCGCGTGCAACAGGAGCACAAAGAGTTCCTCTCCTCGTCCACATGCGGAGCCTACGGCAGGACGTCCCGCATATTCCCCCCCATTGAGGTGCAACGACCGTGCTACCATTACCGCGATCCACAAGCCAAGGGGATCCACGGCCACTCACCGACTCCGTAGCTCTTACGTACGAACGAACGAACTGCTGCAGCCAGTTTGAGACATTCAAGACTGTGTTTGATGAGGTGAGCAGCTACAGGGCTCGACGACAGTGACGGGGGAAGATAGGATCAATGTACAGAGGTATTATCGCTCTGTTCTCAGGTTTGAACAAATAGGACCTCGTATTGTGATTGCGTCCTTTTAGATTCAGGTCTGCACTCGTACAAGAGACGGACGGGTACCGTAGCACATCCAAGGGATCCTGCACGTGGATCTTTGTCCTGTGGAGCTACACTCCAGAGCTCCCAACAACTACAAGCAGGCAAAGAAACACCACCGATGGATGAGAACAAAGTCAAGTTGATAACTGTTACAATGAGGCTGGGAATGTCTCTAATCCCACACGACCAGTGAAGAAGAGGACCGGATCGCTGAATTCAGGCTGTGAGCGAGTGCCAATAATATCACACCGACATTTGCCAATCGTTGACATCAATTCAAGGTTGCCATGATCCCCTCAGCCAGCTTCGTTTCACTGCATTGCATGTGACCAAGAAGAGGCAAATTATTTCGTCACGTGTCCATATGTTGGGTTCCAGATACCTACTGTGACGCTGAGATGCTATTGCTTGAATGCCTGAGCTTTGGAAAGAACCAGAACCAGAACCAGGTACCGAAGACCTGATGAAGCTGGAGATGTTTGAGGCCTGCCCACTGACATCAATAAACAGCCTTGTTACGGTGGTATATCGATAGCGTATCGATTAGACGAGCCTGGGCACCAACTGACTAACCAGAAAAATGCCTTACCTTACCTTGGTGACCGCTCTTCGTGAGTCAAAGCAGGCTACCTCTTTGTGAATTTGACAGAAGCTCATCAAGAAGTTTGCAGCTTTGAGCAGCGCCTTGTGCCCCGTTATGCCGGGCGTCGGGATGTGAATAACTCGGGGCTAATTTTAGTCCAAGCCGGATTGCCAGCTCATCCACACACCATCCAACCCGGACAATGATCGGCCGACAAGAAAGAGAGGGGTGAGAAACACGGTTTGTGTTTCGACCGCGATTTCTGTCGTCACTCTGTGACAGCTCGCGACATCTTGTTAGCTCCCTGAGGGCCGAAGTTGCGAGAGAGAAGAGGTAACCAAGTACTGGGATACAAGATCTAGAGAGAAGCGGTCTAGAAAAGAATGATAGAAATGATGTACTAGAGTGGGAAAACAGACGTAAGAAGCAAGACAAGCTTGAAGCCCAGCACCTGGAAGCACAGTAATATACTTGTAATCATCTTCTATCCCACCATCTCCTCATTCCTCCAACAAAGCAAGTTTACCTGTGTCAATGCTTAATCGACCTCACAGCGGGGTTTATTGAAGCATCAGATAAGAAGTTCGATTTTTTGGGGTTTGACAACTCGGAACACCGGAATAGAGGTGGTCAATGCCGAAGACCAAAGAGCTTAATAGAGGCCGTGACTGTGATGCTATGACAGCTGTCATCATATCGACTGATTTCGACGAGTCCCATGAAAGTTTCAGTAAAATTAGTTCTTCCTTAACTTTCCCTATTTGTAAATATTTCCTAATGCACTGAACGAGACGAGACGAGACGAGACGAATGTAGGTACATCGTAAATATCTCGAAAGTTAAGGCTTGTGTTTGGATTCACACCCTAACAACCCAGCCACCACAATGGACACCCCCAACCTAAGTGGACCCCGCACAAACACAGACACCTCACCAGGGTTAAAAAAGAGAGGAAGGTGCACGCTCCTTGCGTCACAGTCTCTCTCCCAATCAAAACCTGACGCGGCTGGAGACCCACATTCGGAGCTGATTCATCCAGTCAAAGGAAGTTGTAAAAACAGACTGGATCCCGCCCCTCAAATCATCTCTTCGCATTTTCCCTCGTCCTCTCCTTCTTCACGGCCAATCAATCCTCCTGTTCTCGTCCACTCAACGAGCAATCAGAATCGTCCAAGGCCTCTCGAAACATTTGATTTGATTGACCTGTGTCGCTACCTTTATTCTCTGGCCATTCACAATTCACAAGCACTTATTCCCTTGATTGGATCATACACGCGCGCAAGACCAGCAATCGCTCCCGCCCGCGAACCACAGACAGCCCAGTAAACGCTCTGTGCTCGCAAGCCCAGTCAAGTTCTGCTATTCGCTCAGCGCCCGCCATATCACCCCAAAGGGCAACACATAGCACGGCAGACTATTGCTACCGGCTTCAGCCCTATCAGCTAAGACCGACTAATAACTGAACTGTTCTGTCATCCAGGACTGCACTTCAGTGTTATCACTACGGACAGCTGATTCTATTGCTCATTCGGCAATAAAAAAGCCCAGCTTGTCACTTTCCAGCCCCCAAGCAGTTTTTCAGCTCAGGGCCAAGGTCAGGACCAGGGCTCAATACTCTTCCTCAAAAGCCTCATCATTGTGCGATAACCACCTACGACTTTACCAACTTTTACCTCTTTATCCAGGTATCAAGACATTGATTCTCCCGAAATCATTGCCCCCTTTGATTTCCTCATCCCAGCCTCGTTCTCAGAAACGCACTCCCCTTGGGCGATCCTCGACGAAGCTAGCGCTGTGATCTCACCTGAAGACCCCCATACACACGAATCCTCCAGGCATTATTGTCCAAGACGCGTCCGACTTGCATCGGAGACAGTCAACAACCCTGATCCTCTGACAAGAATTTTCCTGCCGAACTCGGATAGTCTTGTCTTTGCACTGCCTTGTCTCCCCTTTAATCCCTGTTTCGTCTGTCAATTCACTTCCAAGCGCAAGACCATACTTGCCGCGCGACAAGACGAGCCTTCACTCGCCCGAGACAACCCACCCACTCCAATTCAATTTAACCCACCTCGGTCCATCAGCAAATCAGCACCCTTTCGCACTTCGCTTCGCCTTTTCATCTTCACGACTTCGAAGCCTATCATCGTCAACAGCATCATAGTGACCATTTCCATTGGTCGCATTACCTGTCACCTGACAATTCTTGTCTGCGGATCTTGATTTTACCCCGGATTTGACTCTTGTCATCTGGCTTCGGAAACGAGGTTGTACGAGTAAGCCTTGAGCGCGCTCAGTATTCCATCAAACCGTGCACACACGCTCGCGTGTGCATCATATCCATAACAAAAGGTACGTAGAACCTCAGTTTCTATCACAATTGTCCAGACATTTTCCAAACCTTGGGCATCGTTCTCGTTTATTTTATCAATGCATTCGTCCTCTGCTTGACCCCATCATCAAGAAACGTGAGCGCGTCGTGTCACGGTCATCATCAGATCGTGTCAACGCGGCCTTGTTGTCATCATTTCACTTCCAAAACGCGCTTCCCCCATCAAGTGTTGGCTTCAACACGTATTTCATGCTGTCACCTATGGCTTGTGGTGCAACGAGGATTTCTCTATCCTTTGGTGACCACTAACACCAAAGCTAGAGACGAAGTTGGCAAACTTGCACCGCAACTTAGACTGACAACATTAATAGCTTGTCACCGCACCGGCACCTTATCTGATCGGGACAACCCTTAACGTATGTATCACGTGTTTCTTCTATTTTATAATGCCCTGATCACAATTTCTGTCGTTACACTCTGGAGCTTGGTTCACCAGTGCCAACAACAGCCCACCATTATGATGGGCTTTTTTGCTGCGCTACCAGCTTCGCTTATACCAAAGCGAGATGTGCCACTTTGGCGAAACTCTCCCATTCACTCCACCGCATAATCACTGTCCCATCTATAAATCGAAGTAGTCCAGTGTCTACTTGGTCACACAAATGATGAAGTTGAAAAATATGGATGCCCCTGCCTGTATCAATACCCTTGACTTCACAAGCCTTGATATGCACGCCCACCCAGTCGAGTATATCATTCCTATGACCGGCCAATACCCCGCTTCAGGACCCTGTTGCGAGGCGCAGGGCCGCAGCTACCAGAATTTCGGGAGTGACTAGATCATGGCCAACAAGATTGAAGCCTATGCCTTTGGAAGTTCAAATGGCGTTTCTTGACAAGGCAGCCTGGAAGTCCTTTTCATGTTGTCATGCGGCACGACGAACGGGCGTCAGTCTTGTTGAAGTATCTTGCCCTCAAGACTGCCAGTGACATCAGTGGCCACGCAAAACGCCAGAACAAAGAGCCGCATACTCTACCCCCAGGATTCAAGTCTGCCCAACGAAGGAAGTCTCCTGCTTTGAGGCCTCGAGCATCAATCATACAGTACTTACTGCTCTGGGCCAAAAGCTAGTGGGTTGGCCGATTGGGAGATGTGGGCCCGTCCATTGCATATTCCGTCATGCATGAGACGCTGAGCTGCCAACGCATCAAGAGTGGCTTTACAAAGCCCATCAGCACCCTTTACCCTTCCCGCCCCCGTTTTTCTACCGTCTCCTTTATCCTAGTTCAGCATATATACACCTCAGCTAACGCCTATGGTTGGACAGATTTCTTACAACGAGCAACTGACCAGACAGCACCGTCTCTGCCACCGCTGCTTGTTTATTACTTTACTTCCGCTTTTGGATTCGACGATATTCATTCGTGTGGCTGTGTAAATAGTTTCATCAGCCACTCTAGGCAACATTGAGCCACAGCATCACCAGCTCGTTTCGGCTTGCCAGCTCACCCACGCGTACCCAATTGCCTTAGTGCGCCTCATTCCAGAGTCTCTTCGTATTAGAGAGGGTTTCCAGCACTCGAGCCCGACTGCTCCCAAACGAACATCGGTTTCCATCATTGTATAGTCGACGATTAGTTCTTACGATCGCGTCTATTCGCTCTCTGTTCCCTTGCAAAGCTCTTGTTGCAACGCCACTCGATAACGCGTCAAGTACTGAACAATTCTTTATTGATCTTACACGCGGTCAACGAATAGTAACGCGACGAGGACGTATTTCCTCGACACTTAGTGATCAGACTGGATTCTTAGTGGAGAATGGACTACAGTCAATACCAACAAGGCCAAAATACACATCCCGGTTACGCGAACTCTACTACTGCTAACAACATCGCTTCACCAACGAATACCATTCCCCAGCACACGGTACAATCCTCACCTGTCATCGCTTCTCAACAGCAGCAAACTCAACCACAAGGACACAACATGTACGGACCACAATACGGAGTGGCACAACAGGGCATGCACTATGCGATGCCCGGTATACAGGCGGCTGCGATGGCAGCAACCGCCGCTGCTTCTGGCACCAACTACGGTTATATGTCTTCAGATCCCAATATTCCGCAAAGTTCGCCTCGCATGGGTGCCAATGCCAAAAAGGACGGACGGCAATCCCCTCGAATGAACAGCATGTCCCAAATGCCCGGCCGTCGAATGAGCCAGGTTACGAGCCCCGGCGTTCCGACGGCGCCCATGATGAGCCATGCCGGTGCTCGACCAGGCGTTGCCCCATCTCAGATGCCCGCTCCCCAGATGCAACACCCGCAATCCCCAGAAATGCCGGCCGCGAGTGGTGCGGAGGAGTCGCCGCTTTACGTGAACGCTAAGCAATTTCATCGCATACTCAAGCGTCGTGTTGCTCGACAGAAACTTGAGGAACAGCTTCGACTGACGTCAAAAGGACGCAAACCATATCTTCACGAGTCACGCCATAATCATGCTATGCGCAGACCTCGCGGTCCTGGTGGACGTTTCCTCACTGCCGAGGAGGTGGCAGCAATGGACCGCGAAGGTGAAAAGAGTGTCGATGGCAAAGATAATTCTGCTGGGGAAAGCTCTGGCACTACGGGAACAAAGCGCAAGTCTGAAGCCGGCTCGGCCACCTCAAACAAGAAAGCTAAGACAGACACAGCCAGCCCAGGGGATGAAGATGAAGATGAGGGTTGATATTGCAAATAAATATCTGTATCACCTTCTTTCTACTTTTTCAGCCTACCAGCGGTTTACGACGTCACGAAAGCACGATTGTTTCTTCTTTTCATCGCCATGCTGCCTGCAAGGGCCTGAATGGCTCTAAACAGAGCGAGCATTTCTTTTTGATCGGATGAGGTGTCTACAGTTATTGGCGGGTTGATGATCTTGGCACCTTCGTTTACGTGTTACGGCGGCTTATACCGCTCAATCACAATCCGGCACGGCGTCTTTTCTTGACGGGTTTCATTTTAATACAGCACTTCACTGGCAACAGCACATCATCCCGATTTTGGACGGGTGTGACCTTGGGGATAACGAATGGACAGAATGGATGGACGATTCGTTACGATGGATACCCCGTTTCATTATATTGTTCGAACTTTTCTCCTGCGTCTGCTGTCTCACTTCCTAGCGTCCTGTTGCATACGCCAACATTGAACTGGTCCTTGGCATACGTCGGTCTGGCTACCGAACGATAAGCCATACTGCCACTGCGCTCACGGTTCAGAACTGATCATCTCATGCAAGTGAGAATAGACGACGAATGGGAAAATCGGATTCGAAAAAGAAAAAAGAAAGAGAACGTAAAGGGAACTGAGATGGACAAGATACTGTGTTACTTACTCACTTATCAAGTGGCTTAGTCAACTCCTCACCATTGAATGAGGTCCTCAAAGGGGTGTATAGGTTTAGAGTCATCGATGATGGTCCGGCGTTGGATCTGAAGTATAGGAGAACTGTGTTTAAGGATTAAAGCTTGTAAATGTTTGTTTTAAATTTGATGACTCATATGCCAAAGTTGCTGTCATGATAATGTTCTCTGCCAATATTTTTGACCATCATTCATAGTTTCACAATGCTGTCTACGTCACTGGAGAAGCTGGCATGAATGCGTATCAGTTCTCAGAGCATGAGACTTAAACAATTGGGCTTGTTTAGCAGAGAGGCATACACTCGAAACTCAGTATCGAAAATGGAACGGGGTTAATCTGGTACCCTCAGTATAGATACATGATAGTAGATGCCCAAATCTCTTGCCCATCGTATCTCATAATTCGTAACCATAAATCGTAATCGTATCAAGGCACAATGATACTTGAACATCGTTGTCCTGAGAGAAAGCGAGAACGCCTTGAAGCCGTGATCATTATACAAACGCGAAACCGAGTACATCGCAATGAGGACCATGATACTAACTAAACACCCCCCAAATCATCACTCTCGACCTTCTGTGCCGCCCTCTTACTCCAAAGTCTTGCTGTTATCCTCCCAAGCAATGTACCACCACCTCGTCTTACCCTGGCCGCTGCGATTGAGATATTATCAGGGACGTCTGTGATCTCTCGAGGCCGGCTGCGAGCTTGGGCCATGAGACGAACAGGTGCGCTGCCAATGGCACCAAGTTTGCGCAGCAGGACACCAAACGAGCGTGTTTGGAGGAAGGTCACGAGAAGCATGAAGGGGACACAGACGAGGATCATCGTCAGAGGGAAACGCCAGTCAGTTGCCGGGACTGTGAAGACCGTCATACCGAAGACAGACTGGTTGTTGTTAGTGAAGACTTGTAAATAGAAAACTTTGCTAACGTACCGTGACAAAAGTAAGTGGTAAGAAGATCATGCTGATCATTGTGAGGACTTTGATGTTGTCGCCCTGTTCAATAGCTCTCCGGCTTTCCTTGATGGAGCTTCCACTGAAGAGCTGATCTCGCAAGTTCTCGATCTCCTTACGGGTTCGTTCGTTGCGTTTGAGAACCTCTGTAAGCTCTTGGACAACTTTGTCAAGCTCACAGCGCAGTTTAGCCATGTGCTTACGATAGGCAACCCCATCAGGCGAGCCAGCTGCGTGATGTGGCCATAGAATCGGGTGGGTGCCGGCCCAGAAGCTGTCGGTAAATGTGTCGATATATGCCGCGATCATTGACTTGATACCCGTGTTCACAACGGCGAGGGTGTTGTACGCCCAGAAGTACCTTCGGATGTAGGTGAAGTGCTTATCTTCAAATAACAGCTTGTCTCTGAGTTTAGGGTCAAACATGAATTCGGTCTGGACATGATTAGCATGGCGTTGAGATATGGGGGGTTTAGTGAACGTACCGGGGGAGTGATGAGCTTGGTAACTCGCTCATGGAGGATCAGATTTCGCTTTGTTGCATCACGATACTCGGAGATGAGTAGGTCCAGAAATGCATATGGTCCATTGACATATTTCTTCTCTTGAAACTCCGGGCCACGGACAGTATGAGAATTATCAGGAAAGCTCTGGATAGCAAGTAACTGCCATGGACCAAATGTATTGAATAGAATCCCTTCTCGAGCACGCTCTCTTCTCGAACGCATAGGGGGAGCTTTATGGGAGTCTCCGCCGAGTGACAGAGCCAATACAGAGCCGCACTCAGCGATATCAATATGATCTCCGAGACGACTTTCTGAAGGTCTTTTATCGAAACGCTGCCAAGGAGCTGGCTCGAGAGGGTGACTAACAACTGTGTAGTACTTGAATACAAAGAAGAAAGACTTCTGACGAACGTTAGGTGTAGGAGGGGTTGATGACAGCGACGGTCTGGCTGTGAGCGGGACTGGCGATGATGGGGCAACGATGGGTGAGTGAGAAGTTGCTTGGGAGGGAGACCTCTCGTAGGCTCTAGTCATGAAGGCATGAGTACGGCCACGGTTAGGCTCGTCAGAGAGGAGATGAGTGAGCAGCTCATTCATATCAAAATGTGAAGACATGGTCCAGTGAAGTGCTGCGAGGATAAGAGGCGTAGGCTCTTGAACGATGCTACAGAATGTTAGTCCAGCCCGATAGGTGTTATATAATGGAAGACGTACGTAATTCGGCCTGTAGACGTGCCGCTTTGGTTGACAACCCTGATTGTTTCCCAAACCGTAGGAGCATCGACATTATCAGCCGGAATCTCGTAGGGGCCTTCACCCGTGTACTTGACATCTGACTGCCCATCTCCATCTCCGTCAGCGCTGAGTTTGGTGAGTTTACAGCTATGGCCAACCTCGTACACTTCAAATGTGGACTGACTATACTGTTCTCTCTCATACGCCGCAAATTCACGAAAGGGTACATCTATATCAATCTCGGAACGTCGTTTCATGATATCGTCTAGGAGGGATGCCATCTCAGGAGTGAAATCTTCGGTTTTCAGATGCTGGAGGAGTTGACCATCGACCCAGTCTGCCTGGCCGAGATGATCCCTGACAATGTTATGGTGATAGTCCTCAACCTCTCGCGTTGTGGTAGTGGCTGTAGTGTTATCCAGGAGAGGGAGAGGAATGAAGGAAACATCTTCGTCCTGCGTAAAGACAACGCGATGACTGCCACTTGGTGAACCCGTAAAGTGTTGAGGCTCAGCAGACAGAGATGGCCTTTCTCTTGTGCTCTCAAGAGTTGCGGCCCGCCCTCGCCGGAAGATAGGAGACAAAGAGCCCTCTGTTGCAAATGTTGGGCCAGTGGAAGCTCTCAAGGGTGGCGTGAATGCACCGTAGGGCTCAGGCATAGATATGCTGCTACGAGCATGACTCTCTGCCGTGTCTCGTCTACGAGCGACGAGGTCGTCTTGAAGGTTTGTTAAAGCGCGTAGATATTGTTCGCGAAAGAGGTCGGTTGCTCTGACGAGATCATCTAGAGCCTGAGAGGAAGTGTTTGTGGTCATTGGTGAGTTTCACGTCACTTGGCTTGACAATGGAAATATTCACATGGTATTCTAATACTATAAAAGTCTCTGTCAAGAAAGGAGATGGAGGTGGAAGGTCGAGGGGTATTTCTATTCTTTCAAACTCGAGCCTGATTTCAAGTCATCGGCGGACCCCGATGAATGTTGCGGCTGAGTCCTGCTCGGTCAACATCCATGGTTAAGGTTGAACAAGCAAAAGGATGGATGGTTGTGAGAGGAAGAGGTAGGGCAAACGAAGATCCCTGAGTGAAGCAAGATAAGCTACGCCAAGCTCCTAGCGCGCCAAGTGACGCGGGCACTAACTATGACTCCGAGGGCCAACAGGTGTTCGTCCACATGTCACGCATTCCAAGTCACTGGCATCTGAGACAAGGTGCAGCTTTCAACCTTGTCTCAAGGGTAACCTAGTAGCTAGAACACAACTTGGTTATAGGCGATATTCTTCTCAGTGTGCCTTTGATCTGAAGCTCAATACTATGATTCTCATGAGCATCCATTGCAGCACCTACCATTGTACGTCGATGGACAACTTCTCATCTCGTCAATGTGCGTATGTGTACACTATTGCTTCATGATAGGACTGTCAAGAGCTGGCAACCCTCACTGACCCAAGTCCTTACTGAAACCCAAATCTTGATTTGAAATGGAGTGAGAGACCAGCTGGGGAATGGAGAATCAGTCCCGTAGGACTCTGATAACGAGGCTGTACTAAAAAAAAGGCGTTTGGTCGGTCACCAACTCGACTTGATGTTCGCTTGAACGCGGCCTCTAGCGGTTGTCAACGGAACACCATGATGGCGGCGCTGCGGAATTGGATATAAGGCATCTGCTTACTCTACAAAATTACCTGTGGTTCACCCTCTGTCTCCAACATTGTACGTCATGCAGCCATCTTCTCTCACAAACCGGGCGACCCTGAAGGCGGATGGCTGAGAGGGTGTACTATATCGCGGGGGTTAGAGTTTCACAGCATCCACGTGCCGAAATTCATCGTCAGAACCTTAGATTATCGCTGATCAACATGGTGTTGAGCAAATGCAATTACGTTTGTCATGTGCCTTTGACCAGTCGACATGCACTGCTTCCTACTACTGCACTGCTTATTTGAGCCTCACTATACTGGCTGAGATACAACTGACAGCTGCATGTCTTGCAACAATAGGGTTTAGTTCATACTCCTACATGTCCAAGCGATAGCCTAATGTGTCTTCTCGACTACCTTAGCTCTATACCCAACCCGTCCGCCTGATATCATTCCCTTTCATGTCTTCATAACTCTATAAAACAAACAAGTCCCAGCTGGCGTATTAAAACCTCTTAGTAGCACTGTCCAATGCTTCGTTCGCATCGCAGCCAAATCACACGCAAATATCCTCAATTGGAGTGCTTAGGAAGCGACACTCACGGGCTTGGCAGCTGATGTGGCGGGCTTCTCGGCACTGTCGACCTCCATGGCATCACCATCGGCCTCAGCCTCGCCCTCTCCTTCCTCCTCCTCCTCAAGCTCCTCCTCACTCTCGCCCTCGATGTCGACACTGCCGTCATCGGACAGCTCCTCCTCATCTTGAGCATTCTCTCCTTCGTTCTCCACACCAGCCATCTCTGAATCCTCTCCGTTGCTGGCCTTGGCCTTGGAGCTAGCCTCAGCCTCGTCAGCTTCAGCGGCTTCCTCCTCCTCAGCCTCTTCAGCACCGTATTCGTCGCCGTCGGCTACAAGATCAGCCTCGGGTTGCTCAGGAGGGTACTCAGCGGGAGCAGATGCCTCGGAGTCCCTAGAGTCGTGTTAGCTTAGATACATTATCGTTTGCTGTTTTTTGACTTACCACTTGATGGCAAATCGAGTCACTCGGGGCTTCTCAGCCAAGACATTGCGCTTCACACGCTCAATAATGGGCTTAGCTGGGGGCTCAGCGTTGAGCTCCTCCGAATCATATTCGTTGTTGACGTAGTAACCCACGCGAATGAACTCACGTCCATCGTAGGCGCAGGTCAGGAGAATGACGGTAACACCGAGAATCTCTGCATCGGGAATTCGCGCGGTTTTGGGAGCATCGGCCTCGAAAATGAATTTGTTGACGCCAACGGGGATGGGACCGACGAGAAGGGAGTCGAGTTCTTGGTCGTACTGGTCACTGAGAAGTGTTAGAAGAAGCGGTGTAAGGAGGGGCCTCAATCAAGCTGTCCCATACCTGGTAGCGGATCCAACGTAAGTGAGCTTCCACTCGAGATCTGTCCTATGTTAGCGCTGTGGTTTTTTTCCTGCAAGAGACCAAAGTTGCACGAACCCTTCTCTAGCGGCTCAAGGCATTCGAAAGTAATCTCAAACTCGTACTTGTCGGTGAACTTGGCTGGGTTGTTCAGGACATTAACGCCCAAAAGCGAAACGACAGACATTTTGATGAAGATGGGAGTGTATGAACTGGGTAGGTCGTAATCAGGAGCACACTGCAGTGGCAAAAATTGAGGTTTTAAAAGAGAAGGGTGAAAAAGAACGAGAGCACAAGTGTCTGGTTCTTTAGGATGCGTGAAGGTTGATGTGGGGAGAAGCGCGATGTGAGATGCAAGACGCAAGAGAAGAGAGAAGAAGAGAGGAATAGAAAGTGGGTGGATGTAGTGGTAGTAGTAGCTGTTTGATGAAAAGCGCCGTACTAGTCTTAATAGCAGGATGCAAGCATGGGTAAAAGAAAACAAGAGCGGATCGATTTCTGGTTGCGACGGGAGATGACTTGCCCTGGGCGTCAGGTCCAAAATGTGAGGAGCGACAGTGGGACGCGTTAGCGGTCACACCCGCGTAGAGAGGTTGCGTTGGGGACGCGACCTCCCTGAATGGATCTCCAGGAACTCATCTCAGTCATGTGACCTTAGCAATTATTGTTTGATTACGTGCATTGTCCAAAGCCCAACGGGCTGTCATTGAACAATATCTCTTCTTTTGGGTAGTCCTAGTGTTACTCACGAATCTTGTAGAGAGCCTGAGCTTATATGAACAAGGCGATTTGTCAATTTTTCTGACAATATACTCATACATAGTGCCATCCATTCTCATTAATCTCATGCATTTCTTTTAAATAACTACCTGCACATCCATCTTTCTAGTGACCCACTAAAGTGCGGCTCTTGGATACCAAGTTCGTCCACCGCCTTTGACATTCTAAGCCCAACCTGGGTTCTGCCGCAACTGCTTTGCTCGAGATTACTGTTCTTTGTTGGAGCTATCAGACTTTGAGGCGCTCGACCAAAACCATTCACGCGCAGCTCGACGCACGACCATTTCCCCGACCCGGATCGATTGCACGCCTGTCTTTGTATCGCTGTCTTTGATTTTCTCTTTAGGCGCTGAATTCAGACATATATCATCCGGAGCCAGCTGGCGCAGCTCCTGGAGCTTGCCTCGTTCGCGACAGATTCTACCCGTTCGTCTCGTATCATCAAGGATTGAATCACTTTCGACCGGGCCCATCGCACCCCTTCAATCGAGATACTCGTGACTCTATCGAGTAGCGACCGCTTGCGTATTCTCAATTCTGATCTCCCGATTGCCGTTCGCGACTTGGACATTATCTTCTGGTTTCGCTGGCCTTCGCCGACGCGCCTACTGAAATCGCTTGCTTCGTGATCGAGACTTGGCAACACGACCTTTTTCTAAAAATCGCAGGATGGCTTCCGAAGGTGCTTCATGGGGAGGAGAGGATACTGGCGCGCCGGGTTTTCAAGTTCAGCATAGCGAGGAACAAGTTGATAACTACGCTCAAGACTCTCTTGCCTCTGGTGACGCTGATACAGCAGATAATGGTACAGAAGATGATGGGGGAGAATATGATCCAGAGTCAGTCACCATTGGTACACCTGCGCCGGTTGCTGAACAATCTGCGGCCACTGCTCAACGTCAACCGTCCAAGCCCAAGATGTCAGGGGGCTTTATTGTTGAAGCATCCGATGACGAGGATGAGGGTGAAGATGAAGCTGACCAGCCTTCCAATACTGCTCCTCAATCGGAAGAAGTGCCCTCGCTCCCCCATCCTGGCCGTTCCACTGCATCTGATGAACCCGCTCAGCCAGCTCCAACCCATACACCTGTCCCTCCTGCTGTTCCTTCCAATGTGACTCCAGCTTTGGCTGGTCTCGATCCTGTTGCTCTCCTCGAGGCTCGTGTTAAAGAGGACCCTCGTGGGGATATGGATGCTTGGCTTAACTTGATCGCCGACCATAGACGCTCAAGCCGACTTGATCAGGCTCGAAGTACCTATAATCGTTTTCTCGAAATATTTCCACAAGCTGTGAGTGAACTTCATTCCTTCCAGTGATATGTATTGACAACATATACCAGGCTGACGTCTGGGTCGAATGGATCGAGATGGAGCTTGGTCTCGACAACTTTGTCGATGCTGAACAGCTTTTTGGAAGATGTCTGATGACTGTACCCAATGTCAAGCTGTGGACAGTCTATCTCAACTATATTCGCCGTCGCAACGATCTCAACAATGATCCTTCGGGTCAAGCTCGCCGAACTATTACCCAGTCCTATGAGTTTGTCATCGACAACATTGGTGTGGACCGAGATTCCGGCAATATCTGGCAAGATTATGTCCAGTTCGTCAAAAACGGCCCCGGCCAAATCGGCGGTACAGGTTGGCAGGACCAACAAAAGATGGATCAATTGCGCAAGGTATATCAACGCGCTATTTCCGTGCCTATGTTGACCGTCAACAATCTCTGGAAGGAGTATGACCAGTTCGAGATGGGACTGAATAAGATGACTGTATGCTTTTCCCCTTGGCCTACAATAGCATAAAAGCTAACATTAACAGGGACGCAAATTCATACAAGAGCGCTCGCCAGGCTATATGTCGGCCAAGAGTGCCAATATTGCTTTGGACAACATCACCCGGCACCTCAGACGCACTAATCTTCCCAGGTTACCGCCAGCTCCAGGCTTTGATGGGGACCAGGAATTCAGAGACCAGGTCGAACTGTGGAAGAAGTGGATCGCTTGGGAGAAAGAGGATCCCCTTGTCTTGAAAACCGACGAGCCCAAAACATACAACCAACGGGTACTCTATGTCTACAAGCAAGCGTTGATGGCACTCCGTTTCTGGCCTGAGATCTGGGTTGATGCGGCAGAGTGGTGTTTCCAAAACGACATCCGGGAAAACGACAAAGAATTGGGCACAGAATTGCTGCTTGAAGGCATTCGAGCAAACCGTGAAAGTGTTTTGCTCGCCTTGAAACACGCAGACCACATTGAAGTCAACTATCCTGGCAAAGAGGTCGACAAGGCCGAGTTTGCCCAGGCTGTCCGAAAGCCATACGATGATGTTCTCGAAACATTGTACGAAATGGGTGACAAAGTCAAAGAGCGGGAGAAGTTGGAGGTCTCTACATTGAGACAGGCCGCCGCACAAGATCTGGTTCAAGCTTCCATCGAACACAATGATGACGACGACGACGAGGAAGACAGCAAGCCTAAGCGTTCGCCCATGGAAGAACGCATTCTTGCAATCCAGAGAGGATACGCTGCTGAAACACAACTTCTGTCCCGTACGATTTCCTATGTCTGGATTGCTCTCGCAAGGGCCATGCGCCGCATTCAAGGCAAAGGCAATCAGTCAGAAGGTGGTTTGCGCAAAGTCTTCACTGATGCACGCCAGAAGGGACGACTCACAAGCGATGTCTACGTAGCCGTTGCTCTTCTTGAGTCTGTTGTCTACAAGGATCCTGTAGGCGCCAAGATCTTCGAAAGAGGCGCCCGTCTGTTCCCCAACGATGAGATGTTCATGATAGAATACTTGAAGTATCTTCATTCCAAGGATGACACGACTAGTAGGTTTGGAATATCCGAAGAGGCAACGCTTGAAACTAATCAATTATAGATGCGCGAGCCGTATTCGAGACTTGTGTCACCCGACTGGTTTCCAAACCAGAGACTCTAGCAAAGGCAAAGCCGCTTTACGCTTATTTCCACAAGTACGAATCGCAGTATGGCGAGCTATCGCAAATCTCAAAGCTGGAGGACCGGATGGCAGAACTCTTCCCTGAGGACCCCAAACTGAAGTCTTTTGTTGCCAGGTTTTCATCCGACAAGTTTGACCCAATTGCTGCCCCCATTATCATTTCGAAGGCAGTGCAAATGAGGCCAAAGCAAGTCATGCCCACTATGGTCGAGCAGCCTATCTCGCTGCGAAACAGCCCCATGCCAGCGCGACAAGAACAGAGTCCCCGTCCTCAGTATGTTCGGGCAACTGCTTCTCCAAAACGGCCTCTTGCCGTAGACGATGATGAGCTTAACCCCCCAAAACGACTCGCTAGAGGAGTGTCACCTCTCAAGGGTGCAGCGGGCCGCCGCCTTGACCAGCAGCGCCGGAACCAAGCATCAGCGTTACACAGGGATATCACTTTCCTTCTTAATATCCTTCCCCCTTCTCAGAGCTTTGACGCACAGCGCGTTAACCCCACGGCCATGGTCTCCATTCTCCGAGACGTCCAACTTCCTGATGCCGCCACATTGAAAGCTACAGGTGGTGGCCAGGCACGCTTTGGTAATCCCCCCCACACTAGACAACCTTCGGGCGAGTTCGGCAGCAGGCCGCTGAGCCCATACGGAAGAGTGGCGTCTGCAGCCGGCGGGTATAGGAACTCGCCGCTGCGGCCGGAGAGTGGAAATACCTTCCAAGCCAACCCCTATCCTCCTCCTGACCCGAACGGCCAACTGCCCATGTGGCCGCAGGTACCTGGTGGCTACGGCGCACCGGCACCAGGGCAGTTTGGAGGATATCGATTTCAATAAGAAACCACTCGAGAAGATGCCAATGATCGATGACAAGGGATCTTGGGCTGTAGACAACATGATCTAATTATACCGGTGAAAAGGGGGTTTTGGATGACGTTGAGGGCTGTGCTGGGATTGTCTTTGCCTCGCGCGTTATGCATGGTATGGCGTTTGGGGGAATGAGACATCAGAAGTGGTGGGTGACATTGATATTTCGTTTGTTGAGAGGATGAGATGCAGCAATATTATCTGCTTACTCAATTGGTATCAAACAACTTCAATAACCTTTTATAATTGACTCGAGTCCTGGAATATGTACATACTTTGTGCTTGTGCTTTGTGATCATTGTAACGTTTGTCGAGTTTTTAGCCGTAGACGGCTGCAAACTGAGAATTGATGCCACAACGGATTGCTACGTAGCGAGCCGCATTTACCCATATATCAAATACAGTGTCTCTAATTCTGCTTGCCACGGTCCGTATGTTTATGAACACTACCGCCACAATATTTTGTTTGACAATAAACACACTGTTTAGTCTGGGTTGTGGCTTTGACCAAGTCGTTGGACCATCCAAACACTCAACTGACACTCAACCTTGTTTATCAAACGAAAGTTCTTACAAGCTTTTAGCAAGCTTATATGAGTTCAAAAATGGCCAATTGTATTGCTAGATAACATTTGGCATTGATATATTCTTGAAATATCCTTGTATGTGATGATACTCGTAGCTAATTCCCATCACTTCATTGCCAGTGCCGCCGTTGCTTCCTCAATTCCTCAATGCATCACGGGATCCATAATCTGCCAGTGTTGTTACAGTGGCTGCCCTTAATTCCTCAGTGTAATCGCTGCCTGATTCTTGGGGCGTTTTGTTGATATCTTTTCTCCGTGCACATCCTAAACTCATCTTCTTCTCTCCTCGTGCACTTCCTCACCTCAGCACCAACACTCCATCCTAAACTCATCCTAAGCTTCAATTTGGGCACATCACACAGTGAGTCACTGCCTCTCCAGCTTCCCTCTCTCTTAGCTATATAATCCCCTCCTCTCTCCCTCTTCCTCTCTCCTTCCTTCTTCCTTCATCATCACCACCACTTCTTCCTGCGCTTCCTCTTCTTGAGCAAGCACATCAACAACTCTAGCTTCTATCAAGCCTTACGCAAGCACCAAATTTCTCTTGCTTGGCTTAAACAAAGCTCCTTTGCCCTCACAACAAATTCTCACATCAATCAGATCCCAAACCTCGTGCGCTTGCACAAACGCGACAGCAAATCGTTTGCTTCCGTGACCGGTGAGTCTCTTCCTTCTTCCCTTTCTGTCATCTCAGTCCAAGCACCTCTTCCCTCAGGACTATAAATACCCTCTCTTTCTCCTCTTCAAATCCTTTTCTATCCTTCAACACTTCCCTCAACCTACCTACAACACACTTCAAGCATATTCTACCTTCACTCAGTTCAATCTTTCTTCACCAATCATCTTTTACATTCCAGTCACTGACTCTTCCAGACACATCAGTCACCATGTCTGACAGAGGTCGATCGCCTTCCCCGGCTGGGTCTCGAGGTCCCTCCGGCTCGGGACGACGTCCTTCTCAGTCTCCCGCACGTTCTGCGTCTGGCTGTACTGCTGGTGGCGCCGCTGTCGGCTACCAGAAGCCCCTTGGCTTTGATCCAGCCAAGCCCCAGGGTCAGGACACCCAAGGCAATACCCGAATGGAATTGCCCCCTGACGCTTACGTGGCCGAGACCAAGAAGGACTTGTTCACGCTGCGAAATGGGCGCTTCAACACTGAGGGGAAACCCGAGCAGATCGAGGTCAACCAGTACAGGATGACCAGGTTTGACTACAACAAAAAGATTTATCAGTACGACGTAAGTAGCTTCCATATGAGTTCATATTTCATGCATTCTAACACTCACTACAGGTTTTCATCTCTCCCAACCCGGACAAGATCGGCCCCGTCATGAAGAAGATCTGGGCGCATGCCACTACTCGCAATGCCCTGAAAGCCTACAAGTTCGACATGTGGCTCTTCGATGGGAAGAAGCTGGCATGGAGTCCTGCTCTTGTGGAACGTGGCGAGGCTCGTTTCACTGTCGACCTTGACGAGGGCAAACGACCTGCTGGTGGGAGAGCTCGCGAAGGCGGCAAGTTTCTTGTCACAATTCGCAAAACTACCGAAATTCGAGTTTCTGCTCTTCAAGGCTATCTCGAACACAAGATATCTTTCAACAACAGCGTTCAAGAGGCGCTGAACTTTATGGATCATCTTGTGCGACAGTGGCCTTCCAAGAACCTCCTGGCCATCAAACGAAACTTCTACAAGACTGGTCAGCCTGGAGCTCCTCTTCAGGATGGAGCTATTGTTGAGGTTCACAAGGGCACATATGCTTCCATCCGCATGAGTGACAATATCAAGCAGAGAGGTGTTGGCCTCGGCTACAACATTGATGTTGCCAACACTTGTTTCTGGATCGGAAATCAGCCCATGGACAAGATGGCTTGTAACTTCCTCGCCACTCTCGATGGGAAGTATGGAGGACATACACCTGCCACCATCAATGAGTTGCTCAAGCCTGTCCGGGACCGCAAAACTGGACGCTGGGCCTCTTCGGATGCTTTCAAGCAGCTCCGAAAGATGCGCCGACTCAAATTCAAGATCAAGCACAAGGGTCGGAAAAACGAGGACAAACTGTACACCATCCAAGACTTTGCCTTCAATGAGAAATTCGGCGAAGCTGGCGCATCGGCCAGGACCTGGACTTTTGAAAAGGACGGGAAAGACATCTCAGTGTATGAGTACTACAAAAAGGAGTACAACGTGACCCTGAGACTGTCTCATCTTCCACTTATTGATGCTGGAAAAGGTGGCATGATTCCTATGGAGCTTGCCTTCGTTGAGGATATGCAGCGATATCCCTTCAAGCTTAACCCCGAACAGACAGCCGCCATGATCAAGATTGCTGTCACCCGTCCAGCTATTCGCAAACGGGACATTCAGAACGGAGCAGCTGCCCTGCAGATCGGCCAAGATCCGTTCCTGAAGGAGTATGGCGTCAACTTTGAGCCGCAGTTTGCAAAGACCGAGGCACGCATTCTGACTGCCCCCATTGTCAGATTTGGACAAGGTACAGCCGAACCCAGATTTGCTGGTCGTTGGGACTTGCGAGGCAAGAAGTTCTGGAAACAGAATGTCGCGCCTCTCCAGAACTGGGGCTTCATCGCCCTAGAGCAACAAGTGCAGCTACCCGTTATGCAGGCTTTTGCCAATACCTTCAAGAGCACCTACATCGGTCATGGAGGTAAAGTGACTGCCGACCCTATCCTTTTGCCTACACCTGGCCCTCTCCGCTTTGATGCTGCGGGCGCCATTGCGCACGCTCATGAGCAGATCACGAAGCAACGGGGCTACACCCAGCTCTTGTTTGTTATCGTCTCCAAGAAGAACAGTGGAACTTATGAGCGCCTCAAGAAGTCTGCGGATTGCAGATTTGGTATTCTTACCCAGGTCGTCCTCGGCAACCACGTGCAAAAGAACAATGGGCAATACCATTCAAATGTGTGCATGAAGGTGAACGCCAAGCTTGGTGGTGCCACTTCCTGCACTCCTCCTCTGTGGAAGACACCTACATTCTTCCCCGACAACCGCCCTACCATGATTGTAGGTGTTGATGTATCCCACGCCGCTCCCGGAGGCGTAACCCCATCCACCGCCTCGATGACTATGTCCGTGGACAAGGATGCCACTCGTTACGCCGCCGTTGCTGAGACCAATGGATACCGTGTCGAGATGCTGACCCCCTCGAACATCCGATTCATGTTCGGAGAACTCATACCTCGTTGGAGAGCCAATCACCAAGGACTGGTTCCTAAACACCTGATCTATTTCCGAGACGGCGTAGGAGAGGGACAATTTGCGTACGTGTTGGACCAGGAAGTCGAAGAGATCAAGAAATATCTTGCCACGATTCTCCCTGGTGGACAGATGCCGAAATTCACTGTGATTGTGGCCACCAAGCGTCACCACATTCGTTTCTTCCCTCAGAGAGGAGATAAGAATGGCAATCCTCTGCCTGGTACTTTGGTTGAGCGAGAAGTCACGCATCCTTTCATGTTTGACTTTTACCTCAATTCACACGTTGCTATCCAAGGAACCGCTCGACCGGTTCACTACCACGTCATCTTGGATGAGATGAACATGCCGGTCAACGATCTACAGAAGATGATCTACCAACAGTGCTACTCGTACGCACGTTCGACCACTCCTGTATCACTTCACCCGGCGGTCTACTATGCGCATCTCGCTAGTAACCGAGCTCGCGCTCATGAGAACGTCAACTCTAGTGATGGTTTCCGAATCGGTCCCAAGGGCCACGAGATCGCTGCGGAGAAGCAGGCGCATGGTGCCTCCACCGGCCTTCCTAACAGGACCGTTGAAGCACCTCCGTTGATCCGCCTTGGCGGTGCACTTAGCCAGACGCCTCTGGATGGTGAGCAGCGACAGAGAGACTTTTTCCGCGGCACTATGTGGTACATCTGATCTGTGATGAACGATACCATGGATAGGAACGTGGATGGTGATGGAATGACAGAGATGATGGGGTGACGAGAATGGAGAGTTGATCGCTAGGGCGGTGGGAAGGGCATGGACAATGCGAGCGATCTTGATTTCTGGTGTATAAGCTAGCGGACGCAGCTTTGAGGAAGCACAGGATCATATCAAAACTAAAAGGGGCGACCGGTTTGGCGGGAAGTGGCGGTGGAGGTTGATTTTACCTGTTCTTAAAATAGCTCTTGATCAATTCTATTCAAGTGATCTTGCCACTGTTGCTGTTTGAAAATGTGACTTGTGTTGTGGAAAGATCATGCCAGTCTCGTGCACAGCTAATGTGAGATTGAGAACGAATTTTGATTCCCCCTGACTTGGCTTCGATATAACAAGAGGAATTGCTTGCCATTTCAAGGAGTATACAAGTTACGTCTACATGGCCGACTATTTAATCTACAGTGTCATGAAGTTGATGATGGATGGATCACGGAGTGTGATAGAGGTCTATGATGAGTTGCGAATCCATAAATTCTTGAACATGGTGCTTGCGAGCAGTGGAGAGATTTGGGCCTTCTAGCTATAGAGAGACTGTGAGACAAGTATGAGAAAATATCTGAAAGCGTTTGGCGGCCTGACTTGGGGAGAATCCGACTATATCCGATACAGAGTTGCGATGTCATCTGCTTGAGTATCATGGATAGTATTTATTTAGTCCATTGAGACAGCACATTAGTTATGCTCAAATGAGCCAAAGGCTCGATATTGATATACTGAAGCTCAGAATATAATAATATCCATCGAGATCTCGTACTGGATACTGTTATGTCCCAGCGGATTGAACAAGAGCAACCCAGTTCTTCCAACATATCATTATAGGGTATCTTTGGTAGGGATAGAGCCATCTCAGGGTTGCTGCTAACTCATCGCTTGATTCAGACATGGAAAACGGGCATGTTGATCTCCTAAAGGTGAAACATACCCATTCCTGATGTGGTTGACCATCCCGATCAGCCAAGACATTTCCTGTTCTGCTAAGCTCTCCTTCTGGATGTCTCAAACCCAAGACAGGCCTGAAAGCGGCAAACCACATCATCGGGAGCCTAAAACGTCGCGTTGAACACTGCAAAAAATTACCCGAGATGGATGGTTTCGGAGGCTTGTCTCAGATATTCATCTCTGATCTTCTGTTCACGAATAGCCAAGAGAATCATGGCCACAGCAAGACCAAGGGCCTAGGCCTGGATCAAGGATAAATAACTCTCTCTTCCATCTCTTTCTGACTTCGAACCGTCTTACTCAACCAGTCACTCACTTACTCCTTGTGTGTTCCTAGTCATTCTTTATTTTTCTTTGTTGCAACATGGTTCGACCAGTCTTCTTTGCTGGCATCTTTGCCGCTGGCGTTTTCGCACAATCAACCGCTGATCCTGCTCTGACAAAAGACGGGGCGTTCCAACATCTTGGATGTGTTGCTGTTAGGCCCGGCACCTTTCCTCGTCAGTTCGATCTGGGTCAAGCTGGGTGTACTTCGTCATGTTCATCAAACGGCAATATCATCGGCTTCCGTGGAAACAGCTGTGTCTGCGACCGTCTTGACCTCTCACCAGGGCCCATCGCCTACCGCGTTGCAAAGGTTGATAATGCTCTCTGCAATCAATGGTGTGACCCGGCCGACAGATCCAAGGGAACCTGTGGAGGAGCCACGATTCAGGGATGGCCCATCTACGACCTGTACAAGAGAAACAATGCTCAGATCGTATATGAGGCCTTCCCAGGTGCTACTCCCACTCCCGCACCTACTCAGCCCATCCAAACTGGCATGCCCATTCCCAACCCCAGCCCAAACCCCAAGCCAGGTGACGTCTGGCACGAATGCCCACCCAATGTTGTCAACTGCCCTTATCGCAACAAGTGCCCCAATGGCAGATGTCAACTCAAGCCTATCGTTCAGCCGTGCCGTGGATGTTCTTACAACGGCACTGGTAACTGGACTGCTCCGACTTGTCCTCCTGGAGGCTGCAATCAAGGTCCCAAGCCTGTTCCCGTTCCAGTCCCCGGTGGAAATGGAGGAAGTGGAGGTAGCGGCGGCAACGGTGGTAATGGAGGAAACGGAGGTACCGGAGGCACTGCTGGAAACGGAGGCAATGGCGGCAGCGGGGGCTCTGGAGGTTCGGGAGGCAGTGGAGGCTCGGGAAGCAGTGGCGGAAACGGTGGTAACGGAGGTAATGGAGGTAACGCCGGTGGATCTAGCGGATCCAGTGGCGGCGACGGGCATCACGGAGATCAACCTCCTGTCATCGTCAACTCGGCCGTCACGGCTCGCGGTGAAAGCTTCATCCTGGCTCTCGTTGTGATTTCCTTTGCCTTCACTCTTTTATAGGCTTGGGGATGGAGGATGTTATCATTATAGGGGAGTTAGAGGTGGCTTTCTGTTCTTGTAATACACTTCGCATAGAAAAGGGGTAATAGGGGTTAGATACAGCTTTGGCTTAATATAATATCACATCAGCAAGACACCGGGAGCAATACTTCAAATGGGGGATCATTTAAAATCTCTTTCTTCATTTTACTTCTATTATCGTGTCGTGGTACAATATGCGTTCTGTAGCTGACTCACAGGACTGTACATTTTCTCATATGACGAGCATGTCTTCGAACGTCGGAAAGTTCACTTAAGCAATGATCTTCTCCTTGCACTCGATACTACACTCAGTTAGTAAAATGACTTCAATGAATGCACTCTTATAACTCACCCGTGGTCGGCCTTGAGCTGCTTCATCAATGTCCTGGCAAGGCTAGGGTACACAGGGGCGACAACACCCTTATCTGTGATAGTACCGTCGAGAACCATCTTGGTAGCTACAGAATTGGTCAGTATGTATCAACTCGATCGCTCAATCTCGTAGGGGGAACATACCAACACCACAAGGAACACCGACAAGCTTGGACATGGCGGAGTAGCCACCGGAACCCTCAGGGGCACCGTACTCGATAAGGGTGGAGGTCCAGGTGTTCTGGCTGCCGTCCTTGTTGACGACCTCGAAAGTGTGTTGGAGGAACTGGATGCAAGTCAGAGTGGAACCCCAGGTTTAAGTCAAGCTCCCTATTGGTACTCACCACAAGATCGCGCTCGCCCTCCTCATAAGCCATCTTCTGCTCAAGAGTGGCGCACAGGGTGTCGAGGGCTGTTCCGCGAGGGGTGGTCTTGGCATCAGAGAAGACACCAACTATAATAGTGGATCAGCATGCGCTCAGAAACGACCGCCAGCACTTTAGACTTACTCCACTTGAGTCCAGCCAGCACTTGGCTCTTAACAGACTCGTCGCTGATAGAGGTCTTGGAGAGGACAGTCTTAATCAGATCCTCCTCGCTTGATGAGCTAGCACCAATGAACTTCTGGAGGGCCTCCTTCCAAGGAATAGCCTGCTTGAAGAAGTCTTGCTCATCAACGCTGAGGAAGCCAATGTCGACGAGAGCCTTGACGAACTGGGGGAAACCATTGTAGCGAATGGTTCCTCGGACGACGGTCTCGGCATCGGGAATACGGTAGCTATGGAGGTCAGCCACTGCCATTCAAAGTAGTTCTCTCTAACCTACCGCTGACGGTAACCAGTGCTGTCACGGTTTCCATAGGCAACAAAGTTGTAACCCAAGTAGCCGGTGTGGTAAGGCTTTGCAGTGCCCATGAGGTCGACACCAGTGATGTCAACCAGCTTGTTGTCCTCGTAGTACTTGGCGTTGTTCTTGAGGGCCAGAAGAACACCTCGGCTGCTCCAGCTGAACTTGTAGCCTAATCGTAGTTAGTGGCGGCGGCGTGAGTCATGATCGGGATTTGGAGTACCTAGAGGGTTGTTGGAGTCTGCAAGTTGGTTAGCTGTGATCATTGACCATTGAGTTGGGAGACATACTCTCAGGGGCGGGGAGACCACCGCAGAAGCTCTTGAAGGACTTGATCTTGCCACCCTCCTGCTGGATGCGGTCGATGAAGTCGACAGCGTAAAGGTGGTCGACACTTATATGTGTTAGTGAACGGTTAGAGTCGTAGATGGTCGAGAAGCATACCCAGGGTCAACCTGAGATAGTCAGCAAGCTAGAATTGGAAGACAGGATGCCATTACTTACACCAATCTCGTTCAGGACTGTGATACCGGCGGCCTTAGCCTCCTCGTGGAGCTCCTCCATAGCAGGAGAGACGTAAGAGGTAGTGACGACATTCTTCTTAGCCTTGATAGCGGCCTTGATGACGGCAACGTGGTATGTGTAGGGAATCAGAGAGATGGTGATGTCGTGCTTAGCGACAGCCTCCTCGAGAGCAGCGGAATCGTTGACATCGAGGCTGATGGCGTTGGTGTTGTCGAAAGTTCCAGCGAGGTTCTTGGCTGAGGCGAGAGTACGGCAAGCAACAGTAACGTGAACGCCAGCCTTGGCGAGGACTTCGACGGCAGGGGTGGCAACGAAGCCGGAACCGAGGAGGAGGGCGGATTGAGGCATTGTTGACGATGAATTGATATGTGGTGTTGTGATAGAGAGATTCTCGTTGGAAGCAAAAGAATTTCCAGGAGCTCTTACTCAGGTCAACGAAAATGTAAATGTTCTGCCCCGCATTTTGGTAGGTAACGAGGGGCACCCCCCCCTCCCGGCTTTCGGAGGTTGAGGGGCTGTAAAGTTAGGTATTTTTCCACCCGATACCGGGGCAATTGATGCAGAGGTAACCCGTAGCAAAGCGTTGGACTGGCGCTAAGAACGGGGTTTGAGCCTGGGGCAAGCCTGTAATGTCTTTGCTTTGTGACGAAATCGCGGGTAAAAGTGGGCATTTTGACGATGTAAAATAGACGAGTGTTTGTTGCTGTCTAAAATGGAATGTGTTCCCGAGATAAAGAGACTAATAAATTTTAACTCATAGGTAGCATTTATATACAAGACAGAATACTCGTGCATGCAATCCATATCAAAGGTAAAATGGAATCAGGCTACGCACATCAACTTCCAAGACACGAGTCAGTCTGCGGCAGATAACAACAAGACAGGACCGGAACCCCTGCAATACGAATCACACAAGGCTCAATTGGTCGGTCATGGGCCTGCAATCTCTAGCGAACAGCCCGGGGAGTTGAAAACGAGGCTAGGGGATGGCAGAAACTTCAAGATTTGGTGCTGGTTTATAAGAATATTTGGATAGACTTAGAACATCTTGGGGTAATCTGGGATGGATTTAGTTGGCTCCTTGACTCGGCAGTTTATCTTCGCAACCTGATCCAATGCCTTCCCGAGTATTCTAACACCCGCAAGCAAGGCTGTCAACCTTTATAAAGGTAGGCAGTAGTTTTTCAAGCAAGGCCTTCCAGCTTGCAGGCATGATAAACTGACCAAAGAGTTCAATTGGATACATTGTGAGCTGATAACTTCTGAAATGAGGGGGTTGAAAATTCACTCTGTAAGCCCACGGGCTTATGTAGCGACCCTCCCTGTACACATCCATACTTGATTCATTGGAATTAACCTGTCACGCAGTTGATGTAAAAACCGTGCTTATGAGCTCCTTGGAAGTTAGAAACGTCAATAAGATGTTTAACGCAGCCATAACTTAGACCGTTAGATGTTAGAAGATCTAATTCGCTACCGGGGAGTATTCAGGTGATATGAGAAGCGGTTACTATAAGTTGTTAGCATCACCGCATTTTTAAAAAGTCAAGATAACCAAGAGTTGGATCGAAACCCAATCCGGTCCAAAAGTGAACAGACTTGACAGGCAGGGAGGGCATAACAAGATCATTCAAAGCCAGAGTTCTGCAGCCGAGTTCCCCAATCGTTACCGAGATAGAAAACCACCCACGCATTCACCATCTGAAAAAGCCAGTACCATCGGTGTAGCTCATGTCTTGGACTAATGACAGAGAGAATCGATTTTCCCCTTCAGCCTGGTCCTAGTCTGTCGCACCTGGTTGTATAATTCCAGTCCTCTAGGGAGTCCGGCTCTTAAGCTACATGATAACCAACAACAACAACATGAATTAGTCAAGACTCACACCCTGAGGTGAAATTAATTGCTATTGGTAGTTGACGGAAGTCATCCTTGCTTTGTGATACCGCCTCCCTTGTTGTAATTTGGTGAACAGACCTCAGGTTACACAAGGCGTTATGCAAGGCTCAGGCCATTTGATTTCCATAAAGGCAGGGAGAATTACAATGTCACATAAACACTTGTCACATACCAGCACCAAGAAACACAATCTAACCAACAAAGGATATTGTGGTTAACCGAAGACATGTAGAAAACTCGTCATGAGAATGATCGCTGCGATGCCTTAGGCAAAATAGCACTAAGAATAGAACAAACTATAAAAAGAGCAGTTTCAGCATTCGGTCAGCCTTGAGAGTATTGTATTGATCTAAATCAAGGATATGCTCGCTGTTGGCTAATTTGAGGGGATGGGTCTCATAATGGGTGAGGCTTTACCTGCTTGACCCAAACTTGACCCAACTTGACCCAACTTTGACACCTGTAAACGCCGACCTCACATTGCGGCATCTCACCGACACGCTACTGCGTAGCAGAATATCCGCGAGGCGTCAATGGAGATATGATATCGACCGGTGAGGGAACGACGCTAATAACACTTGGTGGATCCGGCATTTCCATTTAGTCTCCCCGAATCCGGATGACAACTTGAACCATCCATCGCTTATTAGAGCTTCGATGGCCCGATGCCAAGTTTCCCGGAAGTTTGTGTCGACATAGCCGGATATGGACATTTCTTTGGGGCTTAAAAGTCAAAATGATGTCCTCTTAAGTGTTTCAGTTGAAAACGGAGAGGTAATGGGGTGAGCTGAGACTTGGTCTCAACTTAAACTCCCGTCGACCCGGTTAATCAGAACGCGTGCGGGATGTGAATATATAAAAGGTCGATGATATGATTGTGAGGTCACATGTCGTGCACTTGAGGTTTGCGATCTCGAGCGATTAGTTCTCATGAGATCATCGATTCTGAAATTTCTGAAAGACAAACTCATTACCTATCGGCCAAGAGACACTAAATTTAATTAGGATGGCTCGCTGAAGATTTCTGCAGGTCTCCAGGAGGTCGGCTGGTGATTCAGTTGTATGCTGTTGGTTGTGAATTTGTTTCTCAGTGGGTGTGTATGATCCTGTTCTGCCTAAAACACCCCCCTATTTTTACAGATGCGTGCGGATTCATGGCACGCGAGCTTGGTCCAACACCATCATCTTGCGTGTGAAGCCTTGACCTTACCTCTCTTATCAGTTTTGGTCGCCATGCAGGATTTAATAATGGCTGTTCACCAATGAATTCCTATTGAAAGATTCCCTCGAAGCAGCCTCGCCGTAGCGGTGAGTCTGAGAGGGCGAACCCCTTCCAGCCGATCCCATCAGCCAAGAAAGGCGTCACTCGCTCAAGGCACTCTTCCCCCTTTGCTTCTGAGGTGCCTTGCTTGCCCAAGTCAGCCGTAAAACTCAAATTTCAGTCATTATCTGTTTGTTCCCTCCGCCATCTTCTCTCTTCTCTCACTTGCTTTCTTCTTCCCATTTTTTGTCGACTCCATCCCTCGTCATCTTCATCTCCCGCGAGCTTTTACTTCCGAGACACGCGAATCTCCCTTGATCATCCAAGATGACAACACCATGTTTCAGTCTGCTTAGGTGCACATTAGTCTATTAGACTAGTGCAGCCAGTTTACCCTATCTTCAGCAGCACCATGTTGTCCCCCTTACTGATGCGTGCACGCGAGTGTCAACCGACTCGCCTCGCCCCGTCCCGCGGCTCCCTATTAACTAGATGGAGATTGTGATGCCGGGGTGTAGAGGAAACTCCGTCATCCCTTTACCGTTGTATAAAATGGATAGAATTTTCCCTGCATCTTGTTGCTGTCTTTACTCAAACAAGATTCAACAACGATCCCGGGCGAGCCTTCAGTACGCCAGTTTCCTGAGCTTTGCGACACAGCATTCTTCGGTTCTTTGACTGGAGCATGAAGCTCTGAATACGTCTCATAATGGCAGATACTATACAATCAGAGTAAGTTCTTGCTCCAATACTCTTTGTTGGTGAACTTTTTAGTCCCCCACAGGCTATGATGTTGGAATTAAGTTCCTCCCACTGACGAGAAATTTGTTCAGATGTGGTAGCTACGAAGAACATTACTCGATCCGATCGCAGGATGATTTGATCTGGTCCCTAGAGAGACAATCTTCAGTCCAGTTACATGCCTATCTCCGACAACCATCCAGGGACGACCCTTTTTCAGCATGGTCGACCACGCCCGTTGATCCTTCCTCGAGCCTTACCTTTCGGCACATCGAAGCACTGTGGCTTCTTCGTATCACTTCATGCGTTGCGTATATCCGTCACCGAGCCCTCGCCCTGTTGTTCCAGTCACACGTTCTTGTTGAGCCTGCAGCCCAGACGCATCAACGTCAGTCGCCACAAGCTCACACCGTGGACACTCAGCTTGATACGTACGGCATAGGAGCGCAGTTCGAAGAGCCCTGAATTCATGGACGGTCACTGCAATAGCTGTCATGCCATCGACATGATGAAGGACGTTGACTCAATGATAGCTGGGTATTTTCAATGATCTACGAAAGATGCCCCAACAGAAGATTGGTCAATCATTTCTATAAGTGGACTTGTTGCCGTCATGCCAGAAACCCTCGTCTCAAACTGTTACAATAACCCAGCAAGAGCCCTTTCTTTCACCATCTCTGCTGATTTTACTTCTTCTTATTCTTCCCCTATAATCCTCTTTGTGCTGCAGTTGCCTTTCAGCGGCTATACTGTCGTACCAATCCCTTAGATAATTTATTGCATTTGACAAAATAGTCTCATCTCACAGATGTTACTGTTCTATTGAGATGTTTCGACCTTGGTCCCCTCATTATCTGTTCTTCAGGTGAAAAGTGTCTGATTCGTTTACGAATGAGCAAGACTCAATCTCTGTGTATTCTACAATTAGATTGAGGTTTCGCACATATACGACAGTGAATATTTATTGTATGGTATGTTTATAATCTAACACCAAGCTCCTGTTTGAATCTTAGCATGATAAACTCACTCAGAGCTACGAAAGGCAAAACAGAACCCCCCCCCCCCTCTGGGGGTTCAGAAGATTCAAGACCTTTGATCCTGGTGAGAGAATTGACTGGTCAAAGAGCAAGCCAAGTTAATCATCAACTACCCTAAGCCTTTTTG
Organism: Fusarium oxysporum Fo47; assembly: GCF_013085055.1. Classification (NCBI taxonomy): domain Eukaryota; kingdom Fungi; phylum Ascomycota; class Sordariomycetes; order Hypocreales; family Nectriaceae; genus Fusarium; species Fusarium oxysporum. The sequence goes on along the minus strand of NC_072840.1, from coordinate 2,458,927 downwards.
TCACTGAGGACTCTAGTCTGAGTTTTTCTGCCTCCCCCAACCCCTGGTCAACCCCCAATCCCATGCTATCTCCAGTCACATCACGGATTGCATGGTTCGTCATCCTGGTGTTGAGCTTACCCCAAACTTCTCCACAGTTTCTCCTCATCTACCGACAATCCCCCAGATTGTGGATTTAATGCTATTCTGAGAGGCGTATTTTATTGGAGGGATCTTGGATCTAGTTAATCCATCAATGAAAAGCCGTTATCATTGGAAAGGAACTGACTCAAAACTGGAAACGTTAGAACCATTCGCCGAACTAAAAGCATCGGGAGTCTGATTAAGTGCCGAAAAATCGGAATTTAGGTCCGCGTTCGGTCTTGTTCCCACGCCGGTATGGTCAAGATTATCACCACGATCACATTGCCTGGCAGGAATATCGGTTTGGAATAAGATCGACAACTATTACAATGCCTAATGCCCTATCAAACTCACTACACATACATATGTTGAGTCTCTCCCTCCTTGAATCGATCTTGCAAGTGAATTGAAGGTATTTCGCTCCATTGATCTACTCCTGCAGGGCGCCCCATCTTAAAAGCAACGGCTCAGATCTTTATCGACCGACAGCTTCGGGCTATAAAAGCCGATATCGCCCTTCCCTTCTGCGGTTCGTGCAAGTCAAACACTCCCGCGATCAAAATGGTCGATGCCGACGCCACAAAAAGTGAGCTCGAACAGGCTCAGGCTCAGGCTCAAGAGATGGGACAGCCAGACGATAGAATCAGCAGGATTGACAGTGTCCAAGTTGGTAATGTCGACAAACCACAAGGAGACGGAATATACGCCGAAGCTCTTGCACAATATCCAACCGACGATTCAATCGACCCAATCCTGGAGAAGAAAGTCAGAAGGAAACTAGACCGACTTATAATACCTGTTCTGGGAGTTTGCTACTTTTTCTACTATGTTGACAAAACAACACTGTACGTTTAACCTACACAGCATTCGAAGGACCAAGATATCTAACCGACCATGCCTAGTTCCTATGCTGCCATCTTTGGTCTCAAGGATGATCTCAAACTTAGAGGTGACGAGTACTCTTGGCTCTCAAGCAGCTTCTACTTTGGTTGGCTGATCTGGGCTATTCCCTCGAACCTCCTGATGCAACGCAGCCCTCCTGGTTACTACTTGGCCTTCAACATTTTCATGTGGGGTGCTCTCCTTATGACGCAGGCCGCTGCAAAGAACTTTGCTGGCCTTCTCGCTCTTAGAATCCTTTCCGGTGCATTTGAAGCCATCGCAGACCCGGCTTTCATGCTCGTTACTTCCATGTACTTCACCCGTGAAGAGCAACCAAGTCGTATATCAGCTTGGTATGCTTTTAACGGTATAGGTGTTGCTGGCGGAGGTTTGATTGGCTAGTTCTTCGACCTACTTTCTCCCAAGTTATAGCTAACATCTCCTTGACAGGCTATGCCATTGGTAATATCAAAGGGGCGCTTCAGCCGTGGCGTTATGAGTTCCTTGTAGTCGGTGCTTTTTGTTCTGCTTGGGCCATCGCCCTCGTTCTGCTACTGCCCAATTCTCCTCGCACCATTCGAGGTTTCTCTCACGATGAGAAGCTCATCATGATCGCTCGAATGCGACGCAACCAAACTGGCATCGAACAGCGAAGAATCAACTGGGGTCAAATCAAAGAAGCCTACCTCGACTACAAGACATGGCTATTCACCTTGCTTGGCTTCGTTTCTAATGTCCCCAACGGCGGAATTTCAAACTTTTCAACGCTGGTCATCCAGGGACTTGGGTTCGACACGCTCCACACGGCCCTGCTGGGCATTCCCCAGGGCGCCCTCGTGGTCATATGGATCGGACTTGGTGCTCTGGCAAACAAGTATATGCCTCCCAATAGTCGAACCCTGGTCAGCGCCATTTTCATGATTCCAACCATAGCCGGAGCGCTCGGCTTTCTTCTGGCGCCAGAAGATGCTTACGTTGGCCGTTTGATCTGCTTGTAAGTGTATTGGATTCTATCTTCCTCATCTTGCTGTCCTCTAACTTTGTGAAGCTACCTCACTGGCTCGTATCAGGCATCATTTGTCATATGTCTTTCTCTCATCACTTCAAACACTGGAGGACAGTCTAAAAAGATGATTGTTTCTGGTATGATTTGGTTTGGTGCCTGTGTTGGCAACATTGCCAGCCCCTTTTTCTATCGCCCCGAACAGGCACCCTCCTACCACCTTGGTATCGGATCACTTCTTGTCGCCAACTGCATCGAGTTCGCCCTCTTTTTCGTCTTTAGATATGCCTTCAAGTGGGAGAACAAACGGAAAGAGCAGCATCGTGAAGCTTTACGAGCAGCAGGTCATGATTTTACTGCCAACACTACTGCGTTCATGGATATGACGGACAAGGAAAACCCGAACTTTGAATACGTGTACTAGGAAATGTGCTGCCATTTCAAGCTACCGGGTATCTTTAAACGAATATAACTACAATTTACCTGCAGTAGCTTCATGGTCGGATTTACTATCTCTCTCTATACTTTATATAGGTTGTGTGTGCCAACCTGGAGCACTTTTACTCGAGCACAATTATGTCGTTATTACGACAGATGCCTCAGGGGAGGCAGAAGAAACCTGGGACGTCTATGGTAAGTAATTGAAAGATTTAGGTGAGTTTAGTATATCTTAGCAGACCTTTAGACCAGTTAATTTTAGCACCTTGATTTAATGTCAGAAGTTTTCCTGCTCCCTGGTGACACTTAACTACCTCCCAATACAGCCAAAGTCGATTTGTCTCAAAATGTTATTCTGAAGGCAAGACTTAGCTCTGTTCTATCATTTGTCAATATTGACAGATGTAAAGTTCACAAAATTCAAACAAGTTCAAGGTCTTGATGCTGATGCATCCGGTTGTCCTGTCAACAATACTTAATATTCAATATGAACTCACAACTTTCAATGATCGAATGTAGTCTAGGTTTCCGCAGCTCGTTATTGATTTGAAGAACATGATATGGGAATGTTCACAGACCTTGGGCCTCCCCTTGCCTCGGCAAACAAAGCTATTGTTCGATCTCGCAAGCCAATTGTTCTTACATTCTTTTGCCTCTGATTTATATCAATGTTCAGTCTTGAAGATGAATATGGCCTTTTCCACTACTATATTATAGTCGAGGTAGCTTCCTCGAATATCTTGCCGTCTTACCAACACAAACTCTAAAAGTCAGCATACTGTCTCCAGCAACATTGAAACGCCACTGCTTGCAGGCTCTCTCAGTGTCCAAGGTAAGTAAATTCTTCAGATCAGATTACTGGCACTTTTCAGCCTGTAGCATCTCGCAAGGTAGCCCTTGAAGATGGCTCCCATTCAGGTCGTTGAGCATAAAGAGCTCAAATCTTGCTCAGGCGACTTTGTTTACGGTGATCCGAAAGGTTCATATCTAGCCGCCATCATTTTGGCTGTTACTTTGACTCTGATGACGGCAATCTCCATTTCGCTGTGCTTAGTAGCGAGCCAGCAAAAGGGAAAGCTTAAGGAACTCCAGTCTGCCCAACGCAAGACTTCGAAATACCAAGCCATAGTTCAGACTGCGCAGGCCCAAGCACTTGAATCGCAGCACAAGGCTGAGAAATATGAAGAAGAGAATCTTCGTCTGTCTAATACCGTGGAGCAGTGGCGAAGGAATTATGTCGAACTCGCCAATAATCACCATAACTCTACTCGTTCCAGTTCATCAACTAAGGAGTCAACGAAGCATGTTCAGATAGTGCCTCCAACAGATTGGCAGAAGCCTGGCAACTCACCGCTCAGACATGTAGAGCCAGTCTCGCCGGTAAGTTCCACGGCTTCAAGCGAATACGAAGGCTTCTCCGAGAGTGCACCCCCAAGTGATGGTTACTATGGCTCCAATGACCAGTCCTTCACTGCTCGAACAGAGAGAATGGTGGCGGAAGTCCGTACTGAGCAAGATGGCTCTAATCGCGTGTCCGACAAGCCACCCCAGATTCCTCGCTATCCTTTTCAAGGAAGTGGTCAGTAAGGATACTGCGATTCAGGATGCGCCCTCAAGTGACTCCGGGATTTCAGTTGCGAGATGATCTATGTAGTAGTAAGTAACTCAATAAGAAAAAAGCCCTACACTCCTTTCACTCCTTAGTTAAAACTCGTGGCTTAAAGCGTGACTCTCCGTCGACATATTGGAGCAAATGCCCATTTGCACTCGTAAATTGACCAGGACTCTGCCTTGGTACCTCATTGTAAAAGTAACTAACCTGGTTGCCTGTCCGCCATCATAACTCTCGGATATCTTTGATTCCACATTAAAAGAACTTGCTCTTAAGGCCACCCATCACGACGTTCCTCTTTTGCTTATTGAGGAACTTGTTTACATCATCTGCCCATCCAGCGCTGTTGTTCTGCAGGTTCTCCATATTGTCACCCATCATGTTCAACTTCTCGGTTCTTTCGTTCAATTGTCTCGTAAGGTAGTCTCCCCAACCTTCCTGGCTGCCCGATCCCGATGCGGCGGCTGGCTCTCCAGCCCGAGCAGCCCGTTGCTCTGCTGCTGCTGCGTCCATCATTCGCTTGCTGGGAGGCCTATCTGGGCCTCCAACCAGCAGATCAAGATCGGTAGGAGAGATGTATTGGCTGCCCGAGATCCACTGCATGTTTGAAATAGTCGGCCGAGGTGGGCACTCAAGCTTAGGGTTTATCAGCGTGTCCGGAGATTGTTGAGGTCCTTTGCCCGTTCCCCAGACGTGGATCACAGCAAGCTCACTTGGTCCTGTCCAAGCAAAGATGTCACCAGTCTGAGTAACAACTGAGTTTGTACTCCTCGTCACATCTATCATGGGAAGATCGGCCTTTCCGATGTCTCTGAGACCAGGAATTGAGAATGCACGAGCAGTTCGGTCACCAAACACACCAACAACGGCAAATCCCTGTAACTCGAGCTCTGCTACACATGCAGAATCACAGAGGATGCTATCAAACTCTTTTGACGCGCCTTTAGAGTTGGCCGGTTTGAAGATTCGGATTTCTGTTTGCGTGACTATCGTGCTTGTTAGTTGGGCCAATTTGAGTCAAAGCCATGCGCCACTTACCAGCAACAAGTACGCCATTGACCTGACGTCCTTCTCTGAGGCCTGCCACGATCGGTCCAGTAGCATGGGCAGGCTTACCCGTATCAGCTTCGATAGGGTTGAGTGAAATGATCTTCCCATCGAACGATACAACGCCTGCGAGCGACGCAGAGTATGTGCCGTCTTGGCCAGGCAGAAGTTTAAAGGTGATGACCTTGCCTAGGTTTGTTCCCACAAAACAGCAAATGCTCGAGTACTTGTCCTCGTCCAAGGTCATGACACCAAACTCAATTACAACAGGCCACTCTTTCTGGGGGCCTGGCGAAGAACTGTGACTCTTCAGGAATGAAGATCGCTTATCTGGCTTAGCGAAATCCGTCATGGGTGCCTGGAAGAAGATGGTAGGTCCGCGAAGATCAATCAGTGTAAGGAACCCCAGTTCTGAGCCTACGGCTACGAATCCAACATTGGACACCTGTATAGCTGTGATAGGGCCCATCATCATCTCGTAGAGAACGAGAGGCTGCAGACCCTCTTTCAGACCCGGTTCTGCTCTCGAGCTAATGTCCGTGAGGCCTTTGGGATTGGGGTCAAGCTGGAGAGCTTTATCTTTGCCGAAAAAGCGATTCTGACCCCATCGATAAATGATGGCCTCTCCCGTGCGTGTTCCTACCACAAATTCTCCGGTGCTAGTCGCCATATTCATACAGGTAATGTCTACATCATCGTATCGGTCCAGTGCTCGAGCAACATCGACTTGAAGCTGGGTTCCATTTTCAATTTCATCAGCATGGCCCGAGTCCCAGATCCTGATTGTACTATCGGCATGAGCGGCTTGGATTATGGTTCTCTCTTCAAATCTTTTCCGAGGTCGCGACGCCTCGGCTCCTCCTTTAAGCAGCGGCTCGCCTTGGTTGCGCTTCTCAAACATGGAGAGCCACCGGGGACGTTCGAGAGGTGACACATTGACTTTTGTCACAAATGGATGAACAAAAGAAACGGAGGGATGGAGCTGGTTGGTAGGACTGATCGGATAGCCAGAGGGGAAACTCAGCGTGATAAGTTCACCAGACGAGAGGAGAACCATGACGGCGATCGGGTCTTGAGCGCCAGCAAAGTGAGGAGAAAATCGCGGAATGAGGAGGAAGTTAATCGCTTGCGCACCAGAAGGAAGAGGAAGGACATTCTGGCGTTTCCCCCTGCAGTAATTAGCCAATATTTGCCAGGTCGAGGTCGCGTAAACCGGCGTCTGGCCCAGGTCAATGAATGTCAAGCCCTTGGGCGATGCGTCAGGGCGTTGTCCGCCTGCAATCAGAAGGCCACTATCGTCGCAATTCTCTTTGCAACACCAAGCGATCTTAGTGATGGGCTCAGGTAAAGCAGGTGTAGGAGTCTCAGGCGAGGGTTGGTCGACGTTGAAGTCGGTCAGGGTTCTCGCCATCACAATCTTCTCGGCTTTTGGATCCCAGAACACCAAGCTTCCGTCATCATGAGCTGTCAGGATGAATGTACCAGAGGGGTGCCAGAGTGCATGTGTAAGTCGAGGCTTTCGAACCGTCTCAACAGCTGCACCGTTGCCTCCCGGAGCGCTTGCTGGAACAACATACTCATAGTAGTTGACAGGTTTGGCTTGTTTGAACGAGTAGACAACAGCGCCATGGGTGTATCCCAAGAGGAGCTTACCTACATCTCGGGGGTGAAGAGACATGGTTATGAGGTTCGGAGTGGTCGCACCAGGGTTCTTCTCTTTCCAGAAGTTGGGAAGTCTGAAGGAACGGGCCAGGCTTCCTCTATCCAGATCAAAGGCCATGATGTCTCCATTGTACAATCCGATAAACGCCCAGTCAAGCATGGGATCCGTCACCAGAGAAACGACCTGGCCAGCGACGACCAGAGCGGCGATGCGCTCGCCGGTGTCGAGGTCCCATATTCCCAACTCGTTCTTCGCGTCGACGGTAACAAGGCGGTTGGCGGAGAATTGTACGATCTGGAAGGATGTGCGTCGGGGAGGCTCGAGGATCTTGTGTACACGTCGCTGACCGAAGATGTAGACTTTACCGGGGCCAAACTTGCTTTCACCAGTTCCGATAGCTAGGAGGGATTGGACTGGGTCGTAAGCGTAGCAGCTGTGACAAAGAATGGATGGTCAGCTGGATCATTTTGGGGCATGCATACATGATACATGTTGGGCGAGACGGAGCGATACCTAATTTGAGAGTTGATGCCATAGCGAGCCTGATCGTCGGGCATGAAGAGTTCAGGTCTGATGCTCGCTGATAGGTCATTCTGCATGCCCGTCTGCTTGCCGCGCAGGAAAGCCGCCATGTTGTAGTTGGCGTCGCCGAAGTTTATGACGACAGCGATAACTAGCGATTTTCAGTGTTCCGGTGGTGAAATGTTCCAGAGCTTTGCAAAGCTCTCGCCTTGAAAAGAGTGAGAGGAGAGGGATGGAAGATGGAAGAGATAGACGTTCCAGTGGGGTTTGTACAACTGCCCTGCCCGCCGCCAAAGCCGGTACCTTACGTAGTGCGCTCAGTGCTCTCTCCAGGGACAATCCAAGACCCCAAGACGCCCAAGACCCTTGGCAACGGCAACGTCATCCCGTACTGTCACTGTGCGGAGTATGTACGTAGTTTTTAATACTGTGGGCTCAACTCCAAGGTGGTCTTTGTACGGCATTGTTATTATCTCTATTCCAAAGAGTTGTAGAACCTCCATTACGTGATGCAACTCATTATATTTCCTCTTCAGATCCCCAAGTTATCTCATAACAGTCCACTCTCAATCCAGGAAGACAGCGTGCATACGACGTTGGCCTATTAGCTTGACCCACGGCCAAGCCTGCACTGCCCCAAAGCATCTGATCACGGTAGAGCCAGTCGAACCTTTCCGCGTGGTCAAGATCGCGGTAAATTAACTTCCAAGTCATCAAGGGGGACGCGTAAACGGATATAGGATCGTAGGAGGAATCAACAGTAAATAGCCCTAAAGCTCCAGCTACGAATGAGATAATGACAACAGACTTAGACCAGGGCCTTAGCTGGACATGGACAAGCAAACTGGGCCTGGGACAAGTTTGACATCGGGACGTCCCTTGCTTGCATGCTTCCGAACCGAGATAATATTCTGCTATAAGTCGTTAGCTTGACGCTAACGGCTTCCACTCTTCCATACTGATGGTCGATTTGAATAGCGTGAAGAGGTAGATTAGACTGCTGTCTCGACTACGGTTGGATGTGAATTATTAAGTCGAGTTATAATCGATGAAAGTGTTTAGGTCAAGTACCTTGAATCCATACCCTTTCTATCTGCGGTATCCAAAATTGACTAGATCTATAATAAAAGCATTGTTGACATCAGCACTCTGTTTCATCATCTTGACAAGTTATATTGCATGGATTTCGTTTGAAATTTGTTCATCTCGAGTTCTTTTAGAGTCTGTGATTGGTATAAGAGAAGATACCGGCTTGGTAGTGCCCGTCTCAGGACGATGACTGCTGTGTCATTCCTGTAGACTGCCATTGCCAACTGCTTGTTATTCCAAGGGTTTCATCTCCAAATCGACGTAGCGTTGTCATAATTGCCGAGTATCATATGCCGAAACATACGTCACTAGGGATCGTTCAGAGATGATCGGCAGATAACACATCACTTTAGCCTATAATGCATGGTCAGGGCATACTATGTAATTGTCTCGTGGTTTTGCAGTGCCTGATATCAAGGGTCCCATCATGTCGAATCTATGGAGAGCTGCGTGGTAGCGATGACCGTTGTACATTGGGAACTGGCACCCAATGTCACCGAGTAACAAAACAAGCCTACGTGGACCTGTTCTGTTATGATGATGATGCCAGGCTACGATAGATGCATATAGGGCATCTCCCAACCCACACTTGTCACTGTCGATGCCCAGTGAATCGTGCTCATGAGACCAATCCTGCCTAAGCTGAAACTCGGTGTCGATGCAAGCGGGCTCCCGTATCGAGTTCCAGAAGAAGCGAGGCTTACCTTTTATTATTGGCCGCAAGTGACGGTTGGGTTTGGAGCGTTCGCTGCAATTGGCTCTCGTGGTCGACGTGTCGTATTGTGTTGGGCATCACTTGCAGCTTAGCCCGCCCCTCCCAACTTCTGACGTGGGCCTCTCAAAAGCCTCATGTTGGCCTCTTGCCCTACAGGATCTCTCGTTTATCATAAGCAGATCAGCTAGCGGGCCGTCCAATAGGCCCCGCTGGGTCCTGATGCTCCTACCGATGCCGCCGCCGCTGCTACTTCTGCGTTGGCCCTGCGTATGTACCTACACTCGGCTGCCCTGCAGACCGGGTCATTACCTATGCTGGCAGCCATAGAAGCCAGAGCCCTGCGAAGGCTTACACACTCGATGTACGATTGACTGTAGAACGATATGTTTAATCGTGCCCAATCTATGTTAGCCAGGGCTACATAGCTACCTGGCTACCCGATCATACGCAGATTGAAGGCGAATTTAATTGCCTTTGTCTACCCGCTTATGGATACCGAGCAACAGATCGACACAGCACTACTACCATCCACAAGCAATTCTTATTCTCCGAAATGGCATTTTACAGTCGCAACCACAGCCAACTATCTGCGGATCAGCTTCGCCACTCGGATTCTGACTCCGACTCCCGCTACCACCACGGATGGGCTGGCTCGTCTTCCTCAAGCTACTACAACGAGCCAACGACATCTGATCCCCGTTACCATGCCTTTGGTAGCTACTATGCCAGCAAATCAGCCTCAAACTGCAACCACTCCTACAGACCTGGGGACTACAATGAGTCTCAGCAATCAGAGGACCATCAACACATGTGGCAGTCTCAAGAACACAGTGGCGCACCACCATCTTCTTCCTCAGTGGCCACTTCAAGTCCTCCCAACTTACAAGATGACTCCTACGGCTGGATGAACTCGGCCGATGGCAGTGGTGAACCAAATCTTTGCCATTGCGGCAAGACATTCCGACGTCCGTCTGACCTCGCGTAAGTTTAACCAAGTCCCAACCTCAACGCCTACAACTAATAACTCATAGAAAACACCAAAAGTACCACATGAAGTACTTCTCATGTCTCGCCTCGGGGTGTGACAAATCTTTTGCTACTCAGAAAGACCTAATCAGGCACACGCGCACACATCGCAAAGGCGAAGGCTACCAATGCAAGGTAGAAGGATGCCGCAAGGCCATGTCAGGCCATGTGTACTCACGGAAAGACAACTTCGATCGACATATGCGGACGGCACATCCAGATCATCCGCAAATCTGAGAGGCATACAGAGACTCTCTATTTTTTTCCGACAGACGCACTATGATGGTGTTAAACAATATAGAAGCTAATCTAAGAGCTTGAAACAGTATAGGCGTATTTTATTTGAGAACACGGGTATATGTTTGAGTATAACGGGCGATATTGTATGAACTAAGGGACCTATATAGAGAAATTCCGAATGGGGAGCAAGGCAAAGGTTATCAAACCTGTGTGTTTTATTAAAATACTGTTCATTTAATTACAGTCCCTTCTGCGTATTGTGTAAATGAACTTTTGAGAGTTATAAGCCATGACAGAGTATTTGCTCAATGATATAGAAGGCCTTAAAGTGGACCTATGAACTATTGACGTATGGACTTAAAAGTCCAATTGGCCATGGCAGTGTCAAGAATAGTACAGGCAATTGAAAAAGTGATATGGTACCCGTTTCTCCTTTTGAACTATATCTCAGGATGGAAGAAATTCTTGTTTGATTTATCTGCACATGTATTGGTTTTCAGTAGGAAACCCTGAAGAGTTCAGTCTGGTTTCGCACCATTGGACTTCGAATTACTTCATATCATCTTAAAAAAGACCTAGGAAGCTAAAACATAATCTCCTTAAGCACATTCCAGCCACAAAGGAAGTCTGTGGAGCTGTCAGCTCTCATGAAAATCTATGTCGTAGGCTCCATCATGACAACCAGCTGAAACGTGATGAAGGTCATAGCTCTTTTGTTTTATTCGAATCAGCTATTTAAGTATACCAAATTTCGAGTGGCTTAAAGCATAGCATAAAATGCAACCCTTGCAAAGAAAACAGAAAAACAACAATCAAAACGGAAGTCATTCTCATGAAGGTGCTTATAGGAGCTAGTTTCAGTTTTCCAATCAGTTCTATAGGCAGACTTAGCTTACAAGAGGATGAATTCGAACAGTTATCATACTGCAGTCATAGCTATTGATGTGTATTTTGAAGTTGCTCAGTTTGTGTGCCTTGCATGATTAAACTATACCCTTGAGATATCTTACCCAACACTCTTAGAGTTTCTGATACATAGCTTATATGAATCCCGATAATTATAAAGTACAGTTATTCTAATAATACTCCAAGATCTGCGTGATTGTGCAATGCGAAACTCGTTCATTGCCACAACTATGACAATTTTGTCATCTGGTATCATACCTTTGATACGTTGGCTCTGAAGACCAAGATCAGTCAAGTTTCGTGGCTCACTGACTCCCTGAGACATCGTGTTCCAGAAAGAAGAGATGACAGTAGTAGCTCTATCGTTGGCGGTACCAGCTGGTAGTGTTCTGCAGCTCAGTCTAGGTCAATCATCAAAGGGCTCAAAGGGCTAAGAACGACGATTTACCGTGCCCCTATCTTTCTTCACATTGTGGAGGCTTCATTTATGCTTTATGTAGGTTTTAGATAGCTTCTAAAAATCTTCAAAAAGGACTGATCAACCTTGCTCAAAGGAGGCTGGGCAAACACAGGGTAGGGAGGTTTCACAACCACTACGAATTATCTTGGGTGTTTTGCCATTCATTCACTCAAGGTCCAATCCAACACATGCGGTTCTTCTGAATTTGGTATTACTCTGTCACATATTGGATCGACTGATTGACTTGAGCCCATCGGCTCATCCCCTGTTGCTGGATGGAAGTGTTCACCCAGAAGCCAAGAGACGCATATTGACGACGAGTTCTGGTCTCCAATCAATTAAGTGCGTGACCAAAATGTAGGTGAACTATTCTCACTAAATTTCCTTCATTTTGGAACTCACCGTCCATATATCTTCGTCTGTGGCATTTCTCCAGTCGCAGATCGGCCTTCCCATCGACGTCTCCGACGATCTATCGACTGACCAACTTCAACACAAGCTACAGAGTCTAGCGAACATATTGTTCATAAGGAAATAGTTGGATTGAGCAATGGTGCGGCATCTAGGCAATTGACGCCCCTCGTCTAGAGCACGAGACAAGATCGGGCTGTCGCATGAACTCGTCGTGGTTCAGCTTTAAGGCAATCAGTCATTAATTGCTTCTACTATGAGCCAATTACAGAGTGCTGGTGGTTCAATTTCTTATGCATATCGAGGTGGGATTGAGGCAAAACGCATCAGTGGCCCGAATACCATGTGCACTGGGCTTCATAGAACTGCATGGTCAGTTGTTCCGACACAAACAACGCGCAGTTGGTGGAATCACGACGCCTCGTGTAATTCTGTCAAAAACACTACAAAGTTTGCAATCACAACTTGAGGTCGTGCATGCGGGTCACGCGCAGCCGTGTCTTTACATTAACTCGACCTGGGCGGCCTCTCCCAAGCCACGATAGCCTCAGCGGTGCAGATTGACTGGTAGCACACACAAAGACCGGGCCTGCCAAATATTCGCATACAACTCCGTCGGGGCCGTTAGCCACTTGGTGGAGGCTGAGACACAAAGTGTCCGAGTTGGAGATAAGAAGGATGTCACGTAGAGGTGTTGAGTGGCTTACTACCGCATATGGAGCTGAAACATGGGGTTGAGTTCTTATCTGCATAGAACTTAATAGGTCAGAGTTGCCATCACGGTGTGCTAGTACGTAAAGAAAGATGGTAGTTATATGCATTTGAACTGCGGGCTGCAGCCTACACGACCCCAAAGATTGTAACCTTGGAGAGATATTGTCACAGGCGCATAATTTGCTTGACACATCTCAATTCCGTTATTGGTTCCTGATTGGCGATCATAGGGCTTTTTCTGTGCTCTTTGAAGTATGACAAGGCAGATTGGAGGCTCTTACATTCGCAGAGAAACGAGGCCAGGAAGCTGTGTGGTGGATGGATGGATGGATGGATGCTGTGGCACGCGGGAAGGCTTCCTTGATACATTCTAGAATGTAGCACGCACATTCATTCACTGCGCCATCAATTACATCACGTCTTGGCCGATAGCATAAAGCAGCGACCAACGTATGCGACAAGCAGCCTGTGCAACGATAAACAGACACTGTACGCGTACCCAAGGCTGGGAATCACTGCAAGTCGGCAATGTGATAAGCGCCGAGCATCGCCCTGCCAAAGTGCGAATGTTGATGGTAGAGTCATCGAGGGGCAAATGTCCATGCGCATAACATAGACGCTGCGAAACTGATCAGTGCGCACTCACTGCGGCCGTAAACAGGTCTCTTGCGTTATCTCCATAGGGACTTCAGAACTGGAGGTGGTAAACTTGAGGGTCAGGTGAAGGTGAGTAGCTATTCAGCTCGGTAGGGGTCCCTTGTCCGCATGTAAGCATCACTCTCGCAAGCGCTGATCGTCCTTATTCGCGGCCTTCTAGAAGGTTTCCTGTTAAGTTACGTGTCGCCTTCTGGAAGCCTTCTCTGTGCGACGATCCCTGCAACGCTCTCACAAGATCACAACAGTGTGCCTCTGGGATTGGCTATGGCATCGCTCGGCGTCAGACCGTGCCTGTGGCTGGTTCCAGTGGCCCTCTAGGATCATATCCTGAGTCCACCGACATTTTGGATATTGCATTTGCATTTGCATTTGCAATATGAGGGTGCCATGTAATAGCAGTGAATTGTACGAAAATGCAGACGCACGAGTGTGGTGCTTGACCGGTTCAAGACCTTCTCGAAGCCATTGATCCCCCTTGCTGATCAGCACCACACCTTCAGTAGAATGGCCAATTGGCCTAAACACCCATCGTCCGCACATATTCCCCTTTCGAAAGACCCAATCGGAAAAGAATGTCCAGTCACACTGCGCTTGCATGTGTCTTCTCCAAGTTTGCGTTGTCGCACGAGCTATCTGTTGGGAAGTGCCTCACACAAACTCCCCAGCTCCCCCGCTATCTCCAAACTCCAAGTCTCAGGCCCAGCCACCCCTGTCTAACAGTTGTCATACCAGGTTCACACCTCAAAAGTTAGGGCAGTCGACGTAATCTTGAATCCAGCAGCTCGGCTCTCGCCTGTTTTACTACACACAGCAGGTGAGGAAATACCGTCGTTTTCTGTTTAGCAGCTCACTGCAAAGAGTAGTAGTCCAGGCAGTCCACGATTTATCCAGTTACGTTACCGGGGGCCTCAAATTTGGTCATCTACTACTGCTGCTCTATGAGCCAGAGACAAGATGAAACTGAGCAAATGATCAACTGCTCCGAGAAAATCTCCCTGCGCCCAAATGATTGCGCCAATGTTCCGCAACTGGACAGACGCAGGCCTTGGAACTGCACAACAACAACAACAACAACAACCATACGGATTTAACCCCTAATAAATTGTACTATATTTAATGCTGGCCTCCATTTCCCAGTGTCGGATACAGTTATAATCGTGCAGGCCTACCTCAAAGATGACAAGCTACTGGCTAGGTCCTCAAACTCGGAGCCTCAACCACCCACCCTCACACTCTGGATGAGAAGCCACCCGTGTATCTGAGGCTGCATGACGTGAGCCATACCTGAATTGGCGCGTCGCTATGTGTAAGTCAACCAAGTGAGATGCTCCCTGGCTCCAAAATGAGCCCAAGGGCACTCCCGTTATAAAAGTCTGATGTGCGCTTCTCAACTTCAGAGTTTAGTAGCCAGTCAATAGTCACTTTAACAGCAACTCATGACCGCACACCGGTTCCTCAGAGAGCTACGCATCCTCGATCAACCTGTCTTACACGGCTCTATGAACTATTTCATAGCCTTCCATCATTTTCTCAAGCACACACGAGATACTTGAACTCGAACCTGAGCTTGTGCTCACTTGACAAGCGACAATGCCAAACTTTTCAACAAAGGCCACACAAGGATCTGTTCAATCCGAGAACCGAACAAACAAGATCAATGGGTACGATGACTCTTCCCTTCAACGCGAATACGGTTGACATCTAATGCATAGACTGTTTTCCAGTCAAGCCACAGCCGAAGATAAGCCAATCATGATGATGAGATTCGTGAGCGACCTGTACGTGCCTGTTTCCGCACGTCTTCAGGACCCACTGTATGTGCCCGGAAGCCACATGCAGGACAGTGCGAGTTTGGGCCGTTTCATGAACCGCCCGCGGCCCCACTCCTCCACCGGCTTTGAGGGAATCGGGGCCCAGTTTATCGGTAGGCACTCGGGCCCGTTTTGGCTATGACGGTTCTAACTAACACTAGTAATTCCCTTAGACTCTGGCCTCGGTACGAGTCGCTAGGAAAGTTGTTGCGGCTAAAGACTCGAGTTTATGTGATATCCACCTTGAGGTGATTCTCATTATGGTTATTCTCTCTTCTCTCTTCTCACTAACATGGCTGCTATGGAGTAGGCTAACGCCCAACTGCCACGTTCGCACTCCCTGTATTTGGCACGATGTTAGCAAGCTGTGGCCCTACTGTCACAAACCACATCATCATCACTATCACTGGCGATGGACTACCATGAGAATGGCCGTATTATCTTCAAAGTATTTGCTTCTTAGATTTAATAGTTTAGAAACACATATGCAAATCATAAACATAGAAACCTAAATGAAACGATCTTCAATCTCTCATTGAGTCTAATTCCTAGCTGCCAACTACATTCATCCAAGATCTTGTCGGCAGATGGAACACTATTTCCGTGACGGCAGACACAGTCAGACGCGATGTTGCTTGACCCGTGCGGCATACGGCAACCAAAACATGTTGACTGGGACTGGCCATGGGTTTCCTTGGTGTGGCGCTATCTGTGAGTATTGCCAAGGCTCGTTTTTCCATCCGCGATCCGGCTGCTTGTTAGGCTTGATGATGTCCGGGGATCATTTGCAGCTCAGGGCAAGGTAGCCGTATACCGCGACATGGTCTGCAGGGTTACACCGTCGTCGATGGCAGAATGCCCCCATGCCGGGACATTATGCCCTCGAATCGGCTGTTTTGAGTGTAAGTTGAAGGGCCAAACGAAACTCTTTGGTTACCTTCAGATAGTGGGGGCACTATTGTCAAAGCGCCAACCCTGGTTAAGATGGCTTGGGGGGCCTCAAAAGCTTCAACGCCCAAATTCGGCTGGACCATGCTCCTGGAAGGCAGAAGCTAGGAAAGGGAGGGACTCAGTTCCATAGCCTGGACGTTGATAAACAAAAATCTCCTTGGCATTGAAGCGGTAGCTATCATGAGCGCCATATAAGCTAGCTGTTACTCAAATCGGCCACCCACCTTATTAGGATGGTCGAAATCGAATGTTAGACATGCAGCTGCACCCCGACCTCATTTGCATCGTGTTGAAACGCTCTAACTCGGCTGCTCGGAGGGCTCAAATGGTATCCCGTATCGAGTTCGGCTTTCAATCTTCAGAAGCTCACACTTGCACCCCCGGCCTGTTGCTTTCCTTTCCCCGGCAGCCACCACTTCGTCAAGAAGAGCAAACAATGACCAGGGCCTTGAGCCCCCCGGCATTTAGGCCCCCCTTCCTGGCTCTGATTCTGTAGCTGCAAATCATTCCGAATGTTCTGTGACATGGACACATGGACCATGGCTAGCATAGGCGAGATTCACCCCTAGAGGGCCAGTACCTGCGTTTTGTCTCCTGCCAAAGGATCGGCATAACGAAGCAGAACATTACCAGGGTGCATGCACACCGCCAAACTTTCATCCCAGGAGTGACAATGTGGGAGCAAGAGGCTCTTCCTTGTCTTTGTATCACGGTAGATAGGCGACCAAAGCACTTGTTTACCGTTTAATTTAGCCATTATTTGGCACCTACGAGCCATTTATGATGGGCCTGAAGGTAATAATGTGCCTTGTGCAAAGTGACGTTTTCCAAAACGAGGCTCGCAAAGACAGCTCGACTCAAATCTCACACGAGATAGGAAGGAAGAAGACGTGCAAGAAAAACGCTTCATTGCGCCCCCAGTGTGTCGCACGTCGACAGAAGACTCCATAAATTAGTTCAAGAATACTGTATGGGCTCCCTGGCTGTTGAGTATGATCATAGCCGGCACTTGTAGGAAGAAGCACGGGATCGACATAATCACAGTCGGTCGGCAAACCCCAATACTCACTCCCATGTCATTGAGCAGGGGTGTCATGGGGTGCACCCCAGCATCTTCTCAACATTCTGGCGCTAGACTTGTACAGGCGCCAGCACCTGGGGTTTGCTTCTAGAAAGAAGTATGGACTTGAGCTTGTCTTGTCCATGGTGCGCATGCCATGCACGAGACTGCGCTGCAATCGAGTCGATGAGACAGATATTCTGCCACACACCTCTCAAATTTTAATTTGACAGCCTCCTGCAAACCCTGCACTCTCTTGATTCACACCCACACAGGCAAGATCTCAAAAGCAGGGGAACGAAAAGGACAACGGCCGCCTGGATCCGAGGAACATTGTCAGCCCAGCAGTTGTAAAGCCCCCCTGGTGGGTCTGGGATCTGGGATGTCCTCCCCGCGCGCCCAAGAGATTCCCTTCTTTGATCCCTGTCTCACCTCAAGACTCAAGATCCCATCGGGGCTTGAACACAGATGCTGATAACTTTGTGCTCGCTGACACCGCACTCAGTCCGCATGAGCTCGCTCTTCGTCCACTTACATCACTAGATTCACTTCGATGACAGCCTGTACTGCACGGAAGAGCTCAATTTCAAGGCCGGTAAGTCCGTGGCGGGGCCTTATCGTAAGAAGAAGTTGTGATTCCAAGAAGCTTGAAGTGGTGTGGCTGGGTTGTCCTATGGCGCCACAGTTATGAGGCGGTGCGTCATTAATCCACTCCAAGACAGACGACAAAGTCGCATTGCATTCCTTAAATCTTGGCGTTGCCCGACGCCGTACGGGGCGACGCCAAGGTGCCCCACAGAGCAATTGACAACGGATGGCTCCCCCATTGACATGCATCCAGCGATGCTCGCCAGCTTGTTCAAGGGGTATGGGATCAAAGGGGGGTGGTGGGTGCAGTAATCTCGGGGTGCTTCTTGCTCGTGTTGAGCAAAGAAGGAAGTGCAATCAAGCATAATTTCTCGCGAACTCGGGAATCATATTGAGGTGTCAGGGAGGAGGGTATGTTGCGCTGGCCAGTATTTTCCGGCACGCACGTATGGAAGTATGTAGTAACCCCTGGCCCAAGATCCTGGGCCGAGCAGACGAGTTGCAGTGCGTCCACCCACCAAGCGCCGAATCCCATGCCTAGGGTGCTGCGTTCGCGGGTATAAGAGGTGCTAGGTGATGGATACATACCATGGATGGTACAGCCGGGAGCCCCCCCCCCCCGATTGTGAGTCGAGTGAAGTCAGGTTCGTTGTGGTGCTTCATTCATTTCATCTTCCATCCGTAATCCCTTTGTTTCGTTTCCTTGCTCACACCCCCTCCCCTGCCGAGACACCATGGCATTCATTGAACAAAAAGCGAAACTGAAATTCGGGTTTCGAGAATGAACAACCAAGGCGGAAACCATAATTAGAACCCCGGGTCCGTTGTGTTTTTTATTTTTCTTCTTCTTGCTTTTTGTCTCTCTCCATCACATGCCACCGAACCGCGGAACAAGTCAAAGCCTGATTGACGATCAAATGGCTGGCTAATCTGTCAGTCGCGTTTCATTGATTGATTTGGAACTTACGCGACTGAGGCAAGGCCGGGTAAGCTGTGTAGCTATTCCTGGCATTGGCCCAATCTCCTAGTTAGCTTGGAAAGCGGGCCTCGTCATCTCGCTGAGATCTTTTTCAACCTCTGTTTAGGGGGGGAAAGCTTGACGTAAAGCATAGAGTGACGGCCATAACTTGATTGTCCAAGAATCTCAGAGCTGTGTCTTTGTGATATCTCGGGGACATATTTTCGGCGCGGTGGTATTTCTCCGCAACTGAGCTGCCATCTGAAATTGGATCTGAACCACTCGAGTCAAACTCGCTCAGCCTTAACAAGGGTGTGTAGCTAATAAGATCTTGTGCTGGTGCTGCTTAGTGGACCGTTTCTCCAGACAAGCCCACCCGGTCGATCTGGGCGAACCGTCCGCATGGGTACCCGGAACCTAAAAGGCAACCCTGAAAAACAATGAATGGTCATCCTGTCATTGAGCTCGGGGTGCTTGCTGCAGATGGACTTGGTGCTGGTGCTGGCGAGCGGTCCGGCACGCCACACGTCTTGTCAACGCCCTCCATCCACGTCCACCAACAATTGTAGACGGACAGACGTTGGGTTTTTTTTTTTAAGGGTACCCTGATATTTTAATTGATGCTGCATCACGACGGGCGGATGATCATTGCCTTTCCGCGGACCCATTTGCAGTCCTTTTAGTGCCAGAGTACAGAACCGGCCCCTTGTTCAAGTTGCGGTAATCAATCCTTTGTGAGTTAGCCAGGTAATCTTTATTCTTCTCATTCGACTCAATGAATGCGAAAAAATCTGGGGCGCGCGCGCGTCAGACTTTGAAGAAGCCCCAGTACTGCTATCGTCACCGTCATACGTCAGTGATGGTCCGACAAGTGATCAAACCCAGCCCAATAGCAATCACTGGTGCATCCATTGGCTATTGATGCTTCGGACGGGACTACTAATTTTGGTGCTAAACCAAGGCTAGATGAGACGTTTGGACTTGAGGTCCACGTCGTGGGGAAGCGAGAGATCATCAGAGATCCATCTATCCTTATCACCGTACCCTTTTTTTTTTTTTTTTTTTTTGTCTCGCTCTCTCACGGTTCAGGGTTTCGTTGCCTTTTGTTCGGGGGACTCGACCAAAATGAGGATGAAGAATTCGAGGGGATGAGGCGAGAGAGGGGTGCAGGTAAGTCTGCGGGGTAGTCAAGCTAACTCTGTGTCTGCCGCTTGTCTGCTGCTGTCTCTCGTCGACAACAATGACATCCATCGGTGGAATGCCATGGGTTTCTTCTGTGCAGGATACACGGCTTCAAGGGTCTGGATCGCCTGTGGCAGGACCAAAAGCGAACATGCCTCAAGGAACAGGAAACCCTTGTGCTGTGCTGGGCTGGGCTTGACTGGGCCACCTAGAGCCAGGGACGTTGAGGGGAGGGGAGAGAAGTGAGTCCAAGTCACAGCGGAAGCCCAGAGTCGTCGGAGAGCCGGGCGGTGCAAATGGAAGGCTGGCGCTCGCTGAGCTGGGCTGGGCTAAGGTCAAGGCGCCGGTTTGCACGTCAGTCAACTTGCATCTTCCTTTTTTATGGATGCTCCTGGGCCTGCTGCTCCTCTTTTGCTCTGTGCTGTGCTGGGGTGAGTTGGGTTGGGTTGGCTTTGCAGTGGATGGATGCCATCATGATTCACCCCCCTGGGCGTATCTGGTTCTCCTCCCCGCTCCCTGTCCCCTCTCCGTGCTCCGTGCTCCGCTGCCCACTCGCTCACACACTGGATGGATCGTTGTGCAACTTTTTTTACTGTTACTTGATTCACCGTCATACTACCTAGTACCTTATTTTTTTCTTCTCTATGCTCATGCTTGATACATCCATCCCATCCTTTCATCCCTCTCTACCGAGTACCTTAGATATAAACTTGTTCACCCCCTTACAACTCTTTACTTTGACTTCATCACCATCACTCACTTACCTTCTACGCATTACCTTATCTCACATTCTTGCTCTCCCTAGCTACCTTGCCTTACGCCGTAGCTGTTTGCCCATCGAGCTCTTGCGGGTGCTGTCCCTCCCCCACCCGCCGCCGCCGCCGCCGCCGTCTCTACCTATCTCCTCCAGCTTTCACCCACTTCCTCCTCGCTCTCCTCTGTGCGTTGAACACCGCTGCTCGCCTTCTGCACTGCATCACTTCTAGCTCATGCTGCTCGGACCCTTCCTTCGTATCCATTCTTATATTATTATTCTCATCGGTTGTTGGCAAAGGCCGTATTCGTTGCCGTCGTCGTTCGCTTCCGTCCGTCACTATCATCACCACCGACATCGCCGCCGCCGCAATCGCTTCATCCATAGCAATTTCGGTCTTCCTACCTTCGATCTATAACGCCCGTTCAATATCGCCCTTCAACAGTCATGTCTTCCGTCGCCCCTCATCAGGGTTCGGCCGTCGGGTACGTTGCGTTGCGTTGCCCGCTGAGGAAGCACGTGTTGGACGTTCTCGGTATTAGGTGATGGAGAATGCAGCTAATAGATGACGATGGTAGCGTTGCGGTAGAAGCTCGCCAAGAAGCCCCAGAACTGTCGCAGAACCGTGTGGCTCCGTACTCTCACCATAACGTCTTTGCCCGCATCCAGTCTCGTGGTGCCAACAATGGTCACGTTGCTGGCGGTCAACCTCGAGAACATAGCATTGCGAGCCTGGAAGCCGGCATGGCCAGGTACCAGCCGATGCATTCTGTCGTTACCGTTCCGTCAAACTCAAACTTGGCTGGTATCGGTGCACAGTTCAAGGGATTGTTCAAAGGTTCGTCGCCAGTTCCTGTCCCTAGACCTTGGTCATAAGCTAACAGTAGGGGCTCCAGACTAGCCGCGTTGGTTCGTCCCAATACCTTCCCTCAACATTACTCAATAAGGTAGGTTTGTGCGTTTCGTTGACTTTTCTTTCCTTAACTTGCTTTCTCGTTTTTCTGATAGACGGCATCTCCTTGTCCGCAGTTGCCACAATCTCCAAGTCGTTGACCTGAACCAACTCTGGGAGACTACTGTCGAGACACATATGAAGCTGGGCCCACGGGACCAGCAATGTTGATGTGATATAGAAACCTCCAAGGTGGCATCACTGCGTATGCAAGTTGGTCGAAGTGGTTCTGTTGATCAGAAGCCGCCAGGAGGTTGAAGCATATACCCTACCATTTTTCTGTTTGTAAATATTATACCCATTTTGCCTTCTGTGCGACGGGAAAGAGGCCCTGTTTTCAGCTTTCGTGCATCGCTCTTACATGTTTGGTTTCTCCGTTTCTTTTCCTATCGTGTGTATTGTGTTTGGAGTGTTTCAAATTCTGTATTGCTGTTGGTGTTTTCTCGGTTATTTGCTGGCGTTTTAGAGCATTGCAGACCGCTTCTCCAAGAAGCAGCGGTATTGGAGTGCATGGGCGTGGAATGAAGGAGGAAACCATGCCCCGAGCAACCTGATACCATTTTGGGATCGCAATATGTGGTACGAGGGACTGCTTATCGTTCCCTTGTGTTCCAGTCGGCATGAATCTCATGAGCATACGTCAGCATAGGCCCAGAGCTCTCATGCCGCGGGCGGCACAGGTCGAGACATCATAAGTCCTGGTTGGGCAAGCCTCACGATGAAAGACTCAAGACGATTGACGATGCACGTTTCCTGGTGGAAGAGATGAGAAAACTGAGAATGATGAGGGACAAAGCATGGCACCGAGAGGGGGTTGGGCTTTATCTATTTGTGGGCGGCTCAGTCATCAAACAACCAATCAGGCTAGAGTTTTCTTGACCTTAGGCCCCAAAACCCATGGATAACAATGCATCATCAACCGAGAGCATAATCCCCGGGCTTCCTGAGGCATACTCTGTGGCCAATTATCTCCTGGCAGATCATCAAGGCTCTCCTCCATTACAAGGAGTAGCCCTGTGAAGCTCCATTCATTGGCTTTGGTCACTCAAACCAGTTGGCCTCATTTTGGGTGTTTTATCAAAAGTACCGTCTCAAGGGAGCACGGGAGAATGGACTGCATGACTCATAGGTTATTTGTTACTTTGGAGCATCTCCTTCTTGGATCGAAATGTACAGTTTACGACATGTTGGGTTTATTGTGCTATTATAGATTGGTATCGTTCAGAGCACTAAGGTATATTGCATTACACAGGGGTAGACAGGCATTGATTATAAATAAAAAACATAATGTGGTGGGCATGGGTGTTCCTATCCTCTAGAGTTCTGTGAAGCTTCAGTTATTCATCTCTTGAAGCAGCATAAGTTCACGGCGTATGTTGTCATCATCTCATCACAACTTCCCCAAATGCGTGATCTGATCTTGCGAGATGACCAAAACCGAACCTAGAGCGCTACATCTCGACAACCACTTCGTGGCTTTACAATCTGTGCTTGCAAGGTCGAACCTGTCATATGAATCACCCCAGTTCTCGTTTGAGCAGCCCTCTCGTAAACTTTCACATGTTTTTGCCAGTCTATAGCAATGAATTTCTTTCATAATTTCGTAAATCCGTAAGTCCTGCTCATTTCGTCACGCTACACATCATAGCCCAAGCGTGTTGCTCACTTCGAATATTGGCTATACCATGAGCGACACGCTTTGGCAGGCTGTCATATATCAAAGCGTCCTGGCGCTAATAAATCTGATGATCCCAAAGAGGAGCAAATCATTGGTGCGTCGAATATCCCATAGCTACCATAAACACCACATAGTCCTATCATCTTGAGGATTGCACTGACCAATCTCCAGTGTTCCCTGGTTTATCACTCCATGTCCGTCAAGATTTCAGCCTGATATGGCCTTGTACCCATGCTATAGGCACACCAGACGCATAACTATGTGCTCATGAAACTGAAGTCAAGAGACTGGTAATTCCATAAATTGGCCAATTCTCCCAGCTCTTCGTCCGAGATGTTCGCGAACACAGGGCCCTCAGGGGGCAGGTCGGTGGGCACGAAACCTGTTGGGTTCTGCATGTACAATTGTGGCTGCCAGTCAGAACATGGTGCAGTAGCAGCGTATGCAATGGGAGGCGCAAAGTCACCACCCACAACAGGAACACCTCCCAAGGTGTATACTGGAGACACTGCCCCTGGTGTAGGGATAATAACAGGAGAAGGTGAAAAAGTTGCCGCCGGAGGGGAATTTTGGGAATGTGATACGCTGCCTGGCGATAGTGTTTGTGGCGATGCAGCAGCTTCTGGGGGAGCTTGGGGTCTCGAGGGCACAGGGCTTTTGCTAGCCATGTTATGCGTTGTTGTTGGCCGTGGGAGACGCTGAACGATTCGAGTGAGGATCCCGTATGATGCCTTGGCTGATTTAGTCACCATCCTAAGCTCCTGCAACATGGCATGCGCCTCATCGATGGCTTTGTAAACATCGTCTCGTCGAGGAAGTGTATGATGCTCATCATGAAGAACTGCTGAGCATAAGACTGTCGAGATGTCGAAAATACAAAAGAGAACAAAATGGAACTTCGCATCTCGGGGGTAGACATATTTGAAAAATCTACGCAAAGACGCCATCAGCTCTAGACAATAGTTGATGCCGTCGCTGCGTATTTGCAGCTCTGCCTCTAAGGATCGTATAGCAAAGGGTCTTGTAAGGAAACCACGGATAGGCTGTAGAAGCATTGAAAATGCCACAGTATGCAGTATATGTCTGTGAAGGACCATCCAGGGACACGAAGCGTCTGAAGACCTGTCCGGATGCTGGACGTTGAAGGGCGGTGGAAAGGTTGCGATCCATGTCTCAATGATGCTCTGGTATTCCTGAACATCTGCATGGGTCATAACGTTTTTCGGCGAGCCGAATCTTCTAGAAAGTTGTCGTATTACGCTGCATTGCATCTTCATGTGTAATAGAGGCGAGTATTGGCATCCTTCCAAGCCGAGACTTGGAAGACTGGCATCGCAGTCGGCTCGGTCGATAATCATAGGCCTACCCAACAGTGTCGAAATTTGCCTTTTGGAACATAAGTCAAAATCCATTGAGCCGTGCAGAAGATCACATACCAGTCCCAAGTGTCCAGAATGCACCAGATTCTCCGTCTTACTTCCAAGTCAAATTCTGAGATGGGGCCTGCCTTGCCTTCTTGATGGATGGCTGCGATAAAGTCAGCTGTCTTGTCAAGTTGCCAACTATACACAAGCATACATAGTTCTTGGGCCTCTCGAATAGCAGCGTTCAAAACATGCCAACATTCGACAAAACGGGCTTCGGCCTTGAACCAGTAACAAGAATGCAGGAGTTGCTGGACATTGATAATGTGGCCATGACCAAGGGATATAGCGCTTCCCAGCTCTCGAGAAGCTTCATGAAACCGCTCACTTATACGCTGGATCGGATCACCAAGGCCAACCTCAAGATTCCGCTGCAATTCGACATCGGTATACTGCGAGGCACATGCGCAAATTGTTAGGAGAAGGCAAGTCCATTGGACGCTAAGAGGGCGGTTCTCGGTTCGTGCTGTCCACCACAGTTGATATTGCTCTATGAAAGATGGCGGATAGACGATGTAGTAGTGGTAGTTGACATTGCTGAGGAAGTTCTGGACAAGTGTGTCTGATATCGCAGTTGGCTAGATGTTTCTCAGTTGCTTTGCTGACAGTACATACCGGTAAAAGGCCTGGCGGGAATGACTCTTAGAGCTCTTTCAAGCTGTGGAAAACTTCTAAAATCCTTCACGAATTCTTGTGATGCACTCCTGGCGGTCTGAAAGCAAGTATAATGTTAAGATTAAGTCAAACAATTGAGAAAATGTTACGAACCTCTTGTTCCGACGTCAGATCAAAAATAAGATTGGAAGGCGCATAACCCAAAGTGTCAATATCATCACTTCTTGTGCCTTCAATGTCGAGTTCGTCTCCTGAGTCCGGGCCGGTTTTGTTGTTGGTACGATTCTTTCTCTGCCTATCCAAGGCAACCCTGTCTGCAGTTGGCTGGTTGGTGTCCTTGAAACGACATTTGTCGGCCACCTTGCGTTTCTGACATCCGCTGCATGGCCACTCACGGTTGCACTGGGTATATGTTTAGCATTTTCAGCATGAATGCATAGCAACTTGCCGGCCGTTCTGGAAATGGCCAAGTTTGGGGTTTGTTACCCTTTGCTTGCGGCGTGCACATTCTGTGCATGCAGATCGATAGCTGACTTCTCTTCGCTGAGCCCCCTCTCCCATGGCGATGGATTATAGAGCCGCCAAACTAAGGATCGATGTTCCGCATGGATATGAGTTTGTCGACTAGGAGTAAACGTGGAAGTACGGGATATGTGTGATGTTATTGTTACTTTTGGGTATGAACGCAGAGTGCCTTGTAAAAAGAACCAATATGACAGGAGCGCTACGCATCAAAACAAGATGAATAGAAACGACCATAACACCGGCAATAGAAAAGGCGAATAATCATGTTGATGGGTTCGGAGTGGAGAAAATGTTGCTTGAACGTTGTTAATAAGATGCATTTGCCCGCCTGCAGATCAATGAATGGGTGGGTGGCTAGGTGGCACACGAGAAGAGAAGAGATGCATCACTTCGGGGGTCCGTTCCATTGCTAATTTCGTGCCGAGGGTTTTGCGAGTCGTCGGCGGTTATTCGAAGCGATGGGTCCTAACGGGACCAGCGGAGATAAGCGAGGCGATCAAGTGAGACTGTCAGATGGAATATGCTTAGTGATTGTGATGCCCCATTCCAACATGCATCTCCTAGATTCTTTGTGGCTCAATCGCCTGATAACAAATGGCCATCGCCATCATGAAACCATAGTTCGTAAAACCATTTGGTTCTTCTCATTGGTCAATGTTGCTTCGTTGCGATCCGACTTCTTGACTTGACTAAAAGAAGCAAATATTGCGTTGTTGAGCATCCACTGGACATGGCAATCTCAACTTGCTGTGTGTCTTGTCGACAGATCATCAATTCTGGACGTGTCGTCCTCCACTGGCATCAGGAGATTGTCCTGTGTCAAGGATCAAAAAGCAAAGCCCCAAGAGCCCTTGCTTCACCCACACCAACCATTCATGCGTCATCCATCGTTTTCAGCTCCATTCTGTGTATGGTCTTGTTGCACAAATCCACTGTTGTCTCTCCTAGTTTCGTTGACGCTGTCCCCGCTACGCAGACCGGCGTCGCCCGGTCTGAGCGTTCTAGTCACCAACCACAAGGCCTATTTTCCTATTGAGCCGCTCCCGATCATGGCAAATGAGATTCCTTGACAGGGTATGTGTGTGCAATCCTTGTCTGCTTGGGCAGGCTTGGGCTTCACGAAATTCTGTTTCGTTTTGTCGTTGTTGCTCACCCATATGTACGTTGGTGCTGGTGCAGCTTGAGCGGGCGGTGAATGCTACCCACCCATGTGGTGAAAGGAACACCTTGCCGGTCGCCGATTAAAAGTGAAACTCAGGCTGAGAGAACCCTAAATATGTGCCATACAAGCAACAGTGGCAGAGTCGAACATGCTCAGACTGGCGTATCTGGAGATATGAGTTGCATATTTTTATGTTGACGTCTTCATAACCAACTTACTTGAACCAGAGTGTTCTTTCGACCCTCCAACCCATTATGCACATCACTGACTATCCTCCGATCCCACGAGATGGGCTCAACGGTGTTCTCCACTATTAGTCCATGTCGTCAAATTTGACAACCTTGAAGCCCAACGCTCGAACGTCATGGTGGTGGAGAGTTTCCATGCAACAAGGGTACTCCGAAACTCGAGCTAAAGTTACAACGGCGCGCCGTTACAAGTGAACTGATCTAAAGTCATACTATCGCATGTGGCGCGTGAGGAGTTGCAAGGCGGTGAGGTAAACGTATGGCGGTGGTTGCTTTTGGCCCCGAGCAAACGATTGCCCCAAGCTTCCACCACGAGTTTTTCATGCTTTTTTCATGCTTCGTCCGAACTTGCCGGCACGCTTACATGCGTTAAAGGCAGATCCTGCGCCTCAGACTCGCATAACATGGAGCAAAATCGAACGACATCCGAAAGAAGAAGTCTCATCCGCCGTGTGTAAGGGCTCTTTACTTCGTCTGCCGATGACTCTGTGTAATGGCGCATCCGTGAGCGAGCTACTGTAATGTAATCGCTTCGGAGACTAGTTCCGACCCCCCCCGGAAAGTTCGTGGAATTGTGCGTTCAAGGTCAAACCCTACTGTGCAAAACAGGGGCCAGATCTGCTGGCTCATTTCCTCGATGCAGCTCACTGGGTTGCTGCATCCCTAGTCAGCGCCATTGTCTCGAGATGTAGTATCTGAGGTCCAGTAAGGACAGAGGACTCTGTCTCTGGTTGCAAGCATGGAGTTTGGGCATCAAAGTTAAAAGTAAGGACGCGCGGAGGTTCCATTTTGACACTCGGTATAGCTCACGCGTATGCAGATGGCCGCTTTCTGAAAAGGCAGTGGATAGCTCGGAGTGTGAGTAACTTCTTGGTGGAGATTGCGCTGCTATTATCGTATATTTGTTGAGCGAAGAAGAGAGAGAAGCCAACAGGACCAAAACGGAGGAAACACGGGTATAAGGTGTTGAGAGACAACCTGAGGTATCTCATGCAAGTTGAACCTTCCCATGGCAGGCGCGAATTGATGTTGAGCTAAAAACTTCAAGGCAGGTAGGTGTAAGGCCAAGATAAGAGAAGGTGCCACTCCCTTAGTAAAGTAGAAGAACTTAGAGAAGAACTATGGATCAGAGTAAAAAGGGAATGAGCGGATTCGTTACAATATAAGAACTTCCAGTCTGATGATAAACACCACCATATTCGCATGTATCATAACCCTCAATCCTTTGAAAAGTTCCTGAAATGCCAGTCAATGCACCCGAAAGAACCCCTCGATTCCCGAGATTTATCGGGTCAGGTCACAAGCGGGGCAGAAGAGCAAACTTATGCAAGTTGGCCCATATCTAGGCTCTCATATGAACGCACAACGAGTTGGTAGAACGAAATCATGGCTTCAGCTTTTGTATGCCCAAGTTCACGACCAATTGATGCTGGGCGATGCTAAGGATGTCATGTGAGATCACTCATCTCGACTTCCACGAGCAGGGTGATTATTGGCAGCTTCCGGGATTTGCTTCAATTCTGTTCTTCGGAGAACTTGATAAACTCGGTCTAGAATCTGCTAAAAATGGCCTGACTTCAACTAGTGCCCGTATTCCCTGTGTAACCATTGGTACTGTTCCATTTACCAAGAGTAACGAATTGTGCATGGCGTCAACCTGACCGCGAGGTTGTTTATGACATGTCATCTACTCCGTATCATGCTCTCGAAACAAGCCAAAAGTGGGAACAATGTTACATCAGGCCAATGTCTAGGGCCGGGAGCTGACATGTCAAGGAGTTGGCTAATCTGGTCCAAGGGCTGCAATGAATTCCAACTTATCATCGCGACTTGTTCTTCTTTGGCATCCATGCCTTACCGACTTAGAGCTGCTTCACTTCTTTCCGCCTACGAACGTCCAAGCGTTTGTGTGAGCTATTAGATTCCTAGTTGAGGCTGACCAATCTTGTCAGTAAATCTCAGCTCAGCCAAGTCGTCATTATTTCTTCAATGCCGAGCTCGCCACATGGCAATTGCTTTCAAGTGCCGGTTCGAAACCCCACCTTCAGGTGGTCAACGGTCGCTAGCGAGTGGTAGCACATGGCCGCAGCCACCATCATCGCCGATCTGTTGACTCACAGTACTCTTGTGGACTAGTCTCAAGCATTGTTGCGGCCTAGATCCCTACGGACCCTCCAAACTCTTGAGCCAACTGGCCGCCTCTGGCTCCCTTTCAGCACCTCCACCCAGGGAACTTCTGTCAAATCGCTAACTCTGTCAACGTCTTCTGGTTCGGCCTCTGACCTATCATCGTCTGTATCCTCATCCGTAACTTCAAGTATTGTGTCGTTCCCCTCGTCAGCCCCAGCTCTTTCATAGAGATCTTCGGTATAGGCCCAACTTGGGGTATCAAACTTGCCGTGAAGCAGGACAATGTCTCTGCCTTGGGATTTGATGTGTTTGAACTCTTCCGCTGGAATTGGTGTGGTAAGCTGCAGGGTGTGTGATTTCGTGTCGATACCTCGCAGGAAAACCAGCCCAATGGTTCGAGAATACCGGGGGTCCAAAGCAGCGTCATTATAGTTGGGGATGAAAGGAATGCCTTCCGGGCTTGTCGATACTATCTGGAGAGCCTCATCTTTACTTGCTGTGTCAAGCTTCGTGAGCTTCGATGATGCATCGGCAGAGACCTGGTCTTGGGTGAATCCGGAAAATGCTTTCACATCCTCTATCTCGACTGCCGCCAGAACCAGTCCGTTCACTGTATCGGCCAACAACTCCGGAGGACATTGATAATCGTAAGATACCAAGCCGAGGATCCCCTTCTTGGAGGAATATCGTACAAGTAAGGGTGATCTGAAAGAAAGTGGCGATGGGTTCCACTTCAACCTTTGGGTGATATCAGTTTGCTTCGTGGTCGTCAAAGCTAGTTCTTGTAAGTGAAAGTAGGACATGGTCTGCATCGCTCTCAGATGAGCAGCGGTTCTTGATGTAAATTCGGACTGCTGGGAGGGTAATTCTGTAAACGTGGTTTCTGTTGCAGCCCGCAACGCATCGACTGTCTCAGAGGGGCCATCTTCAGACATATATAACACTTCTTCAGGCTTCATCTTCCTGACCAGGGCACAGAGAAGATCGAGCCCAGTTCCAAGAATCCACCCTGGTGTATTGATGATGAGAGGAACACCCGCAAAACTTTTGTTGTACGTATCAAATAGATCGACCGCACATGCCAGGTAGAGATCGGGGTCCGATGCTGGAGTTACGGAGGCCATTGAATGGCAACGAACGACGTTCGAAGCAGCGTCTCTGATGCCCGGGTGTGTGAATGGTGTCCCTAGATTCGGCTTCGTCACAAACACGAGAGACAAAGTCCCCGCTGGCGCATATTCCGGTTGGCCTGGATCTAGGTCCATGACCACAACACCTCGCAGGGCTTGTCTATGAGATCGATCTGTCAAAAGCCGGTTCAGAAACAACCGCGAAAAAGTAGACTTTCCGGCCGATTTTGGGCCGCATATCAACGTTGAAAGAGACGGCTTCTCTCGACTGGTCGTCACCAGGGGTGAAAGCTTCCTGTTCCACGCAGCTAGTGAATCTAGCTCTTGGATGATGCATTTCTTAGGGGCATCTTCCGGCGTTTGGATCTGGAAAAGCATTAGTAAACGCTTTCATAGCAGGTAAGAAAACTTACAATCTGAAAAGTTGCTTCTTTATTTGACTTGGTTGAGTCTCCCTCAGGTGGTTCGTTCCACATTTTCCTGAATAGAGGTGATAAACGGCCCAACTGGCGCAGACCTTGAGCATTTTTATCCGGATGCAGCTCTAGTCTCGTCTGTTCCTTCGTCCGTAACACGGGGACTGCATGGCAGTGAGGGGCATGAACCCATTCAATAGTTTCAGCAGGATAGAGAGTAGCACCAGCCAACACTACCTCACCTTGAATCACTCTAATACCAAAACTTCCGATGATTGGAAATCGCTGCTAAGTCAGTCAAGAGACTTGTAAGAGCGAGGCGTGAAGTTTACCTCTTTGCTAGAAAGTCGTAGTTCTACCACACCTCCCTTCTTAACTCGGTAGTTTTGATTGGATAATCGAAATGATGAATACGGTATGGCCCTTTGAACTGTTCCGGATTCAGGAGTTATAGGTCCTGGTGGCCGACTGAGAAGCTGATGAGCGATGTCGAAACTGGTGATGCCGGGTCATATACCTTGCCATTTCATGGCTCTTGGGATGTGCGGCAGGCGACTCAGTTCCACGCTGTGACCGAGGAGTCTTTACTGCACTCTTCTTAGGAGTTGACGGAGTTCCAACTTGACTAGTTCCCTTTTGGAGCGGACTGAAATAGTTGACGTTGCTGGTGGGTGGTTCCTCATCGCATTGTGAGGATTGTTGCGCGGACGTTGAAGAGGCTGCAGCCTCTCTCCGTCGAGCAGCAAGAGCAGCAATAGCACTCATCGCTTTATTATGTGAGTCAGCACGATCGAAAGACTCGGGCAAAGAGTGTAACACTCACGCTTTGTCGCATCTACACCGTCAATTCTTCGTTTTTTGTGAGAGGACATGGCTGAGAATGGGTATGGTAATATATAATGGTGACAGTTGAATATGATCAGTCCAGGCAAGATAAACAGGAAGAACAATAAATCTCTGGGGAGTCATTATTCAACTGTCATAGAGTTGATGAAACGTCGCATGCTCCATGCTCAAAGGCTAAAACGTCTTGAAGATGCGTACCGTCTTATCGATAAGAAAAAATCATTTCGCGTTACCTGGGTCTCTATTCACTTGACGGTTTTTAATGGTACCTATGAAAAGGGATAGTACCAACGGCTTATTGATATCTAGGATTTTCTCGCTATTTCACTTGAAGTGCGTAAAACCTAAGCCTTTTTTGCCCAGTCTCATTGATTTCGCGTCACCTATCACCGGATATCTACACGACAGAGGCGCGTCCGTACAGTTAACCCAGGATAACTTAGTGGATTGCCCCACTAGCGCGGCATCTCCCAAATTTTATTTTCCAGCAACTTCATCTTCACCTCGATCAACCTCGTCCCGCCAATTGCACCCTCACCACCGAAAAGATTCATAGAAAAGTCCGCCCAAGATGGCGCCTAAGGAACCCTACAAAGTGCACTCCCTCAATAAGCACATAGAGAACACAAAGAAGGGCCTATCGGCTGAAGCGCAGTTCAACCGCCGCCCCGGCAACCGTGCTGCAACTATCAAGAAAGAGTCGAGCGACCCAAACAATATTTTCGCCAACAACGATGGGGATGACGATGATGAGTCAGGAAGCGGAAGCGACAGCGATAGTAGCAGCGATGGCCCGGCCGATTTTATCTCTAAACTCACCAGTACCACCAAACCTGCTTCTGCCACTCCACGCCGTCGTAGCAAAGATGATGAAATCGCCGATAGCGATGCCGAGCGCAATGCGTCCAAAAAGAGCACTTCTGTGAAAAAGACTGCTCCTGCCAAGTCTAAGCCTCAATCTTCTAGCGATTCAAGCAGCGAAGACGAGTCTGGCGACGAAAAGACCAGAGCAAAGACTAACGGCACAAGTCCTACAAAGGCGTCTGAGAGCACCTCGAGCTCTTCGGAGTCAGGGAGCGACAGTGATAGCGATGAGGAAGACAAGAAGGCACCCAAACCATCCACCAAAAAGCAAGACGATTCTGCCTCCATCAGCGACTCTTCCAGTGAGGACGAAAGCGAGGATGAAGCCGATGCCAAGGCTAAGCCTGCTCTGAATGGCAAAGCTGCTCCTACACCAGACAGCTCAAGCGAGGATAGCGACAGTGAAAGTGAGGATGAAGAACAGGATGCTAAACCTGCTGCGAAATCTGCCGCTAAGCCTGTCGCTCCCGAGCCAGGCAGTTCTTCAAGCGAGGAGGAGGATTCTGATGATGAGATGGTTGATGAATCCATGCACATTGAGGATCGCGAAGGACAGCTCGCCCTCCCCAACTTCATTGCTCCTGACTTTGTCCTTCGCAAGGGCGATGATGGCACAAACGGCCGCGATGTTGCTGAGATCTGCAACAAGGCGAACCTAGAGGGCAAGCAATTTTGGTACTTCACAGTTCCTTCCAATGTGCCCATCTCAGTTGTTCAGAATCTTGAGATCCCCATGAACCAGTCTCAGTCTACCGATAAGCTGTTTTCTCACAATGGCGAGGACTATGGTGTCTCCTTTGAGAGTATTGCCCCCAAGGGAAATATTCAAATCATGATTCCCTCTGATCGCCCTCAATACCAGCCCGGTAAGCTCCCAGCCGTCACGTTTTTAATATTCTTCACTAACTTATAAATCAGCCACCAAGCAGATCGACCAAGTTATGCAGGTCAAGAAGATCACACAACTTGGCTCCACTAACTCTGTCGCCCCTGTTCCCAAGCCAGCCCCTCGTGCTCAGCCCACTGGCCTAAAGGCTCGATACCAACCCATCGGAGTCAACGAGCCCATGGGAAGCATCGGTGATGATGAGGACGTCGAGATGGGCGATGCTCCCGTTCTGTCGGCCAAAGCTGCCAAGAAGGAAAAGAAGCGCAAGTCAAAGGAGACTTCTGAAAAGAAGCAGAAGAAGGGACAGAGCATCCCCGAGCCCCCCAGCTCTCGAACAACCGAAGCACCAACTCCCGATACACGCAAGAACAAGCGAAAGCTAGCAGCCTCTGAAGATGATGCCGTAGCCGTAGCCGAGCAACTTCAAGAGGAGACTAAGCTTGCAGCAAGCAAGTCCAAGAAGCAAAAGACAAACCGAGCTGGAAGCCCCGATCTGGGCTCTGAGCCAGCGTCTGCAGCCGCAAAGAAGTACACCCCTGTCTTGCCTCCCGCAATCCCTACAGCAGGAACCCCTACTCCCAAGTCTGCTTCCACGCCTGTTACAAGCAGCAAGAAGCAAAAGAAAGACAAGGAGGCTTCAGTGCCCGCTCCCCGACAGAGCGTGGTACCCATACCCTCTATCCCCCACTCCTCCCCTCCCAGATCCTCTCCTGCGCGCGCTCCTGCATCACAGCTTCCTGCCTCACCTAGCCAGGGTAAGGAGAAACGAGCCAAAAAGCGAAAGGATAAGGATGGCAAGAAGACTCCCTCGGGCAAGAAGGAGACCCCTGTAGTCCCCCCTGTGCCTCTATCTTCCTCGGAATAGCGTTCTGCTGGGAAGATCAGCCCTCGAAAGGGCAGAGGCAAGGGCAGAGCCCGCAAGAAGTAGTGAAAAGCTCGATATGACAGTATTTCGGAAAGCTTAGTGCCTAGGCTATCGATATGCATCGTTGTCTATCTGACACAACATACACTATTATGGGCATTATCAATTATTGTGGGCAGACATATGGTGTTGGATGCGCATAGGAGATGTTGCAATTTTTTTCTTCTCGCATGGCTTGATCATGCAAGCATTTCGAACCCGCGGCGAGACAGTTGTCTCTGGATTTCAGCGGCATGGCGTTGGTGGTGCATTTTGGTCGCAAACGGACAAGAAAAAGGGGTTGAGGTCTCTGAGGATAGTGTAAGAGGAGTGACGAAGGGAGAGACTCGAAAAATATCTCCCTTCTGCGAGGATTAACGTGGATCTTTATTAGCTAGGCTTTTGGGCATCAGCATCTTTCGATAGAAGGATGCTTGTGTGATAGTGTAGTCAATGTCAGAACAAACAAACCTTGGTTCCGCGCTGCATCTTGTAACTGTATCAGGCCCTGGCAGAGGTTGTCACCATTAAGCCTTGGCTTGTGTTCGATAGTAGATGAGTCACTACAGCGAAGTTTGTAATCATAACAAGTGTTTCGTCAATGCAAATCGCTGTCTTCTGTACTGCAGTGTACACCTACCCTGTACCTATCAAAAGTGATGAAGCTATCACCCCACACAGACAATACAATGTCACTCACAAGGTATTATTGGAAGCTGAGTTCGCTTTCTTCCTATTCAGCTCAAAGCTACTGCTTAGAGCAGACTTATTTTGACAGTATGGGAATGCCATAAATCCCATGAGCAGCCATCAGTACAGCCACCCAGCCACCCAGCCACTCTTCTATGCTGTCAAACTAGAATATAAAACGCTTATCCCCGCAACAGGCCATGGAATTCATGAGAAAAGTCAATTCCCCAAAGTCTCGAATGACAAGCGGCAGAGTCAAGTCAGAGACGATGTAAGGTTTCCTAGTCTGCCTTTCGAAAGGACACCCCCCTCTCGCCAGCCTCTTAGGGTGTCCATGGATGGAATATCACGATGACGTTCGCTATATATTAGAGCCTCACATGCGGCCATGTTTTGACGCCATTGCATCTTAGAGATGAAAGGAAGGACTGTCAACAAATACAATGATAGACAATACGAGAGTTGAGCGTACTTGTCACTGAAGTCAATGCCAGATCTGATTCTCCGGTATCACGATGCATAATTGGGCAGTCGATCTGATGCCTGAGAGAGCTGTAGGATCATGCGTGTAAGTTGTAGCTCCAGATCTACGCCAACATCTAAGGCATAGACTGCCTAGTAGTACAGAGTAGACACTGTATACGTCTCCCACCGCCAGCCTCATAGGCTAGACAGGGTATTGAGCTGATGTCCAGGTTGAGTTGACAGCGTAGACCAGTCCATGTAGTGATGTTAAGAGCCGATCGTCGCTGGTTGCGGTCTCTGGCTGCCATTCAGATGTGGGGGCTAGAGATCACGAACGAGGTCATTCGGCCAAAGAATATCAAAGTAATTGGCTACTAATGTGTAAGACATCTCAAGTAACCCTGGGATAGCGTCCTTGAACAATAGTATATGTAACAACAAGGATTTTGCTCGAATCTGGCAAACTCGAGTCAAACCGATAACTGAGGAATGTTATGTCTCACTTCCTGTCCTCGCACCATTTGCTACATGGATCTTTCGAACACCAAAGTGTTACAAAACGTTGAAGGCGACATGATGCATTACTGAACCTGCCACTTAATGGCAGAAATACAGACAAGGTGTATGTCACGCAGCAGAAAGCCGGGGATAACCATTAACCACGTGCATTGCACAAGACCTTCAGAGTGCAACGATAGAAAAAGTATGGTCTGATAAAGTTGAAGCGAGCTAAAGCTTGAAGGAACCGCACATGGGCACTTGGAAA
The DNA here is from genome assembly GCF_013085055.1 of Fusarium oxysporum Fo47. Taxonomy (NCBI): domain Eukaryota; kingdom Fungi; phylum Ascomycota; class Sordariomycetes; order Hypocreales; family Nectriaceae; genus Fusarium; species Fusarium oxysporum. The sequence continues at coordinate 2,422,411 of NC_072840.1, read as the reverse complement.
GATTCGGACAACGGGATCTTGATGCAGTGATCAATCATATCAGGAGACCGACCGGCAAATACGCATTCGTTCGTTGTATCGATAATCGTCCCATACCAATATCGGTCGGTATTCTCCTGGACCCCGACTGCAAACGCCGGCCGAAAACTACCGACCGCGGGTCCGTGACTGAGAAATTTGTCAAAATTTCCTTCCTTTTTCTTATCCGTCAATGGGCCGAGACCCGACTTCTGAACGGACATTGCCCCAAATTAGTGAGTGGTTAAAAAAAAAAAAGAAAAATTCTCAAGAAATCGGCCGAGTCAATAAACCAAACACGGAAAGCAAAGTTCGATGGACCTGAATTAGGTGGGACCACGGCGGACTTCGCAAAGATTGAACCCGCTGTGGGAACCAAGGTAATCGGCCGCCATGATCGATTTTTGGGGCTCAAGAACGAAAATTTCGTTTAGTAAGTTGTTAATTGTACTTTGTCTCACTTAGGCTTCAGCCCAAGTACAGTACGCAAGAAAGGATGGTGACAATTGGGTTGACAGTATCCTCGATCCCATGCTACCTATTATGGCGGCTCGCTCGGATGTCGTCGCATTGACCGCCTCTGTATTGGGCTTCCAAACCAGGCTTTTATTGGCATCATGATACCTGATCCATGATATATACCTTGGAGTTGTCGCTCACGAGGGCATGGATCTGGAGCTAGAGTAGCAGTCATCACTGTTTGTCCAGGAAGAATCAACCATGATGCATTTCTGATTGGGCATTAGTTTCTGTTGGCGTGTGCTTGCATACCGCGTTGGTCTTTCATGTCCTGTAGGTAGGGTGAGAGGCATGCAACGGTATTCAGTAGTCATCATACCTGTGTTCAGACAATGCGGTCTGGACCAGCGTTTCCCAATCAGACACGTACCGTACATCCTCTCGCTTCTGGTCAGACATTCAAGCATCAGCAAGAAGACCAAAGTAGATGAGCTTAGAACAAGCCTGTAAACTGAAGCTCAGCATGTGCTTATCATGAAGTGTCAGACACTAACAGCATATTGAGTAATAGCCGAGGCCAAGACTCTACCTAAACGATGCTATCAGGCCAACCGACATGATGTGTTTTTTGCCTTCTCTGATGAACACAATCGTTTGCAACATTAAGCATGATATTCAAGAAACTTAGAACTACCTTTGAGATTGGGTTGAAAGTTGAAACTACCTAACTCATCCCATCATATTCCCAATTGACTAGCGTATCGCAAGTGACAGTGTCTCGTGCGCAGGTAGGGGACCCTTGGCGATCTCCTGAACTTGGGCCAGTCCGCCTCAATTCGACCTTGGCTTTTGCAGCTGTGGCATGGGTGTTTCAATCAAGTTGAATCCGTGCACGGGCGGCTGAATCGACAACGTGTTAAAGAGATTGCAAGGAAATGGCAACATACTGATTAGGTTGTTTATCAGCAAGATCATGCGCTGCGACAAGACAGCAATCAACCTGTTCTATCCAAGGGACTGGATGGGTTTCGTATCCCTGTTCATTGAGACCCTCCCAATCTCTCTCAGACCCTGAGCCTCCACTGCTCGTTCTGCTTATTCTCTTCCGTCCCGAGCGGAGGATCCACGCTATATCCACGTTCAATTTCCTCGGATTATGCCTCGCGCCTCGTCTCACCTCGGGGCGCGCGCCTCACGCGTTGACAAATAAGACCCGAACGACCGTTAAGAGTCTCCGTTGGAATTTTTATATATATTTTATTTCTTAGTGTCGCACAGCACATCGAAAACTCCGCGTCGGAGTCGGAGCGAATATAGCTCTTGAACGAGGATGAGTTTAGTTCATAACCTTTTTCTTTCTCCCCTCTAGCAGGACGTCACCGTCATGACGATGAGGCTTGCCGCGCTAAATAGGTCTAATTGGCTGTTGATTCGCTCAATGGCCAGAAAAGCTCAAACGGTTTCCTTGGTGTAAACCCTCAACGAGAAGCTATCTTCCGCTACATCCGAGTGAACGTCGAGATGCAGCAAAATGACAAGGGAAAAGTGTAGGTGTTTCGTGGGGTTACTATGACCCTTGTCGTGTGTATGTCTCCTGAGTGACGCGATGGGCTGCGCGCGCCTATGGCCTGTGAAATGGACTAGGTATCTGAAGCTGACCCTTGACTCGAAGCGCTTGAAGCTGTGAACACTTGAACCGTTACACGGAGAGCCATCAAGAGTTTCGTCAACAGCAGGGCTGAGTCTAAAATTGGTAATCGGAAGCTGTCGAACAACGAAATTACGAGTACGGCTATTCCAGTCCGGAATGAACTCAGGTCTTTTGGACCGACAATTAATATCAGTTGGCTGCTTAGATGACTTTGGCAACTATACAGCAACATATCTCGTGCTCACAGTCCAGAGGTTGGCGATAGTCAATGGCTTAACGCTAATATGAGTTAGAGCACGCTTTTGCCGCAGCTCGAATATTATTAGCATTCAGACTTGCAACCTTGATCATCTAAAACAGTAGAAGTATCCGTGTCTTCCAGCGTAGTCTGTGTTAAGTTGATACCTGTATCACAACATGAGGATCTCTGGAGCTTTAAGGCAGCAGCGAATGGAAGTTGTCAATGATAGACAGGTGTGAGTAAGCTTGTGTTGGATTATTCCTTCCTGGCTGCATCGAAAGCCTCCATGGACAGCCACGGATGGTAAGCATCTTCCATGGAGGAAGCAGCGGAATTGGAGAAGGTACATTGGTCGCGAGTACCTGCTGAACGCACATCACTTTTTCGCTTCCACATTTGAATGCGACGAAAAAAGATGCAGTGGCCCCAGCTCCCTTGTTAGCGCCAAAAGAGAGAGCTGATCCTTGTCTTGGATATTGCTTCTCAATGGTTCGTTGTTCATCATCCATCTCGGTTTGCGGCCTGTGAAACTTTGCAGTGGAGCAACATATTTTTCAGAAAGGAGCATAACTGATTTTTTTGCTCAACTCGCTAATTGATTATCGACACATGAAGTATTGGGCTGGCTTTTGTTTATCAAGGGGTTTGCAAACAGTCAAAGCCTTGCTCCCTTGGCGGAGCAGCCGGTGCATGAATGACAAAGCTCACAACAAGACACAGGCAAGTATGAGCTTCAGGAAATTTCCTCGCGTGCGCAAATTGACTATGACCTCAGCGGAAGTGTCCCCTTGAGGATATCCCCGGGTCGCTTCCATGTTTCAACGGCAAGCAGGAGACAGGCTTTCTCGACGCCTAATTGCAACCTTGTATGTACCTTATGTTACTGTTAACACATGGACATGAGCTGTTCAATTTAACAAATCAACAGTTAAATGCCACGTTGGATTGAGCCAGCGATCGTCATAGTCATAGGTATCTTACAACCTACAACCGCGGCTGGTTGCTGGGCACGCGGACTCATCAACCTAGATTCCCGTTCTGGTCTGATTGGTTTAGTCTGTCCCCATAATCGAATCTAGGCAGTCTTCCAGGCGCATGTCACTGTGCCACAGTCATGACGCTGCCATCAGAACAAAGAGTCTCTCCGTTCAGTCAGAATGCCCAGGCTCTGGAGGAAGCCAAGTGACACCGTCTGGGAACCGTTTCTGATGGTGACGTTTTCTTCAAGTATCAGCCACCATCATTGACCACGGACCCTGATCAATGGCAGAAAACAAAGATGCAATCAAGGAGTGGGTCTTTGTATTGATCAAGCCACCCAAAGACTCGTCATGAACATGGATTGTTCTTGTCTCGTCTCGTCTTGTCTTGTCATCATCAGCGCAGTGCAATCTAGCACATGATGGGTCTCGCTGAGGTCAGAAAGCGGAAAGCCTCGTGCTAGCTGTGTGTGTGCATCCGCGTCGGCAGATCACCCTTCCAATCTCATTCGTTCCAGATGGTGATGTGATAAAGTCGGAACCTCGGAGTCCATGGAGCTTGGCGAGCCTCCGACGCCGACTGAAAGGGTGCTTGCAGCAATTGATTGTGACATTCAGTCTGATCGGAAAATCTGTTGGACTTTAAACCATGTGGACTTGTCCGGAAGACTTGTTCGCTTGCGTTGGCAAGGTGCCGGCCGTTAACGTTCTCAGTCAATCGTTCGTTGCCCAGCAGCTATGCCAAGGCTGAAATGATGTACTACGTGCAGTGCTTTCTGGATCACCGGGGCATGGGCTGCCTCCGGTTCCTACATTGTGAGTGGCCATATCAAATGACTAAGACAAGTCAAGGGGAGAAGAGACGCTCTGCGGCTCATTTGACTTTATTGATCGAGGCTCAGTATTCCAGATTGCCACGTCGACTTGTAGACTTGTCTGGGCTGGTAGCTCATAGGTAATCTCATCTCCCCCTCGGTTTAAAACGTGGTCGGTAAAGTTTTGGCGGTACAATACGCGGAAAGCATGGAAGTAAGCGTTATTTGACAGGGCGAATTCTCACGCGACTCAGCCCGCCTATCAGGCTTGGCAGCGGCTTCGAAGGAAATTACGGTAATACGCCTTGATTCGGGCTGCCGCAAACCCCGTTGCTCCGCGATGTCCGGCCAGTGTGCTATGTCAGCAACTTTGTTTGTGTCGTCTTGATTGATTGGCTTCGCAGTGACAAAAGAGCTCCGTCTGAGCGTCAGAGAAGAGCTGATTAGGCTTAGGCGCTGGCTCCAGTGCAATCTCCAGGCGACCCTGGGTGCCATCCATGCACAACGCCCCGCTGAGGCTTGTTGACTGGCCGGTACCCCAAACCCTTGTATCGATGACTCCTCCCGCAGCATCCGGACTCATTTGAGATGAGGACGAGGAAAATCCTGCGGTGCGGGCCCCTTGAATGAAGCTAATGTCAGTGGAGTGTGATGGGGAGCTTAGCGCCCACTGGAATCCTGCGCGACGTGCCCTGTTGAATTTGTGCTCTTTAGCGGACTACGGTTGTAAAATCAGCTGTAAAGACCTTGATTTTTCAGCGCTTCTAGTGGCCAGCTGCACTGGTACACGCCCCTGGTGCATCACTTTCCTGCACCTCGTCATCATACTCGATCCCTCTCTCCTCCACTCCCTCCACTTTCTTCATATTACTACTCCCATTTCCTCACCTCCATCTTCTTCTTCCCTCCCTTTCTCTCTCTCCTCGATCCTCGGCTTGGTTTCGTCTTAGATTCGCACCTTGTTAAAGCATCTATCTTCCTCCGTCACGACTTCAGGTCCTAGCCTCACATCTTCTTTGTGTGGCGTCCTTGTCGCGTGCTGCCTCCCTTCTCTGCGACTCGACAACCATCGCTCTAGACGGCCATCCCGACGATTCCGACCATCGTTGTATGCGTGCAAGTCAAGTAAATAGGTCAACTTGGATATGAGGTAGCTTTTGGGTATTCATATTGGGTTACCGACTACGCGTTACGAATTTCTTCGAAATTATCTTGCGCTACGCTACAAATAATCAGCACACCCCCTTTCGAACCACCGTTCTGTCGATCCAAACAACTTTCTCGACCTTCGCCATGAACGACTTCTCCGCCACCCTTTCAGGGAAGCCTAAGCTCCAGCTACTCTGGCCCGAGCACGTTAATCTGCCATTCCTCAACACTGTTCCTCACAGATATCGAATTGGCCGTCGACGCACCAAATCAAAATCGAGACCTGGCAATGAGGAGATCACCAGTCTCAAAACCTCCTTCAACGCCTGGGATGGTGTTCGTGATCTTCAGAAGCATCACTGGAGGACATCAGATCTCCAATATGCTGTCGTTGGCCTCCTAATTCTCTTCTCCTTCTGGATTGCTCCCCCGGCTCCTGGTGTCAAGCTCCTGGCTATCATTGGTAGCGTATGGGTTCTGCTTATGCCTGCCACCCGTCAATTCTTTTTGCCATCAGTGACAATCTGGACCTGGCTCTTGTATTTCTTTTGTAGTCGGTATGTGTTGATTTCAAAGGTCAAATTTGTCGTCTGCTAACACTTGTCAGGTTTATCCCCAATGAGTACCGACCTCATATTTGGGTCCGCGTGCTACCCGCCCTCGAGAACGTCTTGTACGGTGCCAATCTGTCGAGCATTCTCTCCGCCCACCAACACTCGGTTCTCGACATTCTTGCCTGGATCCCCTACGGCCTGTGCCATTTTGGCGCTCCTGTAGTCTGCGCCCTGCTCATGTTCGTCTTCGCTGCCCCCGGTACCGCCCCTGTCTGGGCTCGCACCTTCGGCTGGATGAGTATTCTGGGTGTCACCATCCAGCTTCTCTTCCCCTGTGCGCCACCTTGGTACGAGATGGAGCATGGTCTTGAACCTGCTGCCTACGGCATGCCAGGATCTCCTGCTGGACTCGCCCGTATCGACGCCATTTTTGGTATCGACCTCTATACGACCAATTTCAGCACTGCACCTGTTCCTTTCGGCGCTTTCCCCTCGCTCCACGCCGCGAACGCCGTTCTCGAGGCTCTCTTCATGTCTCACTGTTTCCCCCAATTCCGAACTTACTTCATCATGTATGCTGGATGGGTCTGCTGGGCCACTATGTACCTCAGCCACCATTATGCAATTGATTTGGTGGTCGGTGGCTTGATTGCGTCTTGCTTTTTCTACGCAGCAAAGGCCCGATGGTTACCCCGACGACAGGAGGGAAAGATCACGCGATGGGAATACGAGTACGTGGAGTATGGCGACCGCAACGCCATTTCTGACGAGGAGTATGGCGAGTACTTCGGTATGGGCCTGCTTGGACGCCCTCGCGCCGACTCCAGCGATGGCTGGACTGTTGCCAGCTCCAGTTGCAGCTCTAGCAGCGGAACCCTAAGCCCAACTCTATCCGAAGAAGCCCTTCCCGGAATGCTTATGGATATGGACAACAATGGACAGCTTTGGGACGGCAACGCTCCTGCTCGAGATGTGGAGTTGAGTGAAGTTGTGGTGGTGCGGTAATTGGCACGACTGAGTAATAGCACGGCTACCCCCGGACACTCTCATCCCACACCGGGGAAACGAAGCGACTTGTTGGGATTTTACGATTTTAATGCCCCGAACCCTTTTTAATCTTCGACCTTATATTTTTTTTTTTTTTGATAACATCTTTGGCATTCATCGGCACAGCGAAATGGCGCAACACGGTGCTTTACTACGGCAGATGCTGGATTCTGACGCAGGGCCGTCAGGGCCAGACGGCAAACTGTAATAATGGGTTCGAGGGGCTGATGTGTCCCGTTCTAATGTATACCCTGCGGAAGGACAAAACCGGAACTGAATAGAGTAATGTATACAACCAGAGGAAGTTTAATTCGTGTATGGACATGAGACGACGCCATGCCATGCACCGATACGCTCGCTAGAGAGCCTGGACGACTCGAGAGGGACATGCTTTATGATAAGCCTCCCCTACTCATGAGGAGGAGGAGAGATGAAGGGCAATTGGCTCACAGCCGAATCCTGGATGATCCTGGAGAGCAAAAGCCAGGCGGCGCAAGGAGGTGGCTGACTTTGGTGAAAAGGAAAAGGAATACCAAAGATACCATTCGCTAGATATTAGCAGCTAGAAGAATTGACAGCACGTTGTTTCTGTCACATCCTGTTCTCAGAGTGAAAGTCCTTGTAAATCTTCATCATACTCACTGAGTACCAATGTGCAGCTTGACACCTATTGTTCACAAGTCGTTGTAGCTGGCACGCGATCAGGTGGGCCCATTCATGATATCGAAATCTCAACATGTCGATCTTCATCTAGCCCAAGAAATTCCTCCGAGTTATGTTCAGCGGCATTATAAACGCCAAGTCTGCACGGCACTCTTGACCTCTTGGCATTCACAAGTGCTGTGTCTTAAAATTCGCTTTGTCATGATTTGAGAAGTATCAGTATCAATATGTCGATCCGGTATTCTAGGTTGTACGCAAATACCAGTAGTTTAAGTTGTACAAACATGTGATTTGAAAAGCTCGATCTCTGCTCAACTTCCAAGCAAGAGGGTTTTCAACTTTGAACTAATCCATTCATGCCCTTTGAAAACAGTATTTGATATAAGACACTCTCCACATTTGTCAGTAATAAGGCACTCTGGCATATGACAATATCAGGGCCACAAGATATTAAATAATCCTTCTCCGCCTAATACCTGCTACTGTCAACACGCGAGAGTCACTTAAGGTATATTATACTCAATGTCGAGCGGATTAAAAGGGATTTCAGGCCGTAAACTCATCTGTCAGAAACCCATCTTCCGGAAAATAACACAAGCAGTGATAAGGAGCAGAGGAAGCAATAAACTTCAAAGTGACCGAGGATCTGTACAATGCGAACCTTGTGCTTTATGTCTGACCTGGGCCTCGAAGTCACCGGTCTCTAAAACAAAGCATCTCGAAAACGAGACCTCACAAAGGGAGTTCTAAATACCAAGATCATACTTGAAACACAAAGGGAAATGCATGGAAAATAGGATATACCGATTCTTCCTTCCAGTCGCTGCAAACGGCGTGCCTGCGGTCCGTTGTTGAAAATACATGTACGCAAATCGCTGTTGGTCCTCGCTCTCCTCTTCATTGCGCATGCGCATGTCCTTGTTCTTCGCCCGCTTCATAACGCAAATGCGGGTTTACAAAATCTCCTCCTCATAACGTTAAACCATCATTCTTCTAACATGTTTTCGTCCCACCATAGGTAGCTTCCCTTTGATATATCCCCTTCGCAGATCTCGGAATAACTCAGACACATCGTCGCCATTCTGGCTCTACCTCTTTGGCGCAGGCGCACTCCAAAGTCCCTTGGATGTCTCGATGACCCTATTTCCGTTGTTTCCAGGCTGCAATGAAGATGGGACATTGGATGCTGATGTGTTGCCCATAACGACGTCCGTCTCTGTCTGAGTTCCATATCCACTATCCTTAGGTTGGTTGCTGCCCATTGAGATGGCACTATCTCCTTTCTTGTTGGTAGGCGGCTGCTGTCGCGCAGCGCCACGGCTGGGTTCCTTTGAACGAGCTCCATCCATCATCCCACTTTGAGCCTCACGCAGCTTATTGATAGCACGAACAGTATCAATGGCTGCATGTAGAGTCCGGCGAGCGTTGAAGTTCTTCTTGATATTAGGCAGAAGGTTCTGGCTCTCGCCCTCGGCATTGATAAAGCCGGCGACGAATGGATGCTGGAGAGCCTCATGGGCAGTGATACGCTTAGTAGAATCGATAGTCAGGCAGCGCTGGATAAAGTCCTTGGCATGGCTGGAAACGCCGCGCCAGTATTCAATAGGTGTGAAACTATAATCTGCATTGAGAATGGCCTGCATCTCTTCGAAGTCAGAGTCACGATCGAAAGGAGTATAACCGCAAAGCAAGAAGTAGGTGATGACACCGAGAGCCCAGAGATCTACAGGCTTGCCATGACCTGTCTTCTTGAAAATTTCGGGAGCCATGTATCCAGGAGTACCACAGGTTGTAGTCAGAACGTGGAACTGTTCCTCATCCATAATTCGCGAGAGTCCAAAGTCTGCAATAAGCAAGTCTGCGTTGTCCTCGGGGGTTCGGAAGAGTAGATTTTCAGGCTTCAAGTCGCGATGGACGATACCATGGTCATGGAGGTAAGCGACAGCTGACAGTGTGGCGCGAACCAAATCGGCAGCATCTGACTCAAAATAGGAGCCCTTTCGGCAAATTCGATCGAAAAGCTCACCACCTAGTGCAAGATCGGTGACGAGGTAGAGATTGTTCATGGTCTCGAAATAGTCGACAAGAGTAAGGATGTTTTGGTGGCCCATGGAGACCTTCTTAAGCACGGCGATTTCGTTGCGAACCTATCGTTGCGCATGGCGTATTAGAAAAGGACAATGGACCTAGAATTTCAGGGGACAATAAAGCAATTCTCACCATGTGTTCGCGACCAGCCATGAGCCGCTTATTGATGACCTTGGCAGCATAGTAACGACCAGTGTCTATGTGGACACATTCTTTGACGACGGAGTATGAGCCAGCTCCCAGTGTCTTGCCAACCTTGTATCTACAAGGCTGAACTTGAGGCTGTTGGCGGGCTGCAGAATCCATTGTGAGGATATGGCGTTGAAGTTGGGAGAAGTCGAGACAGAGAGTTGATAAGAAGATCGCGATGCCCCGCAGAGCGTACAGATGCGAAACAGAGGGGGGTGACTGTCGCGCGACGTCGCGATGAAGTATGAAATATAATAGAAATATCTGGTTCGGAGAATCGGGTGCCTGTTGTTGAAGGGAGAAACACAGGAATCGAGAACAACTCAGCTGAAGAGAGTAGATATCAGCGGTCGAGATGGCGATGCTGATGGGCTGAAGTGAAGGGGTTCGGTTGGGTTGGTCAGAAGGGTCGGGGCTAAAGAGGTGGGCGGGGTCGTGTCAGACAAAGTCTAGCTGAAATATGGATGGGTGAGATAATGACAATAGACAATAATGCTCAAGGCGTTTTAGTTCTGGACCCTTATTGATACGAGAAGAATTGGTGCCCGACCATGATTCTAATTATGAATGCCAGGCCATCAAATGTCTATCCGTATCCCTTCTCAGTAGTGACCTGCCTTATATTCACCTACCATGCATAAGAGGAGGTATCGCAGTTAATGATGACCCTTACCTATCAATGGCGCGGAGTGACAATGACGATATTTCGCCTTTAAACGCATCATAACTGGGGTTTCTATTCCCTGAGAGAAATCATGCTGTAACCCATGCTCTGTTCTTGTCGGGTCTCATTTTAGCGACTCTACTGATACCGAGACACAGTAGTCACCTGCTGCGAGACCTTGGACCATCTACCGCAAATGTTTGCTTTCTAACTAAATCAAATAGTGGCAGCTTCCTTTCTTTTAATTTGTGCGTACAATTTCGGCTTTCACCATCTAAACTTTAGTCCTGCTCTGTAACATCGAGAAAGAACAGTAGGTTTCTTTTGAATAAGTATTCAGAATTATATCGAGGTTCGTACTCAATTCAATGTACATACCTTTTCGCAAGCTAAAGATATCTCTATATCGCCATCAAGTTAATACTGCTGGTTTTGTCTCGCTTTGTTTGACTAGCGTTTGCTCAATCAGAAGGCCCTCTCCGTGATTGTTTCTTTGCGCTGGTAAACTTCTTGTGTTTTATCCTTGTTTCGTGGAATCTTCTGCCACTATTTGATGTTAGCAATTGTTTCTCAACAAAGGAAGCAACTGACATCTCCTCATGTTTCTTTTTCTTTTCTGCGCTTGTTTCAGCAGGTATCACATCTTTGTAGATGCTTGTTACCTCCTCAATAAGCTTTCTTCTGTTGTCTTCCGCATTCGCATCCCGTGATCGTGAATCTTGCGCTTGGAACGTCAAAGAGTCATTGGTTGCTGTGTAGTACCTGGACTTGCGAATGCCAGGATGTAATGACTTGGGGAGTACTGGCAGCAATTGTCCCAATGGATATGCTGTGATTGCTTTTGTTTCGGTCCTTTCACCTGTGAGTGCTAAAGACTTGCTTGAATGTAATTACGTGCATACTTATTGACGTGTTGACCTCCTGGTCCACTCGAGCGGGCGTATGTAGTATTTCCTTTCGGTAGTTGTGCTGGGCTGAAAGATTGAAACCACGAGCGAGCTTCAGAAAGAGCCTCTTGGTCGAGCCCGGTGTCGAAAGCCTGGTATCTCTTGAACCGAGGCGCAAATGGACGACTTGTCAGATATGCTGGAACATTTCTCAGACGCGGCGCCAGAACAAAGTGTCGCTGAAGCATGGTGAAGTATAACAATCGAACGATCTATATATTACATCTGACAGACCGAAATAAAGGATATTTTAGTTTGTTAATTCCTCTGTGTTCAATGTCTCATATAACACTTGAAAGTTGGGGTCTCCCAAACTCTTGGCTTTCGCATGATGTTTGTCTGTGGCTGAGATCTTGGTTGTGAGCCAAAGACAAATGATTTGTTGACCGCCTTGCCAATTCTGGACTAGCTTGTCGTTAGCTGCGGTTCACGCCTGCGCCCGATCAGCCTCAATTGGGACCCCGAAACCCAGCCTTTCACCTCTCTGACTTGCCCTACCAGGCCTTACCTTACCTTACTTAGCCTAATCGACCTACCTCGCCTGTTCAACCTTCATCTGCTCATTTCCCTCAACCTGCGACACATCGCCGACCTAACTCGTACCGCCATCTTCAATGCTCTTGGTGTCGCGACTACCTAGATCCTCTCTTTAGTCCATCTTCCTTTGCTCTCACGTGCCTGTGTCCGAGCCCCAGTCTTCTTGAGAACTCAACTCATTTGGCGCGATTAGCCAAGCGCCGACGTCGCAAAACCCTCTACCCGACTGCCTCCCCTGTCAAAAAAGCTGGTCGAGTCGTCCGTCTTCCTGGTGACCATCTGGTGAGAGTGCCGATTCTCTTCTGGCTTTTCATCCCGCGTCCGTTTGGTCTACAGGTCAACCTTTTCGTATTTCGTCTGGAAGCGCTTTGACCGCCACTCCGTCTATTCCATCACGCTTCCAGCTTCCGTCTTGCGCCAGGCCATCGCCTGGCGGCACTTCTCACTGACCAAGGAGCCGAGCTTTTTGTTTGATCTTCAGTTGCACCATCTCTTGGTTCGCATTGTTTGTACGACCAGCGCTGCTTCAGAAGGTCGTCCAATATACTGCACACCAATCTCCAATCCCAACCTTAATTAAATGACAGAACCCGAGGCAGAGCTTCAGGCGACTGCCAACCTCTCCCCGGTCTCCCCATCACCTGTTCATTCAGCCGCCTCGTTGGCGGTCCCTGTGCTTCAAGAGACCGTTGAGACCATCGACGCCATGGTTGCTGCCGCTGCCGCTGCCGCTGCCGATGCCAATGGCTCTATCAACAAGGCTCCTAATCTTGAGCCCATATCAGGGGCTGGTGGTGATGACGATATCGTAGATGACGACAGCCTCAACGACCCTTATGGTGAAGACGACACAGACGTGGCCGCCCAGCAAGTGCCGCAGCCTCAGGTTGAACAAGAACTTCCCGACAGCAATGACGATTACGCAAAGACTTTTGATTCACCAATTGGGACGGAGGAGGGTGAAGACGGAGTCGTCGAACCACAAGATGTATCATCGCTACCACGAGAATCCAACGAAATTTCTCTTTCATCCGATCATTTGACAAATCGCACATCTCAAGTCTCCCATGTCGTTCATGAATCATCTTTGTCGGCCCAGCCAGGCCAATCTGCGACATCAACTACTTCCAATGCTTCCTCCGAAGCTCAAGCTGCCGGCGTCGCAAATACCTTCACGTCGCAGCCATCCAACCAGCAAACGTCGTCTCCAAGCACGGCCAAGCCGGGCGCCAGTAACGCTGCCAGCTCTGCCAGTCCTTCAGCTGATATTCAACGCCTGGTTGCTGATCTCACAGCGCCTTCCAACCCCAACACACATTATGCTCCGTCCGTCTTAGGTGAACATTCTCTCGAGTCTACTATTCCGTCTTCAGCCTTCTCATCGTCAGCTTCTCTTCCACCGAGGCCTCCGCTATCACAGGCAGTTCCTCAGACGTATGCCTCGCAGCACCACCCACCTAGCATCAATGCCAGTATTCCCTCGAACCTAGCTGCGCCCCCCACGCCCGGGCAGCCATCCACTTATGTGGCAACTGGCGCGCCTGTTGCAGTCCCTGATGCTCTGGGTGAATTTCCGGTTCCGCTTGGCTCCGGTCTCCAGGCGCCTATCGCCATCACTTCTATGAACGCCCCTCCGTACCCACCTAAGCCTGCTCTCTATAATACTGATCAAGCTCAAGATTCCGAATATGAGCGCCAATGGAATCAATTCTTAGCCGACGAAAACCAGTATATAGCTGAGGCCAAATGGGACCGTTTCCCAGAGGGTTCACGCATTTTTATTGGTACACGATCCGCGTCCGGCGCGTCCAAAAATGGCGCTCACATATTCGCTACAGGTAATCTCTCGAGCGACAAGGTGTCGAAACAGGATGTTTTTGATCTATTTCATCGGTTCGGAAGGATTGCTCAAATCTCACTCAAATCTGCGTACGGCTTCGTCCAGTACCATTCTATCGAGGAAGGACAGAGAGCGATGGATAATCTGCAAGGCATCGAGATCAAGGGTCGCAGAATTCGTAAGTAGTGCTTGTTGGTTTTTCCATACTGTGCTTCTAACACCATCAAGATCTAGAAGTATCGCGTGCTCAGGACAAATCGAAAAAGGACAAGACTCGAAGCCCAGACAGGAACAAAACCCGCGACAGTGGTCGCCGAAATGAACGGCAAGGCCATCAAACCCGGGATGATTATCGGTCTAGTCGCGGTCATTCTCCTCATCGCAACGATTACGGAAGAGATGAGTCGTATGGTCGAGATCGAGGCTTTTATGACAACAGCAGGGGGCGTGCACGATCTCGGTCCCCGGGATACGGTCGCAACGGCAAGGACAACAATTATCGACGAAGAAGTCCGAGCCCTTATGGGCGACCTCGACATGAGGCTGAGCTTGATCTCCCACGGAGGTATGGTGCTGACGTCCCTGACGTACAGGTCATCCTTCAGCCAGATGTAAATCGCGACTTCGTCAACTGGGTGGAGCAAGCTTTCAAGTCCCAAGGTCTTAGGTCTGAGGTTATGTTCCTGCATCCTAGGATTCCCAAGGACATGGTAGTTCAGCGGCAAGCGGCCGAAGGTGTTCATGCCGTTGTTGATCTCGATATTCGAGCGCAAAGCTCGGGCAAGATTCCGGTACAGGCCTTTGATCGCTCCGCTGGCTCCAACAATGTTCGATATGATCAGTACGAAAACCTGGACCCCGCTACTGCAGCCAAGGTTATTCTTCAAGCCAAGGCATCAGGAGGCCCTCCTAACTATGGTCAAACTTACAGAGGAAATGGCTATGGTAGTGCTCCTTATGGAGGCCATCCCCCGTATCAAGCGCCTGCGGCCAGTTACCCTGGCCCTCCCCCTCCCGCACAATACGGCCAACAGCAGCCTCCTCCAGTCAACGTCACTGACATTGCGAATATGATGGGTCAGCTCGACCCTGCGTCACTTCAGCAATTGCTTGCACAAGTTCAAGGGGGCGTCCAAAACCCAACGCCTGCTCAAGGTGGCACAAGCGCAGCTGCCGCTGGAGCACCTCAACCTGACATCCAGGCACTACTTGGAAGTTTGGGTGGGAATGGTGCGGCTCAGCAACATCAACAACAGCAGCACCCTCCAGGCCCATATGGAGCTTCCTACGGGCATGTGCCACAGCCACCGTCGAACGGAGATGCAGCGGTTCAAGTTCAGAATATCATGGCACAGCTGGCTAGATACCGGCAATGAGACTGAACGACAATCTGTGAGCTCTCGATGAAGATGAGATATTGGGTGTGGCTGATGACACCCTCTTATGATACCAGCAAAGGTTACGGTTTCTTTTAGACGTTGGAATTTCTGATATTGCCTTGTTCTTGTTGTTTATTCATACTCTAGATTTCATGCCGTCTTAACGGCATCCCTACTTAGGGTTAGATAACGGAGTGTGGTGCGTTATTAGTGAGGGTCGGAGGATGGGTGAGGCGTTGATGGACGAAATTCTTGATGGCTATTACGATGGTTTAGCAAGGAGAAGACTGCACCTCGCGCGAGCATAGAATATGATAGTATGGCCTATAATGACGGTGGTGTTGTATTGGTGTGCATTCTATACCGAATTGCTTTGGGATGAGGTATGGCTGGTGTTTTGAACCTAAGATACCCAACGTGGTCTTTAGATATTCATAGTGCGCTCACTATTGGAGCAGCTTCCTATTCTTTTCGAGTTTCCCTGCGTTGCCAGGTTTGTGGGAGCATGACTGACCTCTTGAACCAGGCCCAAGCGGTAGAAGGTTTTCTCTGTAAGGCATAACCGTCTCTACAGTTTTCTACACGCCACAATGCTTTTAGACCAACCACGGTCAAGACAACCAAGGGGTCGCGGAGCGTCTACCTCTAGCTCGACATGGCGATCTAAGTTAGGTTGTGGAAGTTGTGGAAGTTGTGGAATTTTGCAAGGCTTACAACCAAGACGCTGCTGTTTTATGTGATCTATTTGCTAACTAATCACTCTCAACCAACATACTTCAGGCTGAAAAGGAACAGCCATGGTGCTCGTCATACATTGTCTTTCCATCTACCATCCAAAACTTTCATTGTGCCACCAGACTCTGCGTCCCTTCATCACCCACGGTGTCACACTCTTGCGTAGCTCTCGGCTCATCTCAACAGGACCGCAGACCAGAATAGCCACACTATCCTGCTGACCCTTTTGGAACGTATCGTCAACGATCTTTTGTAGATCAGGCCTTTTGCTGTTTCGAACGACCGGACGAGTGCTCTGTTGAGATAAATTGTTCATTTCAACGCCAGCTGCGTTATCGCTGTCATTGGCGACACCCATGTCTCCCGTGAGGAAGAGCTGCACTTGATCATCGTCGAGAAGAGACTTGCCAGTAGGAGTTGAGGCGGCCCAGGTTGCGTCACCTGCACTTCGAATGGCCCAAACGAGCTGGATATTTGTGGTTGAGTTCTCAGCTAGAATAGCGTGGTAGAGCGGTACAGCAAAGGTTGCTCCCACACCACCCGCCACGATGAGTATACGGTTGATACCTGAATTGATGAGGTCGTTGAACGTCTTTCCTATGGCACCATAAGGACCCTCAATATTAAGTTCGACCTTCTCAGTCGACCCTCCAGCGTTGGTAGTCGAGGACAGATGGTACAGACGGTTCGTCATGGGGCCATTTCTTGTGCGTGCGACAAATGTCAACTCACCCGTCTCCTGATTGGTAGATGCCACAGTGAAGGGGTTATAAAGAAACTCAAAGACGAGATAAGGAGCTGAGAATTGCCCAATTCCTGGTCGCGAAGCTGCAGGGACGTTGAGATAGATGTGAGATCCTGGGCGGGCGGTGTACTTGGCAATCTTTGGAGCTGGAAGCTTGGCAGAGACTTTGACGAGACTCGTGCCAGGGATAGCTTCGATGACAGCGGGAGCTGTGATGGTGGTGATCTTTCGTGCGGCAAGGTCAAGAACGAAGACGCCAACGGCCTCGGCGATATAAAATCGCGAGGACGGTGCATGATAGTAGATCAAGGGGGGGATAGCAAAGGCTCCAAAGAGGTGAACGATGAAGAAGAGTCGGTATGAAGCTTGACGAACGCGAGCCATTGCTGTACCGTTAAGCACATGGAGAACAGTAAAACCAGCAACGCCTGCAAATACAACCGGGGCGAAGAAGCGTTTGAACCATATTCCAGACTCTATGAAGAAGATGTTGTATAAGATAGCATGAAGTATGAGCAGGGAGTAGATAATGCGACCAAGGACACGATGATATCGATTGAGATGTTCGTGAGATGAGTGAAGCAGATATGCGTAAGGGTTGAGCGCTTTGAGAGCGAGGAGATACTGAATAGGCATCTGAGAGGTTGCAACGATGCCCACTCGCTTTGTGAGATGAAGATAATCTGTATTGTCAGCAACAAGCTCATATGAATCAGAGATGGACTTAACATACCCTTTCCTGTGCCACGAACGCTCAAAACTAACAACCAAACTGTCCAAGCAGTACCCAAAACCCATTCATCACGTTGTCCCCAATGCCTTCCCATGAATACGACGTCCTCACCTAGCCACCACTGCACAATGGGTCCTTTCTCCATAACTCTAGAGATCCATCGCTGTCGATTCGCCTTGACGCCTGGTGAGCCTGGAACTTGAAGATACCCGCTGTTACGGCCCTTGCGCACACGATTGATGAGTCGAATGACGAGAAATAATAGCGCCGGTACCAAAGCAGAGAGGTGTGCTATATATGCGTAGTAGTCGAGGCTCAGACGACGTTGATGCTTTTCCTCATCTGTTAGAGTGAGGAACTCATATGGCCAGCCCATCATGAGTTAAGTTGCCTTTGGCCGGAATTGGAGGAAGAGCTCGCGCGGCTGTTGATGAGGTAAACCAGGAATATATAAGTCAATTGGATGAAATACGGCTACATTCATGCATCTATTGGGTCCTAATTGGTGAATATAGCTCAGGAGGACAAGACATGTGAATTCATGATTGACTTGATTATCAGTCTCCAAGGAGGACAGCATGCAAATTGCATCAACCTCATTGGTCAGCACGTCCTGGGCACCTCGATCTGCACCCTACCCTGCATGATGGCGAGGTACTCTGAAAGCAAATAACTACGTTGATTCAAATGTGCATCCTTTTGCAGCACAATTATCGAAATACGAGAATTTAACTTGAGTTTTCGATTTCCACAATCATGATACTCTTATCTTGATATTCATGTCTAAGTAGCTTGAACCAAACATTCCTCGTGCATACCAGTCCATCCCACCACATCCTAATCAGGACTTGACCAGACCAGACTGCAAAGGAAAGCCCAGAAAACCATCATAACACCGGAGCTCCACTAGCAATGCCAATCGTCAAACTCTTCATCTATCAAAATCGTTGCTGGCGACTCTGCATCTACGGTCAGTCTTTGTCTCCAACAACGTGGGCTCGAATTAAACCGTACAAGGCACATTACGACCCTCCCATATCACAATGGCTATATGTTACTCTTGAAAATAAGACAGAATTTAGCTCTTCGCATCGTCATGATCAGGCTCGAACTTGGTCTCGCCAAGCATGGGGCCGGGTGACGATGTCATGGCAGTCTGTGTAGCCGGCTGAGGCTGGCTTTGCACTGTTGGACCTGTCGGCCGGTTTGTCTGCGCTGGCTTCTGCGCTGGCTGATTGCTTGTAGCGGCATGTAGTCTCTGATCTAGCGCCCTGAGGGCAATGGCTCTCCTCCTCTCGGCCTCTGCGCGAGCGCCTCCAGGGGCAGTCCGTTGGATCCGGCTGTCGTTTCGAGAGGCGTCTGCCGGTGTGAAAGGCGTACACAATCTCATGGCAACCATCACCAGGAAGATCTGATCGGCGATGGCAGCGACGAATGGCTTCACCGGGCCAGGGAAGAACTCGGCAAACGCAAATGTCTCGCTCGCATCACCGCGGAGGGAGGCGTCTTGTGCCGAGTCGAGGTCGGGGAACACAGTCTTGTAGAATCGGAGATAGGTCCAGCTGGTCAGGAATCCAAAGATGGCAAGCCACAAAGCAGCTCTGGTAAGGAGAGGCGTAAGAGAGAGAAGGAAAACGGCGCCGATGTAGATGAGAGGAAATCGAGGAACTCGGAGAGATATGACGCCGCGGAAGAGGGTTACAGTATGCGCTGGGACGAGTTGGCTGAAAGCGACGAGGAAAGCAATCTGAACGGGAATGGTTCCAGCAATGACAGTCAGGCTATACAACTGTGTCAGTTTCTCTTCATCTAACATTGTGAGCGCAGTATAATACATACGTCCAGTTCTCATTACGTGTAAGCGTAAAGCAAAGCACCATAACGCAGAGTGTCAGGAAGTTTGGAACCAGCGATACAATAGCGACAAACTTGGCCAGCTCAGCCGATGACCATGCTCTTTCGAGATATCGTCCTCCGTGGTATATCGTTACAGCAGCAATACCGAGCGTAAACACATTACTCTCGACAAAAGTTGATGTTATGAACGTCCAGGGATAGATAATAGACAACTGCGGCACCAGAGTCAAGTAGGGAATGACGATGTTTGCGTTGGCAGTCCATTGCCGATATCTTATGGCAGCGCTGAGGATGGACTGGCCTAGTAGAGCGATGAGAAGGATACGTGTAACCGGCGGAATATTTATTCGAGGCGGCATCGTGACTTGATTATGTAGGTTTCAGGTTCGGATCGGCTCTTATTCCAAACTCGTTGAGGCTATCACAGGTTGGATATGTTGGCCGTTGGCGCGATATATCGGCAATATTAACTCGTGATTCGTCAAACAATCCGATACTTGGTAGTGATTCTTTTTGCGCTGTAGCTATTGTCGTAATCGGGAACTTTTGTTGTCGGCGCTGGCCTTTACAAGGTCTTTATTCTCTTGATTCCCCTTTGATGCCACGAGATTGAACTGTCCTCTGTAAACTTATCCCTGCCGTTGCCAGCCTCACCACTTTAGGGGACCACAGCCTCTTGTGGCGCACAGCTCATTCAGGGGCCTAAGGCAGCCACAACTTGCAATCCCGCCCATGCAATTTGAATCCCTGCATATGAGCGCCTGATCAGTCAATTTTGATGAGGCCTCTTTCTCCTCATTTACGTAGGATCCGAGAGTTCTAAGCGATACTTGAACTATTTTGAGGACCAACAGTTCAAGTATTAATTTCTCTATGTATAATGACTTTCTTAGAGAAACTCAATCAATAGAACTCGACGCGCTTTGGGATCTTCACCACGAACCTCAAGGTTTCAAGATCTGACTGTGGAGACTTTCGTGATGCGGCTACGTTCAAGACATTGCTGCTCCAAATCTACTGTATATGAAACAGTTCTATCACTTCAAAGTTCACTGGTTTATGCAAGCCCTAGACCGAATTCCATACTCCACAGCAAGTTATTAACCCGCTCTGTTAGGACAAGCTAAATATCTAGACATTTGGCGGAGGGACTTTGATTTGAGACTTTTGTCAGCAAGGAAGACCATTAGGATTGACGTCCTTGATCCGTTAGTGCCCACACCTTTAGCGATAAAGCCACGGTTAGAGTTTGAGATTGAGATTTTGCTGAAAACTTCATTTGTTTCACCTGTTAGCGTTGCATATTCAAGGCCATGCTGAACTCAATAACCCTTGCCTCCGGGAATACCTCCCAATGTTTAGATGCATGGCCATCGAACTCAAATATTACTGATGTCGTGTCCTGTATCATCAGTATTGAATCGGGAGATGGAGATACTAAATTCGGTCAAGATTCGGGGGCCTCGGCAACGAACAAGATGACGGGTGCCATTCAACGCGACTAATTCTTGACTCACATCTGATTGGTCAAGAACGTTTAGATTGTCGATGCTGTTCCCCTGTGCCTCTCGAACATCCATCAAATGGAGTCGGTGGGGCCTCCCGACACTGGAATGTCGTGCAGGGCAAGAGACAGCCACATCTTTCATCTTGCCATGGTCTTATTTCGTTGCCAAGGTGAGGGCATTCGAGTCGGATGTCATTCTCGATTTTCAACATACCAACAAAAATGACAACGTCCAAAATTGGGAGCTCTGTGGTCGATACGAAACTGGAGATTTGTGATATAGCAACGGCTCAGGCCATGTTGCGTTGGTGGAGGGTCCAAGTACCGACGGGAGATGCACAAGGTCAAGAACCTCGGGAATGTCACGGGAAGCTTGCAACAGGATGGGTCACGTGACGAGAAGCCATTGAAACGATGGCGTGTTTACACTCAATGAGACCTTCTAGGATGGAGGACATCATGAATACAGGTGGTGGTGATGCTCTTGTCCTGGACGAGCGAGGAGCTCATCATCAAGTCTGCGCATTGACATGATAAAAACAGAAGAGGGAGAAAGGAAAAGCACGGGACCCTGTCGAAGTCAAAAGGTGCGGGTACCCGCCAAGTTCGGAGGTTTGTTGTGGGCTACTGTGCATGTGTGGGTGGAAGCAAGGCGTGCATTCGTGGGTGCTTTTGAGGCAGCGAGTTGGGGCTGTTATGCTGTACATCCAAGAGATCACAGCTCCGTGTCCTGGGGTTGACGATGATGAGGTTGTTCGAGTCGCGTCGCCTTCGCGAAACAGTTGAAACCATGATCCTTTAAAAAACGATTGCTAAGCTGGTGGTTCAAAAACCTGGGCATGGGCAGCCGCTGGCCCCGGCTGCATGGTGGGCTGGCTGCTTGGCGGCCCCTTTGAACGAGCTAGAGTATTGCCACGTAATGACGAGAGTTCAGACAGGGCTGTGAGTGAGCGAGAGCACCTTTTTTTTTTTTTCAATAGACGGGACGGGCCAAACATTCTAGTTACTGTGTTTCTCTGTGCGCAGTCGCTGACAACAGTCTTTGTTTCTGTTACACGAGATGTTGCGAGGGTTTTGAGCAGTTGCACAGCTTATGAACTGCAGTTTGGAGATGACGCTGGCAACCTGGTAAGCAAGCAATGGAACCAAGCCAAGTCGTGAACATGCCCTGCAACCTATAGCCCTGCTTGTCCTCGCAACAGTTGATCAGTGAGTCTGCGAGTGAGTGCGTTTGTCTTTCTCCTTGCCTGCCTGGCGGCTATCGGTGAGCGTAGCGAGTTGTGCATATCATGTCACGCAGAGACAGTTGGATGGATGGATGCTCAGAATGGACTAGATGACATTGGGTGTGGCATCCTTGCAGCTTGTCCGTGGTGGCATCTGCCCGTCCGGAGCTGTGGGAGCCAGGCGTGCGGCGTGCAAGGCAAGCCGGTGTTTATGGTGGGGCCAGTTGATTGTGAGCTTGTCTTGAACCATCCATTCGCCTCCCCAGACTGGTTCGACGGAAGGTTGAGTTGAGTTGAGTTGAGGTGGTGGAGGTGGTGGCGGATATCGTTGAGGGGCTTTTGCTCCATTGCTTCGTCGTTCTTCCCAGGTAAAAGACTGGGTAGCAACAACGAGCTGCCTCTACCGAATCGTGACATCGCGAGTCCAGAGGCCATGAGGCCAAATTGGACTCGGATTCTCTAGCCCATTGTGACATTGCGACCTCGAATTGGAGTGAGTACCGCAGGGGTGAAAGGGATGGGCGGGGGACAGAACCTGACACATGTTCAAGTAGAGGTACACACACTGATCAAGTCGAGTCTTGAAGCTTGGGTCTTGAACCTCCATGACCCTACCCCTGTCGTGGCCGATCTGCATCCGTCCGTCTCAGATTTTTGGGAGGAAAGGCGAAATGCATCAGCCCAAGCCCTGAAGCATGGCATGGCATTCAACGCGGGCTAGCCGTGACTAAGGCAGCCGACGTCATATGATTGGGCAAGGATTCAAGAAGCCTCATGCACAAACTGGGGGGGAATCATTGACGGAACACCATCACACTCGCGGCGGCAGGGGCGTAATCTAATTGATGACGAGCGATAACAGAGTTGCTTGGCTGGTTTTCTGCTGATAGAGGCAGAGCAGGCAGCAAATGAACGAAGGGGAAGAGACGAAGCAATCTTTTCCTGGCTATGACCCGTCGGTTGCCCCTCGTTCTCAGTCACTCTCGAGTGTCATCATCCAACAAGGGCATGATCTTCGAAACCTTGCCATTCTCGTGGACGGACGCTTCTGTTGAAGACGAACCTAACGATGATGGAATGACCAACAACTGAACAGACCAAGCCAGGGCAGACCAGGGATATCTACCGTTGTCTTCAATGTGGCACGGTCATGGCTAGAGGCAGGGGGTGCGTGCTGTTATTTCAGTCATCAATCATCTTGGAGGTTACATTTCACCATCAATATCCGCCATGGCCCAAACGGGTTCAAGGACCTTCAAATGCTCACAGCGAACCCCTGCTTGTCCGAGCATTCAAGGTCCACAATCCGCAGGTCCACGACCCCTGCTCAGCGAATCGATTGGCTGCCACTCCACCATCTTCAAAGTACCGATACTTTTAGCATCGCACCAGACATGGGTATCACTGTTTTTCTCCTCTAAAAAAGAGAAAGGCTTGTTGGAGAGTTCGGTTCTGTCTGTTTTTCCATCCTTCGACCTGGCGTTCGCTAGCGCCTGTCCCATTTCAAGCCCGCCGTTCAGTGGGTTAGCTCCCTTGCACCCAAAAGCATCTTGGTAGTACGTGAGTTCAGTGAGTACCACTTGGACGTTTTGTGCTTTTTGGTCGTCATCCCGCTATTTGACGAGAGCAGATGCCACGAGCAGTCTTGTCCGATCACGCTGTTTACCGTTGCTCAGCTTATCAGCCTCCCTGGTCTGTATCACATCACTGGAAGCTTTGGGGCTATTCGTGGATCGAACGAATGGATTGGATGGTTCTGTACCTGCAAACTCCCCCCCAGTCAGCCCCGTGCCTAGCTCCCCGTAAAGGCCCCGTAGCTCCAGCGCGAGCAATGTCGCTTTATCCTTGGCGTTTTAAGGGTACCTCGACAAGGTATCCGTACCCTTCCAGCCCATCCAATGCATCAATGAATCCTTGCAGCACCCCAACTAATTCGAGCTAGCAGAAACGGGGAGAGAGCCACAGGCAGAACGACCTGATCCTGTGCTAGCTTGGTTGTGCCTGTTAGGGACCTTGCACAAGAGCAGAAGCATTGATTGAATCTCGGGCTGGGCTGGGACGGGAGTGACCTAAGGTACAGCACAGTACAGGGGCGGTAGAGGTAGAGGAGGGAGGTACGTACCCACTCATCACCGCCCCGACTGGAACCTTGAATTTCATCTTTCTTTTGCATCTTCACTTACCTTTCCTCGGACAAACCCCATAAACAACATCGAATAATCCAGCCTCTCCTTCGAGAATAGGTTGGCTTCCCGGGACCCTGCTGACTGCTGTCTTGAATTACGCCTCACATCGTCAACTGCGACCCGTCAGCGACTCTGCGCCTTTTGCGGCGCTCTCTGGGACCATGGTCGTTAAGGAATTCCTCGACTCGGATAGAGTCAACTTTCTTGTTTGGAGGTTCGTCACTACTTCGCGTCCTCGACTCGCAATCACCGCGCCTAGTCGCCTTCTCGCCATCACCTTTTTCCCCTACCGCCGGACCTTTTTGCTAACCATGAATTTCTGCGCGCCTACAGATTTCTTCTTGAAGGCAGTATGTATTATGTCTGCGCGCTCACGGCGCCACAGCTAATCTAACCACACTCGCCCACAGATTATCGAGAGACTGCTGCCAAATTTCAAAAGGAGTGGCACGTCAAGCAACCTCACAGGGAATTCGCCTTTGCGCCCCACGTCAAGAGCCATGCATTGGTTTCAGTGATTAATCGTGGCCTTGTTTACCACGCGCTTGAGCGTGAGCATTTACGGAAACTGGTAAGTAATCTTTTTGGGGAATCATTGCAATCTATCGAGAGTTTCGGCGCTGCGCCTGTTCCCCCACCCATTAAGGCGAGGTGGGCTGTATTCATGACAAGGCCAATTTCCAAAACGGTCAGAGGCTGACAAAATTCACCATATGCAGCTGCCTCAGGATGCAGCAGCGGAAGCAGCCGACTCGCTGCAGATGGGCATTTTTGGACCTCTGGACGCGCATCCACAAGGAAGAATTGAGGCAGACGAAGAGGAAGATGCGGAAGGAGAGGAAATTATCGAAGAGGAGGTTACGAGGAAACGTGCCCCTCAGCAATTATCGAATGTGTCGCCAGCAAAACGACAACGGTTAAGCAATGGGTTGGAGAATGGCGCCGATGCACCGGCTGCAGTAACGGTGCCAGCATCAGCACCAACGGCAACAACAGCAACAGGAACAGGAACGGATTCCACCACAGCAGCACCGGCACCAGTAACGACACCTATGGAAATTGACAACCAGCCTGATAACCATGCATATCCTTCACCTCTCGAGGGTGAGCAAGCGCCAGAGCCAATGGTGCGGACTGACGGCCCTGAACAGGGTACCCAGGTAGACAAGGTCGAGGAGCTGGCTCCCGAGACGACCTTTATCCGTTTGGTATATGACGGCCAGAATCAAATTCAGGGAAACCGAGGCGCTACGCCATCACCTTCCTCGCCCTCTGGGCAAGACAATGCTCCCATCCTTTTGCGATGCGAGTGGAACCCAAGAGATCCGTCCATCCTCGCAGCTGGTGGCACCGATGCGCTAGCCCGTGTTTGGACAGTCCCTCGCGCGGGCCCCATCGAGCCGGGCCAAGATCACGTGTCACTTCAAGGTCACTCCCTTATCGATCGTGATGTGCCCCGCGATACCATAACGACGGCCATGTCGTGGACCAGCGATGGCGCTGCAATTGCAGTAGCCACAGACTCGAGGAACCATGCCTCGATCAATGTGTGGTCCGCTGAAGGCGCACATTTGCAGTCAATGGAATTATCAGAGCCTCCAATCATCAAGATGCTATGGAACCCTAACAACACAGCTCTACTAGCCATTTCCCCGGACAAGGGTGGTACTCTTATTACCGTTCACTACCCGCCCGCTGGAAACTCTCTGTCATATGTCCTCCCGGACCACAATATTGATGCTACACCTTTCGATGCAGCGTGGACTGGAGAAGCAGAATTCTTGCTATGTGGTGGCGACCTAATGCTATGCCTCCAATGCACAGAAACAACGATAGTGCAGGCCAGAAAGTTTGAGACCAAGGACGACGATCTATTTTCCCAGGTCCTTTTCGACGGACGTTCGCGACTGGCCGCTACGTCCAGCGACAAGGGCACACTTGACGTAAGAATTTACTCCAGAGTAACATATTGAAAAGAGATGCTAACTGTGGTATAGCTGTGGGATGAGAGTGGTCAGCGAAGGTCCATCTCTGCGCACCAAGGCACCATTACTGCGATGCAATGGCAGCCTCTGCCCGAAAACCAATCTGGACCTGACGACGAGCGTTTAATTGCGACTGGAGGAGACGACTGTGCAATTCTTATCTGGAATGCTCGAATGCCCGAAAGCAAGCCCAAGTGCTTCTTGACCATGGATTCACCAATTATGAGGCTCGCTTTCACGCCAGACGGTGCATTTATCGCGGGCGCGACATCAACTCAGATCTTGATTTGGAAAGTTGGAAGCTACGCTGTGCCGCGAGCAAGCTGGAGTCGACCGGTGCATCCAGGCTGGCTCAGCCCCAAGGCCAGTGCCGAGACGGACGAAGAAGATGAGCACTGCTTGTGCTGGGATGCTGATGGCCATAAATTGGCCTATGGCTCCAATAGCAGGGTGAGTCAGGGGATGGTACCATATGTTCAGTTGCACTCTGCTAACACTTGAAAAGCTTGCCATCATCAACTTCCGAAGATGACGACTACACCAAAAAGGATAACGTTTGCAACATTAATAGGATCTAGATGTGCGAGGAGGTAGTACGGAAGCCCTCATGCCAATTCGCTACAAGAAAAGGCGGCTTGTTCAGGCACGTCTTAGGAAGACAGTCGAATGGACTGTGATGCGAAATGGGTATAGTTGGAAGCCCTTAATGTCTATTCCCGCTTGGACATGGTTGAAGCAACCATTTGTACGAAACTGCGAACTCGCGAAAGCTCTCTTGTATAACACGACGACGAACTACGGCTGGCTGGCCACGAGGGTGAAAACTGAACTCTCTGATTGGCACATACACAACACTATCTGGGCACCTCTCTACGCACGAACTCTTTGTTGAATGAAGGAACATGGATAGAGGTTATAGGAGTACAAACGACATTGCTTTCATCGCATTACCTTTGTTTTCTTTTCTTTGTCTTTTTTAGGATCCAGGGGTTCTGAGGGCGGGCTGGTTTACCACGGGAGGTGAAGGCATACGAAGGGCAAGCAAAGTACTGGGGATGCGGTCTGATCTGAGATTTGGGTTCTTGGGGAGCCTCATACCCAGTCTTCACGGTGTTATTGTTTTTAGGGGGGGCTTCTGCGTTATTTGTACGATTATATACCATCTGGGGTGATGAAACGGCGCAGAAAAACACAAGAGGCTTGCTTTTACATATAAGGAGTTGAGATTGGTTCTAGCCAAACCGACGATGTCAGTAAAGCAATAGTTTCAAAGAAAATAACTAACATTATGACGTACCGCCGCCAACTACACAGAGTGAAAAGGGGGCTCGAATGGGAGGGAAGAGGCGCAGTAACATATTGGGTCAACAAGGTGACCTACATAACTTGCAGTTTGTTGGCTCGATACCGAGATGAAGAGTAATGGTGTAAAGACGGACGGAAGAGGTGCACTCGAGACTTTACAGTGATAGGGTATATATACGAGGGGCCATAGCGTCGGGACACATTCAGGTTTCTAGACCTTGCCTGATCAAAGCCAATCGGATCTGAAGAGTGTAGAATTCTCAGCTGTAGAGTTGTTGAGGCTCAGCACGACAGGGAATCTCACCTGTAGTCGTCTATATCAGGTAGCCGAGGATCTCATGGCCCCCCTCTCCCCGTCTCTTCTGGCGTAGTCATTTGTGACAGAAGGTCGTGATTGGAGGTTGCATTGCAGACTGAGACACCACGCACTATTTGCCTTGCATGTCTCAGCCTCAGCTGCAGATCGGAAAAGTATATAATGCATTATCATGGATGTGAGAGAACAGGTCATTGTGTGTGTGTGTGTGTGTGTGTGTGTGCGTGTGTGTTTTTTTTTGAGGCGTTTGACTTTGGTATTTGGCAATTGTTGCGTTATCTTGACAGGACTGTGAAGTGTTATGGAAAGGTTATAGAACAAGTAGGCGTATACATGTCGTAATGATTCTCTATCATGTGAGATGGCGTCTCCCTCATCTTAGACCACGGCATCACCGAGTCACTCACTCACTGTGAGTTAGTTGGTGCTTTCTATCGTCGATGGATGGTCTAGCCCCCCAAAATATTCCGTCCCCACAAAGTTTGGTTCGTTCGCCCGATTTTCCATTTCCCTTCGAGGCCATGTGCATTTGTATGTTCCCTGCATTAGCTCTGTATTTGCATTTCTCTTTTGTTTCCTCCTCTCTCTCTCTCTCTCTCTCTTTACTTTCGAGGTTTATGTAAGTGACGTGCGCCCCGCTTCCAATGGAGGGGTTGGTTCCTTTTTTCAAGGTCAGGCCCTGTCTCTCGCTTGTTGTCACTGGGAGTTTATTAGTTGAGCTGTATTGGATGTGAATGAATCTGAATGACTCGGGAAGTCATCAATCACTTTTTGTTTCTGCCTTTGTCTCATTATTTATAACGAGAAGCTGTTTATCGTCTCTGAACCACCTTCATCTTAAAAACCTCAAACATACATCTTGAGCACTATTCTCAAAGAAGCCAACAAACTCTGATCAACTCTCTTCCTACTACCACCAACCTCCACCAAAAATCATCCATAACACAATGTCTACATCAACACAACACCATCAACCAAATCGCTCGTCAGGATGGACGGAAGAAATGCGCGATAGGCAAGCCCGCGGGAAAAACCCATACAGCGAAGAAAGCGACGTGAGCGATGGCGAGCCAAGGCGTCTTGGACCGCGGTATCGTTCTTCGGCTTCACGATCTTTCAGCGCCGACGCTGATTCCTACAGTCCCGTTTTTGAAACACACGTAGAGAGAGAACGGAGAGGAGAGGCTATGTATATTCTGGATAACCATGCGGCTCTCATGGCACATGCGCAAGCGACCGGCGATGTATGTATCATCACCATATTAATATTGAAAATACTAGTCGTGCTAAACCATCGTGTACAGAGCATCGCTGGGCAACGCCTTCGATTTATGCGCCAATTATGTGGCTTCGAAGATAAGCACGACGACACCAGCACGGCGAGGAGTAAACAGAGTCGCCGAGTTAGTGATAAAATCTCTCGATAGTACAGAGTTCTCGTCATAGGAAGGGAGAAGGCGGCCCTTGGTGAGATAGGGATCTTTTAGCAAACCATCACAAGCCTTTTATAATGAATCACGACTTTCAAGTAATAGAATTGAATGAACCTGTATTTGCTTATCCATGCAGCTGTAGTAAATGTTTGCTGTTAGTAACCGCCATCTGGTTCAAATCTCTGGTGCAAGTAGATGAAATCAAATAAATACTGGCATTTTGCCTCTTCTAATTGTCGTTATAGTCTTGTGCTGCTAACATCTAACATCGACGTGTATGCGTGTACCGCTGTGTATGTGAATGTGTCTGTTCCTTATGCGTTTGTCCACCAACTACCTGTCCCATAAGTACTTCTCCAAGTCCGCCGTCTTGTATGTCCTGATTCGCTTATCAACAAGTTGAAAACAATGTCAAGATGCATGTGCGGAAGTCCAAATCCATTCCGTACAAAAAAGACTACAAGAAAGCGATACAATGTTCAAACCAATGTGCCCAGAAAGAAAACGCCGGCAAATGCTGTATCGGACATGTAAAATCCGCCCCTTTGTATCAAAAAGAAGAAAGAAAAAAAAAAGTCTAAGCATATCTCATACTGCGCGTCCTCTGTTGCTGCCAGCCGTTGTTGTTATCAATTGGGGCGTACATATAGGGGCCTTGTTGGTTTGGAACAGGGCCCCGAGGATATCCTGGCCACGCGCCCATGGCTGGTTGTTTGGCTGCCCTGCGGCGAGCTATGCGTCGCTTAATACAGCTGAAGCAGCAGCAAGAGATGGACAAGAGGAGGAGTGCAGCAAGAACGCAACCCACGGGGATGGCAATATTCTTGTTGTTCTTGAACCAGTTCTCAATCTCCTTCCACGTCGAAGCGCCCTCGCAGCTACCATTCTGACATCGGCCGCCGCCGCCGCAAGGTGTACCATCGAGGAAGTTTTGGTTTCGTTGCGTACAGAAGCCATCGCCTGATGCCTGGCAAGACAAAAGACAGCTGTTGGTACAAGCCTTCACACTGGAGGATGTCGTATTTTGATAGTTTGCTCGGCACTGCTCATCTCGCGATGTACACTGACCAGATGCGCACTGGAGGCTATCACCACAGTCTGTGCCATCGTCGCTGTGTTTGTCCTTGGGGCATGTCGCGCTGCTTCCTGTGCACTTCTCCTCGGGATCACAAGGGCCTGTGCTCGATCGACAAACAGTACCTGAAGATGCGAACTTGCATTTATCCGTGCAGCACTCTTCGTTCGAGTTATCGCACTCAGCCTGGCCCTTGAATTTGCAAGTCTTTGCATCACAGCAAGGATTATCGCCACAGCTGGCCTCACCGCCGCAGTCGCAATCTTCGCCTTCTTCGACGATTCCATTACCGCACTGCTGGCCCGAGATGGTCTTGACGTTTCTGTTATCAGTGAGGCATTCCGTATTAACATTACGTCTGAAACCTGAGCAGATGTTTCCAATGGTGCAAGGAGAGAATTCACTGATTCCCTCCCTTGAAGATGGGTTCATGATGAAGTCACCCTGAGCATCACACGAACTCTTGCTCAAGGGGCAGCACGACTGCGCATCGGACGAGACTGGACAAGTCTGAGAAGTGCAATCATGGACGGCACCGAAAGTATGCCCTGTCTCGTGAGCAAATACCTGCCATTCTGCCGAAGTCTTGACAACCACATTGGCTCCAGCAACTGTCTCGTTACGACCTCCAGTGTTGGAGTTGGCTGAGGCCCCGGGGCGGCAGAGCTGACCCAGCCATGCAAGGCCAACAGCAGAGTCGGTGTTGCAAGTGCTCAGAAGAGTCCAGTAGGCGTTGCTGTCCTCATTCTGACCGCGCCAGGCGGAAAACAAGTTAAGGCGATCGGACAAGTCGACGCTGTTGGAACACTTCTGGTTCCAAGGAGCTGTATCCGATGGGCTTCCGGGGCATGATCCGTCACTGATGGTGAGGTTCTGGATACCCAGCGTAATGTTGAAGCTCTTTTCGTAAACTTCGGAGGCATCATTGACCATCCTTATGACATTCTTCCTCAAAGCTTCAGTAGAGTTAAATGTGGAAGTGTATCCACAGTCAGTTGCGATTCCTAGAAGGGCAACCCTTCTGCTAGTTGGACAGCCGTTCACAGAACCAATTGTAGACTCGAGGTCAACACTCGAACCGTCGTTCCCTGTGCCTGTGTCGATAGATTGGCGACCGAAAAGGGATTTGGTGTTTGCCGCGCCAAATGTGTCAAAGTCTTGGAGCTCATGAAACTTGCTGTTGAAACCCAATGTGTCAGAGTCACAGAGTGCAGCCGAAGCCCCACGCCTCTTGAGCTCAGTAGGATTAAAAGACATGATATCCGAGTCCCGCCAGACAACCATAACATCATCCCGAGCCTCTGATGCTGACAGAATAGGGTCATCTTCATGTCGAACTTGCTGGTAGTTGGTGCCGGTATGGATATGGTGATGGTTGCCGTCGATCCGCAGAGTGCCCTCAAAAACAGGTTCCTTTCCATCGCGATGCATCGTTATCCTTGCCCAGCCAGCATTTGTCCAACCTTCCCGTCCGACTCGCTGAATAAACACATGTCCCTTGAATACTTTTTCGTCCTCCCGGTTTACTGTCTCGACAGATCGCACGGCACCGTCGGCGCCAATGTGAGTAATAGCGAAGTTCTCGTGCAGAATGTCGTGGTTCGGTTCAAGCTTGAGGCGGATCTTTTGTTGTCCATTGTGTAGTGAGAATAGGAGATCAAAGTGCGAGTCGGCGCGTATACGGTGTGATGGTGTGTTGATTACAGGCTCATCGATGAAAGATATATAGTTAACGGCGTTGCGCTTAACTGAGCTCGCTATTCCGAGGATGTTAGAAGACTGCCCCGGACTATGAGGCAAATTTCGAGTGTTGAACATACCTAGTGAGGTTTCAAAGAACAAAGCCACACCCGCAATAGCGGTCGCAATCGACCGCAATGATACCATGGTGTTTATCGGACCTCGAACGGTCCTGGGAGAGAAATGGCGACGCGCCGATTGAGAGAGATATCACTGCAAGGCCATACAGTAACACAGAAGAAACAGTCGAGTTGAGGGGAACGGATGTTGTAAGATGAGAAGTAATCAAGGTGAGACGAAGATCGTCAGACGGAGCGGCCGAAAATAGAGTCGGAAGTATGACGGAACTTATTAGGAACGTCAAAGGAGAATGTGGAGAAAGAAGTCAGAGTCCAAGTATCTCGAGGTAGAACAAGAAGGATAGATACACAAGGAGGAGGAGGAGGAGGAGGAGAAGAAGAAAATATTTCGAAACGGTTAATCGTGTAGCATGATCAGCATGAGATCTGAATAATACAGTACATGGAACTAAGGTACGGGATGGATATTTCAGCTCACTCCAGTCCGATTGTAGGGAGTTGGAAAGGCAAAACAGAGTGTGGCGGAGGGTGCTTAGAGCCTGTTGGCTGTTAGGTCAGGTTAGATCCTTCCAACGCCGTTGGCTTTAACCTCTTACGCCAAGGGATCCAAGGTTCCCGAGGGCTGGGGTGTGGATGCTGGAGGGACAACCAAGTCTCTTGGCCAGCGAATCACGAGCCAAAGGCCGCGCGGTTCTCCCACTGCATAGCCTCCCTAACAACAAGCGTCACGCCTGTCAGCCATTACTAGACTAGCAACTGTCAACTTTGCCGTGAATCTCATCTCAGAGTTGTTATGAAACTCAGTGTTAACGGATGTTGACAGATCCATCTTCGAGGCTTGGCAACAGAAATCGATAACCCTTGTATTCAGCATACAGCTCAACTCCGATTAATAGTGCAGTCCATCTGATTACAGGCGGCCTCCCAAAGCCTCACCGGTGCATCCGACCGAGGTCAATATGTTTCCGCCCTCGTATCTTTTCATCCAACCATTTACAATCCTAGACTAGACTAATCTTCCCCGCTGCTAGTCATTTACATCTTCAAGTTTCTTGGCATTGACGAGTTTGATATTTATCGGACATAAAAGGTGTTGATGACACACTTTATTACCCAGATAAACGATAGACTCTGCTGCCACGTTGTTGCTACTTTATCGCGCTGTCCCAAAATTTCTTATCAAACGCCGTGGCTGAAAAGGCTTGTTTTACAACGATGTCACGATGTCATCGGGAACTCATTTACATCATTGCTCTTTAAATACCTTAGGTATACGAGCCAAAGAATCAAGTCGGCCCCTCAACTTTACGCAGCCTCCAGTCAGCGGGAAATAAAAATTACCTACTCTCAAACTATCCCACCCTTGCAACTCACACACCAGCAGCCCTCAAAAACGATGACGACTTCATCACCCTTGGCACTCCAGTGGGACCATCTATTGGCGCCTTTGGCTCGTGGAGCTGGTTGATATCTCTGCAACTGTGAAAACCGTTCAAGTCCTTTCTCGTTCTAGACCTCCCCTGAAGCTTAAATCTTGGAACGTCGTTAAAAATTATCGTGACCGTTTGCTCTTCAGCTTCATCCCACTTGATATCCCACTTCAAAGCGATCTGTGTCCACGCGTCCTTTGGAAGCTGGCGTAATAGGCTGTTTTTCTTCATCCAAATCTCCTCCAAGTCAAACTTAACAAAAGGAAACATCCAGCCATTCGAAGACAGGTTCGTGCAGAACCTTGTTTTGACATCAATCACTTGTTGTGGTTGCAGTTAGGTTCTTTGACACCACTACCCTGCACCACGGACGTCATTGATGTCTTAACCAATGTTTCATTATTGGACTTTCTTTTTGCCTTGCTAGCTTAAAAAACATGTGAGAAAAATTAGACCGCAATGCTCATAAATCAACCTCATAAAAATGGTTCTTAAGCCATCAAGATCCTCTTCCAGGTCGTGGCTGAATCCAACATCAACCCCAAACACCGAGCGGGAATCTGATTCCAGGCCGCTTCCGTTGTCGGCAAACTATTCCTTTCCCGCTTGCCTTGTATCCATGGTATATAACTCCACTAGATAATATGCATCATGTCTTTATAACCCTTTTTGTCACTGACCTCACTTGCGCTTGGCATCGTGAACAGCCTTGATAATCTTCTCAACAACAGAAGGATCAGAAAGCTGTGTGTTATGTTAGCTACAAATGCCACTTGAGGTAATTGAAGGAGATGACTTACAGTAGTAATGTCTCCGAGCTGGTCCTCCTCACCAGCAACAATCTTCCTCAATACTCGTCGCATAATCTTGCCACTTCGTGTCTTGGGCATGTCAGGCACGACGTACACCGCCTTGGGAGCAGCGAAAGGACCAATGCTCTTGCGCACTTGGACAATAAGCTCCTTGCGCAGAGCATCACTTGATTCAACGCCCTCTTTGAGATCAACAAAGGCATTCACAGCTTGGCCAGTAAGCTCATCAGCGATGCCGACGACAGCTGCGTCAGCAACAGAGTGGTGCTCCAACAGAGCAGCCTCGATCTCAGCAGTGGACAATCGGTGGCCGCTGACATTGACGACGTCGTCAACGCGACCCCGAATCCAGTAGAAGCCCTCGTGATCTCTAGCAGCTCCGTCTCCAGTGAAGTAATAACCCTTGTAGACATCAAGGTAAGTCTCTCTGTACCGGTTATGGGCTCCCCAGACGGTGCGAGCCATGCTAGGCCAGGACTGCTTAAAGGTCAGTACACCCTCGACGTCGTTTCCGTGAATCTCTTCGCCGGAAACAGGATCGATGAGAGCGGGCTCAACCCCAAAGAAGGGCAAAGAACAACTGCCTGGCTTGGTTGGTGTAATTCCAGCCAAGGGCGTGAGAACATGAGAACCAGACTCGGTTTGCCAGTAAGTCTATGATCAATGTTAGCGGCGGCCACCAAACCGATGCCTATGAAAAACTTACATCAACAATGTGGCACTCCTCCTTTCCAATAACTTCGAAATACCACTTCCAGATCTCGGCGGCGATAGGTTCGCCGACCGAGCCCAGTACGCGAAGGTGAGCGAACTTGCCACGAACATGCTCGTCACCGGCACGCTTCAGCAGTCTCAAAGCGGTGGGGGCAACGTAGAACTGAGTAACGTTGTGTCTCTCGATGATGTCCCAGTATCGCGAAAAGTTGGGGTAGGCAGGTGTACCCTCGAATACAACTGTGGATACACCGAGCATAAGAGGAGCATAAACGACATAGGTGTGACCGGTAATCCAGCCGACATCACCACCACAGAAGTATCTATCGCCCTCGTGGATGTCAAAGACATACTTGCCGGTCATAGCAGCGCCGAGGAGGTACCCGGCGGTTGTATGCAGGACACCCTTAGGCTTGCCAGTGGAGCCGGAGGTATAAAGGAGGAATAGAGGGTCCTCGGAAGCGACAGGCTCGGGAGGGAAGTAGTTGGGCCACTTTTCAACCTCCTCATGCCACCAGAAGTCACGGCCGCTGGTCCAGGGAATTTCTGAGCCAGTACGCTTGTAGACAAGGACGTTCTCAACAGCAGGGCACTGCTTGAGAGCGTCATCAACAATCTTCTTCGTGCCAATCAACTTGCCACCTCGCTTGCCTTCATCAGTTGTGATGACAACCTTGCAGCCGGCGTCGACAACACGGTCGCGGAGAGAGTCGGAAGAGAAACCAGCAAAGATAACGGAGTGCACGGCACCAATACGGACACAGGCCATGAGAGCGATGATGGCCTCGGGAATCATGGGAAGGTAGATAGCAACGGTATCGCCCTTGCGGACACCCATCTGCTTGAGAACCCAGGCGGTACGAGAGACCTCTCGGAGGAGCTCTCCGTAGGTGACATTGCGACCCTCGGTGGGCTCGTCGGCCTCATAAATGATGGCAACACGATCGGGGTCCTTAAAAGCATGACGGTCGACACAGTTGTATGAGGCATTCAGGCGGCCCTCGTTGAAGTAGGAGACATCAGCATTGAGAAGAGAACCACTTCGGGTGGTCTGGAAGTCGCGGTCCCAGGAGATGAGCTCGCGTGCGCGCTCAGCCCAGAACTTCTCGGGTTGAGTGATGGATTCCTTGTAAAGTCGCTTGTATTCTTCGAGGTCTATGAGAGTGGGTCAGCTCATGTTGAGGCTCCGGTGCGGAAGCCGGGATCACTTACTGGCAAGGTGGGGCCGGTGGGGATGCTCTGCCGGGTTGCAAGGTTAGTATGAGCCAGGTAAACGGAGCACGATGGAGTCAAGAATAAGCAAAGAACCACACAGCAGGGTCTAGCGGGAGACACTGCGGCGAGTAATTTTGCCTCAATAGAAAACAAAGGGGCGCAATTGACATACTAGCAAACATGCGCTGAGGAGGGTCTAAGCTGAAAGTTAGCGATGCAGCTCCAACGACAGGTAAAGTTGGTTGCGCAAACTTACGGTAGGTATCAACGAGATGAGCCTCAGCGACTACAGGAGCCTTTGTCTCTTGAGCGGGAGCGGGAGCCTCCTCAGCTCTCAATGAGACAGTTTCGGTGGCTGCAGGAGCGGGAACAGGAGAAGCGACGGCGGCTGGGATGGCACTCTTGGGGAGAGACTCGGGAGCCGAAGTCCTGAGCTCCTGGGGCATTTGGGGTTGCTCGACGGCGGTTGCCATTGTGTCTGTCGCTGGGGGTTGATTTCAAAATAGTTTTTTTTTTCTTCGTTGAGCGTTGCGCCTGCAGGTGCGACGTTGATGGCGGGGTAGCGTGACCGTGTAGCTTGTCAGAACTGCTTGTACTTGCAGGACTCACAGCTTTCGGTGTTGCTGTTCTATCGAGATACAGAGATCGCGCAGTTGAGTTGTAGGTACCTGAATTGGAGGAGAGGTTGGAGAAGACAATGAAGAGTAAAGTAGAGAGGAAGTGTTTAGTTGGATTTAGAGTAGGGGGAGGAGCTGGAGAAATAGTTGAGACGGATCCAAAGGTTTGATGAGGTCCTGCTTGCGGGGGGGAGCTTTCTTTATGGCAAATGGGTCCATCATCATTGGAAGGCCCGGCCGGCTGTTGTGACTTGTCACTGGTACCTGCACCAACTGGGATCAGTCTCAGTGGTGTTGGCACCAAACCCGAGCTGCGGCCGGCGAACCGGGGGGGTCTTGCCGTGATCCTTTCCCCCGAGCCACCTCAAGTCCCGAATAACCAGTAGCGAGTTAGCGACTCACATCCGCTGGAAATTCTGTAATAGTGCATACAACCTGAAAGTTTGATAGTCGTTATTGATCGTCACCAAAGATTCACACTTGAATTCTCGGCATTCAGAGTGGCCAATATCCTAAACACGGCATCTGCCCGTCAGCAATATGAGCCTTGGAAATAAGATGCGACTTGACGTCGGCATTACAAAAATGCCAATGTGATATACATACAAGAACTTGTGGACTGTGGCCGCTACATTTGATACTCTTTTGCCGCGCCATGTATCCTATTATCCTCCCGGCCATTCATCCATATCAGACCGCATCGGTTCTAGCCCGAAGCCCTACGCCCGAGAAAGAATGCATTATTGGTTTCACTAGCTTTTCTGCTTTTGTCTTCCTTATAACACGATGGCCTGAATGCTACCATCTACTTTATTACCATGCTGTCTGGCCTATGCTGGTTTTTCTTGTCATTCTCTACTGGAAACACAGCGCAGATAAAGTTCACTTCGACTTGGTTGAATGATACATGCCGTAATTACGTAGCACTGCCCCCGATAATTAAGGATGGCCGTATCTTCTTCAGGCTTCCACTGGACGTTACCTAGGTAGGCAGCCATAATCATTGACATGTCGCACTCTGTTGTTGGTGATGAATTAAATTAAGAGAAATATACTTGAGATAATAGGTAATGAGATACTAGAGTTTCTACTAGCATTGATACCTTCTCAGCTCTCATTACTGGAGGCTCATGCTGCATAGTAACATGACTTCGAATTTGATATCCTCGACGATGCATTGGCATATCCACCTATCAAGAATTGGCGTCATCAAATCCCTGTACTAGCTAGCTTGCCGAACTATCTGCGGCAGCCGGATAAACAAATGCTTCAAGGTCAACAGAAGATTATTTCTTAAACAGAACCGGTGATGTCAGCCAGCAGACAGAGAGCCAAAGCATGCACAATTAGGTGTGTCATCACCGCCAGAGTAACATTCCGGCTACTATGATTGAGATATTACAGAACATTACTCAGGAAGTATGATTGAACAGCCTTGGGAAGAGATGCATCCACCTCAGGGAGCAAGAAAACTTCAGACCCTAAGTTTAGGTGTCAAAAATAATTAGTCTAAAGGTTAGTTAAGCCTCACCTAAGTTTACCTAAGTCTTTTTGTCATTTAGGATTGAGTTCCTGAAGTTTTCTTGCCTCTCCTTGATCCAAAATGACGGAGCCGCTATGGGGCCGCACACAGAAGAGTACCGATAGCCAAAACGTGTTATGTGATTGATCGTAGTCACGAAGGAGGTGGAGTTTTGGGAGGCCGGCAATATAGTGGAACCCGGTTAAGGCGTTGCATTTCGCCAATGCAGGACAACACTGACCCTGTCTGTCGACAGCGAGCCGAGATCGCTACCACGATGAGTACCCTGTTCGGAGGGTTCAGTGCTCTGGCTCCCAACTGGCGACACTTCCAGCAGTAACGTCTGCAACAGGATATACGGCGTGTTTCCTTATCTACTGGTTGTGCTCTTATTGCCGTTTCGAGGCAATCGGTTTTAATGGGCTTCAATTTGACCCCACATTGTTGCAGCGTGGCAGCTGCAGATGCCCCTCACACGCCCCCCGCATTCGGGGTCAAGATTTGTACAACTTGATTGGCCTATCTTAGCCTCCGACTTCGCCCCTTCATGGCTAAACATTCAGGGTCTAATTCCCTGTGAGTTCCCTCAACAAAGTTGAGTTTGTTAGGACATTTCCGTTGTCCCTCTGCGGGTCTTTGTAGAGAATATTGTATGTACTCTATACTTCCCTCTTTTGGAGAATGTTTTTTACATATTTCTGATGCAGCACCTTTGGTACGGTATTGAAGATTGTGTACCAAAGTGACTCGAACATATATAACACAAATTTGGAGACGAGGACATTGTTCTACGTGCTACTGCATTTATCAACATGTGTACAACATGTGTCTCAAAGATCACTAATTTCATAGATTCTGTAACGAAAAATAAAGGCTAAAGCGATTCTCCGTGTCGCCGCTAGCTTCCCGCAAGATCGCCCATCATGATGACCGTCCCCAATTGGTATCCTCGTGTCAATCTTTCAAGTCAATCCCTGTCCCCATGTTGATCTGTGCCCCAACGGTCGGTTCGACGTGCATCTCATAGCCGAAGCCACTGAACCCCCAAGATTGTGGCTTCGCCCGTAATTCCAGCCACGCTTTAGATCTAGAATGTTGCCGGCTGGCCGTATCTTCGGGACTCGACCGAGATATTGTCATAAAGTGATGCAATCAACGAATGGAACTTGTCCGTTTGCCATGACCGCCTTTCCTTTCCCATGCAGTATCCTGAACTTGCACTCGTTGGAAAGACAGTTCACGCACACACTACGGAGGTCAGATCTGGCTCCTCCTCTCATCCAGCCGGTCTTCCTCATGAGTTCCCGCGGTTATTCTCAGTGGTGAATGCGGCATCACACGGTAAACTTTTGTTTTTCACTAAAGTTACTGAAGAGGATATCGATTACTCCCATATTCGTAGTAAACTAGCTGGCTTAAGTTTTACAGATCTCTTCTCATCCTGGCCGCTAAAGAAACTGAAATAAAAGATATAATAACTTACCAAACAGGCATCTCTATAGTAGACCAACAACGGACTTAGCATGGTAAGTTTGTCAGTATCAGTGATGCTCTCCAACTTGTAGGAAATACCATATAGCCAATAATACTCCTTCCATTTCTCCATGCGTTCTAGCCAGGCACACGGTATCTAAACAAGGTTCCGTTTCCCCATCCTCATCCCCCGCTTCATCATGACCCTCCGTATCGGGCCCGGGGCTCCACGGTATGTTTCTATAGTAAGGTGTTTCAAGTTTGACGTTTAACGAGACCCGTGTGTACTCTTTAGAGCCAATATCTCTTGTTCAGTCACTTCACAATATGACCATGATTCTCCTTTACCAGCTTATATCATGCAGTACATTACAAGAGTTATGACTGGTAGTGAGATAGAGTGAAGCATCGACACGCACGTACCGTCGAGTTCCGTAGATTTTGCTACATCAACCTTCCTAAACGCCGAATATCCTCTAGTATAATTACATATCCATACTCATCAAATACATCTCGACAATTCTCATGAACTTCGCCACGAAAGCTTCCAGATGGAATATAACCTTGGTTCCGGTCTTGATACGATGCTCATAGAAAGCCGCCCACTGAATAACCTCGCCCTTCAATCCATCGTCAATGAGGGCAATCAGCTTGAACGCCAAGGTCTTGAGGATAGTAGTGGGGGGGATGCAGTGTGTCAAGAGGTCGTAAAGCTTTGACCGCACCTGCAGGATCCTGGCTGGCGAGTGTTCTTCCAGGATCTCCTTTGCGATCTGGCCGATAAGGGCCTCCCAATCTGCCGGTGGGATGACTGTGCTATCAGTGACTTTCTCACTATCAATTAGGTTAGTCTTTACTTCACGCCACAGCCATCAACTTCGTTAGGGGAAACGTACTTTTGTGCATGGACGGCTTCGTACATCAAGAGAGCTCGTCGAAGGTTTCGTCCACTCTCCTCCGCTATTCGCTTGTGAAGACCCTCCACAACGGGCCAGCCCTCTTTCTTCGCCGATACGGCTAGCACATCACATATTTCCTCGTGCGTTGGGGCCGCTACTCTGACCAGTAGAGTTCTTGAGCGAATCGGAGCAATAATATTGGCAGTCGAATTCGCCAAGAGGATTAGTCGTAGGTTGGGCGAGTACTTTTCCATCGTTCGTCGCAGAGCTGCTTGTGCATCTCTCGTCAGGTGGTCCGCTTCGTTGATGACCACGACTTTGAACTTTTGCTTCGCTGATTGATCCACCTGTTGCGTTTGCGCAACCTCTTTAAGAAGGTCCTGAACAACAACTCTGTCGTAGTTTCCAACGTCGGATGGTGTGATTTCGAGGTGATAGACGGAGGCGACAATGTTGAACTCGAGCTTGCGATTGCTAGTCGTCTGGAATACTCGAGCATCGATTTTGATCTTCTCCACACCTGGTCCATAGAGCTCCTTCAGCGTAGCGACGATTCGGGTTTTCTTTCCAGCACCTGAAGGTCCGTACACAAGTAAGTGAGGAAAGTCACCGCTCTGGGCCTGAAAGTGATACTAGTCAACAATGCTGCTCATCCAGGCCAGGCTTATTGACTTACAAGAGAGCGAAGACGATCTGACAACTCATTATGGTATGTGAGGGTCTCAAGAGACCGAGGTCGGTGCTTGTCAACAATAAGTGCCATCGTGGAAGCTGCTTGGTCTGGAGATGAGAATTGTGTCGAGACAGCTTTTTGGGAAATGGTGGAAGACGCGTTGTCGCGTAAAGTGGCAGAGTGGATGATGTCTTGAAAATGAAGTGGACCGTGCACAGCATCCAAGTGTGACCGACATCCGTTCAGCAGGCAACGAGCGATAGGATAGGTATTGCACGAATTAAAATTGTTTCGACAAGGAAAAGCATTTATGGTCGCCAAGAAAAGATGAACTTTATCGTCGGTTCTATGCCGTTGTAAGACCATTGAATATAAATCTCATTTTGTTTATTTCCAGAATTAGTAGATCCAGAATTTGGTATTCATACAAGTTACAACAACAGATCTACACCTCTATAATGTACATGGCATTGTCTCATCAGTCTAAATCTCTAGGGGTTGCGGGAAGCTTCAGAAGTGCTCCCGACCAGAGTCTCAGTTGTAGGCGACGAAGCCTCCAGCAGTTCAACGGGAGCAATGTGCCGTCGAGGTCTTTTCAACTCTTCTAGAGTCACGCCGTCCAACTTGGTGATTCCAACCATGGGAGGCTCTCCCTTCTTAACGAATTCCCATTGACCTGAGATTGTGATTAGTTGTGCTCAATAAATAAGGTTGTAAGATATTCACCAGGCAGCTTGTTACCAGCCAAACGGAAAGCATCTCTCACAACTTGCTCGTGAAGTCGTCCTCGGATTTCGAACAGTATCTGGCTAACAGCCATTCGGGTTGCCCAGTGATCGAAGGAACCTTTACCCTTACCCATACGCATCTGTAAAGCCATAAGCCGATGTTCCACCCAAGTCCGGGAGGGCCATCCTTACATCGTTACCGCTGACATATACACCGACGTTACAGTTCTTTCGCTTATACAATCGGTATTTTTGACCTCGAAGTCGCACTTTAATGGTGTCCTCGGCCATCTTCAATTGCTTGGCGCTGATTCTTCGGTGGTGATCCGTCATTCGCAGACCATAGTCGCCCCAAATCACTGTCGTACCCTTGGTCGAACCACCTGTAGCCACACGAGGTCGTCCCTTTGCCATCTTCTTCTTTCGGTTCAGGTTTGGCTCAAGCCAGTTGCCCAACATTGAGGGGGTCGTCGAAAAGGCTCGGACATTTTGAGGTCGTCGAATCGCATCAAGGGTCTTCGAAGATTGCCAAAGAGGGGCGTGAAGTTGTCGCAGAGGCGAAGAGGCACATAACCTCAATCCCTGGAAGGCATTGAGCAATGCCGAGGTGTTAGCGATCTTCATGGCGGCGACCGGAGTTGACTTGAAGCTGCCTCGAACAACGGAGCTCCAGAAAATCTTCCCGATGCCGAAGGTGGGCTGATATTGAGGCCTAAATTTCAAGGCTCACAACCTGGAACCACTTTAGCTCGCAGTCACGGACCTCGCGTCAGCTTCGCGTTTGATAGGAGCTACCGTGCACGTCACTAGACTCGGACTTCTAGGCTGCTCCTTGATTGCCTGGGAT
This sequence comes from Fusarium oxysporum Fo47, assembly GCF_013085055.1. Taxonomy (NCBI): domain Eukaryota; kingdom Fungi; phylum Ascomycota; class Sordariomycetes; order Hypocreales; family Nectriaceae; genus Fusarium; species Fusarium oxysporum. Next base: position 2,379,337 of record NC_072840.1, on the reverse strand, counting down.
TCACGTTACCAATCCTCACCCAGGCAACATTGGCGCATGCCATTAAAACGGTCGATGCACTTCTTCAATCACAAGTAAAACAAGAAGAGAAAAAAGCGAGATCGCCAAAAATGCCTTCTGATATCCGGTCTTTCTTTGGACCCAAGGGTGGTGGCGCCCCAAAACCTGCCCCAAGAAGAGCTGAGGAGCTGGCCAAGAGCAAGCGCACAAGTAAGCCAAACGATACTACTCTTGGACTTACAACGGTACTAATATAAGTTCAGAGGGAAGAAAGGTCGTTGAAGATAGCGACGATGACGAAGATGAAGCACCAGAGTAAGTTGTTTTCCTTCCACTTGTTATTACAACCAAGCTGATCCCAAGTAGAGTGCAAAAGCCTACCACTAAACCCGCACCAAAGAGAAAATCCAAGTTTGTCTTTGACTTCTGTCTTGTCAATTGCCCTCTGATTGACTTTTTACAGGGAGGAGGAAACTAAGGGCGTGGCTATTTCTGCTGATGATTACTTCGCTTCCGCAAAGAACAGCAAGCCTACAAGTTCAGCAACACCCAAAAAGCCTGCTGCAAAGCCTGATATTCCCGTTCGATCAAGTCCCCGAGGAAAACCTACTGCTTCGAAGCCCGCAGCACCAGCGAAGAATGGCAAAGCCCCTGCCACACGAAAATCAACAACCTCTTACTCACGCCACAATGCCGATCAGGATTCTGATGCTTACATGGATGACGGAGACGAAGACGACGAAGATATCTTTGCAGCTGATGCCAAGGGTGGAAGTAAGCGCAAGAATGACGACTACGAGGAGGACGAATCCGAGGATGAGGAACTTCCTAAGCCAAAGCGAATAGCGACCCGAGGCCGCCCATCCGCCGTCAAGAAGGAAGAGAAGGAAGAAGAAGTCAAGCCTGCAGCAAAAGGCAGAAAGCGAAAATCTTTATCCGAAGACTCAGAAGAGTCTGAAGAAGAGGCTCCACGCAAGAAAGCGGCTACAGCCAAACCTAAAGCTGCAGCCAAACCTCGGGCTCCAAGAAAGAAGAATGACGAGCCTGAAGATGATGAGATCAAGGATATTCTCGACAGTGTTGCTACCGTTCGTGCCCCTACACCACCGCCCAAAGATGCCAATGCCAAGTTTGATTGGCGAAAGAACGCATTCGGAGGCGGTAATGCATCTGCTCAGCCAGCTGCAGGTGCAGCTGACCTTCCTGAAGGTGCGGATGAATGCTTGACTGGTCTTAGTTTTGTCTTCACGGGTGTTTTGCAGACCATCAGTCGTGATGAGGGGCAAGCTCTTGTCAAGAGGTATGGTGGTAAAGTTGTCGGTCAGCCAAGCAGCAAGACAAGCTTTGTGGTTTTGGGAGAAGACGCTGGGCCAAGTAAGCTGGCAAAGATTAAGTCTATCGGAATCAAGACAATTGACGAGAACGGACTTTTCGAACTGATCCGCAAACTTCCTGCATTTGGAGGTGGCGGCAAAGGGGCCCAGAAGGCCCAGGAGAAGAAAAAGGCCGAAGAAGACAAAGTCAAGAAACAAGTTGCAGAGATGGAGGCCGAAGAGAAGGCTCGAAAGGCAGAGGCTGCGAAGGCCGCCAAAAAAGCGGCCGCTGCTGGAGGCCCTCCTGTGAAGGCTGCTGCGGCACCCCCCGTTCAGTTACTGACTTCAAAGTATGCGCCCACACAGCTCGGTCATATTTGTGGCAATAAGGCCCAAGTCGAAAAGATCCAAAACTGGCTCAGAAACTGGCCAAAACACAAGAAATACAACTTTCAAAGAAGAGGTGCTGACGGGATGGGTGGCGAGCGCGCCATCATCATCTCTGGACCCCCTGGAATCGGCAAGACAACGGCTGCTCACCTAGCTGCGAAGCTGGAGGGATATGACGTTTTGGAGAGCAACGCAAGTGATACTCGAAGCAAGAAGCTCGTCGAAAACGGAGTGAGCGATGTGATGAACAATACGTCGCTTCTCGGGTACTTTGCTGGCGATGGCAAAGATGTGGATGCAACCAAGAAGAAGATTGTTCTCATCATGGATGAGGTTGACGGTATGTCTGCGGGCGATCGAGGCGGTGTTGGTGCATTGGCAAAGTTCTGCAAAAAGACACAGGTTCCCCTGATACTCATCTGTAACGAGCGAAGACTGCCCAAGATGAAGCCTTTCGACCATGTAGCTTTCGACATCCGATTCAATCGCCCAACGGTGGACCAAGTTCGATCTCGCGTCATGACTATTTGCCATAGAGAAGGGCTCAAGCTTCCTCCTTCTGTGGTAGATGCTCTCATCGAGGGAAGCAACAAAGATATTCGACAGATCATCAATATGATTTCCACGGCGAAACTAGACCAGACAAGTATGGACTTCGACCAGAGCAAGGCCATGTCTAAGGCTTGGGAAAAGCACGTCATCCTTAAACCATGGGACATCTGTCAAAAGATGCTGGCAGGTGGATTGTTCACCCCCGCAAGCAAATCAACACTCAATGACAAGATTGAGCTCTATTTCAACGACCACGAGTTCAGCTATCTTATGATACAAGAGAACTATCTCCGAACAAAACCTATGGCCTTGAATGGAAAGGGGTATAACCAACGCGAGCTCAAGCTCAAAGCTCTCGAACTGTTCGATAATGCAGCAGAGAGCATCAGCGACGGAGACCTTGTCGATCGCATGATTCACGGACCTCAGCAACATTGGAGCTTGATGCCCACACATGCTGTGTTTAGTACTGTCCGCCCCGCCAGCTTTATAGCAGGCCAGCTCATGGGCTCCAACTTCACGTCGTGGTTGGGCAACAATAGCAAGTACGGAAGGTTGGGCAGATCGATTCGAGAGGTTCACTCTCACATGCGCCTCAGATCTTCTGGCGATCATAACGAGATTCGCCAGCAGTACCTTCCTATCCTTTGGACGCAGCTTGTAGATCGTCTACAAAAGCAGGGCAACGAGGCAGTGCCAGAGGTCATTGATCTGATGGACAGTTACTACTTGACTCGTGAAGATTTCGATGCTGTTCAGGAACTCGGTGTCGGACCGATGGACGAGGAACACGTCAAGATTGAGACCAAGACCAAAGCTGCTTTCACCCGAACGTAGGTTGACCATTAACCCATGCTCCGACATGCAACTAACGAGCTCTCTAGATACAATGCAATGAGCCACCCAGTTCCCTTCATGAAGGCCAGCAATGTCGTCGCTCCCAAGGCTCAACCCAAGGAGGTTCCTGATCTTGAGGAAGCTGTCGAAGATGATGATGCCGAGGCAGTCGAGGCACCCGAAGTCGACGAAGAAGATGACGAAATCGATTTTAAGAAGGACAAGTATATCAAAAAACCGAAAGCCAAGAAGGTCACCAAGAAGGCGACCAAGGCTGCTGCCGACGACGAAGAAGAAGACGAGGACAAACCTAAGCGAGGGCGACCCAAGGCCAAGGCTACCAGTGCCAAGGCTAAGGGGAAGAAGTAAATGACGGCCGAGTTTTTACGTAGCATTAGTATAACAGATAATGTTCGGATGTGGTTCATTGTAAGTAAGCTAGAGGCATATCACACTCAGTTGGTGTTTAGTATGGAGGCGAGATCGGGAAAACGGAGTCAACGGTAACGAGCCAGCCCTCGTTGTATTATAGATTTCTAGTAATAACTGAGAAATAGGATTTAGACACTCTGATAAAGAGTAGCCATACTTTGATCTCTGGATAGACTCTGAAGTCTCAGGAATTTGATCAAACAAAGTTACTGCCAGCTGCAGTGTCCCAAGCAACACTGTTCATTGTAGATGGGCATTATCGCATGATCAACTGAAAATTTCTAGTGCTTGTATAATATCTATTGTTTTCATATAGGACTATGGAGCTGCATGTACTGTGTGAATACAGGAGATTCTGTAGGAAGATCGGCCCTGTTGCCCCTGGCAGTGGCACTGAAGCTGCCACCCGCCAGTGCGAACCGCCCATGACCCTATTCCCACTTTGCTTGCCAGTTGCTGCCAGCTGCCAGGGACAGCAGTAGCAGCTAGAATGATTCATGCTCATTGTTTCTAAACAAGCGCTTCCCGCTCCATCATATATATCTTCTGTTCCCTCCGTCTGTTTTCTTCTCTTCTCTTCATCACACTCAACTTCTTCACCCTCACTCAATACTATAACATCATCTCAACACCCTAACATCAACACTTCATCTCACTACAGTAACCAAGTCTCTTCAACCTACCTTGTTGTCATCATCTTCACCCACTGCATTTCTCCCAAACATCTTTCACGATGCAGGGCTCTGCATCCTACCCTGCTGCTCTTGGGAGCAGCAAATGGATCGCGAGCTTCCTAGCTAGGCACCGATATGACGACGGCATCTACGCCCGTACTTCTACCAGTAAGTCGATACCAATATGTTGTCTTCTATCACGTCGAGAGCATCATACTGATATTATGGTAGGACCTTCTTCGCCGCAAGAAGTCAAATTCCGTGACTTTGTCAAGAAGAGTAAAGCTGAGCTGAAAAGTGAGCTTCATACCCACCCCGTCAAAGCATATCAGGAATATACTAGATCATGTACTAACTGGCATTTCAAGATGTATTCTCTGCGAATGAAAAGAAAAAGTCCGAGGCGGGCGCCGATGGTATGGAACTGAGTACTTTGTTTACCTATTTGCTCAACTAACCTTTGCCCTTCTAGAACGACGCAACGCGAACGACACCGGCCCAGAACGAAAGAACAAGAAACTATCCTGGGCAAAAATATTCGATACAAAGTCAGGAAACAAGCTTCATAAGCGAGCAAAGTCCGCTCCGGGTGACATTCACGTCCCACATCAGCTTGATCCTATCACCGAAGTCGGTGAAAGTAGGGAGACACAAGCCGACCTCGTATCTGCCAACACTTCATCACGAAAGCCTGTTGGCGAGAACCATCAGTGCTCTACTAGTCGTCAGACGGACGGCGACGACGTGTCTGTTTTGACAACATGCACAACTATAATCCAGCAAGCTAACCTTCAGGGCGTCTCTGAAGGAAACGCCCGCGATGCCGCTACCAACGATGAAAGCACCGCGATCGGCGGGCGAAACTGTACATCCAACCCATCAACGCATCTCAGCAGTGGAAACTCAAACAACACTGAAGACGAATATCCTTCTCAAGAAGAAAGCGACAACACATCAGATGGCTGTGTAGCCTCAATGACACGTTACGAGCTTCTTACATCTCAAAGAGAATACTTTGTTACTCTACAGAAAGATATTACTCTACAGAGAGAGAAGGCTGAGCGAGAGCGCATTGATCTACGGACATACATTACTAAATAGGAAAAGGATGTTCGACCGGAAGAGAATGCTCGACCGGAAGAGAATGCTCGACAGGAGGAGACTGCTCGACAGGAGGAGAATGTTCTACAGGACGAGAACCCTGGGCAAGAACAGATAAACAACAAAGATCTCACGAGTAAATCGTCGTCAAAATTTTCATTGAGATCTGTCTTGAGTATGTTCATGGGCAGCGACGGGTCTGATGAAGAAGCAAAAGCCAAGAGTGATGGGACCAGAAAGTTGAAACGCAAGGGCCGACTATCTCCTCGATTGAGAACATTGCTGATTGGAAAGACCAAGTCGGAGTCTTCTACCAAGAGCCATTCCCAATCCTCCTCGCAAGATCTCAGCCAGAGTGATGCGCAACTTGCCAATCAAATTGTCGAGTAAGTATTCTTTGCAGATGTATTCAGCGCGGTCGAGAACACTAACAACAGTTTTACAGGCAGGATAGAACATTCAAGGGCCTTGATTGGAAGCTTCCAGTTGGGCAAAACGAAATGGGCCAGCTTATTCGAGAGTTCTCTGGCGACCTCAACACTGCCACGCAGGAAATGGTTCACAAGACCCCTGTTTCCCCAAAGACTCCAAGCCTCCAGTCATATCCGTCAAAGTTTGATGTTTCGATGGACCAAAATCTCCTCCCTCGGCCTGCAATGGCTCCGGCCTTATATTCTCACGACCAAGGCCACAACCAACAAGTGCGCAATGAACCCACTAGCAAAGACGCTCTGGTTGCTAAGGCAGTTCACATGGAGAACAAACAGGCGCAGCTTGTTGAAATCAAGACTCGATCTGACCGAACCATGAACCAAGATACTCGTGGTGACGCCAACCAGAATCAAGTTGCGCAAGAAGTTGGCCGATCAGGCAAAGAACCAGTCGAGCGTGATACAACCAACGGTAAGTTTCCACAAGTCTTTTTCTCGTACAAACTAACAGCTCCTAGACGTTCACCCACCACGGACCTGGCAGCACGGAGGAGACCCTGCAGAGGTCGAGACTGTTGAAGAGGTAAGTTTGCTGTGGTATTGGCTAGGACATCACCGAGATCAGACGTCTGACTGTCAGCTGTAGGCATATGCCCGCCACCGAAGTTCTCTTGCAGTTGTTGATCGAATTCGTAGCGTAGGGCTGCTTGGACCAAACGTCGATGAAACGAAATCGATCGCCGCAGACGAACCGAAAGAGTTGGACGAACAGCGATTGCTGCGAGAGATGAAGGAGGACTTTGAGCTCCCGCCCCATAAAGTCGCCTTCAATGAATCTTTGGTCGCCGCCACGAACAACTCTCAAGTTATCCCGAGTATCGAGCATCAGAACACTAACCTTAGGTGCGAGGGGCAGAAGACCCCAGAACCAAAGGTTGAGCAGACTGACGATGCCAGTGACCAAACTGAGTTGATCCTGACAAGAGCCAGAAGCTCGGACAGATTCGTCCCTGAGGGATTGTATTACCAAGAATCAGTGGACGGCGAATAGTACTACGCCGCCACTGATGACATGGTATCCGAATTACAGGGATTTGAGGAGGAGGAACTCCCAGAGGACTTTACTCCGGGACAACCAGCCACGGAGGCTTTGATGAAGGAGCTCGAGATAGAGAGGCTTGGCGGATTTTTCACAACCCTTCAGAACGTCCGGAACGAAAGCCTTGAGCAATTGATTGGTAAGTTGACACATGCTGCTCTCTCTCATAGACTTACTAAATCGCATAGCTGCTCGCGATCCTAGAGCTGTAGTCACTTGGCGAGATGAAGTTGCCGAGTTGACCTCGAACGGCGGGATGATTCGTAACGACAAAGCAGAACAGCTGTACCAACCAGCTCCTTCAACTGCCGGGAGTGATGGAGCATTGTCTGCCATGAATTACAAGCCAAGTCGTGTAAGTATATTTCCCTTTCTGTCTTTTAGTCTTTGATGCTAATATGAAACTCCAGGCTGAAGTCAAAGCCGCCCTCGCGCACCCAGAAGCGCCCGTCATTCAGGGCTGTAAGCCACGAAGGGTTCTCACCGAATGCGACCGTATCCAGGAATGTATTCACATAGATTCCCTGGCAAAGAACAAATACACCTCTCAGATGCAACCGGCTATGTCCCGATACGAAATCATCCTCGACGAGTGGGATCGAGCAGATGCAGTAGCCTGCATACACAAGCACAACCAGCAGCAGAAGCTGAAGCAACAAGAGGAAGAGAGCGAGGAGGCAGCTCGTCGCCGACGCCTCAAGATCTACCGATCTGTGGAAAGACACATCGTCAAGGGCCGGCGCCTTGCGGTCAAAATCAATCGCGAGGCGACCGCCGCCTTTCAAATGTGCGAGTACTTGGATGAAGAGTACGAGAGGTTGAGGGGGCAAATTCTCCGTTATGCCGAAGATTGTGGCCATGAGCCCATTGACAACCTGCAACACGCCGTCGATCTCATCCGAAAAACGCAGCAGGAAGAGGAAATCACGTACCGCAAGTATGAGGGGTGTGAGTCTGCGGATCCTGAGAGCCCCGAATCCGTGGTGGCTGCTCACTATGGTCGCGATTATCATGAAATCGCTGGTAACCATGTCGATAAGACCGTTGATCCAGCCAACGAGTTCTTTTGATCTCCTACCAACAGAAATGGGAGACGACAAAGCAGAGAAAAGGTGAAAAAAAGAAAGAAAGAAAGAAAGAAAGAAAGAAAGAAAGAAAGAAAGAAAGAAAGAAAGAAAGAAAGAAAGAAAGAAAGACATCTACTGCAGAGAGCCCATCTGACAGGAAGATCCCCTGTTTATTTGAGGCTCTCTTTAAACTACTTGCTTACTTACCACAACATCTCCAGAAGTCACACGATATCTCGACAGCTGGCTCTACATTGGAAACCAAGATTTAACAACCCTACATAAACAACTTGGTGCAGCTATTTAGCGCCCACAGATACCTAGCTATCTCCCTTTTTACCTATTGCTTTTGCCATGAAGTGCAAGACTATTATGATGATACATACCATGATACCCACGATGGGCATACGCCCAAACACGACTTGACGCAGCGATGAGCGCGCGCGCTATTGGCTTTGCCTTTGGTTTGCTTTTATACTTGCTTTTCCCTTTGCGATGTTTGTCTACGAGACTGACCTACGACGATATGGACCAAACGCCCCATCCACTTGCAAAGAGTTGAGACAACACCTACCAATTACTATCATATGAACTTTTGTTCCTACCAGCCACGATGTTGAGATGAGAGGGCATTAAGCGTCCCAAAACCCCAGAAGAGTCCTACAGGATACCGAGCACCGATGGAAGGACGAAGATGAGGATTGCTTGTTTGATTTGTTGGTGTTTTTTTTTTTTTTTTTTTTTTGGAAGTGTCTAACTGTTGGTCAATGGTTGCTGCCCTGAGCTGAAGAAATTAGATCAAGATTGTTAAACCGGCTCTGGTACAGATTGCTAGACTCTGGATTTGAGAGGATGTCTTGGTGAAGAGTAGATACCAGAACCAGACAGGTTAGAATCAGACAGTCAAGACTGATTCGTTGTAAATATTGCTCCTGGTGAAGTGACGCGTGCTAAAGTCTCTTGATGTGAAATAACTATGCTTAGTTATATCATCACCAACGATCCTTTGTGATTATTTGCCTTGAGATCTTGTATTACTCGGTCATTAATTCGTTATCCGCAGGGTATCATAAACAGCGTTCCAAAGCTCCCATCACGCCCCCTCGTGCTTCACTGTAGTATCGCCTTCTTCTTCATGATGCTCCGTCTGATCAGCCTGTTCCGTCTCGCCTTCAGCCTTGCCATCTTTGTCCATGACGTTCTCGAACTGCGACCATAGTGCCTCGACCGAGGAGAATTCGTTGCCGACCTGTGCATCCATTTCTATTAGCTTGGACCTCTTGAAAAAGACTGTTGTTCATACAGCAGTGACTGCCTCGAGAGATCGGTTCAACTTGTTGATATTGGCCAAGACGTGCTCAAAGCTCTGGACAGTATAATGTTAGCATGAACGCTATTGACTACGGGAGACGTAACGTGCCATTGCGATCTCGCCAATCAGAGCCTCACGCTGCTGCTCGAAGTACGTCTTCTCGTGACCGCCCATCGCGGATGCTGACCTTGAGTGGGAGGCCATAACGAATGTATTTCTGTGTGTCCTTTGAAGGCTGTGGAAGGCTGTCGTTGGTTTCAACGCGTTGCGCCAGCGTGAGGAAGTTTTGGCGGGGTTGTTTACTTTACTTTGCAGTGGGTATTTATTCTAATTGGTGGGGCTCGACTCATGAAGCTCTTGAGCCTCTCACAACACACTTCAACAAAACATCAAAGCGACGAATCAGTAGGAGGGACGATACCAGGTTTGCTTGCATTGTCAACTTCGCTTGTCCAATCAATGAAATCAGGTACAGTGTAGGTATATAATTTACATAACACTCAGACCGCTCATGCTGCATAGCCTATCGCCTCAGTTGCGCCAAACTCATGATAGTACTCCTAGATAGAATACGAAGCCTGTCTGACTTCCAATGTATGAATATAAGTCATCCGCATATCGATCTACCTCCTATAGTGATCTGGATGCCTTTCGTACTCATGTGGTCTCAGTCCTCCCCTCATCATGTCCCTTGGGTCTCTTGGATCCCCCCTTGGGTCACCTCGAGGATCTCCTCGTGGATCTCTCGGATCATGGCCGGGATAAACAGGTGCTCCTGGCGGAGGCTGGGGTGGCCCGCGTGAGTCGTAGCTACTGATGGGCGTGTAGCTGCGGCCGGGGATCTCTCGAGGCGGGCCAGGGCCAGGAGTAGAAGCATAACGTGAGTATGGTTGCGGAGGTGGCACTGACTCTGGGCCACGCGACACTGTTGGTGGGTAGCGTCCTTGCATCTGATGCTGCTGCGGCGGCATGCCAGGTCCACTGGCAAAGTAAGAATTACGGCCATCGTCTCTCATGGACATATGGTGAGCTTGCTGAGGCGGAGGCTGTGAAGGTGGTTGTGATGGTGCCCAAGATGGCGCTGGGGTTTGAGGCTTGGACGAGGGATGTTGCGTAGGCCAGGGTTGTTGCTGTTGCTGCTGCGGTGGGGGTTGAGCATTTGGTGGCTGTTGAGATGCCCATCCAGGCGGCTGCTGCATGCTGGAAGGAGGTTGTTGAGGCGGCGGCCATGAAGCCTCGCGGCCACCCTGGGGTACTTCTCGTGCCCGAGAGGCCGATGGATGAAGCGCGTATTGCCCTCCTGGCGATCCGGCATGGGCTGGTTGACCTGCTGCAGCATATGAAGTCGGATATCCCTGGTTCTGGTACTGAGGAGGCCCGGGGGGTCCAGGAGGTCCAGGAGGAGCATATCGATGGCCACTTTGTGGTGAGTTCGTTCGGCTGTGGCTACTGGGTTGGTAAGGATTCTGCCTGTAGTAGTCCCTTTCTGCTGCTGCTTCTAGGGAGACCCCGATGGATGCCCTCGAACTGCCGATGTGCTGAGGCTGAGGGGAATCCGCATATGTTGGCTTGAGGGATGGCATTACTGGGGTTCCTCGACCGTAAGGAGAGTATGACTCTGCCTCGCCCCGTCGCATCTGAGAAGGCGGTGCTGGCCCTGGGAGCGTACGGCCCATGGCCTGGGGCGGAGGAGTAGGTGATGGTCTGGTAGGAGTGCTAGTCACATCACTGACACGCTTGGGTTGTGGAGGAGGATCGTCATTAAGCAGGGACATGATGTTGAGACCTCCCTTACGAGGCTCTGCTGGACGTGGCGCCGCTGCCGGTGGTTGAACTGGAGTGCCAGCTTGGGGTGTTGCCGAGCCATATTGTTCGTGCATCGAACCAGATGACGGTCTATGCTGGAGAGCAGACATGGGGCGGCTGGATGGAGTGTTCATCTGAGGTGATCGAACAGGGGTTTGCTCGCCCATCAGGTTTCGTACCGGCTGCACAGGGGCTTGTTGCTGCATAGGAGGAGCATAAGATGGAGGGCGTCCAGGCTCTTGCGGTGGCCTTGCCAGCGGCTGGCCCCCAAGACTTCCTTGTTGACGATGGCCAAACGGTTCGTAGCGATGCGGCTGTGGGGTCACTTCAGGCTCCTGCTTGACCCGTCTTTCTGACTGTCGAGCCAGTTCGAGCTGCTCCTGTTCGAGCCGCTGTATGTCCATCTTTTGACGTTCCATTTGAGCATTGTGCTCAATCATAGCTTCGCTCCGGGCTGGCTGGAGAGGCTGCGCGGCAGCCAGAGGCCGCTGCTCCCGTGGTTCCGAACCAGGAGGTCTAGAGGAAGCCTTCTGTGGAAGAGGTACCCGGACACTTTGCTCGCGGCCACGCTCTCGCTCGCGCTCGCCGTCGGGAAATCCGAATTGCCGTACAGGTGCTCTTAAAGGCCTTTGTCCTGGTGACATAGTCTGAGTTACTGGCTGGGTTGTTGAATGCTGTCCAATAGGCATGGGTTGCTGTTGGGGTTGGACAAGCGGTTGCTGCGTAACAGGTGCTTGGGCGATGGGGCTACCATACATGCCAAAAGGTTGACCACGAGGGGGTTGAACTGATGGCTCCATCTTGGGTTGCGACGTCTCTCCGTGCAGATCGATACCCGGGGCAACAGCCAACGGCCGGGAAGCTGCAGCTGAACTGTCATATCTCCTACCTCGCCCTCCTGTTGATGGCTGTGGAGGATCGGGCAACTTGTCGCCTATAGCTCTCTTCCTGTCAGCATCCTGGACAAGCACCTCCCACTCGGCCTTGCCCTGATCCTTTTGACGGACGAAGTAATTTTTCACCTATCGAGCGCATTAGTAGTGTACCTACGAGAGACAGTCAGAACTTACCATAACTGCGGTTTTGGAGCCCATATGGGCTGCGATCCCTGTCCAATCCGAGCCGAACGAGCGCAGGAGGTGCGGGAAGTCATTAGATTCAGACACGCTCCAGTAGCTAGATGCCTGAGTAGGCGCTTTGCGCTCTGATGGCGGGTGGGCTAGGTTGAATGTAGCCATTGCAGGCTGAGGCGGTGGGTCAGGCCGAAGTGAAGGCGCTGCCATGACTTCAGAGATGGAGGATGGAGCAACTGACTGCTGTCGTTCGAGGGTTTGGATAGGCTGTTGTTGTGGTTGCTGCTGCTGCTGCTGCTGTACGGAGAAGGGGAGCTGCATACCAGCAGGGTGCTGCTCGAACTGACCTGGGAGACGATGGGACTCGGCGGCTGGAAGTGGAGTTGAAGGACCGTCGGTATTGAGCGCTCTGGAGTTTGACCTCGATCGTCCCTTGCCAGGCCCAGGGGCTGCGGCCAACGTCTGGTTCGCCTTGGCTGCCTTGGGCTCCTTTTCCTTCGGGCCTCTTCGCCTCTTTCTTCCATCCACTTTCTCGGGATGGTCGACCTTCGCGGACCCGCCACGTCTACCAGGTGTCGCATTAGGTGTCGAGTTCTCTGTGTCAACTGGCGGCTGTTCGAAGCCCCATGTAGGCGCAGCCGCTCGTCGTGGTCGTCGCCTCTCGCCATTTTCTCCCGTGTCGTGGTTCTCTTCCGTTTCTCCGTCTCCGTTGCCTAGCTCCGACACCAATGCACTAGATCGTTGCTTCGCTTTGCCCTTTCTGCGCCTCTTAGGCTGCTTCTTGAGTTTCTCCTTCAGATTAAGGTCCTTCTTGTTCATGTAGTAATACTGAATGCAAGAACCGAAATCACGATGCGGAATCGCTTCGGCAACCCGACCCCATTGCTTAGGTGCTTCCAAGTATCTCTTCTCAAACAAGCCGGCTTCTTCCTCAGTGAAGTTATTAACTGGAGGCAAAACCCGCCATGCTGATACCAACCGGTCAACAGGCGTGAATCCGCTCTTGTCGAGGTATTTGGTATTATCCTTCTCTTCCTGGTTCCAAATCATGTTCGGAATGATGGCTTCCTTATCAGTGCGATACTTCTCCTGCTGCATTCTAAGTTCGCGCTCTTTCCTCTCCTCGTCCTCGCGCATTGATGCTTGCAAAACTCGTTCCAAGTCTCTTTCGGTTGCGAAACGACGTCCACGACCACTTCCTTCATGTTTTGGCTCAGGCGTTACGGTGCCTGTAATTTCAATGCCTGTCGACACTGAAAACTTTCCACGACTTTTGACAGCCGCTGGATCATTCGACATTGTAAAATCTAGGTACCGTTCATAGTTGTCCTTATAGATCTTCCTGTCGTGGTCCTGTTCAGCCGACTTTTCCAGATGCATCTTGTCGAGGTGTTCGACCACAAAGTCGTCCAATGTAATGCTGGAGTCGAGGGTCTTTAAGAAAGCACTATCTTTGTCCCAAGGCATGCAGCTGTAGTCAGGTAGACTATCGATTGGAGGCGTGGTCATATACTGTCGAACGGTATCAAGGTTCATAAAAGAATCGTCTTCAGATTCAGTCTCGTCGTCGTCGACCTGTGACGGCGTACTAGGCGGTTTCGATGCTGTTTCCGTCGTTTGCAAAACTACATTCGGGCACACCACAGAAACAGGAGCACCTTCAATTGCGACCTGTCTATGTCCAAGAGCTTCAGCGTTCTCTGTTAGATTCTCGGGGCGAGGTTCAGTAAAAAGTTCTGCAGGTTTCTCCGAAACAGCATCATCTGGTTTTCCTGGAGTAGGCTCAGGGAGGGCTTCGGTTGGCTTTTCCACCAAGGTTTGTGTCGGCTGTACACCATTCGCCTTTGCAGTTATGTCAACTGGCTTGTCCTTGTCAGACTTCTCCTTGTGAGAATCCTCGCACGCCCCCAGAGGTGTTCGTTCCGTCTTCTGAGGCTCAAATGACTCTGTAGGCGCAGTCTCACTTGCTATGGAAGGCACATCCATGGCCTTCTTGTTGGAAGGAGATGGTGGACTTTCATGTGCGACTCGATCAGCCTCAATAGGAGGCTCGTCGATATCCATATCTCCTGACTTTGGTTCAAGTTCGGGTGCAACGAACATCTCGGTATCCTCGTTCTCAGCCTTTTGTACAGGTTTCTCTGCATGATTCTCTTCCGTTTCTTCAGCAGGCTTTCCGATAGACTCTTCGACGGGTTTCTCGACAGGGTTCTCGATACGTTGTTCGTCAGACTTCTCGACATGGCTTTGATCGGGCGTCTCGTCAAGATTCGGAGCAGCCTCTTCGTGGGAACTGTCATCAATCTTCTCGCTAGCTGCCTTCGCAGCATGTTCGACGGGTCTTTCGGTAGTCTCCTGACCAACTTGTGCCGAGGATTCTGGAGTGGGGGCAGCTTCAACAGGCTCCTCAGAACCCTTGACTTGAATAGAATACTCAGGCCCAGGATCCAGCTCGGCCTGTACCTCCTGATGCAGTTCCTTTGGTGGTTCGGAATCAACTTTGTCCGTGCTGCCAACCGCGTCGGCCATTTCCACATCTTCCTTCTTTGCCTGCTCGATAGGTGTCGGGTCATGTATCTTTTCAATGACGCGCTTATTCACTGCCTCCGGTAGTTTTTTCACCATTTTGAGCAGTCCCTCCCCTTCTCCGATTATCTTGACCATTGAGCCGTGAGACAGAGCTGCAAACCGGGCCATGACTTGAGTCGGTAACTTCGGCTTCTCCAGTTTGCTTAGTTCAGCCTCGGTCTTCCCAATCTCCATGTCGAAATAGTCGGCCATATCATCATCGTCGTCAGATTCGGAGTTCTGCTCCACAGGTGCTAGTTTCGGGGGAACTTCGAACCTGACCGCTCTGATTATTGGTTGCGAGCGTTTTCTTCGGGGCGCTTCCTTCGGAGCTTCCCTTGGGTCCCTTGCGCGTAGTTCTGACTCCTGGCCAAATCTGGGCATGTTCTCCATGGTAGGTGAAGGGCCAGATCGATAAGAATCCCGTCTGGAAGCATTAGCAGGTCGTGTATCTCTATCCATCGATGCCCTTGCAGATTGAGACTCCCGTTCGGACTTGACAGTTATTTCTCCAGGTTCCGCGCTATAATTAGTTCGCGCACGATTATCGTAATGTGGTTCCGACTTCGCATCGCTACTACGTGGCCGCCTTTCATCATCGTGATAATGATCATACTGGGAACTACCGCGGCGTAAGGGTGGTCGTTGTTGCACAAAGCTTGGTGACCTCATCAACTTAGGAGAGTCAGGCCCCTTCTTTAGATTGGGATTGATCCACTGCTTGCTAGAAGGCCTTGGTGGCGGCGGCTGCTGGGCTCTGGGACCAACTGGAATCGAGGGGCCATCATGCATCATGCCTTTACCGAGACCGACTGACGGCATTGTTGGGTCGTGTCCCGCTGACGGAGGGCGATCATTGAAAGCGCGGGGGGCTGTCGGCGGGATTTTTGTTGCAGCGCTGGCTGAAACATAACCCTCTCCAACACTCAATCCTCGATTAGGAACGGGTCCGAAAGCAGATGCAGAAGGCGCGGCAGGAGGCGGTGATACCTCTTTGCTGGAAAGTCCCGAGTCGTGTCCGGCATTGGCACGAGCCTCTAATTTGTTTCGGAACAGTTCACGGTCGCGGGGGTCGCGATCGTCTCGAATGTCTCGTCGGGTATCTGGGTCAGCATAGCGATCCATCCGGTCCATCCGGTCCCTGTCATCACGGTCTCTTCCCCAGCGACCTTCCTGAGACCGACTACGCGGGTAGCGATCACCTCTATCATCCATATAAGGCCCTCTGCCGCGACCTCGCTCCGAAGACCAGTCACCCCTCCCACGACCTCGTCCTCGGTGGAAACCCCCACCGCGAGGGTAGGGTGCCATGCCAAACTGGGGATCGGAAGAAGATGATCCTGCCGAGGGAGGTCCTCCATCTCTTGAACCGCGTCGAGATCTATCTGCATCTACTCCCAAAGGACCATCGCGGTCTCGGAAATCTCTTGTTGGTGACCTTGCACGGCCAATAGGTGAGCGTCGTGATCTGAAATCTCTTGGCTCACGCCACTCTCTATCGCGCTCGCGATCCCGGTCGCGTTCACGGCTTCGATCATCATGGTACCGGTCACGGAAATCGATGTCTCTATCTCGACCTCGATCTCGGCTGTCGTCTCTTGAAGACCATCCCCGACCGCGCCCTCGCCCACGACCACCACGAAACTCTCCTCCAAATCCTCCGCCTCGAGGGCCACTAGGCGCATCGATCAAGGCTTTTGGTCCGCGAGGTGGTTCGCGTCGCAATGGGTCACCAAAGTCACGTCCTGGCTGAAACCCGCCATTACCTGCTCGGGCGTCAGATGGTCGGCGTCTGTCTCCGTCGTTGTATTGCGGAGTTCGGTCAAATCGGTCAGGCGAGCGGTCACGGGGTGATCTGGACCGTTCATAGCGTGAGTATCTTGAGGCCCTGGATGGATGAAGTCAGCATGAAGACGATCCCGCAGAGGGCGAACGGCGTAGGGACCGACTCGTGCGGTGATATTTAGAATCTCTCCTTCGCCGCATGACTAGAATTGAAAATTATGGGATGGGGCAATTGTTCGTACATTTCTCAAAGGCCGCAGGAAGCCCCAAGGAAGTGGTTATTTATAGGCAGCCCATGCACCCAGTTATGCAAAAGTCAAAATTATGACACCGAATATCGTGCGCCACGTAAAGATCCGTAAGTTTAACACTGAAGAAATTGACTCGTCGAGATTTACTAAACTTTCGCAGGTCTTGTGTCGCCGTGTCGTACCCAGATCGTTGACGTCGCGTCTCGGTTACCAAAAAACACCCTTAATCCGTCGAATGAATGGGGTATCAAATAAGAAGTCAAAACAGACGTAGAACTTATTAGCGTTATTATATGCGAGCACCGTGTCCGAGACAAGTAAATCGCGATGAAATGAGGGTCGATATGCAAAGGCGACAGTACCTTTTGCGATAGAGGGATGGTTGGATGTAGGTTGAAGGTTTGAGGATCGAAGTCAAGCCTCAGGCGTGCATTTGGATCCTAGGGGCCTAAGCTTAAGCGACCCCATCCTGCAAATTGGAATGGACACACTGTCGTGTGGCGCTTAGTGGTGGATGGAAGGGCTCCTCAGCGAATGTCCAGGGGCCTTGACCCAGAATTGCCGTGAGACGCTAGACCCCAAATAGATCTGCCAGTCGGAGGGATACATGCACGCCCATTTTTGAAGCCCCGATGGACCCCGCCGTTTTTTTCAATGTGGAGCCCGGAGCCGTGATTTTCTCATGGAAGAAATCATGAAGATAAGAGTCACAATGTTATTAACGAATCATAGAATAAGTAAGTATCTTTAATGAGAAAAGCAAATCTGATGATACATTGCCATTGGGAAAACTCTTTTCATTCTTAAATTTTTTTATACATCCTGGCGTTGTGTTCAACATTTGCTGAGGTTTCGATTGGCCATTGAATTCTGTGTTGTCCGTCCACTATTTTACCTACAAACTTACGACTCGAAACATATGGCTCACTACTTACATCAACACCTTGGGCGCGAAATTTACGACAATGACTTCCAACTCCGATGCTCCGCCTTCGGCGGCCACAGAGGCCGTCTTGGTCAAGTCCGAGGAGATGCCTGCTGATGCTCAGAAGGTCGAGGAGTTGGACTTCAACAAGTTCAAAGGCCCCATCACTGCGGAGAATCTCTTCGAGGGCATGCGTCACATGGGCTTCCAAGCGTCTTCTATGTGTGAGGCCGTGAGGATCATCAATGATATGGTGCGTTTCGATTCAGAAACTCTATACTAGAGTTTCAAACTCTGAAAGGCACACCACCTTGGCTAACAACTGGTAGCGTGCATGGAAAGACCCGGAGACGGGGGATAAGACCACAATTTTCTTGGGATATACTTCCAACCTCATCTCATCAGGCCTTCGTGGTGTCCTCCGTTGGCTTGTCGAGCATAACCACGTTTCATGTATCGTCACCACGGCTGGTGGCATCGAAGAGGATTTCATCAAGTGCCTTGGTGACACATATGTTGGTTCCTTCAGTACCCCTGGAGCCGAACTCCGCCGCAAGGGTCTCAACCGCATTGGAAACCTCGTTGTTCCTAATGCGAACTACTGCGCCTTCGAAGACTGGGTCGTCCCCATTCTCGACAAGATGCTTGAGGAGCAGGAGGCTAGTAAAGGCACTGAGGAAGAGATCAACTGGACGCCATCCAAGGTGATCCATCGTCTAGGTAAGGAGATCAATGATGAGCGATCCGTCTATTACTGGGCATACAAGAACAATATTCCAGTGTTCTGCCCTGCCATCACTGACGGAAGCCTCGGCGACATGCTCTATTTCCATACTTTTAAGTCCTCGCCCCTTCAACTGAAGATCGATCTGGTTGAAGATATCCGACGCATCAACACCATTGCTGTCCGAGCCAAGCGGGCCGGTATGATCATTCTGGGTGGTGGTATCATCAAGCACCACATTGCCAATGCATGCTTGATGCGCAATGGCGCCGAGTCGGCGGTTTACATCAACACAGCACAAGAATTTGATGGCAGTGATGCAGGTGCTAGACCAGATGAGGCTGTATCGTGGGGCAAAATCAAGATTGGAGCTGATAATGTGAAAGTAAGTCGACACGTCTCTTCTACTCCTGCTAGCCACTGACCATTCACAAGGTATACATGGAGGCAACAGCATGTTTCCCCTTTATTGTGGCAAACACATTTGCAAAGGATATTGGAAAGTCTGACAAATAGAAAACAAAAGAATAGAACGCAAAAGTATGTCAAATAAAGTGTATTACAGGTGCGGACAACATGTGATCATCCGTCACCGCAAAGACATAATTGACAAAACACCGATATTGCTCCAAAGAACTCCAAAGCAGACATGAAAGCAACCGATTTAGATACAATCAGGCCCCTGGTCACTATTAATGTGGAAAGACCCTAACGCCGAAATCGCCTTTTGTGAGTGTAAATGCAAGCCCATGTGCCTAGGTAGTTGCCTTCGTTTCTTCGTGGCCGTTTCTAGGATTCAATATCAACTCTAGCCTTTTTTGCTGGAGGCTCGTCGGTGTCGGCCATATCTTGCCCCTGCTCCGAATCATAGGCACTGGATGTCTTCTTAGCTAAATCTTGGGCCTGTTGGGCTTCTTGGGCAGCTCGTCGTTCGGCCTTTTCTTTCTCGATCTGACCACGAGGTCGATATCGTCGTTTGTTTCTCTGTCGACGCTCTTCTTTGAGCCTGGCAACCTCTGCTTCTTCTTCCTGTTGGCGGTGGATCGCATCGAGGTCAATAATCTCCCGCCCCATACTCTCGACGACCATCCGCCCTTCGTCTAGCCTAGGCCAAGGGTTGAGAACTCCCCCCTTTCTTGTCATCAGCCAGTCCACGACATCGAAGCCATCAACGGTCCCATCATCGCGTTGAACAGCCATACATCCTTCATGCCAGAGGGCGATCTCTTGGCGTGTAGGTCGCTCCCTAGGGCAAGGCGGGAAATGGGCGGGGAGGGAAGGAGTTTCCGGGCCTCCAGGGCTTTCCTTGCCACTCTGCGAATCGTCGCTGCCACGTCTTTCTGGGGATCGATTTTTCGGGATTGGAAGCAGACCGTTGGTATTGACTGTTGGAGAGATAGTTGATGAACGATCGTCATCGCAAGTGTCCTTAACTGGGGTGAGAGGGGTACTTTCTTGCACATACGGCTCTCGGGCATCATCAGACGAGTGGGGAGGAGAATTCATCTCGGGGGGCGATGTCACAACATCTTCTGCGGGTTCGATGGACAACTGAGGTCTAGGCACAGCCCGTGAACCTAAAAGTAAGAGTTAAGGGAAGGAATCACGAGTTGCAGCATCAGAAAGCATCAGACTCACCAGGTCGGAGACCGAAGTCTCGTTGGACGGCGTCTCGACGAATACTCATGATATAGTGCTGTGTTTGGAAACACGGGCACGACGTTTCCTGGATAGATCAAATATTCACTGCGACCGATGAAAGCTGATGGGATCATAAGAGGCGGTGAAAGGCGAGTTGTGATGAACGCGAATGCTCTCGTGATTTTGAGAAAATGTGAGAGGAAGAAAAAAGTTTATGTTATTGATAGTAAGAGAAGTGATGTGACAGGGAAGGTCAAGAATGTATGTGAATGAATCAGGACGCGTTTGGTACCAAAGGTAAAGTTGACGACTTCCATTTTCTATCACTGGCAGAAACTGCGAGTCTGCCTCTACGCCCCTAACGCCAACAGTACCAACCGCCTGAGCACCACTGGAGATTCAGACGTATTCAGAGAAACCCTCAGACTTCCCCGATACTCTGCTTAAACTGTTTCAAAGCAGAATTCCATTCAGCTGTTCCGTCCGTCTCCGCCCAAGTAGCAACTTTCTCGATACCTTCAAGATCATCCTTCATGTGATTTTCAGTCGTTGTTCCATCCAGAACCGTTACGCCTTCGAGCCCCAAGACCAGAGAATAGTACGCAGCTACCTCGGAAATTCCAGCCTTCTCTGCGACCATCTTAACTGGCTTGGTAGCAGCGAGCCTGGGGTTGGCGCTGAAAGTCCAGAATGACTGGAAAGCAATTCCTTGCTCTCGACAGTAGGCTCTGAGATCTACCTCGAAGCTGGTATCAGGGTAGAAGCGGTTCTGGACAACACTTGGTTTAACAGTGACAGCATCGTTGAGTGCTTTAAGGATCGGAAGTGTCGTGTTAGAGATGCCTAGGTTGCGGATCTTGTGAGGCACGTATGTCTCCAGAGTCTTCCACGCAGTGATAGTTTCCTCGAGAGTTCGCAGGGGGCTATGCAAAAGCACGCTGTCAAAGTAAGGTTCCTCGCCTTCAACGGTGAAGTAAGTCAATGATGACTGAATAGATTGGTGAATCTTATCCACAAGCGGTGCATTAAAATCATAAGGTGCATTTTCATCTTGGTTCCCTGGAGGTGAGAACTTTGTTTGAAGCTGAGGACAGGTCAGTGCCTAGTTTGTTCATGTATATGGTGACGGAACCTACAAAGAGTCCTTCACGTTTAATGAGGCCCTCCTTGATAGCTCTTTGCACACCCTCCCCAACGCCCTTCTCATTGTAATGCTTGGGTTGTCCTGCTGTATCGACTCCGCGAAAGCCGTGCTTGAGAGCGAAATAAACAAGATCTGCTGATCTGTCCTTTTTCCACGCTGTGCCATAGACCAGCTTTGGCATGGCAGTGGATGAGCCCTTGAGGGTGAGGTCTTTGGCTAGTTTGGCTGCCATTTTTTAAAAAGTACCGCTGAAAGGTGAGGATAAGATGGAGTTGACTATATATAAGTACTCAATTGGTTTGTTGGTGTTGATAGAACACAGAAACTGGGAGAGACAGTGCTAGAGGGGTGTTTGAAATGTGAAGAGGTGGAGTTTGGAGATAGTTTAAGCTGGTGATGCTGGTCAATTACGCCATGTTGAGCCTCAAACCACCTGTACATGGCGTCAATTTCAACGGCCAACACATGACTAGACAGCCAATCATTGACTGCAAACATTGAGGGTTCCCCGCGCATAGACATGCAGTATTTGGCTGAGAGATCCATGGATGCGGCCGTCTAACTAAGCCGATGCCTTCATAAACCAATAAACTTCAAGCTGAGCGTGAGACAACGCTGAGCTATTCAAACACAGTTGGAGAAAGTGTACAGTAGATTCGTGTTCGGCGAACATTGAGAATATGTTGATGTGGAAATTAGCCGGGCATAACAAGATCATGTAAGTCAATTCATAGTTAACGTCGATATTCTCGTCTTCAACCCCCACGTCGACGCGGGGTTGAGGAATCACAACCAATGGACAGTATCAAGTGCAAGTATTCACGATCAATGAGTCACGCCGTTGAAATGAACAGTGCTCTATTGATCGGCGATCTTACAAGATAGCTGTTGCTCAGAGTTGTTCCTAAAGCTGTCTAGTATAGGACAACGGGCCGTATTTCCGGATATGCCAAGTGAATTCAATTCTGCATCTCTCCACAAACCGCCATGGACATAATTGGATTGGATTGGATCTGGCAATTGCCCCGCCATAGCTCTGAGGGGTCGAAGCGCATCAAGATATGTAACGTCACTTGAGTTGTTGACTTTGAGGATACTTATTAACCTCCTCTTTTCAACGTCTTGGTCCTTTGCGTGACATATCAACTTCATCGCCAATCAATTGTAATTATGGCTCCCTACACTGCTAAATGGGGCATCTTGGCTACCGGTGGCATCGCTGAGTGTGAGTTCAGCTCTGCAACACGGTGAACAAGGCACTAAACTCCCATCATAGGCTTCACTAAGGATATTCTTACAGATCCTGCCGCTCGCGATGTCAACGATGTACAGCATGAGATTGTCGCCGTTGCCTCATCCAGCTCCGTCGACCGTGCGCGCGACTTTATCAAGAAGATTGATGGCCCCTCATCCGCTGCTGTCTACGGCTCCTACGCTGAGCTAGTCGCCGACCCAAACGTTGACATCATCTATGTTGCTACACCTCACAGCCACCACTTCCAGAATGCTATGCTAGCCCTCGAGGCTGGCAAGAATGTTCTCTGTGAAAAGGCACTCACTGTTACTGCTGCACAGACCAAGAAGCTGTATGAGGTCGCCAAGTCCAAGAACCTCTTCTTTATGGAGGCTGTCTGGACACGATACTTCCCTCTCAGTATCAAAATTCGAGAGTTGATCCAGTCTGGTGCCATTGGTACTGTTTATCGCACATTCGGTAAGAAGAATGCCTGCCGAAGTTATACGATAAAGCTGACTCCTCCTATAGCCGACCTCTCGTTCAACAAGAATACTGATAGCCAAGATCTTGACTTTCCTGATTCCAACCGCATGGTCAATCCTGATCTTGCAGGCGGTGCTTTGCTCGACCTCGGCATCTACTCCTTGACCTGGGTCTTCCAATCTCTCTATCATGTTCAGCCCGAGGCCGAAAAGGAGGCTCCAAAGGTTGTAGCCTCCATCAACAAGTATCGCACAGGTGCCGACGAGTCCACGAGTATCATCTGTCAGTTCCCTAAGCACAACTCTGTCGGTATTGCGACTACCTCATTGCGCATCGCCACCGACGTCGATGGTCTCTACACTGGTGGCCCCGCGATCCGTATCCAGGGCTCTAAGGGGGAAATTCAGGTTACTGGTCCTGCGTTCCGGCCAACCGAGTACAAGGTGATCAAGTCGGACGCGAATGGCAAGGTGGAAGTAGTGAACTGCCCAATTCCTACAGATCCTAAGCGCAACAACTGGGGCCACGGTATGTTCTGGGAGGCGGATGAGTGTGCACGTTGCCTACGAGATGGCAAGAAGGAGAGTGCTTCAATGCCTTGGTCAGAGAGTATAGTCATCATGGAGGTCATGGACAGCGCACTCAAGCAGGGCGGTGTGTCCTACCCCGATCTCATCACCACTGATGTCTTCGATCCCAACAGTCCTCTCAATACTGGCAAAAAATGAAGATATGACGTGTAATGCTGGACATAATCCTAGAATTCATGATGAAATAAAAGTTCGAGGATATGCAGGGATAATCACAGCATTGAGCTGTACCACGCACCTGCGTCAATGCGTCGAGTGACATGTGAACTCTAACCACTTGCATAAGATGCGTACTACATGCATCGTCAGAGGTCAACAATCCTGGCGCTATAGGCGGGTGCTTGAGATTAACGGTTCGTGTCGAAAGTGACATGACAGGGGAAGACCCTTGGGTTTCAAAAGCAATCACCAACACCTGACGACTCTGCTTTGACCGGATGACAAAGAATAAAGCAAGAGAGGAAAATTGGCGCCTAGCGGATTTATTCCACTCCATGTTGCATTGGCCCCTGGTGCAAATCCAAGGATGATCATCCAAGCCAAGACACCAATTTACACGCTCCTCTGCTGAAGCACAAGTTCGAGACTCGAGTCTCAGCTTATGATGACGTGCAGCGTACTTTTCAAGCGAGCGGGAGCACCCATGCCCACAGCTCACAACCCCTGGCATGAACGGCTTATTATCAATCGTTGAAGATTATCCCAGCCGTGTATGCCCAACTTGACATGGGAGGGGGGTGCAGAAGATGCCCGAAATGTGTTCCATAAGCAAGGCAAGGACTTGTTGGTTCCTAATGACCGAGTGGTGGAGGATTCGCGTCGTGTGAATGGGGCGATGAGATGTGAAGACGAGTGATGGATGCAATGTGAGAGAGATGAGATTGTGGGGTCCACGATATAAAGACACCGTCTGAACAAGGTATCTTTACCCTGAAAAGAAGCTTTGACTGATGAGGCCTGGAGGCGGATCCGAGGTGTTCGTGACAAGGGGCCTCAAAATCTAACAAGGGATATAAGAGAGGGGTTTTTTTTTTTTTTTTTTTTTTCATATGTAATTTAATCTTGATCGCAACACTTCAATCCTTGACTGAACCAACTGACTGCATTGTATTTTATGGTGTAAGAATCATCAACTTGGCACTCAGCCACCAATATACAGTACTCGCACGGGGCAATGGTTGGTTTGGTCTCACTACTAACCTAGCAAATCAATAAGCCAGGTACCTAAAGTTACTTGAATCATCAGAGACATTTATTAGTATGAGCCATTATTCATGACTGACGACCGTTGTATAAGGTAGTAATGGAGTGAACATGTTCCTTCAAGCCACAAGACGAAGACGGAGCCGCCCTAAAACATGACTCCACTAAATACTACTAGTACCTTACGGTAGATAATCGCAGACCACACCCACTAATCTAATTACCCCAGTCGAGCCCAGCCCAACACAACCCAGACCAGGGCATTCACTCACTACTTGAATATTGAAGAAATTAGTTAGCATCACAAGAAACACAACCAACCAACTCAATCATAACCTCATCTCTCAACGCTCAGACGCAACAACTTCGCACCCCCTCTCTCCCTCTCTAAGTCATCTCAGATACATCCGAGAGACAAGGAAGATTATACTCCACAAGGCGCCCTGTAAAGAACCTGCACGGAACCTTTCATCGTCTTCATCATGGCAAGTGCTTCATCGGCCACGCCGGCTGGAGATCAAGATGACAGGCCACTCCGGCAACCCAGCTCTCAGGCACAAACCAACCAGACATCGGCCCCCACAGAGTCAGAGTCCTTCTCACAATCTGCAGCGGAGGAGGCGCCAGAGACATACGAGGCCACCCACGTTCACGCAGTCTACGAAGCCATCGCACCGCACTTCTCGGCCACCCGCCATAAGCCCTGGCCTCGGGTTGCCAGCTTCTTGCTATCTCAACCGCCCGGTAGTCTCGGCCTCGATGTGGGCTGCGGCAACGGCAAGTATCTACGTGTCAACCCATCTGTACATCTACTTGGCTCCGACCGGAGTCCAGCTCTCGTCCAGCTCGCCCGGACTGAGCTGAGACGGCCGCGGGAAGACGGTGTTGAGCATGATCCTAGAGTATCTGATGTAGATGTTGCTGTCGCCGATGGCTTCGCGCTTCCTTATCGCAACGGAGCCGCTGACTTTGTTATCTGCATCGCTGTTGTGCACCATATGTCGACACGCGAGAGAAGACAAGCCGCCATTGCTGAGTTACTGGCACTCGTAACTCCCAAAGCCGGCCGTGTGCTTGTCTACGTGTGGGCTCTGGAGCAGGCGTCAAGCCGTCGCGGGTGGGACGCGAGCAGTGACCAGGATCGCCTGGTGTCATGGGTGATGCGGAAGCCAAAGGGTCAAGAACCCGGAGGCACGTTCCAGCGCTACTACCACCTGTACAAGGAGGGTGAGCTCGAGGAGGATGTCAAGGCGGCTGGGGGCATCGTTGTAGAGACCGGCTACGAGAAGGATAACTGGTGGGTGGTATGTAGTCGACCGTCGTGAGACCTCATCAACGGTAACCTGAGGCGCAAGGCAAGATCTTATGGGCGTTACAAAAAAAAAAAAAAACTTCGGATACCTTATGCATATGGTTACCAACCTTGACAGGAATCTTTCACCGATATTTACGCTACATGTTTCGCTCTTGTCCAACCATGGAAGAGTACTTGGCCGTCTTCAGGCTGGTAATATATTCAAGATATTGCTCAACTAAGGTAACAACGCTAACTGTACAATCCATCTACACCGATATCTTCTCTATCACATCTCCATATGTGTCTATCAATGGGAAAAGGGATACTAAACAGGTAAAATGCAAACGCTGTGCAACAAAACAACACTGTCTCTCTTTCAACTCCAGTTTCCTGAGGTCATCCTTGACCTCACCCTTTCTGATGCTTCCATTGCTAGGTCCTCAAACAACCAGTATCCATTGCCATGCAGATGCCTCTGGTCAATGCAAATTGTGATACAAAAACATAAACATAATAAAAAAGACAATTCAAAGAACCGAAATGAGAAGAAAAAACACACCAATGGTTTCCCCAACAAGATTTTCTTTACATTAAGTCATGTCCACATTCCATCCTGTCCAATCCATTCCGTTCCGTCGTTAAAACCCATATGCTATTGTGTTCCTGGGTATGCTTCAATCAGACCCGAAGGCAATAGATTGCCGATAAGTTAAAAAATGTTGTTCTGTTCCTGTCCGTGTAGTTATGCAACCCCGTGTTCTTAACACCATCATAATAAGTCGTACATTCTTTACCGCACTTAATAACCCAAAAATTGTCGCCTTATGAGACGAGATGCAAGACAAATGTCCTGGAAGACTCAAGGATCACTCATCAAGCGCTCATATAGTACAGTTGCCTCAACCATGGCAGGCTATGTAATTCGGCGCCGCTGGTTCGCCTCGTGCGGATATTCATCTGGGGAAGCTCTTCGTTTGGACCCGGCCGATTCCATCGAGTAACCGGCGAGTGTTGAATACAGAGGGCCCTGACCTACCCCGGTTATAGGTCCCATGTTAGGCACTGCAGCAGGTGTACTATAGGGGCTGACTCCTCCAGTAAGTTCAGCAACCCCAGGAAGCATACCAGCCGTCCGAGGTGGTGGCTGGTTCTGGATCGGGGCCAAACCTGGCCCTGGTACATACTGAGCTTCAGCAGGATCTGGAACCATGGACAAAGGAGGCGGCGGAGGAATCGACTCTCGGCGGGGAACCATAGTTCGGCTGCTGGCAGGCATTGGTGGAGGTCTGTTGTACACAACTCGAGGCGATGGTGCTCCAAGATCGCGAGGCATGCTTACTTGGGGCTGCGAGTGGATGTGGCTGCGTGAGGGGGAGCTCCTGTGACTGTTGTTTCCCTCGACATTGACTGCAGCTAGAGAGAAAGGGATAACGCCTGCACGTCTAGCCATATCTGCCTCACCAAGCTGCCAATGCATGGCCTCTGCTGCTCGCCAGGGCACTGCCATCTCTTCTGCAACTTTTGCCCACATTTCTGGTTTGAACCTGAAGTCTTGTCAGTATGTTTCCTAAAAGACCAATTGCTTACGCCACCCCTTACCTCTCGTAAAGTCTGGCCAGTTTATTCTTGCGCTCTTCGTCCCATTCACTCCGTCTTTCGAGGTAGTTCTGGTAGTGTAGGCGGCAGCTGATGGCACTCCTGCCAGGCAGACGCTTTGAGATATCCTCCCACTTCATATTGCGTCCTCGAAGCTCGATGATAAGGGTATCTTCCTCCGGTGACCACTTGCTCTGCTTCTTCACGGGTGGCTGATCTGTAGCATGGGGGTGCATGCCGCGTCTTCCAGACATCTGTGTCGAAGCTACCTGCGGTGGTGGCGCCACATGCGCAACAGGCCGTGGTGGAGCTGGCGATGCCTTAGGAGGAAATGGCTGATAAGTGGGAGCTGGAACAGGCTGGGTCTGGTGAAGCGGCGAGACAGGAGCCTCATGAGATCCAGATGCCTTCAGAAGAGCAGCAAAGTCTAACGCGACAGTCTGACCATCCAGTCTTCCCGCGTATGGACCGTTAGCATATGAGCGAGGCGTACGCCCCCGCTCAAGACGGTCTTCTACACCCACGATGGATGGCGGTAACTCTGCCCGCAAGAGGCAGAGTGGGGACTCGCTCTTGAGTTGGGCCAGCTCGGCGACTTTTTCTGGTTGTGTTGGCGAAGAAATGTCTGTTGCAGCGGCTCCGAGAAGCCTGGTGCTGCTTAAAAGCGTTGTATATCGGGTGTCACGAAATCCCTATGTTTCTTTCCACTGTACAGATGGTTGAGTCGGCTGGAGGTGCGTGAACTATGTTCGTGAGATCGAGGTGAGGTAATTAGTTTGCTCCTTGAAACCTCCGGGAATGAAGTCACTTGTGTTGATGTCGCCCTTAGTGTCTATAAGTCTTGAAGTGTAGTAATGGAGGCCTTCTCGTATTGACTGATGCGTAGTGGTGGGCAGCTGGGTTAGGTATCGATACAGTTGGGCTCTGTCAGGTACCGGGTTGCCACAAAGATGCAAAAGGAGAAAGAACTGTCTCGGGAGGCAACAGTGATGGCTGTTCAGATCATAAAGCGTGGCTCCAAGACGTTGATGGGCAGATGGCAATGTGATTGGTGATGTCCAGGGTTCTCTTCAGCCAATGGATGCAAATAGGATGATATGGTGAGGCAGAGCAAGGCGTGGGGCGCCAATCGAGGTAAATGAGGCCAAGGTAAGGCTTGTTATCTCAGAAGCTGTTATCGAAAGCCGTGGGGAGAGTAGAGAATAGATGAGATGGCAATAGGTAGGAGGCAAAAAGAAGATCTTCGAGGGTCCTTCACTTTGAGTAAGAGAAAACTCGGTCAGATCTTCCGCTGGGCCCCTACTAACTTAGTATAACCTCCAGGAGATGTTACTTATGCGCAGGATATGGACCCACGTTACGGACCGCCTTGCTTCTTCCTCTTCCTATTCTTGTTGTTAGTCTTGACCGAGGTCCAGACAGTAGAACCGGAGGTGGATGAGAACCCAAGCTGAATAAGGCCAAGAAGTGGACTCTGGAACAATCGAAAAAGAAAAGAAAGTTGAGCCCGGAGAATATTATTAGACTCAAGGTCCAAAAGAACTTGTCGGGTCGAAAAGAGGCGACGCAGTAACAACGTAACGGTGTGGGGAGAGGAAGATGCAGTGAGGAAATCAGGGTCTGATTGCATCTCCACGAAACGGTGAACATGGTGTGTCTTAACAGGAAGCCTGACCTATAATGTACATATGTGACGAAGAAACCCGTCAAGAAGCACGAGCTTGAACGAACAGGATGGTCTAGGAGCAGGCATCGAGGAGCATGGGGAGGGGTGTCGGCAGCAATATCGCGATGACAGGGGTATCTGAAGGCGTGTCTATCGACGAAGATGAAGAAGTAAGGTGAGTGGAGTCGATGCGTTTGGTAATAAGGCAGAGGACATCAACGGGCCGGGGATAAACGTTGGAGAAGCATCGCATTGCTGGCTATGCGGTTGGTGTTAGTCGCTGGGTGTTGGTTCTGTGCTTCCAATGTCTCCATCTTTTCCTAGAGATACCCAGGCGAGGAGGGCCTAGTGTGAGAACATGAAAATGACACTGAGAAAGGATGAAGCAGAAAAAGAAAATACAGGTTGAGTCAATACAATGCAGAGCGCATCATGCTCAATGAGCTGGCCCAATACGAACCTGCAAAGTGAGGTTATCCTGAGTTCCGTCTTAATCAAGTTGTCTTCCGACCAACCCACTGTTACTACAGAAGCCATAACATGGTTTGCCATGCCATGCGATTCCATGCCACTATGGCCTCAGCATCACTGTCGAGACAACCATCCGCAATGACCAAACCGATCTGGCACCTGTCATAGTTGAGACCGGGGTTATAGCTCAACACCATCTTTTGCTGCGCGGATGAACTGCTGTATAACGGCGCACACCGCAATGCTCTTGTCTCTCATCGCCTTGCACAGCCGCGGCCTTGTCTGGCTGGTCCTGTTTTGTCACCACTGACTTGCCTTGCCTTGGCTGAGAGGGGTGTTGGCGTCTAATCTTCGTCTCCAGCTTTGAGGCTAGATGCGTCGGCTGCACGCCCCCCCTGGCTCTACACCAACTCATCATGGACTCCCCTCTGGTCCACGTTGCTGCGATCTTCGCATGGGGGAGTTGCCGGGTCCGGTTTTCTTTGTTCGTCTTTGAGTTAACAAGGGTATTGAATATTTAACTTGGACTCTGAAGGGCTCGAATAACAAAGATCGAGTTCCTTCATTCAATTGTTTTCATGAGATGGTGCAGTTGATAAATTTGGGGGCAAAAATAGATTGAAAGAAAGCAATGGCACATAGTCCACCATTGGTATCAGTGCCTTCATTCATTCTAAGGTGGCTGTCAACTTGATATACAATAGCACGTGGCCACAGTGGAAAGAACAAAATCGGAGCAGCAGCAACATCACAATCATGTATACGTCTCATACAAATGTTGTCTTCCATGTCCGCAGAACTAATAAAAAATATATATAAAAAAATAAAAATAAAAAAAGAATTCTCTAATTAGGGTGTGCCAGATGCATGCACTTCCAATACCAGATGTCTAGCACTCAATGTCAAGAAATGCCACGAAGCTTTGCATAAAATGTCATCGGTACGAACTACGGATGCCAAGAGATCCATCGTCTCGGTCAGAGTGATTCAAAACTATACGCCAGACTGACCCTCCTACAGAAATTTAGTTCCCTTAAAGAACATGAGGCCCTCTGTGTTTTAAGCCACCCGTTTGGGTACGTCTTATGCCCAAGTCTCTGATGTTGTAAGCTCGCATGTGAAGGGAGGCCCAAGTCTTGGAATTTGAATCTTGGGCATGGATGTCTTGAATTCTGTAGTTGCGGCATAAACCCCGTCCTCTCGCATATCGGGCTCCCGAAAGTCAAACAAGATGGCAGCGACATAGCTCAATATGGTAGCCCATGCACACATGTGAGTCGAGACACCACAGAGACCATTGAATTGACGCCTCAACCGGTATGTCCACTGGCAGCCAAGGGTTCGCAGGAACCACCTAGTTCGAGACAGTTAGCTCAGTCAATCACATCGCGGCATTCCGTGACAGTCATCATGCCAGGGTAGCCCCCGTAAGGCTTGATTAGGCTTGGCCCAAGTTCGCTGTAGAGGTTGGGCAATACTTGAGTCGAAGCTTACGATAGGTAGACTGGAACGTGAGTGTTCAGATTTGAACAAACTATACTCGAAGCACCACCGAGGATAGAACGAGGTTCGGCTTTTCTGTGCTTGTTTGCGAAGACTGTATGGTTGTGTCTCTCGGGCGAACTATGGTTGGGTATCAAAATTAAGTGGCGATTTGCTTATTGAAGTGTGACCGCTTCAACATATCCTCTATCAAACCTCCTAGAGTTGATGGATTCACAATATTGATTGATGACGAAGTAGGCGTTAAGTAATCGGCGAACCTCGATGGGCGCTGGACATTGCGGTACCAGAAACTTACCGCAAGATGCCAGCCTCACCCATGTATCACAGCCTGCCCAGCTCAGCACGCTCAACCAGGCAGGCCTAGGCGCTAACAGCCAACCAGCCAGCGTCAGCTTCAGCGTCAGCGCGCAGTGGTCGATGGGGTATGATCCTCCGCGGGGAGCTGAATGCTAGGATCGAGTCTGAACTGTTTGAGAAGAGGTCTGCGCTTGTGCTAATTAAAGTGTAGTGGAGATGGTGCCAATGGAAGCTCATCATGTTTGCGGCTGCGCTCGGCTCCCTGTACTTCCGTACTACCTAATTTCATAACGAATGGATTCCAACTGTTGTTGGAATATGTATGTATTGGAATATGAACAACGAATTGCAGACATCACATATTAACTGCCATATTGAGTTAGCACTGGATTCTATCCTCAGTGTTCCGTTCCTAACAGAAGTTTTTCTGCTTTCCCGGGCAGGCCTCTGACCATAGAGGTTTCCGATGTTGGTCCTTTCCATTTCTTCTGACCGCATTTGTACCTTCCTTGTTACAGGACGGGAAGGCACTAGCCGGCGGCTCTTTTTATCGACATGGAGGTCGTCCATCCAACAAGAGGACTTCATCCTTTCGTTTCATACCTTTCATTAAAAAAAAGCCTGAATATTACAAGTGGCCAAACTTGCCCAATGCATGTTTCAGCGGTGATCCTTTCAGGGCATCATCCACAAACCTCTTCTGCTCTCGAAGAGACGACGCGAAGACCATTGCGGTTAGAAAAGAACCAGACCCAGATTCCAGAGTGAGTTGACATCTGCCAAACCCCTTGCAAGTCGAACTAACACCAAGTCATGACTGGCAGCTCAGCCCAGCATAATTCGACCACACCTTCTTTCACCACCGACTCAAGCTTTGCCTCAGTTGGATAATAGCTCAAGCTTCGAGCACGAGCCTAACGACTGTCTGTGCGTTGCTCCCGCACCAGACACAAGCGCTTTCAATACATACACGGATAGTGTTGGTACACACACGCCACCTGAGCATTTGGTCTCTCGCACGACTGACCCCTTCGTCCAAGATTCCTCTGGTTGTACTGGCGTTTGTTCAAATGCTGCTAGTAGACCGATATACAAATCGAGGCCCGGCCCGAGCTATTGATATGGCCAGCCGAAACATTCGGCAATGCAATTGGTGGAGTACTTCATTTACAGGCCAACCATTCTGCAGTTGCATCTGGAGACTTGAGGCTGGTTGTTGGATGTCTATATCTTTGCTTTACCAGCCACAAAGTTTCCTGCTCAGAGTCAACCACAGTCCTTTTTTTTTTTCTTTCACGACGCTCCATCCCGTCTTTCTTCACGGGTCATCGTTTGCTCCACGTAGCTTCCGCTAACAAATGCCCGCCGGGAATATCCTGGGAAGTGATGAATTATGACGGTGAACTGGCGGTCAGTAAAGAAGGTCCAAGAAAAGAGGCTTGTCTAGAGAGGTGCGACACGGCCAAATACATACCTACCCGGCTTAATGTTGGGGGTTGATACATGTTGCCAACTTACACTGATATCGATACTGGGCAGCTAAGAACCAATTCATCGTTGGGTTCAAGGGCTACGCCTTGGTACTTACGAGTCGCTGAGCACACATCATGCGACCGCTTGATGTTCTTCATGCACGTTGTTGTGTCCAGGCACCAGATGATGGCTTGAAGTCTGAGGATGCATGCACGCGCGCAAGCTGAACAGGCAACTTGGGCATTGGATGCCAGCAACAATGCCTAAGCGATGGACGAAAGACTTTTCTTTGCATGGCAGGCAAGATAGATTGTTGAAGCATTCGATCCTTTTCCGAAGTTGCGCAGCCCCGGACACTCAAATGGCTGGTTGACACTTGATCAATCACGAGCACAATGGCGCCCATATCAGCTCCATCAATATGAACGCGCCGTTGAAGATTGGCCAGCATTTTTACTTGGAGTCACCAATCTGAAGTGGGGAACTTGGGCGATGTTAGAGATGGCGTTACACGAAAAACCGTTGTTGTTAGTGTGAGTCTACATGATGTAACAGTATCGAACTGGCCCCGCAGGCCACTCAGGTCGAATATGGCCATCATCATCGCCAATAACAAAATTGATTCCTGCTATGCCCGATGGGCTGAGTGTTGCGATCTTGCAAGTCATCATAGGTCCTCGTCCTATAGTAAGGCTTAGATTTCGAGCCCTTCTGAGAGTGCCACGTCGTGTCCCTCCCGCAGCCAGATAACTTCTAGCAAGGATTGGTTTCCACCTCGATGGACGTTGTGAACTTGTGACCGCCACAAGGCCTCCACCTCGATGAAGAATTTTTCCCTTTCTTACTTCCATCTGCAGGCGATTACGATATCATGCTGTCTCTATTGGGCTAAACTGTCGTTCCTCTAGACTCAAATCACCGCTGCCAACTCTTTACATATGTTCTTAAGCTACAGGGATGGTGTGGAGACAGAACTAGATCTACAGTCCAGGATCTTGAGAGGGCATGCTATGTAGATGCCAGCCATTTCTCAGCATCAGGAACAACGAAGCAGTTGGGTTCGTGTTCTACCCTCAAGCGACTGGATATGACGATGACTGGCATGAAGTGCCAGTGTCTGAAACACAACCGAGCCAAGATATTGTCTGTTTGGGACAAATCCTCACGGCAAAGTCGGTAATAGAGCTACACTTGGGCAACTGATCTACTTCACATTACTGTCGATGCGCGACCAAAGCAAATATTTTCCAATCAACCTTGATTGTCCTCCTCTCCATTCAATGTTTCACGCTTTTCCATCGGAGTGAAGAGCCTTTGGAAAGAGAGAGGAAAACATTGGTATTTGGTGGAGGTCCAGCCGCGCTAGTTTCCCCAATTTCTTCCATACACATTTGGAGAATGATAGATGTGGCATTGCGGGTGCCGCTCGAACAGGCCCTGAAGCCCACTTCCTACGACGAACCAAGGCCGAGTCCTATGTCAAGTAAGCTGCGGCGCATGTGTATGTCGTTCCTTCAGCCATTATCCAGCCTGTCGGTGGGCTAGCTTACCGCCAAGGCTGGAATGACTGGATGTCTCAAAGGGTCTCCCTCACAGCACGCTGCTAGTGTTCCTGCGGGGACTGGACACGGAGTCGGTAAACAGATCCACGAACGGGGATATCCTGGATCTTAGATTCGTCTAGTTTGCCCACTATATTGCTAAAATCTGAGACCCAATACCCTTCTATGAAGGCAAAAGAATAGACAAGGTTTGTCTGTTTGTGCCTGACATATCGAGCACACGATTATGGAAGAATGCGACGAGGAGAAGTTGAACAATACCCACGTCCTTTGCGCGCGTCATTTGCCTCGCTTGGCTAACAAGAATCGAGCGTGCGGAGATTCAATGATTGGATACCTGGCCTAGCTGTGATGGACATAATAGACAGGCCCGATTTGCTACAAAATGCACACTCCTCGTGGACAGACAAGAGGATTGGCCATGTTTGATGACTATAATAGGTACCACCAGGTAAGTCAAGGTTGTTTCAAGAGATATCTTGAATTGGAAACAGAGCCAGGCGCCAGGCCAAATACAGTGAACAGTTCCTATAGAAGTCATGTCTTCTAAATCAACCCCCACTCCAACAACTAACATGATTCTTGTGTTTTTTTTTAGCGGTGAGTCGCTCATCGCTTACCATAGATATACTCAAATTTTCGAGATTGAGCCTTGGGCAAGGTCTACCCTTGACGTCAGAACGCCGCGTGGCTCAGAATAGACCAAGCCTGAGACCTGAACAGATTGTGCATGAGTGGACTCGACAAACTCACTTCACCAGCCCTTGGGCACGGGCACATCGGCTTACCCTATGAACACCTTCATGTGCGAGTAGCTACTTGTCTAGCTTGCATCTACTCATATTACCATACCATCTTGGAGGGACACTAACAGAGGTCACTCGTAACAATGTCCGGACCGGTTCGGATAGGGCAAACTGGCAATTGGGTGACGAAATCGAAGTGCTGCAAAATATTTGCAGGAGCAAAAATCCCGATTTAACCAGTAGGTCAGAGAGCCTTTGCTGCGAACCCTTGGTGGGTGGTATGTGACGTGTCATGAGTGGCATGGAATAGACGTCAGGGTCAAGCGTTTCATCCCGTCAAACTCCCAGCTGTTTGTCACGGCTTCTTGCATACGAAGTCTGGCACAAATCAGATCCTAGCGCATCTCGTGGAGTAAGTCGTCCTAGTACAGGTAAGCTTGTTGCCGTATTTGCTCCAGCGAGGCACTGTCAGCCCTATACTGTGGTTCTTGTAAGTGAAAGGTCTAATATACAAGACGGCATGGTTGGTAAGTGAAGACGCGTATATATTATCTGGCTTACAGATGTATGCTTAAACAAGGGAAACTGCAGGAAGCTGCAATGACCATGAGCTTCGCGCTCGGACCTCGATTGCAGCGGACGAGCATTATTCCAGGGTTGTTGGGGCGCAGCGAGTGCTGAGTTGTCCCATCACCAACCACTCGATGGCAGTACGATTCCCGTCATCATCAATGTCTCTAGACTTCGAGTACTATCATGTGCCAGGGAAACTATATCAAACGGGTTGGAGGGTATACCAGGGGTTGCGGCTGCCAGGATCAACGAGACTGCCGACAACCCATGATTTCCCGATGACTGCGAGCCGCGCACCGGTCTTTCTCATGTAACACCAGTATCTGATGTACATCGGGCGTGGCAGCGGGTAGCATCGCCTGCAGAAATGATATGGGGATGATCCATGTTGGCGATTTATTCCGCGAGGGATAATGTAGGGCATGCAGGATAGCAGTATCTACTCAGAGCTAGTGCATCATGACGGCGGCGGAACACCGTGCGGTCATGGAACATAGATGTCACTATCGCACGAAGATTTGGACGTCAGGTCCGGGGGAGCCTCCTCGCGACACCTCCTGCAGTGCAAGAAGCCGGCATAAATCTTTGTTCGGGTGCTGCCAGACGGACGGGACCGCGCGGAGCTCCGACAAAACGCCGTCCGGGTCAATGGCTGACGAGCGTGGCCGGTCCGGTCGACGGCAACAACACCGAATTCATCACAAAGAGTTAGTGCGGAATGCAAGGAACCGGCCTGAATTGGGTGGCTTGTTGTCGATTACAAGTTTCAACCAAAGTGGTAATAAGCGGGCAGATGAGCGCTTTGACGATATCGAGACTTTCGAATATGCCGGTCGTTTATTCATATCTGAGCTAATGCCGCTCATGGAGGTTTGAGCAGCTTGTGGTATATGGCTGAGCCCTACTAGTGGTCTCTGTTGATCAGATCATGGCAGGGTATCATATCTTGAGGCCTAGTCGAATATCCATCTCAGATCCTTCCCGCCATTCAGCCGGTCGACAATCTACGTGAGGTAGCCTAGCAACGTAGAATCTGCTGCCGTGCTCTTGTGAGTGGACTTCAGACAGACATGCACATGCAGGTTTCGCTTGGACTTCATGCGTGGAGAGACAAAAGGAAACTGGAGGTATTCGTGACATGGCATTATGAAGGCCACTCCAAATTAGGAACATATTGCGATATTTCGCAGATGTTCAAGCCAAGACGAACATCAATTGCTTTTTTTCCCTCATGTTGACGGCAGCTGATGAGTTACACACCAGATTTGATAATGCATGCCTGTGCTGAATCCCTCCAATTTCCATCTTGGGTAGGGATGCTTGTTCAAGATGAAGCAAGTTGCTTTTGGCTGAAAGCTCAAGAACCACGCCTGACCTATCATGGCATGCCAAGGACTAACCAACGATATGGCATGTAGGGAACTAGGTACAATGCATGCAGGTAATCATGTTCGCACTAATGAGTTACCGTATGTACATACGATTACAGTAATATTGGGACCTGTTGATGATGAAGTTGACGTCGTTGCCGCCTCAGATCTAAACGGACCAATCCCGTCTCTATTTCAAAAGTTGAACCCCCCCGCCAGCGGCCTAAGGCGGGAAATGTAAATGATATATGATATTAGGTGCTTTTGCATTCTGCATTGCGCAAGCCCTGAGTTCCGGCAGAGGCTGTCTTCTGGTTCGAAGTGCTTCTTTTAGTTTTTTTGTTTTGCTTTTTGTATGTTTTTTATTTTTTTTATTCTTTTCCGCCCTTGCTTTTGCATCCTCCTTGATGCTAGTTACCCTTTAGCACATAAGCTGGTGTTTCTCGAACCCTGGACTGCATAATCATAACCCCACCACACTCACTCAAGTTCGATCACTGTCATCGTTTCTCACCTAACATAGGCAAAGCTCAGCTCTTTTCTTCCTTGGAAATACCACTTTGACCCGTGGAATTCGGTTCTCATTTTGCTCTACCTAATCCTGAGAGCGGCGTAGGCGTCTCGCAAGTACCTCAT
This sequence comes from Fusarium oxysporum Fo47, assembly GCF_013085055.1. Classification (NCBI taxonomy): domain Eukaryota; kingdom Fungi; phylum Ascomycota; class Sordariomycetes; order Hypocreales; family Nectriaceae; genus Fusarium; species Fusarium oxysporum. The sequence goes on along the minus strand of NC_072840.1, from coordinate 2,341,506 downwards.
TCTTTGACCGCCCCTCCAAAGCAAAGCAAAGACAAGCGTCTCAGCCAAACACACACCGAGATATTCCCCGCCTAGGTCAATCCATCCATCCATCCAGACTTTCTGTCAGCCATGGCCGACGTTCCGCTCGTTGTTATCTCAGAATTCGCGCAGTCAGAGCGTCGCATTACACCGTCATGGTCCATCTCCCAACTCAAGGGCAAGCTTGAGACTGTCACTGGTGTTCCGCCCTCTTGCCAACGGCTCTCCCTCAAGCCCACAGCTGGCGCAGAGGCTATCGCTATTGAGGCGCCTAACGAAGACGACACCCACTTGTCCAACTTTCCCCTGGCCCCGTATGCAGAGCTTCATGTAAGTCAGAGTGCATCATAGCACGGCCTCTCATTTATTAGCTACTTTCCCATGTCATGTGCCTTGGCCGAGATATTCTCGCTGCCCTTCACTCTTCTGTCTGCGGTGTTGCTGTCAACGACTTTTCAAGGTTCCCAGGTCCATGCTATTCACCGGTGCTGAGCTGGCATTTGAGAAGTGTGGCGAGGGGGGGGCCGAGCGGGAGAGGCGGTGGGAGTTGAGCTGTTGCGTATGTGCGCGCGTTCAGGGACCAGAGGATCGTCACTCTTTTAGTGGTGCCACCATAGACTTTTTTTACCCTCCAATACTTTGGATAAGGCTGACAGGGATCCAACCTGGTAGGTAATTGACACACGACCTGCGGCCTCTCGGATCAACTTGAATGACACCTCGGGCGTCGACAAATATGTCATGCCCGAAGAAGAGTACGAGAAAAAGACGGACTCGGTCCTAGCCTGGAAGAAGGCTCAGAAGTTAGGCCGTTTCGACCCAGATGCTCCCAGCCACGAAGAGGCCAAGCTGCAGGCTCTTGACCGCGAGGTTGCCACGCGGGGCATTGCTGTCGGCCGACGGTGTCGCGTTGGCGGTGAGGATACTCGACGCGGTGTCATCCAGTACGTCGGTGAGGTCAAGGAGATCCCCGGCGGTCTCGGTTCATGGGTGGGAGTCCAGCTCGATGAGCCCGTTGGCAAGAATGACGGTAGCATCGCTGGTACTCGATACTGGGGCGAGCCCTCTGAGCTCAAGCATGGTGTCTTTGTGAGGCCGGAGCGGGTTGAGGTGGGCGATTTCCCTGCTCTCGACGACTTGGAAGATATGGAGGAGATTTAGACGTCTCGAGTGTGAACAGCTCGATGGTCTAGGGCTGGTGGTTCTCTGTTGAGTAAACATTGATATCTACAGCGAACGGTGTACCTGGTGGTTGTAATTAGAGCCAGGCTCTGTGGGAAGCCTACCCTCCAAAGTACTTTCAACCGGGAGTAATTTTATCATAGCCGGAGCCTGGCAACTTGGTCGTGCAAGGCCATCAGGTCTGCCGGCTTTACAAAACACGGATACACAAATCAGTCACCAAACCGAGATCTCACAAGCCAGATCTTCCCGTCCACTTTGTGAAACACGTGAATTGGCATCCCAAGATCTATTATCATAGATTCCCGGCCCCTGCGTAAGATCTCTCCGTCGTACGCGGCGGCCATCTGGTCTCCCCTGCATCTCTTGAGTAACGCGATTCCCGATCCGTGAAATCTTGCAGCAACGGCTCGGCAACTTTATTCCAACAACAATAGCTATTATATAGCTGTTCTTGTATATCCAGAGTGAGCTTAAGAGTGGCCGAGAAACTGTTGCGGTTATTTGAGGTGATATAGTTGTTGAGTTGTGCTGGATTAGAAGACCACGATTGTGTTATATGGTGCAGGGTGGGTATCAGATTATGAAATGCTAACAGGTATATACACTTCCTCAGTAGCATATATACACTACATTTGTGAGTAACTAACTTGTGTCATACTGAACTCTTACAGCTAGCTTCAATGGTAATAGTTGCATCTCTCCTGTGCCTTGCTATTTCAGGAGGTTACCATGGCACCACGGAAAAGCTGGGCGTCCTTTTCATCTTTTCGCCGATACTATGTTTCTATTACAAAAGATCGCGCCTGCATAGGTCATCTCTAATTGGACCCAACTACCGATCGGAAATAGTATATGACCATAACGGTACTGCAGACCCTGTGCTGTATTGGACGCCTTTGAAGAGTGTGACGTGGGGCCATATTCATCACGACAACCGGTCATGTCATATCTATTTGAACATCACAAGTACTAAATTGTACCATGTATATACTCCTGCGTAGTCTCTCGGGAAGAGTTGGTGTTCTATACCATTTACAGCTTAGGTGGAAATGGATGTTATGATTATAACAGGATATCTGATTACTCACTGTGTCTTCGTAAGCATCTCTAACCTCTGGGCTGCCAGCCATTGTTAACTTTAAGATGTATGTAGCACTGGGGTTATTAGAAATGGATTGGCACTAGATACTGGCGTTTTGAATGCTGATGAATGATCATGTCACCATCTGTAAACGGCATACCCAGGGCTAATCATTTCCCTGGAATATTCACCCAGAATATATCCGAACAAATACATCTTTCCAATCAATCTCTGTGCTTTCTGAGCTTGAGGGTTGTTACTATGAAAACACAATAGGTAAATATTACATCGAGAAAGTGTAACGGTACAGTCTAAGGTACCTTATATATGATAACATCGTTCAGCCACAATGTTATTTATCATTCAAATGCCATCTTTTCTAGTGTACCATACCCTCTATTGTTTTATGAGAATGTTTCTGTGGTATATTTTCCCCTTGATATGTATTCCAAATTGTGCCCCCCGAACAACAACCAAGTTCATGAAACTGAGTCTGATCCCCTGGGCTATTGCTGATTGTCTCAACTCGTATATACCATAGACTTCAAAGTTCCCTTGCTTGTCTCTCAATTGATCTTCAAGTGCCCCAGAATGGAAGCTCGACGATACTTCCAACCCTAGTGATAAGTGGCAAATTACTCTTCCTCTCAGCTGCCAAAACGACGCTCGAGGCGATCGAAAGCCTATCTCGTAAGGTTTTATATTAATTTTAAATTCTGAACAGTTATTTCGGACTACATTCAAGTACTGAAAAGTGATAAAGTACTTAGTTCAAGCATGCTTGCTGATAACCCAGCATTAGCCCAACCATGAATACTGACGAGCAATGAAATAGCCAGGGAAATACATCTAATAAGGCGGCTAAAGCTGCCGCATGATATTATTATATTTCATGTTACTTTGAAATTCTCGATTGTTCAATCTGTCAATGTGTAATAACAGGAGGTTGAGTAATTTGCCATGTCGTTTATCTTTCTCTGATCACTTTCTGGCTTATAATATTACTTCAAATATGTCGATCTGATGATCTAATGATTCATAAAAGCCCTTCAGTATATGAACGAGACCCTAGTTGTCTATAATGGTCAAGATTTAAAAGAAAAATTCAAGGGCTTGCGTCAATCTCCTCTTGATATCTTAAAATTCACAACAGTAACCACGATAAAGTTTATTTAATCAGTGAAATATCTACATTGTCAACAATGATTCCTATTGTACTATAAAAAGATGTTGGGATATGTTTTTTATTTAGAATGTGTAGATTATCTTATTAGATATCATTGGCGTTAACTACCTTACCTGACATATAGATTAAGAATATGTAGGGTATCACCATACAACATGACTAACAAGACCGATATATCATCCATGCGGCTTCCCCTCACGCGATCATGTTGGTCGAGAGCTTGGCCAACACAGACGCTTTCACAGTTTCGGAAGAGATGGATATACTTTATTGCAATCATAGTGATTTAATGAATTGATTGTCTGTTTAGGTATGTATCTTATAGATAGCTCAAACGATCAGCAACTGAAACAAGCAAGTTATCATCATTCATTAACATCTACAAAACCACACTGATGGCCCGGATTCAAGCAGAATTGGCTCTGAATAATTGCCAAGCTTGTAGTGACAGTAGTGAGCTCTTAGTGGCTTGGTTGAGCCAAAACGCTGTGTTTCCAGTGGCTGGAAGTTGCCGTTCCCCTCTGTTGTCGCTTGTCAGCGGGCGCGCGGGAACTTTTTTCGGGTGGGCTCCACCCCGATACGGGACCCGACGGGGCCCATCATGGCCAGGATGTGATGGATTTGAAGACTGCTCCTGTTTCTCCCTCCATCATCAATTTGCCTTGAACTTGAATTTAACCCTTTCCAACTCAGCCCGCGGAACCCCTGACCGAAAACGAACCGCAATACAAATACGAGACGAGTGTAGTGCAGGAGAATTGCGACCGGCCCATGCGATTCAGAACCGACATGTCGGCTTCCACCTAAACGTCAACCGGCGATGACTTCAATCGTATCAGCCTTGCCCCTACGTACACAAAATCGACGACTACACACGATACTTTACGCATAAAGCCCGTCTATAGTCTCGCCGTCGCCCACAACCGGAGTTATTCAACACCTCTCCTACCCTCGACACCACCGCTATACAACCACAATCATGAGATTCTCGACGATAATTAGCATAGGCAGGATGGCGCTCTTCATCTCCATCCTAGCCTGCACTCTTACAGGTGTCCTTGCCGATGACACTGAAGTCTCTACATGGGCCGAAACCGAAATCCCCGAATGGGCCACTATCAACGGCATGCAGCTCTCGTTGTCAGCGAACCCTGGGCTGCAGTTTGCTGTGATCCCTCTTACGTCGAATCTGGGACTGAACGATTCCACCGGTCGAGTAATAGATGTATGTCTTGGCTCTGCACTGTTTCCTGGTTAATGCTAATAACGATTCGAAAGATTATTCATATCACGGGTAATATGATTGCGACGGACTCTTCAAATTACAACAAAGTGACTGATAAAGACGATATCGCCTATCTGTCATGCGACGAACCCAAAGGCGACTCTTTTCTCAGCCCCAACAAGATGCTCAACACATTGATGCAGCTTGATCCTCATCTTAGGGCGATAGTCCTGTATTCTACGTCCAACACATGGTGTGCCATCGACCCAGTCGAAAAACTTCCCTTTACAAGTATCTTGTCCATGGCCGATGGAGGCGAGGCCACACAAGCCCTGAACCTCTTGAACGGCACCAGCCGTGGTGAAGTGGTTAAAGCGAGCATCTTCGGTAACAACACGGATAATACGATACCGAAGGATGAGAGCAAAGGGGGTAGTAACACGGCTGCCATGAGTGTTTTGTACGCCATCACTGGCCTGATTACTCTGCTATTCTTGGTCATCATCACGACAGGCGCTGTGAGAGCCCACCGATATCCTGAAAGATACGGGCCACGAGGTGCACTTGGCGGGCGGCCACGGCAGAGTCGGGCCAAGGGACTTGCTCGGGCTGTATTGGATACGATCCCAATTGTCAAATTTGGAAACCAGACGCCTACAAAGCCAGATCCCGAATTGGAATTGGAAAATACGGAAGGGAACGATGCTGCCACACAGCGAACTGCGTCACGCCTCAGTGAGGCCAGACAGTCTGACGGGGCTCCGGCACCAGGTGGGGAGACCAATGCCGTACCAGCCGCGACTAGGGCATCGTCTTCTCCCGAGAGTGCCGAAGACGAGACGAGCGACCACTTAGGATGCTCTATCTGCACTGAAGACTTTACGGTTGGTGAAGATGTTAGAGTGTTGCCCTGCAAGCATCAGTACCATCCAGCATGTGTTGATCCATGGCTGATTAACGTATCTGGCACGTGTCCATTGTGGTGAGTTACTACCTTGTGAAATGATCCGATCCTTATGTATACTGACACGTTATTAGCCGCTATGACTTACGACCAGGCAAGGGTCATGCATCTGCGGAGGCGGATGTTGGCGACTCTAGCACACTGCCGCCACCTTTGGCAATGGAGGGTGCTGAGAACGACGCGCCTCAGTCATCTCACCGTAACCGACTCTCGAGACTTTTTGATATTAACCGCCTTCGAGAGGGGACCGTGGAAGAACAAATGGAAGCATTACGGCAGATGCGGGCGGAAACTAATGAAAATAACAATCAAGAGACAACAGAAGTTACTGAAGCGGCCGATGGCGAGTCGCAGGGCCAAAGTGCACGATTTGCGGCGAGGCTTCGGGATAGATTTAGAATCCGCACACGCGCTCAAGCCGTCGAAGATCATGAAAGCCAACGGGGGAGCTAGTGAGTAGCATGGAGGTGCCGGAGTATTTATGTTACCGGCGATATGAGTTTAGGGCTGAGAACTGGGGCTCGAAAGGCTTCACACTTTGAGTTAATCAGGGGCAGAAGGGTCCCTTGCATGCATTTGTGAACCGTTTTGAAGGAGAAGAATGTTCGGGATCGGCGTTGAGGCTGAGGAATGATAACTTGGGTTTCAATATGGACACACATGGGAAGCATGGCAAGGCGTTTCTTTGGACGATCGCACATAAGGGCGTGCTCACGACGATCGTGGTTGATGATCACTTTCGGCTTATCCGAGAGTGCAGATTCTTACCTTACATATGATACCTTTGATGATTTATTATTATACACGCTTATACGAAATCGAGACCTTATACAGCAGGGGTCCTCTAAAAGATTTGATTAGGATGTCAGCATATGGTAGTGAACCTTCCATAATCCAGCAATGAATAAACAGACCCTCAATGTTCACTCAAGCCTACATGCAACACCGTTCGTTGAAGATATTTGCAACCAAGCGCCCAGTGTCGGTATCGTGCATCATAACAGCATCTGATTCAGTCAGCTGAGAATCCGAACCCAGAGCTTGGCTCCAGTGACATGGCACCACAGGTGAAAGGTAAAAGTCGCAGAGTCAGCAGGAGAATGTAACTCGAGAGCCTCTTGGGTTTATTACCTCGGTAGATCATCAGGACTGTATGAACCAGCCTTGTTAGTTAGAGTTCAGCGCATCGCAACGGGGCTTTGTGATAAATCCTGACATCCTTATAAGGACAACAAAGACTGTTGGAACCCAAAGATGCGAAGTTCAGCAACCAGGCTGTGGCTTTTCGGAGGCACAATTGCCGCCGCAGCTTGAGGTCCGGGTAATTACAAAGAACTTAGTTGCTCAAATATCGCCACCGCAGTGAAAATGGATCTCGGGCAATGTATTGGTTTCCTGAACCTCATAATGTAAGTGTCAATTGGAAATAAGGTAATGACGCTGACGTGGGAAGTGTTTGTTGAGCATCCTTGATTTCCGTGTTTCAGATAGAACTTAAAAGGTCACTTGCTCCCACCATAAACAACACGCTGGAGTCATTGAATTGCATAAATGCAAACTTTCTTGGGTTTCATGGGCAACTTACAGCCAGCATGTTGGTAGTGGTTGGCGAATCAGGCCTGTGCAACGTATGTGATCTCAAAACCGATACCGTGAATATGCTGGTACGATGTGAGCTTATTAAATATAATCCCGGGCCACATCCAGACCAACGGTAATGCAGCAGCAGATGAACAGAACAATCTTCAGCGCAAATCGTCGTCTTGGATTTCTGGCAGCCTATGATAAACAAGCTTTGAGCTATCGACACTAGAGGGCAGGGGTGTCGAGATCGACCAATACTGACGATGCTACTCAGCCCAGGTCTCCTTCGTTGCACACAGCCTTAACTGATCAATGAGGGCTGAAGAACATCTGAGGCTCAAGATCGGGGATGCTATTCTGCGAGCTGTGCTCAAGCTGCAAAACCTCAGCCTGAAATGATCTTTCTGGGAAGATATCTGGAGCTATTTGCCACCAGGATGTCGGAAAGTTGTTTTGCCAAGCGGGATGGCAACTACTGAACCGTGACTTTGGGAGAACCTACCCGCCACAAAGCCGCCTTTGGATCTCCAATTCCTGCCGAGTCAGGTGAACCACATACGCGTGAAGTTTCCCTAGCGGTGCCGATTTACTGTCCGTCGGCCAATCTCGAGTCGAGGCACAGTCCGGATTGTGTTAGAGGGTTTCGTAACGGGATCTCGTCAGGGGGATTAGCGCGAAGGATCTTGATTGATTCCGGGGGTGGATAGATCGGATCTAGCCGGGTCTAAGTACTAACAATAGTGCAAGCAAGAAGACGGGAGGATTTGAATAAGGAGAAGGGGGTTTTTCCTTCTTCCTTTATAGGGGGAAGAATATGATGTTTCGGGAAGGTGAAGGATTTGTTCAAGCTGAGAAGGCTTTACCATGAACGGGTTTGGGAGGTTCCCCTTCCCCAGTCTCTACTTGCCTGCTGGATTTGGTCCCTGTTTACACTGTATCACATGGTTGTTTCCTCCTACCCATTAAACAGGGTGTCAGGATCCAGAAGAACTCTCCACATTCGAGACGGGAGACAACTTACCTTAGTACCTGCCTACCTACTTAATAAGGATTGGATAGCAACTCCCCTTTCGTCTAGTTTGCTCAGGGAGAGACATTATCTGAGCACTTCGCAGCTTCAAATTTCCTCAAGCCTCGAAAAAACACCATTACAGCCAACACAAGCCACGATCTATCGACAACACTGCACGGGGCACTCTTCCGTTGCTCCGGTATTGATGCCACTGTCAGTGCGCACTCGATAGTGCACAACGTCCAGCCATACCACGGGTTTGAGCACATCCATGTCGAGGATGGCTTACACCACCCGATGAACGATCGAAGTTAGGGTGTGGTCGATCTGTTTATTCCCATTTGTCGCCTCCTATCGAACTCCCAACCGAAATGGGTCGGCTTCATCTCAAGTCCCTTTTCTTTTTTATCATAGCCACAGCCGTATCGATCGAACGCCATGCCGCAAGAGACGGGGGTTAGAGTAATCATTAGCAGCTCTCCCTGGTATTGTTTTAATGGGAAAGCAACAATATCGGCCAACACAGTTTGCCCCGAGACTGGACATTCCTGAGCCTTGATACAATCACCAATCATCAAGAATTGGGATGACTTCTGGAAAATCGATCGAACAAATGCTTTACGAGTCAACCTTTTATAACTCAAAATGAATGACATTCTATCAAATAGCTTTTACCAACATTGTACCATCACAAATACAATGATTTTCTCCTACTTGCATCCGGAACCAAGTCTAACAATGGGTGACATACCGCACTCGTGAGCCATATCAAATACTCAAACAGAGGCCGGGACATCGCCAAGGATTCAGCTAGGTATTCGGATCCTCCGTCGCTATCCCAGACTATTCTACAGTGCCCACAAAGAGCATCACCCATCGTACTCCCGTCCACCACCGTCAGTGGCTCATCAAGTAACGACCACTCCGCTCTAACCTTATTTCGATATTCATCTCAAATCGTTGGTCGCTTCACACTGAATTTCTTGGTGAACAAAGTACCGATCTCTTTGTTGGTCCCCGAATCATTGTGCCTGGCTCAACAGCTATGCCGCTCAGTATTCCGGTATCATTCGTACCTGCGGCCACTCAAAGCGTTTCTGCATGGTGCCTGAACTTCTTCCGCTTCTGGCTCATCTCGGGGCGTATTTCATTTACGGACCCATGAGCAGCTTTCAAGACATTAGTTGGGTTGAGCTAAAGACCCCTAGTTTCCAGACTACTGGATAGGTTGTCGGCAGAAGAACTAGAGATCTGAGGCTTCCGCACAGTCATTAAAGTGTCTTGGCTTGATCTTTCTACTCTATAGCCACAAATTATGCTTTGACTTTATACCTGTCTGGGCAATTGCCCTTTTCTCCCCGTCCTCCTCCTCCTCCTTAACTATCACCGTACGCAACCCTCTGATCAAGGCTTGGAATTATTTTCGTCTTTCTATCGAAGATCTGCCTATTATCACTAGGGATAGTAACAAGAACTCTGCTGCATGCTTGGTTGTTCTTTCGGATCACATTTTGACACGAGCGTCCTCAAACACCATCTAATATGGCTCCCAAGCCTTCTCTCGAGCCTCGCGAGGCATATCTACCGAAACCTGTTCCTATAGGAGGGGATATTATGTCGGTTATTGTCTCCCTCGCTGCTTGTTCAATATTAGCTGTCTTTCTTTGTAAGTCTTTGCAAACCCTCATGATATTAACACTAAAAACTGACACGCACGATGGAATAGTCCAGAGAATTACTGCCGTTAGATCCTGGTCCAGGTTACCATTTGTTGCTTGGCGTAAGTCTCTTGAGCTGATGCGAGGATATGGTTCAATTTGTTGGCTAAACATATGATATAGTCGTCCTGGTCATCTACGTCGACTCCTATGGTTTTGTTTTCACCTCTGCAATCCTCCAACAGGTCTTCGGTGTCAATAGCAGCTTTAACATCTGCCATGGCGCCATTTTGCTTTGCCTCATCTGCTATGTCACAACCAAGATTGTGGGCTCTCCTGTCGACTGTGCTGTGGAAGGTTTTGACTAATGCGAGAATAGCTTATATACGTCTTTCTTGTCGAGAAAGCTGTAAGTTTCATATGTTGTTTGAGAATTGAAGTCACATGTCTAACAGTATATAGCATGTTATTCGAAGTTCTACTACACGAAGAAGAAACTCGAAACTTTACTTGTTCAACATGATCACACTTCTTGGTGGTTATGGAGTAGTTGTCGTTCTCAACTTTATCTAGTAGGTCCTTCTAGCATTGACTTTCGTTTTCCAACGGCTTGTTAACGGTATTAGTCGCATTGCCAGAATTGTAAACGGAGAGTGCTTCATCGGCATGAAGAGCATCTCTATGATTCCTCTTATCGCTTTCGATGCCGTCGTCAATGTCTACCTGACCATTCTTTTTCTGATCCCTCTTAAAAGTTAGTCGACATTCGGTAGTCTCACGTGCATATGCTAATGAGTTGTCAGATCTCTATTCATTCAAGAATCTTCCAAAGACCCATGCGAACTCCCGCCTCCGCAGTGTGGCCTTCCGTACTTTCGTCGGTGCTTGCTGTACCTTGACAAGCAGCATAGTGTAAGTCCATTGATGTCTAGCGTTTGGAATACCCCTAACATGAACTAGAAACTTGACTGTGTTAATGGTTCTTAATGGCGAGCCGGGTTGGGTGTGTCTAATGTGTTGCAACAGTGACGGTATGTACCTTAAACAAGGCGTCTGGGATATAACTGACCATATGGAGTCCTCTTTTCGGCCATTGTAGTTCAATGGGTCACTTCTCGCGACAGTGCTGGTTCTTCCAGTCAACCAGCTTCGGCTGCTGTTACGGATGGCAGCTACATCGGCAGACACGCCTCGTCAGCTCATCCAAGAAGCTCTCTGCATGCTTCCAACGTTCCCAACGTTCCTCGCGACGTGGACGACGAGACATCTCTTGTTGGGCATGCTACCGTCACCTCCTTGACGGATGACCCTGGTTTCGAAATGACCAAAGTTCATTCAGGGGCTACAAGTGGTGTTATCGTTACGACGACAATTCACCGTCAGAGCAGGCCTACGACCCAACGAAAGGAGAGCAGCGATGATGACGACGATATCGGGATTGAATCAGACCGAGACTTTCCGGTGCGGTCGGTTGCTTTTGCTCCAGACCACACAGAAGTCGCAGAGCCACCGCGAACACGAATCCAAGGTGGCCCCAGGCCACATCATCATGCCAAGGCACCTTCGTTCTCACGTCCGTTGAACAAGTAAAATTTACAGTACAAGGCTGTTTTAGAAGACAATTGCTTGGAATATTGGCTCAGAAAAAATCGGCGTTTTCGGGTTAAAGGTTCTTTGGACAAAGACAAGAGGGTTCTAGGCGTATTTGAAAAAATCGGGGGTGATATGGATGGGGGCGGAAATACCCAATATTTAGTTTTAATCATCACCAAGAGTTGCAGAAACCCATGCATCTAATCATATTCTTATTACCTCACGATTTGGGAAGAGCATCTATTCTCTGGGATAAGTTAATATGACGCTTGAACTTGACAAAGACGTTCCGCACCCATCAATGGAATGGATGGATGACACAATAGTGTCAGGTGTTGATCTCCCGCATTCATACACATGGCACAACATTCCTCAGCCTGCAACACAACTCAATCAAGACATTGGCGTGGCCACGGTCTATGATGAAGGCAAGGGTTCAAAGTCTCAAGTCGAGGCTCATGAGACAGCTTGACGTAGTCGTGCAAGTCGTCACTCATTCAAGCAGTACAGATATTCTGTCACAGGATGGCACAGTAGTTGGAGCAGTGAAATCGCTGTTCATTGTCATCGTAGCTCGTAGATGCATCTACACGCTGAAGGAAGTCTATCAAACTGCTAAGATCAGGAATTGTTCTATTTGCCAAGTCCTCCCTTTTTGTAATATCCCGGAATTGATGATAAGAAAAAGGTAAGGAGGTTGACCGCGATATAAACGTGGATACTGTGAGCCAGATCCTGGTCACCTAAATGCAAAATATGTACATAAGTCAACAGGCGCCATCCTTGAACCGAAAATGTTTATCCTCCCTCCCGAAAGCCAATTTTGAATGGTTGGGTATTTCCCTAGCGAGTGTACAAGAAGTTATAAAACGAACTGAGTGGCCATCTGCCATGAGCCTTCGCGAGCTTAAGCGGAGGCGTAAACGCTACCATAAGAGCTGAGCTCGGTCTCGCTGGTCATGAGCATGCCAGTCTCAACCTTGAAGTAGGAGTAAGCATCAAGGTAAGAAAGGGCCTCAAGCTTGGGGATGGCATCCTTGAGCCAGTCGGCAATGGCCTCATCAGAACCTGTAGGAGCAAACTCGGTGAGCCAGATGGGCTTTCCACCGCAAGCCTCGTGGGAAGCCTTGAGGTGGTCGAAGAGAGTGTTACCGTACTCAACCTCGGAGTACCAGTGGACGTTGCAGAAGTCATAGTGGCACTGCTCGCCGAGCTTCTCACACTCAGAGACCCAGTTCTTGAGCCACTCGACACCCTCCATGGGAAGACCACTGTTGCTGATGGAAGGGGCACCGATGAGGGCCTTTCCAGCATAAGGGTTGAGCCACTTGACATGGGCCTTGGCAGCGTAGGCAGGAGTCATGTCAGCCTGGCCAGCGTTGTCAGGCTCGTTGAAGCTGAAGATAGCCTTGGCGCCATCACTCAGAGCCTGGGCACAGTTGTCGGCAAAGCGGTCGGTGTGGAGAGGCTGGTCGTTCCAGAGGGTAGGGATGAAGTTGAGACCCTTGAGACCGCCGGAAGAGGAGTCCCAGTTGTAACCCCAGCCGCAGTTCTTGCAGTCGCCGGCGAAAGTGTTGGCGAGGTCAACGTTGTTGTAGCAGACACCGCGCTTGTGGGAGAAGCCAGCGGAGCCGCCAGAAGTGGAGCCGCTAGACTTGGACTGGGTGCTGCTAGACTTGGCCTTGGACTGAGTCTTCTCCTTGATGGCAGCCTTCTGGGAAGCCTTGGCGGCGGTCTCCTCCTTTTTGGGCTGGGAAGCAGGCTCATAGGCGGACTTGGCAGCTTGAGAGGGCTTGGCGACCTTGATAATGGTGGTAGGCTGAGCGGCAGCAGGAGCGGGAGCAGAAGGTGCCTCGGGTTGAGAAGCGGCAGCGGGCTGAGTAGCAGCAGGAGCAGCACCGCCGGGGCCGAAGTAGTTGTTCTCCCAAGAGACGACCTGACCGTCAATGGTAGCAACGACCCAGTCACCACGCTTCTGGGCGTGCTGGTGGTGAGCGTGGCGGTGGCCAAGAGCGAGAGCCGGCTCAAGAAGAGCGGCGGTAGCGGTAAGGATGGTGAGCTTGTTGGCGATCATCTTGACTGAGATGACTGGTATTCCTAATCAAGGCGATTTGGGTAAAGATCGATGAAACCTAGTGTTTCCCGAGACGGCAGTCGACTTATGTAATGAATGTGAAGTTGTACTTGATATTCGGGTTGATCACAGTCGGGATGACAAGGTGAAAGCAACAACGAAAGATCGGGGCTGAGACGATAGTTGTAGTTATGTGATCGGCACGGCCGAGTAGGGAGTGTGTATGCGATCTATCAAAGACGCAGATAAAGAAGGGCGACGACTAGTCGAGACGAGGGTTGAAAACACGGGCTGATATTGACGAGATGAAGGAGAGAGGGGGAAGGGAAGTTCGAAACCATGGGGGGGATATAGAGGGTTTAAGAGCAAGGAGGTCCCTCGCAATAAGGCAGGCAAGTGGTGTGGTTTGGACATGATCCAGAAGTACAGTACAAGTGGTGAGGTGGACTGGAATGTATCTTTTACCTGCTGACGATTGTTGGAGATACCCGTGTCTTCACCTGACACCTGGTATCTTTGTTTCCAAGACTGGAAAGACTGGGAAGAAAGACCCCCGCCTGGGCCATCGAGAGCCTCCACTTGCAGGGGCCGTTTTGGGGCGCTTTCGGTGGACTCAGGTGAAATGCTTGGAGGCATTCTGCAATTCCATTGGCCGACGCTCTGGTTCCTGGCGCCGTGCTAGAGTGGATCTCTGGCCGGGTACGCCATCCCTGGCAAAAAGCGGGTAGTATGTCAGGGGCAGCCGCCTCAGGTAGCATCAAAGCAGTTTCCGATTGGACGAGCTGGCCTCCCTCTTAGAACCTAAACAACAGGTCAACGACAGCGACAGTGGGCAAAGGAAACATGGGTTAACGTGGCAGTGGATGCACGACCACTCACACAGAGGCACACACACGCTGTGCCTGAACTGAAACAACTATACATGCGCTATTTCATCCGGCTTTGGTCTACTGCAGGTCCTTTCTGCAGGAACACACACACAAAAAAAGAAAAAGAGGAAACAAAAGAACAAAAGACCGCAAACGGCCCAATTGTGTTAGTGGCCCTCAGAGGAATGATTCACGCACTGGGGCCTTTGTTACTTTTGCTGCAATGCCAGCACTCTTTCGCCCCAATTCCTGACTCGATGATCCCACAACCAAGCTTCTGATATCCACCATGGTATAAAAAACTAAACGGTCCCGAGAGATTAAGCCAAGACAGCAGAGAACACGACCGAGTTTGCTGCCGGCACTTGGCCTTCGAGAACCCTCAACGCCCACTTCCCAGCTACTAACGTAATCGGACAAGGCCGTCGTAAACGTTGGCCCTAACTCCGTTGAGCTGATCCTACCCAGGATGCCCTGTAGCCTGTAGGTAAGGTAGCTGATGCGATGCTTATCCTGGTGCCAAGCCCAGCCAACTTGATGAATGCAAGGCCAGAGGTTAACAACCACCAACTTCTGCATCACCGTCATCATCTGGCTTCTCGTCATTCCAATGCTCTCACACCAGAGGCGCATGATACGCATCATATGACGCTCATCACGACAACTAGCAACGACAACGCACACACACACACACAATTAAAGCACTCAGAACAAGGCGCACAAAGGCTGCCACCGACGAAAATTCTAAATGTCTTGGCTTTTTGGTGCATCCCAGCCTCTTGGGACAAACCTGAACCCATTGCTAAAGGGCCACGTCGGCTGCTAAACCCAATTCTCACTTAGCATCCGCCGTGTGAAACACCGTCCGAAATTACATCCGCAGCCACAGTAGGGGGGCTCCACGCGTACAACCATGATATCCCTTGTCAATATCTGAGCAACCTGTTAGCCGGGATTCCGGATCGGATCCTCATCGCAGTCCACGATGGATGGACGCTGCAAACGGATGGAGCAGAGACATTATTGAGCCATTTTTGGCATAAAAAAGCTTGGTTCTCGATTCTCATAGTATGGCAGGGTTGTCACTCATCCCCACAGGAGACATTCACAACTTGGAACAAGAGAAAAAAAAAACTCAATGCCGCATTTTGTTGCTCTGACTCAGATCTTCACAATCTGTTCTGTTTTCGTGGAAGTCTTTGCCATCACTTTGCATGATGAGGGTTGCATTTTCTGCACCTAGCCATGACCGAGCACCAAGAAACACACTCAACACTCTTTGCTTTGTACAAGCTAAATATCACAGACTCTATTTCCTCGGCTTGGCACCTAAACTATTGACATGTGGCGGTCAAGCTGACGTGTTACACTCAATGCCCTTTGAGGCTGTTTCTTTGTGCAACTTTCCTTAGCTAGTGCTTGGGACTCTGGTTGATGGACTCCCCTGATCAGTGTCGTTTACTCATATCACAGTGTCGAGTAAACAAAACAAGCAGTCTCTCAAGCGACGAGCTGCTGCCTGTATGGGAAATCCTGTTTCAGCCCATAACTTATGGGCCTATGGGGCGCTCATCTTATCTCACGAGATCGCTTCGGGGCGGTACCTGGAGTCTGTTGAGCTTTTAATAGGACTTGAGCATGGCTCTTGCTCTCCACTGCCCATGAGCTGTTGACTCTGGGTCGATGATTCGATACCGCAACGCGGTTCAAGGTATCCAATTTCAGAGTACGATGCATTGAGCGGGACGTTAATATAATGTTGTTGTGGTATACGAACGCTTGGGGATATGACCCACCTTGGCGGGATGTGGATGCTGTTGACCAAGGCGTACCGTTAATCAACATGGCAATGGTGAGAACAGCGGATCTCTCAGGATATGAGGCCTCCCTAAAAAGGAGCGTGAACGACATTTCAGGTGAGATAGCTAGGATGCGGTAGTGGCAGTGGTTCATTCAAAAGATGATGATAAATTTCACATCTTATATGTGGTACAGGGTAAGATTGTTTTGTTTACATATAAACCCCTTGCTTCATTATCACATGAAAGCCCCAACAAACTGTAGGCCCCATTGATGATGGATTTATTACACTTTACCGATGCTAGATGCATTATGTGTATCCCTTCCCATCAGATTTCAACATATTGCAAGAACCCTACCTGTTGGCATGTCGTTTGAGGTGCTTGTGCTGTCTGTCTCGTAATAGGTTGTGAGCAACCAAAACCCGAGACTTAAACAGGTGAACTAGAGAAACCGCAACAAACGCAACAAGCCATCGTTTTTAAAATAGATACTGTAACATGGCTCCAGAGTTCAGGTGAGCTAATAACATGATCGGCGCTAGGGAACCTGCGAATCGCGATATTTGCAGAAGCGCCCGACGATGGGAAATGAGGTGAAGGACTAGAGGACGATCGCGGGCGCGCGCTTGTTATTCCCGTGATTTGGCTAGTAATTACACTACGACGGAGTTGAGTGCGACACCAAAAGTGCCATCTCCAATCAGACAATTCCTTGAGCTTGCTGTTGAAACATGGTCCGTTGTCATATTAAGATTCTGGGGTAAAGTTAAACGCCAACAATGGGCATTGTAACGGACATCAAACTGGAGCCCCGCTATAAGGTAACGGAGAATCTGCAGCCCGTTGAGAGCTTATCGAGTAAGGCTGGGTCTGTGGCGAAAGTCACAATTGCCCTGTTGGTCAGTAAATCAGTGGAGGTCAACACAGCCTCTTCCATGAAGCCAATATCCAAAATCCATATAAAGTCACGACATAGCCGCAACTGATAACTATCAATCTGAAAAACCGCCTAGCAACACCGAAGCCCAAATTGGGATGATAGTGCGAGAAGCGGCGGAATGATGACCCGTCATCCCGCCCTGTTAGTTAGGGATAAACTGCCACTACAACGAATGATAGAACAACATGTTCAGCTAGTTGTGGCAGGGCTCAAGCCACTTGATAGGATCGTCCACTACCAGCTTTAACACGTGACATTGTAACACGCTGATTCGCTCCTGTTGGGATGAGGAAGCTATCCAGCTCTTGATGCCTCGTGAGTTCTTTGGCATGCTTATAAAACTTCAACCTTTTAAACACGAAACATATATTCTATACGACGATTTAGATGCATGAGGACAAAAAGCTGCCGCCGAGTATCATTACTTCTACTCTGGTCGCTTCTGCCACGGGCAATCTATCAGAGCTTCAAGGAGCTAGCTGAATTACAACCAGTCCACACTAGAAAGCAATCACATCATGGACATAAATCAACAATTCACTCCGGGAATGCTGTCATTCACCGATCAGCCCGAGTTTGATTACGCCGCCTTTCTCCAAGCTGACGATATCACGTTTGGCGAGGGTGCCCAGACCCAACAGCAAGTACCATCAGATTCCTCAGACAAAGCTACCCCACCAAGCACAACATCAGGGTCTAGTAGTGAACTGGTTGCTCAACCTTCTGCTCAGAAACAAAGACTTGAGCGAAGAGGCCATACCAAGAGTCGAAGAGGTTGTTACAACTGCAAGAGAAGGCGTATCAAGGTATGTAGACCTGAAGATCTAGTTCCATGGACTGGCTAAGACCAGGAAGTGCCAGGAGACTCGGCCTGCGTGTGGCCACTGCACCAAGACGGGCCTGAAGTGCGAGTATCCATCTATGCCTCAGATCACACATCAGGTGCGTAAGAGACAAGGCTTAACAACTGTATCAACTGACGATCGTGTATCTAGCCGCATCACCAGATTCCTCTATTCAGTCTCCAGGATATGCGCTTCTTCCAGCACTTTCTGACGCAATGCTACCCTCATCATCCCTTGAAACAAGAGGATATCTGGACCCATGAGATCCCATGCATTGCCCACAACGTATGGATCCCCATCAAGTAAAGGAAACAAGGCAGTTACTGATCGATCTAGCATGAATACCTTATGCACGCAATCCTCGGTTTCTCGGCATCTGAACTTATGAGGAATGACGCCAGTATTGTTTCGTCAGCCATGAACCACCGTATCAAGGCAATAAGAGCAATCAAGAAGCGTCTGGCTGAGACTGCCAGAAGCTCAATGGACTATGAGGAAGCGAACGCTATGGTAGCTACCTGTTACGCTCTTACATTTCAGTCCGTGAGCTTGGATGATGGATTGGCGGAGTATCTGACCTTCATCCGTGGTATCATGATTGTGGGAATGCAAATGTTGTTCCGAGGTATAAAACCGATATTTGAAAATATGATGGAGCCGGATCAGGATGCCTTACTTGAACCCCTAATGCAGGGCCTCCCACTAATTCCAAAGGGCTATACAGACTCTGCAATGGAGGCTCTTACGAATCTCAAGCCACTGTGTACGCAGCCAGTCGAGGTTGAGTATCATCACCATCTCGTCAAAATGGTCGAAAAGCTCTACATCAACTCGTGGGATGGTAAGTCTCTGATCATACAACACTGGCACCCAGCTAACTAGGTCTAGCATATAAAGCATACACATCACAATACGGCTGGTGGATGTTACTTCCACACGACACCTTCCAAGCTCTCATTGATCCCGATAACCAGGTCATGATGCTGCTTCACTCACATTGGGTCGCCATCAACGAGATCATGTCTCCTATCAGTGGGCAAGAACGAAACGTATCTGAAAAGTATCCTCCACAGAGAGATGGCCAGCCACAACTTGATCCTGGTTTTGCCCGATGGCTTAAACATATTAATGCTAATATCGACCTTGAGCACCAGATTTATAATCAGTGGCCGATGTGGGTGGAGGAACAGTTGGATCATGATATTACCTTCTTTGGAAGGGCTTGATTGTCGGGTTATCCTCAGTTATTCGGTATATCAACAGGTGACTGAAGTTTGGATATCTCAATGCCCTTCATGCAAGGCCTCTTCATGACTCATATTGTAAACGGACTCAACTTTTGCTGTTGTTATGTCTGATAGTCACATGTATGGACAGTTGATTTGAACGTTGATTGGTACGCCCAGCCTGATGCCTTGACTCAAGATATCGTGGTCTTGATGCAAGAAGGACTGTACGTGTCTCAGGATAGTGTGCAGACACAGTAAGACTCTCTCGCATTTTCATTGCAAGATCGGTAGCATCTGGTACTATATGTGCAGCTGCACTCTTACCGGTCCTCAATTCCCGGCGAAGCTGAAGATCTTGTCATTCAGCATGCAGGTTGTTGCAAGATTTCGAACTGAAAATCTTCCAGTAGAGAAAATATATCGTGCCCATGGATTTGACAGCTCAAGCGACGAGAGTGTTGCCTACCGTTTCAAGTTACGTTCTCCTGAGGAAAACGTGAATATCATCTTGGATGATAGACCCCTTCAAGGTCTTTGACCATGGCCGCGAAAGGAACAAGAGCAGAAGACTCAAAGAGGGACAGACACCGAAGAGGAGAGCGTGAAGGAAGGGAACGAAGAGCCGATAACTCACCTTGGTTCTATGTAATTGTCACCTTCCAAACTCCTTACGGTCAGGTCAGGACTTTCCCTTCAGATAAGGAAATTCATGATTAATTTAGGAAGCTCTCTATTCTAGACGACTCAAATACTAAGTAAAGTCATCACAAGCTTAGGAGGCTCTTGAAATGTCGTTTTTTAGCCCCCAAACCGACTCAAGGTCTCAAGTGTCGTTCCCGGTGCTAGTCTCGGCACTGCCCCAGCAAAGCCCCCACTATTGAATCTCGCATTCATCGTATTCCACGCGATTGGGTCGGGCGTGGGGGGATGATCATCATATAAGCCAATCATGTTTTGGGGCAACCCTCACAGGGCTGAAGGATGCCTTGGGCTGTCCCCGTCATTGAGCAACCAGTAGTGCCGTATTCTTCGGGTTTGGCAAATAGCCAATTGAAGGTCTCACGATAAATAGGTAGATCATATAAGTTCGTGGGTATATATAGGCCCTCTGTCCGCCTTCAAGATGGAAGAAGTTTGAAAGCGAGCATCATAGTAAGACTTACACCAACGACTTATCAGCATCACCAAGCTACATTCAAAGAATCAGGTATTCAAAATACTCTTGCCAAGACCACTGTTATAGAATCATGTCTACAAAAACTGAGACAATGACAACTTCATCCTTCGAACTCGGCCATCGCCCCTCTGGACACTTAGCTCCACCTCCTGACTACGAGACTACTGAAGCTGTAGAACTATCACGCCTCTCGCCAGCTACGTCTTCTACAAACTCCCTTCCAGAATATACGACGCTATACAACAATGAAAACGGAGACTCAGCATCGTCCTCTTCAACATCTGGATTTTATCCTACAAAACAACTGCAGATCCAGGCTCCTGGGTTTGCACTTATTAGGCTTCCTCTACCGCCTCAGCCAGATCCTATCTATGTCTTCAATGTCGCAGCAACGGGAGAACTCGATGATGCAGAGTATGTATCGATTCGGCCTACAAGAAACTCAGGCTCTTGCTTTCTTGCCAGGGCGAACGACCCTACACAAGCAGCTCTATGCACGACCACATACCGCTTTGGTCCAGGCAAGCCTCCCAAGATACGTTTTGTTGGGGATGGATCGCAGAACGGCCAGGCAGAGGAGATCGAGATCAGCTGCAAAGGTGTTCTAACTCGCAGCACCATCATGCGCACTCATCTCGGCACTTTCGAATGGCGATATAGTTCCCGCGCCGAACGTCGAAGTGCAAAAGCCTCTGTTGGCGAGGAAATCGATTGTCTACTCATTCTAGACCAAGTCATGAAAGTGGCCGTGGCAGGAGGAAAGCAGGAAGAGAGAAGACGCAAGGTTGGGCAATTCGTGCGTAGCGATGGACTCCGTACTCAAGGTTCTAGGAGGAGCTCTGCTGGAAATGGTGGACGGCTTATGCTTGATTTGCGTGAGTGGTTGGATCGGAAAAACGAGGCAATTGAGATGGAAATTCTAGCTGTGGTGAGTTGTGTGTCCATGATGAAGAAAGAAGTGGATAGACGAAGAATGCATCAGACTATGGCCATCATGGGAGGTGCTTCTGGTGGATCCTAGACTGTTGGGACGAATATGGTCCTCGGATGAGATTGATACTAGTGATAGACTGTTCGTATATGTTAGTTATAGAAACCGACCTTCTGCTTTTCAAGAGACACTTTCGTTAATTGTGGCCGGATAAATGCTAACCACCAAAATATATCCCATATAACCCATTGGTGTTCTTATTCTTGCACATCAGGAACCGCAGTTTTCTCTCTGGGTCCCAGCTCAAGCACCTCAGTCGATGGAATTTGTTCCTTCTCATTCAAGTTGGCATTCTCGAGATCCTTCTTACTGCACTTACACCTGTACCTCACCGAGCACCCCTGCTTCTCACCAATGAACGGGTCGTTGCGGCATGATTTGCCAAACAACTCCAGCAGCAACACCCACACAGAGAGAGCCAAAGTGATGGATATCAGGTTTAGCGAGTTTAGGCTCTTAGCCAATGGCAAGAGAAACAAGATGAGGCAGACGAGAAGTCTATTGGCCAACCGTGTCTTCTTGGACAGGCGTCTAGTTGCTGGATGGCGATGATCATGAGTGACTGAAATGACTCCCATAAAGAACAAGGCTACAGCAAGGCCTTGGGAGTAAAAGTACCGGATACCGTCAGCCATCTCAGGATCCGAACGCTCGATATAGTGTTCCGTAAGATGCTCAGGGTTGGCATCCGGAGTATCTGCGACCCAGACGAGCTTAGATAGTCCGGCAGATGCGAGAATGTAGCCCATGATGAACGGGAGATGAGCGTAGTGCCATACGGACGCTTTGTAGGTTAGCAAGGGGTCATTACCATAGCCTGTATAACTTACAGGATATCACGGAGCGTCGAATAGCATGGATGTTGATGTTGCTGCCATCGACATCAAAATAGATCCAGTTAAACACAAACGCCTGGCAAAGACCCAGAACAGCCTTTCCCAAGAATACATCAACGGTATATCCTCCATGACTCTGAAACATTGGTCCCATGACGGAGTATCCAAACACCAGTGAGACAAAGGCATTGGTTCGTTCAACACGATGCTCAATATTGACGGCTGGAAAGAACTCGAAGATCCCCGAGAGATACTTTACAATCCTTTTGTCATGAGCAGCCTTTCGGCCGTATTGGTAAATTCCAGTGAGGATGCTCTGGCCGCACATATCCAAGATGATGGCAACCCAGATGAGTCCCAGACGAGAAGGCATCTCAACATGAATACTAGCAATCCATAGGGCTGCAGGCACAATTATGTTGAGAGCTTGACAGAACATAACACCTCGCACCATTGGCAGCAGGTACCCAGTGTACAAGAAGTGGAAGACACCTCTGAAACGGGCAGCGACATAGAATGATACCAGCATAGTGTAGGTATTGTGCTCGCCAGGATAAAATGCATATGTCATGTTGGTCGAGAACCTAAGAAGTCAGATGGATGATTCCTGTTGTCTATTGCCGACGTACCCCAGAAGACAAGCAATCTCGAACAGAATCTCAAGCCGTGTAAAGACATCGTCCGTCTCAAACCAACTCAAGATCAGAGTGATATCGGACCAAATCTTCCATGACATGATGAACGTGATTGCGAAGCGAAGCAGCTCTTTGCCGGTCGGCTCAGCCCAGACATGCTCGCCGTTGACATGGATGATACCGACTTTTCGAGTGGTGAGAATTTGTTATCGCAACAGAGTTGGGTTTCTTACCATAAAGAAGATCAAAGAACAGCTCAATGGCCATGATCTCGGTGTTTTCTGAAGCACGCCACAATAATCCCTTGTGAAACCATTGCTTGACCACTGGTTTCTTAAAGAGTTTGATAGTTTCTCCTAGTCGAGGTTGACCTCCACCAGAACCAACTGAGAGTGTATCTGAAGTTGACATGTTGGAGGGGTCGGCAGCTGGTGAGGGGTCATCATCATCATAAGTTCGCAGTTCAGCACCATAACCAAACTTGTCGAAATTGGCACTTAGAGCAGACGTGTTGGTAGAGAGTCGTTCCAGGTGGCCGTTGACGATATCAAGTTGACTCTGCATATCTTCCCACTCGTCAAAGGCAGGGCCATGCCGTTGTCGAAAGTGAGCACGGCGATTCTCATGGTGATCTCGGGTCTCTCTTAGATAGTCGCAATGTTCTGGTGATCCGTGGATGACAACTTCAACCTGAACATCATTTCGCTTTCCATGTTCTTCACGTAAAGATTCGAGATCTTCGGGTAGAGAGGCGATGATCTTCTTGCCATTTGGCAGGAAGAACTCCTGCGGTCGCCGGCGTCGAGCAGAGGCAATGTATGACATTTGAGCACAATTGATTGAGCTTGGATTGTCAATAAAGTGAAGAGACCAACACTATATGAGGAGAAGGAGCTGAAAAGCTGCGAGATAAGCACACAGCCAATGGTCTTAGTTCATTGGGCGGCCGACTCTGAACACCTAGGCCCCTGCTAATTCGATGCCGCTATCATTGGCTTTTGATGATGTGTCTCACAGCTTATTTGATTGATCCCCGCAAGTGAAGCTGGACAGCCATCCATTGCGAAGAGGCACTACTGGGATAAGCATAAGTGTTTCATTTTAAGCTCAACGGGATGCGTGGTCATCATGACTAAGTGATTGAAAATAATTGCGTTTACTATTGGGGTATAATGCCTGTTGCCTTATGAATGAGTATCGAGAGTCTCAATTTGGAAGGATTCCATTAGCCTTACGGAGGAAATTAGTTAGATCCAGGAACGCAAGGGTCTTCCCGCTATACTAAGATGGCGAAAGACCAAATCACGTGACCTGTCTTCTCGTTTCGGCTGTTTCCCGGCTCATGACAAGGTTCTGCCTAAGGCCGCTATACTAGCTCTGCCTTTGCCCGGTAATTCGGAGCAAAGATTCAGTAGCCATCACCAACTACCAAAACCCATCCCTCCCAATTCAACCTCCAACACCGCCAAAATGACTGCTGCGTGGAGAGCCGCTGGTCTTACGTACGTCAATTGAACCCCCAGACACTGCCGACTACAACATCTTCCGCCGAGCGACCGTACCGAAACACCGAGAAGCTAACATTGCGTTTCGATAGCTACAACCGCTACCTGGCCATCGCCGCCCGCGTTGTCCGCCGAAGCTTGAAGGAGGACAAGAGAATTGCTGCCGAGCGCCGAGGCGAGATGGATTTGCGATTCTCCAAGTGGCAGGTAAGGCGATACGGGAACCGAAAAGACAGCGAAAAAAGCGACGCAGACTAACATATAATTACCTCAACAGAACGGTAAGCAGGGTGAGCCCAAGAACCTCGCCGCTGCCAACGCCGCCATTGCCGCTGAGAACGCTGCTTAAGCAGATCGATTTGGGAATGATTGCGCGTGGGATAATAGAAGCGTGGCGCTCGAAGGGGTTGCTCGGTTCAGATGAGATGGACTTATTCCTCAGCCGGATGCATACACCTGGAGCCACTGTACCATAACGATTGTTGCAATGTATCAATCAAATTCAAAACTACGACTGCAATTGGAGGCAAGAATGGAATTGCTGGTGAATCAATGTTGTGATGTAAATGATTTCTATTGTGATGCTCGCGGTGGGACGTCCGCATCTCAACTTTCTGTCACACCCGGCTACAGCCGAAAGAGTAGCTACGGCTCCGCTAACGATGTGCATCAACACACATGACCAGGTTGCTATGAAATCGTGACTTCCGCCTCTTTTCAAATGTAAAACTTTGTTGTAGTTTGGTTTTTGTATTGATTTTACTGACATAATAGCCAATTTTGGTAGTACATCATTCAATCATTGTACGTAGCAGTGGACCCATCATCATAATTGGATATACCGTCCTATCTCCCTTCCTGCTCACAATCATCTTCTATCAAACATCCATCTAATGCTGTATTTCCGCACTACCACCAACACGCAAACGTGCAATATTAATATTTAATGCGATAACTTGTCGCTTCATTCAGTCAATATGGACGATATTGGCAACGGAATTCAAGATGGTGGGTGCCCAATACTGCCTTACCCTTAGGTCCCGCATGCCAATGTCGTCAAAATCTGACTTTGGGAGCACAGATATCGCGAGAATATCGCTTGATCACCAATATGAGTATCCACCTCCGCCACCTCCGGGTATTGCGACTGCGGGAATAGTTGCAGTGGACATCACAGATAAATTCTCAGAAGCCGTCAAGAGTAAGTTCTGTGTCGCTGACTTATTCGTTCATGACCCCGCCGTTGACTGAAGTCTGACCAGCTCTTGCACCCGGTGAACTTGTTAAAGATGGGGCATTTACTCTGTTCGAGTCCGTTTCAGGGCTTGAGGTTCGTCTATCGTGAAGGCTGGCTCGGTTAAATACTGATACACTTAGATCATGGATCCTAAAATGGACAGCGGCTGTGTTGAATCAGCAGAGGAGCTTGAAGAGCTTTACGATGTTGCGCGGCCACTGCTCCCAGAAGAGGTACTGGGAATTATAGACCAGCTTCTCTGTCACGAGGTAAGTGCTTCAGTAGCAAAGCAACTATACAAACTAATAATGTTGCTCAGATGGCATGGCATCAGGGATATCCTCTTTCACAGACTCTATTCACTAGTGTATACGCTGAGGCGCTCCTGACACCCACCCCACGAACTGTCGAGGACGCTCATTTCGTTCGAAACGGCTCATATGGTTCTTCTGGACAATCTGACATGCTTAAAATATTGAGAGCGTACTGTCTTGGTTTGCTCAAAGCTTGCGGTTATGTCAATGAACGGATTAGATCAGAACACTACTATGAAGTAAGTGTGAACCGATATCATAGCAAATGGATTATTTTTGGCTGACGCATACTTTCAAGGAAGAAGATTTCGTGACAAACACATACAGCCGCACCTTACTTGCTGAAATACAACCCCAGGCTATCCGGCAGGCTATCCAAGAAGCAAGAGACCTGCTCATCACATTATCTACCGGCGTCAGCGATGATCTTCGAGAAGCACTTGACCAACGACTGCAGCTAAGGTTGTACTTTCTGGAAGCAACAGAATGCCCCAAGCACGTGAAGGAGCCCGAGGTTGCGCGAAAGCCATGGCTTGAAGGGCTCAAGGTTCTTCCAGCCATCAAGTCATCTCACACCTTGGGAAAACCAGTCGACGAGGCCTTCAGTGCCAAGCTCCAACGAAAGCTTGCTAGCACTATGCCCCCTAGACCGATTGTGCAGTTAAAATTCGAGGATGCATTTGGTCATCTTTCAAGGCTGTTCACGGACGGTGTTGAATTGATTGATGTGCTAAACTATACCGACTCCCAATGTCTACAAGTAAGCATTGGATTGTTCTTCAGAGAATGTCAACACTAAATATTTTTAGAACTTCGTCTTGCAGTTTCAAGCCAAGAAGCCTCAACCACTGGTTTTCGTACGGACTCTACTTCAGACTTTCCTCTTTAACGAGATGGAAGTTCTAGGCTCAATGAGTATTCGGCAGATTATGGATGATGACTTTTCTATTGTGTCGATGCCGGCCAGCGTCCAACTTGATCGAAACAACGACGAGATCGAATTCCCCCAAGATCCGCGATTCATTGTTGCGCAACAAATGGAACTGTTTCGACAAAGAGCGGCTCAATCGTTTCTCGACATCTTCAGGACCTTTTGTCAGAACAGGTGTCGTGTCCGGCGCACGCTCTGCCATATCATCAGGGACTGGGATAATGTCCAGCTCGATGCTGAAGAGATTGATCAAATTATCCAGGTCAAGTTAAACGAGAAGCCAATGAGGCATTTCACAGGAGCAAATTCTCAACCAGTCGACACCTACTCCCTCCCACTATCGTCCTGGACGTACTTATACAAGATTCGCCAGATGGAATGGATTGTACAACTTGGTTTCGAGTTGGAAGTCTATCAGCCAGACGAACTTGCCGGTATGTATTGGTATCTCAACTACCTAGCCAAATGGAGAGTTCAGCATACAGAAAGGCTCAAGTCCTTCATTGTTCGAAGAGTCGAGGAATCTCGCGCACCTTCTCAACCGCGAAATCCTTCAGTTGATCGCCAACTTGAGCGATCCCTTGCCTTTATTCGGCTTATGCTTCTCGATGCTGCTGTCACATGGGAATTGTCAGATGCGCTATCATGTCTTTACACAGCTCTAATGCGGCTCGAGTTGGTCAAGGTACCTCCGCGACCGTATAGCAACGACGAACTCCGCTTTGAGCTGCGGATGAGACCATTCGCCGTTATTGGCCTACCGCCTTGCCCGGGCTTCCCAGAGTTTATTCTCGGAACCACGCAACCAGAATCGTCGACGGTGGATATTCTTCAATATGCAGAAAGAGCTCTGAAGGGTGCAAAGCAAGGGCTTGAGGTTCTGAGCAAGTTGTCTGCGGCAGATTCGTTCTCAGTTGGTTCTCACGATAAATGGCAGACTTCAAAGAAGAACGCGCTCAAAGCATGTATTGCAACAGGGCTCGCGATTACGGCTGTGCTGAAGGCATCAAAGGAAGATGCGAGTAATCTGAAGCTCAGAGCTGAGGTGCCAACTCCTGATAAGTGTTATCATGACTGGTGGATTGTACCTCGTCTGGTTCCTGTCTGAAGCTTATTGAAGGAAATCCATGTATAATGACAAAATGAGCTTAAATTGAATTGTTACATCAAAGCCGCCTTAGAGTATTCGGGTATCCAGATGAGAGCAACACCCTCTTCCAATATTCCTGGTTACCAGCCCTGGTTTCAAACATCAAACAGAACATGAACTAATACTAGGTATATAAGATACAACGCCATTTCCATTGTGCCAATTTCAATAACAAACTGAACACATCCTCACCGCAAATGCTTTTCGGTAATCGGAATGAGATACCGAGAATAATTGGGGATCTTCAATCCTGGTTCTGATAAGAAAGACAGGTCTAGTGGGACCAGTGCTTAAGCTAGCTTAAGCGGCGACACGTCGGCGAGCGGCCTGGGCCATTCGGAGACGAACGGTCTGCTCATAGAGAACGTCCTTGAAGGCAAAGAGGAGCGCAGCAGTGAGGACGCTCTGGGTGACTTTAGGGCCGATACCTGTTAATGAGAGTCAGCGAATTGCTAAATCAGATGGTGACTTGATATTTTACCTCGGTAGAGACCAGAGTAACCGCTCTCACGGACGATGCGAGAAAGAGCGCTAAGGGAACCCTCCTTCTTACCGCTGCCCTGGACGTGCATCTGAGACTTGACGGTGATGTAAGGGTAGGTGATGGCAGTAGCAAACAGCTTGCCAAGGGCGCCGAGGAAGAAGGCGATAGTAGGAGTCACCTTGCGACGCTTCTCAACTGTGTTCTTGAGTTGCTCAAAGAGAGTGTACTGAAGAATAGGGTTGATAACGAGGACAAGAGCTGGGATGACCCCAGAGAAGAGAGCCTGAGGACCCTCGTTCTTGAGGAGCAGCAACAGAGTGCCGATGGTGCTGGGAGCCTTGGCAGGCTTAGACTCGCCAGCCTCGACATCCTGCTTCTTCTCCTGCTGGCGAGTGGTGACTCGGGTGTTGACGACCCAGATAGGGTTGGTGATGATGACGGTGGCCGAACCAGCGATAGCACCAGCAATCATGGACTCAACGGTGGTGAGCTTGGCGCCAGCGCGACCAGCCTTAGCAGCAGCCTTCTCGAAGAAACCGCGAGTCCATTCGTACCAGTAGTAGTAGACAAAGTTGGTGACGCTGATGCCGAAGAGGGCCGAGTTAATACCGGAGTAGAGACCAGAGATACCCTCACGGGCGATGATGTTGCCAACAGCCTCGCTGAACTTGCTCTCGGCCTTCTTAGACTCGACCTGAGCGCGTGTTGAGAGGGTGATGAGAGGGTAGCTTGAGATATCATCAGCGCACTGTAATGCGTCATTGGGGTATTCGCAAGCCTTACGTCAGGATCATGGACAGAAGACCACCTCCAGCGCCAGCAAGAGCGTGAGCGACATTGTCATTCTGAGGGATTGCTTGAGTCTCAGGCGCCGTGCTGATTTCGACCTTGTTAGGAGTAATCTCGACCTTTGTCACAGGCGTATCGATCTGAGGAGTGGTCTCCTTTTCGGCGTTGTCTGACATGATGCCGTTTGTAAATGGTCGATGTAGTATACAAGTTTAAGCTTAAGCGAGGCGCGTGTAAGCGATGTTTATGTAGGACAGAAATGGATCGAATTGAATTGATGGGGAATGAACAGTAATTAAAAACCTGGGGAAGGGAAACTTACAAGTCGCGCGGGGCCGTGCTCGATTAGAGGAGCCCAGATACAAGTATTTAAAGCTTGTAAGGAAAGGTATTGGAGGGAGACTTGTATCTCGGGATCGGCAATGACTTGACTCGAGAGCTAGAGGACGTCTACTGTAAGGCCTAGGTATCTCAGGTAGGTCCCTCTCCCTAAATATACCGTACCGAGGTCGGGACGGGAGTTGATACCGAGTAACACTTCCCTAAAAGTCGGCCTCTGTTCCGCATCTGAAAATGAGGTCACTTCCCTGCATGTGATGTGGGGAAAAGGGACAATGCCTTGGGCCGGTGACTTGAGATCTTTACCGTTTGACACTAGTCCCAATTGGGGCACAAGACAACAGTCGAAGATTCAAGCCACGGAGCCAAGGAGAAACAGAAGATGCGGGCAAAGTTCACGCTTTTGTCCCCACTTGCCTCATTGGGGCCAAAGTAAACACTGGACCCATGCCGCCACGTCTATCCCTGTCAAAATCCAACAAAGCACAAGCACACCGCGGGTTGGTTTTGGCTTTGCAACGGATGGACGGTAGTGTTTGCATATACCATGACAATTTTGAATTTGGCATTTTGCATTCCATGAATGATTAACGAAACCACCATTCGTCAATGCCAAAACGCAAAAGTTTAGGCGTTGACAACGACTCTTTTGCCGTCCGCTGGCATTCTTTTGCCGATATGAACACACCCAGCGCGGATATTATGTCGTCACCCGATCCTCTAAACGATACCGTTGAACAGAGTGTCGTGCCCCCTCCATCCACGCGCCGTGTCGTCCGCAGCAGCCAACGGTCCAGCCGCTTCTCTTCCATGGGCTTAGGAACCTCTCCTAGGAAACAGACTTTCGAACTCGAGGTTGGAGATAATAAAGCGCCCCAGAAATTACTAGTTACGGTCGAGACAGAGGAACCAAGCGCGACTGCAGGCCCCAGCAGCGCGCGACGAAAACTATTCCAAGACAGCCCTTACCTACCGATATCGCGACGCAGAGAAATGGCGACGACCACGACGACTGTGCCGCTAAAGGGGGCGATCGAGGACGATAACAACGCGACTCCTAGGAAACGAGGACGACCAAGAAAAACAAATGGCACACCGCTACCCAGTGCAGGCACCAAGAGAAAGTCAATAACACCGATGCATGGAAGCCCCCGGAGAAGACAACGCACGACAAAAGATACAGATACAGATGCACCAAATAAATCGGCAGACAGTAATGCGCAGCCAACACCAGGAACAAAAAGACGAGGTCGACCACCAAAGAACCGTCTTGTTGACCCACCAAATGCCACAGAAGACGAACAAAACGCGAGGGGGATTTCAGAAACGAGTAACAGATCAGAAAGTCAAGCTCTCGATAAGATTGAGGTTGCTGGCGATGCATCCGACCTGCCCTCTCTCCGCGCCGACGACTCACAAGCCGACAACGATGTAACTCTGGTCATTACGCCGTCAGAAGCTGAAGCAAATCAATTACGCGCAAACCGAACCGCGAATATTAGCGCGCCTGCTCAGCAATCGGAACCCGACTCAGATATTTGGATGGCAACATTAGACGATGAACCAACGCCGCGGCCGGGGAGTCGCGCAACCCAAAATGCGCCTGCTCCTTCAAGTCCAGATCATGGACGAGCAGATGATTCCTCAGATTTTGGAGATTATGGCTTTGGACCAGCTGGAAGCGACGTATCTTCTGCAGACGAACCTCAAAGCGACACCCGTCCTGGGAACGAAGATACGGTCGCAGCGGGTGAAGACTTTAGCATGATATTCATGGACTCGCTCCCCTCGCTACAAGCCAGTATGCGCAGCTCTGTTCGAGAGATCGCCGAAAACGACATTGGCGAGGAAACCAGCCTAATTATTAACAACACTTTGGAGTCTCTACGGCAGTCTCTGCAGGATCGCGACAGACCTAACGTGAACAAGGAAACCGCTGAGCAAGACAAGGAGCCCCAACCATCCGCACCCGCTCCCGCTGAGCCTCGAGATGAACTCCGACAATCTACTATTCGTCCACCCATGACCTTTTCACCTAACCGCAACTTATCTTCCATATGGCGTCAGACTCCGCGAAGAATGGGCTCTTCTCCATTGCGACGGCAAGTGTTGCAGTCAAACGCGCGAGACAATGCGGATGCTGAATATCGCGGATCTCCTCTGGCAACACAACGACAAGACTCCTCACATCTCGAAATCGATAATTCAAGCTTGTACGACGACTCGTTCTCAGAGATACCTGATGCAGTACTTGAGGCAGCCACTCCCCGCCGCCCTCGAGCCATGGCCAAGAAAGCACCATCAGAGACTGAGGATGTTGAAATGGGGGATGCGGACCTTATCCAGTTTGAAGATGAGCCCCAGCAAGCAGAGATACAGCAACGAGAGCAAGTGGTTGAAGAACAAGGTGCAGAAGCAGAACAGGAGGCAGTCGAAGATCAAGAGTCAGTCGAAGCGCAAGAACAACAGGAGGCTGAACCTCCAGCAGCTTCGGTTGGAAGCGTTATCTCTCGTTCGGATGGCGGGCGCCTCCCCACCCCTGACGACACCCCTCCAAATATCGATTTTGGAAACAATACTGCCCCGAAGTCAACAAGCATATCGCAGAGTCCAGCTAGGTCTGCATCTTCCAGAAATTCACCGCCGAGGAATTCATCACCGGCGCCCGCCACCCAAGCCCAGGTACCACCTGAAACTATAGAGATTGAAGACGAAGTTGTTGATCAAGCTGTTGAAACTACCGGGCAAGTCACCAACGGGGCTATTGTCGAAGTCGAAGAACTAGCCGACAACGATGATGAACCTATCATGGATATGACTATTATGCCTGAACCTGATGACCATTCTGTTCCAGATGGCCAGCCCTTGGAAGAGACCATTATGGAAGACCTGGTTGAAGAGGAACCTGAAGAGGCCCAAGAGATTCCTGAAATCGTTGTACCTCAGCAACCCCGTTTGTCCTTAGAGGCCGAAATGCAGCAGCCAGAAGTCACGCCACTAAATCAACTTACATCGCCTATCCAGGAACCTCAATCGTTGCCTGATGTGCCACCAGAGAGAGTCAGACGTCCTACATTGTCCCCCATTATGAGGGCCGGGAGAGCTTTGCAGAGCGTGACCTCGGATCCTCCAACACCGGAGGCCCGCGACCATCATTTGCGAAGCCCTTTCAGGCGATCTGCTTCTAGAGAGTTGGGTCCAAGGGTAACTCAGCCAAATCTACGGACGAACGCGAGTCCTGGGAAGTCCCGTCCATTCACCGAAACTGCCCAGATCCCCAAAGGCGATGACGTTTATGACGACCCCTTTGGAACAAACACCAGACATACAGGTCAAGCTAGCTTTATGGAAGCTCTTGAGAGGAGAAGTGCTGGTTCGTCACCACGCCATCGCCGAACAATGTCCAGGGAATCTGCAGCAAGCTCTACGCATTTCCAGGCTCCCAGTGAGGGTGGAATGAGTTGGGTTGATAGAGAAGGTCCTATAAGCGACAACCTCAGAGGAGATGTACCCCTTGAGGCTTTTGCAAGATCAACAGCCAGACCTCCCGAGCCACAGTCCATATCTCATGGCCAATTGGACGGAACGGTGGATGACGCAGACGACGAAACCGAAGATGCCGGTGATGACATGGATCTGTGGGAGTTTGAGGCCCAAAGGTCTAGCCCTCATGCAGCCCGTCAGCCTTCACCAGCGAGGAAACCCGAGTCACCTATCCCCAGACGAAGCACTCTCCCAAGCCCTTGGAGGAGGCAGACTAACAAGGGAACGCAACGGCCTCCAACGACTGCAGATCAGACAAGGAATGAACTGGAAGAGAATGAAGAACACCTGGAAGAAGAGACCGCGCCTCAACCTGATAACATGGATGTTGCGCAGGATGAACCATCTCAGGCAGAGGAGTATTCTCTTGTTACTCAAAGGGAGGTTCCTCAAGAATCTGATAAGGCTCCTGCTACCGCCAAAGCGAACCGTTTCGACCTCTCGACTTTCTTCTCTTCACCGGCCGCGATCCCAGGCATGTTGGCTGACAAGCTCTCTCCTCTTAAGAAGATGTCCGTCTTTGGAGCGCGACCCACTGAGACCGAGCCTCAGCCGATGGAGACAGCTCACACCCTCCCGACAAGCTCCATGTTCCCACAGCTGCCACAACAGGAGCTTGTACCTCGAGGACAGCCAAGGGCAGGCTTCTTCTCTCCTATACGCCCTGTCCAGCCCCTGGCGAGGCGAGGCCTGTCTGAAGAACCTGAAAATGATGAATATTCTCGATCAGATTCACGGTCGAACATGTCATCGCCAAGTCGACAGGCAACGGCTTCCCCAAGACAAGACGAGCGCGACGCTTCTATGCAGGAAACATCTGAGCAACAAAATGACGGTGAACAGCAGGAAGAGCTCGACGAGGAGGGCACAGAGGTACTTGAAGAAGAAGAAGGCGAAGATCAAGTATCCGAGCCACTGCCTTCAGTGCCTCAGAAGATGAACTTTACTCCGCAGCGGAGAAATCCTAGTCAGAGTTTCTTCAAGGCTTCAACTCAGGCTGCTGCCCCTGACCCTGCCCCCATCCTGAGTAGTAGTGCCACCACTCCACCGAGGATGCAGCTCACTCACGCCGATATACAAAAGTGGCAGCAGCAAACATCCAATGCAAGTGAAGATTCCCCTGAGCGATCCACAGCTAGCACTCTCCTTCGTCCATTACCTCCCAAGAACGCTTCCCCGATCAAATCAAGTCTTCGTTCGCCACTTAAACCTCACACTCCTGGCCGTGTGGTTGAGTTTACCAGCAGCGTCCTATCTCCCATCGAGCAAGCCAAGGTTCGACACCAACGTCGACTATCCAACTCCTCAGCAGCATCTCAGTCAAGCACAGGTGCCCAGCGTCCTCGTGCAAGAGCACTACCACATCAAACTGCTAACAAGGAGAATAACACCATCCCGCAAATTCCTATATATAACGAGAAACTCCCAACAAAACAAACCCACCCTGAACCACTCTCCCAAACGGTCTGGACACGAAGACACTGGCTGCTCTTGGATGATCTTCTTCAACAGCGACGTCAGGGCCCCTTCAGGCTTCATTTTGAACGCTATTCAGACCAATATCTTGGAAAGACGGTCGCAAGCCAAGGCGAGTCAATGACGCTGGAGCGTTGGCACTTGGACTGCGCCGACGCTTTCAAAGCACAAGTCGGCGGCTGGGATGAGGCTGCACTAGTCAAAAGATTATTTGCCTTAATTCTGGGTGAAGAGAAGAGAAGCCGAGGAGCTGGTAAACCAGCGCGAGTTATGTTTCACTAAACGACATGAAAGAATCCTGTTTTTATAAAAGGTTTGGTTTTTTTTTGTATTTTTCTTTTTGTATAGAATCACGAATATGGCATAGTTAGCATTTCATGAGGCGTTCTGTTTCATAAGTAGGTGGCTGTTATTGTTGTTTGGAGATACCAGATACCGCTTGTTGTATCCTTTATGCTTTCTTTGCATATGATTACATACCCCTGTCTTGCAGCGCAGTCTGTTGGGGGCATCAGCATATATATAGTTTTGGTTATTCGTTTCAGATATGGTTGTGCAAGCAAATGAAATACATGTATGTGCCGCTCAGCATAGACGATTCTGTTCCCTCTTGAAACGCCTGGTCTAAAAGCGTGTGATATATTACATACAACAACTAATGTGCCTCTCATTGCTAATCTATTCCAGCATGGAAGCTTGGTTCGTGTAAAGTACATCCACCACACTGCTCAGTTTCTCGATTGTTGCCAGAGCCGCATCATAGGACTCATCTCGGTGCGTCTCGTCAAAGATGATGAGACAACCAGCGCCCTGGTCCAAAACACCGATAATAACCTTGTCCAAGATCATCTGAGACAGTTTTCGCTCAACCTGCTGGGTGTCAAGGCCAACCATCTTGGCAATGTGGTCGATTTCGACGCGTGAGAAAGGCTCGATGACTTTGATGAGGTTCTGCTCCAACATAGCATCATATAGGCGGCGAAGGTGGTTGCGGATGAAAGCGTCGCTACCGAGCTCATATCGGTAAGAAGAAAGTGCTCGCTCATACTCCTCCAATGATCGATTCGAATGTGCGCGGGCAATGGCCTTCATGGCCTCTAGGTTCTTGCCAGCGTACTTCAGGGCTTGCTTGGAAGTCATCAAGTTGTTGACATCGTCAACGAGGTTTAGCATGATCTTGCAAAGAAGCATGTACTGAAGAGCAGCCTGAGCTCGGGTGCTCTCATCTTGAGAGTGGTAGCCATCGAGAGCCTCAATGAAGTAGGAGAAAGCGGTGTTGAAGTCCTTATCCTCAGCATGAAGCATACCGCTCTGCATGTCGAGGTTAGCCTGTAGCATCGGAGGGGTATATACGCTGGCGGCGCTTGTTCGTGCACTGGTAAGAGCGGCACGGGACTTGGGGATGTTGCCAAGGGCGTGGTAAACTCTCGACTCGAGGAGCTGAACTTCGACGAGTCGGAGCTTGTCATCGAGACGCTTGAGCTCGCGAAGAAGGTTGTTAATGAGACCGAGGGCTTCGTAGTAGGATTGCTTTGCCATCTGGAGAGTGACAAGGCGGACCTCGAGGTCCTGTCGCTGAAACGCGCGGCGCTCGGCGGTGGCCCATTCTATACAGTCCTTGGTGACGGAGATTTCGATATCGGTGCTATCGGGGATTTCCTTGATGAGGTCGAGCAGTTGGCGGACTACATCACCGCGTTAGCTAGCTGTTACACTTCGAGGCAGGATCATGTGGTGTTGAGAACATACCAAGCTTTGCTGACTTGGCCTTTGCGAAAGAAGAGAAGACCGTTCTGCTCTCTTTGACCAGGGTCACCAACTCTTGGGTATTCCTGTCGTTTTTGTTAGCGGGGCACAGGAACAGCGGTGTTGAAGAGTGCGCACTTCTCGTCTCGATACAGCTCTCCTAAGCTGATCAGAGCAGTCTCGTACTCGCGAGTAGCAGCATCGGATGTGGTGCTGGGAGCCTTGGAGATGATGTCCTTGTAGATGGCCTCAGCCTTTCGAGGGTCAGACTTGGCGAGCTTCTGCGCTTCCTGGACCCTCGCCGATTCGGCCGCCGCCATTGTGAAGGATGTGTTTGCGCGTGTCGCTGGATATGATCGTGGGTGATAGGTTATGCGCTATTAAGGCGGAGACGAGACGTTGGTGGCGCTGAAGAGTAGTGGTCGTTATCCTGAAGTTGTTTAGTTAGAGGTATGTTGAAGCAATAGCATAGCGAACAGCTACCTAACCTTAGCCTCCAGGTTGCCAGAGCACGACGTAGGCCAGTAAAAGAGTGGATCCTACAGCCTCATGGGAGGAAACAGCCCAGGGCAGCAATTGGATCAATGATGCAGTGACGGGCTTTTGTTGATCCGCGTATACTTCCAGGTAGGTACGTATCTGATCCTAGATGTGGCCCTTGCCCTGCTATTGCCCGCCGAATGGAAGCTTCCCGTCCCCGGAAGAGAAGCCGGCGCGACCCTTCTAAATGCGAAGCGAATCAATCATGCCGACAGCTAAAATTTCAGTCCTAACTCGGAGCTTCCAAACTTCCTGATACCTACCCACCACAGCCACTGCACACTTACTTAAGTGCATCAGCCTATCTCCGTCGAGTCTTCCTCGTCATTTACTTTGTTCCTACCAAAATCTATAATATAATTCCTCATATACCTCACAATGTTCCGCCAGGCCATTGCTACCTCATCCCGCGCT
This sequence comes from Fusarium oxysporum Fo47, assembly GCF_013085055.1. Taxonomy (NCBI): domain Eukaryota; kingdom Fungi; phylum Ascomycota; class Sordariomycetes; order Hypocreales; family Nectriaceae; genus Fusarium; species Fusarium oxysporum. Next base: position 2,304,131 of record NC_072840.1, on the reverse strand, counting down.
CTGCGAGCTGCTCCCAAGGTCGCCGTCCCCCGACTTTTCATTCAGTCGCAATTCCAGGCTGCGCCCGCCTTTGCTCTTAGATCCGTTCAGCCCGCCGTGTCGAGATGGTACAGTGACGCTAAGGAGACTGAGGCCAAGCCTGCTGAGGAGGCCAAAACGGAGGAAAAGCCCGCTGAGGGCGAGAAAGAGAGCGATCCTCTCGCTGAGCTCAAGAAGGAGCTTGCAGCCAAGGAGAACGAGGTTAAGGACTGGAAGGTTTGTGATACTAAATGTAAAATTTGACATGGGAAAACTGACTCTCTTGTAGGATAAGTGTATGCGCACCGTCGCCGATTTCCGCAATCTCCAAGAGCGCACTACACGTGAGGTCAAGGCCGCCAAAGATTTTGCCATCCAAAAATTCGCCAAGGATCTCGTCGACAGCGTCGACAACCTCGACCGCGCCCTTGGAATGGTTCCCAAGGATAAGCTCAACGCCCCAGACCGACCTGAGGGCCTCGAGGATCTCGCCAACCTGTATGAGGGTCTCAAGATGACCGAAGATATCCTCATGAACACCCTCAAGAAGCATGGTCTCGAGCGACTCAATCCCGAGGGCGAGAAGTTCAACCCCAACGAGCAGGAGGCCACTTTTATGACTCCCCAGCCCGATAAGGAAGACGGCACTGTTTTCTTCGTTCAACAGAAGGGCTTCAAGCTTAACGGCCGGGTGCTGCGCGCCGCCAAGGTCGGTGTTGTCAAGAACAAATAAGTAAATCGTTCTTCCATAATGACGGAGATATGTGTTTTGATGACATCTCCACACTCAATCGCATCTTGCGTGTACTTTTAGACGAGGTTATATCGGTTGGCGTTGGCTCTATGTATAATGCTCCCCTCATGATGGTCATTTTTCAACTTGTATGATGGTTACAGGTGCTTGGACAGGAGAAAAGTTTCAAAAGAGCTGGGACATTTGTACATAAATAACAAGACGTACTTGTATAACAGTGGGGGCAACTGGGCGGTATAGTCGACCTAAGAGGGTCTTTTCAGGACATGATCCATGTTGTCCAGAGGTAAAAATGAATACCTAAGCTGGTAACTCAGCTACGATGATGAAGCATGTGAAGCGGGCCTGTGCAAAAGTTAGTCACAATGTGGCCATAGAATGGTGAAAGAAACCTAGAAAGAAAGAGATTATGAACTGACTGTCAATCTCACCGGTGCCGTTGTGGCGAAGATTTATTAATCAGGGTTCACAGGCCGAAGATTGCATTCGAAACTATAACTCAGTGTTTATTCACTTAGCTGATACTCAACTTACAAATATACTACAGGAGTCATCAATAACATACATCACAGCCAAGGCAACACACTCATTTAGTTGTAAACTTTGATTCCAGCAATCCTATCAACTCAGTACAACCGCGCGCCAAAACACTAACAAAAGGAAGGCCATCAAAACACCCAGCACCTCAACTTGCCTGGTGCCAACGGTAGGATACATATAAAAAACAGCCTGCAACTCTAGTTGCTCCCCTATCTCATAAGTCACTTTCAGATATAAAAAAAAAAAAAAAAGCAAATACAAATGTGCGCGCTTCCTCCCATGCCATGCCATACTTTCGATCCCGAACTATGTCCCCTATCCCTCCGAGATACATCTCTTGTGTAGGTGAACGCCTGCGATGTCCTCTCTCTGGGCCTGTTTACCTACCACGAGTGAGTTCCTTTATCAGTGTTAAAACAGCAATGAAGGTAAAGAAATAACGTAAATGTGAATCGTTATAAGAAACAATGTTCATGCGATGGTCATTACAACTCTTTTAATGCTGGCCCATCGAGCTGCCTTTTCTTTATGTGGCCCTCCTGGCCTCCCCTCCCCAGGAGAAGATGACAAGGGAGGCTTTGCAAGACAATGATGGGTAGAAAAGTTCCTCAATTCAAGAAAACAATCTTTCATCCATCTCTGGCTGTGAGCGCCTTTAGAGGATTGGACACCTTCTCTTCTTCCTCTTAATCTGTCCCACCCCAGGTGTTGATGACTTGCTCTCTTTGGAAGAACCTGAGGCTGCTGCCGCTTCGATGGTTTTCCGGTCATTAGCGACGACAGTGTTGATAGCCTGCTCAAAAATCTCGTCGACGCCTGACATTTCCTTGCTACTGCACTCCATGTACTGCGCGTTCATCTTCTTAGCAACGGCCATGCCTTGCTCCGTAGTGACTGGAGTAAGGCCTTGCGTCTTAAGCATATCAATGCAAGTCTTCTTGTAGCGAAGATCTGACTTGAGACCCACAAGAACCAGAGGAGTGTATGGGCAGAAGTGTAGAACCTCGGGGTACCACTATAGAAGGGTGATTAGTATAAGATGCGCTGAGAAGGGATATGATCATACCTTATCAAGGACGTTGTCTAGCGAGTTCGGACAGTCGATAGCAAAGCATACAAAGATCAAGTCGGTCTCAGGGTATGAAAGCGGTCGGAGACGGTCATATTCCTCTTGGCCGGCTGTATCCCACAATGCAAGTTCCACAGTCTTACCAGTGGCTGAGTGGATAGGATAGGTGATGTAGTTTTCAAAGACAGTAGGCACATATTTCTGTGATTGTTAGTGTCGGTACACTGAGAGTAGCTGGAGAGAGCTGCTTACCTCTGGGAAGTAACCTTGGCTATAGCTAATGAGCAAGCAGGTCTTGCCGCAACCACCATCTCCGACAACAACAATCTTCTTGGAAAAGGTGGGCGCTTCTGTGACGTGAGTCGCTGCCGACTCGCGGCCCGTCGACGAGCTCATAGTGGTGCTGACCGTACCCTCACTGGAGCGCGTGCGCTGTTGACGACGGATCTGCTCGTTGGTGTCAAAGTACGAAGTATGATACTGATGCGATGATGCCATGCTTGGGCGCAAGGCTGTGCTGCAGGGTCGGGAGTGCAGGCTCAAGCGCGTGTCTTTTTGAGGATTGCTTGGCCTTTGGGAGAGATCGCCTTAAGAATGCGCTTCTGAAGAATGAAGAATGTTCGGCTGTATAGTGCTCCTGATGGTGCGGGGTGGAAGAGAGACAAAGCAATCGAGCGTTTAATGCGATGGAGCAAACGGGGGAGAGGAGTGATGTAAAGGAGGGCGAGGACGAGATAAGGACGAAGAGGAAGACGATTATGGGCCTAACTGAGTTGAGTTGAGATGTTTGGGGCTAAAAGGATCCTTTGAAAGATGATTTCTTGTCTGGTAGAGCTCCTTTGCTTGTGTTGACTCGGTTTTGAGTTGTTTGTTTGCGGCAAGTTTAAACTTAGTCGCTTCAAGACCAAAGAGTGGAAGGACTATGGGGAGTCAAGTCTCAAGTGTGGCTTTGTTGCACCACCAAGTTACCCGAGTAAACATGTTGACGGGGCAACTGCTATCTTTATCCGGGGGGTTACTTCATGCATCGGAGCTGAAAATGACGGAGATGATTGGTCCGTGCACGTGCTTGCTCACGAGAAAATTTCCAAGCCAAGGTCACTCACTTTCACTGCCACTTTCTCGCTTCTTTGTTCACGGCAAGGTCCTGCTACTAGCGCGTGTTTGCTCCATATCCATTCAGTCTCTGCCTATTTCTTCCTCTCCTCTCAACAAATTCTCTTCTCTCCTCCTTTCTTTTCTTTTGTAAACTTGTCGTCAACAACGCAGCAAAGAACATTCAGTCATGGACTGGAAGACACCCAGCAAATACATCACTCTCGTTTCTGGCGATGGCTTCGAGTTTGTCGTTCTACGCGATGCTGCTCTTGTCAGTCCAATCATCAAGGGCATGCTCGACGTGAGAAGCCAGTTCGCCGAAGCCAAAGAGGCCCGTTGTGTCTTCCAAGAGATGAGGTAGGTTGATATCATCGACATGCCATCTTCTCCAGATGGCCTGCTGCGTGGATTGATGACACTTCATCATGCTTTCCAGACAGAACAACCGAGATCTCTCAGTTGGGCTATATGACTACTCACTACACTTGACCTGACCACACGCACACCGAGCCTGGTCGTGCCTTGTCTCTGCTGAACCATTTCAAACCTGGAAGAGCTAGACGCTGATGATGATTCTATCAACAGCGCCATGGTCCTTGATAAGGTTGTCGAATACTTCCACTACTGGTACCGCTACCGTAACAGCGAGGATGTTCCCGACATGGAGATCCCGGTCGAGCTCTGCCTCGAACTGTTGGCCGCGGCAGATTACCTGGGCCTGGACCAGTATGCAGCCCAGCCATGCATTGCTACAACCGATTGCTTCGATACTAATCTCATCCAGGGCGAATATGGGCATGAAGTGAGAAGCTACGAGATCCTAACTCAGATATGGGCATGAAGAGTATGCCCTAATCTCAGCATTTAATGACGGCGTTTTGGAGTTGGTATGGTAAGGTTCAGTCGGTCTTATGCAGCTCTCTTCAGACCTTACAGTTTATCTTTGTTCTTGCGAATGATGGTAATGGACTTACACTAGAGACGATTGACACACGTCGAACCAGAACAGATCTAGTTTCTTGATTCCGATGCCAACATGCGCAACCGTGACTTGTCACCATTTCAGCATATGCGTTCTTCTCTTCACTCCTCCGTGGGTCGAACGTCTATTAGAGATGGAAGATTAAAGTAACCCTCTCACTCTGCGTTACTCAGTTGACGCATTGAGCTTTCGCTTTTTCTGAAGGGCAACATTTCTTGATTGAAAAATTGTTTTAAGTGAGACTTTTCAATGTATGTCATCAATATTCTGTACTTCATGCACTCTCGGAGTAATTCCATAAGAAGGCAAGGGAAGCTAGTCCATCGTACATAAGACTCACTTAAGCTGATGGATGCGGCATGGAAGACAAGGATATGTTGACTCATGATCAAGCATTACCACTCAATGGTCACTGCCCCAAGCAAAGACTCGACCTTAATTCACGGACTCACATCAAGAGACTGGGTATCCTTGTGCTTGGTGGTTCTCCTACTACATCTCAGCATGGTGGAGACCCAGGACCAATTGGTAGCGCTGCCATACCTCGAATAGGAAAAAAATGACTATGAAGGCTTGAGCTTATGTGATATAAACGTTTGTCTCATTTCAATATCTGAGTCATTGTTTTAGGCAGGAAAGCGTGGGACTAAATGGTCCAGTGCTTGGTGCTATCGCTGTAAGCAGTTGCTTGCCCATAAAGGAAACCAGCTTCTGTTTGTGAACCCACTCAGCCTCAACTTTCCATCTACAACTATAATTTCACGTCAGCACGAAAAATGGCTGCAAACACATTCGAGACGCAGGGCGTCCGAGTTGCAATAGAAGGATGTGTGAGTTTCCTCGAGCAATAGAGAAATCGAGATGGCATTAACAACCCAAGGGCCATGGCACGTTAGATGCGATCTACGCCTCAGTGGAAGAGTCTTGTAAGCAACGTGGGTGGGATGGCGTCGATATTCTCATCATTGGAGGCGATTTTCAGGTATTTTCAGTTCACGTTTAGCGTCAATGTCCTTTCCGTTAGTTTGCTCACACCGCGTCACAGTCTGTACGAAATGCTGCAGATTTGAGCATCATGTCTTGCCCTGTCAAGTACCGACGCCTAGGAGATTTTCCCAAGTACTACTCTGGTGAACAAAAAGCACCCTATCTAACAATATTCATTGCTGGAAACCACGAAGCCAGTTCACATCTCTGGGAGCTTTATTATGGAGGCTGGGTAGCACCCAATATCTACTACATGGGTGCTGCCAATATCTTGCGCTTCGGCCCACTACGCATTGCTGGATTGTCTGGTATCTGGAAGGGGTTTGACTATCGAAAGCCGCATCACGAGAGGCTTCCGTTCAGCGGTGATGACGTTAAGTCGTGGTACCATATTCGAGAATTCGACGTCCGAAAAATGCTTCAAGTACGGACTCAGGTGGACGTCGGCCTTAGCCACGACTGGCCACGTGCAGTTGAGTGGCATGGGGATCATGCAGAACTTTTCAAAAAGAAACCTTTCTTCAAACAGGAGTCCATAGATGGTACCCTTGGTAACGTGGCAGCAGAGTATGTCATGGACCGCCTGCGACCTCCTTACTGGTTCTCAGCCCACATGCACGTCAAGTTCGCTGCGGTCAAGATATACAAAGACGCCGAACCTGTGGCCCAAGAGAGCAAGGAAGTTCTCGTTCCTGCTCCTGCTCCAGCCCCAGCTACTGAGGCCAACCCTGACGAAATAGACTTGGATATGGATGACGATGACGACGAGGGTTCCAAGGCTGAACCTGTTGCAGAAGTCAAGAAGAGCGAGTCTGAGACGAAAGAAGCTCCAGAGGCGTCAAATGAAGTGTCGGATGAGCTAAGGGCGCAGCTTCCAGCATCGTTTGCTCGCCCTCAACCAAAGAAAACACCAGGCCAACCAGTACCTCCTGAGATCACGAACAAAGAGGTTCGATTTCTTGCTCTAGACAAGTGCGAAGGGCATAGACACTATTTACAACTGTGCGAGATTCAACCTTTCAAGCCAGAGACGAGTTCTGAGTACCCCCCATCCCAGGAATCACCTCGCTGGAGGTTGCAATACGACCCGGAATGGCTCGCAATCACTCGCGTCTTCCATGACTCCTTAATTGTTGGTGACCGAAGTGTACAGGTGCCTCCTGATCTTGGGGAAGAGCATTATCTGCCCCTCATCGAAAAAGAGAGAGAATGGATCGAGGAAAATGTTGTCAAGAGTGGAAAGCTAGATGTTCCTTACAACTTTGAGATCACAGCACCGCCCCACGTACCAGGTGCTCCCGAGATTGTTAACGAGCAGCCAGAAGAGTACACCAGCCCTCAGATGGCGGCTTTCTGTGAACTTATGGGACTTGCAAATATATGGGATGCCACAGATACAGAGAGGCGACAGAGGAAAGCACAGGGACCGCCCAAAACTGATCAACGATTCTCTGGTCGTGGCAGAGGTCGTGGAGGCGGTAGAGGACGAGGAAGGGGGCAAGGGAGAGGCCGTGGAGGAAGATGGTGATGGAGTTGAAGTTTATATAGATGAATGGGCGTATGCAATCACAAATATTAGAGCACAGCCATCCCTAATCTTTCATCAGAAGCCGACTAAGGGTACGGGCATCTACAAGCATCTGCCTCAGTAGAACCGCCAATGACTGCGGCATATATTTTAAAGGATCCAACTTTAATTCGGATATTTGCAAACCGTCTTCCAAAAAACCGTAATAAGTAGTGTCATAATAATCAAAGTTTGAGCAGCTGTGAAATTCAATCATGAAATGCACAGGCTAGGCTGGCATCAAGCTTAGGCGGATGGTGGGGTTCTTGGGATGACCAGGCTCCGTAGCAACCAAACCAATCAGGAAATAGAGTAAACAGTGCAACTGTCCTACGCCATCGATAACGTACAACTCAACCTTACCTATTGCACCTTTGCCCTATCACCCTCAACAATAAGGTTCAGCCGCGACTCCTTACCAAAACAAAAAACAAAGCACCATCCTAGCAGTTTACGATTCTGCAATATCGCATCTAATTATTCACGAGAAAGATTAGAGGTATCTGTCTCATTTACCCAGCCATGTTTGTCTCCCCTCACTATAACCCATGATTGATTGCCCCGCTAACCGCTGGAATGCAATAGCATCGCAACTCGACCTTTTGAGACCTCGTCGAAATCGCCGCTCACAATGGCTCAAGCCTTCTTAACTACCGTGTTAGTCTCTCTACATTATTCCCAAACGCCGTAACCATGGAGTCCCCGTGTTCGCCGCCGCACACCGCCAGCATGTTTCGATACTTGAACCCGAAGTCGCTTTTGACGATGCTGCAGTTGGAAACGACCATTATACCCGTCTCGCTATCGGGAGAACCTCTGATGTTTGTGGATGAGTTGACACTTGCTGACCCGGGAACTTTGGTGAATAGTAACCAGCGGACGAGAAACCAGTTCCGCCCGCGCGTGGGCAAGGGCGGTTCGGCCAGTTATCAGTTGCGACAATATGCTGAGGTGACGCTCGGCGGTGGCAGCTTGCGCAAGGTTGTCAAGCTTCCAGAAGGCGAGGACGAGAACGAATGGTTAGCTGTCAACAGTAAGTTTACCAAAGTTGAGCATTGTGAGGAGACGTGGCTAATTTGATGGCCCAGTGGTGGACTTCTATAACCAGATCAACCTTCTCTACGGTGCCATTACCGAGTTCTGCTCACCACAGTCATGCCCTGAAATGAAGGCTACTGATGAGTAGGGTTCCCTAAGCCAAGGACAACTCAGAAACTGACAGAAATAGGTTCGAGTATTTGTGGCAAGACAATGAGAACTACAAGCGTCCAACCAAGATGCCTGCGCCAGCATACATTGAGCAGCTCATGTCATGGGTGCAGGCGAATATCGACAACGAACAAGTCTTGCCCAGCAAGATCGGTAGGCATTGGATGGTTTCATAGTCTCGGGAACTTACACTAATAGTCACCAGGCGTACCCTTCCCCAAATCATTCCCAGCGCTGGTTCGCCAGATCTTCAAACGCATGTACCGTGTATATGCACACATCTACTGCCACCACTACCCCGTGATTCGTGAGCTCGGTCTCGAGCCGCACCTCAACACGAGCTTCAAGCAGTACGTGCTGTTTGTTGATGAGCACGGCCTGGCGAGTGGTCGAGATTACTGGGGTCCTCTTGGTGATCTGGTGGACAGCATGCTCAAGAGCGACTAGGAGAAGTTTGAGGGTGAAGGAACTGGTACAGGTACTGACACTTAGCAATTGGGAGTTTTGGGCGTTTGAGGAAATGTTCTAGAGTGTAAGAAGCTGTTTGGCTGTATGATCATGATTGATAGGGAGCAGGCTGTTAGTCGTTCCGCGCCATTGGGGTTCCGCACTATAGTAACTTGCATGTGCATTAACAAGAATGAGTCCTGAGGAATCAACAAGACTATTATTTTAGTATTCCATGAACCGATTGACCTTCTCTGATAGAAACTCAAGAGCCAAGAGATACAAATGTCTGATATTTGATATTTGATATTGAGTTATGTAATCAGAAAGTGGGTGCCTGGAACGGACGTAAGGCATCAAGCGCCCGAAAATTGCCGAGACCCCAGGCTAGCAACAACCTCCAAGTGAATCGAAGCCGAACATCAACCATCACACCCTTCTTCTCATCTCCCTCCTTCTCGTCCTCGTCAAAGCAGCCGCCGTCATGTTCTCGCGACAGGTTCTCCGCGCCGCCCGAGTCGCCGCTCCTCAGCGAGCCCTCGCCCTCCGAGCCGCCCCCGTCCGATCCTTCGCTGCCGCTGCCTCGACCGAAGTCAAGCCCCCGATTTCCGTCTTCGGCGTTGATGGCACATATGCTACTGCTCTGGTAATAATGCACCGCCTACAATGAAGAAAGCATCGTACCTCGAACCTTTCATGTGTCAATTGGCTTCGTAGGCCAATTGTACTCCCCTCGTCATGGCACAGAAACCTCAATTGGAATCGCGTCGTCGCTGACACGCAATTTTTTCTTTTGCGTCAATTTAGTACACTGCCGCCGTCAAGACCTCGAGCATCGACGCCGCTGCCGATGCCCTGAACAGACTCGGTGCTCTCATCGAGAAGGACCCCAAGCTCGCCGCCGTCCTGTCCGCCCCTACCCTCACCGCGGCCGACAAGAAGGCCATCGTCCAGGAGCTCGAGAAGCAGATCAACACCAAGGACGAGACCGTCAAGAACTTCCTCGCCACCCTCGCCGAGAACAACCGACTTGGACTTATCCCCGGTGTTGTTGAGAAGTTCTCTTCCATCATCTCTGCCGCCCGCGGTGAGGTTGAGCTCACTGTTACCAGCGCTCAGGTACGTTTGTGGATATATCAATCGACATGGATTGGAAGCGGGAAGCTACGTCACAACATATCTATACTGGGGATACGACAAGGATGGATGAACAGATGGATATCATGGCATGGAACATAAAGGACAATGGACTGACATTGTCGTCTCTAGGCTCTCGACAAGCGAACTCTCAACCGATTGGAGACTGCCGTCTCCAAGTCTGCCTACGTCGGCCAGGGCCAGAAGCTTAAGGTCACCAACGAGGTATGTCTAGACCATACCATCACCACGACTCAACTCTAACCCCCTCCCCCAGGTTAACCCCGAGATTGTTGGTGGACTCGTCGTTGAGATCGGTGACCGAACTATCGACCTCAGCGTCTCTTCCCGCATCGCCAAGATGAACAAGCTCCTCACGGACTCTCTGTAAAACCACCAACATAGTATACAAACTCTATTTAGTGTCTCCTTTGCCTCGTCTCGTGGGATCCGTCACCACGCAAAACTAGCTCTAAGCGGCTTGCCCATCGACTTCGGGGGCTTCTCTTCCGCCTGTTTCTTTTCGAGTCCTCCAAGCCCAATTGCTGTTGTATCCCCGGGCTAGAGGAGAAGAATGGGGAGAGCGTCGATGGAAAGAATAGTGTAGGAGGGTGTGAACAGGGCATGCAATAAAGCAGTTCCCCAATTGAATTCTCTTTGTTCGGCGTGATGACTTTCAGTTTGTCTGTCTGTTGTAAAAAGAAAAAAAAACAATGATGAATCTCTCTGACTTGAAAGACGAGCTCACACATAATCGAAATCCTCACCCCAATCAAACAGCTGATGTCAGTGACTTGAACATATTTATCATCCATTGCTATAATGTGATGTCATTGGATATTCATCACAGACAACGATACGAAAGAAAAACTCTACTGTATCATGACTACTTGGATTGCTGAATGATATGTCTAAGCCCATAAACTCAGGATACCTTGCTACTCCAGAACACGGCACAAATGGCCAGGCCTGCTTTTGAGAACGCCCAATTACCTATTCCTTCCTCTTGACAGCACCAATCTTTCAATTCACACAATAACCGTGCAAGTCTCCTATGCTTTGGTCTCGAACTCGTCATCATGCTCATAGTTGCCATCCTTCTTATCATCTTTGTACCTCTCAAGCTGCTCGGAGACGTAGCTATGCATGTGAGCATCGGCTTCAGTGCGCTCCCTGGCTCGATCTGGATCATCGTGATGGATCGAGTTGGTCACGGAGCGAGTATCATCGTCAAAGTCACTGCGGGCACCGATTGACCGAGCTGTGGACGACCGCCTGATGCGAGGCATACCAGAGTGAGGAACACCTGTCTCGACGCTTCGATGGAAGATGTCGTCAAAGTAGTGGCTCATGGCAATTGAAGGCGTGCGAGGAGTATGAGGAAGGCGGCAGTTGACGCTATAAATGTTAGCAAACTTGTTCATCACCAGAAGATTACACAAAACATACCCAGTATCATGAATCATGCGAGCAATCAGTCCAGTCCATCCACACTGGTGAGTAGCTCCCAGACCACGGCCGTTATCACCATCAAAGAATTCGTGGAACCAAAGATAATCCTTCCAGTGCTCATCAAAGTCAAGACGATCATCACCGCCGTTGATGCTGCGTCTTCCGTCATCGGTACGGGCGAAGAGGTGCTGCAAACGGTGCTGAATCTCTTCAGATACCTTGCCCAGGTGCATGTAATCACCACTACCAGTCGGGCACTCCACCTGGAAGTCTGGTCCGTAGAAGAGGAAGAACCGTTGCAGGGATTCCACAAGGAGGAAGTTTACACAGAGCCAAATAGGTCCTCTCCAGTTACTGTTGCCGCCAAACAGACCACTATCTGAGTCACCTGGCACGTATCCAACACAGAACTTCTGGCCGTTTACGTCCATGGAGAATGGGTTCTCCTTGTGAAACTTGGAGAGGGAGCGAATACCGTGGTCACTGAAGAACTCGTCCTCGTCGAGCATGCGCTTAAGGATCTTCTCCAATCGGTCCTTGCTCACGATGGACAACAGAATACGGTTGCCCTTACCTCGCTTTCGGATGCTGGCCATGTTTCTCTCAGCCAGATCGCATCGGTTCTCAATGAACCAGTCAACTCTCTTCTTGAAAGAAGGGAGCCTGTTGATCAACTCTGGTTCCAGAGTAATGGTCGCATAAAGAGGGATCAAGCCCACAAGCGATCGCACGGGCAGCTGCTGGATCCAGGGGCCGCCCCAGGAAATAGCATCATAGTAGAAGCCATCCTCCTCATTCCATAGGGACTTTTCGTCCTTGTGGCCGGTTCTGAAGGTCATCGCATCACTAATGAAGATGAAGTGCTCGAAGAACTTGGATGCGATATCCTCGTAGATTCGGCGATGCTTGGCCAGCTCAAGAGCAATGTTGAGCATAGAAAGACAGTAGAACGCCATCCATCCAGTACTGTCGGCTTGCTCTAGGACACCGCCAGTGGGCAGAGGCTCTGAACGGTTGAACAAGCCAATGTTGTCTAGACCCAAGAAACCTCCTTCGAACACGTTCTTGCCATCGGCATCCTTACGGTTCACCCACCAGGTGAAATTGAGGAGTAGCTTCTGGAATACGCGCTCTAGGAAGTCCAAGTCCTGACGACCATACATCTTGCGCTCAATCTTGAACGTTCTGAAAGTCGCCCATGCATGAACTGGGGGATTCACATCACCAAAGTTCCATTCGTATCTGGAGACATGTTAGCACATGATGTTCTAGGGATCAAGCAGAGCAAGTCACTTACGCCGGCAACTGTCCATTGGGATGACAGTACCACTCTCGAGTGAACAAATCAAGCTGCTTCTTGGCAAAGTCGGGGTCAATCATGGCCAACGGAATACAGTGAAAGGCACTATCCCAAGCAGCAAAGAAAGGATACTCCCATGAATCGGGCATGGATAGAATGTCGTCGCAGTGCATATGTTTCCAGGCCGAGTTTCTGATATCTTTCCGGGAAGCTGGAGGAGGCGGCATAGTAGGATCACCATTCGCCCAGTGGTCCCAGATGAAGTGATAATGTTGCTTAGTCCACATCATGCCGGAGAAAGCTTGTCGCTGGATGTTGCGCAAATCATCTGCCATGGGAAGAGGACTGAGTCTGTAGTAGAACTCATCGGCCTCCTCCTTGCGGCTCTCAATAACATCATCGAAGTCTTCCTCGTCGAGGTAGTTGTCATCTCTCCTGGTAAAGCGGAATCGAACGACTAAATCAAGAGTTAGTTACAAATTTTGTAGCTTGAAATCAATAATACTTACCAGCACATTCACCGGGGTTAACACCGCCGTCTTCGTTAAAGTTGAACCATGCAGCACATTTTGTGCCAGTCTTGGCAGGGTTAACGGCCTCCTTCTCTCCGTCGACAATGTATCGGTGGAACGCATCCTTGACATAGGGTTGCTTGTTCTTTTGGTCATAGAGAGCCTTGAAGTTGGTATCGTTTTCAGTGAACATGAATTGGGGCATCACATCGTCACCGCTGGAGCCAACACCGGGTGAAGGGGAGCACAAGAAGTGTCGCTCACCCAAGCTCCAGTGGTTAGACTTGGCCACATTCTCGTCGACGTATTTAATTGAAGGCTTCTTCTCCTCTGGCTCTCGACCCCAGCTCCAAGTATTGCGGAACCAAACCTGGGGAATGATGTGGAGAGGCGCAGGATCCGGGCCTCGGTTCCAGGCAGTAACTCGGAAGAGGATCTCATCGGGGTCATCGGTCTCTTTCGCAGTCTCAATGAAGATGTCCCAGTATCTGTCCTCGTCAAAGACGCCGGTATCGGTGATCTGGTATTCTTTATCTTCCTTTCCTCTTCGAGCGTTTTCGTCGATCAGATCTTTGTAGGGGAACTTTTTCTGTGGATATTTGTAAAGGAATTTCATGTACGAGTGCTATCATGACTGGTCAGTTTAGAGTGAGTTTGGGAAAGTGGGCGGATTACAGTCTAATTAAATCGTTAGCAGGCCAATTGAGTGAAAGTAAGATGCGAACATGACTGACAGGAGTATTATCGACATGGAAGTGAGCCTCTTTTACACTCTCGCCATGGTTGCCCTGGGGATTTGAGAGGCCGAAGAGACGCTCCTTGAGGAATTCACTGTAGACTCATTAGCAATCGTGGTTCATTATCCTACAGTGACATTTAACTAACTCTTCCTCGTTCCAGAAGCTGAAGCCAATGTTTTGGTAGCCGTGGGTATCGCAGACACCAGCGATACCGTCTTCACCCCAACGGAATGCGCGCGATCGAGCGTGGTCGTGAGGGAAGTCTGACGTAACTTGTTAGTGCCGTTGATGAGATGCGCCATTAAAAATGGTTACTTACGACTCCAGGCGTCTCCATCGTGACTATAATCCTCTCGGACTTTGCGTTGGTTAGCAATTGACTTATCATGACTGGTCCTGGTTGAGCACTGTCAGAATCACATGCCTGTAGCCCATTGTCTCTCAGCAACGTAAGGACCCCATTTCTTCCAGTACTTGGTGCGATCGCGATCCTCCTTGAGGCGTCTTTCTTCCTCGGTGAGGTATTCGTGACCGTCATGGACAACCATGGCTCAGAATGAAGCTCAACGAGAGCTCAACGAGGGGCGGGAAGCACGGGCGACGATCGACGAGGGGTAGCAACGGTTTACTTTGGTGGGGGATGATGAGGTCAATTGGAGCGTGTGGGGAAGCGGAGAGGGGAAGAATAACAGAGTAAAGATGAAGGACGGTGACGAGAAGCTTCAAGAGTGTAGGGAAGTCTCCTCTGGTGAGGAGAGGATGAAGAGAGGAGGATGAAGAGGAAGAGGAGGTGAGAGGTTAGAAGAAAAGAGACCGAGTAAGAAAAACAGCTCTCAACGTTAGCTACTGGTCCTGGTCCTTAGTCTACACCTTACCAAAAAAGCGAGACAGACAAGACTCACGGGATCGACGATGGTGGGTAGGATCAAGAATGATAGTCTCGGTTGTGCCTGAGGCTTGGACTAGTTTAGCTGTCTTTGCTGTCTTTGCTGTCTGTTGTGGCTTCCTCCTATCTCGTTGAAGTTGATTTTTTTGTTCCTGGCTTTACTGATAACCCAAGGATACCTTAGCACATGGCACATGGTTCAACGAGGATCGATGACCAACCGATTGTATCAGCGGCCGCTGCATATCCTCCGCCGTTCTCCAAACATGGGTATCTGTCTCTGAATTGGTACTAGACCTACCAGCTCTTGCAGTAGAGTGACATTGAACTCTGCGGTTAGCAACAGGCGGTTAGACATGGACCTGGCTCTTCAACTCCACCAAGAACACCATCATCGGCCATCACTCGGCGGGCTCACTGTTGGATAAGAGCATCACAGTCTTCTCTGGTATGAGAATGCTCTGTCAACAAGAGAAACACTGCATGATACACAAGAGAGAAACAATATTGTCATGTTACACATAATTTCTCTTATACGAGAGTCATGAAGCGTTCACTGCAGAGACAGCTTTTACATACCGGTGAAGCATGGCGTATGCATGGTGGCGTTTCATAGTACCTAATTCGCAACGCTAAAAAGCTTCCTGAGGTTTTTTTAATGCGGTAATGACGTATTTCTAGCGAGGAAAGAAAAGTTGAGCGCTGTTGTCAGAATCAAGGTTCTGGACCATGTTCTCTCATGAAAACAGAATATGACAAGTCCTATTTTTGGTAGACTCGAGTCAAGGGAAATCGATAAAATCCACAAAATCAAGAGATACCAATAGGATGCGGGTAGAGTTTTTTCGGTTTACCCAGCTGGGGAAATCTTGGCTGGGGAAGGTCAGGATTCTCTCGTCTCATCCTTGTCTTCTCCAAACTTGTGCCCCATACATACGTGTTGCCCAGCTGCAGATGCGAGCATGTTGGAGATCCGTTCCCTGCCATCGATATGGATCATATCATAATAACAACGAAAACAACGTTGAGACAGCATATAGAAACTCAATATATATGCTGGCTGTTCCCAATTGAGCTTTGATACAATGTCATGGCAGTTAACTTTTTGCTACGGACGATTCTAACTCACTATCAAGAGGTTCGATGATATTATCGAGGCGTTGGAGCCTGATGGGATGGTTACTTTCCGGAGAGAAACTTTCTTTGAGATGCTGGACTTATCATGTTACCTCCTCGACTATTGAATGAATTCCAGGCGAACGCCTTACTGACGGGTTCAAAACAAACATAGCAACCCAACTTTAGGTCTAATCGTAAATCTCCATGTGTTTCATTCGTTACGCTGCTTTGTGTTACCGAATACCCTGTATCGAGAAGCTGAGGCATAACCACTGCGAGTTATATTAAGTGAGAAAGGGAGCATACAAATGCTCAGTGCCTGCGTCTATATAAGGTATAGAAAGAAGCACTGGATGAAATTGAGGGTAGCAAAAACACCTAGTGCCTGAACCTATTGTGTTGCAGGATACAGACGTTGAAGCCACAGCTCCAGCCTCATCAATATTTACGACAGAACAAACCAGATTTTCGAATCGATCTATATTCCCGAAGACAACTACAATCACATGAAAAAAATACTCAATTTCGGAACGACATCAAAATCTTGAGGTTCCAGGGTAGACAATCCACTAACACGATCTCCCATGATCCCCTGCTAGGGGCTGAATCACCCAACTCATGATGACTTCTCTCCCGAAAACTCCGATCCTTGTTGAACCTCAGGCCACGGTTAATTGCAATAGCCTCAGCTGTGCCGTTATAAACGACACAGCGCCTGTTCCTGGAAATGACGTTAAGCCACCTGTGTCGAGAGAGAAATCATTGGACCAGGACCATCCCTGGTGGCACCTAAAGTCTCACTCATCCCAGGTCCAGGTACAGAAAAGCTGCCCTGCTTCAAAAATCGCCAAGCTTGTGCCAACCTGTTCCAAACGTAGCCAACCTACGCCTCGCCTCAACAAGCCTCATCCCCATCGTCAGATGTCTACTCCGCCACCATAGGCTTCGTGGCTGTCTTGTCAATTCGTCGTCACCTTCGTTTATTTGCCATCTGGCGATCGTTTTCCCATATCAATTATTAAAGCTGGCTCTCGATTATACCATTTTCATAAACTCTGCTCGAATTCCGAATTCCGTCTCATACCGCCTAGGTTATACATACATCCATCTGAATTAAGCTAGCGACACTCGATAACACGTTCACTATTCCACCCGACACTTTTTCCTTTCTTGATTGTTCTCCAAAACTAAGTCTCGGACACAAAACGAATACAATGTCTGACGCTATATCATCGTTTCTCCGGAGGGTAATTGTCGAATCTCCTCCTGGAGAATGGGCTGTGCGCCAGCTTCGCGAGCTTCTCATTGGCGCCCTTAAGCAAGGTCCTATCCCTCAACACGTTTCTTTTGAGATGGACGGCAACCGACGATATGCTCGAAACCACAGAATGGAGACCGTAGAGGGTCATCACCGAGGATTTGAGGCGCTGGCTAGGGTATGCTATCCGCGATCCCGCAATTGCGCGACGTGCTAACGAGCAACATCTAGATCATGGAAATTTGCTACAAGTCCGGAGTTAAGGTAGTGACTGTATACGCCTTCAGTATTGAGAACTTCAATCGACCAAAATATGAAGTGGAGGGTCTGATGGAGCTGGCCAAGATCAAGCTGGAGCAGCTGACAAAATATGGCCATATCCTCGACCGTTACGGTGCCCGTGTGCGCGTCTTGGGCCAGCGCGAGATGATCCGAAGCGACGTTCTTGAAGTGGTCGACAAGGCTGTCGCGAGAACCAAGCACAACAACAAGTCAGTCCATTGTATCTGAAGGAGCGAACCAGTTGCTAACGCGTATCCAGGGCCGTTCTGAACATTTGCTTCCCATACACCTCGCGAGCCGAGATCACTTCCGCAGTGAAATCAACAGTGCAAGAGTTTCTCGCTCCCACACCTCCTCGAAGCACACCCTTCTCCCCATCTCGAATTCGACAGAAGATCCTTTCGCGCCAGCTGGACGGTCGCGAGGGGCTACCTACAATCCCGGATGTCCTCCCCGAAGAGGTCGAACCATTAGATGGAGATGATGCCAAGAAGGACAGCGATGGAGATTCCTCATCGCCTACACTGCAACCCGACTCCCCTCCTCCTCGGCTGCGCGCAAGAAACAGCGCTGCCAGCCTTTTGGGCTTACCAAACCCCGAAACAATTACAGCCGAGACCTTGGACAAGCACATGTACACTGCAAACGACCCGCCTCTAGATATCTTTGTACGAACCAGCGGAGTGGAACGCCTCAGCGACTTCATGCTCTGGCAATGCCATCAGGATACACAGATCTTCTTCGTCGATACTTTGTGGCCTGACTTCGACCTCAAGGACTTCATCTGGCTTTTGCTCGAGTGGCAATGGAGGCAGAAGCAGAAGGATCGCGACGAGGCAGTGGTTCGGCCTTCTTCTGTTACAGCGTGATTTGATTCTGGTGGCAGTGATACCCTGGTTGAGTAGAAAATCCAAACAGCTTTCATCATAAGCAGTCTTGGGATGGTTGAGAAAGGCGTGTGAATTTGAAGATTCTGGTGTTAGTTTTGCTGGGGTTAGTGAGCGATAGACTTTAATACGCTCACAATACCATTTTCTTAGTTTGTACAAGATAAGCTTGTTTGCGTTGGTTCTATACTGGTTCAATCACTGGTTCTTTGTAAACAGATCTTTCATCACCAATGGATGTGAGGTTATGACGAAATGGCTATCGATACTGATACCCCACGCGGCGTAGGACATTCCTCCGTGATCAATATCTGATTAACCGCTAAAGACTTGAACATTATATTCAAACATGGAATTGAGATTGTGGAAGCCAGAGCCATTCTCTTTGAATTTGACGTAATTGCTAACTCGGAGACTAATCTGGTTAAAAGTCAACATTGATCTCAGTCGCATGTGCCTTGTTCGTTAAAGATACTCCGTCATCGGGGGCTGGTTTCTCCGGGGCTGCGGGTCGGGTCCTGTGAGTCTCTGTGCCCCCTAGAGTTACAGTGTGTACAGTGAGCGCCGCGGCATTCGCAGCGCTGAGTCTCCAAAATCGAATGGGAGTGGAAGACAGACAGCCATCCAATCCATATCCCATCCCGCTTTCATTTCTGCTACTACGCGTGCTCTCTTTTCTCCCCTCCTCATTATACACAGATTCTTCTCACCACTTATGGCACCAGAGCGCAAAATGACCTAGCCTTTTGTTTTCTACCTGGCCGATACCAACTGTTACTTGCCTATTTACCTCCCGTCCACATCATACCTCTCTTGATTCAAACCTTCTGCCGCCAGCTTCGTCCCGCCGTCTAATCTCGAACTGATCGACCGAGCCGCCTCAGTCCTCTCTACTCTTTCGCGTTTTCCACCATGAAGTCGGCCAAGGCGCCCGCGACGGAGAACTCGTCGCACCGCCGGTCGCAGCCCGTCCGTCAGACTCGTACGAACCCTCCGCGAAGCATCGCGAACTTGGGTCGTTCTGGTGGTGCTGGCAGAGACTCAATCGGCGGTGCCGAGCAACCCATCGACATTTTCCCTGCGATTACACACTTTGCCGATGCCATTACTGCACTCCCAAAAGAACTCGTTCGGCATTTTACACTCCTCAAGGAGGTTGATGCCAAACTTTTCACCCCCGAAGATCAGCTCTTCCGACTTGTTGAAGCTGCCACCAACGCTCCTGTTTCTGAGGCACGTCCGAACAACGAGGCATCCAGCGCCAATGCTCCTGGTTCGGCGCCTATGAGTGCGCAGAATAGCTCAAGTGGTATTGCATTCAACAATAGCGTCCAGAGCGTACCTTCAGTCGATGAATCGAACAGGGATGCTGTTTTCGATCCATCCAATCTTCCTCGTCGTCACCTCTTTCGCCAGACCGCGCTCAAGATCCAAGAAATGCTTGTCTCGCTCGAAGAAAAGAACCACGTTATCTCGACAGCCAACGAAGCACTTCAAGCCCAGCTCACTCGGATTGAAGATGTCTGGCCTCACCTAGAAGGCGAATTCAGTGACGAGGCTAAATGGGGAAGCACCACACATTGGGCATATCCTGAAAATCGCTTCTCCAAGGCCTCTCATGTCGATCGAACACGGCGCGACGGTGCCGCAGCCATATCTGCAGCTGCGCAGGCCCTTGCTGACGAGGCAGCCGCTAGAAGCGATGCTCGCAAGCAAGCTGTACAAGCAAAGAAGAATTCGAGAAATCACAACAATAATCATAACCACTCTAATGCCCATAACCACGATTCGGAGGGAGACGACCATGACGGCAAGCACAAGCCTGAAGCTCCAAAGAAGACAGCCAAATCGCGGAAGACAGTGACAGCAACGGAAACAGCTAATGTCGGACTGGGCATTTCTACGGCTGCGACTAATAACGGCAACCCACCACAGAAGCGACGCAAAGTTGAAAAGACGACTAATGGTGCTGCGGCGACAACAGAGCGTGCAATGAGCTCGGTTTTTGGAAATGCTGCACCAAAGGCAAAGACAACAAGTCCTAGAGCAACTCCCGCACCCGAGGCACCTAAGAAGAGAAAAGCTCTCCCTTCAGGAAGCGGCCAGTCCAAGAAGAGGTACGTCCCAGAATCCGTAGGAGATGCTCTCAAGGCAGGTTCTAACATGGTGATCTGTAGCAGAAACGGCGTAACTGGTTTATCCAATTCGGTCAACTCGTCGCCCGTCATCACCGAGCTACCTGAGCCAAAGCTACCCCCTGTTCGCGCATCACCAGTACCGGTTCCTACTCCAAACCCGGCTCGGACTCGTTCGCGACAGAACTCAATACAGACTGTAAATACGGATAGCAACAAGGCAAGGCCGACATCATCGGCTTCTAATAAACCCAATGGTATTGCAGCTAGCACGCCAGCCGCTGGAGCTCCAGCAGCTAGTGCGCTTCGCAACGGTGCTGAACCCAAGACTCCAAAGGAGACGAGTGCACCGATCAAGACCGAAAATCCTAAGAAAGAAGTCGAGAAGACAGAAACTGCATCAGCGCCTCCGGTCCCTACTCCTACCACCACTGCCACCATCTCCACCACTACAACAGCCGCAACCACCACCGCTGTTACGACTGGCAGCAAGAAGGATACCAAAAAGCCGGAGGAGAATGATCGCAAGAGCGAATCGCTGCCACCAGTTCCACAGACATCCACAGTTACAACAAAGAGTGGACGCGCCAGTAAACCATCAACGCCAGCATTGGCAACGTTCCAAGAAGCAGTGCAGCCCCGAGCACGCTCATCGAGGAACAATGACGGGACTGGTACTGGAAAGAAAAATCAGAAGAAAGCTGCACCTACCATTCATGCAGCTGTTGCTGCTCAACTAGCCGAAGAAGATACGAACAGCAGCATGCAAGGCGACGAAGATGACGGTGATGTTGATGCAGATGAGCCAACATACTGTTACTGTAATGGGGTCTCCTACGGCGAGATGGTAGCTTGCGATGCTGTTGAGTGTCCTCGCGAATGGTTCCATCTGGAGTGCGTTGGACTGAAGGTCGCACCGACATCAACAGGTAAGTTGTTGCAAAAGAGGACTGAACTATCAGACGAACTAAACGCTAACTTGGTGTAGCGAAATGGTATTGCGAGGACTGCAAGGAACGCCTCAAAGCGGGAGGTAAAAAGGCCAATGGTCGATAAAGGTCAGGCGGCATTTGCATGACGCGAGTCACGGGCCAGTCACGATGGCCTCACTTTGAAATCGACGATTGGTTCTAAAACAAATTGCACTGCCCATGGACTGAATGGGCGAATGTATACGACAGACACATACGGCGTTTCCTTTGTTTCTTGGGATGGCGGTGGACGCGGTCATACAGTACCCGTTCTTTGTTTCTGGTGTTCTCAAATGGTTGAGGGAGGTTTTGTTGAACCGAGGGTTATGTTATCAAGTTCTCATCTGGAAGTGCAGATGCTGTATAGGGACTGGGACTATTCGTCCAGGTGTTATTCTCAATTCTATAGAAAGCGTTATGGTGTAGCAGGCGAAGATGCGAATATGGATGGAGAGCCAGGGGCAAAATGCGGGGGAGTTTGAGGGGTGTGTATTGCATTGCATTACGTACATTGGCCCCCGTCTGGGCGGAATGAATACACCGTTGGATTTGACCAATGGAAGCACTTGCTTGAAATGTGTTAGTGATGACCGGATGAGGAGAGGCGAAGAGAGGAGGGGAAAAGTCACGATGTTTGATCTGGAGCTGATGGTGGTTAGGTTGTGCTCAGTGCTGAGATTACAGCCACCTCAGCCAAGCTTGACACCAAGGTTCGAGGGTGGTCTAGCCGTGGTCACGAGGTTCACGATGCAGACCGCTAAGAGCAAAATGTTAGGTAATTGAATTCTGAGCCGCCAGAGTGCAAGGGGTAGCTTGAGGCATTGGCCAACGGCAGAGGGCGACAAGGGGGAGCTTCTTTTATTCTGGTGGTTGTGAGGCTTGCAAGTGTTTCTAGTCCGCGGTAGCGAAGCTAGGATCTGCAACTTGTTGAGGAGCAAGGAACTAGGCTATGTAAGGAAAGTAAGGGGAGAGAAGGGACGAGAAGAGAGAAGAGAAGGTGTTTAGGAAGTTTCGAGCTCAACAGTGTCACACGGAGATGGAGGTTCCGGGGGTTCGGAATTTGGAAGGGGGTTGGTTATTAGTTAGAGAGACAAGTGAGGCGTTGGAAGAGTGATGGAAAGTGAAAGTGACAGGCAGGCAGATCTAGTCCATGACGTTTAGGAAAATCCGGGGTAAATCTGTCCCCCTTAATGGCCGGTGTCTTTTTTTGTCTTCTCCCGTCTTCTCCCTTTTACCTTCGGTGATAGGCTCCGGGGGGGTGCGGCTGCGGGTACACGGCGCTTATAAGCTGTAAGTGTCCCGGCCGCGCTCCGAGTCCACTGGCGCGGAGAGGAGATCACGTTATTACACTGTCATGATGATATATTCGTAATCAAGCACAGATCTGGAAAGTCTTGACGATGGTACCGAAATCCGATCATGATTCCGAGGACCTGCAATGGTGATGCACAAACATGTTGCACAATAATGCTATTGTGAACCTCCTTTTCTGAATGATCGCGATCTCGGTTGGCATTCAACAGGTATTCAGGGGCCTCAGTCTGGAGTGCATGTTTGATGAGGCGGTGTCTTTCCCATGTCATCTGGAGAAACAGCCGATATAGCTTAATTACACGATGTTCTGGGGGCGAGCTGAGAAATCTCATCTAGGTCAGACACTATGAGGCACGTGCAACAGCTGAATCGCATGTTGCCAGGATGCTAGTCGTACTATGGCATATCATATGGTCAGTGTGATTCAGGAACGTGGTATGTTTCTTGGCTGTCTGTGCTTAGCATTTGGGGGTTGTTCAAGGCTGTTGACATTGAGATGAGGTTTCGGGAGGGAGGATACTACGATATTAGCGTAATTGGCCTCTGTTACCACTGACAATAGGACCCCGGCTGACATGCCTGGTCCCTCGGCGGCTGGAGTCGGTGTTCGTCTCCGTGGTCGGTCTCGGCCTGGCGTGTTTAAGCTCCAGTTGGCGTCGACTAGGGCCGGAGGAAACGGGGTGCCGGTAACGACGATGCCCACCGGAGAGGGTAATGTTTACTTGAAAAGAACCCTTCTAGAGGATTTGAAATCTGGGGACCGGCATCTTTGCCGGTTCTCGAAGGAAATGCCTCTCTTTTACGTATCATTAGCATTTTTAAATTCTCTCAAATTTGTCTTCTCTGGCGGGCTCTGTTTCTCGAGACAGTTAGAGCATGAGTGCAGCGTTGTACGATTGGGGGTGGTAATAAGCCGGCGGTGCAAAGCGGGTAAGGTATCTTGAGGCAAAGATACTTTTTTCCTACCGAGGAGCATGCAGCGCCTCAAACTCTGCTGTTTTGAGACTGTCCTTGTGACCTGAGTGGCCACTGTACGCTATAGTAATGTCTTTTTTTCTTCTTCGCGTAGGTGTCGTTCTTGGGGCTTCTAGCTTGGGGGGTCTAGAAGGAACGGATGCTTAGAAAAGGCCATTGCCGAATCGCGTTGCTGGACTCCCGACGTGGCCGACATTCTTTTGGGTCACGAGGATCTCGGCGAATCTGTCAATATGTGATTTATTAATTTCGAGATCTGGGGCTTTTTGATGCAATTCCTGTGAAACGAAGGCGGGGTTGTGTTGTTTCTATTACTCTACCCATACTCTACAGGTGCAGCCGTCCATCCGTTGACGAAGGATGTCATTATATTACGTTTTGCTACGTTGCGTTTGGTTCTTGTTGAACTGTAAGAATCCACTGGCTGGCTCAGCAAAAAGGTTGTCCCGCATAGAGGAGGAGTACGGTTAGGTGGAAGAGCCTTGTCCGCGGACTTTACAACTTGCAACATGGAAGACCATGTCACTTATACGAACTTGCACTATACAGCATATACGTCAAATGAATACATGAAGACGCAATGCAAGATTCTGGGGTAAGGACATGACTGTACTGTAGAAACATCTGATGGTCAGCAAGATGATGTGCAATTTGACGTGTTGTTGCCAAGACGAGATTTGACAAAATTAGCAGACGGACAAGCAAAAGCAGTTGGGGAGTTGATTTTTTCTGTTAGTCTTGGCTTCTCAGCGAGGTCGTTCTCATTACCAAATCTCGACTTGTTTCATCCAATCGAGTGGCACACCTCTTTTTTTTAGGCCGATCCGGCGTTAGCGGTTGCAGCGAAATTCTTTTCTTTGTTTGGACATTGGATTTCTGAGCGGCAACGGCTTTTGACATCTCATTACTCGCTAATAATTCATCATTGGGCGGTTCTTGATAGAATGGATGGATACTTGGTGAGCTGCGACATTCATCCTTGACTGACCGAGATTTCATGATGGATGGACACGGCATCAACTGTGACAGTCCAGGTAATGAATGACTGTGACAGACAAGCCATGGTGTCGTGTCGAATGCTCACCTGACGTCTCCAGACCCGAAAAGTCCATCCAGTCTTTGATTTCTATTACCCAATATTGTGCGATCCCGAGCTAAACAAATGCCCCGTGCATGAGTATGAGGTGCCAAACACCAACACCAACGTCCCTGGACTGGCCCCAGTGGCGCCGCTCCTTAGCTTCTTTTCTTACTTACTGTTGCTCATCGTTCGGGGTTCGCCTTGAATCTTGCCTTTCCTTTCCTTGCCCTGCTTGTCTCGTCTCGGTCTTGGGTCTTGGATCCCTTTCCCTGGCGTTTGGACCCTCCGGTCCCCGTCATGAGGTCTCCATTGAGGTCCCGTCCCTAGTTCCATTACCCATTCCTTGTCCTAGTCCTAGTCATAATAAATGGTCGTTGCACTAGACTAAACTTCATGGAGTTGCCTCGTGGAGTCGTTCGTTCGTTTATAACTATCCCCAAACCCCCCCGAGCCCTGATGCGCGAGTCGCTCTGTTTCTTCCTTTTTGATTCCAGACCATTTTGACGATAAGAAAGAATCCTCTGGCCTTTAGATGTTATCTCTTGGTCATATCCTCTCCGAATATCGCAAACCATTTCGTCATCGCTTCTCGCCGCCCTCTATCGGCCTAAGCTTAACAATACAGACAGCACCATATAACAAGAAGACTCCGGATCCGGTGGCTAATAGAACGCCACTGCTATTTCGTGAATATTCTTTTTATTCAAACCTGAGATTTTTGCCAACCGTTTGGTTGGCGATCTCATTCCTACCTAGCCTACCTACCTAGTCTATTCTCACCTGACCTTTCCGTCCTCTCTCGCTGAGGTCGGACATTGCATATCTTTATATCTTTAATTGAATGGCCCTCCCTCTTAGCCCCACGCACCACGCGGTGCCTCAGTTTGACCTTTCTGCTCTGCTCAAGGCCAAAATGTCACGCCCCGAATCTCCCAACAGCAACAGCGACAAGACTGCTCGATCGTCCTTCTCGTCTGTCCGAGAGAACGATGATGGCCTAGCCCAGACTTTCACCCGCTCGAAGATTTCCTCCTACACTCAAGGGCCGGAAGAGGTATTCGATGAATCACCCTCACCTTCCGTTGAGATTGCACAGCCGTCTTTTCAGGCTCCTCTGACGCAGCCTCACAGTCGGCTTCATGGCTTCTGGTTCCCCGCGGACAACTTTCGCGGATGGAAGCAGATCCCCATCAAGGGCAAATCCGCCAGCCGTAGCTGCGAGGATCTTCACAAGCTATCCATGACATGGAGCTCTCCAGCACCTCCCGCCGTCGCTGAGAAGGCTTCACCCAACAGCTACCAGACCGGAACCTCCCCTCTCGAGAGACTCCCCAGCGAAGTTTTGGGTACGTAAACGTGCGCGCATCGCATGCCAAAGAGTTCCTCAGCCATCAGCCATAAACCCTGCTGAACCCCGGTCCCAATTATATGACATACCTTGTACTAACTTGTCGATCACAGGTGCCATTATCGACCTTCTCGTCATCGAGATCCCTCCCAATGGCCTTACACCACGAAATGCCGACCTTATGGCTCTTCTCCTTACTTCGCGATCTATTCATGCTGCGACTCTCAACACACTCTACCGCCACATTACGATTCCTCACTCTCGTATCTTCCGAAAGTTCCTCGCAACCATCACTGAGTACCCCGCGCTCGCATCTATTGTGCGGCGACTCGACTTCAGCCACTTTAACCCCTCCACCATCTTCTCTACTGCAAGCGAGAGAGCCCAGACTCGAAACCTGACTTCCGAGACACTCTATAAATGTCTCGAGCTAACCCCATACCTGCAGGAGTTCCTGGCGCAAGAGTATATCGATGAGGATCTTGGACCTGATGTTATCAAGAAGCTCTTCTTCGAAATGCCCCGGCTCCAAGCCATCGACTTTTGCGGCTGCTCCTCTCCTTCTTTCAAGAATTCGTTCACTAGCCTCCTCCAGGCTCAGTGGCCCGATTCTTTGACTCTTACCCGTATTTCGTTCCATAAGTGCTTGAACTTGCCAGGCTCCGTCTTCGAGGCCATCCTACCCCGACTCGAACGAGCTACTCACCTCGATCTCGCTGGAACCAGAGTGACCGACAAGGCGTTGCAGAGCTTGCCTGAGACGGCAAGACTCACACACCTGAACTTGGCCAAGTGCCGAGAGTTGACCTCTGAAGTTGTTGTCAAGTTTGTCACAACTCATCCCGCGATCATCCAGACCATCACTGTCCTTAGCCTTGCTACTAATGCCAGCAGCCACCTCCTGCTGGGCAAGGCGGATGTTGATGCTATTCTTCCCCGACTGCCCCCTACCCTTCGATCGCTGAGTCTCAAGGGTAGCAGAATGGATCCTTCCCAGATTCCTCTTCTCACCCCTCTGGTCCAGCATCTGGAGGAGCTTGCCATCGGCCGAGGCCTCGATCTCCGTGACATCCACCAGCTCCTGTACCAAGCCCAGGAGTGGATTCCTCACAGTCTCCGATACCTCGATATCTCCGACCTGGACACTATCATCGGTAGTGCTAGCGCACTTCTTACCCCCGCCTCCGCCCCGCTGCAGGTTATCGAGCTCGAAGAGCGCGCATACGAGCGAGCGGCCAAGGCTAAGAAGAACCTTGAACGTGCAGGATGGACCCCCAAGGAGTTTGGCAGCCGTTACTGGCTAGTCCGCTTGAACACCGACGGAGCCTCTCTCGACAGCGGCGGCCGGTGGTGGAAGCTGGGCGCTGAGAGCTGGGGCATGAGGAAGATCCCGGTTGCGGAGGCCGACGTCGGAGGCATGTATGGCACGTTCATGTTCGGCCGAAGGCTGTAAAATGCCAATCTCCGACACCAGTTGCACGGATCTCTCTACTCTCATATCATTTTTTAATGGTGTTATGGTTTGATATTTATATGGGTAGATTTGGGTTGCATCTTGATTTGATATCCCGGCGCATAGCGGTCAAACTTAGCGATAAAAGCAAAGTCATTTTGATGGAAAAAAGCGTTCTGAAGCATGGATATGACGAAGGAAAAACGTGTAGATAATCAATAATGACTTTCATGAAATGATTAATCTTGATTGGTATAACTGTGAATGTGTATATATGACTTGTCTGAACAAATAATCTCTGTTGCTGCCTTTCTAGTGTGATGGATGGCTGTATCTGCTTGTAAGAAGTTATACTCAGGCCCCAGCCTATCAGAATTTAGACTATGCATGTTCAACCATTTCGAGACTATGCAATTTAATATGCGGAGGCTACCATCGATCTTATCTTTGGTCTAAGTACCTTAGGGGAGATAATATCGATACCGATAAACTATTCTTTACCTCAAATCAATCTCGCAGCTTTCCCGTGTGGCATAAAGCTTGATGTGGCGCCTGGACGACGGTGGCTGGAACAAGATCACGTGGCACCCAAACCGGAACAACCAGGCGCCGTGGCAAGAACAGCCTCCTGCGACGTAACCGCGCCAAAGCGTGCCTTGCTCCTTGAATAAGCTCCAACTCCAACGACATATACAGCTTTGGTGCTCGACGGCATCATGGCTCCCAAACCGGATACCCCGTTCCGCTCTGCGGACATGAGCATGGTACAGCTCTATGTCTCCAATGAAATCGGTCGCGAAGTTGTTACGGCCCTCGGCGAGCTTGGTCTCTGCCAATTCCGCGACGTAGGCAACCATCCATCAATTCTTGCATCAAGAACTGAGGCTAATCCACTGATGCATCATGCAGCTCAACGAGGATGTCAGCGCATTCCAACGCACTTTTACTCAGGAGATTCGACGACTCGACAATGTTGAGCGACAGCTGCGTACGTCATCCAAAGGGATCCACCAGAACACACGAATCTAACACATTGCAGGATACTTCTACGCTCAGATGGATAAGATCGGAATCCCGCTCCGAAAGCTGGACCTCGACGTCGAGCGACTTGCGTCACCCTCAACTTCCGAAATCGACGAGCTTGCCGAGCGAAGCCAGAAGTTGGAACAGCGAGTTTCTGCCCTGAATGAGAGCTACGAGACTTTGAAGAAGCGCGAGGGCGACTTGACCGAGTGGCGATGGGTTCTGCGTGAGGCCGGTAGCTTCTTCGACCGTGCTCACGGAAATGTCGAGGAGATCCGCGCTTCTACTGATAACGACGATGCTCCCCTTCTGTCTGACATTGAGCAAAACCAGGGTGGCCCCGATGCCGAGCGTTCTTTCTCCGGCATGAACATTGGCTTCGTCGCTGGTGTCATTGCTAGAGACAGAGTCGCCTCCTTCGAGCGTATCCTCTGGCGAACACTGCGCGGTAACCTCTACATGAACCAGTCTGAGATTCCCGAGCCCTTGATCGATCCTACCAACAACGAGGCCATCAACAAGAACGTCTTCGTTATTTTCGCTCACGGCAAGGAGATTCTCAACAAGATCCGTAAGATCTCCGAGTCCATGGGCGCTGATGTTTACAATGTCGACGAGAACAGTGATCTTCGACGTGACCAGATCCACGAGGTCAACAACCGCCTGGAGGATGTCCAGAACGTTCTACAAAACACCCAGGCCACTCTTCAGGCAGAGCTTAATCAGATCTCTCAGTCGCTGTCTGCCTGGATGGTTCTTGTCGCCAAGGAAAAGGCCGTGTATAACGCACTCAACAACTTCTCCTATGATAGCGCTCGGCGAACTCTCATTGCCGAAGCCTGGGTACCTACCAATGATCTTCCCCTGATCAGGACGACCCTTCAGGATGTTACTAACAGAGCTGGCCTCTCCGTCCCTTCTATTATCAATAAGATTCAGACCAACAAGACGCCGCCTACTTACCTTAAGACCAACAAGATCACCGAAGGTTTCCAGACCATCGTCAATGCTTATGGTACCGCCACGTACCAGGAGGTCAACCCGGCCATTCCTGTTTTTGTCACCTTCCCTTTCCTGTTCGCTGTCATGTTCGGTGATTTCGGCCATGCCATCATCATGCTTTCAGCTGCTCTCGCTATGATTTACTGGGAGAAGTCACTGAAGAAGGTCAGCTTCGAACTGTTTGCCATGATCTTCTACGGCCGATACATTGCCCTGGTTATGGCTGTTTTCTCTGTTTTTACCGGTCTCATCTACAATGATGTCTTTTCTATGTCCATGACTCTGTTTGAGAGTGCTTGGGAGTTTAAGAAGCCCGAGAACTATACCAACACTACAAGCATCGTTGCCACTCTAAGGGAAGATGGTCACCGTTACCCCTTCGGTTTGGATTATGCATGGCACGGAAGTGAGAATGACCTCCTCTTCAGCAACAGTTTGAAGATGAAGATGAGTATCCTCCTGGGCTGGGCACACATGACCTACTCGCTCTGCTTCTCTTACATCAATGCTCGCCACTTCAAGAAGCCCATTGACATCTGGGGTAACTTCATCCCTGGCATGATCTTCTTCCAGTCCATCTTTGGCTACCTTGTTATTTGCATTGTTTACAAATGGTCTGTTGATTGGCTGGGCACTGGCCGCCAACCTCCTGGACTGCTCAACATGCTTATTTACATGTTCCTCCAGCCTGGAACTATTCCTGAGGGCGAAGAGCTTTACGCTGGACAGTCTGTTGTCCAAGTCATTCTCTTGCTCTTGGCTTTCGTCCAAGTTCCCATCCTCCTCTTCCTCAAGCCTTTCTATCTTCGATGGGAGAACAGCCGTGCTCGCGCCAAGGGTTACCGTAGCATAGGTGAAACCTCTCGAGTTAGTGCTTTGGACGGCGATGATGAAGACGCCAATGGCCACGGCAACAGCTTCGACGAAGATGGCGAGGGAGTTGCTATGATCTCTCAGAACATTAGTGAGGAGCATGAGGAGTTCGAGTTTAGTGAGGTTATGATCCACCAGGTCATTCACACAATTGGTAAGTTTATCTCAATCCACAATGGCATTGCACTTTGTTAACAAATGGCTAGAATTCTGTCTGAACTGTGTCTCTCACACTGCCTCCTACCTCCGACTTTGGGCTTTGTCTCTCGCTCATCAACAGCTGAGTATTGTGCTTTGGTCTATGACCCTTGGCCCTGCCCTCAAAATGAGCGGCGTTGTCGGTGTCATCATGATTGTTGTTTGTTTTACTATGTGGTTCTTCTTGAGTAAGCATTGCCAATCCCTTCTATCTTGATTGTTCACTAACGCATCCCAGCCATTGCTATTCTCGTTTGTATGGAGGGTACCAGTGCCATGTTGCACTCCCTCCGTCTCGCTTGGGTCGAGTCGTTCTCCAAGTTCGCAGAGTTTGCGGGTTGGCCTTTTGCGCCTTTCTCGTTTAACACCCTGCTGGAAGAGTCGGAAGAGCTCAAGGATTACTTGGGTTAATTGGAAGGGTTCGCGTATAGGTTGCCTTTTTTTTTATAGCAGTAGACAGTGGTATTTTTATTGTATCATAGGTAGCATAGTGCAACATTAGAAACTCTGGGCTTTTGCCAAGTTTTCTGACTTAGAAGTCAAGCTGTCTGATAATCAGACAGAATGCCCACATAATTCCCAGCCCTTATAACAATAGAATCAAGCCTTGTTGTACATGTCCGTGAACGTTTCTAGAGCTAAATCCTTGTTATCCCCAAAGAGGTGCCGTCACCTCGACAGCTCTCTCCACCACTGCCCTCACCCTATCTGCAAAAACCTTATTGTTAGACTCAACCTCGAGGTCTTCCAACCAAACCGTGGCATTCATCCTATCCACCTTGATTGACACTCCTGGCACAGGAATACCAATCTTGTGCAGCCTGTCAATCTCCTTCTGTTGTCTCTCCTGGAGTTGTGTATCCTCACCATCCTCCTCTGTCTTCATGGCATCATCGGCCTCGTCCTTCTTGATCTTCTCTTCGGTGTCCTCCACGGCTGGTAGTTTGGGGATCGTGACTGGGGCAACATTGTCTTGACCGAACTGAGCTTCGAGGAACCAAAGAAGACGCTCAAGGCGCTCCTCTGGGGAAGCAGAGTGGTGAGGGTTCACATCGGGTAGCTCGTGCGAGTGTGAGTGCTTAGCGGAGGAGCGCTTGACAGCAGCAGGAGAACTCTCCACGGAGAAGAGAACAGCCATGACGGAGTCGGCGATGCCGTCGTTGAGCATATTGCCCTCCCACTCAAGCTCAACCTCACCGTTTGTGCGGTATCGGACTGAGACACATCCCATGACGAGGTAAGCTGCAACGAGGCTAGCAACCTCTTCATCAGCATCCTCCTGCTTCATTTTCTCGCCATCCGTGATCATATGATCGCCATGTCCATTGCTTTGACCATTCTTTCCACGGCGCATCTCGGGGAGTTCTTCGATGTTGCCAAACGTGCCCTCGAGGGCCCACTTGACGAGGTCGACACCTGCAGCACTGAGGGTCAGACGCTGCTTGCAGGTGATGGTGGTTGTGTTTAGGCCTGCGTACTCGCGGAGATCCTCGGGCGCCATGAGAGAAAGCTTGAAGTCGTTCTGGACGAGCACGCCAGTAACGAGAGGAGGTGCAGCACTTTGATCAGGATGAATGCTCTGAGGAGGCTGGATCGACGCAAGTTTTCCAACAACCTTGGCAGTCTTGTCGGCTTTGAAGGGGATACGAAGCTCTTCACAGTTGCGGGGTGAGTAGACTTTGACCTTTGCAGTTTTGTTTGCGTTGAGGGAGAGGAGTTTGGATTTGAGACGCATCATGTTGTGCTGTTCGCCATGAACAAGAATCTATCACAAACGTCAGCATACTGTTTGGTGATGAAGGAGAAGGAGGTAGACGTACAACGACAGGAGCTGCAACTTCTTCGATAAATTCACGGTTCTCAACGCCATCGACGTGAGCCGCGAAAGAGTATTCCTGGACACTACACCTTCGAGGAATGAGGACTTTCTCGCCATCTCCTCCGGGCATTCGACGAGCGCCCGCCATACTACGAGACATAACTGCCTGGATCTGATCAGGTTCTTGCATGATCTGCTTAGCCATTGTGCCTTCGACACTGTAACCCGTGATGATCACACCATTCTTCTCGCTGGGCGCCCAACGTTCTAGTAGCTCACGACTGACACCATTCTGAAGCATACCAGGACTGGCAAGCATAACACAACCGCCAACATCGTCGAACCTGTCCAAGTTCTTGAGAGAGCGGATGTACTTAAAGTCCCACGGTCCACCCTTACCAGCTCCATCGCCAGACGCCTCTGCCTCGGCCATTCGCTCACGGAACAAGCGTTTGATATTGTCGTTCATGGCACCAACGTAGGTCTGGTAGATGAGCATACACTTCCTGGCAAGGTTGCTGGCATAGTAGATGGGGTACTTCTGGAAGTCAGCATGCTTGCCCCAGTACTCGTCGAGAATCAAGAGTAGCTCCTGAGCTCGTCCGAGGGCAAAGACTGGCATGAGGACACGGCCGCCTCGGTTGAGGATACTTGTGATGGACTTCATAAGGGCCTGTTCTCTCTCGAGGCGAGGGACATGAGAAGCAATGCCGTAGGTGGATTCGGTGATAAGAACGTCAATCTTGACGCCCTTAGGAACCTCTGCTGAGACCAAATGTCGATCTTGTTCGCGAGAGTAGTCACCTGTGAAGAAGATGTTGAGGCCAGCAATCTCGATAAGGAACATGGCAGCACCAAGAACATGGCCGGCAGGGTAAGGGGTGATTCTGATGGAGGAGATAGTATGAGTTGTGTGGTAGTCGATGGCCTCGATCTGAGGAAATGTGTTTAGATGGTCTTGCTCAGTATACACTGGCTGTGTAGTAGGATTGGATGAAGTATTGCCCACTCGAACACTGTCCTGAATAAGCCACTTGTAGATGGCCTTTGTGGGATGGGTCATAAAGACACGACCCCTGAAGTTCGTCTTTGCGAGAACATATGGTAACGATGCTGCATGGTCGATGTGAAAACTATGGCTGATTAGCTGGAATCCTCTGATGGCATCTGGCTATCTAGAGATGATATTGGCGACTGGCGATTCAGGACAGGACGGCATCACAAGGACGAACAGCAAGGGCGTAAGGTAAGGGAAACGGGCAAACTGTATTGTATTGATCTGGCATACAAGAAAGCAAAGTCGTGGATGTCGTCATTACGCGAGCACGATACAGGCCGCGATAGCGCAACGCAATACGAGGCGGTTCTGTACCATCCGTTCTATCACATCACATAATATCAAAACACAAAGTCGTCCCTCGCCCTGTCCAGCCTATGTACGTCGTTGCGGGAGTGGAAAGAAGGGGTCGCTTACTGGCTGATGAGAAGCACGTCGACAGTGCTAAGATCGAAATCGTCGTAGAAGGGCAGTGCAGCGAGTCCATCGTATGCGGGATGTTGGCCGGCATCAAGCTGATAAAGGGCATTAGACAAGTATGCGGATAGACTTATCGACCTATTCTTACCATGACCGTCTTTCCCTTGTATTGAATAATATGACATGACCTTCCCACTTCGTTTCCTCCTCCCAGGCAAAGAAACATAAGTTCATCTGAAGGATCTACTGGCTCTTCCGCCGCAGCCGCGTTCATGGCAGAAGCCTTTCGTTTGGATGCCATTGTTGTAGATCCGCCGAGCTATGGTCCAGCTCACATTCGACGTCGAGGTTCTATATAGATTATTAGTAGAAGCAGCCTTGGGCCACAAGCTCTCCGATAGAAGGCTGCTGTTCACAGCTAATGACAGCAACTGGCCGCAGGGATAACAAAGAGATCAGATCACTATATCAATTAATGAATGGATGAATGAATGAAATAGGCGGGCAGCACGGGCAAAAACGAGGCAGACGCGTTTCTTTGAACAATGAACGGATAAAAGCCGGCTTTTAGTTGACGGGAGCTTGCTTTAGGTGGTGGCTTTCTCAAGGACGGCTACGTACGTATTTTATGGGAGGAGGCTCTGCGCACGTGACGTTAAAACTACGCGACCTCCGTTTTACAGGCGAAGCTGCCTCCTTCATAGCCAACCCCCAGCGAGCTAACACCTTCGCCCAACGACGATATCCAGCGCCTCCATCTCGAAACGAAGTTTGAGCGCTTTCTGATAGCGGATCTCTCACCTGCCGAACATTTTTACAGCTTTTCCGAGTGCCCCGCCGAGATTAAGCGCGTCGGATGGGAGGCGTCGCGATTGATTTGACAGGCTCATCTGCCTGCTGAGCTAACACACTCAACTCACGCATTTCTTCCAACTTTCTTTATCCTCGACCGGGGCTCGCCTCTCGACCGACAAAGCAATCACGAACAGGAAAACTCATCATGGCTCAACCTCAGCCTCAGACGCAGGTGCAGGTGCCGCCTCGCGCATTCTCTCCACCGCAGCATTCACCCTCGCCTGCCGCGTCGCAGTCCAGCTTCGCCCTCCCACCGCAGAAACGAGCTCGAACCGACGGACCATCCTCGCAACCCGAATCGCCATATGCTACATCCCCTTACGCCGCGAGTCCAGGCGCTACAGCTACGCCGCCTGCTGGGGCTGGATCTCCTGCGTTTGCGCAAAGCCCTGCTCTGCCGCAACCGTATGCCACACCCTACACCAACGGGCACACAACGCCTGGCCTTAATCTCCCTGACGTACGACCGAATTCAACACCTCCGATTCAGCAGACCCAGCAGCTACAGCAGCCTATACCTCAATATACTAATGCCACAATGACACCTGTTCCTGTACCTACTCCTGGTCAGCTAATGACCCCAACTCCTGGCCCCGGAGTCATGGGGCCTCCGCAGAGGCCAGCAGAGCGGCCAACCAAGGATTACGAATACGATGTGACAGATTCACTTGCTGGTACTGGCATCGATCTTCGAGCTGAGGAACAGTATATGAACGACCTCTACGCGACCGGTTTCGACGAAGCGCGGACGGGCTTTGCCCACCAGCCACCGGGGCCAAAGTCGAGCTTCTACGGTGCCGGGCCCGCAAACCAGCCTGCCCAGTCTGTTCCGGATCAACCACAGGATCAGTTTGCTGCACAGCAAGCAGAGAGGGCTTGGTCAGAGTCGTCGATGCGACTTGCACTTCAGCGGACACAGGAGATAAGTGATCCTTTTTTGCTGGTCGCCTTGCTGCATCGACGTGCGGATAAGATCGCACGAGAACATCACCTGGCGCTGAACTTGGATCTGAAGAACAACAGTCAAACCATGGGAAAGATGAGGCTCCCGGAACAATTTCCTGCGCCAAAGGTGACTGTTAAAGTGACTCCAGGCCCAGACTCGACCATGGTTCATACAACCGGCTCATACATTCCACACGATGCTTTTCTAGTTGATCAGTTGGCATTGATGTCTATTGCCACAAAGCAGCGACTCCGAGAATTAGTGGAAGATGCACATGTAGTGGCAACGAATAGGCAAAAGACATCTCATGGCGATATACCTGAGGAATGGACTCCAGCGGCAGCTCCTATGAATGCTGAGCCTCTGGAGCCCATTGAGAAGCCAGCGGATGCAGTCAACGGTGTCGATGGGACCCATGTGGAGAGTGCGAACGGGGATAGCACGAATCCATTGAAGCGTAAGTTGAACCGGCGGTACGTATTCAGTTTTTACTCACACTCTACAGGCTCCAGCGATGCAGCTGGATTGACCAACGGCGCGCCTCCAGTCAAGCTGCCTAAAGTGTCGTCGTATATGACAACGACGATGCGGGACCTTGCTAGACAGGAGCGTGACTGGGAAGAGGCACGACTCCGCAAGCGTCAAAAACGCAAGGATGGTATACCAGACTCGGGAGCCACGACATCGCGTGCTGGTAGCGTGGCGCCTGGCACCCCTGGTGCTGTAGCGCCAGAAGCTCCAAAAGCAATGACGAAGAAGGAGATGAAGAAGAACCAGCAGATGAAGGCTGCTGAGATTGACAGTCATCAGAGCCAAAACACCACGAGTAGCCTCTTTGCTGGCTTCGGAGGTAAGAGTGGACTGTTCGGTAAAAAGAAGGCTGGCAAGACATACGACTGGATGACTCGAGGCAGCGGTACCAGCACGCCGACCAGAAACACTCCGGGTGCCGGAAAAGGGCCCGGAGGGCTAGGAGCGGCGCCGGCACCTGCAAACATGGCCATGACTACCGAGGGCCGCAACCGACTTGGCACATGGAGAGAGGATAAAGAAAAGGGGCGAAATATCCAGCTTCGCGATTGGGTTTCAGTATTAGAAAGGGATGGAAGAGAAGGCAAGGCGCTTCAAAAAGCGTACCTTTATCTGGACGCATCGAATCCCAAATAAGCACAGCACATCACAACATACTATAACTATCAAAATACGGCGAGGTAATGGGATAGGGAAGATGTGAGATGAGATTTCGTGACACACGGCCAGGGCTAGGGATGATCAGCTAGTGGAAGAAGATACCCTGCGCAGCGTGCATGGCTTGATATTACTTAGCACGGCGTTTTATGTTTTTTCTTACTAAAGGCATGACTTGGGGAAAGGCAGCCCTTTTTTATTTGGCATGCACTACAGGAAATCGAATGGGAGAGGAGAGACTTTGATGGCATGAAGGA
This sequence comes from Fusarium oxysporum Fo47, assembly GCF_013085055.1. Taxonomy (NCBI): domain Eukaryota; kingdom Fungi; phylum Ascomycota; class Sordariomycetes; order Hypocreales; family Nectriaceae; genus Fusarium; species Fusarium oxysporum. Next base: position 2,266,972 of record NC_072840.1, on the reverse strand, counting down.
TGGGGATTCTTTTGAGACTGAGGGAATTCGACAATGCTGTTTAGGCGTACACCATAGGAACATGGGTGCGCCATGTATTTCTTAGGCCTTTCTTTCAGCCATTTTCACCCTACTTTTCTGAAGCTTGGAGCTCGGCGAAAAGGGCTATAGTTTGGGGAGAGAAGTGAAGGGACAAAAGTCTTCTAGGGAGAGATGAAAGAATAGACCCCTTATGAACTTGGCCTGACCCAACCTGAACTTGAACTTTAAGTTGATCTCGTGATGAGTATTTTGTTGGTGTTGGGTGACGGAAACATTCCTATGTTGAATCAAGGGAGAAATGGCTCTTTGACCTTTGCGATAGATAAGGTACCTTAGTGAGAGTCAATTACAAATGCTTCGTCTGTCTGATGTGCTTAGAAAAGTGGGACTATCAACTATTGCGGAATCGCCATTTCCCCTCCCTTCATAATCAACAATCGAAAAGAGTCGATTCTTTTTGTCTCTACAATTTAATTGATTCCTTAAAAGGGTCCAGATCGACCTGTCGCAAAGAAACATAGACAACGCCACATTCTGTTGAGTTCAAGACAAACCCACCCTCACCTCAAGGCTCCAAGTACTTCCCCATTCAGTCACAGCCACAAGGGAGAATGGGAGACTAATTAAGCACCCAATAACTAGATCTCATACCCGTTCGGGAGGATTCGTGCTCTTGGCGATACGGGAGGCGATCATCATGGCAATCGCGGTTGGTTCCCAGAGTTCCTCGCTCTAGTCTTGCTCTATTGAGAGATCCCTTGCTTCAAGCCGGTATGGATTATCTAACGGTATGGGCCTAGGCAATCGGCCAGATCTGCTCAACGGCGTCGATCAAGGGTAATCTGGAACAGTGTGCCAAGTTGGTGGCGAGTGCGGCGCGGGGTCAAGCAAAAGTGAGTTGAATCTTGTTGGATCTTGTTGGGCATGGACGAGTGTCTAGCCTCGAGGAATCTCTACATCCCTCGATCGAGATGGAGACTAGCGATTCGACTTGTCAGTTGTCGTAAGGAGACACATGATCTGGATTCGAGGGGGTCAGTCGGTTCGTGGAACCGTGAGACATGATCAAGGGCCCAAGCTGTAAGACCTCTTTACGTCGGTTGGGAATATGTCTCATCGTATACCCGAAACGGCGATACTTCTCTTCGGGTGGCTTTTGATCTTGCGCACACGGTATACTTACATGCAGCGATGCTAGGTACTCTTCCTCCCTGAGGCTTCAGACTATATCGCCCCAGATGGACAGACATCACTGCAACTTGCAGAGCCACAGTCGACGTCCCCCTTCGTAAAGGGTCTCCAGGAGGCAGCTCGTGAGCACAACGTCGCTATCCATGTGGGTATTCACCATCGTGACGAGGAACAAGACCAATCAAAGAGGATTCTCAACCGCGCGTTGTATATCACTGCCAACGGAGACATCAACGATGCAACAACATATGATAAGCTCCATGTGTTTGACTATGGTGGTCTAAAGGAGAGTGCAACAGTGCAGCCTGGAACAAGCCTTACAGCACCGTTTGACTCCCCCATAGGCCGTATCGGAAGCCTCATCTGCTTTGACTTGCGATTCCCTGAGGCAGGATTAGCACTCGCACAGCCAGGACCTCACAGCGCATGGAAGAACAAGCCAGCGCAGATCATCACATACCCAAGTGCATTCACCCTTCGAACAGGTGCAGCACATTGGGAGACTCTTCTCCGAGCCAGGGCCATTGAGACACAGAGCTATGTCATTGCAGCAGCACAAGTTGGAAGACATAACGAGAAGCGAGCTAGTTGGGGACAGAGTATTGTTGCTGATCCATGGGGGAATGTAGTCCTGAAGTTGAAGGGCGTGAAAGAGGGAGAGCCTCAGGGGACTGCTGAGGATGGCGCGGAGGGTGGAATTGGGTTTGTTGATATCGACCTTGCGCATTTGGAGAAGGTTAGGAGGGAGATGCCTCTTCAGAGGCGAATGTGAGTTGATTCGCCATTTGTGGGTTCTACCTATGCTAATAGTTGCAGTGATGTTTACCCTGAGCTGTAACCAAGACAGGTAGACTATATTAGATTTATAACAGCATAGAGAACGTAATCGATACAGAGCCATAACCAGATAGTAGGTGAAAATGCGAAGCCTCTCTGCGGTCATTTGCCCAAGTGCCGGGCTGTTGGAAAGTGTTCTCTACAAAATGATATGGATACAGACCTACTACTATCGTCTGATGCTAAAGAGCCGCAATCAAGATACGACTTAGCCCACGAAGCATTATTATGCTAAGTGATGTTTCATATGCACAAATTTTCAAGAGACTGCTTCTCAAATGTTATAAGTTCTTTACAGCCAATGCAAATTATGTTTTGTGATAATATGAACATTAAATGCTGACAACATGAGCATTGCAATCTCTCCAACTTGCCCACTGAATCAGGCCATACGCAGAAACACTTAACCGAAGATCTAATCTGATTCTTTGGAATACCTTAATCAAACCGTTTTGAACCCTGAGAGCCTGAAGTGAGACAAGTATATTAAGATTTCCAACCGGTCGACCATTGCGGTTTAGCATGCGAGGAGCATCTGTCATTGCCACCTGAGGCTCAAGCGATATTATCATCCCTTGAGGCTTGAGGCTTGGACCCTTCTAGAGTACGGCACTCGCCGAAGGCACGGGGAATCACATCCCCAGCTCATGGCCATGACCAAAGCCAAAGCCAAAGCCAAACCAAAGCTCAGCCCCGTCAGAATCAGGACCGACAGAATGGATCGGTACTGCACTGTACATCAATAAGTCCCGGGTGGCTGGGACGGCAAGCAAGGGTATCTGGTTCCGAGAGACACATGACCATATCCGTGCTGTTGACCTGGCAGAGACGAACTGTCTAGGCGAACGGTTAGAAGAACAAGGGTTGAGAAGAAGACAGGCTGAAATAAACGCCCAGTTGCAGGAACCATTTTGTTTAGACTTTTCTTCTTTCGTCAGACATGGATTGTATAGCATGGGTAAGGATATAGCATGGATATGGGTTTGTTTGAACAGCAACGCGAGAAGAAGACAAAAACAATGCCGAGATGACGATCTGTCAACTTTGGCCATGTCCACTTCTGGGGATACTGTGGCCTCGGTTCAACATGTCTCCATAGAAGCAGAAAAGAAGTTTTCTCTTTCTTCTTCTTGCACGAGCCCCCTTTCGCTACTGACATGTACAGTAGGTACTAGGCAACTTGCCAGCAGCTCCCCGGATGGAGAATATCATGGTCTCAGCTTTTGGTGTTTGCGCTTAGTGCTGCGACGTTGCAGCCTGGTCTTCGATGTTACCAAGTTGCTGGGTTCGGTAGAGAGAAAGCAAAATTTTTTCTCGGTCTTCAGCCTCGTTGTGAAACGGTTGTTTTTGTTTTTGCTGCGTGTTGGGTTTGGAGAAGGTATATCCGGACGGTATTCGCTGAGGATGATACACGCTGGAAAGCAGGGCAAGGCAGATTTGTTCTATATTATTTGTAACTATAGGTAGGTGTCTTACATCATGTTTGCCTGGCTAATACTATTGAACTTAAGATATTGAAGTGGCTGTCTTAGTATCCGATGCGGTTGTGACGGAAGCATATGCCGAGTGTTAGTATTTGGGTAGACCATCACGATCATTAACTCAATCTTGTCTTTGATTAGGACTAGTTTTTATCGTATTGTATCCCTAGTCCTTTTTTTTTTTTTTTTTTTTTTTTTTTAGTTACTGAATTTTCTTCTTTCCGCCCTTGACCTTTGGGGTTCAATAATACAGCCTCATCCTTTCCAAAGTCGCAGAAGAAACAAACCTAGACAAACGCTTTGATGTATCCACTTGATTGACACCATCACCGAGCATGAGGTCAGGGTGCTATGAATATGGATACTGTGTGTGTTAGGGACACACCTCCTTGACCCCCTGTCTCTTCTCCTATCCCTGCTCCTGCTCTTTCCTTGTCGTTATTCCATGTCCATGCAAGATTCCCGTCTCGCCTCTTTGATTAATCAATATGCACAGTAGGTGCTTCCATTTTTCTTTCCTTCCTTTTCCCTTCTCGTATTTTTCCTTCGTCTCACACCCTCCTCCCCCTTCCCTTGTACCTTCCTTTCGCTTCTGCTTCTTCTTTCTGCACCTGCCTTAAGAAATCGCATTCTCCACCTCACCTTCCCAACGCTTCGGTCCCGGGAGCCAGGCTGCATTAGCCCGGTTTCACCATGACGAAGACGGCAAAGGCTCATGTACAATCGGTACGTACCGGTACATGACGCAGACTTGGGATGAGAAGGTTCTGTACCCCAGCCTAAAGGAGGAAGCTGTCAATGTCATCTTGCATTAGCCTATTTATCATTTTCAGGGGTTAATCGACTTAGACTCAATTCTTTTTTAGCATCTCTAGCTGAGTTGTTTAGTCAGTGAGTTAGGTAGCTCACTCATTATTCACGGCGTAGACTAAGAAAAGAAAGAAAGAAGAAATAACGTCTTCTCTTGTCTTTGCTTCTGGTGTCGGTCTGGAATATTCTTTCTTTTTTTACTGAGCGAATCTGTTTTATCGTTTGTCTCTTTACTCATCATGACGCCTCATGCACCCACTTTATGCAAGGTATCATAATTAACCTTTTTGTCTCGTCTCGTCTTGTTGGGTTGGATTGGGTTGGGTTGGGTTGGTTCGTAATTGTTTACTACGTACGGAGTAGTAGTTTATCCATTAATGGCTGTTGGCTTTGTTCTCTCATTCATCATCATTGCTTCTTCTGAGTCAAACAGTACATACAATACCTGATTGTTTTCTCTCTTGAGATCTGATCTGTTACTCTGTTTCAGTTCATATTCAAACGCAAACTTTTCTATTCTCGTAGTCAACCAACCTCGCAAACAAACTGTCGATCCAATCCAACCAATCGAGACTCTTATCTCACGAATTGCTTCTTTTGTTGTCTCGTCGCGACTCGTATCTGTACCCCGGCCACCGACGTCTCTTTTTTTTCCAATTAGTTACCGAGACAAGACATCGATTGATTGTTTGACAAGTACTGCATGTGTTGTGAGACGTGTTCTTGACTGTAAGGTACGGATACTGTACGTGGAACGAATCAGCCTCGGCTGGTAATCTTCTGCTTCTGCTTGTGTCACCGAGCGCGAGTCTTTGGTTGAACCTGTGAAATTCTTACTGAATGTAGTGAGTGGCATGTTAATCAGTCTCTATTAGCCCATCTTTGAATCTGGACCTGTCTCTCATCGCGTGACGCCTGCTCTACCTTATCCTTTCAGATCTTGTCGTTGTATTCGTTTTCGCTTCTGAGGGCAACCAACAAATATCACCTGAGACTTGGCCACAAACATTTGCTCTACTCTTACGGTTATGAAGCGGGCGACATTCAAACGCCTCCAGGGCAAGGATCTCTATTACCAAAAACTTAGCCCGCCATCCAACAACTCTTTTCCCTCTGATTATGACGAAGTACTTTATTCTCCCTCTAATTCTTGACTCTGTTGCTTTGACTTTCCAAGCGCCGGAATCAGCCATCCGTAGTCCTCCCATGGTCATCATAGCTGAATCATTGTGTGTCAAGGCCCCCCCTGAAAGTCAATTAACGAGCTACCATTCATTGCCCAAGCGCCAAAACCAAGGTCGGACCTTGTGTCGACTGTGAAAAAGTATGTATTTTTGGGTGGGAATTCTCAGGACCTGTTAGGCAACATTTTACTGACTCGTCTCTGTCGTAAATGTCAATGCCGGCCCCTTGTTGTCATAATCTCGCACGAGGCGCGTTTATGCTAAATTGCCTACGGTCGGGTACTAGAGTATTATTAACCCAACAACGATGCTTCAACCTTGTAGCACTTACAGTGACATCCAATCCATTAATTACATTTTAATTAACGTGTTAATTACACATTTTACTCTCCTTCCCGATAGACCACTTTGGTACAACTCTAGGCTGGGCTGTCTCTTCGTATTCAACCCATTCTCTAGACTCTAGAGTATTGGCCATTCATTCCCTACCTTACCTAGTAAAGGTGCTATCCCATTCTAAAACGTAGACATCCATCACATTCCAGCCCAATCCAAGTAAAGTATCTTACACTAAGGTATGGATAAATAAAGGTACTTTGTACGCGCGCGTCACCCCAACCAATCTCTTTCTGTAATAAGCACGTAATTATTGTTCCCTTTGGTAATACTAAAAGAAAGTAATTGTCTGATCACTATGTATGTGCATACGTACCTTGCTAAGGTAACAAACAAACCTACGTTCCCCAAGTCCTCGGTATCTTCCAAGTTCTCCCGGTTCGTCATCCACTACCCGCTCGTCACACAAACTACGGCTTCGAGCATAGCAAACAATCTCTCGACCAAGTGATTCCCATCTTCTCCTCCTCGCCTCGACGTTCCCAAACGAGGTAAACACAGCGAGTATACGATAACTCACCAACGATCATCTTGGCCAACACTCAAAATAGATTTCTTGCGATACCATACCATAACATTACATTCTTCCTCTTCAAGTCACATGCTGCATTCGAGGCCAATGATAGTTATTGAATATTTCCATTATTTGTATTTCTCTCCTCGTAGTCTCCGTGAGCTGTGTAGCTAAATGTCTTCCGTCTTATAAAATAATACTATACAGTCCAGAGGCTTCGAGGGGGGAAGCGCGTAGTAGGGGGTATCTTCTATCAATCCTGAGTCCAGCCCAAGTGCTCTCTCAACACGGCCAGAGCATCGGTATCGCTTTCCTCTTCCCCCTCCTCAATCCTCTTCCAATAGCCTTGCCGTGTCTTGTACACCAATACAGAAATAGTACACGGGAATACAGCAACATATCCCTCTGCTGTTGGTCCTCCCGCGAGGGAGCCCAACTACAACAGCGGTCCAATCCAGGAATAATAAAAAGTAACAGTAGAAAAAAGAAACGAGAGAAGCTGGCCAGATGGAAAACTGTGCAAGCAAGGTGGGAACCGAGAGTAAACGGAGAAAACAAAAAAGCAAAAAGGTAAACAAAGTCCCCCAAGTCTATATGCAAAATGAACATCTTTTCCCATCCGGTCCCAGTTTTTGTGATCCTTATCCGAAACCCTTGCTGAAATTGAACTCCAAAATATGTCCTCGTGGCATTCGATCTTCTTGGCTCCGTCGTCAGGTCTTCCTTGTCGTTGTTGTCTCTGCTCGGTTTCGGTCATCTACTTTCTCTCCAAGTATGCTCGCCAACCCTTGTCGTGCTGCGCTGCGCTGTGGAGGCGATCTGAGACATTCCCATCCCAGCCAGATCTGCATTCCGACTCAGAACGCCCTGACGTGAGTGGGTGCTGTAGGTTCAGATTGGTTGTCGAGGGAGAGACTGTGGATACCGAAAGACGACTCGAGACCTGGAGCCGACAAGGACGCTGCTGTGAAGATGAAACTCGAAGACAAGAAAATAAAACAAATCCCGTTTTTTGGTTCCCGTCTATGTTCAAACGCCGCGTTGCTGAGCCCAATATGATAAAAACAAACTTCGCGTCGCCACGAATCAGGAAGTGAAAAATAAGAAAATCGACACTCATTCAAATCAATGAGTGCATTCGTTCCCAAGAAAAAAGTCCTTCCCTTGAAATTTCCGCTTGCTGCTGGGAAGCAAGGGATGGCTCCGAGCCGTTGTGTATATGGTTTTCGACAGGAATGTGTATTAAAAAGTGTATTCGGAACGCATTAAGAGCCGGAAGTTATTCGGTTCCTTGGCTGCTGAAAGTGATTAAAATGGTGTCGTAATTAGAAAAATCGCTTAGAGTCGAAGGGAAGACAGGCGGAAGAGTGAGAAGTGCGCGTCTGTAACAGTACAGTCGCAGTGTCGTGTCATCGCCGGACAGGCCTAACCGCCAGCGTGGCCCGGCTTTGGCGTGGTCGTCAGTCGCATTAGGTTGGGATACATGTAGAGTTTATCCAACAATCCAAGCGAGGTAGCCTCTTATGAGGGTCTGGGGCGGGGCGGGGGCTTGGGGCAGCCGGTTGTGTCGTAGGCTCCTCGGCCCATGTTAGAGGGTGTTGATGATCCTTCAATCATGTTGTCTGTTGTTGCGAGAACGTGTAAATGAATGAGTTGTTGTTGTGGTGGTGGTTGCTGCTGTGTTGCTGGTCAGTCATGCTGTGGGGGAGAATGAGGTGTGCAAGGCATATGAAAAGGCGGAAGGATCGCGGAAGTATATATATAGGACAATGGAATGAAGGAGGTAGGCTGTTACCGGTATCTCAAAGGAAGACCAAGACAGGCACCAGCGCGAGGACTTGAAGTGATTTTGGTAAGCGATTTTGACTTACAAGGAATACTCGTCTTGGTGCGACAGAGTGAACAAAGGGTATTGAGCGAATGTGAGCGCGGATTGGCTAAAAGGTTGAAGCGGTAGAGAAACAGAAAGCCGAATGGTATTCAAGATGCGAGCGTCACCAATATATTTGGAGCGTGTTTCGGACAGGTAAAGGAGTGGTGGTAAGTGGTGGTTGAGTTTGGCGAGAGACGTCGACACCGGAACGTTGGAATAGGCAACACGAGCGAGAGATGATGTCGCAGACGTATTGGTATTGTATTGCAGATGAACGAAAGGCGGACAGGTGAGTCTCTTGAGGAGTGAGTGAGAGAAAGGGGGCTCGTTACGGGTGGATGTGAGAGTAAGTTATGCTTTTTGCGCAACAGCCCAAATAAGTAACAAGATCCAATAAGGGGAAACCTTTTTTTTTATTTGGGGTGACTCGAGCTTTGGTTTCCGTCAAGGGGATGGGATGTATGGGGATGGGGATGGACGGGTCGTTGCCGTAATACGGTAGCGTAGCGTAGCTTTCTCAGCTCGTAGTTGAGTTCAGGCACAAGGCACGCTGCAGTGGCGCCGGTCGGATGGTCGAATGAGTGTGGGTCAGACGAACGGGGCCGATTATTACGAGGGGGTGTATTTCCCTTTCTTTGCTGGTCCTGGCCTGGGCTAGTTCGAGACTTAGACTTGCTTCCAAGAGGTGATGTGACCTGATGAATGAGGCAAGGCGAGATGAGGTTGCTGATGAGTGTCCAGTCGTCAAGTTAGGCTAGTTTTATAACTAGTCAAAGTCGTCGATATCGTTCGCTTAATTGCGAGTAAGCGTGTGTGTATGTGTAAGTGATTCACTCTCAGAGATGTGTAAGAGGATCGAGCAGGAGGGCACAAGTCTTGAGCTGACGAGGTGGGCGGCTGAGGACTTGAAGGGGAGTTTGTTCCAAAGGGAGACGTGAAGTGAAGTTCTGAATGGAGGAAGGAAGTGGGAAGCAAGACGCTTTTGTACAAGAGCACAAGAGCACACCCATCGGAGAAAGAAGTAATAGGGAAAATCTCAATACTCATCCATGACAAGGTGAGGCTTGCAGCGTAAAGCCAGACCAGGCAAGGGGTACCCTCAATGTGCCGTTCATTCAGTCAATCAATCATTATTACCTTAGTTACCTGAGAATGAACCTCATCAAAATTGCTGTGAAATTTCCCTAGTGGCCCACGCTCCAGGGGGCCAGGGGGGGGCGTACTAGAAGGGGGTGACAAAAAACTGTGAGCCACGTCCCCATCGTTCCAAAGCAAAAAAAGGAGAGAACAGAGCGATACCTGGCTGGACCATGTTTCATGGCTTTTCTTCCAGGGCCTGTGCATGTCTCCACGAGGGATCCGTCCGTGGCTGATTAGGGTCAAAGAGAGAGCTCGGGCTTCCAAAACTCAGGGCGCGCTTCTCTCAACCTTCTCTCGCTTGCTATCAGCATGGGTTCTACCAGTAGTCCTTCCGGCATCCAGGGCCTTGACTCCCCAAAAAGCGCTGATCCGAACAGCACCCACCCATGTATTGGGCATGCATATTAGGTACGGTACCCTCTGTACCTCGCAGTGTACATTCACTTTGACAGCGACATTGACTCTCTGGGACACCCAGGCCACCGGGTCGCAGGGGTCGGAAGCCGCTGGGATCTGCTTTTTGCTGCAAGGCGTGCAATGTCTCCGGGTGGTTGGAAAGTCGTCGCAACTTAGCCACGACCTCTCAGACCGTTTTCTCACACCCCAACTGCAATGCACTCACCACACCCCCAGATCCTCTGGTCCATCCCTTGGCAGGCGCCCACATCCATCTTGCAGTAAACAGTGCTCTCCTTCTGTAACTGGGCACGTTAGAGCGTTAGCTTGTTGGTCGTGACGTTGACAGCCCGTTAGAGTCCGCTTCAAACCGAGGGCACACAAAATGGGTGTGTGTAACCCATGTTTGTGCTTTAAAGCTCCCAGTAAACCTTCTTCATCCAACGTCTTTTGCTAGGCAAGGCAGGTAGCCACGCGCACGCTGAAATGGACGGGTAAGCCCTTCGAAGAATCGATGGTTTCCCGGCGCCCCGTAGTGGATCCAAAACTGGCCCCAATACCCTGGGCTGTGAGGGTGGTAATTGGGAGGAGATGCGACCGGCGTCAAGCTCAGCGTCAAATCGGTACTCCGGGCCGTGTTGCTGCACTGTGTAATACAGTCTTGCTAAATCACGGGGTACCTCTTTAGTCAGGAACGAAGTTGTCGAATCGGCCTCCTCTTCCATGACATGGCCAGGGTCCTCCATTCTCTCGGTTCCCCCAGTACCCTTTCGTCGTAGCTCCAGCCCCCGGCTTGATTGTTCCAGCAATTGTCATCCTGCCTGTTTGATTTCCCGTTGCAACCTGATGTTTGACTTGTTTCTTGTCCCTGCTTTGCTTCTGAGACAGTTAGACTCTGCGTCATAGGGGCTATGGGGAAAATTGTTGTGGGCATGACACCAGTCGCATCGGACATCCTAATTCTTGACCTCTGTAATCTTTTGGGCCTCTGATGCTTATAGAAAGCTCCTCCGATAGAAGTTGATGCTCCTTAGAACAAGAAGGTCTTCACAGCTCACACGCTCAGTGTCTCATCTTGTTGGGGCATAACAAGGCAATATCAGAACGCAACAGCACAATGCGTCAATAAGACCAAGTGGCACATGGGAGCGTTTGTCGCACCTATGACATCTTTTAGGAGCGCATAATTTCTCGACTAAGAAGTCATGCATTGTAGTAGTACATAACTCCATCCCAGTATCGCGAACTCCTCGCGAGAGATGAAGTATCGTCGACACCTATTGATAAATATCTTGTCAGATTGTGCTAGGGGCAGCTCAACTGGTTTTTTGATCACTTCCCGCTTGTTCGAAGAATCCGAAGTTGTAAGACTTAGAATCCAGAGCTATAAATAGCCCATGCATGTTATGAGTTAATCCCATCACTGCATGTGAAACTACACTAAAGCCTTCCTGCCCTTCTTGTTTGTTTCCGTGTATTGGCAATGATTCTTGTGACAGCTGTCACTTGGCAAAATGAAGTGGTCCATGCCTAGATGACAAGGAGACCTGATCTCGAACTATGCGCGATCCAAAATTAGCGACTGACGATTGATCGATGGGCTCAGTCGTAGCCATGTGGTTCCGAGCTGGTGGGTTTCCATACTGGACGGCTGCCGAGCTTGGGTTTGGTTGCCAGAGGACAAATCATCACCAAGGCTATGCTCCTAGTTTAGTATGTGGTAGTTTTGGGTACCCAAGCTCTCGCAGGTTTCTTGCTCACGTGCGGAAAGGGCATAGTAGTTCAGAAACAAACGAGGACGGGAACGGATATCGCTGGAGTAGCCCCCTTGAACCAGAACAGTTTTATTGTCATGTAAGATGGAAGTTCCTCAGCCCAAGGATACTGTCGCTTCTCAAGCTCAAAATCATGCCGCCCCGCTATGATATCGAATACCAATCCCAAGGACACGGAACCGCTGGGGCATCTCGGCTGAACAGTATCTTGGTTGAGCCTTGGGCCATCTGTGGCAACAGCGAACATTGCACAGTGGTGGTACACACATATGGACTGGAGACGCTATGGTGAGTAACGAGGACAGAATCTCTTGCCTCTGAGAATCCCAGTCTTGTGTTCGTCTGCGAAATTATCAAGAAAAAAAATTGAGCACCAAGGTAATAAAACTGTTTCACATTCAGCTGTTGCCAAATGAGACGTCGTAAAGTGTTTGAATCCTTAGGAAACCCATGCGTCACGAGAAGCCCTATCCATGCGTACTGTACTTAATGCAACGGAAGTATTGCCGGGCTCGCCTAACACTGGGTCAACGTGTCTTAGATTGGCAGGTCGATGTTGTATGCCATATCACCACAATTCGCCGAGAAGCCGTGTAAAGTATCGTCAGACTCTTTATCAACAACCAACGATGAAGGCTACAATTTTCACAGCCGTACGTAAGCAATCATGGGTATTGCGAAGCGTGTCGTGTATTTTGTTGCAGCTCAATGTCGGGGAACTTGCTTCAGACACCTGCGACGAACCTCTGGAATGTCACACCTGTAATTCTTGCGGCGATTTGTTGAAGTCAAAGTGGGCCGATGAGGCTTCGTAGAAAGCTTCCAGAAGCCTGTCAACCAACGGAACTCCACAGCACAAAGCTCTACGCAAGATACTTTCCCACGGTGTCAGCGGCGACATACGGTGATAGAACACTGTGCGGACGATTTAAGGCGTGTCATCTCTTGCAATGTCTCCCATCAGTAGACTCCTTCTCAACCTAGCTCCACCTGACCGGGCAATTTTGTAAGCGAGGATGGTGGATTGGGATGAACTGCCAACTCCCGTGCTGCAAGTTCAGGGGTATCGCTGCACACATCCGAGTTAGCGTGGCCAGCTACACGTTGTGGCGGTTTGCGCATTGCGGTAGCGCCGCATAGAAGCCCCAGAACTTCGGTGTTCCTGCATTAGCCAAATTCCAAACGCCATTGGCATTTGAAACAGGGGTCGTTTACTGCTTGTTCCAGCCTTCATCAACCACTAAAAAGCGTCCCTATGGCGCATTACCATGGATGACCTTTCCCAATATCAGATTGTCCCAGTCGATCGGTTTAGATACTCTCAAGCCAACTATGGTATACCAGATGTAATTGTGGTGCTCGTGTATCATGTGACAATTCCAGCCTGCAAATGTCAGCTGAAAGGATTCTGACCAACACTGGCAAGCCCTCCACTAACCATGTGGCAGCTAGCTTAGCTTCCGGCCATTTCGGTGCCTTCCTCTTAGATATCTTTGGAAGCGAACAAATATCATGCGACGTAGGCAACCCGCCTGGTTTGAGATGAGCCTGTTTCCGGTCCTTTTTTTGATCCGCCCCAGATTCGTTAAAGCAACCCTGGCTCAGGTGCTTGTTTGCCATACCACTTTGTGCAAATGATGATGAGGGGAGACCACCACACATGTGCGAACATGACTATCGTGGCTCACGATGAAGCCGTAATCGTATGCCCAGACCAACTCGATGCCACAAGGAATGGTGCTATCGATTCATCCCATCACACTATCGCAACTGACCTTGTCGAGCACGGCAGCTGCTTGTAGATCGGGCTGCCGTGTCCAAGCCAGTTACATTTAGTTCCAGACTATTGCAGCTAGTCAAGGAGGAAATGTCACCAGTATCTCAGCTTGTTGCTGTTGCTGGTACATAGTACGTACCCGCCGGCGACGAAGATGAGATTAGGACCCCTCGTGGCGGCATATGTTGTGGGGCAGTATCAAAGTCCACCTATCGGATTCAAAGGATTTTCGCTTTGAAGACCACGCTAAACTGGATGATCGCTTCTTGCCTTCTAGAAGCCTCAATGAACAGTGTTGCAGATCAGAATTGGAGTCTTGCTTGGGAAGACACCCCGACAAGAGCCTGCGTACATAGAACTTGCTGACACGTCATATTTGGCAGAGGTTTTCAGTGTAAAGCTGTGGGTGTTTGCTTCCTTGATCAACCCTTCCACACCAACGCTGGGTATCGGTAGTGCTACCCAAAGATGCACCAACACTCTGCCGATGTGACCCGGCTTGGTGGCTGTCCATTTTCAACCTCTCTGTTGTCAGTTTAGACCTCTCTGCTTGATTGAATCGTGTTCGTTGAGATGATAGTATTCGTGTCACCGGGGAACCGCTTCCTTGTAGTGCGTCCGTGCCGGATCCGCCAGGTAATTTCAAAATTTTCGTCCCAAACGTTCATGGTTCCTGTACTGTTTGTGTGGGGACATGAGAGGCCTCTCTTGACTAGACAAGGTAGGCAAGCTTCTGGAAGACCGATCTATGAAGCCAGCGAGGAGCGTTTGTTGTGGTGTGTGTGTCGTTCGAGCCGGGTATGCTCCCCGAGCGATAGACCAAGTAAGCCACGAGTCAAGCTTCTGATGGGATGGATGCAAAGATCCATCGCCTTCCGCCCGCCGCGCTCCCGGATGTTGATCATTATCGAGATAGTACCTATCCTGCCCGACCGCACCAGCTCTTGGGTACAGGTTTGAATAGGTCCCTGATCATGTGCCTCATTTCAGCCATGAGTCGTAATAGTCTGGTCATTGATTGCAAAGAGCCAGAGCCTCAATAAACTGACTCGAACAGACTGACCCCTAACACTCTATCATGGGGACTTCTCAGTCTGGGGAAGCATGTTGTGCGGCGCGACGTTTCCAGAACTGTCAGGCGGTTATTTCAGCCGCTTGATCAAGTGATGGTATACCAGGTAAGTATCCGCAGTAGCTTAGGTATCGTAGAGCCAACTATTGCAAATAGTAGCCTTTTTTCTTTTATCTGAAAGAGGATAATAGGTAGCCTGATGTTTATAATACATTGAAATTTGTCTGCAGGGCGGTGGGAAGGTATACTGGGTTTTCATAGTGATAGAAAGGAGGGTGCTCATAGGCCGTTTAAAACTCGTTGTTTAGGGTAGCTTGGATTTAACGATTATTTTTAACAGCTATTTCCTCTACCTTAGGTTCGATATTCGTTTGCTCCCTATGCCATCAACTTGTGTGATTTGAAGCTTCAAGTCCTCCATATGGAAATCAGCTATTTGTTCTCGGTGTATACGTCCTGTTTATTTTGGGCTATTGTATGGTTCAAAAGGATGCGTTTATATGAACATGCCAAGACAGTTGCGCGTGTAACAAGTCTACCTCAAACTACGGAAGCCATGATATGCAATTCAGTATGCCTTATGCAAGGATGCGATTCTCTCAAGATTATCCCTCACTACATAGCGACGATACAAAGAGTGTTGTATGACGTGTGTGAAAGTGAAGACATCAGCGTTGACAGAGAGCTTCCTAGATAGTGCAATACCTTGAGCCGTTTGGAAGACAGCGAAAGCCCACTATATTCCTAGGATGTAGGCTGCTACAATAGGGCCGCACCACTGAAGCTCAGGTACACTCCTATCACTCATTCGCGGGCTCCAAACCAGGCAAGTAACTATCCCACAAGCCACAACTCCAGCCTCACCTCCACCCCGCCATCGCTGACGCAGCTTGAACGTCCACCCAAGCCGACACCGATATAGCTTCCAGTTAATACAGGAATACTCACAATACCTCGAGTCGCACGGAAAATCACCTGAAACCAATTGATAATACCGAATTTCCAAGATGTCAATTATCCAGCAGCATACGAGCGCGACGCTCGGTGACGCATGGCGCACTATCAACATCGACGCCTTGAACGAAGACTCCAGCGTCAACTTCGACACCTCGACTCTGCACCCCCCACAGCCCGAGATCGACGAGGCGGAAGTGCGACAGCTTTCTGGGCAGATCAGGCAGCTTCTGAGAGGCGGTGATGCGGAGGGAGCTTTGAGGGGCAGCTTGGAGACTCCAGTATACAACGGAACGGATGCAGCCAAGGTACGTCAACAGAGAGTCGAGATGCGGCAGCGTACATTTGCCCTACACATGTGGAATCTAACATGACGTGTCTACTTAGGATGCTCATCTGCACACTATCATTGAGGTCCTCCAGTCGATTAAGGCAAGCGACATGTCCCCCTTACTGAAGAGCATCTATGGATCCGAGGGCGGCCCTGAGTGCCTGGATGTCCTGATGAAGTATATGTACGTTTAATGATGGAACGGGTGGATAAGTGCGCAAACCTAACGATGTAATAGCTACAAGGGAATGGCTACGGTTCACCCTGGAACAGCTTCGCGATCACCAAACAAGGTTACACCTCAATCGACGGGAGGTTTCAGCCAGATCGCTGGGCGACCTGGTTCGAACGAGCCCGCCACTGCAGCCATGAGTGTGCTCCTGAGTTGGCACGAGAAGGTCGTTGAGGTCGCTGGTCTGGGATGCATCGGCCGAACAATGACCGACTGGCGAAAGGTTTAGGGGCCAGATACGTGCTCGCGATGATGAGCGGTCAAGAATACATAGAATCATGAATCCAATTCATAACCCGCAGAGTAAACCCCCGTCCGCGGAACATAGCTCTGGTGTTACATTATTTACATTATACAAATCATCTGCCCTCTACTTTTGCTCCAAGACATCTTTCAAGTTTATGTCACCACTTCCTCTGGCCAGAGGTTGTGGCTGGTTTTCACCTTCCCGCCATCCGATCATATAAATGATTCGGAAAGTCGCGGGAATAGATCCATCTGGGTTACCGTGAAGTTCCTTATAGATGGCATCGCCAGCGAGGAGAACATCGCGGGAAATTGCACCCATCTCCCTTCCGAGGACAGCATTACCCTCGCCCATGGCCTGAAGATCTTGCATCAAAGCAAATGTGTCAGGGTAATCAACGATGATATCATCGATATCAACAGTCAACATCTTGAAGCCAGCTTTCTGGAGCAGACCACCTATGTCCTTGACATCAGCCAAAGGAGAGACACGAGGAGACATGCCACCTCGTCTTTCTGTCTCTGCCAGCTGTAGTGACGTTCTCAACTCGAATAGTGTGTCTCCACCAAGCATAGCGCCGATGAAAGGAGAGTCAGGTTTGAGGACGTTGTTGATCTGAGTGAGGATACCGGGTAGATCGTTGATCCAATGGAGACTCAATGAGCTCATCACCAGGTCAAAAGAAGCAGGCTCGAAAGGAATCGTTTCTTCGTCATCCACAACCGTCCGCGTGATATTAAGCTTATTGTTGAACTCATGATCAGCATCACGGTGAAGCAGTGAATGAGATGAATCAGCAGCAACCAATTCATCAATACGAGTCGCCAGTGGTGGCGACTCAGGTGTGTTAGGGTCAGGATCAGGATTCTCCTGGACCAAAGCTCGTGCGATATTGCATGAATTTGCGCCGAGATCTAACACTCGAGGAAATCTGCGTTTGATGTCCTATTGGTATGTGAGAAACGAGTGTTGCTTCAAGGACATGGTTACTTACTAGAAGTCTTTCTGATACTCGAATTGCAACCTCATCCTTGAGGTAATCAGCTTCCCGACTTTGTTCAGAGTTGGCACCAGCTCGCTCCTTTTGTAGCCATTTTGTGTGGCGATTGAAAACCTGGAAACGAGGCGCTCCAGCAGCTTGAACAGCATAAAACCGTTGATTTGAGATGTGGTGATAGAGATTGGTTGGCTGTGACAGAGTCCGTAGACTACAGCGCATTGCCAATCGTGAAACTGTGCAAGATGACATTGCGAACTATATTCAATCAAGCTATCTTTGAGCTTGAAAAAGAATGTGAAGTTTGTTTATGTAGAATAACGATAACCCTCGAGTATTGATGCAATTGAAGTCATGATGAATTTGATAGCTCTATGGAAGCACTCTACTGGCTGCAGTGTTAAAGTGAACGAAGCACGGACCATGTGCAACCATGAGCGGTTAAACCCTTTCTGGCCGTTATTGCACCCGTAGGAGGCAGGAGGCAGGAGGCAGGAGGCTTCTCAGAGGCTAGAAGTTACTGGCCTGGGTATAGGATGACAGATGAACACGCTTCTCACCTCCTCTTCCACCAATTTTGCTGTTAAGAAACACATCTTCCTTTTCTTCTTGAGGCCTTCTGTGTCGTTCGTTGTAGGGACTCTCTAGTGCTCTCTCATCACCGACACGCTTACAATACAATCCCCTCTCGCCTGTCGTAGCCCTTGTCATTCCCCGACTCATCCGTTCCCTAGCCCACGGGCCTCTTCCGCAACTCCTAACTAAACCATTAGGCCGCACCAACAGAGCACCGCCCACCACCGCATCTCCATCCGCATCTTCAGTCTAGCTCGCCCCTCCAGCGAGCAATCTCCCATCACATCGACATACAATCGATGTCTGGCGCGTGAGCCGTCTGGACAATTCGAGTCGACTATGCGATTCTTGCGATAAGGCGCGACCATACTCTGTCTCGGAGATATTTTGACATCACCTTCCACCGTACGAATCCATCTAAGCCGACTCCCCCCCGTTTCGTTCCAAAAATCAGGGGTCTTCAGCGACTTGACCGCACGAATACCTTTGCATACCACCGCCCAAAATGTCGAGCTCAGGCACAGGCTTTCTCGGCCGCTCGAGTAGCAGCAATGCCAATATGCGTGGATTGGTTCAGTTCATTGCTGATCTCAGAAATGCGAGAGCGCGTGAACTCGAGGAGAAGCGAATCAATAAGGAGCTGGCCAATATTCGACAGAAGTTCAAGGACGGCAGTCTTAGCGGTTACCACAAGAAGAAATATGTCTGCAAGTTGCTATATATTTACATCCTGGGCTGGAATGTCGATTTTGGGCACCTCGAGGCCGTGAATCTGATCTCAGCAAACAAATACTCAGAGAAGCAGATAGGTTATCTGGCTATGACACTCTTTCTCCACGAGAAGCACGAGCTTCTGCACCTTGTCGTCAACAGCATCCGAAAGGACCTACTCGACCATAATGAGCTTTTCAATTGTCTTGCTCTTCATGCGATTGCCAATGTTGGAAGTCGAGAGATGGGCGAAGCCCTAAATGGGGAGGTTCATAGACTCCTGATTTCTCCGTATGCGCTCATACCCCTTTAGCGCGAAGGAACCACACTGACCGCTGTTACGCAGTACTTCAAAATCGTTCGTCAAGAAGAAGGCCGCTCTGACGCTCCTCCGATTATACCGCAAGCACCCAGATATCGTATCGCCGCAATGGGCGGAGCGCATTATCCACCTTATGGATGACTCTGACCTCGGCGTTGCACTTTCCGTCACGTCGCTGGTCATGACACTGGCCCAAGATAATCTAGAGCAATACAAGGGAGCGTATGCCAAAGCAGCAGCTCGTCTGAAGCGAATTCTTATCGACGGCGAGTATACGACCGATTACCTTTACTACAAAGTCCCCTGCCCCTGGCTGCAGATCAAATTACTTCGACTTCTGCAATACTTTCCACCTGCAGGTAAGTGTGGTAGCGCAATTACACAGGAAGCAGTTACTGACACAATGTTCAGAGGACACTCATGTTCGGGAAATGATTCGCGAGTCTTTGCAAAAGATCCTGAACCTAGCCATGGAGACCAATAAGAACGTTCAACAGAACAACGCTCAAAACGCCGTGCTCTTTGAAGCCATCAACCTTATTATCCACCTAGACACTGAACATGGCCTGATGAAGCAAATTTCAACGAGACTGGGCAAATTTATCCAGAGCCGGGAGACCAACGTCAGATATCTAGGCTTGGAAGCTATGACACATCTGGCTGCGCGCGCTGAAACTCTGGATCCCATCAAGCAACACCAGGAAATTATTCTTGGCTCGCTCAAAGATCGAGATATCAGTGTTCGTCGCAAGGGTCTGGACTTACTCTACAGCATGTGTGACGCCACAAATGCCCAAGTCATCGTTGGTGAGCTACTGCACTACCTACAGAATGCCGACTTCGCTATCCGAGAAGAAATGGTCCTTAAGATTGCCATTCTTACGGAAAAGTACGCCACTGATGTGCAGTGGTACGTTGATATCTCCCTCAGACTTATCGCCATGGCTGGAGATCATGTCAGCGATGAGGTGTGGCAGCGAGTTATTCAAATTGTGACGAACAACGAGGAGCTACAGGTTTACGCAGCTCAAAATGCGTTACAATATGTCAAGGGCGATCACTGCCACGAGACTCTGGTCAAGATTGGCGCCTATATATTGGGAGAGTTTGGTCATTTGGTCGCTGACCAGCCCCGTTGCAGTCCTATTGAGCAGTTTATGGCTCTTCAGGGCAAGCTGACGGCATGCTCTTCGAGTACTCGTGCCATGATTCTCTCATGCTTTGTCAAATATGTCAACTTGTTCCCGGAAATCAAGCCTCAGCTTGTTCATGTGTTTGAGTTTCACAGCCACAACCTGGACTCCGAGCTTCAACAGAGAGCTTGTGAATACTTGACCCTTGTGAATATGCCAACGGATGACCTCCTTCGAACAGTTTGCGACGAAATGCCTCCTTTCCCTGAACGACAGTCTGCACTTCTCTCCAGACTACACCAGAAACATGCTAATACGAGCGACCGAAGGACCTGGGTGGTGGGAGGAAAGGATGCCAATGCGGACGCTCGGGAACTTAGCATGGGTACTGGAGCACTCAAGAGGACTTTTAGCTCGAATGTCCCACTGAACGGCAAACCGAATGGCCAGGTTGCAACTGGCACAAACGGTCATAGCAATGGTGTTGCCGATTTGGCTGGGCTCGATCTCAACGCACCTACACCATCTGAGCCAAAGATGCTCAAGGCCCCTAACTTGGCCAGTGCAGCTCATTTGTCACCCGGATGGGAGCAAGGATTCAACAAACTTCTTGTTCGATCAGACGGCGTTCTATACGAAGATGGCCAGTTACAGATCGGTGTTCGATCAGAATATCGTGGCCAGATGGCTTGCTTGATCACATATTTTAAGAACAAGACACCAGCAACTATCAGTTCCTTCACAACGACATTGGATCTGGACGAGAACGAAAAAGAGAACCTTACCTGGGACGTCAAAAACCTCCCTGATAGTACCATTGTGCAAGGTGGACAGTCCCAGCAAGTTGTTATGTTCGAAGCAAAGAAGATTTTTGAGAAGAGTCCGACTGTACGCATCAGCTACCTGGCTGGTGCACTACAGGCACTTACTCTGAAGCTTCCCGTGTCTATACACAAATTTATGGACCCGGCAGAGTTGACTGCTGAGGACTTTTTCAAGAGATGGAAGCAGATTGGTGGTGCCCCCCGAGAGGCGCAGGCCATTTTTGGAGTCAGTGGTAAGGGCGACAG
Organism: Fusarium oxysporum Fo47; assembly: GCF_013085055.1. Lineage (NCBI taxonomy): Eukaryota > Fungi > Ascomycota > Sordariomycetes > Hypocreales > Nectriaceae > Fusarium > Fusarium oxysporum. Next base: position 2,245,932 of record NC_072840.1, on the reverse strand, counting down.
AGAAATCACAGAGAGCTTCGTCACAAAGACAGTGGAGGGTTTCAGATGGCGTGTGCTGGACATGGTTGACCCCAACCCCAAGAACGTTGTTGGTGCGAGCGTGCTGCACACATCTCAAGGAGGCAAGTTTGGTTGTCTTATGAGACTGGAACCAAACTATGGACAACAGGTAGGCGAAACCATTCCGCTTCAGATGTTGCATATTCTAACTGTTCATCAGATGATTCGATTGACTATCCGTGCCACAGATGATTCCGTGCCGGCGGTCTTGTTGAAGTATATGCAAGAACGGCTTGCTGCAGGAATCTCAACGGGACCGGATCGATTCGAGCCACCTTCACGGGAGCAGATTTCGGACTCTTTCCGTAATGTTATGGTGACTTGATGGGAGAACACGATGTTTATCTTCTATATATTCGCCGGACAGGAGTTGTTATAATACCACAGAAGCATATGGGCGTTGGGGAACTAGCATGAAATCGGAGGAAGCGCTCAATTAAAGCCAGTCGTTTATTGGCTGAAAAGTTGCCTGCGTCGATCCTCCTTGTATAGTCCCTCTTTACCGCACAAGGCGATGAAGCTGTGCGGAGTGATCTGATCAAGGAGGATGCAGTTGTTACATACCACGATCTCTCATTGTAAATTGAATGAACATGATGCAAAGAAAAATGTAATCAAGCGGTGAAGACGATGGAGCAGGTGTTAGGTCATTGAAGAAACCCATCAACTTGAAGAAGGTGGGCTTGAATGGGGCTGACTTTGTGTTAACTCGCTATTTACTCCTTGATCTTTGCATCTGCCTTAGCTGGCCTCTGCCCGAAAATAGTGCTGCCTACACGAACCTCACTGCTTCCCAGGCGAATTGCACCTTCAAAATCCTCACTCATACCCATGCTCAACTCCAGGCTATCCTTATCCAAATTCAGCTCCTTAGCCACAAGATCTAGCTGCTCCTTGAGAGTAACAAAGTCCTCATTCTCAGTCTCAGCGGTAGTGGCTTTGCTGCGAGCAATAGCCCCGATGGTCATGAGACCGAGAAAACGGAGGCTGGGGCATGTCTCAATGACTTCACGGCATAGAGCAACGGTCTCTTCACCGGGGGCACAGCCAGACTTGGCTTCCTCTCCGGATGTGTTGACTTGCACGTGGACACCAATCTTGTCAAGATCAGGCTGTGAAGAAAGAAGATTTGTGCGGGCAGTGTTGAGAAGCTGGGCCTTCTTGGAAGTATCTATGCTTGAGACACAGAAGAGATTGGGGATCTTTCCCAGGGACTTGCAATGGCCTAATATATCATATCAGTATGCGTGGTTCCATACGTGTGAGTCAGGTCTCTTACTAGACTGGAGGCCACCGATAAAATGCCACTGAATAGTTTTCGGGAGCAAAGCTGCTTTTTGAGTCAACTCTTGAGAATAGTTCTCACCAAAGTGAGTATGGGAAGTAGGAGCCTGATGAAGTGCTAGAATGTCATTTACAGGCTTGAGCTTTGAGACAGCGACAAGTCGGACCTGATATGAATGTAAGCCAGTGTATATTTTATGGTGTTTCAATGTGAGAGTGAGAGTGAGTGTCATGCATACTTTTCGACCGTTTGCTACGGCAGCAATACGCTCTTTGACAGAACTAAGCTGAGAAACAAGAGCCTGAGCCCTTGAAGGATCAATCCTCATCTCGTCTTGAGAATCACTCATGTTATGTATGAGGTTTTGTAAGTCTGTTGCTAAGAGAGTGGTGATTGTTTGTAAGTGGGCAAGTGATTTTGGGCAACCGGATTATCATCGGTTAGGTCATGCATTCAGTGCCAACGACCCAAAGTGGCCAACATAGCTCAGTCAGAAACCATACCCCTTGGGACTTCTAAACCAATTTTATAACGACAAATATTCACAAAAGCGAGAGAGTAGAGAGAGCTCTATACATTTGAGGCTTATCAGAGATGGCTACTGATCTGAAAACTGGCCGCCGAAGGGCTACCAGCAGCGCGGCTACAAGACCAGGACACACGAGACGAAAGTCAAGAGCTGTTATCCAGCCAAAGTCAACACATACGTCAGATGAATTTCTACAAGACTTTCTAGACCCTACATTTGATCCCGCAACTTTCCTCAACTCAACCCTTCCTCCACTGCAGCAGCGCTCTATACCTGGCCGAACCGGAGATGTCGCACCGCTCGCTGAGCTGTCCACGCAAGCTCAGACTCTTATTTCACAACTTAACGCCCAGACTTCACGGCTGTCAACTACTCTTACGCATCTTACTGATGACATTTTGAGAAGCGGGAGTCGCCTGGCTTATGAGGTGGAGCTACTACGAGGCGAGACGTTGAGTCTCCAGGAGACTATGAATGAGACGCTTCATGACGACATCAAGATGTTTGTTCCCGAAGGATTGCAAGAAGCCATTGAGGCAAAGAATGCCGCAGCGGCCGCTGCTAAAGAAGATCGGAGTGCGGCACCGTCGACAACTGCTGCAGCTGTTACCAACGATGGAGCCAATCCAGATGACCCTGAATTCATCAGACAGTTACAAACATTAACTCTTGTGCGAGCACGCCTGGACTCAGTTATTAAGACATTCGGAGATGCCATGGAATTCGTCTTCCCACCATCAGAGATCTCCGTCAGCTCCGGTTTCCTCTCAGTATCAGCACCCGAGCCAGGTTCAGCACAGCAAAGTTCTGAGGAAAAGGGCAAGGAAGTACTCAAGAACATCAGAAACGAGATATCAGATCTATTGAACAAGTCTGACGACCCTATTCAAGGCATTGAGAAAGCGGCACAGAGAATTGAACAACTCAAGGAGCTTAACCGTGTATGGAAGGACACAGCAGAGGAGAAGGGACGAAATAAGTTTATAGAGGGTCTTGCCAAGACGGTTGAAGACAAGCATCGGGATCTAATGAAGGAAATGGAGCAGACCAAGGAAAAGACTAAAGTGGAATCACGGTCACGGAAAGGCAGTGTCACGAGAGATGCTGCAGCGACTGTGGTAGAGGATACAAAGTCACCGGGTGGATTTGGACTGATTAGCCAGTTGCACAAGCTTCGAGGAGGTCTGTGAACCAATGATAGAGACTCATAAACTGAAAGCTATAAAATATATTGTTTCCACTGAACGTATTAATTGTCCCTGTTGAAGGTTAAGCTCTATCGCTGACCGTGTAGGTACAGTATCTCGCACTGTGACCATACAGCCAATCACTCCACTAACCGCATGACAATATCGGCCCGGGGCACTATTTTCCTATACTGCCGTTTGCAGCAGGCGGTGAGGTCACTAGTAAGCGCCCCGGCGAGGTCATGCCTCTCTGGGCCTGCGTCTCTCCCAGTTTGAGCCGAGACAATAGAAACACTTCCAGGTTGCTTTACTTCCATTGCCACATTGTTCTATCATTGCATTGCATTGCACTGGCACTGACGCTGGCAATTGTTCGTTTGCCTGCTCTATTCTACTTTTACCAACCAATAAGTACCCAACTTGTTGTGGAGTTGACACCCTCTGAATCTATTTGTCTTGGCCATCTCTTTTACTTGCACTCAGCTCTTTTATCCCAAGTTGCATGGACTCTTTACTCTCCCAACCCTTACAACCTCAACCTCAACCTTGAACCCACAATCACGAAGATAGCACGACTCTCAACCTTCTGAATTCATTTCTTGAAGCCTACAGAAGCATTCTTGCAAACATCAGACACCACTTACACATAACCACAACTATTTGCAATGGCCGCCAACGAAGCAGCGGCCCTTACAAACATGGCCAACCGATCCGACCGACGCTCTCCTGCTCCCGCTTCCCAGTCAAAAAGAGATCGCAAGCGACAAGCTCTTATAGAGAGACTCTCTAGCATGACCGATAAGTTCCACCGGGAAAGGGACATGACATATCGCGATCAGCTCCAGAAGATCCAGTTCGACATCAATCTCGTCCAGCGCTTCGACCCTTACGATCCAAAGGTCCTTGAGGTCATCTCTGAACTCCAGAAGGAGCACACCAACACACGAGGTCCTCCGGTCAACGCCGAAGATGCCCGAAGCTTGCTTGACATGGCTGGCATTCGATTCTCTGACTTCGTTGACGAAGTCGAGGATTTGGTAGAAATTCGTGACTTTCAGCTGGCGCAGTCAAAAGTAAGAAACCGTCCCACGCCACACGACCAAGTGTCTTGCTAACCATTTATCCAAACAGAATGAATACGACCGACGACGAGAAGAATATAGAAACACTTACGACTACAAGGTTGAGACCGCCAAGCGCGAGCACCGAGCCCTTACCAACACCCTTCGAGATCGATTGGTCAATACCCTCACCCACAAGAAGAACCGGTTGAACCGCGAGAAAGAGGTTTTGGAGATTAATGATTCCAATGCCTTGCTACTCAACCCCAATCAGTTCAGCTTGACCAATCCTGCGAGCCCCGGTGGTCCCCATGGAAAGCGAGCCACACGTCTGCGCAAGGACGCCGACGATCTGCAGATGTATTCCGACAACAAGAAGCGCAAGCGAAACGCCGGCGATGACGACGGCTCACCTGCCCCGACACGACGAGCCCTCGACAACCACAATACAACACCACTCTGGCAGTCTGAGAAGGCTCGTGCTGCTGCTAAGCAGAACGGACCTATCTACAGCATTGACAAGCTTTTCACTGACAAGGAGCTGTCGCTAAACTATAACACTGCTGCCCTTGCTGCGCACCAGTACATTCTTCGCAACCGTGTCAGTGGCGGCGGCTCTCCCGAAGACAGCGATTCCGGCAATGGTGAGGCCAATGGCGATCAGGACGCCGATTCTCAACCATCTGCCCCAGCTATGGAGCGCTCCGTCTCGCACGCCACCCGTAGCACTCGTGGCGGCAATTTGCTTGACGACAAGATTTTAGGTCTTGAGGGTATCACCAATTTCGAAGTTCACAACTTGGATATTCTCCACGCCCACGAACCCCCCAAGATGCCTCCTCCGGTTCCCCAGCAATACCTCAAGCCCTACCCTCGTACAGCGGACCAGAACTTCCCTGTACCTCTGTCTAATGACGATATCACTTCTGATCTTACGATCATGGGCTTCTTCAAGCAATACGACGCAGCACACAAGCCTGGAGCTCACCTTGATCGCCCAACTGGAATGCGCCGGGTTCTCGCTGCTGTATCAATACCTTACCAGCATTCACGATATGTCGCTTTTACTAGCGCCCCTAGAGAAGACCCGGAATATGTTCGCGATTCATTGGGTCTACCAGCTCTCAGCAGCCTTCGAGATCAGCCAAGCCCAGCACATGCTGGTGCAGCTACTTCAGTAGCAGCTCTGTCCAGCGCCGCAGTGCCTATGAGTCGCCAGAGCAGTGCCGGCGGAGTTGCCATGAGCCGCCAGGGTAGCAGCAGTACGCGTGGCAAGGGACGTAAGAACTAGAGATTCTCGCGGCGCAAATGACCTTCTTTTATAGTATTGCAAGCGCGGCGCAAAGGCGTAGCATCGATTTGGCTTACGGCGGCATCTGATTTCATGGAAGTCCGAAAGACTACATCAGCGGACGGTGTGGGGTCTGTTAAACGGGCTCATCAAGTTGGGATGAGTTTTACTCAAGGCTTGTGGATAAAGAAACGAGCTGAAACATCAGCAATGGATATGTTTTTTATGTTTTCGCTTTTCCTATCGGGCTGAGACTCGATGAATAGAAATAGAAATGTCATGCTTGTTATATCAAATTGGTTGCGACTGGATCAACATATCATAATATCATAAACTCCAGTGCCATGCTCTTTCTTTTACCCTTCCAAGCAACACAGCTTCAAGGACCAAATACCAATGCGCGCACCTCGATACTCTCGCGACCTTCCGCCTCAGCCCGGGTCCTGGGATCTTCAAAAGCAGTATGCGGCACACGACCCTTGATATTAGATCCGGGCTTGAGGGACTCGCTATCGAAGCACTCCAGCAACAGCCTCTCGCTGCCCGTCATACCACTGAGGTAGTACCACTTCTGCTCAGGATCATGCTGAATCGCTGCAGTCCAACCGCGGTACCCATCTGGATATCGGTGCTCAACAGGGATGACGTCGTCGTCTTCGACAGAAGCAGAGGATGCAACAGCCAGAGGAAAAGACTCGAGGGGCTTCTTGTTCAGAGGTCGCCAGACGTTGATGAGACGATAGCGACGCTTGAGAAGCTCATCTGCCTCACCTGGGAAGTATCTGCGAACTCGCTGAGCTACAGCCGCAGCTGTTTGATCAATGTGTACACGAGTCACAGGCACACGAGTAGCATTGGGTGTTTGACGACGAATAGTGTGATCAAAGAAGAAGACCCTGTTAGAGCCAGGGACGTTGTTGAGGAGAAGCTGTTCAAGCTCTGGGTAGTAGTTCTCCTTGATAGAATCATCATCGACGAAGTCGACCTCGCTGGAGGGTGGAACGTCTTGGATGACTTGGAAAGCATCACGGTCTAGATGATACTTGGACTCATGACCACGGATGTCGTGTATGACAGTTGGTTGAGGGTTGTCTGTGAAGTTGCGCTGAGGAAGACCCTTGGGAGGAGTATCGACGTGGTTATAGGGAGTTGAATTGTCGGAGGGAGGATTGAAGAAGTTCAGGGTTGCAGTGACGTCGCCACGGGGAATAGTTGAAGAGATGGCCATTGTCAAGACTTATAGGACTTATAGAACCGTCGAAGTGTATCAAATGGACCAGAATACAGAGGTGTAAGGGATATCAGAGAAACTGATGTGAGTTTTTACAATAGCGATGATGCCAGAGACATCAAATGCGATGATTTAAATCGATTATTGAATCAACAAAGATGCTCTCTGCAATAAGTTGCTTCCTGTCCAGCTCTTTATACTTTTCATCTGCACTCAGAGATGTTACCATCATAATATGTGGATTTCAAATCAGAACCGAGTTCACTTCACCATCTCATACCAGAATTGGCCATGAGGCCGTATGCGCTTGAGCACGCAATTCCAAGATGCACAACCGTTGGCTGGAGGTCAATTGACATGGCCACAAGGGCGTACGGTCGATTAGTAAAGGGTTTTGATTACTGTACACAGCTTGTTTGTTAATTGACCTAGTTAAGAGAACCAATGGGAATTATAGAGTGAGTATGTCGGGAATTATACGGGTTTGTTAGAGTTGGAATAGATTGGTTATGTCAAGAAATAGGCTAACGTTAAAGAAAAGCATTTCGCTTGATTGTGCACGGCCGTCTTAATGTATACGAGATAGATAGATATAGACATAGATCTACAGTGGCAGTAAGCAGAAACTCCTCATCCTGGGCCAATTGCTAAATTTAGCCCCTTTTGCTCCATCGCTTGGTGGCCTAATTTGCAACTTGAATCCCCCTTTCATTTCTGAAACGCGTGAAATACTCTTCGCTAAATGGTATCTGCAAGGCTATCACACTCTTAAACTGTCTTAAACTGGAACACTATTGCTCTCAAGAGATTTCTTCAGCCTTGGTTCATTTGTTCATCCGTTGCCCCGTTGGATCAGCCAGTTCATGTCTCAAATCTCATCCTTCGGGCTCACTCTTGTCTGTCTCTGTTTACCCCCGATTCTCACATGAGACGAAACAGCAAAATCGACTATGTGAAAGACCTGCTAAATAACTCACGGCCAAGAAAACTTGAAGAGATGAACTCGAAATGCCGTCACCTGCCTCTGTCAACAACGCAACCGGGCCCTCTCCGTCACCTCCGGCTCCGAGTCCGGCCCAGACTCAGCCTCCACCTCAGCCCGGCGCATCGGGGGCCGGATCCGCTGCGCCTCCGACCACGCGCCCGGGCCTTCCGGACCGTAGCGTTTCCGAGAACACGGTAGAGGATGCTTACGTTGACTTTATTCTCTTTTGCAATCCGGCAGTGCCGCTCTCTACAGACACGACAAGTCTGAGAGAGGCATTCCGTAATCCTCCTCGCAGCGGCGGCAAGTCCTTCAGCACATTCGCCATCTATGAGCTCGTCCGCAAGTTTTACAACAGCGAGATCCGGACATGGACAGAATTGACTACAAAGCTTGGTGTTGAGCCCCCAGACCCAAACAAGGAGGAGAGTGCCCAGAAAGTTGCACAGTATGGCGTGAGATTAAAGGTGTGTGATGTAGAGCCACCCAAACTCAAGGTTTACCCACTAAAGACTGGTCTAGAAGTGGATGAATTCCATGCACGTCAAGGCATTTTTCGAGTATCTGATGGACATTCCGAATGATTACTGGACAAGGATCCCTACTGACAGTAACCCTACAAGCCAGCCCATCCGCGATGGTGTGGCTATCGAGGATGACATGGCTCTGAGGGCTCTTTTCCCACACATACGGCCAAAGAGAGGTAGAAAGCGTCCCGTCGACGATGACACAGCCACTTCTCCCGCTCAGAGATCTCACCTTGCACCGTCATCAGCTGTTGAGGCCGTAAGCGGTCCTATGTCAATGTCATTGTCAGCAGATCCCACGAAGCTAAGCGCTGCACCGTGGACTCCGAGTGATGCTTCTCAGCAGACGCCTCTATTTCGGTGGCCGCAGTCTGCTATTACACCGAACTCGAGGAAATCTTTCTGGGACGATGCTCTTGAGCCACAGTCTGCTGTTACACCGTCGAAGCCGAGACTTACGACGCAGCGCAGAGGGCCCAAGAATGTGTCTTCTGCCTGGAGACCCGGAGTTCCCAACGGTGGTGTCAAACCACGAGGACGGCCACCGATGAATAGAACTCCTATAGATGCTTCTCTGCCTCCGTTTTCTACCACGGCCACCACAACGGCCCCTGAGGAACCCGTAGCCCCCATTTGTACTCCGCCAGTCTCAGCTCCCGGGGCAGATAGTGGACAGTCAGAGAATAGTTTCTCGATCCCCTCGATAACATCACAGCCGCATCCTACCCCTGCTCCACCGAGGCCTTCTCGCCCGAGTATATCTTTACAAGTCCCCGAAAGACCATCAGGCAGTGTTAGACTTGCAACTCCTCCCCCAGTCGTGGTCATCAACGGCCCCAGTGAAACTCAGGCTCCTCCTCCGCATACATACGTCGGAACATCATCGAACTTTGCAAGAGCTACGAACGAAGTGACTACGTCACGCCAGCAGCAAGCTGAGGATACAATGTCACAACAAAAGGATGTTCCGAGGTTGTATTTCGAGAGGCTTGAAGAACGTACGAACGTGGATGAGGTTATCGGTTATATGATGCGCAGTCTCTTCGGGGCAAATTGGCTCGATGCTGAAGGAAATCCAACACATACATGCTCAACGACTGAAGCGATGGCGATCGTCAACTCGGTTCTCGAAGACTTGTACAGAAAGGCAGCATCACCGGACATGTTTTTGATCAACCTAGCTGCCATGACAGGAGGCGGGTACCTCCTAGCCGGGACGACGAAACTCAAACGCGTTGGCGTGCAAGACGGTGCGATGAAGTATACTTGTGAATGGATATATGGTCTAGGTCATCTCAGGGGTCAATATCAGATGGAAATTGCTGTACCTGTGGAGATGCTTGAGGATTCTAAAGAGCCGAGTCCCGAAGCTACGTCTGCGGAATCAGCATCCAAGTTATCTGCGGATGAGTGGCAGGCTAAGTATGAGAAGCTGCTTGAAGAGTTGGATAAGAAGGATAAGACGTTTATGGATCTGAGGATGAAGGTGACGGATATTCTGAGGGGTGTACCTAAGAAATGATGCTCTGTGGAATACTGTAGAGGTTTGCAATGGTGTGCATTGTTGATCGGAGTTATTTGGTTGTTTCTTTCCTCAGGGCATATATGGCGTTGCTTCTTTTGGTTGATACTTCGCGAATTGGTGCATATTTGTATGTGGTCGCTTATCTTGGGTGCTTTTTTTACTGAGAATAACATGTGGTTACCTTGAAAATCGTGTTCCAAATAGCGGTGAATGTGAACCTCGATACAATGCACATAACTATGTGCATTCTAGGCACACATAATGTAAGATGGTGTCACTGAACATTTACGAGAGCCATGTTTGGTATATAATATTCGGATCTTTCGGAGGCTCACATCCCGATTGAGATAAAGCCAAGGAAATCCCATCGGCGACTCCGAGAATGTGTAGGCATGTTAGACGATAGCTATTGCATTACACTACTATAGTGGTATTCCCTACATGTAAGAGCCTTTTCTGGTGGGTGTGGATAGTTGATGTTACGATATCACGATTGGACAGATTTACGGGCGGAGGGATCTCAGAAAACACGGGGAATCTGGGGATCGCACAAGGGCATATCGGATATCGTAGTCAGGACCGATGAGCTGGGATTCTCTGGGGAAAACGCGAGAGAGAAAGGGTATCGAGATAAGAGTCTGTGGTGCTGGTGGAGATGAGGCTACCCTGGGGACGTCCACTCACGATGCAGGGAATTCTGCTGCCTTGAGCTGAAGAAGAAGCCAAGCAGCCCAAGAGAGTAGCAAATGAGGTCATTTTTGAAATTCCGGGGTAACTGATAACTTGAGATGAAATGTCGTTTTATTCAATGGTATTATTCAAATCAGTCTTTGGAGTAGACGATGAACAATGATAACGGACCGTTGGATTACAAGTAGCATCACGTGTAACCCTCAAACGTTACACTTTAGTGGGAGCCGGTTCGGAGTGTAAGAACGGATAAGCGAAAACGGTTAACCGAATAAGCAATGCGATGTAGATCCATGCTGTTCCCAAGACCCGAGGAATCCTTCACGACAGAACCGAGTGATATTCCCTACCTCTCTTGCATCCGGAGGATTCGAGATGTGTGATTGCGCAGATCAATGACTGCTATAGACAGTTCGCCCGGGAAACCATAAGATCCTTGATTTCCATTGTCTTGGATCATGAAAAAAACACTCCTAACTTTTAAGTTGTCATTTTGGGGTTGATCATGAGACATGCATGGTACCTCATGATTACAGGTGTTGGTTACAACAGTAACATGCTATTTGACTCTGACTTGTCTCTCGGAACAAAAGTTCGGCATGTTAAGTAGGGTTGCAGAGAGGCGGCACAGAGGCTGAAAGGATGGAGGGATGTCAGACAGTTTGGACTGTGACGATGGAACCGAGACAAGGGGGCCTTGCCTAAAGTTGCTCTTTCAAGGTATGTTCTTGGATGGCAGTTCAGTGTTGTACATGGTTACAGGAAGTGAAACTCAATAAGACAAAGACAGACCAACTAAGCTCGGTATGTCCCTTGGTTTAAGATATGAAGACGAGGATATGCAATGCTGTATCTGACATGAGGTAAACATGGGACATCAGACTCTCCACAAGAAGAAGAGACGAGGAGGAGATTAACTTGAACATACACGTACCTTGGCAAGCCAGCCAGTGTCAATATAAAGAATTGCCAAAGTTGTTTGGTCCCAAAGAGAAGTCTTGAAGCTGATAATCCCTGCAAATAACGAACCGAAGTAAAGACCCTTGTCATTCAGACCCTGTCCTTTCCCCTGTCTTCCCCATCTTGGTCTTGTTCTTGTCCTTGTCCTTGTCCTTGGGTCACCGGTCAAAGCCCGAATAAAGCGCAGCGTCTTTCTCGTAAATCCCTTCAACCAAATATTTCTGTTGTCTTTTCCTGTGTGAACTTGAAATTCGATGTAATACAGACGAGTACCACCACTCTTAGTGCATTATCCCCGTCACTATTCAAGAAGCTGCCATTATAGTCTTAGGTCCAGTACTACAGTAACTTTAGTGCCCGGACCAAGTCTCGTTGTCTCACCCCAGACTCGCCTCGACTCGACTCAACTAGGCTAGTCAAACCAACGCCCTGGATCCTTCGACTCAACTCATCAACTTTGCCTCCTCCAAACTCTTTAACCAAATCCACGACAAATCATTCCAAGTCGACTGCTCGATTGATTCATATGTATTATTAATAATCATCTCACGTCTAATCTCCCACAATCACCGCGACAACTAAACAGTCATCGATCACACTCTTTTCCTCGGCTTTGGCGCTGACTGTGCCTCATTCTTCTCATCTCCCCAGCTTCCAACCCCACATCTTGAAGCGATCGACCGACGACACCCGCTAGAAACGTTCGACAGGACTCATCAACCAGCTTGGCTCAACTCTACTCGACTGTTTCTGTGATAACTACGCCTCTTCTTATTGTTAACTAACTCACTCAAGAATTGCTCACCACAAACAATATCATTGGTATTGTCTTTTCTCAATCGGGCAATCGCCCGTTTCTCCGACCAACCTCATCTTACTCTCAACCCGCCGCCCTCAGTCACTCACTCTCACTTTGCCAGTCACTGGCTTTCTACAACACAAGATGGCGCCGAATCGCGGCGAAGACGATATAGAACGGTATATTCTACTCTTGCTAATCCATTGCCGATCCAAATGCTGATCAGTACTCTCAGCCTGTCAAGGACCACCAATGAATATCCTTCCAGTTCCATGATAGAACATGCACGGCGTCCTTCAGAAGCTTATGTCAACCTTCATGCAAACATTGAAGCCAAGTACGCTCGCTCAACCTCGGCACGCCCGCTCAATCGTTCATGACTAACATCACCCAAGAATCAAGAATCCTCTCTGGGGTCTTCCACGAGCAAGACTTCTAGCTGATGTTGATGACTTTTGTCGAAAAAAGGAACTAGAACAGTACCGCCCCCTCATTCGCAAGGGCGCTCTAGTTGCGCAGGATCCCACTGGCTATGAGGATATCGATGGAGACGAAAAGCTTGACGACACAGAGATACAAGCGCTCAGAGACGAAATCCTCCACAAGTGGCGAGTCCCTTTTGTTCTGTACTTGACCGTTGCGACATGTTCCATCGGCGCCGCCGTACAAGGATGGGATCAAACAGGTTCGAATGGAGCGAATTTGGAGTTTCCCTATGCTTTCAATATCGGCAGCGAAAGTATACACGACAAGCTCCTCGTCGGTCTCGTCAACTCTGCCCCTTACATCGGAACAGCCCTGTTTGGCTGTTGGCTTTCGGATCCCCTGAATTCCCGTTGGGGTCGTCGCGGCACGATATTCTTCTCGGCCAACTTCTGTCTCTGGCCTGTCATTGGGAGTGCTTTCTGTAACAGCTGGAGACAGCTTTTTGCGTGTCGTGTATTACTTGGTATTGGAATGGGCACCAAGGCTTCAACAGGTGAGTCTCTACGTCTCTGAACCACAAGCATGTCGCTGGGACCTCGCAGCTGACATGTGATACAGTCCCCATCTTTGCCGCGGAGAACTCACCTGCCCCGATTCGAGGAGCCTTTGTCATGAGTTGGCAGATGTGGACAGCTTTCGGTATCTTCCTAGGAACATGTGCGAATGTCGCTGTTACGAAAATCGGCCATAACGCCTGGAGATTCCAACTAGGATCAGCGTTCATCCCAGCTGTACCCTTGATGTGCTTGATTTACTTCTGCCCAGAATCGCCGCGTTGGTACATGAAGAAGAACCGTTACCAAGATGCGATGAAATCCCTGTTACGACTACGAAACCACCCGATCCAGGCCGCTCGCGATCTATACTATATCCATGCGCAACTCGAGGTCGAACTGGACTTTATTGGCGAGGCACACTATGCCAAACGTTTTATCGAACTTTTCACCATTCCTCGCGTGCGCCGTGCTACTGTAGCTTCATTCGTCGTTATGATTGCCCAGCAGATGTGTGGGATCAACATCATCGCATTCTACTCGACAAGTGTGTTCCGGGATGCAGGCGCCGACGATAACCAAGCTCTGCTGGCATCGATGGGTTTTGGACTGGTTAACTTTGTCTTTGCCTGGCCTGCAATATGGACGATAGACACCTTTGGTCGACGATCTCTGCTACTCTTCACTTTTCCTCAGATGGCATGGACACTACTTGCAGCAGGTCTATGTACTTTGATCCCAGGCACAGGCGGAGCTCACATGGCTTTGGTTGCGTTTTTCGTCTATCTTTTCGCGGCCTTTTACTCACCTGGCGAGGGTCCTGTGCCCTTTACCTACTCGGCTGAAGTGTTTCCTCTGTCGCATCGTGAGGTGGGCATGTCGTGGGCTGTGGCAACGTGCCTTTTCTGGGCGGCAGTGTTGTCTATTACTTTCCCACTGATGTTGGCTAGACTACATGCTATTGGTGCTTTTGGGATGTATGCAGGCTTCAACATTGTTGCGTTGGTTATGATTTTCTTACTGCTACCAGAAACAAAGCAGCGGACACTCGAGGAGCTGGATTACATCTTTGCAGTACCCACTCGTGTCTTTATGAGATATCAAGTTACGAAAGTGCTTCCCTGGTGGATCAGACGATGGATCTTGTTCCAACGAGAAGCAAGACTGGAGCCTCTGTATCAGTTTGACACAGTTGGCGAACCCGAGGATAATCACAGCAGTGACTTTGGCTATGAAAACGACAAGGCAAAAGTTGAATTGAAGGATACAATTGGACTTACGTCAGGTGTTCAGACGACACGATGAGGTTGATGGTGGATATTGTGATATCATGACATTTGGCGTTTGTTTATGGGAGACTTGATTTGGAGATTTTGTCTGTACTGTACTCTTATGATACCCTGCACGAGAAAGTAGCAAGCGAAATGGAATTGGGCCTTGCCTTCAACTAAAGGAGATGAATACCCCACGAAAGAGGAGAAATGAGTGTATTAGTTTCTAGTCAAGTGACGTAAGGAGGAGACTAGTCATTGTATGATAATGGTCTACGTCGTTTGTATAATTTCCGTCTCTGATCGTTATTCATCAAAACCCGACGCTGAAATTCGCCGAGCTCCTTAGTTCGATGTGAGTGACGTCGTGATAGCGGAAAGTGAAGCGGGCTTCTCAACTGAACTGGTCTTGGCCCAAGGTGGGAATTCCGTCATTCTCATTCGGGGCCTCGGGAGATGATCACCATCTCCACTTGATCAACATTCGGATGGGTTGGAAAGAGATAAATGCCCAAAAGGCGTTGATGCTCAGTGACAGAACTGAATTAGGAAGGGAGACGATAATGCCGAGGCCGACATGGGCGTCTAATCGAGGAGACACACCGTTTCTCCATACAAGTTCTCATTCAACGTCATGATGTTTGCGCGCGCTTAGTGAGGTGACGCACATACTGTGTAGCGTAGCTTCTTCTCGTTTACGATACCCGACGATACGAACTGGGGAGTGAGAAGTCTTTGGGCGTTTCTACAGTAGAGCAAGAGCACGGTCAAGCTTTTCCGGGGATGGCTGATCGATCAGATCACGTTGCATTTTCTTGTTGTTGCTGATTGAAGCGGAGACTGCTGATCGACCTACGTGGATTCCTCGTGAATAATGGGATCGACATCGCGTTGTCGAAGGTGGATGGGCACTGTGGGTGAGGAGTGAGACATGAAGGGTTCAGCGGGATTAGCAACTGTGAGAATGATCATTGAAGATGATAATGGCAAAATATTATAGTAGCAAGTTGAAGTTGAAAGAGTAACAAAGGAAATGCGGTTGGTGGAATAAGCCGAGTGATGACCCAAACTGTCGGTCCTCTCAAGTTCCAGTTTCAACGTCGTCCCAGCTCCCAGTGTCAGTGTAGGTAGGGTTACACTCCATCAGCTTATAGCAAAGACAACAATCTTGGCACCGGGAGATGAACCGAATTTAATGTCGCCTTGCGAAAAAATAGGGGACGCAATTAATATCAGCGTTTCCTCAACTCGTTTCATATATCCGCAAACTCTACCATTTCAATCCACGATGAAACCTAAAAAAGAAAAACAATTCATGGTCTCGACTTTCTTTTTTGAAATTTGACTTTGGCTTCCATCACAGTGGATGGAGGTCAAGGCGTGGACTAGCGAGCGTTTTTTTTTCTTGCCGTCACCCTTATTCTGACACGTTGACACAGGCTAATGCGGGATAGCATGACTTGAGGTCACTTCGTGTCTGCAGGGGTAAATATCATGGTTTGTTTTGTTCTTCTGAACCAGTGGCAAGATGAGAGGGGCTTTGGAGCAGGAAATAAGTCTTGGTATGGTGGCTGTGAGCCGAAGATGCATCATGGAGTAGAAGATGAGATATCCATAGGCAGCGTCATAGAAAGCATCTTCAGCATGCTCTTCAACACCAACGTCAGGATGTTCGATCAGATTACACAATCTTCGTCTAAAGATACCAACGGCCAAGCGCTGCGGCAGTTGGCGGCTTTCAATTTGAACAACACCCTCATTCTCTGGTGGCGTAGACGCCAGAATTCCCGGGAATGACGAAAAGAAAAGCGGTTGGTTTCGTCTTGTCTTCAATGTCTTAATTGCGCGTCAGTTATCCAAAGGTGTGCTAGCCGGGGATCAATAACACAAAAAGGTAACTCAGCCGTTGAAGGCACGAGGGGCTAACCGTTAGCCTACAACTTGTTGAGCCGCCATCGACCCTTTGTAAGTCGAACATCGAATAAGAACTTTTCGTAATGATTCTCGCCATGTGCAGCATACTGACTCTTTCAACAAACATTCGAACCATCACTGATCAGGGAGAACTCGTACCGTGTTTCACTGTTACAGTTGCTGGCGTCAAAACGTCAGCTCCCGATGTGGGATCGGTATATGGACCCCTTGAGATCTCTGGTGTAAATCTTTGCCACGAAGGGACGCCTCGAGAGCTTGAAGCTTTCTTGGTGGATAGTGCTGGGTGGAATAAATATGGGGAAGATACGGTTAGATGTTAACTTTTGGTGCTTTGCATCGATGATTGACTGATCTCTCGTATCGAGAATCGCCTCTGGTCCCCAGTTTTTGTTATGTTTCTTCCCTTGCTTGGGTATGTGTCTTCTGATCATGGTAAAGATATTCTTCTTGCGGTGTAAATGGATGGCCTGTTGGTGGTCGGGTGTTTTAGACGTGCAAACCGAGACATACACAGACTTTGATTGTCAAAGCTGTGAAATGTCATGCATTTGCCTGCCAAAATCACGTTCGTATAAGCCCACGTCTTATCCTTGGTTGAATCCTACATATTTCTTGTCATAACAAAAGGCTGCACTGTCTAGACTGTACAGTATTTCGCGTATGTGTTGACTTTTCGGCCGCGTAGCACCCCAGCCCGATTTGGAGACGTGAAACAAAGGGGTATCTGAGACCAGCCTGTCAATGGTTGTTTGTGGCTGCCGGGGGGCGGCGCCTCCCCCTGGCCCGGCGTTGAGAACCGCTGCCGTTCTGAAATATTACTGGATAAACGCCGACATTTGGGGGGGCCGGGTGCCCCTGAAGCCCGGCATACAGCAGATGAAAGGAAAAAAAGTGAAAGAGAAAAAACTTGCAGAGGTGCCCAGTGTCTGGGGACCCTGTCGCGGATCCTTTTTCAGCTGGTAGGGCTCATGATCCAGCGAGAGGGGAGCCCTGAGGGCCCTAAGGACCCAGGACCAGGACCCAATTGGACTTGGTCCATAGAGAGAAAAACTTGAGTGGGTGGTTGGCTTTTCGCCGTGACTGAAGACGCGCTGCTGGTGGATTCACGGCCCCTTCTCCAGAGCCATGACCCGCCCGTGAGTGGGAAAAAAAAAACGATCGGGAACCCCTTTTGTTGCTGACGGTATCTGAGTCCCGGCTTGGTATTTCTAGGATTGTGCTTGGATGGCAAGGCGGACAAACCTCAAATAGCAACATGGCCTAGCCTAGTACATAAGGAAAAAAAAGGAAAAGCACACCATGGTAGTGGATGTCACAGTGTAATTTTTAAATATCTCGCACTCACACGAGCTTGAGCAAGAGCCAAGTACGACAGGGAAGGAACAAGGAACACCCACCCAATCCAGGATCCCCGAAGCCTCGTTCGTCAATGATTGACTTCAACCTCTCTTTCTAGTCGTTCCCTTTCTCTCTCTTCTTCCTCTTCATCATTTCTCCACCGACACTCGTTCCAGTCCCTATTATAACCACGGCCCTCCCACCCCCGGCCTAGGCTTGCCCTTCTTTTGATCGCTTCCCATCTTTTGTTTGTTTCCTAGCTCCTAGGTTTGATCTCTCTCTCTCTCTCTCTCGCTTCCTCACTTCATCCCAGGTAGCACCAATAACCACCAACTTGTTCCTGTTCGTCTTCGCTGGAGAAGACGGCAGATCACCTTCGCTCTTTTTCCTATACCTGCAAAAAAGAGGAGGAGAATCATATGGGATCGTTGTAGCGTATTGTCTGCATTTATTTCCTTGAATCTACTACATCATCGGCATACAACACAGCATTGAGCCGAGCATTGGCATATCTAGCTTGGAGCAAGTCTTCAGCAGAAAGATAATCACCCCCATTCCCACCTGATTCCTTGACACCCTACGAGCGCAAGCAGATAATTGCGGCTAAGGATTTGATATCCTACCACCGTCTCATATCCTGCTAGCACTGCCCGACCTCCAATCTTCAAACGCCTATCGGTTTCATCATCGGCCTCGACTCACGCCAACGGGTCGATCACCTCTTAACTTGAAGTATTCGGGCCACCACATCGAATACTCCCGCACTTTCGACTCCCTGGTTGGAGTTTGATATATAACTACACACGAGAATGGTTAATCGCCACGTTTCTTTATCTCCCCGCAATTCGCGCCACTCTCACACAGGCTTCGTTCCCCTTGGTGGCAGCAACAGCAATAACGAAATGGGCGACGGTATTCAGCTCACGCCGGTCAAGAGCAATGCCTCTGCCCGGAGTGGTATGAGGAAGGCCGACATGCCTCAACCCTCTACCATGGATAGCAACTCTCCCACCGAGGACGAAAAACTCACCGGTCAAGGTCACCGCGGCCGTCGAAGGAGAATGGGCGATGGCCTCTCTCGTAGCGGTACCGGAGGAGAGGAAACCACATTGAACCCAATGGGTAGACTCTACTACAAAATCATCGGCTTCTCTGTTGTCACCAGATACCTTGTATATGTCGTCCCTGTCGGTCTTCTCTTGGCTATTCCTCTGATTGTCCTCGCCGCCATTGGCAAGCAGGATGGCATTCCTGTCGGTAAATGGAACGGAGATGGTAACAGGGCTGGCGATGATGGCCCTCCTCTCTTCAAAATCTTCCTCTGGGTTCTCATCATGTGGCTCTCATGCTGGGTCGCCAAGGTTGTTGCTTGGTTCTTACCCTCGCTCTTCATGTTCTTTACTGGCGTCGTCAGCAAGGGTACTCGCAAGTACGCAACTGTCCTCGGAAACCTCATCCTGCCCTTCTCCTTCTTCTTCTGGGCCTTGGCTTCTTATGTCACTTTCAAGAACCTCTGGATGGAGGAAGATAGAGGCAACAACTACGTCCCATGGGTCCGCACTATGGGCCGTGTCCTTGGTGCTCTTTTCGTTTCTTCAGCTGTCTTCCTTGGCGAGAAAGCGATTGTCCAGCTGATCGGTATCTCCTACCATCAGCGATCGTTTGCGAACCGTATCAGGGAGTCCAAGCGTGAGGTCCACTTGCTCGGGCTTCTTTTTGATGCCTCCCGAACCCTCTTCCCTCTCCATTGTCACGAGTTCGCTGATGAGGATGCCATCATTAATGATAGCATTGAGGTGATGCTCCGTGGTAAGAAAGGACACAAGCGCAACGGCTCTGCCACCCCCATGAAGCTCATTGGAGAGGTTGGCAAGATCGGAGACAAGGTCACCTCCGTTTTTGGCAACCTTGCCTCTGAGATCGCTGGCCGACAGGTTTTCAACCCTAACTCCGCTCACTCCATCGTCATCGAAGCTCTTGAGAAGACTAAGTCATCTGAGGCAATGGGTCGACGTATATGGATGTCTTACGTTGTCGAGGGTCACAACTCACTTGTTCTGGATGACTTCCAGGAGGTTCTTGGACCTGCTTACAAGGAAGAAGCTGAGGAATCATTCTATATGATCGACGGTGACGACAATGGTGATATTAGTCTCGATGAGATGGTCCGAAAGGTTGTCGAAATTGGCACCGAGAGAAAGGCAATCGCCGAAGGTATGAAGGATATTGGCCAGGCTCTTCAGGCTTTTGATAAGATTCTTCTTGTCGTCGTCCTGTTGGTCGTTATTTTCGTTTTCCGTAAGTCTCACCTCATAAGTGTGTCGAATTTCACTAACAATCCCCTTAGTTGCTTTCTTCCAGAGTAGCTTCATTACCACTCTCACCACTGCCGGAACTACCCTGCTTTCTCTGTCTTTCATCTTCGCAGTTACTGCCCAGGAATTCCTCGGTTCTTGTATCTTCCTTTTCGTCAAGCACCCCTACGATGTCGGTGATCGTGTCGACATCAGTGGCACCAGGATGGTTGTCAACAAGATCTCCCTCCTCTACTCTGTTTTCCACCGACTCGACACCATGCAAACAGTTCAAGTGCCCAACATTCAGCTCAACAACATCTGGATCGAGAATATCTCCCGTAGCAAGGCCATGCACGAAACCGTCGAAGTCAACGTTTCTTTCGATACCTCATTTGAGGACATTGAACTTCTCCGCCTCGAGATGGAGAAGTTCGTTCGACAACCCGAGAACGCTCGTGACTTCCAGCCTGATCTTAGCATTAGCGTTGGCGGTGTCGGTAACCTCGACAAGCTTCTGCTCTATGTCACCATCGCTCACAAGTCCAACTGGCACAACGATTCCGTCCGCGCCAGCCGCCGTTCTAAGTTCATGTGTGCACTTGCCCTGGCTCTGAAGAAGGTGCCTCTTATTGCTCCCGGTGGCGGCGGCGAGCCTCTTGGTGGACCTACAAACCCCTCTTACTCTGTTACTGTTACCGATGAGTTCGCCAAGAACAGTCGTGATGAGGCTGCTAAGGCTACTGATGAAGCTCGCATGGTCCCAACCTCGAAGCAGGAGAACACTGAAGAGAGCCAGGCCCAGGCCGCTGAAGGCTTCAACTCGCGCCCCCCTGCCGCCGGCCTTGGTGTCTGGGATAACAGTGACAACCACACCCTGGGCTCTCACGATGATGAAGTCAACCGCAACCGCGATATCGAGCATTTGCGCACTGATCTCAAGCGTGAGAGCACTCGGGGTCGCCGCAAGGCGGGTGAGGCTATTCCCTCACTTTCTCTTGAGACGGCTCCTCGTGCTAGCATCACGTTGACGCAAGCAAGCCCTCGCAGCCCTCACCGTGGCCCCTTCGATGAAGAGGCCGAGGCTGGCATGGGCCCAACGCCTTACCATTCTAATCTCTCTGCCGGCCCATCACAGGGTTCTCAAGGCTACCAGCCATATGCCGGCTCCAGCAACCAGTATAATGTCGCCAACCCTCTACAAAGGCCTGGTCAGGGACCGCCTCAGGGGCCACCTCCTCAAGGACAACCACCCGCTCCCCAGCGCTAGTGGACCTGGAAGTGAGACAGACGAACTGTAACGGCTGACCAGTGTGTATTGATAGTAGTAATATTGGGGAGGTTATTTGGGACGGAATTGAGTTTTTCTATGTTGGTATTGGGGTTACTCGAGAGACTAAAACAGTCATCTCCTTTCTTAGAAATCAGATTGGGTCATCCGTATAAAAAGACTGGGGCGGATGTATCGGTTTATGACACACAGCCAGGGACTGCAGAGCAGCAGCTCTCAATATTCACGAAGTAAAGAATCTAGATTATTATTACACTTCAATCAAATATTTTGAGGATAATTGTTGTTTCAAGGAACTTCGCATCTGCAAAGGCTACTAATTTAGCAAACGTGCTCTGGAGGTGGGACCTCGCCGTCCTTTGCCCCCAACTCAGTCTTGAGAACACGACCGAAGAGTTCTAGCAGAACCTCGAAGCAGACCTTGGTGATGGCAGGATCATAACGTCCCTTGCTTAGCTCGTCACGGATGAAGGCGTGCTGAGCCCACGCAAACTCATAGAAGCTAGTAGGGACACCAGCTTCGCGAAGCTTGACACGGATTAGATCGCGACCAGCATCAGGGACATGAGTGTCCTTTACACCAAAGATCATGGCAACCTCTCCCTTGAACTTGTTGAAGAGATCGATGGTGTGGTTGCTGTTGGGAGGAGCGGTTGATGAAGTGTTGGGCGCATCATAAGGGCCGAGTGTGCGGGAGTGAATATCGGTTGCGAAGTAGGCAACGCAAGCAGAGATGCGAGGGTCAAGCTGCGTCGAGCTGTTGAGTGATATGAAGTGAAAATATTAGGTGAAAGACTTACAGCGGCGCGAACGGCCAGATGGCCACCTAGACACATGCCTGTAGCTCCAATACGGCCTGTGCAGGTGGGAAGTGAGAGGAGGTAATCGACGGTGGCATATGAGTCGGCATCATAGGACTCGAGGGTCTAAAACAGTTAGTTAGAGTGAGTCCAAGTAAACAGTGCTGGTTGTCGAGTGAATACCTTTTCGATCTTGAACTTGTTGCCACGATCAGTGTCCTCGGCGTCGTACTTGAGGGGCTCAGGGCCGGTGAAGTCATGGTAAGATGAAGGCGCAGCGACGATGTAGCCTTGACCAGCGATCTGACGAGCGAAGCGGGCAACAGGACCTGTGACTGGAGAAGTAGAATGAGCTTGTCGTGATATTGATGTGATTATAATGTGAAGCCTTACCTTGGTAGATCTCACTGAAAAGACTCACACCAGGGAAGCGTCTGAATGAAGGTCAGAATGATGCAGAGCAAGAGGATTTAGGAGACTTACGCATTAGGATATCCGGGAATAATGGGATGAAAGACAAAGATGCCTGCTCAAGAGTGTAAGCTTCTCATATCACATGGCATGAGAGTTGAGCTGGACATACGCATAGTACCCTCCTTGCCATTGGCAGAGGTCGGAACATCGACGTGAGACTCCTTGATCAACATTTTGCTTCCTTTAGACCCAAGATTATGAAAGTTCAAAGTTGCAAGATTGGAAGTTATAAATTGTACGGAGTAGTTGCTTTTATCTATTCAACCTCATATCATTATCAACTTCCCCTCGATGCCCCTCGGCGGGGTGTTGCATACATCCTTCAAGCGAGACGCCTCTGATTGGTTGAGAGCAACATCATTCAAGCTTCATAAACTTGATCCGTTGTGGCACCCGGACCGATCCCGCCAGCACCCGCTATAGAATCAATCTCATGAGTAAGCAGTAGTAAGTTCTTATTAGCAGAGCGCAGCTGATGACATGTCTTGGACACCTACCCAAGTTGTATGCGTGTCCTAGGGCAGCTGCTGCAGTACAATGTGACCGCTTTTTTGACACCGAATCACAGAAATAAACATGTGGCAGGGGTATAGCTAATTACCGTAGAACACCTGCATATAAGGAGTGATAGGGAGGTGCTTCAGTGGGACCTCAACTGCTAATCCGCCTTCGGACCGTCGAATCCTAGGGGAGAAGAGGTTCGTTCAGTAAATAAGTACGTACCTCACAACCCCATCATTCGTCGTCACAAGGATCTATCCTGTCCTTCCTTGTCTCTGTCCAGGTGGTCACAACTTTTTGGTCGTCCGACTGCTCTAGTTATTTGCCCCAACAACTCTCGATCCTGTTTCTGACTCTTTTTTCCCTCTATACAGATTTTAAGAAAGGGACACTTCCTTCAGCATATATTCTCAGGATAACATAAGCTCATCATATCGAGGGTCGCCACCCGTACTTTTGTCCACGGATGCACGCCCCAGCTCTCGAATAAACCACCTCTACCTACACCTACTTACGTCTACTACATTTCTCCTTGATATATACCAATCGCATACCATGAACGGCCATTTCTCTGCCGTCGGCGAGGCGCCGGGGGCTGGAAGCTATGAGCACGGCGTCCAGGTTATTGACGAGGATAAGGAGTTCAAGTATGTACTGTACAGCTGTCGAGTTGTTCCCCCGCCACTTTGTCCGTCATGATGTCTACAGTACTAACTAACCCTACTACACTACAGCACCCACCTCAATGAGTATCTCAACGTTACTGATGTTGCTGCCTCTGGCTTCAATTACCATCTTATCTCCGTCTTCGGCTCCCAGTCGACCGGAAAGTCGACCCTCCTGAACAACCTCTTCGGCACCGACTTTTCCGTCATGTCAGAAACCGAGCGTCGACAAACCACGAAGGGTATCTGGATGTCTAAGAACAAGCGCGAGACGAGCGCAGGCACAAAGATGTCCGACAACATCCTTGTCATGGATGTTGAGGGTACCGATGGTCGAGAGCGCGGTGAGGACCAGGACTTTGAGCGCAAAAGTGCCCTGTTTGCGCTGGCCACCAGCGAGGTCTTGATCGTCAACATTTGGGAGCACCAGGTTGGTTTGTACCAGGGTGCGAACATGGGACTTCTCAAGACCGTTTTCGAGGTCAACCTGCAGCTGTTCCTCAAGGACAAGCAGTAAGCCAAGCTCTACGGTAACCCATTGCTTGCGCGATTACTAACTCTACCTAGGTCAACCCCTAGATCTCTACTATTCTTCGTCATTCGCGATCATCTTGGCACTACACCCCTGGGCAACCTCCGAACCACCCTGATTCAGGACCTGACTAAGATTTGGTCGTCCATCTCCAAGCCTCAGGGGCTCGAGGGTTCGCGCATCGAGGACTACTTTGACTTTGGCTTTGCTGCCCTGCCTCACAAGATCCTTCAGGCTGATAAGTTCACCGAGGAGGTCCAGAAGCTTGGATCGCGGTTCACCGCTGGACACCGACACGGCAAACCTGGTCTGCACGGTGACCAAGAGCTCGAGGGTGGTCTCTTCCTCCCCGAGTATCACCGACGAATTCCTGCCGATGGTTTCTCCGTTTATGCTGAGGGCATTTGGGACCAGATTGTGAACAACAAGGACCTGGATTTGCCTACCCAACAGGAGCTTCTGGCTCAGTTCCGTTGCGACGAGATTTCTCGAGAAGTTCTGATTGACTTTGACGTCGTAGTCACGCCCCTTGAGGAGAAACAGAGCGAAGCTTCCAAGCTCGGTGTCCCAACCGTTCTGCCCGATCTTGGCCTGGCTGGTAACGATGCTCGCCAGAAGTGCATCAAGGCTTTCGAAGTGCAGGCAAGCCGATACCATAAGGGGGTCTACGCCCGCAAGCGACACGAGCTCGAGGGCAAGATTGATACTCGCCTGAAGGCACTCTACCAGGGTCAATTGGCCGCTGCCCACAAAGCCGGTGTGACTGCTTTTGGCGAGGCTGTTGCCAACAAGGTGAAGGCTGGGCAAAAGGCTGGTGGTAGCTACGAATTTGCTGAAATTGTCGCCAACGAAAAGCGAAAGACACTGGACATCTTTGGTGTTGAGGCTCAGAGCTTACTCATTGAAGGTGTCTCATGGACTAACTTCGAATCGCAGCTCAAGCTCTTTGAGAAGGAGCTTGACGAAGAGAGCGCTAAACTACGAAAAGAAGAAATGCGACGACTTGCGACCCGTGTCGAGCGCTGGGTCAGATCTCGACTTGGCGATGCCGTTGGTCTCGAGTTCAACAAGCTGGGCAGCGGCCGAGCCGGCGGTGGTGCTCCCGAAACCGGCGAGAAGCCTGACTCTGAGAAGGATCTCTGGGACAGAGTATGGAAAGTCTTCACGGGCATTGTCAAGGAAGCCGAGGTTCGATTTGCCGAGCGGGCTAAGAGCTTCGACGCTACTCAGGAGGAGGTTGAGATCGGCACATGGCGATTGCGCCGAAAGAGCTGGAATGCCCTTCGAGAAAAGATTGAGGAAGAGGTCATGGAGGGCAATATTCTGCTGAAGCTTCGAGAGAACTTTGAAGATAAGTTCCGATACGACGAGGCTGGTGTACCCAGGATATGGCGTCCCAGTGACGATATTGAGGGTATTTACACCAAGGCGCGAGAGTCTACTCTCACCCTTGTTCCTCTTCTCTCAAGATTCCGACTGTCGGAGACATATGGCCCTCCTGACTTGCCAGGCTTCGTTGGACCTCAGCCCAACGGTGTCCAGGCTAGTGATGAGGAGGACCTCACACCGATTGGAGGTATCGACGAAGAGGATGGCAAGAGCCTCGAGGAGGAGATGACGGTGCTCAGCGAGGGCAAGCGCCAGGACCTTGTTGTACGATTCAAGAAGACTGCTGATGGAGTTTATGTCGAAGCTAAGCGAGGTGCCATTGGTGGGGTTGCTCAGGTTCCTTGGTACTTTTATGGTTTACTCCTTGCCCTTGGCTGGAACGAGATATTGACTGGTAAGTTTTATCCAGCTATGATTGGCCTTTGTGCTTTGACTAACAAACGGCGTTTCAGTTCTGCGAAACCCCTTCCTTTGCCTCCTCATCCTGGTCATCGCCGGAGGTACATATGTTGCATACACACTTAACCTCCTCGGTCCTATGCTCTCAATGGGCAATGCTGCTATGACCCAGGGTGTCGAGATTGCGAAGCAGCAGCTCCGCGACTTTATTGCCAACTCCGATACAGCACGCCAGGCTGTTGGCATGCCTGCGCGCGAGGACAGCGATAACATTAGCATGGATACTTTGGATAGTCGGGGCAAGAAGGCCAACACGACTTCCACAGAGAAGGATGACATTGACAACATTTAATGTATAGGGGTTGTGTATGAGTCTGAGCAGTGGCGCCGGGCCTTGTCGAGTATGATTAGCGAACAGGATATAATGTCTACTGTAAAAATAAAAGGAGAATTTGTTCGATTCACGCCCAAGTGATATCCAAAATTGACTGTTTCAATAAATTCGTTCCCAAGTAGATTATAGGGGTATCTAGAATGCTTCCAAGCCAGTCGACGTACCAAACCAATTGCCCAACTCCGATGACTCCTTATCCTTGTCCCCCGAGGTGAAGTAATCAGTGAGCCTACCCGTCTCACCGTCATCCTCAAGTGGCCACTCAACCTTGACACCATTTCCCTTGGCCTCAAGCATGTCCTTTGCTGTCCCCCAGCTGAACCGACACTCCGGTCCCCATCCGAACACAGGATGCATGTTGCCCTTCATCCATCCAACGCAGCGTCCGTCAGATGGATATCCTGAGCCCCATGCCATACCCTCACCATCCTTCTCGTCTTCATCTGCCCTCACTTCAAAGAGAACTTCGAGCGCGGCATCACGAGTGACCTTTGCGCATACCGATGCAGCACTGACGCAGGCGTACAAACTATCGGCCTTCTTGGCAACCGTGATTTTGGCTGTGGGAAACACGCGCTGCAGCTTTGCTTGATATGCTGCTGGTTGGCCAATTGTATCAACGTAAATCTCCTGGATGTTTACGCCAAGCGCATACACAGCTTTTATAAGATCGACTGTAGCGTCCATAGCCTGTGCATTGAGGTTGTACGCATTCGTAGGTCGGTACATGTTCGCGCCGATATCTCTAGCCGATAGTGAAGCCGTTGCCCAGCCACAAGAGTCGTGGAGATCCGAGCCAGGTGTGCAAAGTGTGCGCATAAGATCTGAGCGAACAGCAGGTGTGAGGACCTTGGAATCGTCAAAGTGATGCTTCTCGCGAAGTAGAGAATCAGAGAGATCTATCGGGAGGAAGAAGACGCCGTAGACCATGGGGCCGAGAACAGGACCACGTCCGGCTTCGTCGACACCGAGACAGCATGGAGTTGCTGAGGAGGGATCGGAAAGGTTGCTGGGGAGTAGAGAAGGGGGGACGGCGGAGAAGTGGTTGAATGACGAGCCTGAGAGGAGGGCTTCGCCATGGACTGAGGGTGGGATATAAGTTGTTGAGGAGCGGGTGGCTGTCTCGGGGACATCTTCGGCTGGTGAATCCGTCATTATGAGATATTTTATGGTAAAAGTTATAGTTTATTATGCTGTAAGTTGAGTTCTGGGAACAGATTCGTCAATTGATCGTTTTGATGCCTCTGGTTGTCATGGAAGTTGAAGTAAAGAGAAAGTTAGTGGTAAGAGTTCCAGGAGACGCGTCTAGACGCGTTAAGCACCCGAGCCCCATATTTTATATAGTGCCACTGAACTATACCTACAGGCACTTGACCATCACAGCCAACCTAAAGGAAGGTATGGCAAGCTCCACGGTGTAAGTCATGGGAGATATACGATTGGCTTGGCCTGATTTATGTCAGTTTATGCGAGTAACCTAGAATTGTATTTGATTTTCTTGGAGTCATGTCATCTAATATTGGCGTTGATGCCCGTTGAAGGCAAGTAAACAAGCCACTGCACGCACTTATACGACGCCACGATAAGTCAAGCCACATGCAGTGGCAAACTGAAAGTATCAAGTCAATCACCTCAAAGATGGACATAACAGATTGATTGAGCTCCTGACTGAGTATGGATCAATAAAACATGAATAATTTATCTACGGCAAAGCTCTTCCCTCAATATAACCTCCGCATATTAAGGACCGAGCAGATTATAGCCTACCATGCTGAAGGATACCTAAGCCCACTGTGCCCATGCAAGATTTACTGGTCAAATCAACTGTGACCCTCTAACACCCCCCCAGCTCCAGGCGGGGACCACTCGATTCCAATTACTTGGGCGCGCCGCTTAAAAGTCACCACCAAACAACATTCACAACCGCGTCACCAGGCGCGTCTTTGTTTCCAATTCTCATTATATCCCACCCATACATTTCGACGTCGCGATAAGAGAATCCTTTTCGGAAGAAGGAGACATAGCATACGTTCAGGTGAAAAACAAACAAAATGGCACCTCGAGGCGCAAGGCGCAGTGAAGTTGCTGAACCGCAGGCCATTTACAAGCTCGGCGAGCGTGGCCGGTAAGTTCATGTTGCGCGTTTGAAGCGCAAAAGTATACCGTTACCTATGTTTATGCAGGGTCTAATTTCTCCTGTAGCAAAACTGGTGTCGAGTTGATAGACACAGGTAATCGCGACGAATATGGCATGCAACCTTTGGACGACCTTCTTTCTTCTCCAGAAAAAGAAACCGGATCTGATCAAAGATACGATGACGAGGATGAGGGGCCAAATAACGACCAATACGAGAGCGGAGACGATGAGGACGAAGATGGCAGTGAAGATATGGACATTGAAACAAGTGCGAGCGCAAAGGCCTACAACCATAAGATGCATTGACTGACACCATTCCAGTTCCTGGGCCGGGACCTCAGACTGTGCTTAGGGGGAAAATGCAGTATCCCATCCCTCGAAGTCGATCGCCCGTGAAGACTACATTAATGTCTTCCCCTCGACGAAATCCGAACCTCGAACATCTCTCCTCACCCACCCGCGCACCCTATTCCAACGATCGCGACGCTACTGTGACCCGGAAAATCGATTTTGGAGCAAAACCCTCTTTGCGCGGGAAAGCTACGGCGAATGGAGTCAATGGCGGCACTCACGACGAGGAGGACGCCGATGAAACGGAAGATGCGCCTGAGGCCAGTGAAGAGGGCGACGTTGCGGATGACATGGACCTTCTCGATAAGTCTCTTGAATTGGTTGACGACCTGACGAGGCACTCTTCAGAGCACGAGTCAGAACAGGAGTCAGAGCCTGAGCCGGAGCCTGTTAAGACCAACAAAGCATCAGCCAAAGACAAGTCACAACGAGCAGAACCAGAACCCAGAAAGCCAGGGAAACGAGGAAGACCAGCGAAGGCCAAACCAGTCGAAGAAGAGCCCGTGGAGGAGGAGCCTGTTGAAGAAGAGCCTCAAGAGATCCAAGAGCCAGGCAAGGGCCGAAGGGGACGGAAACCGAAGACCGCTGGTCAACCTAAGAAGTCAGCTGCTCCCGAATCACGGAAGCGACCCGCGCCAGAGGAACCAGAAGAGGCCGAGGAGCATGAAGAGCCAGACAACGAAGCCTCAGATCCCGAACCTGAACCTGAAGAATCCCCCAAACATGCCAAGAGACCGCGAACTGAAGCTTCGAAACCCTCAAAACCAGCCAAGTCAGCGCCAGCAGCCGAGTCAAAACCCAGAGGGAGACCGGGACGAAAACCTAAAGCACAGACCGCCGGCGATGTTGGAGATACATCAATTGCAGCGATTCAACATAGACCTCCGATGCCCAAGAAGCGCGGTCTGGTCTCTGTTCGTCATAACCCCGATGAAGTCAAGACGACGAGATCTGGGAGACACTCATTCAGACCACTGAATTGGTGGGCAGGCGACAAGGTGGTTCAAGAGGAGGAGGAATTTAAGGACGTATCCGGCCGTGATCGCTTTGTGTTGTCAACTATTAAAGAAATCATCCGTGCGCCTCAAGAAGAGCCGCCTGCAAAGCCTAGGACAAAAGCTCGTGGAAGGGCGAAATCCAAACCTGTGCGAGAAGTTGAAGTGGTTGAGCCTGAAGAGTGGGAGCTGAATCCTGGTGTTGTCAACGCTGAGGTCATCTTGTGGGAGCCTGAGCACGAGACGAATCCTCCTGGAGACGAAGAACCAGTCGAGGTTATGGAGGATCGGGTCGCTATATCGGGTGAAGCTATTCAGACCCGTGTTGTTCAAAATGTGTCTTTCCGCATGGCCAAGACACTCACTACCCCTTTCATGGGTGCGGGTGTTGTTGATCTACCTGCTGGGTCTGAGAAGAGGCCAAAGAACTCGCGAAAGATGCACATGGTCTTCTTTGTACATACTGGAAAGGTCCTTGTCACGGTTAACGAGGCTTCATTTCGACTCAGCGCTGGAGGCATGTGGTTTGTTCCCAGAGGTATGTCAACTTCCCCCCCTCTTTTTGAATCTGCTGAGTGACTAACTGCGTGGATTAGGAAACTATTACAGCATAACCAACGACTACGATACAGATTCTCGCATATTCTTCACTCAAGGATGTGAAATATCAGCTCAACCAGCAGAACCCGATCAATCACAAATGTCCATGATGGCTTAGGAGTAATTAATATAGTGAAGGCTGTGGGATGTCAATGGTGAACTGTGTCACTTTGTTTGGTCATGGCACAGATGACGAGTGTACTTTTTTTTTTAAGCAGCTGTTTACTTGGGAGCATCCTTGGAAGAAAAAGCATGAATACCGGGGTTCATGATGTCGGATTTGCCTTGAAGGAGACGCCCGTTGACCGGCTTCATGATTTATGTTCGGTTAGGGGCTTGTTTAGTTGTATACCATTCATGACAGATGAAATTTCAATTTTACTGCAAGATTCTTGTAACAATACCTGAAATGCAATACCACTGCTGGCCTATTATGAGATGATAAGTATTGTTCATAAGCACCTTTCCGAGTCTCAGAAAATTCTAGTAGACTTAAATAGATCTCAGATGTTCTTGTTCTGATATAGTATGACAATAGTTAGAGAGGAGTCATCCTTAATCAAGATAATCCTTCCCAAGCATATGCAACCCAGGATTAAAACTCCTCGCTAAGAAGCTTCTTCAAAGTGGTCATTTCCTTATCCCATTTAGTGATCTTGGCTTGGCTATCTTCCAACTTGCGGAGCAAGAAGTTAATACGTCCTGCTGTCTCTGCTGTCTGACGAGGCAAGCTGCCCAGAAGAGCCAATTCGTTTTCAACCTTCTCGATTGAGCGAGCTTCGGCCTTGGACGAATCGTTGAGAACATCGTAGTCCATCTTGGCTCTAAGGACACGGTCCTGTAGAAGGACCGAAAAGGCAGCTTGGTGCAGAGGCTTGCTAGCTGTGATTGTCATGGGTCGGCCCTGGTGCGTCTTAACAGCGATGAGCTCGGCGCTGACAAGGCTATCAATGGCAGCATCGGCATTTGAGGCAGCCGCGGGTGCTGCAGAGGAGAATGGCGCCGAGAGTGTGACTTCGTTATAACGTAGGTTGGGGGTTTGAGCAAGCGACTTGATAAGATGCCAAGCCTGTTGAGAAGAGAATTTCTTGTCCTCAATCTCTGAAGACTTGCCAAGAAGGTAGATACGAACAATGTCAGTAGCTGTCTCGGAAACGATCTCTTCCATAGCTTGTTTGGGAGATTGCCCAGTTCGTAGGCGCCGGGCGAGGAACTCCAAATCTGTGAGACGGCCACCAAGAGTGTCGATACACTGGTCAAGCTCAAACATGTTTGGGCGTGGGATAGGTGATTTTTCAGTGTCTTCATCCCCTTGCTCCTTTCGTGCTTTCTCGTCAGCGGCGAGTTGATCCTTGAGCCGGCTAAGAACAAAGTTCTTTGCTACCTGGGGCGCTAAATCACCAAGGGAAACAGTACGGAAGAGTCGGTCAGGTAGTGCTTTATCTAGGGGTTTCGAGTAGGCCGAGTCAGTGGTGAGGAAAATAACATGGGCGACGTTGTTTTGCACGATAGTCGCTGCCCATTCAGCTATCTTGTCGTAGATGATGCTGTTTTCCTCGCCCTTGTGGAGGAAGTTATCGATGACGACAACAGGTCTACGCTCAGGATGAGCTTCCAGCCAGGCATCCTCGGACAGCTTGTAGTCGCTATCCTTTTTGTTACGCGAGCTAACGGCAACGTCTTTGAGGGCACCGGTCGTAGTCTGCATGATCTTGGTCAACTGAGACTCGAGAGTTTCCGAGAAGCCAGCTTTGACGCCAGTAGTGCTCTGAACAGCAAGATCGATCATGCTGCTCATACTATTGGCCCATGAGAAGACAGGACGATAGCCAACGGCTGTAGCAAGACGTTTAATAGTGCCCGCCTCGCCCCTAGCCTCGACAATGCGTCTGCAGTCGATCTTGAGCACGTTCTTTCGGCCTTCCAAAGCTTGATCCATGACCATCTCAACCTTTCCCGAGCCCTTGGGTCCAGTAACAACGATGAATGTGTCAGATGTTTCATCAAGCCAGCCTTGCACTTTGTCAATTGCATCTCGTCGGTGATTCCAGACTTCCTCAAGGCCATCTCCTCCTTTGGGTTTGGTTGATAAGCCAAAGTTGCCAGACTGTTTCTTGAACCATTTGTAAATTCGAGAATCCTTGAACTCTAGAGAATGCTGAATATGAAGCTTGATGAAGAATTCCCGGATAGGGTCGAAAATCAGAACCGAAAGACCAGCTACAAGAGCAGCAAAGACGGGTATCACAATACGTGGATGGTTTGTCAACCAATTCCATATACTATGCGCCTTGACACGTTTCTCGAAGGACAGGCGGAGCTTAGTTCCATTCTTGCCACCTCCCAAGACCTCGTTGACAATAAACCCATGCATACAGTTGCGAGCCATAATTGCGTCTCTTGTTACAGGAAACATGACATTGGCATATCGTGGCGTGACCTTTGAGTCGGTTGGCTGTGGTATAATGTCTGCGATTTTTCCATATTTACGGAACAGAGAGTACAGCGTCTCTTCGGGGAGCTCCTCAGGGGTGGTACCGGGAGTTGGAGGAACAAATTCGATTTTGATGAAGCTGGTAGGGTATCTGTACAGGTCTTCTAACCATGGCGTGCCCTGTACGAGACGGGCGTTGACAGGACGGAAGATGGAGAACCAAGGTTTTATGGGCTTTTCTTTCAGTCGACTTGCTAATTGAGCTGATAGATGAACGGAGTCAGTAAATGTGTAAGGTGAGTTCCAGTAGGGCAAAATGTACCTTCAATTTCGGCAGGGTCTATGTTGGAGTCATGCATGAATTTGACATATGCCCCTCCATCCTTGAGCCGTGGTAAGATTTCAGTCACTTTTATTGGTAGGTCTTCTGGAATGGCTGTCTTCACAAGGCGAATTGGGTCTAGAATGCCTAAAGAGGATGATTCGAATCGCCTGAGTAAATCCGATACGTCGTTGTCCGACTTCCAAGGACGCATGAGAACGCTGCTGAGTTTGAGAGGAAAGATATCTGAGTTCCATGTCAGCTGACAAGCAGGCGATGGCTCGTTTATAAGGAGACTCACTATCGAAAAAGAGAATGGCTTCATTGGATTGTGTAGTGATGTGACCACTCTTGTCAGCACCTTCTTCGGGTGCAATTGGGGGAACCGCATCCTCGGGGTTGACGACTGTGCTCTCCCACACACGGCTAACGGGTCGGTTTATCGCATTTTGGCCGAGCCGTTGTCGAAGAGAAGCTGCTGCGAAGCCACATCCGAGGGATCTTGATGATATGAGGGGCCGGCGGGCTGCGAAAAGTGCCGCCGTCGCAAGACCTCGGCTTGGAATCATGATGCTTCGATCCCAACAGCGCGCATACTGCAACAAGTCACGGTTGGGAGAGTGGGAGAATTCTCAAGTTCGTGAAGAGATCAAGTTTGTTAATTAGGGTAGAGAATTGTTGGCAGGAAGGGCTAGCTTGGAGCTGTCGCATTGCAGCTAGCTTCCTCCAATGAGGTCATAAGCTTAGAATGGCAGTCGAGTCTCGGCCTGGACTGCCTTGAGATGAAGAGCTACTATGAAACACGATGTATGTCTAACAATGAATTATTATCACTATTCTCTGACATTTAATCTAAAATTTACTTATACTATTGTGATGAAAATATATACACATACCTCAAAAGAAGTATTTGTTTCCTTTCTGCCCAGCAGCTGAAATACCTACCCATGTGACGATCAACCCCACCAAGCAATTTATGATCCGATCCATGATATAGAGAGATCACGATGATGCTTCAATTACCTCACAAAACTCGCTAAGGAAGAACTCTATTTAATTCTGCATATGTCAGAAAGACTACGAGAGTGACTGTTTAGAGCTTCCTGTTCGTAGTAGTCTTTGTGAAACCCCCATCACAAGACAGTCGGTAGCTAGGTAGAGAAACACATGAAACCCGGTTATCAGGACAGACATCAAACCCTTCACACGTCCATATGTTAGATCACAGCATAATAGTTAGGCCCAGAAAACGGTATACTACGGCTTAGAATATCACATTGATTCTTATTCTAGAAGAATTACGACATGATAACTCTGAACTCCCTTCTTGAGCGGAACGCCTCGGGAATACGGCAGATCTATTTTTCCTCGGCATCCCTCCCAGCGCATCTCATCACCCAAATCTCCAATATCCAGAACAATGTGCGCTCCACCAAGACTCAAGTCAGATTATATCGCTTCAACAACTTCAATTAGACAGTCGATTCTCTATTCATCAAGATTCAGGCTTCAACCGCGCCATTCCCTTGTGACATCGATACTTTCCCTTCCATCTCCATCAAATTCCGAGCTTTTTCGCATCAACCATCACGAGAGACTGAAACGAGATATTCAGTTGAATCTACCACTTATAAAACGTCGCAATGGGTTGGTTATGGTCTTCAACACCTTCCAGCGAGGATAAGTCAGCTGTGCCAGTCACGGAGACACCTCCTGTAACATCAACAACCACAACCACAACTTCAGATCCTTCAACATCAGCCCCATCCAACTCAAATACTGATCCCGAAATCCAAAAGTTCATCGACCTATTTGAAGCTGAGAAGAACGCCAAACCCTCCACAACAGAAGACCAACAACAACAAACCTCCTCATCTTCCAAAATACCATCATGGCTCTCTCTCAAGAAATCCACGCGCTCATCCGCCCCTACGCCCGCCGATATTCCTCCCCGCGACGCTCTCTCCGAAGCCCTGCTCCCTACAGACATGTCCTGTCGTCAGGCCTTCGACCAAGCATGGGCATGCAACTCGATGGGTGGACAATTCAATGCCGTGTATCGCTACGGTGAGATGAGGTCATGCAGTGAGCATTGGGATGACTTCTGGTTCTGCATGCGTACCAAGAGTTACTCTCCTGAGATGCGGGAGAAGGCTATCAGGGATTATTATCGTGCGAAAGAGTTCACAAAGTACGGCCCCGGGAAACCGAGTAGTGAAGATGTCTGGGAGAGTAGAGAGGACAAGGTACCAGAAGGGACAGTATTTAATGAGCCTGTTGAGCCACGAAATTGATCAACTTACTCTTGTATTAATAGAAAAGCTCCCAGTATCTCAAACAGGATCTGTTATTATCCTCGAGCGGCTGCCAGAGGTTGCTACCTTTTCCTGAGAATGTGGTTCGAATCTTCCAGACCATTCAAAGACTTCGCTACAGCGTGTTGTCAACACAACAATGATACTTATGATAGATAGGTGCCGGCAACATGTTAATACCTCTTCGTATTTATGTCGAAATACGTTCTTCAGATCCTTCTTGGACGTATTCACGTGAGCCCAGACATCATCATATCCAACTTAGTCATGAAACTAATCAGCTTCATGACGAGGACCAATAATCGAATGGCAACACTAAGGTTCTGATGACCAAGACTGTATAATAGGCGAGTGCTGTATCAATCACAAGCAATGATAAACATATCACAAAGGCAAGAGGCAAAGTAGTTATTGTGAATATCTTGATTCATCGATTCATTAAAATACATTGGGTAAAAACCACCGAGCTTTTTCATAACCGTGAAAGTCGCAAAAACAAAACAGAAAATCTAATCTCATCATATCATCCCATGAGACCCCTAGCCTCCGCATTGTATCATTGGACACATGACAACTCTAGAAGTCGAGACTGATGTTGTTGGGGTATCAAAGAATTTAGTCGACCTCCTCGACGGTGGGACCATCGTCACCACCAGCACCGGGAGCACCACCAGGGCCGCCAGCACCAGGGAAGCCGCCGGGACCACCGGGCATGCCGCCAGGAGCACCCTCACCACCAGCCCCGTAGAACTTCATCATGATGGGGTTGGCCTTGCCCTCAAGCTCCTTCTGGTGCTCCTCGTACTCCTCACGAGTAGCCTGCTGGTTATCGTCGAGCCACTGGACGACCTTGTCGATCTCGGCAGTGAGAGTCTCCTTGTCACTGGCCTCGATCTTCTCCTCGACCTTGGGGTCGGAGAGGGTGTTGCGGAGAGAGTAAGCATAAGACTCAAGACCGTTCTTGGCAGCAACACGCTTGCCCTCGGCCTCATCCTCCTCCTTGTACTTCTCAGCGTCGTTAAGCATGCGCTCGATCTCCTCCTTGGACAGGCGGCCCTTGTCATTGGTAATGACAATCTTGTTGGACTTGCCAGTGCCCTTCTCGACGGCGGAGACGTTCATGATACCGTTGGCATCAAGATCGAAGGTGACCTCAATCTGGGGAACACCACGGGGGGCAGGGGGGATACCAGTGAGCTCGAACTTGCCCATAAGGTTGTTGTCCTTGGTGCGTTGACGCTCACCCTCGTAGACCTGGATAAGAACACCAGGCTGGTTGTCGGAGAAGGTGGAGAAGACCTCGGACTTCTTGGTGGGGATGGTGGTGTTGCGGGGGATGAGCTTGGTCATCATACCACCAGCGGTCTCGATACCGAGAGAGAGGGGCGCAACATCGAGAAGCAGAATCTCGTTGGTAGCCTTGCTGGAGGTGTCACCGGAGAGAATCGCAGCCTGGACGGCGGCACCGTAGGCAACAGCCTCATCAGGGTTGATGGACTTGTTGGGCTCCTTTCCGTTAAAGTAGTCGGTGATGAGCTTCTGGACACGGGGGATACGGGTAGAGCCACCGACGAGGACGATCTCGTGGACGAGGGACTTGTCGATCTTAGCGTCGGTAAGGACACGGTCGACGGGCTGGATAGTGGATCGGAAGAGATCCTGGCAGAGCTCCTCGAAACGAGCACGGGTGATGGAGGTGTAGAAGTCGATACCCTCGAAGAGAGAGTCGATCTCGATGGAGGTCTGAGCAGAAGAAGAAAGGGTTCGCTTGGCACGCTCGCAAGCAGTTCGGAGACGTCGCAGAGCGCGGACGTTGGTGCTAAGATCCTTCTGTAGAATGAGTTAGTATAAGTTCTTGAAGATTTGGTCATCGGCAAGGGTGCGATGTGGGGTATTTGAGAGTGTCTTCTAAGTTTATGGAGAATTTATGATGGAGGGGTCGAGTTTTGACAACCTCATCAAAAATCGCCAAAACTCATGATATGTTTTGAGGGGAAAGGAAATGGCAATGAAGAGGAAGACTATCGTACCTTGTGCTTTCGCTTGAATTCGTTTACGAAGTGGTTGACCAGACGGTTGTCGAAGTCCTCACCACCCAAGTGAGTGTCACCAGCGGTAGACTTGACCTCGAAGATACCCTCCTCAATGGTAAGGAGAGAAACATCGAAAGTACCACCACCAAGATCGAAGATGAGGACGTTGCGCTCGCCCTCGACCTTCTTGTCAAGACCGTAGGCAATGGCGGCAGCAGTAGGCTCGTTGATGATTCGGAGAACGTTGAGACCGGCGATGAGACCAGCATCCTTGGTAGCTTGACGCTGAGAATCGTTGAAGTAGGCGGGGACAGTAACAACAGCGTTGTTGACAGTCTCGCCGAGATAAGACTCGGCGGTCTCACGCATCTTGGTGAGGATCATGGCGGAGATCTCCTCGGGGGTGAAGGTCTTGGTCTCGCCCTTGAACTCAACCTCGATGTTGGGCTTACCACCCTTGTCGACGATCTTGAAGGGGAAGTGCTTCATGTCGGCCTGGACCTCAGGATCGGCGAACTTGCGACCGATCAATCGCTTGGCGTCGAAGACAGTGTTCTGGGGGTTCATGGCGACTTGGTTCTTGGCGGCATCACCAATCAGACGCTCGGTGTCGGTGAAACCGACGAATGAGGGGGTAGTTCGGTTACCCTGGTCGTTGGCGATGATATCACATCTGGGGAAAGAGTTAGTGTCATACTCCTAATGCAACTCATAATGGTTTTTTGATCTAAAACTTACCGGTCCTCACGGAAGATACCCACGCAAGAGTACGTGGTACCCAAATCGATACCGACGGCGGGAGCCATTTTGTGTGATGTGTGTGAGGTTGTGTGTAGAATGCGTAAAGATTATGTCGTAGAGTAGGAAGAAAAAGGAAAAGAAAATCGCAGTTGCTTCAATGGAGGATCGCGGTTATTTGAAGACTTTTGAGAGGGTATTTGAGTGTGATGATGTTGTGAGAAGAAAGACAGAACAGAGCGAGTTGAGCAAAAGGATCTAAATAAAGGCGGGTGCCAAGGTTCGATGCGGTTCTGCGCTGTTCCAAAGGAGCCCACTTTGGAGAGCTTCTCTGGTGTTGCAGGGGGGTCTACCACTTTCTGGGCGCTGCTAGGCGTTGCTGGGGGGCGTGCTTTGGAGGGGGCGAGGGGTCTGAAGAAGCGTCTAGCAGCTGCGTGCACCTGGCAGACAGGCAGATCTGGGTTCGCCCCACTAAAAAAACTGCGTCTCCCAAACGATGCGCAACCTGAGATGGATCTTTGATTGCTTCTGGCTGATTCCTGATGAGGTATCAACACACAAGACCTCATCGTGTTTATTCCCGTAGCTTCCGTCTCTTCTCTCCAGATCTCACAGCTTCTCCTGGTACCCAGTGTCTTGTGCCTGATGCCCTGTGCTCTCATCTTACTGATGTCATGTCCTCATAAACTTTTTGCTTCCCAAATCTTCCAGCGCGGGGCATCCGGGCAGGGATTAGAGCTTCATGTCCTGACTACATTCCTTGCAGTGCAAGCATCACCTAGACAGCCGTACTGACTACTTTGCCCCACCAATCGACCTCATGTTGGACGGGTAGCTCCCTCTTCGTGCCCCTCCTCAGACGGCGCTCCCTCATCTTCTGTCGCTCTTCTCTCTCTGGGGTTTAGCACTGCGAAAACTCTAGGTTGCCTCTTCATTATAGAGCGTCATAACGGGATCCGGATAATTTTGTGGCAATCAATGGGAAAATTCTGATAATCGAGACTTTGGCAAAGTCGGTTTATTGAGATTTGCTCCGAAAGAATCAAGAATGCGCCTGTCGTCCAGCCAGAGGTCTTTGATGCCTGGTTATGGTATCCAACAGACAGCGTATGCCCATGTGTTGGCTACTGCTACTTGAGTTGCTTCAACTGATTGGAAGCGTGTTATTCGTGATGCAGCAGGCCTGTTTTCCTGCTTGGTGATGCTTCAATAGTGGTCCACGTATCTACAGTAGTATCATTCATTATCTTATCACAATGCCATGGCCATTAATTGAATACATCAATCGCATGGCGTTTCTCAGTCAGATATCCGCCTCCCAGGCATGTAGAGTGACCAAATGCTTACTGCGCGATTCATCATCCCCAACAACCCTGCCTGTATCTCGATCGTAGTCTATCAGGCCGAAATCGATATGACCTTGTACCCAACCAGCCAATGTTGAAGCTCAATTGCTCGCCGTATGTCGATAACCGTGATGAAAGCATATGACCTTCAC
Source organism: Fusarium oxysporum Fo47 (assembly GCF_013085055.1). Classification (NCBI taxonomy): domain Eukaryota; kingdom Fungi; phylum Ascomycota; class Sordariomycetes; order Hypocreales; family Nectriaceae; genus Fusarium; species Fusarium oxysporum. Next base: position 2,206,116 of record NC_072840.1, on the reverse strand, counting down.
GCAGTTGACCCCATTATTTTTCTCCGGGTGGATCCAAATCTCCAAACTCTTCCTTTGTTGTCTTTCGTTTCCTTTGCCTCCATCTTTTCAACGAACTGACTTTGTTTTCCTAGCGCTTCCACGGCTCTCTGCGCATCCACTTGGGCTCACAAGACCCCAGGGCTGAGGCGTGGCGTAGGAATTCAAGGGGCCTCTCTGCCCAGTTAGCTGTTTATCTGGCAATGTTGGTTGTCAGGCAACTGGTAGAACCCCTGAGGCCCATTTCAAGCTAGCATGTGTAATCAGTCTCGTCGTTGGGCTTTGGGTTTCACAGCGGCAGCCTCATCAAGGCACCGACTGTACCTTACAGCTTAGGTACAGCTGGTAGACAGGTAGCTCAGAGCACAACAGCTCATCCTGACAGGGCAATCGTGGTGCCAATCGTTGTTTACACTGGCCTCGTTTCGATATCTTCCTCATTCTTCTTCCTTCTCTATGGGGCAGTTGCCTCTCGGCTTCTGTTCTCGCTTGGAGGCGACCCCGAACAATTGGATCGTATGTGGGGTTCCATGTCGTGATTAGCTCCATCTAGAAACCGGCTTGTCTGTGGTTGCATGGTTGCATGGATCCACGCTTCCTGACTTGCGTTTACCCTGGAGCTTCCAACACCCGTTTTGGGACATTTAGACAGCATTATGATGAATGATATCCTCAAGTCTACTGATTTTTCTGTGATAGATCAAGATTGGACTAATGGGTTTTCGAATTTGTGCTGTGATATTCGGTACAACTCTTTTTGCAAATGTTGCTTCAGGCGAGACCTGTCGCCGGATATTTGATATGACGCTTCAGCCGTGATAATTTTAGACACATGATTTTGTTCACAGTCTATTACTCAGCGTCAAGGAACGGCAAAACTGAACCGAATCTAGGGATATAAGCTCAAGGCATTCACTAAGAGTCAACTTGATATTGTAAACTGCCATCAAGCCCGTTATCCGCTGCATCGGAAGCAACCACGCATTGGAACAGTTATGACATATGTAATGCAACTGGTATAAGTCTCGAAAGCTCTATTCTAAATATACACTATCCCCACACGTCGAGATCCGTCTGAACGCATGGGCTTCCCGTCCCCTGTCGGTATTTGCTAGAAGTGCCCAATGGAGGTAGAGCTCATGTGAGACTATAGACTAAGGTATCTATGTGGTTCTTCTCGTCTATTCACTTCGCTTATATTCAAGGCCAGGCTATTGCCTTGCGATGAACCCCGGCAGATCGTGTTCTTCGATCATCAGTATTGACTTATCCGCCATCCTTGAACTTGTCTCGGTTGCTGATCCACCCAAGAAACCATTCCATATCTTCTGCATTACGTTATCTGTACTCAACAACTTACTTCCTTTCAAAGCCTCCTCATCCTTTTCACCTACCACCAGCAGCACCTTCTTCGCAGCAGGGAAACCATCGACAACGTGCCACAAGCATCCAAACACCTGATCACTTTCCTGCTCCGCGTAGCCGAGCTCCGAGAGAACGCAGGCGAGATGCTTGACCCTGTGGGTGTCTTCACGTCGTAAGAAATACACCATTGCCGAGTTGAAACCGTAGATATCATATGCCTCTAGTTCACCTGCAAGATATACAGCGTCAAGGGCGAAATTGAACCAGACGCGCGGCGGTTCAGATACGGGCGTATCTGAAAGGAGCTTGGATATGCGCCAGCCAAAGGCAAGCTCATAATGCTGTAAGGCTAGATATCGCGCCTCGCGGTTGATGTGCAACAATACAGGCACCGATCTTCCATGCGACCGTTGATTCAACTCATAGAGTCTCTGATCAAGCCGCTCATCGCGTTGAAGACAGCAGACGACGATAATGCGGGGTTGAACGAGGCATGACCATATCCGTAGACGCAGCTCAGGCGGTAGTTGTGCGAATTGAGGAAATGCGGTGAGAGTGGATGACGAGTTGACTTGTGAGGAGAGACCATCGTCAAAAGTGCGAAACTCGAGCCAAAACGTTGGATTTGGGCTTTGCTCTTCCTCGGTATCGATATCGCTCATATTTATTATTGGTTACAAGGGTGTCGGTCAATTGGTTAAAAGAGGTGGACTTTACGATACGATATGAGCTGATTATAGAGGATATAAAAGAATGATAAAGCGAATGATCTGTGATGGTTAGTGGGGTGAAGAGAAGTGAAGAAAAGAGAGTGTTTTCCTGCAATATTCCTAGATTCAAGGTCAGGCGATTTATCTCCGCGAGCTTCCACTATCTCAGCGAATCACTGTTTGGTTTCAAATTGGATCCAGATACGCGCAAGCCGTTGGTGATTCGCGGATATGAACGACCACCTTCGTCCCTCGATTATTTCAAAGAAACTTGATTTTGGTACTCATTCATTCACAAGGCTCTTCGAAACTTATCCTCTTATATAATTTAGATTTATTCGATTACCTCCTGACCGAGAGTGATGCGGCTCGTGAACATCACTACCCCTTCACCAACGGCTACGGTAAAGAATCATAGTTGAGAGAAACCCGAGATACATTTTTGTATCCATAGACAATGTAAAAGCAATACGCGGCATGAAATAATTTAATAACATGAATCACGTTCTGGAATTGTATGCAAATACGACAGTGATGGCTCAAGACACTCAGAGGCATGGGCCTGAACGATGGTGATTAAGTCTAATCCAGTTCTATATTCATATAGGAAATTCTAAACGCTAAATTATATTCTAACCGTAGTATCTTCTACCCGTCTGAAGCTTCATCTCTCCATACCCCCAGGGGCTTATACCTGAGGGGAACCCTGCAAAGGTCTCGAGGCGTTGACGCTCTGATCAGAAGCTACAGCCTCTGACCATGTTCCACTGTGTGAGCTGTTAAGCCTATATGCATTCTTCTCGATCTTCAACTTTTCCTGGCCTCGTACCAGCTTGAGCAGATAAGAGCCCTTCACCACGATGTCCGTAGGACCATCCTCTCCAGGGGGGCCTTGTCCGAGCTTGACGTTTCCAATGAACCAAGTAATTGGGAATGCCTGACACTGAATCAGTTCCTATCCAAAATATGAAAAAATTCCAGAACTTACCAGTGCGACGGGAGGAGTAATGGCGACAAACGCCCAGACAACACCCATCTTGGCTTGATGAACAGCCTGTTCATTTGCTGCACCACCAGACGAAGAATGTACGCTGCTGAAGTCGCTATGAAAGTCGAACCCAGAAGTGTTGTTGAAGACTGTAGACATGATAGTCAAACCGATAGTACCGCCAAAAGGGATGGCAACTGCCATGAGTCCAATGACGGAGGCGCGCAAGTGTCGAAAAAGACCAATACCATGAAGTGGCGAAGCCATGAAACGCATACCACTACCGCAGCCAACAAGGGCCATCATTCCATAGATGACGCTCAGTCTGTTCGCGTAGATAGCCCATGCAAGAACGCCCAGACCGACAGCTTCGGTGAGCGTTCCCAGAAAGATACAGGGAAACGTCATGCGTGGCCACTTGTTGCACATGAAGGAGCAGATATAAACACCAGCTGTGAAGGTATTAATACGTAATTCAAGTCACAAACATCATATGAAACGAACCTCCAAGACCAGGGACAAAGTAGAGAAGTTGGACACCAGCCTTGTCAGAGTCGTAACCCTAAAGACCATTAGCAAGGCGTTCGTGTGTTGATTCGAATAAGACTTACCCTGACTGCAATAAAGTAGATGTTACAGAAATAGAGTACCTTGACAAGTCAGAAAGGGAACGACCAACGGCAAACGATAGTCTTACAGCATACATGCCAATTCCTGTGGCACACTCGCAATAAAAGAGAAGCCCGATATCACGATTTGAGATTAGTTCCCAAGGGAGCATTGCTCTTTGCCAGGGTAGCTTCTCGGCCATGGTATTTCCAGGGGAAAGGAGATACTCCCAGTAGCAGAAAACGCCAGCAAAGATGATACCAAGCACCAGAGGAACAATGACAGCGGGTGATGACCAAGAATATGTCGCGCCACCCCAAGTCAAAGCCAGAATAACGAGACCAAAGCCAAGGATGAAAAGAAGCTGGCCACCAAAATCAACAGTCTTGAGTCGGGCAACGAATTTCGTTCGTCGGCCAGTTTCAGCTGTCTCGTTGAGCTCAGGGATGGGTTGAGGACCGAGAAGCTCCTTGCGTAGGACAAAGAAGACTATGATCAGAGCGACGGCGGCAATAGGGAGGTTGATGGCAAAGCACCATCTCCAGTCGGCATTTGTGAGGTATCCTAAGCTGATGTTAGCTGTTATCAAAGAGTGAACATGGCTTCAAGTGGTCTTACCACCGATGACTGGGCCAAGTCCATACGAGACACCACCGACGAGTGAGAAAATAGCCCAATTCTTTGCATTTTCTTGCAAAGAAACTCTATCGGCAAGAATAGTGCGAACAACGACATTGAGGCCAGCCGCAGCAAGTCCTTGAAATCCACGACCCAGAAGCAGAACTGGGAAGGCATTTGTAGGGGCCCCAGTACACAGCGCACTACCAATGAGCATGAGGATAATGGCAGCATTGATAGAAGCGTTGCGGCCAAATACATCAGCCATTTGAGCCCAGAAAGGGATGAATGCTGCAGATGTGAGGTTGAACGCTGAGACGATCCAGTTGAGCTGTGAAATCTCCCCGAAGTCCGACGCAATCCACGGAAGAGCACTGGCGATGCTGTTTCAAAGTGTCAGTTTCATTCTGCAATTTTCGGGTCTTTCCATACATTGTCGAGTCGAGTGCTTGAAGGGCAAAGGGTGCCACTAGGCCGAGGATAATCTTCCATCGATATATCCTTGCAGCCTTCTTTTCTGATGTACATGCAACACATTTCCCGGACGAAGACTCATACGCTTCCATATGTCGACATTGTGGTTGTTGAGGTGCTTGCTTAGTAGCGTCAGATCCCGTTTCTTGCAATTCCATGGGCGCCTGGTTTGTTTGCGCCTGTTTACGCTGCTGATTGGCCTTAATGGCCTTTCGAGCCAACGAGATCATAGTGATATAGAAGATGCAAGAGGAGCCGATCGAGGGCCGTGCCAGTTAAAGGCTGAGGTATCGTTCACGGTCGAAGAGAATGAGTATTTGAGGAGATAAAATTATGATGTTCAACTTGAGATCGAGGCATGAAATCTGTTGATATTTATCCATCTTGGAGACACCCTGAACAATATTGGAATCTCCATAACTGCTAATCGTTCGCATTCTCTCCTATCTACACACGTTACAGCTTGCGTAGAGCGTGGGTCCAAAGGGCGAAGCATGCAACTCGCAAAGACAAGCAATCGAATGAGGTTTCCTATTCAAGAGGAATACGAGAAACCAAAACCAATAAGAAGTGTCAAAATGTTCCAACGCGGTGGGATTATTTGTCCGTAAGTTGATGCGAGATGAGGTTCGTAGGGCTGTGTTCGAACCGGGATGTAATCTCGAATGGCTAACTAGAAACGTTTAGTGCGTTGCTCGAATGGCTAACTCTTATGGGATATATTGTTCAACAATGTTATGCCGACTCACTTGGGCATCTCCATACGAGAGCTTCATAATGGATTTTGCTACTATAACTCAATTGTACGGGCTACGGTATATGATAAGTTATCGCACTCGGAAAAGAGAGCCATCAATCATTATGACTGGTTAGTTATGTGTTCAATATTTCAATTTCAAGACACAGGGGATCACAAAACATCACCATGTAGGGTTTCCAAACTTTCATATGGAGTAAACCATCCAAATTGCATTTCAAAAGAAATGTGCGGACGGCCAACCATTTGAACAAAATTGTCGGCGCCGGACCGATACCTCTTTGCATTTTGCCGGCAGCGGACGGAGCGGAGCCGAAGATAGAGGACGGATCCGTGTTTGAGGACAGCCGAGACGCCGGGTGCCCGGAGTGCAAATAACATCATATCATATGGCAGTCGGTCGGTACTGGAATCTCAGAGCAAACAGCACAGTAGCACAGTAGCACATCGACGTGTCAACTCATCCGCAGAAGAAGACTGCAATAAGGCTAGTGCAGAAAGACAAGGACTGAGCATATTAATCAACTAGGCCTTAGGTAAGGAGCAAGAAAACTTCTAACCTTTTGACTGGAAAGTACGGTTCACGGCAACACAGGTGCGACACAAAGACAGGGTTACCCCACGAGATTCCCCATCTTTCCCTTCCAATTACCTTCCTCAAAAACTGTCCTCAGTCAATTAACAACATCTACAAGCCCTTTCAATACAACAGGACGTCCCTACGCACCACTCAAATCAACCCAGGGTGTTCTTATATTACCCACTCGCACTGGCACCTCAAAAGTCTGGCGTCTGGCTGCGGCTGCGGCGATCCCGCATTTGATGTGCTGCTCTCCACTGCGGGAGCGAGGGAGCCAAGGTGTCGGAGCATAGCTATGACGAAATAAGCTCTATCACTGCCATCCTTTGTCCTTTGTCCTTTGGACCGAACCGAAATAGGCCCTGGCTATCGAGTGCCAATATCTCTCCGTCGTTATACCCGTTACAGATCCAGACTGCCAAAACCATCGACAGCCGGGCTCCGTTGGCCCTCGGGAAATGCCAAGAGACCCCGGAAAATTACAAACTTAGCTTACACGGGCAATCGTAGGTTTCCAGTATGTCGTTTGCCTATGGCATGTGCTCTGCTCTTGCCGCACACCGACAAGCATCACAAGCTCTTTTTGGCAATTGTCTTACCCATGGATGGCCCCGAGAAAAAGCAGAAGAATCTGGAGAGGAACAGTTCAAGTATCACAGCCAACTTCTAGAAGACGCAGCAATTTCCTTGCCTAGATAACACACTTCCTCTCAACTATTTAAGAAGCAAAGAAATGACGAAAGAATTAGCCTCGCCAAACCATCGTCAGCCCAGACTACAACTGCGGCACATGATGCTGCGATTTGCTGCTCTTCACGAGCTGTCCACTTTAGCTCACCCATGACACCTAGCCATGGTGCACCACGTACCTCCAAATTCGATAAAGGACACCAGACCATTAGACACAAGCGCTTGACTGTCCCTTTGAGACCTCACAATACCGCGTGCATGCAGAAAGAAAGACAAGCAATCACACAGTACCATTGCTTTTTTCTCTTTGCCACGTGAGAGGGCCCCAACTGAGCGGTTTCCCCTCATCATACCCGCTTACTGAAATCTGGGGTTTGGGGTTATCATCAAGGCTTTTTTTTGCCTCTTTTTGATTGCTGGCCACTCCCCGTTGCGACGTTTGTGGAAGCGTTGAAGATATAGCATAATTCAGCCAGTCAAAAGCAGCCCATTTACCTCCAACTACCTTTGATAGTGGATCCTTTCTGGTCTAGGCTTCGATCTATCAACTCTACTTGTCGTCACGGTTGTGTCTGGCAACCATATTCTGCACATCCCGTCGTCCGAACCACCAACCTTATCACTTTATTGTTCGGGAAACGTCCGTAACGGTAAACTCACACTCAGAACCGGCGACGCCTCGCGGCGAGCCGTTCTTAGGCTCTAGTCTACTACGTCGCCAGGTACTGCACCTCCTTCGCTTCTGCACGCCACCCGGTTGTCCTTACAAGATTCATTACTGGGTAGCCTCATTGTCTTCATCCCGGTCTTTTCCCCTTATAACCATCACGATACGGGCTCCAAATCCGGCACCGATCTCATCTTTACCGGCTCTCGTCTCTCGGGGATTTCTCGCTTTTCTGTACTAAACATTCTCTCCTGTTCTGGGTAAGTTCTATGCCAGACCCGTTTACCTCGATGTTCCCTGATCCCACGTTTCGGCACTGAGCACCTGTTCTTATCGGACTTGCGGAGGCGTTTCATTACTGCCAAATCTCGTCCTGTGCCTTCTTGTCCTATCATAGCCGTCGGCTGTTTTCACTCCCCAAGATGCTCTCCCTCACGTTCGGCTACCCCAGTATCCTGTACGCTGAGGGTGAAGTCCAGAGGGTGTGCATGGGGTGCATATAGGGTCCACTTGACTCTTGTCTAAGTCAGCTCGGTCACAGTACTCTGCTTATATCAGAGCCATATGCCCTCTCAACTTGGCTGGTCTTGGCTATTGTACTCATCACTCATCTCCTCCCATTCAAGAAAGCACTTCGTGTAATGCCAAACTACTTCCTTCAAGAGGACTGTCATTACTTCTACCGAACCGCTCTCCGCGGACTCAACGTTAGCACAAGCGTGTCACCTCTCTACGCCTAAACTTCGTTTCCATCACTCCCGACTAACACCATGACTCAAGTCCGCACTTTTACTCCTCCTCAGCCTCTTGGAGACAGGCTCTCTGACCCAACTTCTGCTCCAAAGCCTGCTGGTTCTACTGTTCCTCGAACTCTTCCCGATATTCCCGAGCTTGCTCAACCACGACGCAATTCCCCCCCCAGACTTAGCGGCGACTATACTCGTGTTCCAATGGCCAACTACAACGAGTCACGGAAAGATGGTGGTATCACTTTCTCTGGGCAGGACAAACTACCCAAGCTTCCCATCCCTGAACTCGAGGCCACCTGCAAGCGGTATCTTGAAGCTCTCAAGCCACTCCAGACAGCCCGGGAACATGCAGAGACACAGCATGCAGTAAACGAATTCCTGAAGAGCGATGGCCCCGAGCTGCAGGAGAAATTGAAGGCATATGCTCAGGGAAAGACGAGTTACATCGAACAATTCTGTATGTCAGAACATACGTCTGATTTATAGCAAAGTACTAACTTTCATAGGGTATGATTCTTATCTCAACTTTGATAACCCTGTTGTTCTCAACTTGAACCCTTTCTTCTTGCTTGAAGATGATCCAACTCCCGCTCGCAATGATCAAGTCACTCGCGCTGCTTCTTTGGTCGTCTCATCACTTGAATTCGTTCGTGCAGTACGAAAGGAGGAGCTTGCTCCAGACAAGGTCAAGGGAACTCCACTTTGCATGTACCAATTCTCGAGACTCTTTGGCACTGCGCGAGTTCCCACTGAGGAAGGATGCCAAATCGAGCAAGATCCTGAGTCGAAGCACATCGTCGTCATGTGTCACGGCCAATTCTACTGGTTCGATGTCTTGGATGATAACTCAGATGTCATTATGAGCGAGAAGGATATCTCCATCAACCTGCAGACCATTGTCGATGATGCAACCCAAGTTCCTATCCAAGACGCTGCCAAAGGCGCTGTGGGAGTCCTGAGCACCGAGAACCGCAAGGTATGGTCAGGCCTTCGAGATGTCCTAACTAGCGAGCCTGGTTCCAATAATGCGGATTCACTCGGAATTGTAGACACGGCCCTCTTCGTTCTTTGTCTCGACTACACAGAGCCCGCAGACGCTGCAGCCCTTTGCCAGAACATGCTTTGCGGTACCAGCGAGATCGAGAAAGGTGTTCAGATCGGCACATGTACTAACCGATGGTACGACAAGCTTCAAATCATTGTTTGCAAGAATGGAAGTGCTGGTATCAACTTTGAGCATACCGGTGTCGACGGCCACACAGTTCTGCGATTCGCTAGTGATGTTTACACCGACACCATTCTTCGATTCGCCCGCACAATCAATGGCATGGCTCCTTCGCTCTGGGCATCTTCCAGTCCCGATCCCTCCAAGCGTGATCCAGAGAGCTTTGGAGATGTTAGTGTCACTCCTCGAAAGCTGGAGTGGGATATGATCCCTGAGCTCAGCGTCGCAGTTCGCTTTGCAGAGACTCGATTGGCAGATCTCATTGAGCAAAACGAGTTCCAGACTTTGGACTTCGGTCACTATGGAAAGAACTTCATCACTTCCATGGGCTTCTCTCCAGATGCCTTCGTTCAGATGGCTTTCCAAGCTGCATACTATGGGCTTTATGGTCGTGTTGAGTGTACATACGAACCAGCCATGACCAAGACGTTCCTACACGGCCGAACCGAGGCGATCAGAACCGTATCGTCGGAGGTTGTTGAATTTGTCCAAGCCTTCTGGGCTGATAATCCTGTCGACGCCAAGATTGAGGCACTCAGGAAGGCGTGCCAGAAGCACACCGCAAATACCCGACAGTGTTTGAAGGCCGAAGGCTGCGACCGACATCTCTACGCTTTGTTCTCTGTATGGCAGAGGAGCTTGGATGATGACCTTGACAGTGGTTTTAACAGCAATGGCTACTCTAGCCCAGGAGATGGATATTCCGACCAAGCAGGATCGCCCATGGGAAGCCCAGAAAACGAGTCGCTCCCCTCTGTTGATGGCGTCGAAGTGAGGCCTACACGAGATCGCGGCTACAGCGTCAACTCGAGATCGCGCGACCAGAACCCCCTTCCCCTTCTGTTTGCTGATTCTGGGTGGGATAAGCTTAATAACACAATCCTTTCGACTTCCAACTGTGGTAACCCTTGTCTTCGCCAGTTCGGTTTCGGTCCCACATCAGGGGATGGTTTTGGTATCGGGTATATCATCAAGGATGAAGGGCTCGCTATTTGTGTTGCCAGCAAACACCGTCAGACAAAACGCTTTGTTGACACCCTCGAGAGCTATCTTCTTGAGGTTCGTCGCATCCTACGTATCGATAACCGCAAGATGTCAACTGGAAAAGTGAGCCGCGCTCGCGAGGTGGAAATCGAGAGACCCAAGCTCGTGAGCCGCATCAAGTCTAGAGGTCGCCCTATCACCGCTGTTGAGAGCCTGCGATCTGCGACTGGCACAACATCCCCCACCAACGAGAGTAGCACCTTTAGTGAAGATGACGAAATGGGCGGGTGTAAGTTTCTCCTCTTTCACCCTCAAGTCCTCTCAACATAATGTACTAACTTGATAACTAGATGGATTCTTCGACGCTGGTATGCTGTTGCAAGCTCTCAAGGCTCGCAACGAACAGTTTGAGTCGACCGATACGCGCGCTTCAGACAGGGCTGCAGCTGCTCAGGCTCGCCGCCGTGACATTGGAAAGAAGCTGAGACTGAGTGATTATTAATGATCATATCATATCGTACATATTTCATTGCATAGCGTGGTCATGGATCTTGCATGGAGTTAAAGGGGGGGCTCATGTTTTATATCAAGACACCTAGGTGTAAGCATTGAGAGTGGTGAATTTACAGTTTTTTATATTTGTAACGAAGTCATATACATGCGCCTCGTCTAATTGCTACAAGATATTCCCACAAGTACTAGGTTATCGGCTTCACATAACGTAGCGTCGCCTGCCCCGGGGAAAATTGAGCACCAAAAGCTTGACCTGCTTCTTAAGCACGTATCCTAGCATTGCAGATAGAAGAAACGATGGTATACTTGACTGAGATCACGCATCAGCCAAATGTCGTCAAATTACACAGAACCGTGCAAGGCCAGTCATATCCTATACTGATCTCATGACTTGGTTTTATATCATGGAAAAGGAGAGCATCACCTTTGCAAACCTGACTGACACTACTGGAAAGGCAATCACGGACACGGCCAAGACATTCACATATTAGAGGCCATTCAAGTTAAAGCAACCCTGATTCAAAGACCTAGTCTAAATACAGGTAGGGGTTCCCTCTTCTCCCATGCCAGCAGACTGGCACCTCCACGAGGACCTCTTATTCCCCAGTAGAAAGCAATAAATCATCGTTTCCCTAAAGTCATACAACCCAAACATGAATCGTTCCTGAGTCGAATTCGCAAGCAAACGGGAAAAGAAAACCAATAGGTCCGAAAAGAATCGAGTCGTCTATGCCGATGTCTGATGATTGTGATCTCGCCGATCCAAATACATGTACACGCCTTAATCATGATACCCATACCCTCATGTGCGCAGCCATTCTCCCCAAGCAAAGCACACGAAAAGCAGTGGCCCCAGGATCAGCGGCTGTAGTCCTGTAGCGCCCTTTTGATAATGTACACACGACAAGGCCCTGAAGGCCGTCGTGTCAATCGATCGCGATGGGCCTGCGCCCTTTTGGCTATGCTTCTGAGACGTGGTGAAACAGATCAAAGGAAAATCGTGAATCATGGCGGTGCCGACCTTGCGGTACCACTGAAAGCCATAATGAACGTCATTTTACAACCAGGTCTATAAAAATGTCTAAACCCACTGGGGCTGTTCGCCCTGACCCGTGCTGACATTTCCATTGCCATTGGTAGGGCTTGTAGGGCCGCTGTTGCCACTGACTTGGCCAGCAAGGTTACTGTTACCGGCGCTGCCATTAGCGGCACCGTTAGCAGCAGTATTGGGAGCAAAATTGCCAGGAGTCATCTGTCCGAACTGAGGCTGCTGGACAGGTCCACCAGCAGTAGGGACTTGACCGTTCATGGCGGGGTTAGGAGAGTAGACAGGCATGTTCTGGCGCATAGGTGGCATAGGCCCACTGTGAGGCATACCATTGCCCTGCAGAATAGGGCCACTTCCAGGAATACCTCGAGCGTGAGTAGCGCGCATAGGAATTTGACCCTGGGTGTTGTCGGCTGGCGTCACTTGCCCGCTAGAGGCAGCGCTTCCACGGTTGTCGAAGGCCGAGATCTTAGCTTGAATACGACGGCCGTAGGGAGTTGTTCGAATCTGTGGAAGGATTGGGCGGATGGCCTCTACAAGGCGATGCTTTTGATGAGGAGTAGCATACTCAAGAGCAGTCTGAATGACATAGTTGGCGAATGAGTCCCGGAGGAGGCGCTCCATCTCCTGGTTGCGTAGTAATTCCTCCACAATCAGGTCCTTGGAAGGTGGCTGGGCGCAACGCAGGCACTTCTCGATGACGTTGGAGCTGAACTTATGGCGGGACAGCTGAGTGATACAATCCTTGAAGGTAAGAACGATAGGCTCGGTGAATAGAGGTTCGTTCAAGTCAATAATGTACTGAACGACGTAGTTGCCGAAAGGGTCCTGGACAAGGATTCGTGCATGCTCGGTGATTCGCTGGATAAGCCACAGCTTCTGGTCGCCAGAGGCATGGTCGATGCAGCGCTGAAGAACACAGCAGCCGTGTCGGTGAGTGCCCACTTCGACACAGCTGCCGCCAACGGCGTCAAAGATGAACTGCGCATCAGGCGGGGTAAGCTTGTTGAGACACTTCTGAATGACATGGTTGCCGTTGAGGTCCTGGATAAGCTCCACAACCCGGTAGCGAAGAGCCTCGATGATGATGTGGACCTGCTGAGGGGTGCTCACATACTCGATCATCTTCTGGAGTGCGCGTGTGCCATGCTGGTTGAGTGCAATGCGGACCATATCCTGGGAAGCATTTTGAATCAAAACAGTCCTCTCATCGTCATTGCAGAACTCAAGGAGCTTTTGGCACAAATAATTACCAAACGGGTCCGTCATGAGCTCAATGACGTGCTGATTGGTTTCGACCCAAATTATGTGAACCTGATCGGCGTTGCGCTCCTCAAGCTTCTTCTGGAGGTAACGGCAGCCATGCTGGTCCTTGCAAAGCTCATAGATGTTGCCCACGAAGGAATCGAGGGGCGTGTTCTGGTAGCGAGACATGGCTGCAAAGCAAGTCAGTGTGTGCTGATAGGGAACTACTCTGAAGTCAAACTCACCTTCATTGTCAAGCTGTCGGCGATGCTGAATGACGCGTGCCTGGCTGTCTCGAGGCTGGTTACCCTGATTGTACGGACCGGCGTTGTAGCCGTTGTAGTTCTGAGGCTGGTACATGTTGCTGCCGTTGGCCCCATTAATGTTCATCTGCTGCATACTGTTCGCGAGCATACTGACATTGTATCCTCCTGGCTGATGTGGGGCACCCTGGGACATCACCTGGGGAATGCCGCCTTGAGGAACACCTTGAGGAGCGCCGTACCCGTTGGCGGAATAGAACACATTGTTGTAGTTATTGTTCGCGGCTGCGGCCCCAGCTGGAGGGTTCACCATAGCGGAAGGTGGCACTGCAGCTGTGGTACTGGGTCCAAAGGGAGCGGCACTGGCCTGCAGAGCAGACTGGATCGAAGGATAGTTGTGCTGCTCACGGCTAACAGCAGGGTTTTCTGAAGAGAGCTCCCGACTGTGGCCACGATGGACCGCACCAGCTGGGATGCGGCCTAGGCTAGCATTGTGGTTGTGGAAATGCTGCTGTGCATGATTGTTTGTCTTTGAAGACGAAGTCCCAGGGCTCTTGACCGTGGGAACATCGCTCGAAGAGAACGAGCTCTGCAGCTTAGGGGGAGTTGCCATGTTGGGAGTCGCACTAGGAGACATGATGGCACCAGTCTCAACTGCGTTTTCTGAGATATACTTAAGATCGATGGAATGGCGGAGGGAAGTAGGTCGAGATGCTAGGCCAACAAGATCGCTTACGATGTTGGAGGTTCCGTTGATTGAAGAGAGACTCTGCTGAGGGCGATGACGGTTAACAACACGGCTCCAACCTCTGGAAGAAGATGTCGACTCGGGATTAGGAGACGGGGATAGGGCAAGATCTAAGGCGGCCGAGGACGCTGAGAGCTGAGAGTAAAGTTGTGGGTCAGAATTCGACGCAACAATAGTACAACAATATAGGTTCTGTGGTGGGGCGCTCGAATAGATAGAGGGTCAAGAGCTCAAGATCTTATTGCGCCAAAGGAAAACAGTAGGGAAAGGGAATCGAATGGGCCTTATGCAGGAAAGTGGAGGAGAGTTCTATGCAGGAGAGCAAATGCTGAAAGACAATGGGCGCGTGGTTCAAGGAGAGCTCGAGGTGAATATGCACCTCATGGAGAAATGTGGAGCCTAGTTGTAAGTCGAGAAGTTGGAGCAAAGCAATAACTTCCGGAATATGGTCTCACCACCAAGCATCCACGGAGTTGGTTCCAATTTAAAAGGGCAAAATGGCTAGACGAAAAGTTGCTCAGATGAAAGAATATGAAAATACTTACAATCTGATCGTCGTGACGAACAAGAGTTGGGAAGTTTGCGTCAGGACCACTACGGCCTCCAGCATTCGTCTCCTCGTCGCCAAAGAGAAAACGAGTAGTATTTGTTTGATCAAGACCAACGTCATACATCCCCGTACGTGAGCGCGTCACAGGCATCGAGTATCGGTTGATGCTATCGTCGAAGTTCATGGTTAGCTTTGCTTGATGGTTTATAAATGACCGCTTGGTGCTAGCTCTTGTTGAGTTGGGTGAGGATTATTGTATCGCAGATGGAGTTGTGTTGTTTGAGGGGGTTGAGTTGATCAGAGCCGAAGCAGAGGTTCAAAGAGAGGATTATATACTCCTCTTGAAGCTTTCTGATGAGAGTGAATCACTGTTTGAATTATGCGAGGTATTTGCCTTCTCACTAGAGAGTCCTCATATAAATCAGAGCCCTCATATTTTGGCTCAGAGTTAAGATTCACCCACCAATAGCAGCATTATTCACGCTGAGAGGTTTCCAACGCAGGAAACCTAAATAGGAAAAAACCTAACCTGCTTGGTTCTGTGGCAATTTACAGCAAAGCCCGAAGCTGGACCTGCAAGAGCTCTAATGGCAACCCCCACTTGAAGAGGTGCTCGCTCAGGAATAGAAAGACATGCACATGCAATAGGAGCTGTCACTTACGCATTACCAGAGCGATGACTGCTGGGATCTTGTCGAACAGCCTCCTCCTTCTCATCATCACTATTTCTTCGCGTAGTTGGCACAGAACGAGAAGGCATCTGGGTCGTAGTATCCTCAAATCCAAAGCGTGCCTGTCTGATACCGGATTGGGGAGAAGCGAGTTGCGAGCCGGATCTAACAGGGCGGTTGAATAGACCTGGGGGGGAGGTCAAGCTAGACATAGAGTATCGGCTCGGCCGTGATAAAAACGTAGGGAATCCAGAGTTGTCTCGGTATTCGGGGGGTGTGGTGGGCTCGGACTGGTGGCCGCCCATTCTACCAACTTCCTCCTCCATCTGAGCAAGTTCCAAAGCCTCTCGTCTTTGTTGTTGATCCAACTTTTGCATCTCGAGCTCAAACCTCCGCCTTTGCTCCCGGATTCGTTCATACTCCATCTTCTTCTTCTCGATCTGAGTCTGTCATTAGTTAACGGCCGTATCTTGAGTTGGTTGGTGTCGCATCGTTTCGGATTCGAGTGCTCACGTCTGACTTGAACAATCGGCAAATTCGAAGGCAAACCCAAGCGGAAAATACGAGCATCAGAACGTACCAATTGCACCTTGTGCATTGCCTACCATCACACATGTCAGTACTTGCTGTTATTAGAGGGATTGGCAACTTTCGTAATCCATCAGGAAACCAAGCCACCCGAAGCCCTGTCGGGTTCCAAGCAAGCGACAGATTCGTCATATGTTGATTACTCACATTATAGTCCTGGGAGGATTCGGGCACCCGTTGAGCACCCAGAGAGGAAAGTGTCGGGACTCGACCAGAATCGGTGGTGAAGCGGCGAGGCAGGCCAGATCGATGGTCGTGGGCGCCGGCATGAGGGTTGACCTGGGGGGCAGGCATTCTAGAGGCATTTCGAGTGGGTGAGACAAACGAATGCATGGACTGGTCGTTGCCCCGCGGGGACTGCTGGGAGCGAAAGCGTAGTTCGTCCATGATGGACTAATAGATACAGGATAAAGATAGTACACGCCGAATTGGCAAGCGGTCTCAGCCTATAATACTAAAGACATGAAAGAAACAGATGAGCATCAGTTACCGCGTTTGTATAGACGATAAGGTGTAGGATGAAGCAGAGAAAGAGCAAAAAGAGACGAGGTAGGTAGGTTAGGTAGGTAGTGGATGGAACGTTGTTGAGAGGCGGGGTGGACGTGGTCAGTGTGGGTAAGGCCCTGTGAATGGGGGGGTGTCTTTTGGGGCTGGCTTCCTGAAGCAACAACACAGGGGTGTTGGTGGGCGCTGAGTTCGGTACACCTCAGACTAGACCTGGAGTGGCCTGTATGCTTGAGGCAGTGTGATCATAGGCAGCCGGGATTGTATGCGAACTGTACAGTATACAGAACCCATCAGGACCCATAGGAGCTCAGGATGTCGAGAGGATAGACGGTGAAGACTTGTTGGAGAGTGATGATAGAGCTTCAGGCCACGCGGGCCACAACGATGTCGTGGACAAGGAAGCAGAGACAGAGCTCGGAGTTGAAGTGTTGAATTCGGAATGGTGCAACTAGGATGTGGTATGAAACGTGGGATGACAACATTTGTAGGAATGATCATGGCCAGGAAAGAGAGGAAGGACACCAGGGGATTATAATCTTCATACTCTGTCACGGTTCCGTCTGTCTTCTATATTCTGAGAGCAAATAGTCATCGCAAGAGCAAGCGGGGAGTAGTTGTTTGTTTGGCCGTCTTGTCGGAATTAAGGTTGCATGGGCGTGCGATCTATATCAAGTTGGCATGCCGTGCCGCGATGTGTGTGAATGGATATCTTTCTACCAAAGTGAAATATGTATGGATAGGATATTGCACTATGTCGCCGGCGGCGGTGGGTGATTCGTGGTGCGGTGCGGGATGTCGGGTGCGTATTTCGTGTCCGCCGCGCTATGCTCGGTACCTTTGGCTGAAGACGGGGCGAAAGAACCCGACAGGACAGAACGGAACAGAACAGAGTAACAAGATGATATAATAACAATTGTGGTATTACAGGCAACACGCCTTGAAGCTGATGGATGTCTTTGAGAGAGGGTAGAGTGGCGGGAGTGGGGAGATGGGAGGTACAGTTCATTCAGGTTCCTTCCTTCTGAGAGGTAGGTGCCTGCTTTGACAAACCAGAGACAGAGGCTCTAGACAAAAAAAGATGAACCAACCTGGATTTGAAATGGCAATCAATGCACGGGAGTCAACAATCAATCGTACAATAGACACTTGGCACGTGTCTTTGGTGGTGATACAATCAATGATCTGGTTACAGGCTTTTCTCTCTCACAGCGCGCCCTGGAAGCCAGGAGCGACAGGCTGGTTTGGAGGAGAGGAAGCAAGTTGCGATCAGTAGATAGATAGTCGAGGTTGATGTGAGGGTGATTAGAGGAGAAGAAAAATAGGTCAAGTACGGAGTATCCAGTTGACAATGGGGACCTAAAAGATTGGCCTAACGCGGGTGTTTGGCGCTCGGCTTAGAGGTCGGCGCGTGTGTATGTGGACACGGGACAGGGCCTCACGGACAGTACCGTACAGTAAAGGCAAGTCGCAGGGTTTGGTTACAGGTCAAGGATGAAGCAAAGAGCAGCAGGGATATATACAAGGTTTCCATTGTTTGGGAACTAAAGTTTCTCATATTAACACCGAACATTGCGTTTATGAACTATACACCTTCGGTTACATACAAAGCAACACACAAACATTTGGTGATATACGGAACGAGACAAGAAATCGTGTTCGATCAGGGGTTGTCTTGCTCAAGAGTGAGGCTGATTGTTCTAACCCAGATCTAAATATACACCTCGGCTTACCTCTATCCTGAAAATCAAGATGCCAGCGTCGTACTGGAGTTTGTTAGACCAAGCGGGTAACTTACATGACATACACACACACGCATGACACCTCACATGAAACTTTTTTCAAGAACTGCGTCTGGTCCATCAGAGCCCAAGAAACCACTAACGAGACCATCAGTGGGACCCAAGTCAGGCACCATCAGAACATAAAAGCAAAATCACCAGGGGACGGGAGGGAGGGAGGGATGGCGGATGGATACAATGTCCACTTCTTCCAACGGCTAGGCACATCAACTAGTGCTGGCCGAGTCCAATTGGTCTGTCGGCTTTGTTCCAGAAGCAACTGAGTGTGAAGGGTCCAATTGTGCTTATAAATTTGCATAGAACAGGTCAGTAATTCAAGCTTGTCTGGATCCAATAGTGTAGTAGTCGTTGTTGCGGATGGTCGAATAAGCCTCGGGCTCTTCTCGTCCGAACGCCTTTAGAGGTGGGCTATGGCATAAGCAGGGTGTCGTACAATGCTTGAATATGTGCTGAGGGATGCATCGTATGTTGAGAAAATCATGTCAGCTGAGACAGCCAGATATTTATACACAAAACACAGTATAGTCGACTCATGTTCGTAGAAGAGATTGGGCCGATTTATACACATTGTATCAGGCCTTGGTCATAAAGGCCTCGGATCTAATCGTGCATTGGAGCGCAGTTGACATGAGCATGGAGGGTTGCAAGGATTGTGCATCATGGCTTGTCAAGGTCCCTGGCAGCGGCACGTTAGCTTATTACAATGGTGAAAAACCTCCACTGCGACCATCGTGAGTGTCTCTCAACCTGCTAGCATTTATCGGAATATTTATCCCTCCTGACCTGTGTAAATGTTGTACTAGACGATAACTCGTCGATATTCCGCGCTACTCGAAAGATTCACACTACAAATTGTGAGACAAGCATGAATCTGCAGGGTGAGGAGGAGAGATGCGTGTCTAGTTGAGGCTGCTATTGGATCATGCACTCATTTTCCCCTCCTACGAAAGGAAGCTTCAACCTCTGCGTCTACCAGGATTTGACTGGTTCGTAACAACACTCTAGCCTTTCCTGGAATTCCTTTTCAACCTCCCCCAGATTCGGAAGAGTCAATCAAGAGTCAAGTAGGGAGTCACTCACAGAGACATTCAGGAGCCTGTAACGTGAAAGAGCTTAGAGACCAAGGCACACAGAGTCTCTGAATGCCGGTTGACAGAAACTTGCCTCAATCGTGTCAACCCACCAAAATCTCTTCTCGTGAATGGACAATGATTGATATCTCGAAGCCCCCCAGTCTCATAGAGGCACGCAAGACATGGACCAAGCGCACATCCCCGTCACTCCAATATGCTCCACCGATTGGTTGGTGTTTCTACCCTTCCTGCACGTCACCCAAAACCCATCCCATCCTGAACTGCAAAAGCCAAACTAACATGTCCCCAGATTGCCCTTGATGCATCGACCAGGAACGCCCTGACATGGGAGCTTTGCTTATATCAACCTGACAGGTCCGTTGTAGCACAAGCTGTCAATATCAAGTCGGGCCTCATATTGCCACTCAATTTCGACAGCAGCCGTCCGCCGTCCGCCACAGACACTTGACACATGACGATCCATAGCCGAATTTGGTTCACCGCTTCCAATAAATCCTCCACCTGGCGCTTCGTGGGCTTTAAGCTGATTCGCACCTCTGACTGGCATTGCTAATAAGAGGCCGATGACACGGAAATCGCGGTGGCTGACCATGGGATACAAATATGATAGATTCCGCATCGTTACTTCATGGAGCCTGACCAGGAACCGATCGTTAGACAGTCATGGCCTTGGTCCGTGGTGCAACTGGCGTCATGCTTCCCTTTGACCTCGCGCAGTAGCGTCTTGGGATATGATGCCATCGAAACCAATCAGCATCAACCGTTCTGAATAAATACAGAGAGGCCATGGGGGTCACAAAGGCCCTCGGCTTGGTCGGTACGAAATCCACCCTGAGCGGCGCTGTTGCACATGGGGAACCACTAGTTGAGCCACTGCCGATGGGTTGTGGTTGCGACTGTTAAAGCTGCGACGCCTTTATCAGGCACCATTCCCACTAAACTGCGAATAACTTCGTTCGCCATATCGACTATCTCATAGCCCCAAAACAATACAGTCAATGACTCGAGTCGTGCTGGGGAGCTATGATAGTAACCATTCTGGCGTTGAACCATCTTCCCAAGTCTAGATGACCTGAAGCTTTGTCTCTTTAAGGCATCATCGACGGGCTTGAGTATGACGCAGTACACATTCTTCACTAACAGCTTGACGAAGCACGTCGAGATCCACCACCTGCTTCCTCTGCATGTCCCTCTGGCTGGTGCCCGCTCAACTTTCCCCTCACTTTCAAAAAGACTCAATCCCTTCACCGACTTTTACAACCTGCCGCTACAAGTGGTCCATCAAGCTAGTCAGGTTGCTGTCCCACCCTACTCCATCGCGACTCGAAGTCAGGGTCCGATCAACTCACTAGGGGGCTCATTGCCAGCGCCAAGAATCATGTCTTTGCTTCATCCCACTACGATCGCAACACATGAGCCAGGTGAGCTTGCTTTCACGGACCACTGAGTGGTCTCCTCATTTTAGAAAATGTCAGTCAAGGACCCCAGTGACACACATCGATGCTAGGCATGAACAGATAGACAACTCGCAGAGGGTTTCCTGCTTATGTATACAAGCTCATGCGGGGGTGTGATGTTGTACAGACGATCCCGAGGCCATGTCTCTGAGCAACTTGCGTTGAGCAAAGTCTCAATGCTGAGGGTTGCAAAATGGCAACGGCCATAACGAGGAAGACGAATTGTTCTTTCTTATTAACATCATGTGTGATTATTGCCTTGGGTTAAGGATTAATTGTAGAATTGGCGTTTACGCGCAATTTTACATAAGTTCTTTCTCCGGTCTCTTTGACAGAACTACTGTTGCGTTTAAGCGTCCAACTCTTTGTATGGCTATTCTAGATTTCAACCGGATAATTGAATGGAATCAAACTGGTTTTTTGGCTTCTATTGGTGATAGTGTGGTGCCAGTCTTACACTTGACGGGCTTCTACGAGCCTGGATCCTAGACGCTGTCAGTACTGAAGAAATACCTTGTATCAGGAGGCTACCACTGCTGAATAGTCAAGCATTCGCCATGGCTACAATTGTATAGTTATATTCACAAAATCGACGATTAAAGGAAGGCCATTTCGTGAGCCATGTTGAAGGTTCCTCGGACATAAGCAGGATCGTTATATCAACTGTGTATGTAATCTCAGACTTATAAGTCATTTGTCAATCTTTATAAACATGCAGTCATGACTTACCCAGAATATCAACCATAAACAAACCAATCACCCTGATAGTATACTAGATGTTAATGCGACTATAACGTGAACTCAGAAAGTATCGTTCTAGTACCGTTAGAAAATGAAATCGAACATCAGGGGCATAGGGTAGGCCAGATCAAGAACCGTAACCGTCGATTTCGTAGTGAATAAGGTAGGTAATATTGCTAATTTCTGAAGAATATTATAAAGTACCGAGTAGGATGATATACAATCTGGAGGTTGATGCTCTCAATAAAATGCCTATTCTAAGGTAAAGAGTCCAAGACGTTTCAACGTTTAACGTTTATACAAGTTGAAATATATCACGTGACACATATCGCCAACTCTCGTCCCCCACCGTGGCGCACTCGATCAAGCCGGCTCCACCTATGACCGCGGGGCAAGAACTTTTTGCGAAGCTATCGCAAGCTGCCGCAGAAAAAAAGTAGTCAGCGCAAACACGCACCCAAAAACCATCCTTTTTTAGATGTGCGCTCTTAGGTGACATTCAAGATGCCTACGGTCGACGATGGCTTCGAGGCTCTCCTGGAGCCATTCTATAATGGCAAGAAGCTTACGGATCCTATTTCCACAAAGGAGGACAAGTTCCAGCTTCTGCCAGCCTTCTTGAAAGTCAAGGGTAAGGATGTTAATCAGCCCGGTGAGCCTTCTCACTAACTGATTTATAGGTCTTGTCAAACAGTATGTCTCCCGGATAAAGCGCGCAGAGCTTGCGATTGTACTTCGCCGCTTCTAACTTGATTTAGGCACATTGATTCCTACAACTTCTTCGTGGAGCAGGAGATCAAGGATATCGTACGCGCCAATCGAACCATTCGAAGCGAAGTAGACAGCAATTTTTGGCTAGAGTAGGTACTGGGATATCAAGTAAATTGGCTATGCTAACATTACTTTCCAGGTTCACAGATATTCGAGTAGACAGTCCTCGACGTCAAGATTGGACAGACAACAAGTCACATAGCGAAGTGACTCCCATGGAGTGCCGCCTTCGAGACATGACATACGCCGCGCCAATTTTTGTCGACATACAGTATATCCGAGACAAGCAGCGGATTGTGCGAAAGAATGTGCCTCTTGGACGCATGCCAGTCATGCTCAAGAGCTCCAAGTGTCGTCTCGCCGGAGCCAACAATACGCAGATGGAGGAGATGAACGAATGCCCACTCGACCCTGGCGGTTACTTTATTATTGGTGGTACCGAGAAGGTCATTTTGATTCAGGAGCAACTGAGCAAGAACCGTATCATTGTTGAAGCCGACGAGAAGAACAACATTATTTCAGCATCGGTCACCAGTTCCACACACGAACGGAAGTCGAAGACGTACGTTACTCTGAAGAAGGACAGAATTCTCTTGACACACAACGTGCTGGTGGAAGGTATCCCGATCGTAATCATCCTGAAGGCTCTGGGAGGATTGTCAGACATGGAAATTATGCAGCTTGTTGCTGGATCAGATGGAAGATACCAAGATGAATTCCTGGTAAACTTTGACGAGGCGACAAAGGCGGGCGTTTTCACTCAGCACCAAGCGCTGGAGTATATCGGAGCAAAGGTAAAGATGGGTTCCCGTAGAGGCACATTCGGTCCTCAAGTGCGCCGTAACCACGTCGAAGAAGGCCTCGATGCCTTGGCCAACCTGGTCATTGCCCATGTGCCCATTGAGGGACTGGATTTCTACCCCAAGGCCATCTATGTGGCTCAGATGACTCGAAGGGTTCTCATTGCCGCCCACAACCCCAAGTTGGTTGACGACAGAGATTTCGTGGGAAACAAACGACTTGAGCTGGCTGGTCAACTTCTCTCACTTTTGTTTGAAGATTTATTCAAGCAGTTCACATCTGGAGTCAAGATGTCGATCGACAAGTTCCTGAAGAAAAACAACAGGGCAGTCCCTCTCGACGCGGTTCACATGATTAGCAACCACGCCAACAACATTGGATATGGAATCAACCGAGCCATTCAGACTGGAAATTGGACTGTCAAACGCTTTAATATGAACCGAGCAGGAGTCACTCACGTTCTCAGTCGGCTGAGTTATATCGCCGCTCTTGGTATGATGACCAGAATAAGCAGTCAGTTCGAAAAGACCCGAAAGGTGTCTGGTCCTCGTGCACTTCAACCATCGCAGTGGGGTATGCTTTGTACTTCAGATACACCTGAAGGTGAAGCATGTGGTCTGGTGAAGAACTTGGCTTTGATGACCCATATTACTACCAACGTTGATGAAGAGCCTGTTAAACGGTGGATCTTTACACTAGATGCTGGTGTTGAACCTATCCGCAATTTCTCGGGTGCTGAGATGCACCGTGAAGGAAGCTACATTATTCATATCAACGGTACTCCGTTCGCATTAACTCGATACCCAAAGCGATTTGCGCAAAAGTTTAGAACTATGCGACGGAGAGGTTGGATCTCCCCTTTTGTTGGCATCAACATCAACACACACTTCAACGCCGTGCATATTGCCACCGATGAAGGCCGTATTTGTCGACCTTACATCATCGTTAAGAATGGTAAGCAGAAGCTCAAGCCTGAGCATCTGCGATTACTTCAGATGGGCAAAGCGACATTTGACGACTTTCTGAACCGTGGAATTGTGGAGTATCTCGATGTCAATGAGGAGAACGATGCCCTCATCACCATTTATGAGGACCAAGTGACACAGAGTACCACTCACTTGGAAATCGAACCCTTTACAGTCCTGGGAGCTGTCGCAGGATTGATTCCCTTCCCCCACCACAACCAATCTCCTCGTAACACTTACCAATGTGCTATGGGTAAACAAGCCATTGGTGCAATCGCATACAACCAGTTCAACCGTATTGATACTCTTCTGTATACACTCGTATACCCCCAACGGCCCATGGTTATTTCAAAGACCATTCAACTTATCGGTTACGACAAGCTTCCTGCAGGACAAAACGCCACCGTGGTTGTTATGTCATACTCAGGATACGATATTGAAGATGCTTTGGTTCTGAACAAAGCATCGATCGACAGAGGATTTGGTCGTTGTCAGGTTTTCAGAAAGTACACGACGGAACTGCAGAAGTACCCCAACGGACGCAGAGAACGTATCGGAGACCCTGAGAATGAGGGCGATGGCAAGATTAAGCGCCGAATCGCTAAGCACGAGGCCTTGGATGACGATGGTCTTGCAATCGTTGGTTATAAGGTAAATAGTGGCGAGGCTATGGTCAAGAAGGAGACACCGCTTGACCAGACAAGCACTGGCATCGGACTGGACCGTGGACCTGCCGAGTTCCGCGACTCATCAGTTTCGTACCGAATCGCAGATCCCGCATATATCGACAAGGTCATGATTTCTCAGACAGAGAAGGATACCACAGTAATCAAGGTGCAGACAAGACAAACTCGACGCCCCGAATTGGGTGACAAGTTCTCGTCTCGTCACGGTCAGAAGGGTGTCGTTGGTATTATTGTTGAACAAGAGGACTTGCCTTTCTCTGACAGTGGATTGAGCCCCGACATTATCATGAACCCCCACGGTTTCCCTTCTCGAATGACAGTCGGCAAACTACTCGAGTGTCTAACGGGCAAGGCTTCTATCGTCCACGGTCGTCCTGACTATGGCTTTGGAGATGCTTTCCGTTCTCATCCATTGGAGGAGATGAGTCAGGTGCTTGTAGACCATGGCTTCTCATGGGAGGGCAAGGACTACTTCACATCGGGTATTACTGGAGAGCCACTGGAGGCATATGTCTTCAACGGACCTATCTACTACCAGCGACTCAAGCACATGGTGCAAGACAAGATGCACTCTCGATCTCGAGGTCCCCGAGCCATCCTCACTCGCCAACCTACAGAAGGTCGTTCACGAGATGGTGGTCTGCGCCTGGGAGAAATGGAACGCGATTGTTTGATCGCCTACGGTGCTTCCCAGCTTCTTCTGGAGCGACTCATGATCAGCTCGGATGGTACTGAGATTGATATTTGCCAGCAGTGTGGTCTGTTCGGATACAAGGGTTACTGCCACACATGCAAGAGTACAAGGGAAGTTACCAAGATGACGATGCCGTATGCAGCGAAGCTGCTTGTACAGGAGCTCATCAGCATGAATGTTGGAGTGCGACTCCAGATGGATGACGAGTTTCCCCACCCCAGGTAATTAGGGTTACATGATGGATATGCATAGAATGGAGTTTTGGAACTTGTATACCTTACATATAGCATAGTCATTTATGAGGCGGTTAGGTAGTCTAGAGGTATTATTTTGGTTGCTTCAGGTTTCTATCTATGCGCATATCTACAATGAGTTTTAGCCTGTCGTGACTTTGATAATACAACTTTTGCCAATGGCCGATACACAACTTTATATACGCCCTTGCTTCCACGCTCGTTATTGCTTCTTCGCCTTTTGAATCTTAATTGATTTTAATCCTCCCATAGTAACTTCGAACTCGACCGCCCCGTCTAAGCCTTGACCCGTTTGAGGCGCATGAGGCGCAAATACAACTTTCATCCATCTTCGCCATCCTCTGAGTGTGGGTGCTGCCAAGTCAGAGTCGTCCTCTGCTGTTACTGGCGCAGCCTGTCTTATACGGCCATAGACAGGACGCTTGAAGAGTGCAATACGACAAGCAATCTGCGTTGACCACACGAGGCCCAAACTTGGGGTCTTGAGTGAATAAGAAGCGTGAGGATCATCACCCCAGCCTGTGAACCAACGCTGTTGATGATCAAGCATTAGGGCGGGCGGAGGCGGAGGACCATCGGGATCTTGTAAGGCAAAGGGTAATGATGATGAGGGCGTGCCAGGGAGGTTTGTAGATGAAGGAGGAGGCATACTCCTTGAAGCGAGGGGACTCTCATAAGCGACGCCACTGCTTCTAGGAGGTGCATGTCGTGGTGTAGAGCTGGATGCGAAGCGATCAGCGACTTGATTGGCTACGACAACAGCGAGATTATGCCGTCGAGCTAGATCGCGCAGAAGAGCACCGAGACGAACGAGTTCAGCACTTCGAGCGGCCATATTAGAGCCGTGAGAACCCTGACGCTCAAACTCAGCACGATAGTTGGCGGCCACTGAGTCGAGAATGATGAGACCAATTTTGTGACGGGACAGAAGAACGGGAACTTGAAAGTCAAGGATGTGATCTTGTGTTTCTAGATCAGGCGTGACTGCGCTGTGGATAGCATCAAGAGAAGGGCGAGTTTCAGGGTCACCGTATTGTTGTAGAATGGGGTTTGAGTTGAGCATCTGTGCAAGACGGCTTGTGGCGAGAGCTGCCTCAGTTGAGATGTAGAGAGCTTCACGGCCCAGGCCATGAGGCGGAGGAAGTTGAACAGCAAGGCATAGTGATAGAAGAGCTTGAGTCTTTCCAGCACCGCTCTCACCAGTGATTTCCGTTATCACACCAACAGGCACGCCACCTCCTAATGCAGCATCCAGACCCTCATCAAGAGTACTGATGACTTTGGGTTCTTCAGCCGGTTGAAGTAGAGGCTGCTGTGGGCTGAGATCGTCAGAGAGAGACGCTTGTATAGCAGCTATGAGACGCTTGAGATCGAGGATAGGGAGGCGTGTCTGCTTTGCTATGTCTGCGGGATGAAGGGTGAGAAGATCTGTTGTTGTGAGAGCCTGTTGCTCAATTGTTGGTATTAGAGCTGCAAAAGGGCGGAGAGGAAAGGAGGGCAGGATTTGGAGGAGGTCTGTCATGAGGACGGCTGAAGAGACATGGATGGTTGTGAGTGAGTGAGAGTGAAGTGAAAGTGAGGGTGTAAGTGAGTGTGAAGAAGTGAATGAAGGGGTTGGCTTGGTGTTGACAGCAAAAGTGTATATCTCTTTCTTGTGGATTCAACGTCAAACTCTATGGCAAAAATAAGTCTTTGCCCTTATAAACAATTTTGTCCTCTGTTTGCTCTGGTTCAGTTGATTTCTATCAAGATAATTGAGGTTGCACTTCACGCGTTAAGTGAATAAGATTGACGCGGTTACATACATCACGCGCTTAATTGGATTGGCTGGACAAGCCACAATATCAACGCCACATCATAGTCAGAAGAGCCCACTGAATTTTCCGGGCAATTTCCCGACTGAAAAGACTGCAAATTTAGTGGACTTGTTTAATCCAGTAGCACTACAGTACGAGGCTCGAGAATCTTAAAAGTTTGTAGGGTAGAAAAATGTTTAGCCTTTTGATAGCAAAACAGCCCTGAAAATGTCAACGCTGTTAGAAATCACTTCAGCCAATGTTTCATAGACGCATTGGCTTGTAAACATCTCTCATGAATCACGGCACAGCACCAATCACAAATCGGTAGGCAAAATTCGGGAAACCATATTCTTAATCTTGATCATGAAATTGGAATTGCTTTTGATTCCATTTTTTGTGCTACCAAATAAGGTTCCCGACTCCCCAGAGTCCAAGCATGCAGTGCCAAAACCAGACCCTCCCAAATCGCATGTACAACCGAACAGCCGCGTTGCGAATAACAAAGCCAGCTCCTCCCGAAGCAGGGGGCGAGCTGTTTATCGGTATCGCCACAGGGACAGGGTGTTGTGGCGCTTCCAGGTCTTTCTGCGGCCAGCCTGGGTCTTGTTGTAGCGGTGGCCCTTGTTGAGACCACGGGACTTCTTGCCGGTGGCGGTGAGACCACGAGACTCGCGGTGCTTGTGGACGGGGTTGACGATCCAGTTGATGCGGGGGTCGATGCGGATGGCCTTGTGCTGAGGGTCGACGAGGATGACCTCGTAGTACTTGTAGGTAGAGTCCTGGTTGATCCAGTAGGAGTTGAGGACTCGGAGGTTAGCGCAGCGGCGGCCGACACGCTCCTCAGCGGTAGCCTTGAGGGATCGCTGGTACTTCAGCTGGTTGATACCCTGGTTGGTGGGCTTGCCTGTTGGGCCTGTGTTAGACACTGACATCCCTCTGTTCTCGAGAGGGAAAACCTACCATAGGTGGCACCCTTAGGAGCAGGGCGCTTGCGGCCACCACGGCGGACACGGACACGGTAGATAACATAGCCCTGCTTGGCCTTGTATCCGAGACGGCGAGCCTTGTCCAGACGGGAGGGGCGAGAGGCGCGGTGGATGACGTTCAATTGACGGAGCTATATTGATGCACTCTCAGCAAATGTTCAACGAGTGTATAGCACAGACGGCGGCTAATAAACAGCCTGCTTCGTCTCGGGTTCTCTCTCATCGGTGTCCAAGCGTACACAGTTTGTGTGTTGACTTCGTCGTTGAGAATTTTCTTCCCAGTGCGGAGCATTCAAAACTCCCACAAAAAATTCGACCGCTTCGGACAATTCGAGAGGAGAACAAGAGAGCGAGAGCAGGTTGAATCCGCCGTCCACATGGGGAATTGATGTTTGTGCTTGTGCATATTCTTGGTGGTTTAACGTACTTCCCAGCAGCGAACTCGGAGGAGGAAGGCAACGACATCCGACTGCTTCTTCTTCTGAAGCTCTTCGACGTACTTGAGGGCACCCATCTTGGCTGTTTATGGCAGAGACGACAGAGGTTAGCGAGAGAAGAATAAAGAAAAACAAAGGCTTGCAAAGAGGAGAAGAAGAAGGAGAGTCTGGAGGAGGGGGATTTTCACATACCGGCTTGGTCGAGGTCCTGGTGGTTAGTAGGAGGTCGAAGATTTTCAGAAAAGAGAAAGAACCACCGATATCCAACTTTCCGTGGGAAAATTGTGGCCTGTGGGTTAAGCGATGCGCTAGCCCTCGCACTTTTTGCAGCTGAGTCAGCGAGGGCTGCCCCGAAACGGACCATCTCGATGTGGTCTGTGCATGGTCACGTGCCTTCGATCTGCAACGACTAAAGGTTTGGTGGTGACAGGGGTAAGTCATCGGCAATTGGTAGGCAGATTTACAGTAATTGAAGACATGTCTTCATAAAACTGTGTAATACTACTCAATTCGTTTCATGTCTTTGGTGCTGCACTCCCAGATATAAGTAAGGTTTTCATATGATCTCTCCCAAGCCATTACAATTGATCATCAATGTAGTAAAATCACTCACTCTTCATCTTCAGCTGATAGTGCTTTCAAGACCTCAGTAAACGCCTTCAGATGACCCTGCGCAATCTTTCCCCATATATCATCAGACATCTTTGGTAGAACCTCCTCAATCAGATCCCATGCTACATGCTCAACTCCGCCGGCGCCCTCAGAAGGCTTGGGAGGAAGTTCGTGTAAATCAGGCATAATAAAATGATTGATCATCTTTGAAGCCATCGCAAGACCGTGCTTGCTCATCTCCTCCAGGTCTTTGGTATCTTGTTGCCAGCGCATCCAGTCAGGTGGTCGGATCTTGTTGTCTTGTTTGACCAGGTCTTCGTAAGTCCTGACGTCACGCTGTAAATTGTCGAGTGCTTTGAGAATCATCCTCGGGTAAGTTTGGGTGCCCTGTCTCTGGAGAGCCGACGAAGAACTCATCCAGGGAAGAACGCCTGCAAGATCTGGAGAGATATCTTTCTTAAATATATCGACGCTAATTCGAGGACTGTTGGTATTAGAAAATTGGATCGAGCGAAGTGCCGGAAGTTACATACATCCGTGTATTGGTCTCCTTATTGATGAACTTCACAAAGTCGGCACCGTGTTTCTTGATCTGGCTCTTGGCTTCAGCAGAGAAGACCTTTCGCCTCTTGTTGGAAGAAGCGTTTGTTGCGCGCATGAAATTCTTGTCTCTGCGTTGATTTGTTCCCCTCGCACCTGATTTCCTTGGAGCCCTGGTTGTCTTCCTGGGAGGTGCATCTTCGGTACCGTTGCTCTCTCATGTGCTTTTAGCTTCTGTAGGTGAACTCGTGATCGTATCGCAACTCACCCGTAGCAGATGCTTTTCTCTTCCGTGCTCGCGGGGGCATGATATGATGATGGATTGCTTCTGTTGAGAGGTGACAAGGTGGGTGGAATGAATGTTCAAGAGTTCCGGCTCATTCAGAGGCGTCTTCTCTGGCTACGAGCCAAGGAACTTAGTGTGGGAAGCATCCGAGCATGCGTGGAGAGGAAGGTACAGGTGCAATCCTTGTTGCAGGAGTGGGAAGGCGCTTTGGGTGCTTCTCAATATGGCAAGAATCCGGATCTGCTTCAACCGCCAATCGAAGTTATTCTCTCAGTATTATTCCATGAATCTCTAGCTTCGCTTTAGTTCACGTTGAGATAACGTATAAGCAAACCCTGAGCTCAAATTTAATCTATCACATAATCTCATTTTCGTGCCTCGAGCCAAAGAACCCCTTAGAAACAAAACCAATTACCTGCACGAATAAGCAAATGAGTAAATCAAGTCTTTGTCATACATGATTCCGGCTATATCTCCCAAATGTGCCCCTTTTTTGACTGCGTATTAGTTACAGTGTTAGATGCGAAGTCCTCGGGTCTTTCTGTCTATAATCTCAGCCTGTAAAAGAAAAATCCATGCCATCGAATGCCATCTTGTCTTCCCTCCCTACTCCCCGTTGTCGTGAAATCGGCCGTTGGATCATGGATCCTGAACAAAGCGTTGGCGATATGGAATTCGAAAAGCAGCTATTGAACAATCTCTTAATACTCGAGTGTCGAATGAGAATTGCCGGCTAACGCCAAAAAAAAAAAAAAAGATGTAGACGAAACGGCGAACCATTATAAAAGAATGAAGATCGAAAAACGAAAAAACACAATCACATAACCGCACCGAAAGCCCAACGAGGGCTGGTTCTGTATATGTCAGTCCACATCCTCAACTCCATCAACTAATGCCAGCAGTTTCTCTCATGAAACGAAGTCTGCTGTGCCTGCCTGAACGTAAACGAGTGTACTGAGATGAACTTCTCATGGTCGCCAAACGTATGTGATAACACGCATTAATGAGTGTTGAGAGACAAGCCCTGGAAAGATCCAACCCAGTCATTCTGGGGAGCCAGAGGTGAAGTGGCTTGAGAGTGAGGCGCCGGGCTGGGACCAGACTGTGGGTTGGGGAACCGCTGGCGCATCGACGTGTATTCTCCAAGCTGGGGAACTCCAACGGGGTAGCCCTCCATAGCGCCCGGCATAGCACCAGAACCAGCACCGTAGCCAACATTGCTGCGAGGATTGCTATAAGGGTTGGCGAACTGCCCGTAAGGGTAGTTGGAAGGAGGGTACCCAGATGGCTGTGCGAGGCGGCCCTCATTGCCAAATGGCTGGTTGAAGGTTGGAGCAGGGCGGAATCCGCGGCCATCTCTGGCTCCACCGGTAAAAGCAGACGCTTGGTGGGGTTCTTGGACCTGCTGGTTCTGGCGTCTGTCATTACCGCCCGCACCACGGTTTGCGTTCACTGCTCCAGGGCCGATGCCACTAGGAGCCTGAATACCAAGAGTTGGGCTAGCGAATGAGGCTGGGTTGATAGCAGACATCCAGATTCGAGTCTTGTAGATCTTGAACAAGTCGGTAACGAGAGAGTTGAAGTTGATATACGAATCGGCAAAGTAATAGAAGGTCAACTTCTTCCAATCCCTAGCAGAGAGGTTAGTCAGATCCTGCTGATAAGTGGTAAATATACTCACATCTGGAACTCGGCGTCGAGAATCTCCATATTGAGAGCGTGCTCCTTGACCTTTTGCATGCAAACACGCTTCGCCTTCGCCTCTTGACCTTCCTTGTCCCGCAGGGCTTGGATCTCGTGGTTCTGGGCAAGACGCTTAATGAGCTTGGGTCGAAGTTCGCCAGCGTTGGGCTCCTGCGCATGGTGCTGGCTCGGAGGTCCCATGCCTCCAACCGCGCTTCCCTGAAGACCGGTAGAGGAGGCAAGAAGACCTGCGCTAGAACCCTCCTGCGCGACGGCAGCATTTTGTGAGTACATCATCAGCCACTTGTACTGCTCTTCGGCATAGTGCTCCTTGAGTTCTTTAGCAGCCTGCCAGTCAACGTTATCCTTAGCAACGGTGCCAAGGTCAGTGCCGCGATCAGCCTCGACTATCACCAGATCACCTGGCTTGACATTGAGACCAGTGCCCTCTTGGATGTAGAACACGTCAGCTCGAGCGCACTTGAATAACACAATGTGAAGAAGCTGGTTGTGACGAGGCTGAGCAATGCTGTAAACATTACGATGGGGAGATGGTGCGCGGTTCCCGTACGTAGTGGACAATCCATAAGGAGATCCGTATTGATTGGCAAACCCAGTCTGATAGGCATTTCCGATGTTGGCACCTCCGCCAACGCCAAAGTACTGGCTTGCTGTTTGCATGCGTTAACAAATCATCAAACAAAGAACATGAATTTTGCGCCTAACTTACCATGAGAAGTAGCACTAAAGGCGGCAGGGTCGGGGTACCCGGGGGGGTACTCCTGAGATTGCTGCATATCGAGTGCAGAAGGCTCTAGTGCGGCCGCGTCGGGAATAGAGCTGATAGAACCTTGGCGAGTAGGCATGTTGGCAAAGGAATGTCGCCTACTTTGAGAGATATCAGAAGGAGAAAATCCAAGTGAGCTTGACCAGAGCGCTTTCTTGAGGTTGGCGTTTTCAGGTTTGCGATTGTTCTCAAACGGAGAGCGTAATGACCCCGCTCCGTACTCGCTCATACGCCTGCTCAGCGCCCGTTTGGCCAACATATCGCCAGATTCGTTGGCTTCATCAAGCTCATCAATAGCATAATCAGATTCCTCAGGAACAGTGTCTCGTATTGGGTAGCCGTTTGCAGGATAGGAGGAGCCAGTGACTGCGCGGGGTCGAATACGGGCATTGTTATACTGCGTTTGCTGCTGCTGCTGGCGCAGCATAGCGTTTTCACGAGCCAGTATTTCAATTGTTTTCGCATCCGATTGATGAAATGAACTTTGCATCGATTCGCTTGGGCTTTCATCGTCGTCATCCTCGACTTCCTTGACTTTTCCAAGCATCGAGCCGTCGTTGGCCATTTCGCTTAGCATGCTGGGTCGAGAAGGTCGATGTTGAAGCGCGGGATAGCGAGCGCGACCCATGATGGCGGAAGAGCTCATCGAAGGCGGAGTGGCTGTTGACTCAGGATCCAGCTGCCCAACAGAGTATGATTGAGACCGGTATGTTTTAGGAGTGGGATGAAGCGGAATAGCGAAAGGTATTTGCGAGTTAGGCGCAGGATCGCGCGAGACCGGAGACGTCTGCATCTCTGAGCTAAAGAAAGAATTGCCACCGCCCGGGGGCATGGTCGACGTGGGAGAAGGCAAAACCTCGCTGAGCCTCGATGGAGGATCTTTGCGTTCAGTGTTCCAGATAGCCGTACCCCATGAAAAGCCAGGTGCGCCAGATCCCCGGCCCATCACAGATGAAGCTGAGTGAGATCCCCACGCCCCACCGGTCTCCCCAGAGGGCGTGCTGGGATGAGAAGTAGTTGGAGACATCGAGTTACTAGCGATAGATCCCCTACGGGGACGGCCCAGGGTTTGAGAAGTCTCGTTCAACCACGAAGGTCGTCGGACAGGTCTAGGAGGTTGCGACGCAGAATGTGATGTTGCTGTTGCGGACTCGTATCGGTGCTCGCCTTCGTCGTCTGAACTAGCAAGAGCTTCTGAATCTGGTGTAGATGTCCTCGCGTGCAGCTTCTCGAGGAGCAGTGATTGGTTGTTACCCGGGGCTGTAGGATGAGATCCTTGGCCTAGTCTGGAAGACGGGCCTGTCTTGAGCGGACCAGAACTCATTATCCAGGAAAGACACTAATTGGCTTCTTTCAATCTAAAATCTACAAGGCTGCTGATTGATAATGCCCTGTGGATGGGAGTTTTAGTCTTATATCTGTGATACGTAAACCAGCTAGCACAAGCTGTCGTGTTTCGGATCACGGATAATAAACAGAGTTGGGGGTTAAAATAAAATGTAGGCTGTAAATATCTTTAAGGATGAATAGAATCGAAACTGTAAATGACTAATTAGCTGACTGGTCTCATGATGAACAATGAATGATATTTTTAAGAACAGAAGCTCATTGGCCCTACGACACCTCAGCCATATTGGGGAATGTAACAAGAGTCAGGGCAAACAAGTCTATGAATGAAGACTCGATAAATGAAGCAGAATGTTTATCAAAGCATCCAGATTCGCTGCAGATGGACTTACCAGAGATGGGATCTCGAGGATATCTAAAGACTATGTCGTCACACGTGCCAAATTCTAAGTCGTAAAAACAGACGAAACGTAAGAAAAAGAACGCTGATGCTGTAATCAGTG
The DNA here is from genome assembly GCF_013085055.1 of Fusarium oxysporum Fo47. NCBI lineage: Eukaryota > Fungi > Ascomycota > Sordariomycetes > Hypocreales > Nectriaceae > Fusarium > Fusarium oxysporum. Next base: position 2,171,307 of record NC_072840.1, on the reverse strand, counting down.
TCGAAGGGATGTGGCTCTGAGAAGTGGCAACTCTGATCTTATCGCAAATGTTAAATCGCGATAGTAGAAGTCGTTACGGTGTGAGCCAGTGGTTGATTAGTGTGAGTGAATACGACAGAATATCTAAACACCAGCGCGTCTAACCCAAGGCGCAAATAGAAGATTCAGGTTGTCGGATAAGAGTAAAGGAGAATGGTTGCCCATTCATAAAAGGACCTTGTTGAGAGGACTGATTTGGGCAGACGAAGATGTCCAGTGCTGTAGCGACGAAGGAGACTTAATCGTGGCCCATTGTCAGTGAAAGGCTCGAAAGCAGGCGCGAAATCCGACACCAAGAGATTGACGCGGGGTTGCTGCTACACTTGGAGCGGCAACAAGGCGAGAGACGAGCGGCGGTGGCAAATAGTCAGTGATCAGAAGACCTATCTCCCAAAATTCGAATATCAATCTGCAAAGACCACGAGAGCGTCAACGACGATGTGAACAGGCAGGCGAAAAGTGGTTGATCGCGAATAACGTCGTCGGGCACACGGTTTGCAAGTCGAATGAGGAGGACGGAGAGAGTATGCGAACTGCAGTCGGAAGGCGGGGGAGGACAGCGGCGCGCTGCAGAAAGTGATGATATTGGCAAAGAAAGGCAAGCAGAGGGAAAGCTTGGCAGGAGGAAGTATGTCGCGTGTCGCGGAGCAGCGTTGCAATGTGCCGTGTTGTGTCGCGAACCGTTTGCTGCTTGTCGTGGCTGCTACTTCTGTTGGGTTTTGCGATGTAATGCGCCGAGTGTTCAGGTTGTGTCGAGATGCGGTTACCACACGAGACCAGGTTCTAAGTGGTGCTGGAGAGAGTCGCGGGCGGTATGAACCTCCAACTAATACTGCCGTTCCTCTGCGGGTACCAGGGTGGCGCGGGAGCTTTCAATGGGGAAAGCTGGTGGGCGGCGCAGCAGGGGAGGGGGTCCTAGATGTAAGCGCACCGTCGCGAATTGTTGACTTGAGAGGGGGAGGATTGATCTCGAGTCGACACAATGCTTTATGATGAAGAGGTAGATGGGAAAAGGGACCAGGACAGACAGGCCCGATGAGTAGAGTAGAGAGGGTGGAGCGAGCAGAGAGTTGTGGAGAGTCCCGAAGTGGAGAGAGCCTCAGAACGAGAGGGACCTGGACAAGAACGCAGAGATCCGAATGGAACACTGAGAGGAGTGATGTGATCTTCTGATCAGGGGACTTAGACCAGGAGTGGAAGACTGGACTGGCTGAGGGGTAGGCGAGGCAGGAGACTCTGTCCCTAGTTCATTTGCCAGCCAAACCTGGAGAACGATGCGTTAGCGAAAGCCCTAGAGCAAGGTACCGATACATTTGGCGAGGTGACGAGCCAGCCCAGAGCTTGCTTGCGGAAAGCTTGGGAATTTGGGTGGCTCGAGCACTGCGACGGGAGCTCTGCTGGACTTTGAGGAGCGCAAGCGCCACACGGTACAAGGAAGCGCCGTGACCTACCTGAACAAATGAAAAAGGAGAGTACCTAAGAAAGAAAAGTTGAATCAGAGCACGCCGCTTGGTGAGTCGATTTGAGGCGCGCCTCAGACTCTATGTGTTGGAAGTAAGGTAAGGTAGGCTAAGTGAGGTACCTAGCTGTGTTGATGGAGGTCTCAGAAAGCAGCGGGGACCCGACGTTGATCTGGGGAGAGCTACTAGCTCGGGTCGGTAGCTGGGCGATTTAGTTTTTGTCGCCTCGGCAGCCTGGTAGGGTAGAGGAGTCGACGCTAGACAACTTGGCCCGTAGAGCATACGATGACCACGATGCTCTGCTCTGCAGGCTAGGCTAGAGACGAGAGACAAAGGGATGTAATTTGATGAGGGGATCGGAGTGTTGATATGCTTTTCCCTTGTGGCAGAAGAGGGGGGGCTTGATTAAAAGATGGTGTCGGCCAAGTGATATTGAATGGTGATACAGTAACGTGGTGGTGATGGTGCTATGGATGTGAAAGCTGGGGTTGATGGAGCCTAAGGCAATGTTAGAAAAAAGCGGGCACTTCCAATTCAAGAATGAATGCGGAGGCCATTGAGAGAGAGACTCGAAAATTACTAGGCCAGCTAGGGGAGGGAGGCAAGAAAACTTAGGACCTCTATCCCAAGTGACGAAAATACTTGGGTAGATTTAGTATATCTTAGTATGCCTTTAGGCTAATTAATTTTGGCATCCTGGTTTAATGTCAGAAGTTTTATTGCCTGAGGACCAGCCAGGCCTTGTACTTTGGCTTTTGGCTTAGGTTTGCGTAGGCTTGCGTTTATGCTGGGGTAATGAGGGCGTTAGGGCACTGGCGGGTTGGCAGGAACATGCAAATCATCCAATCAATGTTTTTGGGTTACCTTGACTCTACTGTCACGGTGGGCTAATCCTACCTACCTTCATCGTCTACAGTATGGGGCATCGCGAGAATTCGCCTCCGTCATAAGGTTGAGAGGAAAAAATAGGTCGGGCCTAGACTTTGCAGTGCTGTACGGAATTGTGGTAGCTGGCCACGGCGTGCCCTCCATCAAATCTTAGGTTTCTATCATCTCCTCCACCAAGACCGGACAATAATTGGACCCTGAAAAAAGGAAATCAGGTGTTATTCTGTCCGGCATATTATCTCAAAAGAAGCAAGTATAGAAGACCCCTGTTTATTAGAGACAAGGAACGGAGTACCTAGGTAGACATCCATTGAGTAATTCGATAGGTCAGAATTGCTCCTGAATATCCATGAGCTTTAACCGTTAAAGTAGGCCAGCGTCAGACCATTGGATTGGGCCCAGGCCAGCTCACGGCAATCGTCGATGAAGTGCTGCTTATTTTCCGTATAGGTGACTTTGGAGTCGGCAAGCTCGTGATGCAGAGTGTCAATGGGGGCTGGGACTTGCGGAGAAGAGAGACTTGGGTCTGTTGTATGCATCAACCGGATGCGCATAGGAAGCGCCTCTGACGTGATGTTATTGAATAACCCGCACTCACACCAGAGTTGGAGTCTAAAGTGTAAGAACGGAACTCAGTTTGGTGGATAAGTAACCGAGAATCAAATGCTGGTCTGTTTAGCTCATCTATCGTTCATACAGATCTCCAGGTCCATCTCGAGGTCATCTCGATGAGATGATCGAAACTGCCGAGTATGGTCTCTCATCACGATACCTGACTTCATATTCAACCGACAGACAGACTCAAAAGAATCAAAGGATGGCTGGTGGTGTGCATGTCCCTGTACTGTAAGTACAGGGCTTGGGTCCAAGTTAGACGCAGTGACAGTGAAAGCGGATTGGCCGCTCCACACTCGGAATCGATATGCTAACGCGGATGAAGCTTCATCGGCCCCACCAACGTATCCCCGACCAACCGAAGACTGATATATCAGAACATCCATGGATCACATCAGGTGAATCATAGCAGAACAGGCATGAACGAATAAAACAGGATCAAGGGTTGCAGTGAGTTCTTTCAGGATACGACAGCTGCAATCTTTGTAGTATATGGAAGGAGAATACCTATAGTAGATGGCTCTATGCCATAAGGTACCCTGGGCAAACAGCCCGTCAACTACATCCATGGCTAGGCATGTTATCGATGGAAACCCCGCTCAACAGGCCCAATGACGATACCCTCGGCAGTGGAGGATGTCTTTGTTGAATTTCTTCCACTGACAAGCTGCATCGTCATCGTGTGTCGTAGCTCAACCGACCCAACTCCCCTCGTGACCTTGCTTACTAGGACTAGGATGGACCCGTTGGTAACACGATCCAAGGGACTCGCGGATCAAGATCGACTCCGCTTAACTTAGCCTTTGACTCCGCTTTTTAGCTCTGTAGTAATTCAAGCTTTTTTACTTGCTGGTGCTCACGTCACTTTCCGAGCCTCAAGAACTGTTCTTACTTTGCTATGATGATCACCTGAGCTTGTGAGGCCTAAGAATTGAAGATACAGTCTCCGCACTGAGTAGTATGTCGAGCTAGAACCTTAGTGTATTGGTGTCTTTCTTCACCGTTGAATATCTCCGAGGACAACCTAACCGGAATTGACCTTATATCGACTCACGAGTGAATTTTAAGATGTTGTCCTTTACCCTCCTACATGTTTTACTCCAGAAGCAAAGAAGTTGAAGCCAGTTTATGTACCCATACGCAAGAGACGAGATGCATAATCAACTCTTATTCGACACCGAGGAGATGTATCATGCAGCCCGTTTCCACCGAGTGTCGATCCTCACGAGCAACAATCTCGATTCTCATTCGTCTTTATGGTCCGAATTTGTGTCAGGTTCACTGTGCATCTCATCGTATGTTTATCACGATGTTCCCAATTTAAATGTCTTGAAGCACATCATTGTTGTTGCATTACAGTGGCCCTCACGGGGCGCATGATTAAAAATGATATCACTGTCTAAGAAGACTGCCTAATCATAAAATAGTTCAGCGCTTCAGACATAATAGAAAACATGTCATTGAGAGATGTCTCGCTCCACTCCCCTATCTAAGTCATAATTGATGCTGCTACGACACTGAGGGCCGATATCGGTCCATTCGTGGTTGATTCTTAATCGCAACCTCCCCGCAGTTGTCGACCTTATAGGAGTTCTCACAGATGAAATATTCCGCTCAAATGGGATACAATGCGCGTATCTGCTGAGTTGCTATCAGGGCTTTGTCCATGGTGCAGTATCTCGAACTTCTTCCGCTTCGACCATCCCAGCATCTCAACCAGGGCACAATATACTTGGCCAAAACCGTCGTTAGTATTATCTGGTTCTCGCTGAGATACGCGTTGCTTAGACGAGAAATAAAGTCTCTTTGGAAGCAGAGTATCAAGTTAATCGGCAAAATTATGAAAAGAATTTCTTTGATTTGGCCAGTCTTGGCCCCTGTCACCAAGTGACGATAGCTTCAAAACTACACCCCGACGAAAGGAATTGGTCCGTTTCTTCTTCACTACATCGTACTGCCTTAATTCAACCAAATTGGGTCATTCGTACTTCACCAATAACCCGATCGTGCACAACAGTGAATAGTGCCCGAAGCGTCGGTGAGTGAGTGAACTTTATAAGACGGTGATGCCGTTTGCGGAAATAGTCGAGATCCACCTATACGAGCCCTGAACTGTTGATCCGGGACACAAAGCAGGGTTTTGTAGATATTAGCAGTAACTTGAGGGGTATTTCACGGCTTCCAAATCAATGCATATTCGAAATGCTACTCTGGTTTAACAAATCATATGGTATTCGTTTCAGATCCTGCCTGATATGTGACAATTGTAGTTGATGTTTCTCGTGATTCTTCCAAGCCAGCCCATCTAAATCATTTCTCCTGCAGTTGTAATACATTCTCCTTGGGACACTAGGTTGAGTCTCCTGTATATCATCAAGCCCAGGATGACAGCCACCTGCTTAAGCATCAACTGTATTTTTGTAAGAAAGAATCGAGAAATGAATGTGGACTCAGGTAGACTGAACGTGTTGGTTCTGACAGAACTTTGGGTATGAAATCCGTGGAGTGTAGGAACAAGAGCTGGATTCTCTCTTGTAGCCTGTGTTGCGGTCGTTCAGATAAGGACTGTGTATGCTAGTATGCAGTGGTGTGTTCGTAACGTCGTTAAGTTCGAGTGAGTGTGTGAGTTGAGGCGATACAGTCTTATTCTCCAACCGAGATGACTACATCGCCCTTACATTTGCCGTATGAGCAGCATTCGGATGCATCCATGTCGCCTTTAAGGATAGCATCGACTTTAGACTGGTACCAACTGTTAGCGTGGATGATGCCTTTACAGAAAATGGGTACATACTTGAGGGCACGGCCCATTTGGTGAGATAGAAGAGGTTGGAATAGGTGATGCCATAACCAGGGCAGCAGAGGCAGCGAGAACGAGCGTGTACCACTTCATGATGAGTATATAAGAAAAATTCGGTAAACGAGGGTGACTACTAGAGTCGAGTAAAACGAACGAGTTGGGTAAAAGAGTGACTGAAGAAACGAATGACAATAGTTTGAATAGAGAGAGTGTGAGTGAGTGAGTGAATGAGTGAGTGGAGGAGCAAGTGGACGGAGGAGAGAAAGTTGGTCTGGTTTATATGGCCTGGAGGTCACTGCGCAAACTCAACGTTTGACCATAGATTCAAGGGAGATTCGTCGAAAGCAGTGAATCACTCACTGACAGTGGAGTCACTGCCAAGATTACCTTGGGTCGCAAAAGAAACTGCATGCGGCACTGACATCCATTTTTTCCCAAGAGAGTTTACAAGGCAGCGTTGAACTCTTTTTGACGCAAACGTTGAAAATGTTCATTCCAACCCAACTCGGATTTGGTGCGCACCTCATGTGCTAATGCAGGTACACTACAGGCGACTTACAAGGGGACAAGGGCCCACATGCGTCATATTCCGGGGGTCACAATCGCTAATGAAACCTCGTAATCCAACTTTTTACATTGGATTTATCTGCCGATATTGAACTGTCTGGTAAAGATCAGCCATGACAGTTGTAAAATTGCACCAATCAGTACTGGCTCTCTCACATCATACAAAAATGCTGCTGAGATTTGGTTGCAGGTCAGAATCTACTGGATTCTCAGAATGGCCTAGGCTTATTGTCAAGAGAGACATCAAGAAAAAGAAACAAGGCCTGGCCTTGAGAGCAAGAAAACTTGAGAGCTGTAGGGAGGGTGTCAAAAACAAATAGTCCAAAGTCTACTAGATCTATCCTAAGTTCGCTCAAGTCTTTTTGTCGTGTGTGATAGTTGTCTTAGGTTTTCTTACCTGCCTCAACCAGGGTAACGAGTGGAACGAGAAACCCTGATAATAAGACAAAACAAGGGAAATAATAAGCGGCATTCTTAGCGTTGCTAGAGCATTGTCATCTCAGCCCTACGCTTTTCTAATTGCAGTACTTTGAGTTCAGAAACGGTTTCAACCGAGTCATTGCGTTAATGATTCGATTATGATGTTCATCAATCTTCCAAGTTTGCTGGGGTAATAGATAAAAACACCTCAACATCCAACATCAGCCAATGGATTTGAACAAACCATCATCTGCCGGTTGCGACCGTTGCAACAATCTCACTTCATGCAAGGGACTGCGTGGTTATCGAGAAATGTCTTGGCATTTCTCAGCCGCTTCCGAAAGTCCGGATACAGACAATGTCTCAAATTCATGGGTAAGGCTATCAGGTTATGATAGCGCTCTGTTGACCGAGACAACAAAAACATGAATCAGGATAAGAACTATGAAAGACTTGATGACGTGGGGAACGCTAAATTGGAAAGGAAACACTGGTAACCATGCTATCAAAGGACATTCCTGAGGGCGGCGATACTCTTCGAGCACCTGATGATGCGCATTCACAACTCCCAACCCTCACGACCGTCTCCTTGGTGCTGAACTGTGTTCCTTCACCCTTAGAAGACTTGTATTAGCGATCTAAAGTGACCAAGTTTTGGGAAACCTCAAGATGAACTACAACTTCTGAAGGTGCCACTATTTTACCCAGCCCCGTTTGCTATTTGGCTCTGCTTTCATCAAATTTGGGTATTTCCTTAGAAAGGGTGCTAAGACATGGTTTAACATCAAGAACCGGTTCTCGTGGATTATTCCCATGCCTTGGGGAACAGGAAAAACTTCTGACCTTGAACCAAGATGCTTGAAATAGTTAAGTAGTCTAAAGGTCTACTAAATCTATACTAAATTTACCTAAGTTTACCTAAGTATTTGTATCTAGGATAGAGGTCCTGAGTTGTCCTACCATATTATCTTCTTCGGATACTCACTATTGGCCCATTCTTATAATTTTGTGTTGTTTAGCTGAAGACTTACTAGAAGCTGCTCTGGATCTATGCGGATCCTCGGACAAGTTGAAATGGTACTATGTACCTTAGAATCATAGTGGATTTTATTCTTTTTCATAAAAGCCACTTTTCTCTAATGTGCCAGCACCAGCAACATGTAGCAGATGAAGAGGATTGCGCTGCTCAAGCAAGACATTTATGCTAGGCACTCTAACAATCCAATTGCGTGTCTTGTTATTGTTGAAACTATCAAACTTTTGATCCTTAATAGCTTGAGTGTCTCATGGAACTCTGTTCCCAAAACGCCAACAAATCTAACTACCACGACCAAACTTCAGCACCCACTCCCCCAAGCACAACATTGACCTTCTCACCATCACTCTCCCCTATGACAGCAATATCACCAGGGTCAGCAACACCACTATACGAGTCGGCCACCAGTTTCACATTGTTCACTTGAACTCTCCAGACCCTGACCCTCTGATCGTTGCTGACCGTAATGCCGAACGTCTCTCCCCCACGTTGCACGAGCACCAGACCGTTGATTGCTGCTGCATGGGCCTTGCGTACGATTCCACGGCTTGAAGTTGTGTATCTACGTTTGTCCGACTCGTCTGACATAGATACAAGTGTTGTCACACCAAGACCGTTGTCGTCGCCTCCTGTGAGAACTAGAAATCCTTCGGGCGTTGGCTGGAGATCCAGGCATTTGATACTGCTTTGGTGCACGGGAGCCACCTGAACGAGAGCATGGCTAGCCACTTCCCCTCCGAAGCTAACATCCCAGGTTGTCAGGTGTCCATCCGTAGAAGCAGTAAGTGCCGAAAGACCGTTCTCGTCCACCCCGAGATGGCGAACCTGTGTGAGACAAGCTCCCGTGTACGACATGCGAGCCAGGAGGTGGAAACCTTCTCCTGGTGTGTAACGATATGTTTTCAATGTTGAGTTTGACAGAACCATCGTGATAATGATGCTTCCATTGCCAACCTTGCATGCGTCGAAATCCATAATGCGAAGATCTGCGGCAGGACTCTTGTCTTCTAGGATTGCTTCGCACAAGATTCCGAGGCCTTTGTACTGTGAATCTAGCCTTTGGACAGACCATACGAAGAATTCTTCGAAACCAGCACTGCTGAGAAGGTAGTCATCTCCCACCCAGTGAATCTTTTGTAGTCCCGATATGTGAAGCTTTGTAGAGGCAACACATCGAAGTCCACCACTATTCTTCGTTCCACATCGTTCATCTCCATACTCCCAGATACGAACAGTTGTGTCCTCAGCGCCAGTTGCAATATACCGACCACTAGCACTCAACCCCCGAATCTCTCTTCCGTGTGTTCCACATCTCAGAGGGCGGTGTATCGGGCTATGTTGCGAGAAAATGTAAAGCTTCGTTGCTCTGGTATAACCAAATCGCACACTGTTGTGGTTGATGGAATCATGAGCAATGGTAAATGTCCGGTGCGCACCTCCACAATCAACTGAGGCAATTTCTTCCCGACGTGTTTCGTTCCATACGATAAAGTTCTTACTCTTAAAGCCGTACAAGATCAATTCGGGGGATTCATCTTGAGTAAACCAACCACCTTCTATATCGGCACCAGAAGGGGCAGCGACCTCATGCTGGAGGTGCAATCGTACTTCATCGCCGAGATCTTCAATCTCGTATATTCTGTACTTTGTATCTCTGCTCGTCGCCAGGAAGTACAGGGGAGCTTCCTGTCCATCGGTTGTCGGAAGAGGTACCAGACCAGTAATAGCATCGCGTGTGTTGAATCTGAAGTCCAGGATAGGGCGGAACTCGTTTCCTGTCTGCCTCAATAGTGCAAGAAAGCCATGGCGCGACCCTATGGCAATCAAATCCTCCCTAAAACGAGCAGCAGATATAGCAACGAATCTCTTGTCGATGCCGCGAATATCTGCCGTTGCTACAACAGCTCCTGTGCGCCAGTCGATTGAAAAGTACTGGGAGTCTGAAGTTCCATGAATATGGACAATGAGTTCTGTAAGACCCCCCACGGAACTGGACAGGATCGATATGTTGAAGATCTTGCCCGGCACAGAGCCAAGAACCTTTACCCCTTGAGATTCAGAGAAGTAGTACAGCTTGCCACTTGTCGTACCAAGAATAGCAGCACCGTCACCTATCGTCTGGAGAGTATAGCACGTCTGAAATTCGACGTTGAGCTCATCTTCCAGTTCAATCTCTCTCCACTCCAAAGCCGGTCGGAACGTGCCCAAGAGGAGTCGTCCCCAATTTGTTGTAACGAGCATACGATCATCAGAAATGAAATCATAGCGGCTGAATATCTCTTTTCCACGAACGGATTTCAAGGTTCGTAGGTTAGGTAGAGTGACAGCAATCTCATCGAAACCAAGCCCAAGCAATTCGTGGGTTGATACTGACGCAGCAGGGGTCAATGAGGCAGGTTGTGTGATGAGAGAAATCTTGCTGTCAGCGCCTCCTGTTGCAATGAGGGTTTGGTCTCCCTTGTTGACCACAGCGTGCGCCCATAGATGCTTGCCATCGTGCACGGCGTATGTCTCGATGTGCTTCAACGAACCAGAAACTTTCTCGGACGAAATATCGAGGTTCAGTTGCCATCTCTGTGATGTCGAATCTTCTCCAAAAGAGTACAATGATAATGGGCTTTCTGGGAGTGTTTCGCCTTCCGTGAGTTGGGCGAACTTGATACCCCAGATTCTTGACAAATGTCCCATGATGGTAGCCACAGGTCGTAGTTCTTCCGCCCTAGGCCCATCGTCCAAACCTGCCTTTGATCCGAATCCTGTCTCTCGTGGTGCAGCGAAGTCATGCTTTTCGTGTGACCCATCTCGTCCGGTGATGTTCCAGATTCTCACAGTCCGATCATCACTGCAGCTTGCAATGAGCCTCAATTTGGTTCCATTTTGACAAGGGAGTTCTTCTGAGATATCAACACCAAAAATGGATCCTTCGTGCCCGTTCAAAATGGCCAGGAGTTCCGAGCGACTCTCTGAAACATAACATCGCCATACAAGAATCTCGCCAAAGATTGTACCTCCAGCCATAAGAACAGTATCTTGGTCTAGCCACTTGAGTCTCGCAGCGTAGAGAATGGGTCGTGAAGGCGAAACAATAGATCCGACAACCGGTGCATCGTCTCCATTCAGGTGTAAGTGGACGACTTCGTTATGAGCCGTTGCGAGCACCGCGGAAGAGTCGTCAAATGGTGACGGTGCAACATCGTAGATCCAATCTGGAGCGGCTGCCTTCTTCACAAACATTTGAGCATCCGTCATGTTTCCGATAAATCCCTCAATATTCGACACCACTGCAATCTGTGCAGCACCCCAGACCAACACTCGCCCATTACTCAATAGGCGTATTCCATGAATAGGCTGAGCAGAGAAGACACGAATGCTGCCTACGCGCAATGCATGGCCGGTTTGAAGATCGTAGAGAGTCAAGTTAGTATCCTCGCCAGCAAGAAGATATTCCGCATCATGGAAGAAGGCGAGTGAAGTGATAGGACCCTGAAAGAATTCCCGAGTGAGGCTTGACTGACATGTGTGAGATCATGATAGCGGGGGAGGGGCATTTATGATCATAACTCACATCTGCCATTATTGATAATAGGAAATAAAAATTGAGAAAGTTTAAAATATGTGCTCATTTACTTATTCATGACAAGGGCAATCTTCATCTGCCATAAGAGCTCGTGCGTCGAGTCAAGTGTAGAGTTAAATTTGTATTGTATGAATGAGGTTTTGTGTGGATTCTCAGTCAGCCATGAGAGAAAATTTTTGGACTGGCTCTATATACTACCAAGGCCCATCCTGATGAAGCATCACTAAACTCTTCACTTGAACCATCACAACAAATCGGACAAAATAGTAAATGCATTGTGTATATTTTTATGCTTTGAGGGCGAACATTTAGGATAGCTATGTATGTTCATTCATTGCCCAATAATTTCAAAAAGAAAACGTTTGGGTATCATGCCATCCGGCATCTTCCCGTCGCCAATATCCACCAACTTCCTTTGCAAAGCCATAACATAACCAAACCTCTTTCATGGCGGCGTGAGTGCTATAGCAAACATTACCCTGTCATTCGATCCCGAATACCAAAATCAAACCCAAACGCCATTAATGCAATCATCATCAGATGTCAAATAGACTTTAGGAATCATGTCATCGAGTTACTCGTAGCGGTTTAAGCGCGATGAGAGTAAGGCTCGTAGGCGAGGTCAGAACGGGCAGTACCGCTGGGGTAGCGAGGAGCACCATACTGAGACTGGGACTGGTTGTGGTTGTAGTAGCCGGTCTGCATCTCGTGGTCATCACCGAGAGGAGCGTAAGAGCCGTGCTTGTTGGTGGCACCACCGAGGAGCTTCTCGCCATCGGATCGGCGGTTCTTCTTGTCGCGACTTCGGCTCTCAGGCTTGCAGCAGCAGATGGTGAACATCCAGAAGAGACCGGCAGCGATGGCGAAGGCGGCTGCGATAGAGACACAGGCGAAGAATCGACCGTTGATATTACCCTTGACACCGTAGAACTTGGCTGTGCCCTCGACAGCACCAACGACTGTACCAGCAAAGACACCAGAGAGTACGACAGCGGCGATAACGAGAGTGGAGGCAATACCAGCGACGATCCATGTCAAGCAGGAGAAGATGCGAGAGCAGTTGGAGAAGATGCCGAGAATAATCTCAGCAGCGAGAGCGATGAAAGCGGCAATGTAGACGACCTGTGTCCACTTGGTGACAGTCTTGAAGGCCTTGAGAGCATCCTGAATCTCATCAGGAAGTTCAATCTGGACATTCTTGTCGGCACCAATGAGATAAGAGGTGTTCAACTTCTTGTTGGCCCAGTCAAACTCGGGCTTCTCGCACTTTCGCTTGCCATCTGAGTCGGTCTTACAGAAACCCCAGAGGTTGATGTCGTAGTACTTGTCGAGACCGAGCAGCTCAGCGGTAATGTTATCCTTGATCTTGTCGGCACGCTCCTCAATAACAGGCGCATCGCGGGTATCCAGCTTGAAGTCCTTGAGGTCGAGGTTATCGATAATGTTGCCAACATCGGCAGGGCTGATGCTGAGGTTCTTGACATCGATTCGGAAGATGTAGAGAGATTTATCGGCGACACCAGCGAGAGCACCGACGAGTAGGAAGATGATGGAGCCGACTGTGAGCACGAACGGCAATAACACGCAGAAAAATCGACCGACGCCCATTGTTGCTGTGTGTGGTGTAGTTTTTGGGGGTTGTTTTTAGGTATGCGGAGGATGTAAACCCTGAGTGTCGGAGATCGAATCGGAATATGACGTAGAGCTAGCAGAACGAGTGCTGTGCTGTTATAAGCGAATGACTCTATTCGAGTGAGTAGAACGAAACGCGACAGATAGAAAATGACGCGAACGTAAAAAAGGGAAAGATGAGATGAGGCGAGATAATAGAGGAGAGAAGGGTATCACCAGAGGGAAGAAGAGGATGGTTTTATAAAAGCTGAACACAGCCCAGGACCACTTGTAGGTAGGTAAGTTCCAGGTTGGGCTGGGCGTGAGCACTAACCGTTGTACTGCAGCACAGTTACGCACTAACAAACAGATGAGGGGGTTGGATGTTAGTTGACGTGGAGTGGCGCAGCGAGCCCCTGCACCCCGGACAGGCAAGATCCGGCGCCCAACTCACACTGTTATTTACAGCGATAATCGTTGGTGTCGTACAGTGCGTAAGTATCACGTTCTGCCTCGTCCGCCTGGAGGCGTTGCGCTTACGACTCCCCCAGTTACCCAAGCCCAAAAGCCCAAGCCTGGTTGTTACAGCTTGAGGTCAGGTTCCCACTAAAAAGGTCATAGTGGAGAGATAGGGCGCTCAGCCACTCATCTACGCTTTCACTCTTTTTGATGAAGCTGAGCTTGTTCGCTTTTCGCTTGTCTAACCTTGAATGGGCGCAGCTCACGTTAATTTGCTCTTTCAGGCTGTGCTAGTTGAAGCAGCTGAAAAATAAACATGCACTTGGCTTGTGACTACAGTGAGGTTATCTGCTATCTTCAGGTCCTGTTGTGAGAGGAACTGCCGTAAGTTTTGGATCCCCCCACGATCAACATGGCGATCATGTCATTGGCCCGGCAGCCTACATGATCTTGGTGGTTGGAAGAAGTTCAGTGGTGACAATTGATACTCTGAAAGTTTCCATTGCGGGATTAAGAATCGTGATGACATTGCTCCGCAACTAATACACCACGGATCACTTCCTCCTCCATCTGATCCTCCAACATTTTACGATCATCGAACCAAAATATGGATCCATAACCCTACAGAGTCAAAAATGCAGGGACCCTGAGCTTTTGGTGCTGACGACACCTGCTAGGATAATGATCCACCTCCAGCACCACCACTTGAATTTTTTCTCCATGATCAACACAGGAAAACAAACAAGAAAAACAAACAGGATGACTTGTATGACTACGGCGACTGGCCTGAATAACGCAGACGGTAGACTCTTTTTCGCCGAAAGGACACATAACACAAGTTTCTGCAAGATTGAGTTACCGTTGTTAAAGAGAGCGGGTGTAAGATGGACACACCCGTTGTGCTGACAACGAAGAATTAAAGCATAAAGCTATCAGCAGCTGTTACGTCAAAGTACCATGCCCAATCCTTATCCACAATCGCGATGTGGGATGAAAGTCTGCTATTCGGTCAGGTAAACGCAGCCTTACAAGAGGGCATACAAAACAAGACTTTTTTTTTTTTTTTTTTTCGCAATGTTATCGATTGCTCCCCTGTCTTGATTTCTGTCTGAAGGAACTGACATGCAAAGCCTCCCTCCATCTTTAAAACACAGCCTTTGCTAGTCCCGGGTATCGAGAATGTGTACGTAGACCGCGTCTAATTTTAGATTTTGCCGCGTTTTTTGCCTCGCTCAGCCCTCTCTCAGTCTAAGTCTCACTCGCTTTCTACGGTCCCCCCCACATTACGCTGGCTTCCAGTGACAAGCTTACAGACTCTGCTGCACCGCCTTCGGTCCAGGCCGTTACCGGCACATGGGAACTGATTGATAATTTGTCACGGGGGAGCCAACGAATGATGAAACTGCGGCATCTTTATTTTGACATCAAACTCAATTATCAATCATCCCACTATCAACCCGAAAAGAGATCTATCCACCGACCTTTCATCTACGTTCTGACCTTTTATCACCGGTTTGGGAATGGTCAAGCTTACACATGCAAGGGCCAAACTCTGAGCCTGAAAGATGCTGACTTCAGCTGCCACGTCTTTGTCACTTATCACCAAAGTCCTTCTTCCACATGCAGCTAGTCATTGTTTTTCGTACTGACCGACGTTTTGACCCTACCGCCGCTGAGCCGATATCAATGTGATGAGCTCCTTGGCTCTATAATGGCATATGATAATTGTGAAATGAATACCTACCTACTAAGAGACTGTCTTGCGTAACTTGTATGCCACGACCGAGTGATATCTCTAATACAAGGGTTTTTCGCCAAATTGTTACGTTATTATCTCAGATCAATCGATCCAAAGACTTCATCCACAATGATAATAACACACAATAGAGCATGAATCAAGTCCAACGACACTTCGAATAGTAACTGGGAGGTTAACACAGCGGCCTAGTATATGGGCGTGCAAGTAATGAGTATCACAAAGCTATATCCTCACTGTCTGTAAAGACCATGTATTGTGCTGTTCATACGTTAAGATAGGGTAGGCCGGATAGGTTCGTCATACAGAGCTACCTGGAGGATGTTAATGTCAATATAAGAGTGTAAGTAAGATACCCTTTTCAACCATCCTTAACACTGGTGGGTTTTACTAATACACAACAGATGGAAGAAAAGGCTGTGAGGGGGAAATGCCGGCGTAAATTATCAGATGTTATACAACAAGATATGTTCACCATTCACTTTGACGACAGATCAAAGGTACACACGAGTTATAGCTTGAAATACATGATTTAGACAAAGTACTATACACCTGTGCTTGTGTAGGGAAGATTCTCTCAACCTCCCTTTATAAGTGAGGGCCCATCTCCTCCGATCTCGCTGCCACCCTCTTAATCTTTGGTCTTTATCTCCACAGGCATGTGTGTCAAAGTCTGGTATTCCCATGCAATTGCCCACGAGCTGGACACCTCTGCTGTTCATGAGACAGTTCTCAAACTACTATATCAGTTGAACTGAACTTCAACTTCTTCCTCGCCGACTTTGGATCCTTGATAATGGAGTGAGAAGTTCACAGTGCCATCTTCACAATCCATCTTGATGTGGTAGTCTAATCGTGGGTATGCAACACCGACGGGGTTGGTCCACTTCGGAAGTGTGTCGACATCGACAATTTTGTCCCATTTCATCGCGCAAAGGTGGTGAATGTCATCCGAGTCGCCATACCGTACAGGAGGTGCACGGGATGTTGAGCAGTAAATCTTCTCATGGCCTTGAAAAGATGGGACTTCGAAATATCGGACGTAAGAGTGTGAAACGGATCTCTTCTCTAAAATATCCTCGCCCTGTGAACCGCGTCAGTAGTGAGGCTTTCCGCGTTTGCTTCTTCTTTACCACTCTCAAAAACCATGCCATTTGCCTGTTGACTCGATAGTTTTGATTTACGTGGGACCACGTCTTGTCTGCCTCGTTGTGGTATCCCTCGATGAATGGACTACTGTACATGATACCATAGCTCATTCGAGCGACCCGTGTCTCAACATCGACACCCAGATTAGTGGAGGGGTTATGTCGGACGAGGCCCTGCACGACCGCGCCACGGCAGATGGCAGTCCAACTATAGAATAGTTAGAGAAACCCCGTTCTCGTTTTTATAAAGTCAAAAAATGAATCCTTACGGCTTGTTTCCACGGGACTGCAAGACGATGCGCCCAAATCGTTCCTGAAGATGATTGAAAAGGAAGCGACTGCGACCGAAACCACCAACAAGGATGATGTACTGTACAGGAAGTTAGGATCATAGTACCTACAAGCGTTTCTTTTTGTATACCTTGGGCTTTTCATGGTATTTGCTCTGGATTGCGTCGACCTGGTGTCTGACGAGGACCTCAATCTTGTCAACGATCGATGAGAACACTGAAAAAAGATCCTGGCTATGCCAGAGTTAGCTGAGCGCTTCGATCCGCTATCATGTAACCTACGAGGTGAGATCGAGTGTCATACGGCGCATCAAGCCTTGACTGGAAGGGTTGACACAAGTATCAGGGAGAGCGAGCGACCAGCTCCGCTTCTGATTCTCGAATTGAGGTTTGATACCATGCTCCCACTCGTCATTAAGGAACTTCCTCTCTTCGGTCTTAGTGACAGGCCACCATGTACCCTTGGGACTCTTCCTCTTGACAAATCTGATGAAGGCCTCGTCAAGAAAAACTCCTCCGCAGAGGTCACCTATATGTGAGTCAGTCATCCTGAAGTTCTCTCAGCGAGTCGGCGTGTATTTCTTGACTGACCATCGCCTTTGACACATTCTTTGACAACGAATGGATCAGTTGATTGAAAAATGTAGCTAATGAGGTCCTTCGAAATGTCAGCAGCGTATAGTTTCTGGCTTGAGATGAACCTACAACCGTGCCACCTCCTGCATCGCAGACAACAATGGTGTCACCAGCCTGCCCATATATCAGCCCACAGATATTCTGTTACATTGATAACGATGTATATGCGTACTTTGATGCTCGAGCGCTTGGAGAGATCTTTGATGGTGGCGAGTGCTGCAGCTTCTGGTTCAGAGACGAAGCGGAGAGTAGTAGAGCCAGCAAGGCGTGGGTCCAGAATACCTGCCTGCTTGGCTGCCATTTTCATTCGTTGTTGAGCATAGGGGGACCAAATCGCCGGCAAAGTGATGACGACCTGGAATTTGGATCGTTTCATAACACCATCCCCAATAGCGCGTCTGATGGACTCGACGGAATGATCCCAGATCTTTCGAAGGAAGCATGCCACGATTTCTACGGGTTCCTTTCCGACCTTGCTCTGTAGATGACGTGCCTCCTTGAGCTGGGTAGAGTTAGCAGCGCCTTGAGGGATGTCTTTGGGTTCAAGGAGCAAAAGCTTGAACCATTTCAAGGGTTCATGTTCGGGGGAAATGCCATATCCCCATTTGATATCCCGGCTATTGTGACCATAGTGAATCTGGGTAGGTGCTTTCTCCACGTCGGAACAATGATTAAGTTCAGATTCCCAGCTAGTCACGATTTCGATCTCCTCAGGTTCGCGTGAGTATGCCCAGGCCACGCCCGAGTACCTGCTGACAGCTTTAGTATCCGATATTTTGCAGCAGCTCCTCAACTTACGTAGTTCCAAAATCTATACCAATGATGACAGCATCTTCAAGTGGTTTGTTTGCAGTCATGATGCCTGGGTTTTGGCTCCGCTCGCAGGACTGCTGGGTGAGGAGGTGAGTTCAGGTACAGTGTGAAAGAAGAGAAATGGTGGAAGAGTGAAGGAGAAAGAAAAAAAGAGAAGAAGAAGAAAAGAAGATCAATAGAAAGAGCTGCAGTAATTAGGTCCGGGTAGCAATCTTTGTTTGCCAGTGCCAGCACTGGCAGTATCTGCCAGCTGCTTAGGTCGGTACCTAGGTAACAAACGAGCCCGGAGGTTTATGACGAATGCGTGCAGTGACGGAACTCATCAGTGCTTCTGGTAGTAACCCTATATATTTATCATAGAGATATGGATGCCTGGGTAAAGTGCGTTTGCTTGTGTCACACATATCTCTTTCATTGCAAAGGTGTTGATGCACCTCCTGTCGGCACTAAAGCTTTTCTGGAGCGAACTCCAAGGTTTTTACATATTATTGATTCTTTTCCTTCTCCTATCTTCTTTATTCAACTGATCCTTCTATGGTTTTGCGAGAACTGTGGGAGTAGTACTATAAAACGCCCTGTGCTTTGACCTTGCTCTGCAGCCAAGTGTTCTCATAGCATTGCTTTCACCTCCTGCGTCGTCTCTTTCGGAATACTGATTTGCTTGCAAGTTGAGATTTTGTAAGTATCTCGTCTTCTTGTTAAATACATCGGGGATGAGCTTTTACTGAGAAACCTCGACAGAAGCCATCTTTGGCCAAGCTTCATAAGACTATTGAGCACGAATCTCAAAGCAGGAGGGCACAGCCAGCTCAACATGCATGATAGGACTCCTCATGCAGCAGCTGCTGCTAGATACCCTCACCAATCTCCTGCATCCGGGCCTCTTGTCGATGTCAGTAGCCCTGAAGGCGGCCCAGGACAGCATGGCAATACCTACGTCCAGGGTTTTGGGAACCTTGCTGATCCCCTTGCAATCGATGGATTCCTTCGGATACAGGAGGGACGGGTGAACC
Source organism: Fusarium oxysporum Fo47 (assembly GCF_013085055.1). Lineage (NCBI taxonomy): Eukaryota > Fungi > Ascomycota > Sordariomycetes > Hypocreales > Nectriaceae > Fusarium > Fusarium oxysporum. The sequence goes on along the minus strand of NC_072840.1, from coordinate 2,152,179 downwards.
AATTTCTACAGGTTTCTGATCGACGAGCGGAGGCACAGCGATCTGCGCTTCAACAAGCAGCGGACCGTCTATCCAACATTGCCAACAATATCGGGGCCATCGTAAATCAGTGGATCACACACCCATCAACAAACCAAGGCTCAGACTTGAGTCACGGTCTTCAGAAAGCTTACAAACGACTTGCTGACGTCGAAAGTCAGCACCTACAGCTGAAGCTCGAGCACGAGGCCATCAAGAAGCAGTTGCAGGAGGCGAACGCCAAGGTTGACGAGGCTGTCAAGGCGCGAGACGAGCTGCGACGACTCGCTGACGGCGTTAACTGGACAGGATCAGCCAAGGTATCAGATCAAGAAATTTGGAGCAAGTGGAAACAGCTCGAATATAACATTCGCTCCCTGGCAAGTGTCCTGGCCAAGTGTCAGACGAAAGTGCCATCAGACAAGTTGACCAGAACCCGATTGGATGAGGTCTCCACAGCCTGGCGCAAACTGCTTGTCATCGATGATTATAAGAACTTTCTCATCGGCGCTTATATTTGGACTATCGTTGAGAGTGTCTTCACGACCGGAAGGAAGTTCTGCAGTGGTGGTCATGACATTGACCTGAAGGCCATGCGAGCTGCATTTCTCGGTTAGTTCGGACTTCGTTGCTAGATGGCACATGATATAGCTAACGAGTCTTGTAGAATCTGCTTCAGAAGTTGACAATCCTTCGCGCCCAGGACCAACGCTTCGACATGTAGCGAGGTGGTTTGCCCAGGGCACAGCACTCTTTGGACACTTCTTCGGACGTGACCAACACGCCTCCAGACGCGAGGCACGCAGTGAAGTCGATAGACTGAAGCTATTCTGCAACATCACCGCAGACAAGTCGGGAACTGACTTCCACCAAGAGATGAAGGCCATCCTTGAGGCTGCACTGGACCTAGACGAGATGTTGATGAGCTCCAAAGCGATCTTTTTGGTTCGCTGGCCCCAAGATGGACAGTCTAAGACACTGCAGCGTTTCGACGCAAATCAGATGGAATCACTCGCACACACCAATGAACTTTCCTCCAAGACAATCGTTAGATTCTTCGTCTCGCCGATGCTCATCAAGATTGGAAACGCCGATGGCTGCAACTACGACAGTGAGATGACTCTCTGCAAGGCCACGGTGGCGTGCGAATAAGCTGCCACAGCTAGCTGCGGTGAAGAAGTAGAATAGGAGAGCAACTACCGCAGAATGAGGTTGGTCGGCGGAACCAAGAGTGTCCGTCCTTAGGGTAGGATTGACGATGCAGCTCAGTATTGTTCATTTTGGAAGGGTGGGAAGTAATGGGCAGTTACATGGTTATGAAGGCACGGATGATCGTCCGAGGCTAGTACGCCAGATTTGGTGCCATAGGAGATATAAAAACCCATAATGTTAGAGTAGTTTGTTGTTAACCGTGTTTTGTCTTACATCGTTACAGTGTATGATGCTTCTCCTCGGTGTTGTTCACCTTTACACAGAAAAGGAATAGTGTGCATTAGACCAGCTGCAACCTGGCAAGCCAACGCGGGGATGTCTTCGGTGAGAGAAGCACGAGGGATAGTCAGCTGTCACTGCGCAGAGACTGTGTTATCGTAGTGTCTAGTGCAACGAACTATTGGTTCACTAGGGAGGCGAGAACGGCGGCCTCAAAAAGGCTGACTGATAGAGTGTGATTTGATACATCATTATGCTCTCGTCTGCAGTCATGGTAGAAAGAGGGGTTGAGTCTTGGCCATTTGGCCATTATGCAGCAGCAGCTCTGAATAGTTGACATAGTGGTTTGAGATGTCAACTGATTTAGATCGAGAGTCTGAATGTTTGACCGAGTTTCTCGTTTGTTTCGAATCAGTGAATGGTCGAGACAGAACAAGCTCTCGCACGTGCCAACGGTTGTCTCCAACTCAGGTCAGTCTGAGTGTCAATCTCCAGGGATTCGGGTTAGTTATCAGGGGGCCCGGGCCTTGAAGCCGTTGCATTTCGTAGTCTTTGGTGACGAATCAATCCATGTCGATTTTTATAGAGGTCCAGATTAGATCTTACCAATCCAAATCTGTCTCGAGTCTCCGGTTCAGGTCCCGAGACCCAAAGATAATGAGACGACTACCATAGAAAACCGCCATATGACAGGTTTATGCGGAGGACGAATGCCGAGGATATCAAGTCAGAGGAAACAGCGGAGAATAGACAACTTGGTGAGAATCTTTACTCTTATCAAGTCTTGTCAAGCTTGGCCCTCCCACATTCTCACGTACCGTCCAAGCAATCGCTTGATACCCCTGCTTCACGCCCAACCTCGCATTGCTGAGCCTCCCCTCCATTGGGCGCCGATCAAGAACCACCCCGGACGAACCAGTCTTGGCTTCAGTGCTTGTCATTGAGCTTCTGTTTCAGTCTTTTTTTGGCCTCTGTTGCTGTCTATCTGTCGTCTTGTCGTGTCTCGAGTGACCTCAATACGACGAGGTCAGCTCCGTCCAATGATCCTCTCAAGACGTCAACTGAACTGTTATCACTAACCACAAGACGCCCTAGTTCGAAATCACTGAACTCTGTCCGACAAACAAGAGAAGAGGGTGTGGAACCTTATTCCATAGCCTGCGCCTGTCCAAGCATCTCCATCCGCCACTTCGCTTCCAAATTGACCTTATCCGGCTCCGCTCCGTTGCTCTACTACGCGCTGTAAGCTCTCAACCGGGCTCAACTTGACTCCTCATCTCGTCTTGGCCTTTTTTTTTTTTTTTTTTGCTTTGCTTTGTGAGTGAGGGAGAGTCAGAGACTTGGGGTAAGGAACAAGGTCCAGGTGGAGGTGTTAGTGTGTACATACCTTGCCGAGACGAGACTACCACTACCTTACTACTTCTACCTCTAGTTGACTTATCTTTCCACTTCCGCAACACACTTGATCCATTGTTTCTTCCTCTTTCACAACAAACTCTAGGCCCTCATACGCTGCAATTGACAATTGAGCCTATCGTTATTTGCGTCAGTGTCTGATTCAGGCACTCGACTTATCGTCCTTTCTACTCTATCGACGTCATCGCATGCGAACTACTCCGCCCGCTGTGTATCTTGCTCCATCGCCTCTACAGCACTGTAGCACCTACAAACTGTACCTATACCTATACCTATAACGATACCGATACCGTCTTCCACCAACACCTGACACTCAACGTTTTGCCTTTAAACGCCTTGGCAATCTGATTTTTCATTCAATCTCATCTTACGATTACTTCACTTGCTTTTGCTGTTAGTTTGTCTTGTACAGTACCTCCGATACCTTCCTCCACTCCATGTAAGTCCACCTGGTCCTCCACACTGTGGCTATACCTATTTTTTTCACCTGCGTCGTCAACACTTGAAATGCGCCGCAACCCTGCCATACGCAATCTTCACCCAGCGTCAACCTCTTCAAGTGTGACTCAGCCTAACGTAGACTCTTTCCAGATTCGAACTCGGCCTTTGCTATTTCAGCGTTATCTCCGATCTCGTTCCGTTCGCCTTTTGTATCGTCTCCGGCCTCATCCCGGCGTTAACAGGCCTCCCCACGACGTCATCACGCCGCAAAATCCACCCGCAGACTCACTTCAACATCTCGTGCTTCAACCTGAAGCATCTTCCAAAACTGCCCAAAACGGACGCATCAAGGAGTCGTCGCCGCTCCTCCTCCTCCTTCTTCTTAACTCTCGATCGCTTCTTTCACCCTCCCTAACATCTCCCTTGATCCAAGCTCAACCTTAGCTGCGCCGAAGGGAATCGCTACGAATCGAACCGCCCATCACCAGTGAAGTTTGGGATAACCACTGTTGATCGCGGGAAGCAATACCATGGGAAACAACAACTCCACTCCAGGCGGATCCAACTCCAAAGGCTCCGGCTCGGCCGGGCCTGATGGACCCCTCCAGTCTTACCCATCATTCAGCAGATCTGACACCAAGGAATCGTCCCGCTCGTTTCGATCTCTAGGCTCAAAGATTCGTGGTAGCAAGTCCGATAGTCCTAGGAACTCACAGGTTCTATCCAATGGTGACACTGCGACCGAAACAAAGACTGAGGAGCGACGATCCAGTAGGCATGGACGTTCAAGCTCTTCTCGACTGAGCCGCAGTGAGCTTCCTCCGCTAAACACCTCTGCGTCAGACATGTCAGCACCCGAATCGGCCCTCGCAGATTCGGCTATTGGAGACGATCAACCGCCTCCATCTCCTGTTCAAGGAAACACCAAGGGCGGTGCCCACGATGTGAGCGCCGCGCAAGCGTCGGGAGAGGTTGATCATGTTTCTGACCAACCTCCGTCTGTCAACGCTGGAGCTACTGCGCATATGCAAGCTCCAGGCCAGTCTATTCTGGTGAAGCGAGAAAACACCATTAACCCAGTCAACAGCCCTTCTGCTGAGTCCAAGACAGACGGAAACTCCAATGTCGCCATGTCTGAGATTAAGGATATCGATCTCGATGACTTTATTAAGCGACTCTTGGATGCGGGTTATGCTGGGAAGGTCACCAAGAGCGTCTGCCTCAAGAATGCCGAGATTGTTGCCATTTGTCAGAGGGCTAGGGAAGTCTTGCTGTCACAGCCTGCTCTCTTGGAGTTGGATGCCCCAGTAAAGGTCGTGGGTGATGTCCACGGCCAGTATACCGATGTTATCCGAATGTTTGAGATGTGTGGTTTCCCCCCTAACTCGAACTACCTTTTCCTCGGCGACTACGTTGATCGAGGTAAGCAGTCGCTGGAGACTATTCTGCTACTCCTCTGCTATAAGCTCAAGTTCCCCGAGAACTTTTTCCTCCTCCGCGGAAACCACGAGTGCGCCAATGTCACGCGAGTTTATGGCTTCTACGATGAATGCAAGCGAAGGTGCAATGTCAAAATCTGGAAGACGTTTATTGACTGCTTTAACACTCTACCCATTGCTGCCATTGTCGCGGGCAAGATCTTCTGCGTTCATGGAGGACTTTCACCTGCGCTAGTTCACATGGACGATATTCGAAACATTGCTCGACCAACAGATGTCCCCGATTATGGACTACTAAACGATCTTCTTTGGTCTGACCCCGCAGACATGGAACAAGATTGGGAAGCCAACGAGAGAGGTGTTAGTTATTGTTTTGGCAAACGAGTCATTACCGAATTTTTGGCAGTGCATGATTTTGATCTTATTTGCCGTGCGCACATGGTCGTTGAAGATGGCTATGAATTCTTCAATGATAGGGTTCTGGTAACAGTCTTTAGTGCCCCCAATGTGAGTTACCCATCTCCGCACCTCCTCGGATATCCGGCTAACTCGTATAGTACTGCGGTGAATTCGACAACTGGGGCGCTGTTATGTCGGTATCTGCGGAGCTGCTCTGCAGCTTTGAGCTCCTTAAGCCTCTTGACTCAAGCGCTCTGAAGAGTCATATCAAGAAGAGCCGAAACAAGCGACAGCACATGCTCAACAGTCCGGTATGTTCCACAAACAAGCACCTTTAAAACCTATCTAATCATTGTCACAGCCCGCTATGGTCCAACCTCAGAGCGTGTAATAGTATACATTACAAATACGAATCCGATTTTTATGTTACTTCCTCTATTGAGACATTCATTTAACGAACTACGGCAATCCGAGGGCGACCCGGACATTGCTGTCCAATTTCACCGGAATGAGCAGCGCAAACAGATCGACTCTTGAACTAGAGTATGAAAAGGTCAGAATGGGTTTGGGTGCCGAGAACAAGCACACTCAGTATACAGTTGCCAGTACCACGGTGTGACAGCCGCAAGGTCGCGGCTCTGTTCCGAGTGACGGACGTAACTGTCCTAATCAAAAGACCTGAAATGGTTGAATCGGTACACAAATCCCAGAATAGCGCCGCTGTGTATACGCTTTGGAGTTTGGGAAAGGTTGGCCTATGCTTGAGGCGCACTTGTAAATGGTTGATTGGAGGATTGGGAAGGATGCCTTATAGAGTATTATGGGCTAATAGCAAGATCCAAGATCTTGATTTGTGCATAGCACCAGGAATTGATTACAGGCAGTTCCTATGAATATGTTTATGCTTTTCTATTTGACTTACAGTGAATTGAATGTGATGTTGATGATTGGCCAATGCGGGGTGAAATGCTTAGTCATCGAGTTGCGACGAAAATTGATCGTCGAAACCACAGACAATCAGCTTCACCACATCAGACAACCACCCCAAAATGCAACGCCACGCCTTCCGTTCGGTGTGCAGCCGGACAAGGCCAGAGCTCGAGCAGGTCTCGGATGCTTTTCGAAACTACGCCCGCCAATTCTCAACAACGCAGTTCCAGGCAGCCGATGGCCCAAACCCCAGCACTCCGAGGCCGCCTCGAAGCCCGGCTGGTGGTCCCAAGGTTATCGATATAAAGAGCATGCCCCTGCGCGGACGTGGGGGTCTCAGAGGGCGCGGTGAAGCTCGTGGAAGAGGTGGTCTTATGTACAGAGGTCGAGGTGGACTTGCTAGGGGAGGATCATCAGCTCAGGATCGATCCTCTACACCTGTTCGAACCTCTTCACCAACAAGAGGTCGTGGTGGTTTCGGTGCGGGCAGAGGACGAGGCGGTCGTGGAGGTCGTGCTCGTGGCCGAGGTGGAAGAACCAACGATCGACGACCAAGGGATGAAGAGGACAAGGATAAGAAGAGGATCGACCGAAACGAGTTCAACACATTGGATCCTGATGAGAAGTCCTTTGACGATAACATTCGATTCGGCATCACCTCGGAATATAGACCATCTCTCACACTCGAATCTATCAACGAATTTGCGCCCCTTGCACCGAATTCCGCCTCTGGAAAATCGGCTGCAGTTCTTCAGAACCTCAGTGTCCTCGGCACAGCGGATCATGTCGGTGCACCAGACACCTTCCAGCCCAAATATTACGCCTCTGAGATTGAGACCAATGGTGTTCGCTTCTTTGCCGACCCGAAAGATAAGGAGGCTACCGAAAAGTACCTCCAGGAGAAGCTCAAGGCAGAAGGCAAAGAATCCACAGGCCCCATCATCACCGACACCGAAGAGGCTATTCGTCAGGTCATCACAAAGCGGGCTGTTCAGGGTCAACATGAGACACCCAAGTTCGCTTCAGACCCTGTTGGTCTCTCTCGCTCATGGCATCTCAGGGCCGAGACTTACTCTACCAACGATGTCAACTCCTTTGAGACGAAATTGACGTCGCTTTTGGCCAAGAAGCCTGCTGCTGGAAAGGGTGGAAAGGCGCGCGCTTAAAAGATTAGATCTTAAGATCAGTGTACACTTGTCACGATATGTAATACTACAATATTCTGAATCTATCATACAATTACCATCTATAGTTGACGGATGGTCTGTGCTTCTTCCTGGTCGATTTCCTTCATCTTCTTGTCTTGTACCTTTTGAAGCTCCTTCTCGGCCTTTTTGACAATGTCGGGGAGGACAGTGCCCGACTTTTTCCAGTCCTTGAGTGTCTTTTCATGTTTGGATCTAGCATTGCGAATGCGGTCCTTCCAGTGCTGTACTGTCTCTTTGATTCGTCGCTCGACGTCGTCCTTGCGCTCGAGCTCCACCTTGAGAAGAAGCTCAAGCTCGTTGTCCTCTGACCGCTGTGGTTGTTGGTTGAACTCACGGCTTGCTTGCACCGCTGACATGATAGGCTTGATGTACTCCTTGTCGTTCACGAGCAGTGAAATAGCCCGACCAGATCGAGGAACGACTTGCGCCAGCTCTCGTAGAGGGAATGTCACATCATTGCCGTCATGATCCTTCATGGGCACAGGCAGCGATCCCAAATTGGTAGGATTGAATCGTCCACCATGGATCATACCCGCCAGCTGGGTCTTGAAGTGCGCATCAATAGGAGCATACGCAGCAATAACAGCTGTAAAATCGAGGGGATCTTCCGGATCCGGCATCGGCACCTTTGCAGTATCGAACTCCGCCTTGTTCATAGAGCCTGCAGCTGCCTTCGCATTGGCGCTGTTAGGGCTGTTGCTAGGGGCTGTGATCTTGCGCTTCTTGAGCAGAGAGGGAGAGGTGCTGAAGACGCGGGGTGTAGCGGCTATCGATCGGAGGGGAGCTGGGCTGGTTTGGTCAGTCAATTGCATGATGAGAATATTGTGAGACGGGCCGTACCCCTCTGAGCGCACGAGTTGCCGCAGGCATGTTCGTAGAGTACCATTGGCTTTTGACATTGCCATTGTGGTGAGTTCGTGTTGTGAGATGTCGTTTCTGGTGTTGGGAGTTTAAGTGATGGTCGAAATTCCTGCACGACGTCAGATCAGGACCTGGTTGTGAGTGATAAGATAAGCGCTGGGGATGGACATCGATGGACATCACCCAAATAGTAGCTACGGGCCAAATGAGATGTAAATAAGTCATACTGAATTATAGATATTACAATAAACATTCAGCTGATCATAAGAAATTTCTATACGTCTGATGTAAAGACGGAAGTGAGAAGCGGGCAGCTTCGTTTGAAAGCTGTTAGTCGGTCTCACAGCTCTACTCCTGAAAGTAATTCGACTCAATCTGGCAGCAGATGGTGAACTGACATGACCTCAATCCTTAACGATAGAACGGCTTAAACTAACAGAGCTTAGCATAATTTTAGGACAACCTTTGGAAGGCCGTTGACTAAAGGGAGTTCCTTTTAAACTCCTCGTTTATGATGCCCGGGTGGTTCAATGACATTGAATTTTGCAGACAACAGACCGAGTAGACTTGATCGTTTTCTCACTTACTCTAGGAGGCGCTCGTCAAACACTTTCGTAGGACATTTACGGTATATGGTATGAACAGGACATCACTGCTTGTTATGCTGGCCATTCTGCAAGCTGTCAGCTAAGTATTGCAATAAGACATGGATTACTTTAACCAGGTCGTGTGGTGTAGTGGTTATCATGTTTCCTTTACAATTGACGCATTTGTGAACGGAAAAGGCCGCAGGTTCGAACCCTGCCACGATCAGCGTGATACATGATATGTTGGTGTTGAGACACTGACCGTCTTCAATTTTTGGCTGATGACTCAAGATTTTGCGTTTTGCGGGGTAGTTGTGGGTCTCTACGACTCGTGTAAGGCTGGTGCAAAATGAGTTCATTGGTTAAATCTGAACTTGAAAGTCATCATGGCAGGAGCAACTTCTATAGAAGGCAAATCGGTAATTGTTTATTTCAACCTCATGCAAACCACACGATAGTAGGCTGCAGATGCTGAGCAACGCATTCGCGCTGTATCTTATGTCACCTATGAACTTGGTACCAATTCGATGCATATAGCAAGTGCTTCTTGGTATGTTATGTATAGGAGGGGCATTGTTGGAGGAGATATCTCAATTTACAAGAACCATATAGTCGTTTGCAATAAGCACAATACTGTTTATGTTCCATCGGACAAAGCAAGGGACAGATCATGACTGAGCAGAATCTGGACCAGAAGTGGAAAATGCAAAGATAATGGAAACATCGTGATGTAAAGCGAACTCTATATAGAAGGCTTATACATGTAACAGTGATCCTCCAAGCCTTTCACAATGGTTTTCTCCTGAAAAGCAATAAAGGCACCACAGAGCTTATCTTTGACTTTTCGAAACCAGGTTGCAGAATATCACGCTCATCGTGGCAGGGTTCAAACCTGTGGCCTTTTCCGTTCACAAATGCGTCAATTGTTCTTTCTGGCAATGAGGGTACTGGCTAAGACAAGGTTTTTGAAGGTACCTGAGGTCACACTCTCGTGAGTGCGAGAGGTCTCGCAGATACTGCACGGGCAGAATCGGCAGTCTCTTTCGTAGGCCTGAGCAGCTCGTAAGTTCCCATTGAGGGTCATCTCGAGCGAGATTGGTCCCGAAGCCGTTCTGAGATAAGTTCAAAGGACTGTCTCAAAGGACGGAAGGAATGAAGGAGTATGAAAGAAGAACAAAACGGTCTTGAGGGACTTCCCCACGACCCTCAGCATCAATGAGCAAGTCTATCATGTCAACATCATTCCAAGCTCGCCGGTACGATTCCATCCTCGGATTGATGTAGGCATGTCTATCACCCGTACGGTTCGGTTGCTGTTCGACGTGCAATGATATCAACAAGTGCAATGTCTTTCTGAACAAGCAAGCAAGCAAGAAGGAAGAACACAGGCTCGACTTAACGAATAAAGGATCACCATTTCTTGAAAAGATATCTTGAGGCTCGAGAGGTAGGCTCAAAGATAAAATTGGGATGGCAGCACGACGAATGCGGTGAATTGTTGGATGCGAAGAACAACCAGTTTTACAGAAGCCATGCTTGGGCTTCTTTGCATAAGGGGAAGCATCACCGCCTTCGACTTGGTGTTTTGAGCCATAATTTTTGGCTGTCGAGTCCTTCTTTAGAATCTGGAAGGGAAGAGTGCTTGGCGACTGAGCAGTGTGACCCCCAACCCCAGTAATCCGACCTTAAGAAAGCCCTGCGGGAGTCGTCGAGCTTCCGAGCTAATCATGGAAGGATCCGTAGGCTGTTCCGACGAAGCGCAGAAGGGCAGTGCATTTATCCTTCTCCACCAGCGCTGGAGCTCAAGACAATGTCCAGGAGTCACAATCAATTGTGCATGTAGGAAGCCCGGAAGCAGAGTAAGTGGCATTCTTACCGGTAATGGAGGCAAATATCAACCATCCCAGCATACCCAGTCTCTTTTCCGGGCTCAAGTCCATTTAAGGCTTGCAGGCTACAAGTAGCGCAATTATCCCGAAGTCGTCACTTGTTTAGTAGGTGCAGTGTGCGGCTGATATGTTCACTTCTGGCCTGCGTTAGAACTGTCATTGACTTACGCTGCGCTGGCATATCCCGCGGGTGAAGGAGAGTAGAGCGAGGATAAGTCATAGGATGGAAATGGTGAATTGATGAAGGAGGTAGGCGGAGGTAAAATGCTGTTGGATACTTGACAGTAGCCACTGTCAGTAGGTAGTTGCTGGCTTGAGCGTTCCTTAGTATTGTAAGAAGTTGTAGTGGTTACCTCATTCTGTCGCTCTTAATGATGTAGATCACGGTTCGATTGTGTTGTTTCATCTTACATATTGTGAAAGCTGATTCAAACCCTTTTATAATAGTGTTCTCCTGCAAAGCTCCTGAAGTGCTGACAGCAAAAGAAAGGCACCTATAAAGCTTATCTTCAATATATAGAAACCAAGTTGCAGGACAAACTACTCCATGGTCTAGCATTCGGTGTGTGCAAATGCATTGTTCTGTCTGTAGGTGACAGCTTCATTCTTTATTACATACCATACTAAACTCATGCATTGGACATGCTCATCAGCTTATGACTGAAGGGGCTTGCCCATGCCTCCATATGTAATCATCTTTGTAATCTGATACTCTCCGATTCCATATAGGGAGCCCTCGCGACCGAACCCACTCTCCTTGACACCACCGAAAGGCGCAGCAGCGTCGGAAATGATACCAGTGTTGACTCCAACCATACCAACCTCAAGAGACTCAGCAATGCGGTGCACACGCTCAATATCCCGGGAGAAGAAATAGCCTGCCAGACCAACCTCGGTGTTGTTGGCCATCTTGACAACTTCTTCCTCTGTCTCGAAGGGGAAGAGACCGGCGACAGGTCCAAAGGTCTCTTGTGAGGCCATGTCCATCTCAGGGGTCATGTCACGAATGACAGTGGGTGCATAGAAGTTGGAGCCAAGGTCGTTGAGTCGCTTGCCTCCGATGGTGATCTTTCCACCCTTCTTCTCAGCATCCTTGACATGAGCCTCAACCTTCTCAATAGCTCGATCGTGGATCAGAGGTCCATGTGTAACGCCTTGGTCAAAACCGTTGCCTACACTGAAAGACTTGACCTTTTCGGTAAACTTGGACACGAACTCATCGTAGATTCCGCGCTGGACATAAATTCGGTTGGCGCAGACACAGGTCTGGCCTGAAGATCGGAACTTGGACGCGATAGCTCCAGCCACAGCAGCATCCACATCAGCGTCATCGAAGACGATGAAAGGGGCGTTGCCACCAAGCTCCATGGAGAGCTTCTTAAGAGTGCCGGAAGACTGCTTCATGAGAAGCTTGCCAACACCGGTGGATCCTGTGAAGGAGACCTTGCGGATAGTAGGGTCAGATGTGAGAAGCTCGCCGAGCTCGGGTGTGTTTTCGTGTGAGGTCACGACGTTAACGACACCCTTGGGGATGCCTGCGCGGTGAGCCAATTCGGCCAAGGCGAGTGAAGTAAATGGTGTTTCGGCAGGGGACTTTGCGACGACCGTGCAACCTGCTGCCAGGGCTGGTCCGATTTTTCGTGTGATCATGGCAGCAGGGAAGTTCCATCTAAAAATGTCAGTTATGAGTCTTACAAGAGTGAAACTAACTTACGGTGTGATGAGGCCGCAGACTCCAACGGGCTCCTTGATGGTCCAAACACGGTTTCCAGGAACCGAGCTAGGAATTGTATCACCATATACTCGTGGTGCTTCCTCACTGAACCACTCGAGAAAGTTTGCAGCATATGTGGTCTCACCCTTGGCATCGGCGATGGGCTTTCCATTCTCCCAGGTAATAATCTTTGCGATATCCTCAGCGTTGGCGGCCATTTGATCATACCAAGCGCGCAATAGCTTTGAGCGCTCACGGCCGGTCTTGGCGCGGAATGAAGGGAACGCATCTGCAGCAGCGGCAATGGCTAATTGGGTATCTCTGGAGTTGAATTCGGGGCATGTTCCGATGAGTTTGCCAGTGGAAGGATCTAGACTGTGAGTATATAAGATTGATAAGTGAGAGGGTGAAGCTCACCATGGACTTCGAATGTCTTGCCGGAGCCGGCCTTGACCCATTCACCATTGACATAACAAACATCCTGCTTGAGAAGTGATGGGTCTTTGAGCTACACTAAATTAGTTCTATGGTCAATCATTTAGACTGTAAGATGTGTACCTTTGGGGGAGCGACATTGGAAGCTCTCCTTGTGATCATCAACGAGATAACTGGAGATTGACGCAGAGCTCTTCGCGATGGAGCGGCCAATCGTTGAAGAAGAGCCATCTTGATATCTCAACTCAGTCTCGACAAAAGCCCAATACACAATACAATCAATCAATTGAAGAGATGAAGGGCCAAGACGTGGAGTTTCACTGATGCCGATGACGGATCGAGGTTGGTGATGGCGGGGTGACGTCTTGTTAAACAAGCTTGTGTGGGGTTGACTAAAGCTCCCGGAGCCGGTATCTCGACCACTATCGGCTCCGGCGGGACCGGCACAAGAGATATCGGCATGTTATTACCAAAGGCCGATTAATTAACCTCAAATAGTTCAATGGTGAGTCAGACCTTGCAGTTTCTTAACGTGCTTCAGCCTAGAAGCATATGCACCGGCAATTCTTATGGAGCTATTCAAGCTCTCCCCGTATTTCACCAATCGACCGGGCCGTGTTACGAAATAGGCAATTCTGCGCGACGGATAGCTCATGTAAATCTCAGTGAATTATCAGATTCATATATGAATAACAGTTAATGGAAGTTGAGCCTCGTTGGGCTATGTATGTTCCTTGGTATATCATCCTTAACTCCAAACACCCAATGCTCATTAATGATAGTGGTCCCCTCATGACATATCCTAAATTTCGTCCTAATACTTCTTCAACCATAGTATCTGTTTTGCTGAGATCGCAGTGGCAGTTGGCGATCCAGAGTGTGGAAAGCCTGTGTTCGAGGAGTATACGGCATCGCTCGAATACTGGGGGTCTTCATGTTGTGCATCTCCCAAACACCTCCCTTCGGCTCCGAAGTCGTAGATCCATCTTCATCATCGTCGTCATCCGAAACATCGTTGATCTTATTGGGAAGCATGGCATAGATGCTGAATGCCAGATTGCAGAGATAGAGCGCCCTAAATCAGTATTAGTAAAGTTAAGGCATATGCAAATACTATAGACCACTTACAGCATGTAAACACCAATTACAAGCGAGTATCGAGCAATCATGCAGCTCTTGTACTTTCCATATGGCTTGGCAATATCGCACCCAATACGGTAGTACCAAGCTGCAGGAGCGGGATATCGTGAATCAGTGTAGTCAGGTCCAATTGTTCCGTAGACGCAGACTGTGTAGAGAGCGACCATGCTGGTATTGATGAAAGTGGCGAAGATGGGGTACCAAACTCTCATGATAAAGGCAGTAAGCTTGCCGAGGAGGAAGAAGAGTGAGATGATCGAGATGGCGACATTGAAATTGGTGAAGCTGTTCATGTTAGTCAATCCCTTAGGCACAGTTAGAGGTACACTCACGTTCGTGTCCAGATGAGAGCAATCTTTGGTTGAGGCTGATAATTGGCATAAGCATAGAGAACTCTAGCCGGGTTCGAGTTGAGAGGAGGATCATGCTCCCAACCAATCTGCCACATATCGGTACGGTAGAGATTTGGTTGAGAGATGCCAAAGATGACCAGAGCAGGGACAATTCCAATCAGCTCAAGAGGCATTAACCACCATGTTCCCTTTCTCGATACGCGAGGCCATTTCCGGAATAAGACGCGGTAATTCTTGGCCTTGGCTGGTTTGTCTGTGTGCTCTTGCTGAGAGCGTTTGAAGGTTGGGAACTTCATGTTGGCGATTTAATCTGATCTGATCTGATTGCTTGGTGACGTTGGAGTTCAATGTTGCGCTGTGTCGGCTGCTGGTAGCAGCTATAAACTGTTCCACATGCGATATCGTACAGAGTCCTGATTGAGACCGCCAAATTCGTCTTTGCTGACCGGCAGCTCAATTCAATAAAGATGTAAGAAGCATTCCTGCGCGGCCAGGGCGGGGTGAGCAGCCGTTTAAGGGCCTTGGAGGTGGCCATCAGCTGAGAGGGGCCCCCATGTTGGACAGCTGTGAGAGGCTCTCGAGGTGAGAAAAGCCGCTGTGATGCTGCGTGAAGGACCTGTAGCCAGCCTGTGAGCGGGCGCCTGGAGTGATACTCTGATGCCAATCACTGCATCTCGAGGATGAGCATCAACGGCGTGGGCCAATCAGATCAGAGAAGTGAGGTGCTATCACCACTCGTCTCCTCTGTTAAGCGCCCGGGTGGAAATCATGAGATGCCCGATAGTGATGGAGTAGCCCGATTGGTTGAGTTGGAGGTTGGAGATGCAACCTCATGTGGCTGGCTGGCCAATCAGGGCACAAGAAAACGGTTGAAGATGCGCTCTTGAGTGAGAGTCGCAGGGATTGGGAACCGCCAATTCTTTGCCGTCAAGTGCTCGCAGATTCAATTCCTGTGATCTACCGCAAGAACGGAAAGAACGGGTGTTTTATGTTGGTTCTTGGCCAGATTCGTCCAGATTTAACCGCCCGTTACCATCTGTCAGTCGAGTCTCTATGGAAATGGCCTCAGTTGTGGCATCTCCATATACCGATTATCCGAGATCGAGGCTGTTTAACATTCAAGGTGTAACATTCTGAGTTTGTATACTACGAAATGTGTCATTTGTGAACATCATCGGTCAGCTGGCGGCTAACAATAGCAACAGTGATGACATTATGCAACCCACAGATTACTCTGCAGCAGAGTCACATCTTTTAACCGGATCATATCATGTCATGAACAGCTCGAGTCTAAAACCTTGGATCAAAATGAGGGCATTCCCAACTCCCGATGGTAATACCCAAAATAGGTAGTTCCGACTCTGGTCCGGGCTTTCAGACTGACCACACCATGTGCTATGCCCTGACTATCAACGACCTTTCACAGGAGCTAGGACATAAAGAGAAGACAGCATACTTGGTTATCAGGGTCCCAACTTAATTGTTAGTGAGAACAAGAGAACCACTGGCTTCCGCGTATTATCGGCCACTACTGAGAAACTCCCGCAAGAATATCAACATATTGACTAAACCCCCTGACTGGTGTCGGCTATCAACACCAAGCCAGCCATAAAACCCGGAAAGAATGCACTTGAGCCAGCCACATCGTCACTCGAGAGGAGACTCCGCCGTCACGGCAATAACGGGATGGCTTACACGGGAGGAAGCCGTCAGAAGTCATGGATTTTACTGAACAGTATCCACACCGCCTCGCTTTTGGAAATTCCATGCGACGAATCATGAGCATGGGGCAGCCGAGCTACCGGAGGATTATTCTTGATACCAACTCCAACTCGGCCGAATAGACCATCACCAGCGGAGGAGAGAGAAAGACGCAAAACCAACGTTACCTTGATCTTTGCCTCACGAAAATTTCAAGACCCCGAAACTCGGTCCGAGTATTCACGATTCAACACCAGAGGCTTAAAGATTGGGCGTTTTTTGGCGCCAAAATTCAAGGTCAACAAGGCAAGCCAAGACCAGGGGCAGACTTCGAGACCGTGTTCTCTGGAGACAGCCATTCTCACGAATAGACAGGGGGAGCTGAAGACATGCGGGGCCTTTGACTTTGAGCTCAAGGCGTGGGTAAAACAGACCGTTCTAGATCTCGCCGATCGTCATGGGCATTTCTTGATGTGGGAGGGTGAGTTCCACGCATCCGTTCCACAGGCCCAAACCATTTTATCCATTCTCCGAACAGATCGGGATTTTTTCCCTTCTTCTTTTTTTTCTTTTCTGCCTCTTCCTTCTTAGCTCCGGTCTAGTTGATGACTCGCTCCGTCGATACGTATGTCCTTTTACGTTTCCCCTTTGTTTAGAATCTGCATGTGTTGACATGATATTGCGGCAATAAGAAATACATGCCTCGGTAGTTTCGTGTCAAACACGCCTCCACCCTTGTCAGCCCAGTCCAGGTCAAGGACAAGTAAACCAATTGCATGTAACTCAGGGTCTTTGCTTTGAGTGAGAGTGAACTTGTGACAAGTCAGCCATTAAAAAAGTGCCCGGCTGGTAGGGTTGAACTGCTAAATAGGCCCAGCATCCATGGAATGTCTACGTATGGTCAGTGATCAAATAATGGTGCCAAGACGTTGCACCGATGGTTCCGCCGCCGTTAATGTTTGATACAGGGATCTTGGTCAATATTGATTGTGCATGTCCTTGTCGAGGCTCTCGGCTCTCGTCTCTCTCCCGTCTTTCAGTTCCGCCCCGATAAAAGAATCGGATGATTCGATATACGATGATCGACAAGAGAGAAGGGAAAAGCCTGATGATGGATCACTAATTACATAGTGCTAGCAAAGACTTACCAAAGTCTAAAAGCTTGTTCGATTCCCATGTCTTTTTCATGACTGGTCGAGATGGATTGAAGCGGGACGGACTAGGTCCGGTGGTCTGGGTTCGTCTGTAGCGGCCAGAAAAGAAGCCGGCCGCATATGTATGTGGTGGGACTGCTTACTATAGACGGCAGACGGCAGACGGCAGATGTGGTGAGGTTATCGGAGGAGATGATGATATTGGTACTCGGCTGGGAGTGGGAACTCAAGAGGTGAGCACCATGCATCTGTCTATCATGACTGATATTTCACTTCTTCCACAACAAGCAACTCCATCAGTGATCATGAGTTTGTGTCCGGGTGGTCAACTCACTTGTCTTATCCCCTGTCAGCTTCAAGGACCCAGACCTCGAAAGCAGGTAGGTCATTTGTTGCCAAGATGATGGGATATCCACCTACAAGCCGCCTCACACCAATTCCCCGTCCTAATCTCCATGAACGAATATGACCCCGGTAATAAACCCCGGTTCGCTTTCTGAATGGCTTGCCTTGGCTCTCTATGTATGAGTTGTTGTGCTTTATGCTGTGCTGTCCCATACAGCATTACTGTTTTGTGATGGACTCAGATTCAAGCTGAAGCTGAAGCAGATCAATGGGATGGATTATTTTCTCCGTAAGCAGACGTTGATCCTTCCTTCCTCTAGATTAGACATGTCTATCTATCATGCCCCCTTTTGTCTATCATTTACTCGTTCGATGTGAATGTCACCACTAACTAGTCTTGTGCTCGTTCCTTTGGAAATGCTATTTCCCATTCTCCCATCCATTATTTCCATACCCATTCAGTCAGTTCGTGTGGCCTGGTCTGGTCTGAAAGCTCAAATGCGGAGCAGTGATCAGCCTCTTTCCATCCTTATCTTACTCTAACTGCCACTTTATTCGTTCATCTTGTTAATCTTCTTTCCCTTTCATCGACACTCTATTGTGACGCTGACTTCCCTTGTCCCCCTCTCGCTCGGCTGACAAACAACCGAACCGACGTCAAAATATCTCCACTGGAGCCTTTCTCACTGACAATTGCGGCTCTTCTACCTACTGTACCTAATAAGGTACGCTACGCTACCTCCATCTATTACGCTACATGCCAGGACCCGTTCGTTCAGTCAATTTTGACTCCGATTCCGCCACCCTAAACCCAGCCTAACTCAGAGTTTCCGTTCGAGTCAATATTCGGCCGAATGCTTTCGTCAGGTTGAATTGAATCGTATTATTCATTGGTTCCCTCTTTCCCTTTGACAAACTCGTTGGACCAACCATCACTCAAAATCGAGTCAAGCTTTTAGCACCTACTGCACTCCACCCACTGAAGGACCCCCGGACTACGGCCATAACACAGCACCGTACAGCCGACTGTTAGCTGCAAATCCCCCTGCAACTCATCCCCTCTGATCCCATATCCCATCTCGATCCCCATCCCATTTCTTCCCCCCTCCCCTTCAACCTAACATCGCGGCGGCTGTATTCCTCAACATATACTTAGCAGCCCGAGCTTTTACTGCGCCGCGCATCAGGTACTATACTTCCTACTGACTGTTGCAGCTGGCCCGTACAGTTAAGGTACTGCATCAGAGTCTCCCCACTTCGTAGGGAACTTCCACCACTGTTTTCGCACGCATACGGTACCTTACCTTACTTTCACTCATACGCTACGCACACCCGACCTCGCAGACACGCCCCTCATCGCATCTTGAATCTCGATCTCTTGCTGGCCGCTGCGCAAGGCCCAAAGCCACTGGCCACTAGGTGCCAAGGACTCGCAGTCCCTCCGGGGCTTCGATTCCCTCCTCTTCTCCAGGCGCCTTCATGCAGCGGCTTCCTAGTTTCAACTCTCCCTCGTCTCCTTCTGCCTCTGCTTCTTCGAATTGTCCCGTCGCAGACTCAACCGATCAAGAGAAGGAGGGTCGCAAAAAGCATCCACCACCAACCTCAACCTCTACTCTGGGTTCAGTACCCACATTTACGACTCCAAGCAACACCACTACCACCAGCACGACTGACGCCGAGCTTGATACCGACGTTTCAGTTCTCGCTGCTGCTGCTGCTGCTAAAGCTGCCGGGGAAGCTTACAACAGGGTCACCATAACTGGCAGGAAAGCCTACGACTCTCGCCGCATATCAGAGGCACCAGCATGGAGGCACGAGCTTAGCATACCAAACTTGGCCTCAATCGCGCCCTTTTCTGACTTTGCGACCTCCTTCTCGCCAGCTTCGACTACCGGCGCTATTCGCCAGTCAAGTTTGTCCACCGCCGGTAGTCCACGAGGTCTTAGCGCGTCCACGCGAGGGCTTCCACAGACTCCCATTCCGGCGAAGCGTCCCTCCGCCCCGTTCAGAGGTGAACCCGTCATGCACCCATCACCCATCAAGAAAGCCCGCACTGGGGCATCACCACCTCGAAAGGTCGAACTTCCTAACCAAGCCGCGAATCTTGAACCCTCAGCAAGGGGGAAGCAGCAAGGGCCCCTCTCGCCTCTCTTCTTCTCACACACGCCAGCGAGGCACGTTCATCGTCCGGCCAGCTTTCCCGCAACCGATCCTGCTATTTCTATGCTTTCACGTATGCGAGAGGACCCGGCTGGCGGTGTCACGACCTTGAAGTTGCCTCGCGCAAGTGTGAGCTCCATCAGCCCAGGAAGATCAGAGAGCACTCCTGGTAGTTGGGGGTCTTCAATGGACGCTCCCGCTCATACAACGACTCCAGACAGTCGTAGCCTCCCTCCGGGGCTGCAGATGCTACAAGGTGTTGGTGTTATCGAGTTTCTGGAGCAGGACGAGAGGCCTACCTTTCTGATAGACCTGGACAATTCCGCGAATGCTAGCCGTGCCGGCTTACACATCCTCTACTACAACGCGTCTCTACGAGGAGCACATGAAGTGCTTCAATATTTGTCAGTGGACCAAGAAGATGCTAGTGCAGACACAGATTTTGGTCGCTTCAAATCATGGATTATGACACAATCCAAAGCTCGTGTGTCAGCTGATACTCACAAGTATGCTGGTATTACCTGGACATTATCAACATTACGTCGAAGGTTTCGCTTTGTTAGCGCCCAGACTTGTGTTGCTACTCCTCGCCCCAGTACTGCGTTGCCACTCATTGACGAGACAGCTGCTTCGGAAACGAGAAGTGCCGGACACTCACCGCAGATGCCCGTTACTCCTGACGCCGAGCTCGTTGATGCGCCAGATTATTTCGGTGATGCTGAACCTATTAATGCTAATTTTGGTCGCGCAGATGTTGATGCGATCATGGAGGGAGGTGACACGAGACTACACCCTGACGAGTTTACAAACCAAGTCTTCCAATCGCAACCCGCAAGGTCAATTTTCGATTGGACAAGGATACCGGTGTCGGATGCACTTCCTCCTCATATAAAGTTTGCTCGTTCTGTAGATTGGACGGCTACTCCTCTCGGGCCAATCGAAGATTGGCCTGCGGATCTCAGATCCATGTCCAACCTCATCATGGGCAGCCCACACCCCGCTGCCATGTACTGGGGTCCCCAGTGTGTGATCATCTACAACGAAGCTTATCTTGACCTTGCAGGCCAAAAACATCCCAAGTTGATGGGGTCTTGCTACATGGATGCCTGGCCTGAGATTTGGGATGAGATCAAGCCTGTGTTCAAGAGCGCACTAGAATCTGGACAGGCGACAATGAAGCACGAGAATCAGCTCTTCATTAATCGGCACGGCTTCTTGGAGGAAGCTTTCTTTTCGTGGTCTATTGTTCCCTTGGTGGGTGGTGAAGGCGAAGTGGTCGGACTATACAACCCAGCTTTCGAGAATACCCGCAGACGAGTCAACGAGAGACGAATGCTGATGCTTCGCGAGATTGGCGAGAGGACGGCTGCAGCTACCACTGTCGCAGGTTTCTGGCCCCAGGTGCAAAAGGGACTGGAGTTCAACGAACACGATGTGCCCTTTGCCCTGATCTACTCGGCCAGAGACGACACCGAGAGCGAGGTTTCATCATTACATTCTGGCAGCTTGATACACTCACCCCAATTGGTTCTTGAGGGGAGCCTTGGAGCACCAGAGAATCATCAAGCCGCACTTTCACACCTTGACATGCGGCAATCTGAGGATGGCTTCGCGCCTTACATGCGCCAATCAATGGCTGCAGGCGGTGTTCCAATTGTCCTCTCTGAAGAGAATGGTAACCTTCCTACGCATCTTATTGATGGTCTTCACTGGAGGGGCTTTGGCGATCCCTCAAAGACGCTCGTTGTTTTCCCCGTTATCCCGACCACTACAGGAGAATCCGTGATTGGATTCATCGTGATGGGTGTCAACCCTCGCCGACCCTATGACGACGATTACAAGCTGTTCATTCATCTGTTGTCCCGGCAGCTAGCTACCTCGATGGCTTCAGTGGTTTTGTTCGAGGAGGAAATCAAGCGTGGTCAAAGGGCTGCCCGCCTCGCTGCACTGGACCGTCAAGAACTCTCGATGCAACTTTACCTCCGTACACAAGAAGCCGTGGAAAGCGAGTACAGATTTACTCGAATGGCTGAGTTCGCTCCTGTCGGCATGTTCATCGCCAACTTCGCGGGCAAGATCAACTATTGCAACGATATGTGGTGGCAGATCTCGAGGCATTCCCGGTCCGAAGATTCTGTCGATACTTGGATGGATAGTGTCAGAGACGAGGATAGACCAGCATTGGAAGATGCGTGGGACAAACTCCTCAGAGAGAAAGTCACGATTTCGGTGGAATTCCGGTTCAAGTGTTCTCAACAGAGCGATGGAAACACGATTGATACCTGGGCTCTGATGAGCGCTTATCCCGAACGGAACCAAGAGGGCAATCTTAAGTTGATATTTGGCTGTATCACCGACATCTCTTCTCAGAAATGGGCCGAGAAAGTGCAGAATGAGCGACGTGAAGAGGCGGTCGAGATGAAACGACAACAAGAGAACTTCATTGATATCACCAGCCACGAAATGCGGAATCCTCTATCAGCGATTCTACAATGTGCTGATCAGATCGCAAATAACATCACCATCTTCGATTCGCATTCTGTCAAGGCAGATGTTGAGAACCTACTGGACGGATGCCTGGATGCTGCAAACACAATCAATCTGTGTGCCAGTCATCAAAAGCGTATTGTGGATGAT
This sequence comes from Fusarium oxysporum Fo47, assembly GCF_013085055.1. Lineage (NCBI taxonomy): Eukaryota > Fungi > Ascomycota > Sordariomycetes > Hypocreales > Nectriaceae > Fusarium > Fusarium oxysporum. Next base: position 2,129,921 of record NC_072840.1, on the reverse strand, counting down.
ATTCTGACGTTGTCCAAACTAGACTCGAACCTCTTAGCCGTTACACCCATCGACGAACAGCCCGTTAGAGTTGTGCAGCGTGCCCTCAAGATGTTCGAATCAGAACTGGTTGCCCACGATATCGAGTTTGACTTCAACGTGGATGAGAGCTTCGAGCAGTATGGCATCAAATGGGTGAAGCTTGATCCTTCCAGACTGCGACAAGTCTTGATAAATTTGATGACAAATGCTATCAAGTTCACCCAAGGTCGTGAGAAACGAGCCATTACTGTCAGCCTCAGCGCTTCAAAGCACGTGTCTGAAGTCACTAGGAAAGGCATCTCATATTTTGATAGAGTCGACCATCAACGTACTGCGGTCATGGATATCAACAACACTGATGAGTGGGGTCATGGTGAGGAGATCAACATTCACTGCACAGTTGAGGATACTGGTCCCGGCTTAATCGAGGAGGAGATGAAGCTTCTCTTCCAGCGATTTCAACAGGCAACTCCACGAACACACGTTCAGTACGGCGGCTCGGGATTGGGTCTCTTTATTTCTCGTATCTTGACAGAAATGCAGGGTGGACAGATTGGTGTTACGTCCCGCCGTGACATTGGTAGCAGCTTCAGCTTCTATGTCAAGTGCCGACGCTCTTTGACTCCTCCTCAGGATTACGAACAGATTACACCGTTCAAGATCGCTCGAAAGTCTCATGCCCCAGCCATTCCGCAGAAGCCTGAACTCAATCGCCAACCATCTCGAACGACGACGACAACCGAAGACACAACCCAACTGTTTGATGTTTTGATTGTGGAGGACAACATTGTCAATCAAAAGGTTCTTCAACGACAGCTACGAAACTGTGGCAACAACACGTTTGTTGCAAACCACGGCAAGGAAGCTCTGCAGACTCTCGAGCGTTCAAGATTCTGGGCTGGAAAAGAGACCGAAGGTGTTGACATCTCTGTCATCCTGATGGATTTGGAGATGCCTGTCATGGATGGAATGACCTGTGCTCGAAAGATTCGAGAGCTGGAACGAGAGGGAACCATTGTGCAACATATCCCCATCATTGCAGTTACGGCATATGCACGACCGGAGCAAATCGAGAGCGCCAAGGCCGCAGGAATTGTGAGTTGATCGTGCCAGATTTTGTTAACTTATCCACTAATAATTTATTCTAGGACGATGTCATCTCCAAGCCATTCCGAATTCCTGAGCTATTGCCCAAGATCGAAGAGTTGGTCGGCAAATACAAGAATCTTTCGGTGTCTGCTTGATGCTGTATAGGTTCTGTTGAGCCAGCTCATGCTTAATCCTGCATAGATGCTGCGCCAGCTTATACACCTGATGCTCTGTCAGAAGAACTATGCAGTTTCTCCACGGTTTACGAATATAACGAAGTCACTCGACCTGGATGGTTAGACATACGCTCACCCTCACTTTCGACATAATTACTTCACCAACCTATTACAACCTACTATTCTCTATTTGGCTCCATGTAGCATTTGGTGTCATGACTTTTGGCGTTTTGGAAAGAGACAAGGCTGGTTTGCGGGATGGCGAGCCTGCAAGATCATTGAAATGTAGAACATGGAAGCGACTCTTTTGGATTTTATGTGTGAATCTCTTTTACAGAGCATATGGAGCAAAAATATCAGTGAGGATGGGACACGATGAGCATTAACAAACACGATAGAGGATACACGACGTGCTGGCGTTGTTGGCGTTGTTGGACTGATGGACGTCGTTTTGTGGATGGATATCTCTGGACAAAGATATGGGTTGTGTTGGTTATACCTGCCCTACATGATCATGGTTGATCATGATTGTTATCTGCATATATCTAGATAAGACCGTTTATTCGGTGGATGTCAGCTCGACTTGTTTTATGATATGGTGATCTCTGTGAACATGATGAAGCATAAAGCTACATATGGCGTGGGAGGTTATCCCGAACCTAATCGTCGTCTCCGCGAAGGATGAGGACTAGCAAGTGTAATACTAATACTCGAAGGCAACTCAATTGATATAGATAACGCGAGATGGTATGAATGAAGACCATGATCAACCATATCTGTTTCTGATGTTCTAAAATGCCATGATGGAGCTTTCAAGGCTCAAGTGGTAAAGAAAAATCAATCACTTCATTGGTACAGACAAGATAATCAACACGCAGCAGTTGTATTATTAGGTATTAATTATCTCCATCCCGGGTATCAGACAAGAAAAACAAGAAGCAACGACGCGGGCAACTCGACTCATCAAAGTCGAAAGCCCATTCAACATTTTTTTTCGGTTTTCGGACATCCATCAGATATCCCTTTTCTTCAACATCCTCCTCTCCTCCATCATCTTCAGTAACTTAGCTATGGAAATTGGTATCAGTGAAGCAGTCTCGACAGGGTATCTCGGTATCTTGTGAAGAAATGCAGATGCAGTTCCATCCTTCCATTCCCAAACCCTCTCAATGCGCGTGTTGTATGGTGGTGTTGGGGTTTTTGTTTCATTGTGAATTCAGTCATAAATTTCAACGCTCAGCGCCGGACCACCCTCTAGGCGGCGGCAGTGACAACGGGAGCGGGAGCAGCGTCCTTGGGCTTGTCCTCAGCCTCGGGCTCAGCGGGCTTAGCAGGCTCCTCAATCTTGGGGGCCTCCTCGGTCTTGAGCTCCTCGGTCTTGGCCTCGGCGGGCTCCTCCTGGACGGTCTCCTCCTTGTTCTCCTCGGCGCGCTTCTCAGCAGGCTTGGGGGACTTGCCGCGGATGGTGTTGCGGAGCTTTGAGAAAGGAGACTCCTTCTTCTCTCCCTCAGCAGGGGCGGGAGACTTGTCACGCTTGCCGAAAGCGAAAGGCAGAGAAGACTTGCGCTTCTCCTTGAGGTCCTTCTTGACCTCAGGGGCAGGAGAGGTGGCGGCAGCAGTCTCGGTGGTCTCGGTGGGGACGGTAGCGGGGTTGGAGACGTCAACGGCGAGGGGAGTGGTGGCCTCAACAGGGGGGATCACAGGAGCAGTGGTCTCAGCCTCGGCCTCCTTGGTAGCCTCAGGCTCAGTGGGCTTGAGCTCAGGGGTCTTCTTCTCCTTCTTGGAGAAGACGTTACCGAAGAAGCTGTTGCGCTTGGTAGCGGTAGGCTTCTCCTTGGGGCTCTCGGCAGGCTTGTCCTCAGCAACAGCGGGGACGGCCTCAGGGGCAGTCTCCTCAGCGGGCTTAGCGGGCTCCTCAACGGCAGCGGGAGCAACCTCCTCGACAGGCTTGACAGGCTCCTCGATCTTGGGGGTCTCCTCAAGAGCAGGGGTCTCGACAGCGACCTCGTCGGCGGGCTTGGCCTCAGCCTCCTTCTTCACTTCCTCCTTCTTGGACTCCTCCTTCTTGCCGAAGCCGAAGAAAGATGTTCGCTTGCGGCTAGCAGATCGGCGCTTGGGCTCCTCGGACTTGACATCCTTCTTGCGCTCGTCCTTGGTCTCCTCCTCCTTGGGGGTCTCCTCGGTGACGGGAGCAGCCTCCTCGGTAGCAGGGACAGCAACGGCAGCCTCGGCGGGAGTCTCCTCCTTAGCGGCCTCAGAAGCCTTCTCCTCCTTCTTGACAGGAGTAGGCTTGAAGCTCTCGAGGGTGGCCTTGTAGGTCTCAGACTCAGTAACGGTGGTGGCAAGCTCCTTGGCCTCAGCGATCTTGAGCTTCAGCTGAGCAACCCAGTTGTCGCGCTCAGCAGCGCTGGAAGCCTTGAAAGTGTGCTTGTTGCCCTTGGAAGTGAGGTGGAACTTGTGAGAGCCGTCGATCTCGGGCTCGGTGGCATCAGCCTGCGGAAATTGGCGGTTAGCTTACTGTGACATGTCGGCAGTTGACGCTGCATGAGATTTTGTGGGTCCAGAACTTACCAGGCTGATGACGCTAGATGGGTTCTTCTTGTCACCAACGAAGAGAAGACCCTTGCCAGTCTCGGAAGCCCAAGCAATGTTAGAGTGAGCAGTCTCGGCGGACTTCTCGCTCTTGAGGTAGTGGGAGAGAGCCTTGGGCTCGACAGCCTCGGTGCCGAAGAAAAAGAACTCCTTGCTGGGGATAAGGTTCCTAAAGGGGTGTGGCGTTAGTGCCCTGTTCTTGATGGTTCGAGTCCTGTTGCGTTTACAGGAGCAAGCTCCCTTCCACCAACAAGATGTAGAAAGCTTGCCGGCAGCAAGGCTGGGACTCGCACATGCGATTCTACTTACTTGGGGAAGCTCAGGCCTTGAGCCTTGTGGTTCAAGTGACCCTCCTCCACGGGCTTAATCTCCTCCTCCTCCTTCTTCTCCTCAGCCTTAGCAGCCTCCTCGGCAGGCTTGGTCTCCTCAGCGGGCTTCTCCTCTGTAGCGGGAGCGGTCTCGGCGGCGACAACGGGTGTCTCTTCGACTGGCTTTGTCTCGGCGGTAGCCTCAACAGCCGGGGCAGAGATGCCAGCGGTAGGGGCAGCGATCTCAGGCTTGGTCTCCTGAGGGACCTCGATGTTCTTCTGTTCCTCGGCCATTTTGAAAGATTTTGGGGGGTATCAAATGAGATTGGGTATCACAACAAACAAAGACGTTGGTATAAAAAAGGAAAGAAAAAAGGAAGTTAATCCAGAAACAGGCGTTGGATTTCAGATGGAGCTGAAGAGCAGGTAGAGGGGAAAGAAGAAGGAGGGAAGAGAGATTCGCAGAAGACGGGGAGGCTTGGGGTACTTATTTGTTGGTGTCTTGCTATGGAAAAAGGGATTAGAAGAGAGGTATCCTATCCCATGGATGCCCAGGTTGGAAGGGTACGGTACATTCAGACAGGGTCACACACAGTGAACAGGCCTAAAACTGAGGACGTGGGTCCGGGCGGGGCGTGTGCAGAAGTGGGCGGGAATTAGGGGAGTGAAGAGATTAAAGACCGGCCAGGGCAGGGTTAGTAGGGAAGGGAACCTAGAGGAGAGAGAGGGAGGAGTCATCAGTGTGAGTGAGTGATGGGCACCTCATATCAGCAGTCAACTTTTCAGTTGATCAGTGGCTATACCGCACAGTTTGTAGATGTGTTGGTGCCGCACGAGGAATCACTGGATCGTATCTGAAGTGACAGTACCTGTACTGTTCAAGATCTGATTTGCAGTCATTCAAGTCCGATTATTCTATTCAAGCCACACAATCTCCTATTTTCTCACGATAAACCGTAATCTCTTAACGTCTCCGGAGGAGCACCTCATCAGTAAACGATCCGCTTATTAGTCTATTCATTGGCTACTCTCGCGTCAATACACCGGCAATTACATGGCACATCACAGCTTCTAACACCCACTGATGGTTGAGCAACAGATCGCATCTATCTATCCGTTTGATAAGGATTTACGATTACATCCACCACAGCTCATGCAATCTGCAACATGATACATCACTCATCTGGTTCCCCAGCAACTAATATCTCCTCAAAATTGCCTGTCTCTCATTAACCAATTCTATGCTTCTTCTCAACAATCTCATTTTTCTCTCCTTGTTGTTGCTGGGTGATGCCCTGGTCTGTGCTGCATTAAACAAGTGGAACTAATATTGCAGATGCCCCATCGACCTGCCGGCTACCAGTGGATTGACTCTAGCGAATGACGCTAACCGCGGACAAAATTGCAGTAGCATATTCAGGGCCCACGTACTCGATACGTACCTTCTCATTCTCAGACGGTACACTCGTTCCTTACCTTACCTAACCTTACCTAACCTTAGGACTTAGGTTCCGTCTGAACTGGGCGCACGCTCATCAAGGCGGGCAGGTTAAAGTAAATAGCACTTTCCTTGCCAACCTTCAGCACATGGAGCAAAGGAAGCAAGGGAAGGCGCTCACCGTATCCTCCGTTTCGGCCGTATCCAATAATTCTACTCCTGTTGCTCATCATCTCTTTAATATTCTTGATATAAGCTTCATTTCGCACCACCAAGCTATTACCCATTCTACATGCCTCTGATACTTGACTGGCAATTCCGGGCGTCTTCCGAGTAATTCCCAGTACTCCGTTCCGGATTGTATCATGATATCAGTTATCCTTGAGATAGAGACAGAATATACTACACTCATCGTCACGCCTTGATTCATTGCCGGTGTATGCAAAAATACCCGTGCAAGTCTCAGCGCTATTCTTTACCAGGTGTATCCATCGGCTCCATCTTGGGCATGGAAATCATCCCTCGATTCAAACTACCCATCGAATACGGTGTTGACTGCCCTGGAACTCTACCTGTCCGTCAACCACTATATAGAAAACCATGCCAAGGCGTCCTCACCCCATCTCCGGCCCTGACTCAATCGTGCGGGTCTTGGTCCTAGAGAAATGGAAGACAAATTTCGCTGTTGATTGCCCACTGATTTTCTCTTCTAGCTCGGTTTCTGAGCAATAGCACGAACAGGGTCTCGAGACGGTGCTCAATATCGATCTCCAAACAGCCTTTTCCCCCAATCGTCTGTATCATCCATCTCCACTCTACCGAGCAATTTGCTCTAGCACTTGGGCTCCTTGTGCATCCTTAGGATCACGAAATGGACTAAAAGCCATGTGCACATCAATTTACAACTATGACTTTCTTTTGACTCAGTGGCTCATTGTATTGTTTAGGTGGCTATTATTCCCAGCCGCGGCGTCCAGCGATCAATCGTGCGTACGGATATTATTCCTAATAATAAAAAACAATTTGCCCAGCTCCTAGGATCTTCCACGAAAATCCAATCAACATCCAATGTCCTGCCGCCTCCTGTCTCCGGCCTTGTTAAAAGCCCCTTGACAACAGGACTGGCTTCTTTCCGAACTATCCACCAAGTCCTTGTCCCTGGATTTCTCGCTTGAGCCCAGTGCCGACGAGTGCGCCGTGCCCAGGCGGCCAAGATCAACGCAGTTGACATGGTCTTGGGTGGATCATTATAGAACAGAACCCGAGATGATGTTGTTATGCCAGAACCAGAGCGTTTCGACAAGTGGCCGTCTCGACATTTTTCAGCCAGTCGTCAGTGCTCTCCTCAGCGCAGAGGTCGTCTGCTGGACTGCATGACCCTGTCATTGGCTTCTTGGCTCTGTTGTGTCTCCTGCACCACTTTGGCACTCAGATGAATCACGGCGCTACCCGTAGCTGCCATGAGGCTCTATTGTCTCATGTTTACTGCAATGGATCTTGTGACGTTGGCTTGGATTTGAGCATCGTCTCAGGTCAAGAATTACGTTTTGTTCGATTTTTCGACACACTGTTGCTGCCCTTCTCATAGCCCGCAGCGTATCCCTGTTCCGCCTGGGGATGCACCAAGCACCCAAGTGTCAGGTCATGTCATATCAGGTCACGCTTCAGCTACCCGCAGCAGCGTCATCCTCTGGCAAACGCTTCTAACCAGTAACCTTATGTATCAACCCTCCAACATGTCGTGGCTACGAGAGCCGGCCATCACAGAAACTCTACCGAGCACACCATCACAGCACACAGCAGGTTTATGTCTGGGATCTGGTGATTCCTTGCTCATCGATTTCTTCAACGTTACCTACCTTACCTAAGACCCAAAGTTCAAGGAGAGACTGGTCTGATCTGGTTTCAAGCCTAAACATGGCCTTACGGCGGCTGGGCGCTAGCGAAAACGTCGTATTAAACAGTATCCGCATTGTGCCCTAACTCAAGATACTCTGGCGAATCAATCAATACGGTCTACTGAGGCAAGGGACAGGACCCCATAAAAGATACATTGCCATGCACGAAAGGTACCTCGCTGGACTTGTGAACCAAGCGCATACTTTCTGATTCCCAAGATAGTATCGGTACCTTACTTTGACCGCTAGACCCGTAATTCCTGGCCTCCACAGCCCTTATTCGCCTGTTGTTAAGCTCACTCACTCTCAAGAATCACGATGAATGAGGAGAATGTTACCCTGTAGATTGACCAACAGTTGAGCAAATGCGATCAAGAACGGAGGTTGAACCCAGGGGATACACCCACCAAATGTTCAACGTGTATCAAGTCGAGCTATACATGCACCTGGAGGCTGTTTCATTCCACACACAGCCATTTCCATTTGTCCAACACGAACATTAGAGGTTGTCTACCCATTCACAGTAGAGGCACAACAATGTCACGGTTCCGCGATGCCACACTCAGGCCTTTCATCAGCCACTCAGGATTCGATTCCATAATCGAGGGCAGACCAGACTACTGATCAACCCCAGCCGTGGCTCACACGATCGCGCTCTCTCCCTCACCGTGCGTTCAGGTGACTCCCAGTTCAGCTACCGCCTTGACCAACTCGAGCACAGTTTTGTGACAAGTTGGGGATAGTAGATCAGCCAGAGCCGCGATCACCAAGCCAGTTTGGGCCGTTTACCGCCCTGAAGCCTCCTATACCAGTGGACCAGCTATTTGGACTACAATACGGATGTTCATTCCTTCATTCCCTTGACTCAAGCATTCCGAGACTACTGCTACTACTGAAAGTTAGAGACTTGGTTGGCAAGACACATACTATCCATCGAGGCGGATCAAAGCCGAGACAATAACAACTCTGCAGAGGATACATGACCAGCGGCACGAGCGGTACAACCAATTCTCTGGATGTGCCAGAAGATTGTGTTCCAACCATATACAACGTCTGCTAACCCAAACCGGCTGACGGTGGCTTTGTTAGACAGGAGCCACGAGAATGCCATCAAATTGAAGTTCATGTGCTTCAAGAGCCTCGAACTCTGGTTCCGTTCCGGGCCCCTTCTTTTCGTCTGAGCTGGCTCCCAAGGCGTTATAATTTTGACTGATATGATCTTCCCTGATCCCTCTCACCGTGTCGACTTGGCTCTGATCTACAACCACGTCCTTTCGGAGATTCGTACACCAATAACCTCACAAGAGAGCAGGATGCTTCTGGTGCACACCCGTGATCACCATACATACATGGTCCGTGGCCGGTTGACAATGCAATCTAGGTCCACATGCCCATCAGCGCAACCACAGTCAAGCACAGCTCTCCACATGCAGGATTTCGGGTTGTGGGACCAACCCTGCAGCCTCTTTGGCGTCTGGCAAGTATTGCGACGTGAAGGTTACGGAAGGATTTTTGTTGAACTCGATCGCCAACGTCCAAGACGGTTTATTTCTTCAACAGCAGTGTTGCATTGCCCCTTGGAACCCCGGAATAGAGCCCGAAACAGCAGAGCGTTCGTTTCGGTCCAATGCCCATTGTGATGAAATTTTATCCAGGGCACACCGACATTCGATGTTGAGATTTCTCGGTTTCCATCCCTGATGAGCGAGGCTGATCCCTTCTTCACTAGACCTGAGTCCGCTGAAGGGGCCCTGTTCTATTCATATCGCGGCTTAAAATTTCGTCGCCTCTTCCAACACTGCGACTGGGCTTACTCATTTCACGATTGATCAGTGGTCATTCACATTCGCCTCGTTGTTTACAGCGTGGCTAGCCTCTCCTATTTGAAGATCATGACTCATTCGCTATGAGGGAATGGTTATCATTTTCCATCGCTGCACCATTATCAACAAAAGAACACTCGACCTCGGTCCTACGTGATTTAGAAAGACTGCTCGCATATTTTCGCATTTTGTCAAACAATAAGCTAGCAAGGCAGTTCCACAAGATGATCTTATTTGAGATTTTATGCGACCGTGCAATTTCACTTATCCTAGCGGCCCTTTGTTGTATGGCGATCCACCTTTTACTCTGTGGTTGTCGTGATTGGACTCGTGATTCTTCATGTGAGTGGGCTCTTGTAGAACCTGTTTTGACGTTTTGGAGGTCGATCTGATCAACCTTAAACGGCCGTTTCCCGCTATGAACGATCATGTGTTGTTCACAAGCCTTTGTTCCATGCATTGGCCACAGCGGTGCCCGTCCTATGTCTTGAACGGCGCCACCGTTTCGAGTCAGATGATTTGGCGTCTTTGGGGTTCATTCCTCCTCATCTTGACATGATCATCCCACCCGCATACTGCCGATCCCCGAGATACCAATATCCTTGGTATGTCTCTGATAATAGTATCAATCTCAAAGACGGTGCATATCTCCTATGAAGGCTTCAATTCTGAACCGCAGTTTTCTATATTAGGCTTTATCTTGTAGAAGCATGAGAATTCGGAAGCAGAATGCCTTCGAGTCAGTCCCATCGAAGACATCGTAACCTCTACCATGGTAGCTATCACCAGTTTCTGTACCTCATTGTAAGGACGTCCAAGACAGATGGAACCGAAGTTCCCGTTTGCATGATCTCGTGCGCATGCGTGTCATGATCTTATACACAGCCAACCTTGTTTAACCGCCCGTTCCGTCGTGCCCTGGAATTGGTCGAGTCAACCGTACATCAAGTACACGCATGATAGCATGAGTGAATGCGTGGTATTCCATGCCGGCTGTCACGCTTTTGTCGTCCTAGGACAATGACGACTCATCTCGAAGACTCGAGCTTATCCTCGTCGAGAAACGAAACGAAACGTTGATGCAAGCCCCGCACCCTTGCAGATTGAGCCACGCCCATGTGCCATGCTTTCATGCCCACCACCACTTCTCTGATGGCACCCAAAACTCCCGGAACGGCTTGTTTCTCATGTCTGCTTGGCTGGTGGTGTGTTGGACCCTTGTCCTGATCTTGGGCGTAAGCTAAAATACTTGGTCCAGGTTAGCCTGTTCATTGCTTGTCCTTGGCCCTATCAAGGCTATCATGCACCGCACAGTCTGTGCCCGGCATGTGAGTGTGTACGTGATAAGGCAGAGATATTGTGAACCCAGGCCTACCATGCCTGATTCGATGAGAGATTCCATGCCTAGCGGGGACTTCTGCATCTCGAATTTTCTTTCTTGTCGGCTGGGTTTTCTGATCTTGGATCAGACGAGCGATCTTCGTATTATTTCCCTCTTTCAACATGGCACACTCCGTGATCTGTCAGCCCGTTTGTCCATATCTTGTTTAACATAACTCTCGTGGGGTATACTGAGACGGCGGTGAGATCAAGGCGCCACAGTTTGTTGTACCTTGAAGTTAACATTGGGCATAGAAGGTGATGCATAGTATACGTAAGTGACACAGGAACGGTGTCATTGCGTCAGGATCAGATCTGGTAGCCATCATGCAAACTCTATACAAGCGTGTCTCAACTTACAAGATATCCGAGCGTCTTTAGGTCAGTTCTTTGGGTTGTTAAGGCTGTTGAACCGCCACTGAGGATCTTGGAGTTGATTGGAGCCTTCTTAGAGGACTCCGTATTGGTTCGGCCGTGTGTCAATGGATCTTTGATCGAACATTTCGATCTGCTTCGATGAAGGACTCCCCCAATGAGACTGTTGCTCGGTATACCGCAACAATGTCTGTTCCAGCATGTGTCTGTCCCTGATTCGACAAGTTCTCAGTGAAATAGGTACATGTTTCGATAGTGTCGATTTTTGACCAAAATGTATTGCGCAGGCGTCTGAACATTGGCTGTCTATTGAAGAAGGTTTCGTTTCACAGGTGTCCATCATCGTTTCTTCCGACTAGTCTGGGTCGAGTAGCTTTATTTCGGGATATCGAAAGCTAGGTGTCCAAGTCAGGGGGCTCTTGAACGGCAGAAGATAGGTGATTGGTTCAAAAAAGTGTCATAAAAATTACAAGGGTATTATTTCGATGTATTAAAATTGTATTCAAGCTTGCCGGCATTGCAAGTATTAGCTTTCGTGAATGTCTGGGCAGTACAATGACTGTAACTTAACTTTGAACCCTTCTAAATCTGCTCAACTATATGTAACTGGACATTGCAACATGTAATATTGTTGTAGGGTTGCTCGGTAGATGGCACTATTGGTGTCTTCGGCTGGCTCGTCCTTGGAAGTTCCTCAACGGTTCAGGGGTCTCTCGGACATGTCTCCTTCTAATGACCGTGGAGATCTGTCACAACTAGAAAAGTTGCAGACCAATGAGACATGGGAGTCAACGATATAGACAGGACAATTAGACGATAAATTGTAGTATCGTATGTGTGGGTGACCGAATCTTGGTGGGATCGAAGTTTCATAATGGCGGCGGACGACACGATTACTGCTCGAGGGACTGAGAGACCCTGAAGAAAGTAAGAAATGTTTTCGTTAGTCTTATTACAAGAGTTAATCAAGAGAAGAGAATCTCTTAGCAACCGGCTGATCTGTGAAGACCCCATGTGCCTGTTCTTAGCTTTCTGACCCCAACTCAGGTCTTGCAGTGTGCATTTCTGAAGCCAAGTACTATTCTTGAAGGAAGTAAAGACCAAATATGTTCTTGGGATCATTTCCTGGTGATTATTTGATGTTTGTATCCTGTAAAGGGGTTGTGCGGTTGGATGCCGACCGAGAGCTCGAGTCTGGGGGTTAGCCCCTTTTCCACATTTGATGGAGAAGACGCATGTTGACAGGATGAATAATGTTGCGGTGCATTGCGAGATGATTATTTCTGTTTTTTTGTCGTAGAACAGATGAACCAGTGGGTGTACAGTGAACAGTCAGTTGATGCAGGTCGCCATGTTCGCAAGATGGAGGGAACAGCACATGAACCATCACCCAGTGTGTTGAGGTTCTTTACATCTTCGGGCGTTTCTGCATAACAAAAAGCCTACTTGATATTTAGAGAAGTCTTCAGAGGGCATAGGAGGCTAGAGACGGTGCTGGGAGAATGTTTGCTGCCTGCCGAGTTCCCTAGCCATGCCCTGAGATCTAGGGGATATATCACGGGCGATGGTTCTACAGCGCCAGCACCGCAGAACAACAGCACACGCCCACTATTATGTCAGGGAAGCCGCGTATATAATTTATAGAGATGCATATACGATAGAATGCCCATAATGGTTGAGTTACAAGACACCCCTTGTTTCGTCTGATGTCTCATTTACACTAATATCCACTACAATTACTTGTTTACAACTCCCTATTGTACTCTATTGTGCTAAATGCTCTATAAAAGCCTGCCACTTGGCCAACACTGCGAGTGCACTTGGGCGTTTGTATTCCTAGGCTCCCGTGTTAGGAGTTCGTTTCGTGTTGACGTACCTGAGCCACACTCCATAGCCTTTCTCTTTCTGCACCTCCACTCGCGCTGCAAACACATCTTCACAAATCACCTAGTAGCTAGCTACTTAGTTGGCAGTGAATAACGGCCTCCTCATTCACATGGAGTGGGGTATTTAATCTTCTCTTCTATTGTCTCTCTTCCTTTCTTGCTCCTACTTCTCACTTCCTCTTTTCATCCTCACCCTTCCCTTCTTTCTTCTCCCCTAAGCCCAACATCTGCACTCCATCTTGGACTTCTCTTGGACTTTATTTCTCTCATATTTCTTGACAATCTCGCCGTTCTTGCACGGCAAAGCCTCCAGCCATGGCTAGACGCAAATCAAAAGCTAGACCTTGGAACAAGAATAAACAAAATGTTCCTGGCAACATTCCTGTCAACTCGACGATTGACACAAACTCAGAATGGAACACAAACGCTGGATGGACTCAGACCACCACAGCCAACTATCAACATGTCCACGTACCTCTCACCGAGGTGACTCCTATCTGCAAGCCTGAGGATCGAGGACGATATGGCCCCAAGGAGTCTCGAGAGCGCCTTGAGTCGCAAGGCTACCATCCGTTGGTCACTAGCATGACCAAGGAAGAGGTAGAGGCCTCTTACGAAGAGAAACGCAAGAAGAGCCTTGATAAGCCAGATTTCATTGAGTATGCCTGCGAGGGAAAAGAACAAGGCTTCGAGGGTCGATATACTTCCGACAAGAATCTGCTTATCAAGGCATCCGAGTCCTCCTTTGAGAGAAGGGATGAGACACCCGAACTCACCAAGGAAGTTTTCAACGGGACACACCCCCAAGGTCTTCTAATTGCACAGCACCTTGCTTCGCTCGGCATCAAGCAGCTTGAGAAGCTTGCTCTAGCTCGCCCACGAGAATGGGACACCCTTTCCAAGGGTATGGCCATTTGGGATTTCACTACCAAAAGTTTCCATGGCGAACCCTCCGGTCATGTTTTTTTGTGTCTTTTCCCAAAGATTTCTCAGGGAGCTTTCAGCAAGTCACCTGCCCACAGGGAATCGCGAAGAGAGGAAAAACTTACTCGAAAGAATATCGTCAAGCAGATCAGGTGGATTTACTTTCTATGCGGTCCTACAGAGCTACCTGCTTGGCATCCCGAAGAAAAACTCAAGATGCAAACCGAGGGGCCGAGTGCGGAAGTCTGGCGCTGTCGCACCACAGGCACAAAGCCACCGCTGGTTGTGATCAACATGGCCAGGTCCATCCCAGACATCAATAAACTCGACCACATGATGCGAGACTATGTCGACCAACTCAAGCATCTCGACTATTACATGTCTAAGCAAGTCGCACTGAAGAATATGTTCGGCCTACGTAAGTTCCATTGCCTTCTACATCTGTGCTTTCGCTCACAAATCATAGTCACAAGCATCTTCAACAGAAGAACAAACATTCGCGTTCTTCACTTTCAGAAAACGCCGCTTCTTGACCGACGACTGGTGGCCTGCATCCTGCGTGCTTGCCCTCATATTACCACACTTGGCATCTATCAATGCCCCCTGATTCACTTTGGTGATGTCATCTGCCTTTTGGACCTTATCCACGAGGTCAACTTGAACCGCAGCAGTCAGAGCTTGCCGCTGGTAGAAGCCTTGGACTTTTACCCTCTATACCATGCCGGCATGCCCTTCAAGTTACCCATCAACGACGAACCCACAAAGGCAGAGAAGGACCGTGGTATGGAGCCTGCCGCAAGGGAAACACATGGATACGGCATCACTTGGACCTACATGCCCAACGAGGTCCTTCAGCGAGGCATTTTCGCTATTCTCCTGAAAACTGTTCTAAAGGCTCGCAAGATGGGCATCCGTCTTCTGATGGATAAAGACGCAGCCTTCATGAAGTACCTCTCGGATATTCCCATGCTACCCGGCATCATTTTTCAATTCCTAGACGGCTTGTACCGCTATCTTGATCTCAAAGAGGCTGGATCCGAAGACAACACCGCTATGAAAAGAGCGAAGTACGACATGATCCTGGCCGTACACGCCGGCCTACAGTCGCCGTATCGCAACACCCTCGACCCCTCCGATGACGTTACCCGACGGGTTACCTCACTCTTTTGTCGTTCGTGCGGGTATAAGATGTTGGATATTTTCTTCTGCAGCAACAAGATCGGATTGCCACCTCACCGACGAACCTGCGCTGGGTGTGAGTTCCAGGCTTGTCTCGACAAGCAGAGCGACCATCAAAAGCACCACGACCTCAATTTGATGGGACGTTTCTTAGAGAAGGACTGGGATCCCAAGGGTTTCAACGTTGATGCTCCGGTCCATGACGATGGCCAAGAACTCCTTTTTTTGCACACCCGAAAAACCACAAACGATCTCCCTCTGATGGTGCTCCTCCCAAATGGTGAATTCGACCGGCCGTCGTTCCAGGAGCAACTTATCTGCGAGCATAAGGAGAACAACGACTGTCTCCAGGGCCTGCCAACTCTTCAGAGCTTGCTCCTACAAAAGGACGCTGAGAAGGCCGACGCCAAAGACCATGCTCTCCACGTTGATGCATGCCGAGCGCTTTCGATCATCATGAATCACCATGACTTCGAGCTTGCTATGCACGATAAAAATCACGGTGTCGGGGGTCATTTTTGTGAAGGCCAGGGATGGCGTCCTCTCTCCGGAGGCTTCAGAGATAAAGGTGTAAGCCACACATTCGAGTCAGCCACGAAGGCGGCCGAAGACCTCAAGGCGAGGGCCGACATTGCAGAAGGTCGACGACCGGAGCAGGATGCTGCGGGATTTTGGTGATGTTTGGAAAAACCCACCAAGGTCAGCCCTAGAACTTGGGAATTTGCGGAACGTTTGGTTGCTTTTGATTTGTTGGTACATGGCACATGCAGAACCCAGGATGCGGTTTTGCTTACGATACTGGAACAACTTGATGATAGCTACACGGAGGACAGAACGGGAGCTTTCGAAAGAAAATGGACGCTGGCTATGATGGGAGAACGGGCACAGCTTGGGATGGTTGGTGCTGAGATAGCTATTTTCTGATCCGTAGCCTTAATCAAGTTCATAGAACAAGCGGCAGCTCTCGTGAAATTTCGTCAAGACTCTGATCATCATGGCTAGAATGTATCATAACGAGTCTGTAAAGACATATAGATCTTGTCATCAGGATATGAGGTTCATGGAGGTTGAAGGTCGAGGTAGGAAAAGTGGATTCTGGGGTGAGTTTATCCACACGTGATTCGACGATTCGGCACTCGAAAGCAAACCTCAACTGTTCAAGGATAGAACCTTTCTCTGACCAGAGTCGTCCGCCTCAGAATCAACCACGATGGCTTCATTTCTTCGCGCCTTCTCGCTATCAGTGAGATCATTGACCCCAAGCAATGCCATGGGCGCTTTTGCGACTCGCGCCAACTGGTCGCTTTTTGCCAGCCCCTCAACGACGCCCATCTCTCGAGCACTCGGAAACGGTTTGATGCAACAGACTCGCGGCATGAAGGTTCACAGTTCGGTAAAGAAGCGATGCGAGCACTGCAAGGTAAGAGAGGGCAGCCAGAAACTCGGCTTCAGGTCAAGGACCAGAGCCGGGCAGAACTGATACTCGATAGGTTGTCCGACGGAAAGCCGGCAAGCGACATAACGGATACTTGTATATCATCTGCAAGGCGAACCCTCGACACAAGCAACGACAAGGTTAATTCCGAATGACGAGATACGGGAGAATATGTACGATATGTGTGAACGAACTGCGAATCGGACATTGCTAGACGGGGCGACGGGAAGCATTGCGCATGATAGAACGAACGAAACACTGGGCGATTCTTTCAGCGAGAAGCCTTGAATAAACATTCTCTGGAACTTGAGAAAAAGACGACAGCGCTGGGACTGGAACTGTTCGTCATGTACAACTACATCTACATTTACAACTGCTGCGCTACATACCATCGATATACCTCTCCATGCCTTCCCATTCCGTCTTTCCAACTGAGAGGAGATACCGAACGTGTGACTTGGAGAGAACAGTCAGTAATTGGGTCGAGAAGCGAGTGAGGGAAACATACAGCGTCTGTTACGTTGCGACGCCGTTCAAATTCGTCCCGGGCGTATTTTCGAGACTCAGCTCTTGTTGTAGGATCAGCGATCTTTTTTGTCCCGCGGAGAATAGTGCGGTAGAAAGCCAAAACTCGGCCTCTTTGAATGAACTAGATACGATTCTATCAGTATTTGACATCATGAACTTGTATCAGACCCGAGAGTGTAGATCATACCTGGTCGAGACTTAATGTTGGCTTGAGACGAGAACCGCCTGGTCGGGTGGCATAGCCACGTCTAAATGTCAGCAAACGAATGCTGAGGGCCATTCCGCCAACTTCTACCTCGTTAAATGAGGAATAGTGAATTTTGACATTCCTTTGAAGTTGAGATATTGATGATAAAAAGCTTCAAACGTTGCTTTCTCATCATGTCGGACGAACCTCGGCTATCTAGAGGGTATGGTCTTTCCGGTTCATCATCCCTTCATGTTGTTAGTGGAAAGTGACCAGGTTTGACAGAGACAGGTATATTACCATTCTCATTGGAGTTTTACCATTTCGATATCTTCATCCTTTCTTCTTCATCAATATTGTCTATTTGCATCAAAACCTCACATCAAAACTATGACAGATACAAATGGCACAAAAGAACCAAGGAGATTGGTTGGAAGAAGACGGCAACGACCAGAAAACCCAATTGAGACGGCCAATAAGATCGAAGACGATGAGTTTCTTACGCAATATGTGAAGCCAAGGTTAGTTTACGTTTATTAACTGTCAGACAAATCTAGTTATAACAAGCGTTGCATCTAGCAGTGAGGGTTGGTCAGAATGGAAACACCCACAAAATGAAGCAACCTATACCATGAGCCTCATACGCCCTACTTGCATGAGCGATGGAGACCTGGAGGCATGTTATACCTTGGTAGAAGAAACAAGCGGCGAAGATTATCGCACTTCATCTCTCGGCTGGCATCCGGCCACTAAGAAGAAGGAGATGCGGTCTCCAGATCTTCGTTACATCCTTGTGAAAGACAGCAAGGACCACATAAAAGGCTTTGCATCTTTTATGCCAACATTCGAGAACCATGAGCCGGTCGTTTACTGCTATGAGATACATCTGAAGCCAGAGCTACAAGGGTGAGTCAGCCAAGATGACCGTTCCTGATACCATCCGCATTTCAACGGGGATTCGTCTATCATGCAGGAGTGTACCATATATAGAACACGGATGGCCGTTGAGCTAGCTGACATCCAATAAAGGACAGGTCTCGGCAAGAAGCTTATGGGCTACTTCACGGACGTCGCGGAGAACATACCTTCAGTTGAAAAGGCCATGCTCACGTGTTTTGTCAGAAACAAATCTGCCCTCAAGTTCTACGAGAAGCTAGGATTCTCGAAAGATGATTACTCACCGAGGGAGCGAAAACTACGAGGAGGAAAGGTGGTGATACCCGATTATGTGATACTCAGTCGACAAACAACCTCTAAGAGAGTCGAGGCTTCGCGGGCGCACGAGCCTGGACTTCGATGAGAAAGGCTATAGATACAAGCAAACACGGACTTTGTGTCGAATTATCGTTGCAATTGGTAACCCCAAATATGATTGTAGAGTGGTGCAAAGGAAACGTGACTGCAATCCGTTTCTACACCAAGCGGCTGCGGCCGCACGTAGTAATACGAGCTGGTTTGCAACCGCAACGAGATAAAAATCCGACTGGGCATTTTTCATGTCGATTTACATGTTCAGGCCCGCTTCAGCCGCAAATACCAAGCATTGCATTGCCCCATCTTCGATGAGACGCTATCACTCTGGATGTTCCAGCTTTTAAAGGGATGTCCACGTCTTTCTAAGAATATCACCGTGGAATGATCTTCGCAGTGGTGGCCGAACTTTGTCAGTCTGACCTATTGAAGCCCAAGCTGAGAGCTGTCCTCAACACCCTTTTGACTCTGACTGGGCAAGACTGGACACGACCGTGAGAGCTACCCAATTCAAGACTGATGGCCTCATGATGAGCGGTTCAACTAACCAGCTTGGGCGGCATTAATCTTCTGCAACTGCAAAGATCCCTTCACCAAGGCTGACACGCTGGGGGGGCCCAGGACCTTTTTGCTAGCACACTCCACTACCACACATCAACCATGTCAGCCCTAGGACGCTAGTCAGAAGCCGTGGCTGAACTACCTTTTCTAGGAAGCAGCTCTACCGTGAAGCACCGCACTTGGAAAGTATTCTGCTTGCCGGGTTTGTCCAGTCCAGAGTTGTACAAGTTGCACAGCCAGCTTGTGAGACATAGCGTAGGTGCCAATGCGGTAGCTGCATGCAACCAAGGGATGATTTTCCATCATGTTTCTGAGCTCGAGGCGTCAGACGGCTTCTAGCTAGGCTCCCCTGTTGCCTGTCCTGTCGTTGAAATGAAGGGCGACCTAGCTAACGTGGAGGCTTAGAGCTGAAGCTCTGAGAGGAGAGGGCTTGCTTGTGATACGCCAGTCTGAAACGAAAGGCGAGCACCGTGCCGAGACTGTTGATTGTCCGTACGAGTTTCTCTCATAAGGCGCCGTTGCCGTCCTCTTGGCCGTTGTTCTTCTTCCTCCTTCAACCCACACTCTTTCTTCTTGGCTCAAATTCTGTTCAACTACAAATCAATTACTTGGTCAATTGACTCACGCATCATTCACAATGGCCCAGCAGTACTCTCAGGGACCTAATGTCCAGAACCAGGAATGGCAGAACAACCTCTGCAATTGCTCGCCCTGCGACTCTTGCCTGCTCGGCACTTTCTGCCCCTGCATCCGTATGTGATCTGTGTCACAAATTGATTGCAATTGGAAGACTGACAAACTCGTCATAGTCTTGGGTAAAACCGCCGATCGTATGAGAGACCCTACTATGCAGACTGCCGATACCTGCAACAGCGATGCTCTTATATTCTGCGCGATCAACTGCGTGACTGGCTGTGGTTGGATGTAAGATGATTACCGGAGTCTTGTTCAAACCATCAACTAATACGCGGCTCCTAGTTACTCCATGATGAAGCGTGGTGAAATCCGGGAGCGATTCGGCATCAAGGGCAGTGGCATGAACGACTGCTGCGTCAGTTACTGGTGCCTTTGCTGTGCTCTTATCCAGCAGGACAACGAAGTCAAGTCTCGTCTTTCACAGGGGCCTATCACCCAGGGCTACCAAGCTCAGAAGGAGGGTATGCACATGCCGACATCTCCTCCTGCTCAGCAGCAGCAATATCATGATCAGAAGCCCAACCCTCAGCAGCAGGCCCCTCATCCCGATTATCAGCTTCCTCAGCACGGTTACCAGTCTCCTCAGCCTCAGGGGTCCTACCCTCCACCTCAGCAGACTTACAACCCTCAGCAGCCCCAGTATTAGGCCATTCGACCAGGGAGTGTACAGCAAGACGGAGCCTCACACCGATATGGCACCACAAAAAGAAAGAAATACATGTGAAGGGGGCGATCAGAGAAATATCTGGCATGTGAATTGACTTTGAGCGCGGACGGGTACGCGCCAACGGATTATACCTATATACCCAGTGACGAAGACGGTCATTTCTTATTTATATTATATTTATTTCGATGTATTATTTGCTTCAATGAATAATCTACTGTTCACCTTTCAGTTACATATGAAAGCGTCACACTTCTTCTTCCATTCTCTTTTGAATTGCCTAGTTCGGCGAAGGAAAACGAAATGGAGAATCAGCAGATAATATTAATGAAACTCTAAAAAGAAAAAAAAAACCTTCACGCTTCAGCTCGAGAGACCCTTGCAAGCTATCATTTATGATTCCACTTGACCTTCCCCTTCGAGGCATGGTTTTGTTTCGCTATGTAATGATGCTTCCCGGGATTACGGTCTGTGCACTTTGATATTTCGGCGATTTCCATGTTACAGAGCTATTCCGATGCTCGGA
Source organism: Fusarium oxysporum Fo47 (assembly GCF_013085055.1). Taxonomy (NCBI): domain Eukaryota; kingdom Fungi; phylum Ascomycota; class Sordariomycetes; order Hypocreales; family Nectriaceae; genus Fusarium; species Fusarium oxysporum. Next base: position 2,108,984 of record NC_072840.1, on the reverse strand, counting down.
ATCACAGCTTGTGAGATCAGAGTGCGGATTATCAGATATAAGCCATACTAAGCGATACTTGAGAATTTACTGGTACAATCGCTCAATGATATATACACTTACGGACTGGTGCTGACGTTAATCTCCCCTTCTGATCCTCGCAAGATGTATCACAATTCGGACAGACCGGCAGCACTTCAGTATCCTGGGGGTATCAATAAAAATTTCATTCATGATCTCTGTCCCTGTCGTTTTTTTCAGACTGACAGCAAAACGCCCACGCCGCACCTCTATAGTGGTTGGACAAACGCCTATTCAGATCTACGGTTATAGAGGCCCTTTACCCTCAACCCAAATCAAACCCTTCTGAATCTTGTGCCCAAATCCCCAATGCAATTGAATGCATATAAACAAACCAGTCCATTTTTCCGTATCCCTTTCCATCATCCCATCATTTTTTCCAAACATATATCATTACGCATAAAGCTTCTTCTCATAAGACTCCATGTTGACGTTGCCCTCCAACTGGGCGCTGGCTGTTCGAAGCTCGAAGCGCAGCTCACCAGCCTCGGCACTCTCGTGCATAGTCTTAAGGCTGGTCATACCACTGTCCTGGAGAGAGTGCTTGAGACCAGCAGCGAGATAGGGAACAAACTTGTTGATCGAACTATTGCATGTTAGCATTCACGGTTCCATTTGGCTTCGGGTTGTGACTTACCCTCGGTGAGCAACAGCGCCAGAAACACCCTGAGCAACCAGGACGCTATCACCCTCAGAAAAGTAACGGGCAGTACCAGCATTGCTCTTCTGGCTGTCCTTACCACCGTTGCCGGCCTTCTTGTCCTGCATAGCATCGATACTTCCCATGCCTCGGTAAGCCTTGACGAGCTTACCCTCGCGGGAGACGAAAGAGGTGCCGGGAGACTCAGTGGTACCAGCCAAGAGACCACCCATCATGATGGTAGAAGCACCCAGAGCAAGGCCCTTGACGATGTGGCCAACGTTCTGGATACCACCATCGGCGATACAAGGAACACCGAAGCGGGCAGCGAACCGGCTGACGCTGTAGACAGCGGCAGCCTGAGGACGGCCGACAGCCATAACCTCCTGAGTGATACAGGCAGAACCACTGCCCATACCGATTCGGAGACCGTCGACACCAGCAGCGATCAGAGAAGCAGCCTGCTCTCGAGTCACGACGTTTCCGCCAATGACGTCGACACCAGGGAACTCACTCTTCACCCACTTGATCATCTCAATCTGATACATGCTGTTACCCTGAGAGCTGTCAAGGATAACGATGTCAAGGCCAGCGTCAACCAGCTTCTTGAGGCGAAGCTTGTCCTCGGGGCGAGTGCCAATGGCAGCAGCGCAGAGGAGCTGCTTGCTGTCGGGAAGCTTGGAGGCATTGGGGAAGTGCTGGTTCTTGGTCAAATCGGAGCGAGAGATCATAGAGACCAGGTTGAAGTCCTTGTCGACGATGGGCAGCTTGCCCTTCTTGGACTTGGAAAGACTCTTGTTGGCTTCGAGGAGAGTGACGTGCTCGGGAGCAGTGACAAGGTCAGTAACCATGACATTGGAGACGGGCTGGTCAAGGTCCTCCTCGAACTGGAGGTCTCGGTTGGTAACAATACCAAGCAGCTTGGAACCAAGCTTGCCGTCGGCTAAATTTTTTCTTGTCAGCCCAATATTCTTGTGCGGGGCAATGCGACCATAGATGACAAAACAACGAGTTGTGGTGATTGATCATAGTAAATAAAGTCCCCATGACAATAGTCTATACGGTGGAACGAAAGTTATATAAAAGGGTGTATAATCATGCAATCTTGTGAGAGGTGAGAATGCTGTATAACACTTACCAGTGACTGGGAAACCACCGAAACCCCACTTCTCCTTCAAAGCTTTGGCCTCACCAACAGTGGTGTTGCGATCAATGACGATAGGGTCGAGGATGAAACCGTTCTCGTATCGCTTGACCTTGCGGACCATATCGGCCTGAGCCTCAGGAGAGCAGTTGTGGTGAATAACACCAAGACCACCCTGGAGAGCCATGTGGATAGCCATCTCGTGCTCTGTGACAGTGTCCATGGGAGACGAGACGAAGGGAGTCTTGAGGGTGATGCGCTTGGTGATGGGCGCATCGAGAGTGACCTCAGAGGCAGCGAAGCCAATGTAGCCGGGTAGAAGCAGGAAGTCATTGTAGGTAAGACCACCGTGCTTGGTTGTGTCCATAAGCTCGTGGATGTCGAGGCCATCCTTCTGCTTGTACTCCTTCAGCACCTCGAGGGCTGTGGTGTAGTCAAGGACTGAGGCAGACATGGCTGGCATATAAAAGAGTATATGACGAGAAGAATGGAAATGTGAGGTCGAAGGCGAGTTGAGTCGATAAGCAAGCTCTGGCCTTTAGTATCGACTGCTAAGATTGATAGAACGCTTCTTCCCGAAAGAAAGAAAAGAGAAAAGAATTGGTGGTGCTGCTTCAAAAACTTTTTTATGGGACGCGGGACCCTGTAAGGTGAGGGGCAACTTGGAGGGGCAGTTGCTTCTCTGAATGGATGAACTTGGTCAAGGCTCGCGAGACAGGTGGGGCCATCCTCTTTTTTTCCTTCGAAGCTCTGCTAGTTTTTCTTGCCGAGATCGCTAAAATTAATAAGCTCTTTATCACCACTTTGAAATTGATTTACCCTGCAGCTGTGGTGTTGAAGTCTTATTATGGATAAACTGCACTTGTTTGCGAACTTGTATGGCTTATGATAATGAATAAGCTAAGTGTTTATTGGGTTTGGCAAGTTGTGCTTCAGTCCTGAGTATGTGTGAGTTGTCAATCGTGACAGACCCTTCACAAACTGAAGTAGACCTTGACTTCAACGTCATTTCCCCATCGAGTTTCAAGACCCAATTCCTTCCAGGCTTTTCCAATGTCGATCTCAAGTACGCGAGTATCAACCTTAGAAATGGCCACGGTATGCAAGGGTATCACCTTTTCTTGAACCGTGATCAGGAAATCACCTTCGATCGTCAAAGAAGGGAGCGTAGAGACAAAGATCCCTAAATATTGTTAGATTTTAGTCATCGTGAAGAAACAGTAATACTTCTTACCTAGGATGCCAAATGCTTTAACTCGCGTATCAATCAAAGCACGGCCATTCTCTCGCTCTTGAACATCGCTCATGAGGATTGCTGCTGCGCCAGCCATCTTGCCCAGCAGGCCCAAATTCGAGATCACGACATTGCCATGTTTCTTGCTGGATAGGCGAGTTAGAGGAAAGGCGGAGAGAATATCATACCCTCTGACAGGCAATGAGATAGTAAATAGTGACTCTGGGCTCTCGACCTTGGTAGGATGAGAAACCTTGCCCGTGGTATGAGCACGAACCACATATTCAAGATCGTGAACCACGCCTGGGAACGCTGAAAGGGAAACCAATTCAGTCAATGGCCGAGAGGAGATATTGAAAATGGCCATAATAGGGCTTCCGGTATGTGAGGCTCCTGAATCATGATTAGTACACACTACTCACCTCCCTCTAGATAATTCTCACCATGATAGCTTCCAACCTTGAGGAGTAAATCATCGTCGTATCCGATATAAGGGTCAACGGCCTTTCCTAAAGAGCTTGGCCGGAATATGACAGTCTTACCCCGCGGGGTGTGACCACTCATTTGCTCAATAAGATCCATGTCATGCTCACCGGGAACATCAGTGATATAAATTGGACCTCCGCTCACACATCTGGCCGCAGCATGAAATCCAGAATACTCATGTACAGTTTGGAACATATCCCAATCCGGAAGAACATTTAGATGCTGCATGAAAATAGCATTGTGCGCATTTGTCCACACGTGCCAGGGATGTGAAGCAGGAATCTCAGGGAAGAAGTCGTCAGAGTTTCGTACAAGAATTGTAGGCCGATTGGTTGGCATCTGCGAGTGGAAGAGTGCCTCCGGGAACTGCGACATACATGATATCGCCTTGGCACTGAAGTGACGAAGTGTCGAGATGGTCCACGCATCGAGGTACGTATTGATCAGATCTCGGCGAGGGGAGGCTTCAATCCACGTATCGATCATGAACTGCGCGTCCGTCTTAACAGCATCGATACCGGCATCCGAAAGGAATCGATAAAAGTCATCATAGAATCGATTCACATCTTCTTGTGCGATCACCGTCATCTTCCCACCCAACGGAAGGTTTCGGCGGTCAGCATCTTCCCGTGTCACTTCGATAGTCTTGTATGTCTTGGCAAGCTTGCCGTCAGGGGCAATGCCACCCCAGTAGCCCAGGAGGGCATGCCAAACAGCAATGTGTTGGATATGTGGATGGTTCTGTCGAATATGAGATATGGTGGATTTCAAGCCTTTGGGAAATGCCTTGGGCTCCGCTTCAAAATCATTCCAGCCATATTGAAACTGGCTGGGGCCGCGATAATCGATCGACTGCCAGTTGTCATCAATGATGAGACTCGATACTTGGATGTTGTGCTCAGAAAGCTTATCAAGAGCGTCAAATATTTTCTGGTCTGTCAGTCGTTGCCCCAGAGCGTTCCATGTGCCTGTGAATCATTAGTTCGTGGTCCTTCGAAGTTGACCATACTCAAGAACACACAGAAACCCAGTCCATCAAACCAGTATTCTAGCCACTCTGGTTTGAAGTCATTCTTCAATGCGGATAACTCCTGTGACCACTCATCGCTGGCCTTCTTTGTTCCCGCAACCATATCTCGAGCATGATACATCACAGATGCAATGGTGCAGTCGAAATCGTCTCCAACCGAAACAAGAATAACGGCCTTTTCTTCGGAGAGACCGTCATTTCGGATCTGAATTGTCAGATATTGCAGGAAGCTGTATCAGACACACTTACATGAACTTGAAGCTTTCCATTGGGCTCGCTTCGAAATACTGGCAAGACATGACTGACACCGCCGACGGCAAGGAACACTAGGTTTTGACCTTGGGGGCTTAAGAAGCAACAGAGAATGGCATCTTTATCGAGGTTAAATTGAGAGTGCCCATGGCGAGGTGCAAGCCACGGTGACCATAGTCTGACAAGAGAAAACCATCTATGTCCGGTCAGATAACATGGTCGCTACTGGATTTTCGGTACGTCGTCGTGTCACTCAGCTGAACTTACCTGACAAAAGAGCCCCAGGGAGTACCGACACTGATGTCTCTGTACGTAGATTCATCGCCATTTGCAGCTGGAATGACTGCTTCGAGTGACCAGAGTGAAGTTCTAGGTGATTGACTCAAACGTGGCTTGACACTCCAGTCTTGAGAGTTAAGATCAGGAATTAAATCAGAGAGATCACTAGAAGAAATCCTGTTAGAAGCATTGACAATCAAGCCGTCATTGAGGCCCTGTTCATTGCGGATCCATCTCCAGTCTGCATCAGGACTATGTCGAAACTTGAGAGTGAATTGCACAGATGCTGTAAATGAGAAGGAAGACGTGAAATAGAATCGTGCCATAGAATCATCCAGTACTTGGAGAGTCTGAGGAACTCCAGTCTCTGTGATGGAGGCTACCTCCAAGTCCTTCCAATCTGAGCCGTCTACTGAGTGCCATACTGAGGCTTCCCATGGCTCATTGGCACGGAACTTGGGTATCTCAAGGACAGCCGTCAAAGTGACCTTTGTACCCTGGATAGGTGTTACTTTCCCGAGAGGCGGGAAGCTTTGCAAAACAACCTTCATGTCTTCAGCAACAGGCGGCGGCGAAGGCTTCTGTTTGGCGATGTAAATTGCCTGGAAGACATCGCCAAAGTTGTAATTGTCAGAAGGCATCGCAGTGAAATGAGAACAAGAGGAGCAGACTTGATTGAAATAGGTTTATTTAGCCAATTGACTGAGAAATTCAGACTTCTCATGTATGAAATTTAGTGAATATTTTAAACGTATGAATCAAGGTAACCGACATAAAATCACATCAACAAGTTTGGTGTTGTGTGACGATGTTCGTGTTTACAAGGCATTGTCACAGAAGCTCACGAAAACGGACAGGCGTTGGATTATAGTGGAGTTCCAGTGGAGTTGGGAGTGGTTAGTAATGAACGCCTCTCATTGGCTCCGGTCTTGGTTTCGAGTCGTTCTGATTCGGGGACGGCCGGAATGACTAAGCCTTCCGCCTCATTGCTCAGGCTGCAAATTATCTCAGTAAAGCTTCTAGCCGAGCCAGATCGAAAGATTTCATCAAACCACTCAATTCAGCGTCGACCCTCCAAACCTGCGTCATGGCGTCCCGGAGACTGGCTTTGAACCTCTCGCGAGGTCTGCGAAACCGTGCTGGTCTTTCGGCCGCCGCTCCTTTCACACGAGGCTTTGCCACTCCCTCTACCGTCGGCAAGACTCAGACTTCGACTCTTAAGAATGGATTGACTGTGAGCATCATCATCCGAGGTCAATTGGCCTCGACAACCACTTGGGAATGGCTTCCTGACACGCCCTTCTGATAGGTCGCTACCGAGCACTCGCCCTTTGCGCAAACGTCGACCGTCGGTGTCTGGATCGATGCCGGTTCCCGGGCTGAGACTGACGAGACCAACGGTACCGCCCACTTCCTTGAGCATCTCGCTTTCAAGGTTCGACAACCCATCAATTGGCCGAGACCAATCGTTAACAATGAAATCAGGGTACCGCCAAGCGAACTCAGCAGCAATTGGAGTTGGAGATTGAGAACATGGGTGGTCACCTGAACGCCTACACTTCGGTCAGTCGGATGAAGGGATACGGGATTGACTGATGCTAACGACCGTCCAGCGCGAGAACACCGTCTACTTTGCCAAGGCTTTCAACTCTGATGTTCCCCAGTGTGTCGATATCCTCTCCGATATTCTCCAGAACTCCAAGCTCGAGGAGTCCGCCATCGAGCGTGAGCGCGACGTTATTCTCCGAGAGTCCGAGGAGGTTGAGAAGCAGGTTGAGGAGGTTGTTTTTGATCACCTCCACGCTACCGCTTTCCAGCACCAGCCCCTTGGCCGCACCATCCTTGGCCCTCGACAGAACATCCGCGACATCACCCGAAAAGAGCTCACCGACTATATCAAGAACAACTACACTGCTGACCGTATGGTTCTCGTTGGTGCCGGTGGCATCCCTCACGAGCAGCTCGTCGAGCTCGCTGAGAAGCACTTCTCCGGTCTTCCCTCAAGTGCTCCCCAGACCAGCGCCTACCTTGCCTCCAAGCAAAAGGCTGACTTCATGGGCTCTGACGTCCGTGTCCGAGACGATGGCATGCCTACTGCTAACATTGCTCTCGCTGTTGAGGGTGTCAGCTGGAACTCCGAGGACTACTTCACTGCCCTCGTTGCTCAGGCTATTGTTGGCAACTACGACAAGGCTGTTGGCCAGGCTCCCCACCAGGGCAGCAAGCTCAGCGGCTGGGTCCACAAGCACGACCTTGCTAACAGTTTCATGAGCTTCTCCACCAGCTACAACGACACTGGGTAGGTCTTGATGTCATGCCATGAATTTTGAGGTAACTAACTTGCCATAGTCTCTGGGGTATCTACCTTGTTTCCGACAAGCCTGACCGAGTTGACGACCTTGTCCATTTCGCTATCCGTGAGTGGATGCGCCTCTGCACCAACGTCAGCGCCGCCGAGACCGAGCGTGCCAAGGCTCAGCTCAAGGCCTCCATCCTCCTGTCCCTCGACGGCACCACAGCCGTTGCTGAGGACATTGGCCGACAGCTCGTCACCACCGGCCGCCGCATGGCCCCTAACGAGATTGAGCGAAAGATTGATGCTATCACCGAGAAGGATATCATGGACTTCGCCAACCGAAAACTTTGGGACCGGGATATTGCTGTTAGCGCTGTGGGAACTATCGAGGGTCTCTTCGACTACCAGAGACTTCGCAACACCATGAAGCCCAAGTTTTAAGGTGGGAGAGGGCTGATGGGATTGTGAAAATCGAAATAAGGGTATAGAGTGTATGAGATACCGTTTACAGGCCTAGTGTACCATAAGATTTCCTCTGTTCATGCTAGGTAACACGGAGTTGTGATAATTGTGTCTTGACTGTACTGCCATCCGTAGCTAATTGCAATTTTGTCATATCGCGTCTGTAGTGCTTCTGAGGTAGCGTCTATGATCTCCCTTGAATTAGAATATATTGTGTCATGATCATTGATTAGATGAGAAGATGGACACCTAGCCCTCCTCTGCCATCTCCTCGTCGACATCCTCACCAAACATATCCTCGACTGTCCCACCCTCAACTCCATCTCCGCCAATATCTTCAGGCTCGGGACCCTCAATACCCTCCATGGCATCACCCCCTTGATCCTCTTCCTCATCGTCCTCTTCATCCCATACATCCTTCAGTCCCCAACTTGTGCCACTCAGTACGAACCGTTCGCTTGGTAGTCGCACACCCCATTCACTGGGCACAATTTTAGGCAGTGCCACCTTGTTGCGTTCGCGCGCAAGTTCTTGCATGTAGTCTTTGCTAATTCCCCCACCTGCGTTTCCTCCGCGGAACTGATAGCTGAGTCGCGCAGCAATGGCGAGCTTAACGGCATTGGCTGTGACTGCAGCGTCGCCTGCAGGTGCTGAGATTGCTCCAGCGTTTGCTGATGGCTTAGAACCGGCCTGTGTGACATATGGGTCGCCGGAAAGATGTAGCGCATCGCTGAGAACAGATGAGGTATGACGGTAGGCGAAGTCGAGAAGGAGGAGGGGAACGCGTGGCTCGTAAGCGGTGACGCCTTGCGATGTGAGAAGTAGTTCGATAAGCCTTGAGTCGCGCGGTCGAGGGGCGGTTGTTGATGGCGCAGGAGGAGGTGCGTTCTGTGAGGCCGCAGCAGCAGGTTGGCTAGAAGAGGTCGCAGTGGTTTGTGTGTTTGGTACTGTTTGCGAAGTGCCTGCCGATGAGGCGGGAACCCCGTTTGTTTGCGGTTGACTTGATGACATCTTGATCGATGCTGCAATGCTTCGTAATAGGTATCTCGGATGCGACTGTCTGTGAAAGCCTCAAGGCGATATCACGCGAAGCATTCGAGTTCGTGTTTGGCAAGGCTGAGAGACGCCCGTACTATGAATGAGTGAAGTTGACAAAATACAATTGATGTATGTGAATGAGAGTGCTTTGATAGTTGGGAAAAATGCAGTAAAAGTTAACGTTCCAAGTCAAGAGCTTATTGAAACTCGAATTATTTCCTTTGCGACGGTGAAGTCGCATGCCGCGTCCTTTAGCCGGAGGTTTCGATAATCCGAGACGTGATCTGGTAACGATGGGTGCACAGACCACACCTTAAATTCTTGTGCACTCATTGCGATGAAAGAGCTTTCCTAAAGAACAAAGTCATGAGAGTGACAGGATCAAAATAACCTTATAATAATGGTCTAGATGGCAGAATAGTAATCCTAACTGAGTTAGTCTTGAGGCCGTTACTGGATATGACGTGAAAACGGCAGGAACTCTTGAATCACACTTTCTTTCCTCATTATCATATGTCTAAGGTAGGTAGGTGGCCACTGGCGGAAGGAAAGAACGATGGAGGGGCAATGAGTAAAGAGTGCCCCACCATTTGTCGCCGATGCAGGAGGACTCATAGTCATCACCTCAACTTTTTCGTCGGGCGATCGATCTTCACTCATGAACAACTCGATTTAACAACCTCCATGCTAAGCTTTCGACTATAATCGACAGCAATTGATTCATCTGGTTCATTACAAACATGGAGACGACTCTACCGCTGCCATTCTTGGTGAGCATTGGCAGCCCCAATGGCCAGGCTACCAATGATGGCCTCACTCGTCAAGAGATTGCCCTTCTGGGAGCTCCTTTCTATGAGACAGCTTCTAAGGATTGGGGTCGCCCTAGTGCCGGAACCAATGCTCACATGGATGCCACAAGTTTAAGTAACCCAGATGATGTGATTGCGTTGCTCGATGGCGGGGTTCGAACGGTTTTTGTTGCTTCGGACTCCTACTCAGAGTATACAGAATATGGCGCAAGAGTCATTCCCACTGTTTCTTCCCTTGACATTTCCACAGCTTCCGAAAATGGTCTATTGGTAAAGGATTTCGACATTTCATCCAGCGACGTCGACAAGTTTGTTGAGGAAGCATCAGCCAAGAAGATCAAGAGCCTTTACATTAAGCCAGCTCCCAAGACCGATATCGAAAAGTTCATCGAAATTGCCAAGAAGGCCAATGCAATCCCTATCATCCCTTCTACAGGGTTGACGACCGACAAGAACGATTCGAGTCGACTATTGTTATCTAAGATTATCGCATCATACTGGAAATCCGATCGATCTGACGGCCTTATCCCTACTGTGGTAACCGATGATGCCGGGATCGCGTTGGGTCTCGCCTATACCAGCGAGGAGAGTATTCTGGAGGCTCTTAGGACACAAACCGGAGTTTACCAGAGTCGCAAACGTGGTCTTTGGGTGAAGGGACTTACTTCTGGTGACACTCAGGAACTGTTGCGAATTGGTCTCGACTGTGACAACGACACTCTCAAATTCGTGGTCAATCAGAAGGGCCGTTTCTGCCACCTCCAGCAGTTTGGTTGCTTTGGAGACCTCAACGGCATCTCAGCACTTGAACAGACACTCAAGTCTCGCAAGGAGTCTGCTCCCGAGGGTTCTTACACGGCCCGCTTATTCTCCGATGAGAAGCTTCTGCGAGCAAAGATCATGGAGGAGGCAGAGGAGCTCTGCGATGGCAAGACCAAAGAGAACATCGCTTTTGAAGCTGCTGATTTGATCTATTTTGCTTTAACTAAGGCTGTTGGCGCAGGTGTTAGCCTCGCAGACATTGAGGCTAACCTGGACGCCAAGAGCTTGAAGGTCAAGCGTAGAACAGGCAATGCCAAGGGCAAGTGGGCAGAGAAGGAGGGTATCAAGACCGATGCAGCCCCTGTGGAGCCCTCACAGTCCGCGGTTGAGAAGCCAGCTGATGGGCGTATTGCTATGGAGCGAGTTGATGCCTCAAAGATCTCCGATGCCGATCTCGTAGAGAAGCTCAAGAGACCTTCTCAAAAATCCCCTGACGCCATCTTGAAGATTATTCAGCCTATCATCGAGGAGGTGCGAACTGGTGGCGACAAGGCTGTCTTGTCTTACACCCACAAGTTTGAGAAGGCCACTTCGTTGACATCGCCTGTGCTGAAGGCTCCCTTCCCCAAGGAGCTTATGGATATCTCGCCTGAGACCATTGAAGCTATTGACGTCTCTTTTGAGAATATCCGAAAGTTCCACTCTGCACAGCAGGAGGAGAAGTCTCTCCAGGTTGAGACTATGCCTGGCATTGTCTGCAGCCGCTTCTCGAGACCTATTGAGCGAGTCGGTCTCTACATTCCTGGTGGAACCGCTGTTCTTCCCAGTACTGCTCTGATGCTTGGAGTTCCAGCTATGGTGGCTGGTTGCCAGAAGATTGTATTTGCCTCACCTCCCAGATCTGATGGCCGCATTACCCCTGAGATTGTATACGTCGCTCACAAGGTTGGCGCTGAGAGCATTGTCCTGGCTGGTGGTGCTCAGGCTGTTGCCGCCTTAGCTTATGGTACGGAGAGCGTCACCAAGGTTGACAAGATTCTTGGACCTGGTAACCAATTTGTGACTGCGGCCAAGATGCACGTCAGCAACGACACCAATGCTGGTTGCGGTATTGATATGCCTGCTGGACCCTCTGAAGTTCTTGTTGTTGCTGACAAGGATGCCAACCCTGCTTTTGTTGCCTCCGATCTTCTCTCTCAAGCCGAGCACGGTGTTGATAGTCAGGTTATCCTGCTTGCTGTTGGCCTAAGTGAGCAGGAGCTCCAGGCTATTGAAGATGAAGTTCACAAACAGGCCCTTGCCCTTCCTCGTGTCGATATCGTCCGAGGATCTATCGCTCACTCGGTCACTGTTCAGGTCAAGGACATTGAAGAGGCCATGCGCATCAGCAACGAGTACGCCCCTGAACATCTCATCCTTCAAATCAAGGATGCCGAGAAAGCTGTTGATCAAGTCATGAACGCTGGCAGTGTGTTTGTTGGTCACTGGACCCCTGAGAGTGTTGGCGACTACTCTGCTGGTGTCAACCACTCTTTGCGTAAGTTCTCCCATTAGCTTGTGGTATACGATTGATGCTAACAAGTTTCACAGCTACTTATGGCTTCGCCAAGCAATACTCTGGTGTCAACTTGGGCTCATTCCAGAAGCACATTACCAGCTCCAACCTTACTGCTGAAGGTCTCAAGAATGTTGGTACCGCCGTCATGCAACTGGCTAAGGTCGAGGAGCTTGAGGCTCATAGAAGGGCTGTGGAGATCCGACTTAACTATTTGAAGCAACAGTAGTAGACTGGAACAGACAAAAAGGGAAAAGGGCGTATGTAGATAACAGATGGGTTTTCTTTAGGATAGGGGCGCGGACTTGGGACTAGATGTTGTTTCAATATGCACAAGCTTGACAGACCACGGGTGCTTAAGAATAAAATGCAGCTTGCTCAAGTAGTATTTCTAGCCTGTTAAACAACAAAAGCTTTTGTCTGTCAGAATGCCATGATGTAATCACTACAAGCACAATGAAATGCTCAACGCCACGCTATGCCTCAATATGTAAAAACCCTTTCTTCTCAGTTCACCTTTATCCATCTCCTCTTATTCGTTCAGATAAAACTCTCGCCATCCATGTCTATGAAAAACAACCCATAAACACTCTAAAAAGAAACGCCTTTGAATTCGTTATACCTTACTGCCTGTTGGGAGCAGCAGCAACAGCCTCGGTGGCCTGTTCGTGATACTTAGCTTTCCTTCACTTCACTTCATTTCTCAATGGTGAGATGACCAACCCCTGTTATGTGTTGGGCGAGAACGTCCTCCTTAAGCTGACCTTGACGCCGTTGTCCAATGGGAGCAGCATCAGGGGTTCCGTCGCCCTCGTCTTCATCTTGACGGCCTTCCTCGCCATCTTCGTAAATCTCATCTTCATCGTCCTCGTCGTAAGCTTCTTTCAAGTCGCGTGTCATAGACGCCTTGAGTCGCTCTTCGTCGACGCTACCGCCCAAGACACTTGCGGCTTCGGCAAACTCATCCATAGATGCTCGAGAGATGTAACTATCGGCAAGCCCTTCACCGATCTCGTCCACATCTTCATCTATTTCGCCATCCTCATCGTCATACTCCTCTTCATCATCACCATACTCGCTGGTAGGTCCTCCTGGGCCGTCCTCGTCATCGTCATCATCACTCTCGCTTGCTGAAAAGTCAGCCATGGCAAGAGGATCATCTCTCCAGTACGTGAAATCCGTGTACTCCTCGCCGCCACCTTTTACCAGTGTGCTCACGGGAGGGAAGTAATGGTCAACGACTTCGTTGATATTCACGTAGCTCATCTTGAGCTTGTTGAGTGTCAGTAGATCAAGTGACACTTCAGAGTTGGAATTGATGGTGAAAATGCGGTTTCGAGGGACATCGACGGTCCGGTAAGAGATTTGATCGGTCAAACGATTTCCGTAACCAGCATAAAAGGGATGACGATCTGGGCCGTATAAGTTTCGAATATCTCGAAGAGTTGCCATCTTGAAGATGTGGGGTTTGCGAAGGTAAACCTCTCGCCTCAATGCAGCCATGGTTCTATCGGGCGACAGGATCGTAGGTCCGGGCGGCATCCTGTAGCCATCCTGAACGATACCCGCCAGGTAGGCTCTTGTAGTGTCTGATTGTCCAACGGATCGACTGGTAAGGTACATGATATTATAACCATTGGCGGAAATATCGCTGTACAACTTAGCCACACCTGAGTGAGTCCAGTCACGACCAATCATGTTCAACACGTGGCCAAGGGCATCCGACTTGGTAATGGTACCGTCAATGTCTGAGATGACAACAGGCGTCTCATGTCTCCAGAGGTACATGTTTGCTTTGCAGGTAGCTCGGTTGACAGTGAAAGCCATCGAGTTCGCGCCTGGCTGAAGCTTCAGATCCTTGAGCTGCTGACTAGTCAATCGCAAGGTCTTGGCGTAATTCCTGTTGGGATCTCCTGCATGGCCCGACGAGCTCGGCGGGGTGCGGGGAGGAGTTTGCAAGTCCATAGGACCAGCATCGGACTCGGCTCTTCGATGCAATAGAATAGGAGAAGCAGTTGCATCGCTGCTGTCACTCTGATAACCGGGATCAGAAATAGCATCGGCTGCAGTAGCCCTACGGTGCGACTGCAAAGACGCCTCGATAGTCTTGTTCATAGCAGCCTGCTTGGCCTCCTCACTGCTGTAAATCCATAGGTTTCCCTGCTCATCGAAGCCAATGAGTGCGCCGATGTCATAGTTACCATCCAACTCTTCGGAAAGAATCTGGCGAGCCAGAATCTCAGCCCGAAGAATGTCCTCCTCGTTTCCCTTGAACCCATTCATGTCCAGCATCAAATCACCGCTGTCTGTGACCTTTGTGGGTATGCTTGCGGCAGAGAGTCCCTTAGACAAGGCCCTTGCACGTTCGAGTGCCTCGCCCGGTGCCAGAGGCGGAGGACTAGAGGATCGTTCAGAAGCAACATGCTCATCGTCATCGGCGGAACTGTTTCCGTCTAGACCTCGGCTTCTAGCACTGGCACGGAGAATATCGTCACTATGTGGTCGGGGCACCCTTGAAGACCAGTCGCCGGACGCTGGGCGGGCGCTGGATAACTCTGGAGAAGTCGAAAGAGGGGTGATCAAGCCTGCTCCAGTGTTAACCTATGTTTGATGGAAGAGGACAGCTTATGCCTACCATTGTCATTGTCTTTCTTATAGAGCACGGACGGGAGCGGTCGTCGCAGCTTGGACTCTGTAGCGTCAAGCTCGAACGCTTCTGGCTCCTGCAAACCAGATTCTGACTGTTCCGGGTTGAGCGGTGGACTGCTCGCAGGACTGGAAGCGGGGGAAACGAGCGGCGATGTCTGCAGCGACTGTGGGATCCTGTCTGTAGTCTCGAAGACGAAGAAGGCCTCGCCGCCTTCGCCGAGTTTCATGGAATAGCTTTGTTTGACGCCATTGACCTTGAATTCGACTTTCTTATCCGACGGCCTCAGGAGAGAGAACTTTCCGAATCGGACATGGAACGGCGAGCAGACTAGAGTGCCATCTTCGTGTTCGACGACAATGACATCAATAGCACCACTGAGAGTCGCGGGGTTGATTGAATTCCAGGCTGTCGAGACCGACTCGCTGAGGCCGCGCACGTATTGCATCTTGCCTCTTACGGCAGAGAACGTCGTATGGAAGAGATTTTTCTGTTGCCGGTGTTGATCGCGAGTTGGAGAAGCTGGAGCGGCTTGTCGCGGGGGATATAAGACGACGATCTGAAGGGCTCAATGACACTGAGAAGCTCCCAAAAGGAAACGAAACAGCAGCAGGTGACAAGAGCCCGGGGCCCTAAAAGAAGTTTATCTGAATACGGAGGGGAAACTTAAGCGTAAGGCGATTCAAAGGTATGCAGTCGAAATTCTAAGGTGAGTTAGACAGAGCAGAAAAGATGGAATGGAATGTGAAATGTTGGGGGAGTAGGTGCAGGTACAAATTGGTTTGAGGCGGGTTGAGCGCAAGGCAATGGACAACGGAGGTACCGAGTACAAAGAGACGCTTGCTGTGGTTGAGCGGGCTTGGCCTGGTCACTTTTTTTCTGACCCCAGTCGCTGAGTCGATTAGATCAGGTGAAGACGTCACCAGAATTGGAGAAGTGCTTTTTACTTGGAATTTCGAAATTCGAGACAACAACAAACTGAAGTTATTCGGATTGAGACATCACAGAAACGAATGTGTAGTAATTTCATCATAATTTGGAGGCGTCTTACTCCCGTGCCACGGCACACCTCATAGAAGCATAGAAACCGCCTGCAGTCAGCTAAGAATGACGAAGTCACTGTAACAGAAATGCCATGAGGGGCGTCTCAACATGACACGGCCGTAGTACCAGGTACAAAGGCGCTACCCACAGCTCGCAGGGGTCTAGACGTCCGCCAGAATCATGATGGATGATGGATGCCCCAGCAGAATCTATCACATGAACGGCTCAGGCGGACTAAGTTGCCGAGTTAAGACTCGAATCATTCGGTTTTCGGATACTTTTTTGTAAGAGGTTTCTATAAACCTGATTAGATGTAGTTTTCACAGCTGAATGCGTCATATTCTGTTAATTCTGGTATATACCTTCTTTCAGGTTCTGTCGTTTAACTGATACTGTTGCTGATAACTGAATAGCGCGGATAGGTTGTAAATCTGCAGGGATTTAACATGGCTTTGTTCAACGGTTGAAACATAGACACATACTCAAGTCAACCCATGTTCGAGAATATGCTGGTTACAATATCTCACCGCAGATGATAAGTCATTCAAATTCCGGCGGCTTTGCTCCGTCTGGAGGTGCTCGATTATAACCACCACTATACCTGGCGGTCGACAACACTCGTTGGTATTATTCTGTTGATATTCTAAATATTCCAGATCCGTATTCATAGTACTCCAACCCAAATTTGGAGAGGGTCTTGGTTTCTCTAAACTTTTCTGTTGTTCTTTCACTCAACTCTGTGTGTAACGGATATGTCTTCTATCCACTTACACACTGACCGCTTTGCGTGAACCGAGGCAGGTATCCAGGATTCATTAGACGTTAGATCAATATCCCAGCATATGTATTCTCTCAGACATAAATAAATAGAGCAAAAGTTTTCCTAGATATGTCCTAAATGCTGAAAACATATATTCTTTTGTCTGAGCAGCACTTACATATCAAACCACCTTTACCCACCTTACCCTGTATGTTTAGACAACCACCAAACGCCATGGCTTTGAGTGCGATATGGAAATGTAACTTGTATATGCAAATCTTGATACGATCTTG
This sequence comes from Fusarium oxysporum Fo47, assembly GCF_013085055.1. NCBI lineage: Eukaryota > Fungi > Ascomycota > Sordariomycetes > Hypocreales > Nectriaceae > Fusarium > Fusarium oxysporum. The sequence continues at coordinate 2,092,193 of NC_072840.1, read as the reverse complement.
CATTCTGATAAAGATTTATGCTACCTTATCACATAGCGCCTTAAGTAAATCTGACAACTTTGCTTGGTAGTATTCAACAAGTACCTGCTACTCCAGAAGGTATTTCTTAAGCAGCAGTGGGGATTGGTCAACAAGCCGCGGTCCAAGCACATGCTGAACCACCACTGAAAAAATTCACATCGTTCTGTTATAGGTTCAGAAATCTCAGATCTTTAAGAGGTTCATGATTCGTTCCCTTGTTTCTCTCAAGCTCGATCCATTGCCAAGAGGGAAATGCTACGGTAAAAGTCGCTGTGCCGAGGTGATATTGATGTCATTGATCGATCGAGGCTCGTCTTTGCAACTCACTAGTTGCGTTTGATGGAGTAAAACATACTGTTAAGGAACAAGGCACAGCCAAAGCAAACCATCCATCCAAAGTAGACCAACTTGTCGAACAATATCAGTCCCAGATGTAGAAAATGCTAAACTCAGCGCAAACAAATTCACATGCTTGAAGAACGCTAACATCCCGAGTTCAGAGTCGATAGTATCGGTGCGCTGGCATTAGGCAGGGATTACAACTCCAGGTCGAGTAAAGCCTCGGAGAAAGGCTCATGCCTTTTGGGAGAAGACACGGGCACTAGAAAAAGCCTTGAAAGCTGAAGATGAGGCGACAACCGGCAATTGCAAAGCTCCCAAGCTGATAATGATGATGTCGGTGAAGACTTACCGTTTAACCATGAGAGAAGGGTGAGAAGGTTTTTATGCGTGTGAATCCAGTGAGAGCATCCATGATTAGAGGCAGATTATTGACCAATGGACAAACGTACTTCCTAAGCCTATAATATCGAGTCCAATGCCGCGTATATGCAGACATTGTGTACTCTTGAGGGCTAACAATGGTAAGGAACTCGCCTATCGTGCACCTGACGCCCTCATCCGCAAGGTGTAAACCGGCAGAAACCCTAAATAGGCCTTTTTCACAATGGTAAATGATGATGCCATGCAGACGAGACCCCATTATTAAGACCCGAGCCGTTGGGAAAAACTCAGCCATGTCATGTCTTCCGTGAGCGTGAATCTTCCAATCCGCCGCAAACATCACCAGTGACGTTTACAAGGGACTGTGAATTCGCTTACGCACGCTAGCTAGTAGCGCGCCATGTTCGTGAGTGCATTCCAGCAGTTTTACGTGAATAGTAATACTAAACTATGAATATAGGTCGGTAAGAATTGGTTGCAATCGATAATAGACAACTCTGTTGGAAGTTAACGTATAAACAGCGGATTCATACTATAGGTAGCATTGCTTGAAAAACTGCGACAAACTTGTGGCAAACGTTATCCAAATACAGTGTAATGAAAACAGTGATAACCGTCGTATCTTGCATGAAAGATCGCCAAGCAGGGTAACATGGCGCACATTTATCAACGCTTTAAGGACCAGGCGACACCCAAGGCACTGTGCCATTGGACGACGAAGACACTGTACCTCCGCAAGAAACAACAGGACAGCGCTGTGGCTGAGAATTTGCACGCTGCAACCATAAGTAACGAGACAACACTAACACCAGAGAGCCCAAGAGGGCCGCTGAAATCTCCACCCTTGCCCATGACCACGCTGTCTCTCTAGTTAAGGTCCAAGACCAAGACCATCCTTACCCATGCCCGCCTTTTTTTCACCCACTGTTGGCATCGGCATCTGCCTCAAGGATCCTCCCCTCTCCCACACGACACCCTGAGCTTGGATTAGGTATTGGAATCGGCACTGGACCTGGACTTGGACTTGGACTTGGACTCTTCTCGGTGGTCTGGCAGAGAAGGACAGCAACATCTTCCACCAAGATCGAGACCGCTGAGAACATGTCATGGGAGTTGCCCGTCTTGACCACTCTCATCCTCAGCGTACTTGGCTTCTGGTGGATCTATAGCCCTCGCGCCAGCTACCAGAAGGCCCTGCTCTACCTCTTGCTGTGCAGCAGTTTCACCGTCTTCTTTGATCCTCGTCGTCTGATCGAGTACCTATCCCCCGCCGCGGTCGAAGCATTACTGGATTTCCGCATCCATGTTCTTTTGATCCATCACTCCAAGATGGTCTTGACACTTGGTGCTGTCGTTTGGTGAGTCAACGTCCTCTGTCTCGCCCCTAGTCAATAATTAGAAAACAGCGATACCCCTTTGCTCGGACTGCGCTGACCATTGATTCTCTCTCTCATTACAGGCTACTGCATCGCTCGTGGCAGACGTTATGGAAACCCGTTCCTGACCTGATCAATATCCTCGGGGTCGACGTGCCTGAACCTCCCGATGTTTCCCTCGCTGGCATTCGATCCGATGCTGCTACTCTGAGCTGGACTCGCCCAACCAGTAATCGGCCGGTACAAAAATACACTATCCAAGTCAATGGCGTTCATGGTCGGTCTTACTGTCGAGATCTATCTCGGAACCTTCGGTTGGGGAAAATATCAAAAACTGACTGACACGGTCCATATAGTTGGCGAATCACCGGGAAACGAAGTCGCGATCACTGTCACAGGACTGAAGCCAGATCACTTTTACAATATCAGGGTCGTTGCTGTCGGCCCGAATAACTTCCAGGCCGGAAGTCAAGTTTTACGACTTCGAACATTCGGAAAAGATGGCAGACCTCAGCTAGGTAACTCACGTGTACCTACCAGCTTTCCTAATAACGACCACTCTCATCCGAAAAATGGCGATGAAGATGACGATTCCGACTCGCAAAAGAAGCCTCCAGTTCCGTCTGTCGAGGCGGCCCCTGTGCTTGATGGCAACAACGCGTCCACCTCTGACGTTAGCGCTACCGGTCCAAGTCAGCGACGAAATACAGTCAATCGACGACACTCCCCGTCCGTTGCCAGCATGGACCAACCTCAAATCAAGCTTCCACCTGTGGATGGCCCGGAGCTATCGCTGGACGAACTGAATCGCCGATTTGAATCTACTCGGAAGGAAGTCGACGAGACTTTGGCTCAGTATGCTAAGGAAGAGGCTGAACTACAGCAACAAGAGGAAGAGCTTAAGCATGAGAAAGATGCCAAGAGACAGGCGCTCAAAGAGAAGGAGGAGCAGACCGCTCAGCTCAAGGCCAGCGTCCGTACTACCATGGAGCAAATGCGTACAGCGGAGAAGGATCGCGCGAGAAAAGAGCAGCAGTTGAAGGACAAGGAAAATAAGAAGTCCAAGATTCGAGATACTGCTTCAAAGCTCGAGAATGAGATGGAGAGGATGAAGAAAGAGAGGGAAGGATTCGAAGCGCAGAAGAAAGAGCTGGAAGCTAAGCGGGATAAAGACGGCCAGGAACTTGACGACTCTAATGCAGAACTGCAGGAGAAATGTGCTGAGCTAGAGGCCGAGCTGAAGGAGAAGGGAAAACAGCTCCAAGACCTCAAGGCTGCTCGAGAGCAACTTCCGGGTGGCGATGATGAACAGTGGAAGGAGAATGACTTGATCGTGCGAAGAGAATGGGATGCCAGGAGAAAGGAACTGCACAATCAGCTCGTCGCCGAAACCAAGAAGCTTCATAACCTTGATCAGCAGATACGCTTTCTCAAGGAAGAGCAGCATCAGTTGGCGCTTTACTACAGCAGCCAACCAGACCCCACTGCCATGGAGTTTGAGCCTGCTGCCTCCCAAGATGCTCTCGAAAGCGGAAATATCAACTCTCTTTCCCACATCAACTTGTCACCTCCGCCCAACCAATTCGGCCCTCCCGAAGACTCATTCTCAACTGGCTTTAGTCGGGCTGGATTCAGTCAAATATTATTCATGGACCACAATGCAGCCGACAACGCCGATGATCACCAGTCAGAAGCCGACTTCAGGGCGAACGCGGGACCACTCAGCCCTACAGCCCATGCTCTTCTTCCTTCAGGTATCTTTGACGAGACATTTGAGGATGCTGAAGAGCATCTGCCTAGCCAATTCTTGCCAGACTCTGTTACTGCTGCCGAGGAAGATAACCCACAGTCACCACTGTCTTCCGATGGACGCTCTCTGAACATGTTTTCTAGTCCTCACGGCTCATCACATAACTTGCCCTTCCCCCAGTACAACGACGTGGACTCTCATTCCTTGAACATCAACTCTTCCCCTCAACAAGCACCTCTCGCTTCAAGTCACAGGCTGTCCAACCTCTTATCTAACTTTCAACGTAACAGGGGTCCGAAGCCGGCAGATGTGGAAGGACCCGCGATTGGCAGCCTCAAAGCAGGACAGAGCCAATCGTTTCCCCGAAGCACCGATGATCACGATATGCCGGGTAACAAACGCAGGATAAGCTTCTCTTGGATGAACAGGCACTCTGGAGGTGAATCTAACAGATCAAGCATGGCGCCTACGTCTAGGCCATTCTCTGCCAAGAGACTCAACCCCTTTGCCAGTAGTGCTGGAGCTCTTACAGGTGACAATGACTTGCCACACTCGCGACCCGCGTCGATCACATCCATTGATCTCCCTCGACCTTCGACGGACAGCGGCTCTATCTGGAACATTCCCGGGGATTTCTCTATGCTGGGAACGAAGGGAGTTTGGTCCCCGAACGAAGGACGCTGGTCCTCTAGGAACCCGTCTCGCCGACCTTCGCTCGGTGCAGTACCGACTGTACTTGAAACAACCCTTGCGACAGCCAATGATGAGATCCTTGACGATGACGATCTCCTCGACCCCCAAACATCACCTAGCCAGGTCGGTGTCATCGGATCTCGCCCCCCAAGCCACCGTGCATCCATGAGTCGACATCTCAACCCAGCGGCACCGACCTTCAGGACACCCTTCTTTACCCGTAGAGAGAGGGATGCAAGTCCTGATAAGGATAAGTCGAAGGGCAAGGAGAAGGAGAAACGTGGAAAGTCCAAGGAAGTTCTGACCCCGACCATTGAAGTGCCTCCAAACCTTGATGATTCACCTTCAGATTCGCGGATGTCTCGCGACACGTATTCTGTTCACACACAAAACTCGATATCAGAATCTCATGAGTCTTTGGATCTAGGCATGACAGCCTCGAATTCTACCACCGACAACAACGCCGCGAGCCACAAGGATGCTGACAGTAGTGTTGTCAAGAAATTGTTTAGGAAAGGAAGTTCTAGCAAGTTCAGTACCTTGTCTTCTAGGCTGAGTAAGGATTCCGTCCTTTTCAAGAAGGGACCTGGCAGCAGCACGTTCTCCGAGAAGAATATGTCAGCAGAGCATCGTTCCAGCATTGGCGATGCAGACGAAATCGGGGAAGATCTGTCTCAGCTTGGCCGCAGTTACGAAAGCGTGACTAGCAGCCCGTCGTTGGGTCAGGGGAGTTTCAAATCGAAGGAGGCCCCTAAAGAGGGTCGCATGGGCATGGGAACATGGCGATTCTCGATGAAAAAGAAAAGCAAGGAGCCTGCGTCAAAAGAGAAGGAGAGTATGGAAAGTGACAGGCCTGCAGATGAGTAGAGAGTGTATATTATTGTGATATACATTTATGTGTAGCAGCATTGAGGTTATGTGTAAAGCGGAGTAGCGTATTTGGCATTAGCATTTGGCAGCAGTGGATAGTAAATCATATATAGCCTGACGGTTATTCACAGCATTGGCAATCGCATCTCAACCATTATAAGTCATGGATATCCGATCATCATTATGTGATTGCTATGCTATAGAATAATAGTGTTTAAGTTGGAGGCTCAGGGGAAGTTCAGCCACAATACATCGTGGCAGCTTATCCGGGGGTGGCCCGCTTTTAGCCATCATGGCTCTTGACACGTGCAAGGAGCTTCCTCATGCTCACATCGAGTAGCAAATTCTGTTTGATGTTGGAATATTCTAGACTCTGAATGACCGAGCCTCTTTCATAATGAATGGGACCTACCCAGAGGCTTCAGCTCTTGACGCTGGTAAGTTGATGTTGAAGCTGGAGGCTACTATCCCTTTGCGACTAATCCCAACGCTTCTGGACAGTCGACTACGATGCTATAGACCACCTCAATCTTCTCTTCTCGCACCCATCCGCCATATCGTCTATAAGCGAAGTCTCCAAATCACTACAGAACCACCAAAATGCGCTTTCGAACGACATAGCCACCCTCGAGACGAACCAGGCTTATGGATCCGACTCGAGTCTCGAGCGCATGCAGTCGGCGCAAGCTGAGCTAGCACAGCTATTTCGAAAGATCGAGACGGTGCGCTCGAGGGCGATCGAGACCGAACAGAACATCACGTCGATGACGGCCGACATAAAGAGACTCGATGGAACGAAGAAGAACCTCACGCTGAGCATGACGGCCCTCAAGAGGCTGCAGATGCTGACAACGGCTTATGAGCAGCTCAGGGGCTTGGCCAAGACGCGCCAGTATAGGGAGTGCGCGGGGCTCTTGCAGGCTGTTCTGCAGCTCATGAAACACTTCAACAGCTATCGCAGTATCGAGCAGATCGCGACACTGAGCAGAGGTGTGGCCGAGCTGCAAAGAGAACTCCTTGAACAGGTCTGCGAAGACTTTGAAATGGCATTTGCTAAAGGAGAAGTCGGTGCACGAAGAGGCACACTCGTTGAAGCATGCCTAGTCATGGATGCTCTTGGAGAATCTGCCAAGGCTCGGCTCATGAATTGGTACGTCAATACAGAGCTTCGAGAATACAGACAGGTGTTCCGCGGTAACGACGAAGCTGGAAGTCTGGACAACATTGGGCGGCGATATGCCTGGTTTAAACGAATGATGAAGACTCACGATGACGAACACGCTATGATCTTTCCTCCACACTGGAGGGCTAATGAGACATTGGCGGCAGCCTTCTGTGACGGTACTCGAGATGATTTCAAGGGCATTCTGGAACGAAGCATGCGACGGACAGACGGCAACAAGATCGATGTCAACCTATTGTTGAGCTGCCTTCAAGAGACACTCGACTTTGAGCAGAGCCTTGAGAAGCGATTCGCGACTTCATCAAGAGCCAGCATCGATACGCTCAGCTCTGTTGAGGAAAAGGCGCATAGTTTCCACGGATTGATCTCAGTCGCATTCGAACCATACTTGAGTTTGTGGGTTGAGTCGCAAGATAAACAATTGGCAGCCATGATACCCAAGTACCGCAGCCAACCGCTCATACCGCCTGATGATGAGTTCTCACCACAAGCCGTTATTGCCTCGGCGATTGAGTTGTTTCACTTTTACAAACTCACGCTGTCACAATGCGCGAAGCTTTCTACGAGCGAGCGTCTTCTTGATCTAGCCAAGATACTGGCCAAGTACCTCGATGAGTATGCTCAGCAGGTCTTGCTACACATATTACAGTCCGGTGGACCTCAAGGGCCTCCCCTACAGGATGTGGTGCTTGTGTTGAATACAGCAGACTTTTGGCACATTAACACTAATCAGCTGGAGGAAAGCATTAAGAAACGCATTGATAGTGAGCTTGTTTCTAAAGTCGACTTGTCTTCACAATCGGATGCCTTTCTTGGTGTAGCGAGTGCTTCAGTTCTGGCTCTGGTTCGCGCGGTCGAGCTTGACTGTGAAGGCGTCTGGCGGGAGATGAAGAATACCAATTGGAGTACAATGGAGAGCGTTGGTGACCAGAGTTCATACGTGGGAGAGCTGGTAAAACATGCTGATGGAAAGGCCGCCGAGATATTGGCTATTATCTCGAAGCAACAATATGCCAGAGCCTTCTGTGATAATTTGGTGGAGCATTTGGCGACGGGGTACATTACTAGCATTATCCAATGCCGACCGATATCCGAAGTTGGTGCCGAGCAGGTATGCTATCTGGGTTGTTCGTTTGAGTCATGTTGTATGCTAACAAGTGGATTTGTAGATGTTACTTGACAAGTATGTTCTCACCAAAGCCCTTGAGAAGTTGCCTATGCATCATGCATCGTTCTCTGGGCATGAAACCCCCCCTTCCAGTTTTGTGCGCAGAGTTCAGCATTGCATGAACAGACTTGACCCATTGCTCAAGACACTTCAAGTTCGGCCATCACCGCCGGAAGGGTTGGTACAGGCGTATTTGATTCATATTGCGGATCGGTCAGATACAAACTTCAAGAAGATCCTCGATCTCAAGGGTGTTCGGAAAGCGGACCATGCTCATCTGATAGAGCTCTTTGGCATTCACCGCGACAGCACTCCCAACGATAAATTGGTAGCCAGCTCGCCATTGCTCACACCTCTCATGACCACCCCAAGCCTGGGTAACACAGTCCCTCTTGGAGTGATGAACCCATCAGTCGCAGCGGCTGTAAGTCCACGGTTTGAAGCGGGATCATTAGGTGAGAAGCTTCTAAGTGCGGCGAGAGATATCAGTCAGAGCAGCACGAGCACTGCAGCACAAACAGGACTCGAGAAGGCCACGATAAATGAGAACTTGCGGAACTTTGGCAAGTTCTTCAAGAGAGATATTGGATCGTTAGGAGCGAGGTTTGGAAAGCGAGACGGCAGTGTTGGTGCCGAGGAGGGACGATAGAGCGTATATTGCAGATATCTAGATTAACTAATCGTGTCATATGCTACAGATACCGAGTTACGAGCTATCTACGGTCTACTAGTGCTAATTGTTCGGAGCCTTATCCCTGGTTATCATGAGGAATCAATTAAACCTCCGTCGGCACCTCATCTTGCAAACATCCGAAATCCTTGCCACATTCGGTAATAGGCGGATTAGTCATGGCCCGTTAGATCTGAAGATTGATAAAGACAAAACAGAGGGTATTGGAAAAGTCAAATCAAGTCATCCATCACCTTCTAAGCCCGTCCTGAGCGCCTCATTGAGTGACATCTCCACTAGCCGGGCTTATAAATCCTTCTATCCAATCACATCTTCCCTCTCCATCTCCATTGTCAAAATTGATTCCATCTCCTGTCTGCATTTGCATTGCATCAATCCCCACATTCACCACGTTTCTCTACCTCTTCCAAGCTATTCTCTCAGGGTTCATCCGCCGAAACCGCTCTATTTTTTTTTTTACCGCCCCTCAACCGTACCTCAGTAGCGACTCAGTCCATACTTTGCTAGTGGCGTTTTTCGTCTTCGATCCATCCATATTAAAAGAATCGCGACAGCCCACCTTTTCTTTCTCACCTATAATCCCCCCCCTCCAACACCGCCAAACTGTTCTCCTCAACGTTTAAACGCGTTACTCTCCGTTCCAGCGCTGGTCTTTCGATTGCGGCAGCGGCGACTACTTTCCATAAAACTACGAGAAAACCGGCTGTAGATTTTGGTGTTAGAAAGATGCATAGCAAGGTTGTCAGTATGTGCTTGTCCACGCCCATGCCCATGCCCTCGTGCTTGTTGCCCCTCCATCATGAACCCCTCCTCCAAAATTTACAGGTCTGACGGGAATTATTAGTTATCGGCTCAGGGCCTGCTGCCCACACAGCTGCTGTCTACTTGGCGCGAGCTGAGTTGAAGCGTAAGTTACACTTGTCTTACAGGATCTGAAGATCCAAACTGACACCGCATAGCCGTTCTTTATGAGGGTTTCATGGCCAATGGCATTGCTGCTGGTGGTCAATTGACCACTACCACTGAGGTTGAGAACTTCCCCGGTTTCCCCAAGGGTATCATGGGCGGCGAGTTGATGGTAAGCCTTTGCTTCTTCCTCGGTAACTCTCAGTAACTAACACAACATCTAGGACAACATGCGAGCCCAGTCCGAGCGCTTCGGCACAGAAATTGTCACCGACACCGTCACCACCCTCGATCTCTCCTCCCGCCCCTTCAAGTACAGCACCGAGTTCTCCCCCGAGGAGACACACACCGCCGACTCCGTTATCATCGCCACCGGCGCCTCGGCCCGCCGTCTTAACCTCCCTGGCGAGGACAAGTACTGGCAGAACGGTGTCTCCGCCTGCGCTGTCTGCGATGGGGCCGTCCCCATCTTCCGCAACAAGCCTCTCTTCGTTATCGGCGGTGGTGATTCTGCCGCTGAGGAGGCTACTTTCCTCACCAAGTACGCCAGCCACGTTACCGTCCTCGTCCGTCGCGATGTCCTCCGTGCCAGCCGAACCATGGCCAACCGTCTCCTCAACCACCCCAAGGTCACCGTTAAGTTCAACAGCGGCGCCACTGAGATCCGAGGTGGTGAGGATGGCCTCATGAGCCACCTCGTTGTCAAGAACAACAAGACCGGACAGGAGGAGGTCCACGAGGCCAACGGTCTCTTCTACGCCATCGGTCACGACCCCGCCACTACCCTTGTAAAGGGCCAGGTTGACATGGACGAGGATGGCTACATCAAGACCGTCCCTGGTACCACATACACCAACGTCGAGGGTGTCTTTGCCGCTGGTGACGTCCAGGACAAGCGATACCGACAGGCCATTACCAGCGCCGGTACCGGATGCATGGCTGCTCTCGAGGCCGAGAAGTTCCTCGCTGACCATGAGGATGACCAGCGAGCTGACGACCGACCCAACCTCAACTAAAAAAGAAATAGACATAGACACCTAAAAATCATAAAACACATAGACTTGCGCCATTTTAGACGGGATATAGATATCTACATAAAGAGCAGGAGCAGTCGAGACTTTCAATCTAATCCACTTCACGTTTGCATGATATACAGAAAGTTCCAAACCAGAGTCATTTTGATCTTTATCATTACTTGTGATCAATGCATTTCATAAACTACACAAGATCTTCCAAACAACTTTTAGCTGCCAAACCTAGGACAACAGCATCGTTATGTCATCCTGGCTGGTAATGGTATCATTTATTTTCTTCTTACTCTCGCCATAGGAGAGTAGGGGGTGTAATCTCGGTACCCTTGAGTTTCTCCAGACCCTCACCGCCCTGAGAAATGTTAGCATCATGTGCTTCATGAATATCATGGGATTTTACTTACGTAGCTGATGAGGGGGGACACCTCAACACCGACATCGGCCTTGTCACCAACGACAATGGCACCAGCAGCCTCGACCCAGCGCTTGCCCTGGGTCATGATATCGGCCTTGCTGGTATCGGGGTCATCCTCGCCAGTGCCAGGAGCGTTCTTGAGGGGAGAGAACTCGTCCTCACGCTTGACCTCGAGCGAGGCAAACTTGTCCAGGGTCAGGAAGGGGAAGACATCAAAGACGAACTGCTCCAGCTTGATGCCATTTGGCTTCTCGGGCTTGACGGTCTCGCCACTCTGAAGATCAGCAGAGGGGATCTTCTTGCGGGCGATGTGGTGGGGGAGCTTGTGAGCCCACTGAGGAATAGAGTCGAGGAAGCTGAAAGAGTAGTAGTGGTTGACGATGTTGGCAGCACGGAATCGAAGGAGATCAGACTGCTTAGGGTCAAGCTCCTCAGCAGTGGCCTTGTCGATCTCGGAGTACTCAACAACATCGGGCTTGCCGTTCTTGGAGAGAATCAGACCGACGGACTCAGTAGCGTTACGCTTACGGACAACCTTGGTAGCAATGTCGACGTTAAGGGCGGCAGAGAAACCAATGAAGACGGGATCGGCGACCCTCACAAGGCAGTTGTCAACGCAGTAGGCGTGGATGTGCTGAATACCGCGCTTTCGCATATCATCGACAACACCGGAAACGACAAGAGCGTTGTAGAGACCACCGTTTCCATCAGGGGCAACAGCAACCTTGCCCTTTGTCTCGAGAAGGATCTTGCCATCATTGGAGATGCAGGGCAGAACACCCTGCTCGAAGATCTTGACGTTGTCCTGGCTCAGGCCAAAGTAGTTGTTCTCCTGGAAGAACTTCTCGGTAGGGCCACGGGTAGGACCACTGGTCATGACATACCAGGGAACAACAGGGCTGGAGCCAGCAGACTTCTTGGCGGCGAGCTCCTGGACCTTGACAATTCGCTCACCCTGAAGTTGGAAGAGAGATTTGTGGGAAGGCAGGCCAATGTCGTAGCAGCCCTTGGGGGCAGAGCTACCAAGACGAGTACCCTGGCCGCCAGCCATGAGGACAACAGCGACCTGACCCTTGGAGATGAGGTCAAGACCGGAGTCGTACCACTTGGAGATATCATCGGCACTGGAGTCGAGAATGCTAGCGGTAGCAGATTCGGGGAGAGGCTCGAGGCGATCGGGCTCATCGCTGGTCTTGGGAGGGTTCAAGGCGCGGTGTGTGATCTCGTTGATGTGGGCGGGGTCGAAGCCAGAAAGCTGCTGGTACAGAGTTCCTCGCTCGGCCGATGAGAGAGAGTCGTAGAAGGTGAAGACTTGCTCTTGGCCGGCCTTTGTGTACTTCTCCTTGAGCTCGTTGAGAGCCTCGGGGCTAGGCTCAGCAGGGGCATCATTGGACTTGCCAAGGTGAAGAGCTTGCTTGATGGCCTCCATTGTGATGTAAGTGTATGTGAGGTTTGGGAGAGTTGCGGTGAGAGCGATTAGAAGCTTGAAGACGAATGTCTAGAAACTTCACAGGGACGGAGTATTAAAAGGCTGGAATTGAAGAAGAAAGAAAAGAGGAATGAGCTAGGAACTACGGGTGTGGGAAGAGTTGAGATCTAAATACGAATTGCAGGAAGTCGATCTCGGAAAGACCCTTACACAGCAGCCCGCAACTTTCCTTTATTTTTCCCGTTGTCCCTGACGTCTTCGGTCTTACCTCAACTTCCCTAGCAACTAAGACGCCTCTTAGCTTACCTGGTTGCTACGCTCTTACCTTACTTGTAACACCGTTTACCTCACCGTAAGTAAGGTACAATGCTTGAAGCTCCTCCCACGCCGCCAACGCCAACCAACGCTGATGCCCCTCAGCTGCCCCGCCTACTCAAGGTCCAATTGAGGTTGGACCGCCAATTAGATTGGGGGAATCGGCGGCTGAGGGACCCCATCGATCCTACCCCATGCTTGCAAGTTGGTGCTGATGCAGCGGCTTTGCTGAGAGCGCTATAGCGCCCATGCTGTTACGCTGCCACCTCCTATTGGATTTTATGATAACTGATGCGTACGTAAGCTCAGCGACTTGTACAGTCAGAGTTTATATTCAAGATCTGGAAACTCAAAGAACAGATTAATAACGATTGTAATGGCTGATGTCGTATTTGTCGAGACTACCACGGGATCCGCGATGTTCACGAAAAGGAAAAATGATCCAGATTTTCGTCAGGGACCTGCAGGGTTCGTAATCGTCAACTTGTCTGTCTTGTCTCATAACCCCACCATGACATTGACGCCCATAGCTCAGACACGAACTGGCAGGGCTGTTTTGTGTGGCTGTGGCGGCTGATATTGGATCTCATGTGCTGAAAATAGCACTCTGGGCCAGGAGGCCAGGTCCTGGGTCACCTTGGTTACGATAAAATCCGTGCACTATTTTGCCTACCAGTAATACTTTGAAGGAGATGTAATGATGCCCAACATCCAAGGATAGCGAAGATTCATTTGGTGAGTATGAGGAAAATATGCAATGTCATCAAGGTGTTTTCATTTAAGAACATATTCATGTAGACTCTTGAGGGCGGACTTTTAGCTGGAACCAGTTATTAGACCCCTAATTTATTGTCGGACCCAAAGCTCCTGTTTCTCCCTCTAGAGACCTTTCAGATCTGGCTGCCTGTGGCGAATGAGCCAGAACAGTCTTCACGCCGTTCCACCACATTATCTTGTAGAACAGTTGCCTAAAGTTATCAAGTGATATATTCATAAATATGATGTATTGATCTCCGAGGAGTATTTAAATACATATCTGCCATTCAATCAGAATTCTTTGACCCGTCTCATTATTCCCCGGCTGGCAAAAACCGCCAGACTGTCCCATACTCCCACTTACACCAACAGACTACCTAGTCACAATGACAAGAAGTAAAGCTGCCCAAGAGGCCACTATTCAAGACCCTGTAGGTGACGATGGTGTCAAAGAGGAGCAGGGCATCTCAAGCTCGCCTCCTCAGCCAGCAACCTTCAAGGGACGTCTTCAAATGAGTGACTTCATGTTCAAATCAAACGAATCTTCAAATGGCCAGACTTCCCCTATACGAAGATCCCCGAGATTCACAACTCCTATTACTTCGACCTCAGCCTCATCCGCTTCAGCCGCCAAAACGAAGCGGACCAAAGAGCGAGATGCTGAAGACATAGAGAAAGAGATTAAACCAAAGAAAAAGAGAGCACGTCAGGCTTCTGGATACGCGCCTCCCTCAACATACGCACATCTCAATGGCCTGCCAGATGCCATCGCCTCGAATCTTCTCGTTCTCTTCATCGGTCTGAACCCTGGTATACAGACAGCACGAACAGGCCATGCATATGCTCATCCCTCCAACCTGTTTTGGAAACTCCTCTACTCAAGCGGCCTTACACCACGTCTCTGCAGTCCAACCGAAGATCGGCAACTCCCTGAACTGTACTCCATGGGATTCACCAACATTGTCGCCCGACCCAGTCGCAATGGCTCTGAGCTTAGCAAGCAGGAGATGGACGAGGGGGTTGAAATTCTTCACGAAAAGTGTCGCAAGTATCGTCCCGAGTCTGTATGCGTGGTGGGTAAGAGTATCTGGGAGAGTATTTGGCGCGTAAGACATGGCAAACCTGTTGGAAAGGCCTTCAAGTATGGCTGGCAGGACGAATCGGAGAACATGGGTGTGATCGAGGGCGAATGGGAGGGATCTAAAGTGTTTGTGTCGAGCAGCACAAGTGGTCTTGCTGCTACGTTATCGCCAGCTGAAAAAGAACGTATATGGGCAGAAATTGGAACATGGGCTCAGAAACGGAGAGCTGAGAGGGAGCTTGAGGCAAAAGAAGAGAGCAAATAAATGTTTAATAGTGTGTAGTATATAAGAGACAGACATTCACTCTTTTCGATAAACAATTCGCTACAGCAGTTGATTGCACAGCTTATTCTTACCCTAACCATCTAGAATGAACTTTTGCCTTACCAGGCCCTTCTGATTTCAGATTGTAAGTACATCTCCTCCCCAACTCCGTTACGCCAGAAGCCAAAGCACCTAGAGCCTGGCCTTTTACTTGCATCGCTTCTCAACCACATTAGGTCCATTCTCCTCATACTCCTTTCGCGAAATCCACATCTGGTGGAAAGTGCCCAAACTAGCGAGAATGCTACCGCCGATCCAGGCACCGAAGCGTCGCTCACTCGTGAGACCTGCCGCGTGAATCTTGATCTTGAGTCCAGGGTACATCGCCATCAACTCGTTGTTCAGGCGGTCGTTGAATCCGTTGATCAGACTGGTGCTACCAGTTACGACGACGTTAGCCAGGAGGTTGCCTCGAAGATCGACGTCAACTGCGTTCAAAGCAGAGCGGATGAGCTCGGGGATGGTTTGCGCCTTGGTGAGTTGCTCAGAGTCGGAGCCATGATATCCGACAGTCTCGTCAAACATGCCCTCTGTCACTCGGAATCGCTGCTCGCGCCACATCTGGTTATAACCGTCAGGCATTTCGAACACCCGGCCGGGTTGCGTCTTAACATAATCCTCATTGCCGGAAACACTGTAACGACCGGGGCCTCGCCAGACTTCTACTACTGACTCCTTGAATTCCGTCAACACACGCTCTTCCTCATATGCGCGGAATGAATCGTTGATCTGAAAGGGGAAGTGTCGTAGTCGGACTGAAGGAGGTGCCAGGGCGTCGACAGGTGTCTTGTTCTCGATCATGAAGGTGGGTGTCAGCTCGACCTTGGGCTCTGATGCTTCAAAGAGATTTCGAATCTGAGAAGAGAGCCAGATACCACCAACAGGAGATTTCTGGATAGATCGCTTCAGCACCATGCCGTCGTGAATAGCTGTGACCGAGGTGTTGGCACCGCCCACGTCAATAACTAGCGAGGTAGCCTTGCCAGCGGCGAATGCTGCCAACACCGGAGTGCGACTCAGCCAGAAGGCAGGGCATCCCCAGTTCTCCATGATGATCTCAATAGCCTTCTCACGAGCCTTGGGTGTATTCCAGGGAGCCTCTGTAATCAAGAGGGGATTTTCGCCCAAGGGCTTCTCGGCAGATTCGGCAGCCTCGGCGTCGTCCATAGCCACATCGCCCTCTCCGTCCTGGCCTTCTGCCTTGGGGTCGTCGTTTAGACCGTTCTTCGAGGGAGGTGTTTGTCGTTCGGGTTGCAAGCGCTTAACAAGCATGTTCTCCCAAATTCGAGCAGCAACATCCCAATCCTCCACCACACTATCCTTATTCATGTAGTTGCGGACTTCGAAGTCGGGGCGAGGGATGAGGCACTCATCGCCAAACAGGTCTTTAGGGTTGTCGCCGGTTGTGTGGCCGTAAAACGATGGGAGGATAGATTTGGGAACATCTTCACCAGCGAAGCCAGCTCGAGTGTAGCAGTATCCAGGATCGAGAACGAGGGCAGAAACCTCATCTATATAAACATATGTTAGTGGAGATCTTTGGCGGGCTGACGCGACATGGGGAGCTAGAGCTGCGCGTACCTCCTCCATAGATGTCAGTGGGCTGCATAGACGTGGGAAGGGGCTGTTGAGCCATGATTGATGCTTTGTGAATGATATTTGCTAGTCGGAGATAGTGGAGGTGGATTGAACGACCCGGCGCAAAGTATCGCGGAATTGGTGGAGTTGCGCCAGACCAAGTGATTGATGGATGTTCGCGTTGGAACAAATTTCAGCCTTGAGTGGTTGGTAAGGGAGCATACGCCACACATTGTCGAGGCTGCGGTGTGGCGGTCATGGCTCCACCAAAGGTAGCCGGATTATTTTCGGCGAACCGGCTCTCTTTAAATTTTCGCAGATCGGCTCCAAATCGCTTCTCTTTTTTCTTCATACATGGAGCGAGAGTTCCATGTTACCATCATGATTGTAAGTACGCATATTCCTCTCAATTATTTCTCTTCCCTTTGCCTAAATGATGAATTCGCATACTCGCTTCAGAACCGCTGCGATTGACACGGCTTGCTGTGGTTGATTTAAACTGCCAATTTCTGACTCTAGTGCAACACATTTCTTTGATGTCTCAACAATGAGTTATTGAAGCATTGCTAACCTAATTGATAGAAGCCATGATGTCTGCACGGTACTTGCGACAGGCCAGCCGGCCTTTAATACAGTCGATCTCCCAAACCACAAGTGCTCGTTGCTCACATGCGCTCAGCTGTGGCAATTCCTCAAGGACATTATGGGGTTCACAAAGCGTGGCATATGGGAGGTCCCTAGCTACTTCGGCTGCTAGGAGCCAAGATGGCCTGGAGGGATACTCGTCTTTCAAGCAACAGCGCCGAACTGAGCTCTTGGCGGAGAAAGAGAGCGAGGATCCTCTATTCGAAGAGACACACCCTCGCCTCATCCATCATGCAGAGCGTAAGACGGTGCCTGAGTTTCATGAAGCTTTTCGAGATGCCCTTGACGATTCCAAGTACATCAGCGTTTGTGGCCGTGTTCGATCCAAGCGCGTCGTCGGAAAGAATCTTATCTTTCTCGACATCGTGAATGAATTTGAGCGTCTACAGGTCATGCTCAACCGGTCAAAGTGCATGGTAGAAGAGGAGGCAAGGAGTTTGAAGTTCGGAATGTTGAGAAATTTAATAGAAGTGGGCGACCACATATGTAGGATCCCTAATGTTTATCCTGTTGTATCCCAGATGCTTACAGCCTGGCAGCTGTCGTTGGTATACCGGTTCGTACTAAAGCCGGCGAACTCACCATGGAGGCCAAGACTTTGCCTGAACTTCTGTCTCCTACCATGGAGCAGATCCCAGAGAAACTCACCGATCCCAAAACCAGAATGCAAGAACGTCATGTTGATATGCTGGTGAACCGACAAGCAATTGATGTCCTCCGACTGCGCGCCGAGATCACCAAGCACATGCGTGAATACTTTCACTCAAGAAAGTTCCTCGAGTTCCAGACACCGATTCTCGCTGAAAACGCTGGCGGTGCAGTGGCCCGCCCTTTTGTTACGAGAGCCACGGAGTTCAAGGATAAAGATCTCGCCTTACGCATTGCCCCCGAGTTATGGCTCAAGCGCCTCGTTATTGGAGGCGTCGACAAGGTCTTTGAGATTGGACCTTCGTTCCGTAACGAGGGTGTTGACGCGACACACAATCCGGAGTTTACTATGTGTGAGTTCTACAGTGCCTATAGTAACCTGGAGGACTTGATCAACCAGACCGAGGAGATTCTCTGCAGTCTTGCCCAACACTCCCAGGATCTCATCTCTACCCAACTCACATCTCTGCCTTCCATCGACATGAAACAGTTTGTGCGACCTTTTAAGCGGGTCGAGTTCGTTCCCGCACTCCAAGAAGCCCTTGGGCTTCGTCTGCCCAAGCTCTCATCTCCAGATGCTCTACCAGAACTCCTGGCTATCCTAAAGCTTGCTGGTATCAAGGTGCCAGGTGAGGTGCCTACCTCGCTGGCCAAGCTGCTTGATCGTCTGGCTGCCGTTTACCTGGAACCTATGTCATTCACGGAGCCTATCCTTATCATGAACCATCCCGCCTGCATGTCGCCTCTTGCGAAGAGCTTCCTTTGTCCACAAACTTATCAGTTAGTATCTGCCCGCGCAGAACTCTTCATTGGTGGCCGTGAATTGGCAAACATGTACGAAGAGGAAAACGACCCCGAAGAGCAGAAGCGTAAGCTGCTCGACCACCGAAACCTCGTCAACAAGGATGACGGTAGCATTGCCATTGAACATAATGAGGCGTCTGAAGGCGAAGCAACTGTTGAGGAAGCTCTGGATGAGCCTTTTGAAGACGAGGACGGCGACGCTGCTCCCCTCGATCAAAGTTATGTCAAGGCTCTCGACTATGGCCTGCCCCCTACTGGCGGCTGGGGATGTGGTGTTGAGCGTATGGTCATGCTGTTTTCTGGTGCCAACCGCATCAGCGACTGTCTAAGCTTTGGTACGATAAGAAATGTTGTTGGACTTTCAGCAGCAGAGGAGAACAAGACAAGCTCTGAAGAAGATAAGAAGCTCGAAGAAGATAAGCAGGTGAGCCCCAAGAGCTCATAGACCAACTCTGGAGGGTTTGTACTATTAGTAGACTCTAATCATTGCGATGATGTATGAATGATGGAACTGTATAATATTGTAACAATGGCTATACGCTAAAAAGCTGTATAGAACAATAGACGATATATCGCATTCATGCAGACTATCTAGACTTTGCAAGAATGATAAGATGACAACACAAGTGAGTTTATGGTGGGCCAGTTATGGAACAATTCTCAACTGGTATCTTAATATATATGTTCAAAAGAATAGGTATCAAATATTCAAATCAAACCAACAGCGAACAGATCCAACTCAGGTCTCACCCTTACACAGAAATAGACAGCTGGAACAGGCTGCTTCCCTTCTTAGGGGTAGACATGGTCTTAATCCAGTCCCTCACAGTCTCATCGCTCAGAGATGATCCAAAGTCAAAGGTATCATCCAACTGCTTGATAGCGACGCTCGACGTACGCTCACAGAACACAACAGCAACCTTGATGTACTTGTCGGCAGGTCGCTTGAAGTAATCAGAGCTTCCAGCGCCGTTTGTCAAGTGGAATGTGCTCTTGCACTTATCATCGCCAGTAGCAAGGACCTCGTAGATGTCGACCTCACCACAGCCTGTCTTCCAGCAGCTGCATCCGCTGTATTGGCCAGTTCTGGGAATGCGGCCGTTGAGAGCCCAGAGGGCGGGCATGTCGCCGTTGAAGCCGGTATTGCCATCGAAGGGCATCTTGAAGTTGAAGAGGAAGATCTTGTTTGAGCCGGAGAATCCCTCTGTAAGGGGGTTAGTGAGTGTTATATCTGGGTTGAGGGGGAGGTAGCATACTGTAGGCAACATCAGGGACACGAGAGTAACCGCAGCTCTCGTCACACTTCTCAGAGCTGAAGATGGAGAATTCTTTGTTGGAAGGGATGAAGACGTCCTTCAGGATCTTGGGAGAAGAGGAGCCACCGTTTCCGTTGGCGTTGAGGTAAGAGAGAGAGTTACCCCAAGTGCTATACTCAGTCAGTATAAAGGCATATTGAAGAGTGACAGTAACTTACTTGTCAAAGACTCCGGAGCCCTCACCACCATAGTTACCCATGAAGATAACATTATCAGCAACACGTCGCTGAGCGTTGTAGTAAGCAGTGCGCTTCCAGTGTCCACTAGGAGTAGCAGTGTACTCCTTTGCCTTTGAGGTCGCCTTGCTCTTGACCTGGTCCACCTTGCCTTTGACATTTTCAACCTTGCTCTTGATCTTGTCCAGTCCAGGCAAGGGGTCAGCCTTTAGCTTCATGGGCTTCTTCTCATCGACGACGTTCATAGCGTCGGTAGGGGCAGCAGGGATATCAACGGGAGCAGCCTGGGTAGCAGGGCTTCCGTTATAAGTGTTCTCCCAGGATACGACTTGTCCGTCGATGGTGGCAGTGACCCAGTCCCCACGCTTCTTCTTGCGCTGTTCGTGGAAATGACGATGGCCGTGGAGGTGAGGAGAGGGAGCAGAGTCACGCTTCTTCTCGCTGGAACCGAGGTTGTAGACTGCGAATTCCTTGAGGTTGAAGGGGCCCCGAATGTGGACAGACAGCTATGTTTTGTTAGTTTATAATGTGAAATAGTTGAGTGACGGTCAACTTACATCCTCACTCAGAGGTCCAAGAGCACCGTCGTAAGAAAAGGGCTCCTGATCACAAGATCCATCATCTCCCATCTTTGTAACAGCCTTGAAGCTTCCACTGCTGGAGAATCCCTCATAGAGAATCTGATCAATAACACCACAGAACCAGTTTCCGCCTTCGTTGACGGCGCTGCCAGAGCATTGCTGTGTGAGGGCTGTGGCGAGGCCCGTGTAAGCCAGAATGGAAAGATTAGTGACCTTCATGGTTTCAACTCTCTAATCTATTCAGCCTGATTGACTTAAGATATTTTGAGACCTATTCTCGAGTCGTTGAGATCGTCGATATAGACAACTGCAAGGAGTGTTTTGGTGTATGTCTTCAAAGAGTGGACTCAAAAGACAACAGAGATTCCAGCAGATTTTAAGGAGTGACTAGAAGTAAAGACAAAAGAGTGTATAGTTCAAAAGCAAGAAATGCCGACAATGAACGACTGATATGTTTCAGTACCAACCTCTGGGGGGAACTCGAAGGATGAGGAGGATTTCCATCCTTCAGTGGGGAGATGGGCGATATTAAAGAGGATCCAAATAACACAACTACTACACTTCTGCAGGACTCAAAGGGGTAACAGAGCCCAGCGTCTCCCCCAAGTCTGGGCAGCAGATCTCAATTCTGTTCCTGGCACAACCAAGCCTAGCAAGCGTAGCTCATAGCGCAGTACAAAGATGGCCAAGATAGGTTGGTGGTGTATTTGTTTCAGGCTACGAGGGGGCTCTAGAGTCTTGGCCAATTACAGGCGTCAGATGACTTATTGAGAGTGGTTAATAAAGGGAACGGCCTGGCCATGCTGCTTTGGGAAGTTGAGGGCATCACAAAGAGCCACGCTTTGGCGTGTGGATGATGGCGCAGCGGTCTTGGCTTTGGGCCGGTCTCTTGTTTTAGGCTGGGGGCCAAGATGCTTGATTAGACGCCGAGACGCCATATAAAATTGCATTTCTCAGATAATACTTGTTGTCTTTACTCAGTGTGATTCTCTCGCATAAGGTAGTGGGTGCCAACAGGTCTGTGTGATACAAGTGATGGCCTCATGAATATCAATGAATATCACACAACCAAGTCACAGCTGCTATAACGTGGCCAGCATCAACTAACAAACGATCAACATTAATCGAAACAAAAAAGGCTGGCAGTAGAAAGTGGGTGTGGTCAGTTCCCCTGCAACACCAAGAAAGGCCAACGCTTGTCTAATCTTGGCTTTTCTTGGCGTGTCCCCTAATTTATTTGACTCGTAATCGTCACCAGGAACAATGAAGATGATGAGAATGCCTTTGTTAAAGGAAAAGTCGGTCTCTGGAATGTCCACGTGCTGCTTGACTCGAGGTGCTCTTTTAGTAGATTTCTAGCCCCCTCAAATATGTAATGTCGCATTTAAATAGTGGAGATGAGTCTATCACTATTTCACCTGAACAATGCTGAAAGACGTCAGTCAGTCAGTCAGTTTTTTTTATTTTTTTATACAATTGTCGAGTTAGTCACAAACTGTTCAGATGCAGTTGTTTGTTAAAGAAGAAGACATTAGTTTGAACCCTAGCTGATAAGTATTCGCTGTTGAATCGTGTCTCGGTAGATCTGTATGGCCTCAGTTAAGCCACGACTATGCTAACAACTCATCAATACTCAGCAAGTCAATGCGCTATGTTGAATATTTCGGTCCTTTTCAATCATGAGATTTCACGGTTCCGTCAACACATTCATGAAAAAGGCGGGAGTTCCATGAGAATTCTTCTCTATATCACATTATTTTGAGACATTTTATGCCTGATGCGGAACTAGCTGTAAGTAAAACTAGCCTTCAAACTCGACTCGCAAGTCCAAGCTTTTCTGCTTTTATGATCTTCAGATCTTCAGGTTCCATCGCTCTATATCCTCAAACGGCCATGCTTTTCCATAACGTTATATGCAAACTTTTCCAGACCATAGTGATGTCCCTAGTCATCAAAACCACCCCATTCACCATCATCACCACTGTCCTCATTTGCTTGTAATTTCCTCTTCTTGCTACCCTCAATAGCACCGCGGCGGTTATTCTCCTTTCGTCTCTCATAGCCACTCTTGGACGTGATCTTGGCCTTATTTCCACTTCGCCGCGCTTCCACACCTCGCTCCTTGAGCTTCTTGCGGTCTGCCTTGCCGACATTAGGGAGAGCATCCAGGAGCCACTTTTGCACCCCAGCCTCATCTCCTGTTTTGCCAGCCTGCTTCTCGCTTGCAGCGATAACATTGGCGACCATCTTGACGAAGGGAATGTCCTCCTTGGTGTAGAATGTGACTGCCACGCCACCTTCGCGACCTGCTCGGCCTGTCCGTCCTGCGCGGTGGACGTAGCCGGCGCTGGAACCGGGGACATCGTAGTTGACAACACCGTTGACACCGGCAAAGTCTACACCTCGTGCCAACACATCTGTTGTGATCAGAACCCAGATGTCTCCAGCACGGAACTTGCGCATGATGGAAGATCGAGCAGAGTCTGTGAGACCACTGTGAAGGGCTGCAATTCTCGCTGCACCACCAGCCTCGAGAGGAATGTCGTATTGTAGTTCCTCGTGCAGAGCAGTCGCTCGGTCAATTGTTTGCGTAAAGACCAAGAAGGGGGGTCGCAGAGGAGGACCCGAATCATCAGCAGCCGTAGGGTGCAGCAGCTGGCGCAATGCTAGTAGTTTACCCTGCTCAGTCGCGGTGTAGATAAGCTTGTGGGCAATGTTTGGAACAGCAGTATCCTTGAGACCGACGACTAGTCGCACAAAGGGCTTCGGTGTGATACCCAGCGACTGTGCTCTTGAAGTCAACTTCTCTGTAACCATGGACTCAATGTTTGAGCCCATCGTAGCAGACCAAAATGACACCCTCAGGTCGGGGTTTGTGCATGCTGTCCAGTCAGACATCATGGCATCTCGGAAAAGAGGGTCAAGTAAAACATCCGCCTCATCCAATATCAAGTCTCTTACAGTAGGCAGAACCTTTTGTGTGCTGGGAGGTCCTGAGGTGAGAAACTTTAGTAAGAGAAAGGGTGTGGTGACCAAAATATCAGCCTTTGTGATTTGCTTGGGCTTGTCGTCTGCCTTGTTTTCATCTTCATCCTCAGAATCCGACTCTTTGTCCTCTTCATCTTCTGAGCCATCTTCTGCCATATCCACTTGCTCGGCTGAAAGTTGTGTGTGCTTCTTCATCGAAACGACCTTCAGTCCTGTTCCTTGAGCAAGCTTCTGTCCTTCGCTAACGATTTGGTGCACCAATTCGCGGGTTGGTGCGACAATAATCGCCTCGAGTTCGTGAATATCGCTGAGGCTTTGCTGCGAGCGCCTGCGCAAAATGTTGTTGATAGCGGGAATTAAGAAACTGATGGTCTTTCCGCTTCCTGTGGGAGCGATTGCGAGGAAATCGACTCCTGCTTCGAGTCCATCTTCGTCTTTCAGGGCAGCCTGGGGGTGTACGAGAAGAGGAAGACTACCCATCTGAACTTCAGTAGGAACTCGGTATCCCTGGAATACAAGGTTGTCGGCGACTTTGTTTGAGAGACCGTAGGCATTGCGCAGCTCGCTAAAAGAGTCCAAAGGCTGTGGGAAGAGCTGCTTCTTTCCATCCTTCTTCACTTCAACAGCCGCCTTCTTCTTTTTCTTGCTCTTCTTGACCTTAGACTGATCCTCTGACTTGGAGAGGAGAGTAATCTTCAATCGATGCGATCGTAGCAGCTGGCGACACTCGTCCTCACTCAACAATCGAGACGGCCGTGTAGGTTTCGGTACTTGAACGGGCTCCTCTGTCTCAACAGCTGCCTTGGCTACAGGCTCTGGCTTGGGGGCAAAGAAGTCAACTTCGGGGAGCTCGTCGTGAGCTTCGGGTTCGGGCTCATTCTTTGTTCGCTTTCGCTTCTGGCCGCGGACCTGATCATGGTAGAGCTGAGGGTTCGTGGATGTACCAGCCGAGGGAAGCTTCTGCTGAGCATTGCTGGAGTTTTGGCTGTTCTTTTGTGTCTTTTTGGTCCCACGCGATAGAACCTTGAGGATATCCATTTTGAAGGGTATGCGCTATAACGCGTGGTTGAGCAGCGAGCTTGGGCTGGAGATCCAATGTGAAGAAAAGTGCTAGCAACTGAGAATTGCATTCAGAAATTTTGGTGGACCCATGTTGGCTTGACGGAAATCATCACTAGCGGGTAGTGGGGGTGGGTGGTTGATAGGTGGCTGGTGGGTGAAATCAGCCACAGTTATAGTACCGCCACAACCGTTGAGATCTGCTAAGGTTACCTACCGGTCGTTAGTGTTAGTGGGCGCTATGGATTGTTCAGTAAATCCCCGACCCGAGATCGATGGGAATTTGTTAGCAAGTGCACACTTTTGAGCATCAGGAACGCTCCATGGATGATCCATTATGGGGGATCATCTCATCCAATAAAACTCTTAGTCTGTACCGTAAAACATGTTCGATTAGTGTCGATCTCCGTCATAATCTTATCCAACTTTTTGCTGCAGGCATGAGCATGATGCATCCAAGGTTGACGTCACTCTGGCTGCCGGGATAGCCAGCAATCAGGATTTGGAACTCGCAAGCATGGAAAATACATGAAACTTGGTATTTCTGCTTCTGTTTTTCTGTATTTTATGTCTTGCATTCCCCATTTTCATTCTGCCCTGCATTGTCCCTCTTGCATCTAAAAGCAGATCGGATCTTCAAACTAGTACATATCTCTTCAACACAGACAACCGCCATCATGCCGACTATGCTTGGTCTCACCAACGATCGCTCGCCTCACGGGCTTAACGCTGAAGAAAGCAAATTCGGTGGTCCCTCCAGCCAGAGAGGCATGGAACTTACCCCGCGCCAACAAAACGGTAGCATTGTATCCGGCATCGAAGGCTCCGACTTCTTCAACGGTGGTGGCAAGCAAAAGGAGCACGACGCAGATGAGGAATCAGATGAGGAGAACCTCAAGACCATCAAGGGCCGTAACCTCTCCGCCGTCAAGGAGATGGAGACTCTTCTCTGGCGTGCCCTCTGCGACAAGCCCAAGACTGCCCTCAAGTACATCGCCAAGGACGCCGTCATGTCGAACCGCTTCCTCTTCGGCGACCCTGTCCCCCGAACCGCTGACTCTGATCCCTCTCTAGAGGAAGAGATCAAGCACTGTGAGGAGTGGCTCGCCTACAAGATGCACGACCCCCAGCCCGTCGAGATTGGTCTCATGGCTGCTGCCATTGGCTACAAGGTCACCCTCTTCCGCCAACTTGACCAAGGAGATGGCAACTTTGGCATGCAGACCGTTCAAGCTACGTGCTCGAGCTCCTGGAGGCAACTTGCTAGTGGCGACTGGGAGCTTACTAGTATGTTTGCTGGTTAAACGGTTTGATGATATGGATGATTGCATGAAATGGACCGGCGTTAAATGATGAATGGAGTATTGGTTGGTGATTCGTGCCTAAAGGAGCTACATCATAAATATGAATAACAGATTACTTGCACATAAAATCTCTATGTAAAATCTTTTGTCATTCCTTCAGTTGAATCTCTCACCTTTATGGCATGTACGCAAAATGAGGTGAATAAGAAGGCTTTTATCTTGTGGCAAACAACGCTTTATTCTTAAATCCACTAATGTAAGCTTCTTGATACCTTCATGTCAAACCATTCAATACCAACGCTTTAACTAAGATACTGGTAGCTGCCTCCAAACTCCAGCTCTCCAGAGTCCAGGATTGAAAGCCGAAGATCACGCATCAATCTAAGCGGTCCAACGTCTTGGACCAAGACTTTCGATAATTATCTCGAAAGTTGGATCTCCCTTCCCATTTGGTGGAGTTTTCTTTGTCAATGCGTCAATAAGATGTCTGAATCTCTGCTGTAACACATGAAACCTCTCTTCAGTGCGAGCTTTCCGTTGATATACCAGATCTTCTCCCCCAACAGTACACTCAAGGGAGATAGTTACGCCGCTATCTTTTTCGAAATGTATCTCTTCTATAATCTCTGCAAGCGACATGCCAAAGAAGCTTCGTGCTGGACACCATTGATAACTCGAGTACTAATCGGTGTGGTAGACTGTGAAGTCGATAGCGAGTAGGCGGTCGTTTGCAATCATTGTGACAATAGAGTCGGGGGATGAGTGGGCACTGGCAGTTGGATCATGGCCGTGATCTTGTTCTTGGTCGTAATCTTCTTCTTTGCCGTAATTCTCTTCGTGTACGTAAGAAGAATATGGTTCTTCATCTACCGGCTCCTCGTCCTCGTCCTGAGCAGAAGGGTATCCCTCATCTCGTAAGGACTCTGGTATAGGTGTATCAGGCCTTCTCCCAAGGCCTGACTGGCGATCTTGAATTCCCAAATCCTCTGTGATCAGAGAATTATTCGATTTCGACTGATCAACTTGGGAAGTCGAGATTGATTGCCCTGGAATCTTTGGTGGTTCTGCGTTGCTGTTCGAAGCTCCGACCGAAGAGGAGATAGGATGATCTTGACCTTGCGCATAGTCACTCTTTGAAGTTACCTTGTGACTCGTGGCAACAACGGTAAATGAAGGTTTACTTTCCGAGGTTTCCGAGGATCTGGATGAAGAACTGGTGTGATCTGCCGCTGGATCGTCCTTATTGATAGTTTTATCCAAAGCCATGTCGGGTACCTCTTCCGTGCTACCGCGAGACAATGACGATGACTGATCGTGGCTGCCAGATCCGTTGCGGTCCTTTGGACTATTTTCTGACTGTTAGAAGATACGTTAGCACTCAATGAAACAGGATGGTAATTGCTCGATGCTCTGGGCATACAGTCGGGTCAATGCCACAGCTGCTGTCTATGTCAGATTCTCCCACGACATCTGCCTCTTGGAGAGGGGTGCTCTTGGAGGGGCCATTCAAGATCGGAGCAAGACATGCATAGGATTTACTTCTCTTGATGAAGGTTTGGTTTGGATCAGAAGAACTTACCATGGTTTTTCGGTGGTACTTGGATTGAAACTGTCCTAGCGATGTTGTCTCGAGAATATGCGCTTGATCTCTGTATCTTCTGAAGAGTACTTTATGATGATTAAAGAAAGTAGCCTTGCTGTTACTAGTGACTGATTGTGTTGAAAATATCGTCATGTGATGTAAGGACGAAGACTGGGTAGGGACTCAGAAACGATTAATGGCGAAGCTTCGGTATGGGCCAGGAGTGTGTACCTACCTTAAAAGACATCTCAAAATAATAAAGGCAAGTTGGTCCTCTGGAAGGTGCTACTATCACCTTGAGGAGAGCTTCGAAGTTTGTCAAGGAAAGAAGGCCACACAAGCTGTTCATATCACGACAGAGTCATTGCTATTATCAAGCAGCCCTTTGGGGGGCAAGAGTAGGTATCGCAGACCTTGAATCAGGGCGCCATGTAATAACGAATGCATGCACGTAGCCAAAAGACCCCCTAGACTTATTAAAAGCTTATCCAACTCTTTTTGTTCCTTATGATTGAGGTCTTATGTGGTGCCCCAAAAAGATAGACTGGGACAGCTGGGCACGGCAGAAATGATTATATCGATATATCAATTCTCTAGCACAGTAACAGTAATATTATTTGAACTCATGGCTGTGTTGAGGCCTATGTCTGTTCCAGCACCGAATGCCATAATTCCCGTGCTCTTGCTGACGGTGAATGTGCTGAAGCACATCTATTCTGGTGGAACATTTGCTGTGGACAGCTATAGTGGCTTCGGTCGAAATTCCCAGCTGGTAGATCACATCACCGTAGGATCCAATCGCATCTTGACCGACCCAAGAGGACTGTATCATGATCTTATCCAGGCCGTACCGCGGATGACGGAATCCCAATAACGAACTCGAATCCCCCCCCCCCAAGACGCCATGATGACCGACTCATCATCTCCAGCTCTCTGGTAGCCGAGAGCATCACCACACCTCGTCTGTTGTTCCAAATTTCCAACGTTTCAAGCTCTTGTATCTTCAGCGCGGCGTCAGCGGCGTCAGCGGCGTCATGGAGCATGTCGCTAATATCTCATGGACTCGTGTCGTCATTGATGAGTTTCGAAGTCGACGCCGGAGATTTGTGACTTGTAAATCTGTTCCCTTCATTCATCGATCCATCTCTTACGGGGAAGATTTCTCATATCACTCCCTAAGTGGCTCAATACTAATCTCGTAGTCCAGCCTCTTTCCGTGGTTTTTTACATCCCGTGTATCGCTCTCAATACAACGGAGAAACTGCTGACGAATGTTCCCAAAAACATCCTCGTTGTACAGATACACTTGCCGGAGACAGAACTTGGGCCCGTATTGGCGTATGCATAGCCCTGTTATCATTTCCTTATCGTTCATGGGTAGAACATCTATAAACTGTTTGAGGGTCATTGTGAAGAATTCGACTGCTGAAATGTTGAACGGGTCGCCGTGACTACCATCGTGAAAGGAAAAAGAGAATTGAAGAGGGGTAGGAGTATCTGTATTGTGCCCGCGGAGATGGGAGCTCAGTAAGCGCCTGGCCGCAGCTGTGTCATAAGAGATACTGCTGAGCTCTTCAATGTCTCGCCCAGACGTGGCAGTAGTCTCGTTCTGAGAGAGTGGAGTAGATCCAAGCTTTACAGGCTGGTCTGTAGCTGCTCTTTCTGTTACATTTCCAGGAATATGAGTACTGCTATCCTCTCCAATAGGCGGAACTACTCGTATCGCAGTTTTGAACCCACAGACGATCTCATCCGTGGTATTCCTCTCTGCCTCTGGTGATAGCTCCTGGGTGTCATTCGTTCCTGACCCTTCACCCATGGAAGCAACAGACATAGGAACAGATTTTCGACTTGACCTCCGAAGGTCTTGTCTGGGAGAAACTGCTCGGGCGACTGATTCAAGCCGAACATTAGCATCTCGAGAGAACGGATCGGCTATGGGTCCACGGAAACCGCTGAGACGCGGGCATTTTGTGCGCAACGGTGACGCCTCGGATTGTGATAGAGGCCTTTTGGTTGGCAGCACAGGCTTTTCAGTGTCAGTAGAGTGGTACCAGAATTACTCAAGAGAATTCTTACGCTTGTTGCTGAAGGTTGGCTAGATTCCTGAGCTGGCTCAGGGTTCACATGCTCATCCTGAACCACACTCGGTAGCGGCATGACAGCATCTGAGGGCATAGTCTGACTCTGTACTGTATATCTAATCTCCTCAAGTGAAGGTAACTCTGGAGAATCAGAAGGCTCTCTAAACTCACCGTATTAGCACATCCATCTACCACATTTGTTGACATCAATAGCTCATCTCTTGAGGCTAGATTCACCAGATATCGGTGATGCTGGGGTATCAAATACTTGGTATTCGTAATCAGACTCATCGCTGGATAGATCAAGGGCAATAGGCTCGTCAGGCGCATCCCCTCGCTCGAAGAGATTGGTACGCCTCTTTTCTTTGCGAACCTTTATATTGTGTGATCTTCTGTTGTATAGCTGTCGAAAAAACAGCATCATCAATGTTTTGATGATCCTATACAGAATAGGTACAAACCCACTATCAGTCACTCATCCGAGACGCGTCAGAAAGAATAAAAGGAGCTTAGACCGACTGTTGGGAATCCTGTGAATAACGGTACTTCTTGGTGTTTGCAGCAGAGGCTCATCGGGCCAGAAACGAGGGCCATGGTTCTGTCTGACAAGGAAGTCCTTGACCATCCTGCTAATCTTTTGCTTGCATGGCTCGGAGGACCACTCCAACATATCTTTGTCGTCGATTATCTTTTCTTCTATGAAGCGGTTCATGTGAAATTTACGAGCAGTGTTGAATTCATTAAGTAGCGCCTTGTCTGCAGAATCGCCAAATCCAAGTTCGCTGAGTAGTTTCATGATCGGAGGCACGTCCTTGGTAGTCCTCGTGCGTGAGGAAAATAGAAAAGGCCCCGTCCGACGCGCGGTACCTTTCTTCTTTGAGGTCATGATCAGGACGTAGAGGACAATTCAGGTATTTGCAGAGCAGGATTATTGAAAGGATGGGACGGCAGAACGGGGGGGTATTTAGTTAGATTGGATGCAAACCCCAGACTTCGATACCCCTGTGAGAGCCTCAGAGAAATGAGCATGGATCTTCAGGGAATATTGCAGTGAAGGCATGGTAACTTTCCACACATTACGGCCACCTACAGTTAGCTCAGCGAGCCATTACTGATAAGTAATGTAATGCCAGGGCCAAGTCTTGCATTTTTATAACAGCTGCAACAAAATATTATACTAGCCATGCACGTTGTGATGTTGGTTGTTGGCTGATGTCTCGCTCCTTACACCTGATGGTTTTCGCGGATCAGGCGATGGATGTAAGTGTTTCCGATTTCTTAGGAAATCAATCAGTGTCGGCTCTTCGATAACGCATTTAATTAGACTTTTGATCTAACTGAAATAAAACAATCCATTGTTACATACCGTGTGTAGACATTGTATTGTGTAATATTATGTTATTGTTTAAAGATGTTACAGCCAGTTCATAGACGGACCACACACTAGCCTTGCCCTGCTACCACTGTCTGTCCTTATCTTGTTCTGCAACCACAATTTTCCCATCGTCTAACTAGTAGTTTTCTCTTCTCTCCAACAACAAAAAGCAAATCCGAAGTTATTTCCCTGTTTCTCAGAAGGCCATTTACCCCTGTGAGACTACGGCAGCCTGCATTGCGTAACCACTCGTTGCACTGTTCGCCAACATTTCCACAGTATCAATCACTTACCGACATTCGAGCGGATAACATCCATATCGAAAGCAAAGACAATGGCAAAAACATAACTACATCTATTGATCGTATGTTTAAGATCTATACTGTGTCTTTTCTTTTCCCTTGTTCTTCCTACTGAAGAAGATTTCGTCTGTTCCAAATCCCTGTGCTTGATACGAAATAAAACTAGATATTGGCCCAATCGTTAACACCCTACGCGAGTCCAAACCATTAATCCCATCATTAATTCATCCCAACCTTAATATCCGCATATATATATATATACATAACTGGAGTATAGATAACGACAGCGCAACAAAGGAAAATAAGCGAAGAGGAAATAGTAGAATTGAGAAGCTCCATTCTCAGTAGAAGTCAAGCGCTCTGGAGATGTGGATCGAATAGGCCAATTCCGGCCTCTCGGCCTTCGGAAGCGACCGAGAACGCTCAAACTCTTCAATAATAATGTCCAAACACTCCAGCTTGAAGAAACGAAAGTCACTATCTCCATTGCGCAGAGCCGGAGCTGGTAAACCGCGCTGGCGTCCAGGTATCAGCGACTTAAATAACAAGTGAAGACTCCCAAACTCGCGATTCGGAACTAGAGCGGCTGTCAATTCTTCAAGAGACATGTCGAATATAGACGAAGAAGGCCTCCATATCTCTAAAGACATGCAGTTGGAGATGCTGGATCGTAGTTCAATACGAGACGCCATAAGAGCTTTCGATTGTAATTTGAGGCGAGGGTTCCTCCTTGAGTCTGAGACATTCTGAGAAGCAGCTTGACTAAGATCTACCCCAGGAGCACCGCTCTCCTGAACTGGAGTTGCCTCTTGTGCCGGTGTTGGCTCCTGGATGAGCGCCATATCTCCGACGGGCTCAGGATGAGGCAGCGTGGGTTGAATTTGAGATTCATCAGCTGTGTGCTCCTGAACCCCGTCGGCGGAGCCTGTATCAGTAGTTGTAGCGTGACATTCCTCTATGGCCGATACAGTAGCTTGAGCGTCTCGCTCAGCGCGTCGAGCAGCTTCTACTCTTGGTGTTCTCTCGGGCTCGAAAGTCTTTCTCCCTACACTACGACTACCATGACGGGGTAAGGGGCCTTTGAACGGGGAGCCTCTTGTTGGCTGATTTGGTGCCGACCAGTTGCTGTGTTGCGATGACTGCATAGATGAAGACGAAGTCTCATCATACACTGCAACCTCTTCTTCGGGGGCACTATCTAGTCGGGCAATGCGTTTCCTGGCGCGTTTAGTGGGCAGATGTTGTGGCTGGGAGGACGAAGGTTGTGGAGTATTGTCATCGTTGAGCTCAGCTGGTCGCTTGCCATTGTTCTGGGCCTGCCATACACATTAGTTTCTGAGAAGGATGTGGATCAGTAGATGTACTAACCCTCTGTTCATCCTGTTGCAGGAGGTCGAGAGTGTCGTCAAGGCCGGTGGCCATAGTCTCCTGAGTCGGAGGAGCAAAGTTCTGAATGTTGGGGTCGAAAGGAATGCCAATCATGGCACGGATATGTTCCGAGTTTTCAGGCCCGTTACTTTCGAACCTCTCGTCGCAAAACGGAGCCATAGGTTGGCCAGCAAAGGGGGCGTGAGTTCTCAACATCATGTCAGGCAAGGAATTTCAGAGGGTGATGGCGAATTACCTACTCGGATACTCCTTGAACAAATGGTGGCATATCATCTAAATATATAGGGTTATCCGCAGTCTGGCCCCTGATATCTGGTGTATTGTGTAGTACTCGATGATCAGTGCCGTCAGAGTTATCCTGAGCCTTGATGGGTCTATCGATTGTGTTGGTGGGTTGCGAGAGTAGCTGAGCAGTGGCCACACTTGACGTTTTGTGTCGCTTGTATTCCTTAGCTGTGCGCCAAAAGACCTTGATCATGAGACGGTGTATCCTATTACGGCCGTTGTCAGCTATGCTCAAGGCCAAAGGTGTGTGTATTTCGAAGGCATACTTAGCAGAGTCTTTGTGATATCGCAATGGGCGTGATGTGTCAAGGTGGCACCTGTCAGGCCAGTACTCAACCCCCTTTCCTTGAGTATCAAGAAAGTCCCTAGTGATTTCGAGAAGTCCTCTCTTATGAGAAGGATCTGTCCACTTAGTGAGCCTGTACCCGGGGATACCTTCAGTGGATTTGAATTGCTCGATCTGGTGTCGAATGGCTCGCTTGAAGGCAATGTCTTGATCTTGACCAGGATGGCCGTACCCAAGCTCCTTACGCAGGTCTGTAAGACTGGCAATGGAGGTGGCCTTTGAAGTTTTGAAGATCCTCTCGCCAAACTTGCGAGGCTTACCACGGGCTAGAGAGGCCATATCGATGTATGGTGTTGTGAGGTGCATACTTATTTATCTGAAGAGGATAGGAGGTGTATGTATGTCGTGCTTATGGTCGGTTACGAGTGAAAGCTGGTCGGGCAAGTGGTGGATGGACTCAGTTAAGATTGACGTAGTCAAGGCTCGATGGAGTTACCAATGAATGCCAGTGAGATTTACAAGGGGCATTCATACCAGGTTCAAGGCTGTATTGTCTGCACGGGGAAGGGGGCGCGGAAAGATGAGATGCTTCCGGGAACAGAGTCAGATAGCCTTGGAGTTGACCATCCTCACATCTTACTATGGGATATTTTAGAACATTCAGTTTCTTCTCATATACAAGTACCCCCCTGAGCTTGTATTGAGGGCACGCTTT
This sequence comes from Fusarium oxysporum Fo47, assembly GCF_013085055.1. Lineage (NCBI taxonomy): Eukaryota > Fungi > Ascomycota > Sordariomycetes > Hypocreales > Nectriaceae > Fusarium > Fusarium oxysporum. Next base: position 2,058,343 of record NC_072840.1, on the reverse strand, counting down.
TGCAGAGTGTCAAGTACTCGATAGTACCATCTTCAACTTTGCCATACTAAACATCAACTAAGTTACATACTGGTCAAATTATCCAGGTTCTCTTTAGAGTTTTACTTATTGCATTAAACTGATTTGAGAGCCAATATTCATGAGCAGAAGAGTGCAACGCTCGTTTTTTATACTTCTTGGGCATGAGATGGTTCACAACCAACAACCAACACGCATAGACAAAAACAGCCATTGCAGGGATTATAAGGGAACTGTACAAACTCCACTTCACCAAAACGCGTCCCATTCTCTTCTCTTCTCTTCTCTTCTCTCCTCTCCTTCCTCTCTATTAGCTTCTCTTGCCACTAATGATGGTGGTTGTGCCCATGATACAGGGCTGAATATACTGCCTTGGCAAGCTTCCTGGGTGGAATTTCTGGCCAGTTAGAAGCCTCCAGAAACTGGCCATGGCCGATACGGATCATCCTCCCCACTTCATCGTCTTTCTGGAGATGCGTCAGGAGGGTTGAAACGACCAGGCCGGCAAGGTCTCGTTTCCCTACCGCTTGTCTTTTGCAGCGTTGATGGTGAGCTCACCGCATCCTACGCCCGTCAGGTCGGTCTAATTGCTTTTCCTCCCTTCGGATGGCACAGCACAGGCCAAGATTGGCCTGAGCCGAAGCCAGATACCAGCAACACAGGTTTGTGATAGTGTCCAAGCTTCAGCCCCGTCACTGCGCCTGTTTCATTTTGTGCCGTGAAAACTCTTCAAATCAGATCATTTTCATGCTGAGGCAACCTTGATCTTCACCGTATTATGGTTCGCAACGTGAATCTGTAAGGTAGTTTTCCTGGCCTACAAGGCAGTGAGTGGATGCTATGAATAGACAGTTGAAGGCGTTTGTTAGACAAGCGGAAACACGGCGCGTCCCTAGTTCCATTAGCTCCACAGAGAGTGCTGTAGTTTAATCAGTGTTTAGCGGAGTCTATCGCTATCCGTAAGGCGAGTTTGTCTTGAAGGGGAAATAGCCAAGCTGTAACGTCATGTTTCAAAGGAGGAACCATCTTTGCTTTTGTTATTTCGACATTCGGAGACGCCGTTGCTCGCTCTCTTCGTACACTTTTTCTCCCAGCAACGCTTTAGAACGAGATGCTTACGGGGACGGCACTTCCTGCTTCCTTGACGCCGCATACTGACAACCAGTGACTGTTCCCCATAACCTGAGAAACGCGTGCTTATCTTATATACACATATAATCGCATTCCTTCCCAGGTCTCTGGGCCCAAAAGGTTTTTCTATCGGCTGCTCTAAACTAAAGGTGCTATACAATTCTGTTATTACAAAAGTCTGGTACTTGATAAGAAACAAAAGACAAAACCACAGAACAGAACCCTGTTGACACGTTCATGCCCGTCTAACCATTAAAAGTCGTCAATCCGCCAATTTCCCAAGAATAAAATACAATACCATAAAAACACAAAGAAAGAAGAAAACGAATTTGCACCCATCCATACTAACTAAACTGTACAGTCCACTTCAAATAGAAATGGGCTTATCCGAAAAGTAAATCCAAAACTGTCGTCGCTGCAATACTGGAGTAGATGCAGCACCAGAATGTCGCTGCATAATAGCTCCCAGGCACTCATCTTTGAAGGATTCAAATCCATCTTCGTCGCCATTCTCGAATTCTTCATTCAAGTTGGACGTTCGGCCTCTGAGAGACATGTGAAGGGTTCGGCCGTGCCTCAACCCCAACTCCCTAGCCACAGCCGCAAGAGACATGTGGAATAAGAAAGATGAGGGTTTCCAAGACCTGAAGTCAACGCCATTAGCGATGTCGGATCTGATGACTATTTCACGTCCATTCAGTACTTGTCGCTGTATGTCTTCAGGCTCCAGATTCCCGGGGCGGCTGCCTTGTTGTCTCGCAGCACTGGCCTCTGGTCTCGCTGTAGACTCCGCCTCCCGCTCCCGACTTGGCCCAGCTTGAACCGTTGGGGTCTGCCTGACCGGCACATCAGGTAGCTTTCCTTGAGCTTTAGCGGAGACGCCAGTAGTAGACGTGCCGTGGGCATCTAGTTGTTGGTCTACACCCGCTGCTATGGCTGCCTCTGTAGTCTGCCTTTTAGCCTGGCGAGTTAGCGCTGCTCTGATAGCTTCGGTTGGAGACTGGCTTTGTGTTTCCCCAGCTGGAGTTTTTGAGGTGGAATCAGTAGTGGTGGCTGAGGGCTGTTTGCCTTGGCTCGCATTACTTCTGCGCTGAGGTCCAACTACAGCTGGGGGAGGTGATGGGGTTGGGGTTGGGGTTGGGTTCTCGGCAGCTTGAATCTGTTCTTCTGTAGCAGCCTCCGGTCGATAGATTGACTTGGTCTGCCGTTGAGAGACTCGGACTCTAGGACGGTGGCTCTGTGTCTTTCTGCCACCTCGAGTGCCTTTTGGAGGCTGACGTGTCGGTTTCGCAGACGTACTCGGGTCTTGTCTGGGGACTTTGGCCTGGCGGTTGCTATCATTGGAGTCTGACTCGACCGGGCGCTTGCCGTTAATCTGTGCCTATGAAAAGATTTAGTCTCGATAGGATGAACTTGATAGAAGGTACTAACAGTTTCAGTGGCCCTTGGCGGGCTTTTAGGCACTTCGTACGGGTCTGTCCTGCACGCACTATCTGCTTCTTCGGGAATAGGCATCATAGTTTCCGCTGTGTCAGGGACTAAAAGAGAAGACGAAAAGGGCTCAGAGCTCGAGCTCTCCTCTGGTGTATCCTGTCGTTGTGTATGGACAGTAAGATTAAGAGACATTCCAAAGGCTGCAAAGTGATCGTCTCTGGAGACCATGTCAGAAAGTCGTACTTCTGATGCGTTGGAGATGTTCTTACGTGGACGGCCCTGATGTGTTGGTTCTGGACTGCATGCTCTCAACATCTATGGGGTTGTCGATACTCTGGCCTTTGAGAATATGCGAGTTATTGAGAACTTGGTGTTTGTCGTCACTCGGCGTGTCCAGGGGCTTTAATGGTGAGGTGTCTCTGTCGCTAGGCTGTGATAGTAGCTTGGCAGAGGTAGAGTTTGAGGGTTTGTATCGCTTGTGCTCTCGGGCTGCACGCCAAAAGACTTTGATCATGAGACGACGTATCCTGTTTGAGTCAGTGATAGCTCATGTCAGGGGAATACTGTATGTTTAGTCCATCTGGGTCTGAGCACTCACCGAGAAGAGTCTTTAGAATACTCAAGACAACTTGTGTTAACAGAGTTGTGCCTCGCAGGCCAGAACTCAGGCCCCTTTCCCTTGGTATCGAGAAAGTCTTTGGTGACCTCTTGGAGTCCTCTTTGGTGAAGAGGCAACCTCCACTTGGTGAGTTTATATGCAGGTAGTTTGGTGCTAGGAGATATAAAAGATTCGATCTGGGTTCGAACAGCCCTCTTAAAGGCGATGTCCTGGTCTTGGCCTGGGTTGCCGTAGCCAAGGGCCTTGCGTAGTTCTGTGAGATGGGGGATAGTGGAGGTTTTTGTAGTTTTGAAGAGCCTGTCAAGGACTTTAGGGGGGCTTCCCTGAGCTTCGACTGGTTCCATGGTGTTGGCAACAGAAATATATATCTTTGAGGCAAACCTGTGCATCCCTTTTATGTGTAGGTAGGTCGCTTTTCAGGTTGGGGGACGAATCTTGCCTAATGGACCGGTTGAGAGATTGCCGTATTAGGGATAGGATCACACGCCTTGAATAGCTTGAACACTCAGTAAAGATCCTACCAATTCATCTGAGGTAAATGCTAAGCTTTTGGCCCGAGTGGAAGCCAGGTGAGACTGTAATGAGCTTGCGCTTGAACTCTGGCGCAAGCATCCGTAGACCGCGGAAGGATAGGGGGGATCCGCGTACCATCTGGGGGACGTAACGAGGCAGATTCGCGATAAATTTGCGTTCAGTTTCAACCAGATCTCAAACATTTTTCCCTGGCTCACAAGTATATGGCTTGTACCAGTTGTGTGGCTCAATTTCTCAGAGTGTAAGTCGCTGGATCAACCCATTCTCAATGCCATTGTATTGAAAGATCAGCTTATCAACAACCACCTCAAATTACTCACAATGCTCAAACTGTTTTAGCCATTTAACTACAATCCATTTTATCTCTTGCACAGTGAGCAGAAAAATCGAGGGTACATTTTGTAACTTGTTCTGTCCAACCAGACTGTCGCCTTGTTCACAGAACCAACGGCCAACATGCATATACTCGAACCGCAGCAGCAGGGGTATTCTAATAAAAATGTAGAAACTCCACTCCACCATAACAAGCTGAGGGCGCTCTTGCAAAGCATCTTTGCTCTTTTCTCTTCCTTTACCACACCTATGGCCTCTATAGAGGCCTGACAGGGGGGTTGTTAAGAGTTTCGGTCTGCTAAATTACTCAGGACAGTCAGTAATTTGCTATCTTGGGAAATGTTTCAGCTCGTCCCAGACGAGGTGAGAATGGTACCAATCTTGCCGCCTTGCCGCCTTGACAGCTGGCCAAGCTGTCAGTCTTGCGGGCACCATGATGAGTTCACCGTCTTTTGTCTCATGAAATCTGCTTGACAGGTTCGTTTTGCTTTTCCCCCGTTGACGTGTCAGAGCGAGGTCAAAGGGGTGACCTGTTTTGGGCATTGGCAAGAGTCGAGATCAACACTGCAAGATGGTTCGGCACGCTTTATCCTATCTTGACAGTCACAGATCGCGACTTTCCACTCACACTTTGTCCTATCCCTACGGTGGTAACGGCCACAAGATCATCTTAACTTATGAAAACTCCTCAAGTCAGATCATTCTGAAGCATAACATCATCCTGTCTCCGTTGTCGTCATCTGTTACAACGAGGCAGCGTGGATCTCCAGAATCTCCTGCTCATAAGGCTATCTATCTAATTTTAGACAGCTGCCAAAAGTGTCTAGAGCTAAGGAGACTCGGCTATTCCCTAGCGAACTCCGCAATAGTAGTTTAAACATGAGGTAGAGTCTGGCAGTTTGCATTGCTATTGTGAGCATTGAGTACCGACTGCAAGGTAACGGGATCTCAAAAGGGAAATCACCGAACTCTGAAGTCAAGACTCTGCCGTGCATCATCTGGTTCCTTGTTCCTGAAGATAAGATACCTAGCATTGTTACGCTCCGTCCAAGCTCTTCAGTCATAGGTCTCCCAGCAACCCTCCATAGCAACAAGATGCTATTCGGACTTGTATTTCCTGCCATGCAAATGCAGGTCTTATCTGGCCCGTGCCAAATAATTCATCTCTTTCGTCCTGGTCATGAAACAAAAGGTGCTTCCCAGGTCCTTGGATCAGAGGCTGCAGCTCTGGGGCGCGAACCACTACCAGACGGTACCTTGAGTTGAATGGTACATCAACTGAATCCTTGTTCAGAAGCATCTGTATCCTCAGCCACCCGGGAATAACATGTCACAGTAAGAATAGCACGGATGGTCGTGCTGCCACCCATTCTTACGTGTTAGTGAGTGATGTGCATAAGATGGATAATAGTTATAAAAGGACAACTATGTGCATAATTTTAATTGCACAAAACCCTTCTTTTGCTGAGACTGGGAAATATTCAAGAAGGATTCCCTACATTAGCCAGTGTATGGAATGAGCACACTCCTTTTCTCAAGCAAACCAAATGGTTAGTACTGAACTCCCTCAAGACCATATCAATCAGTCACACTGATTCTTAGTTTCTAGTTATAAGATGGACTCACTTACATTAGTCAAGATCCCAAGACTTTTGACATGCCATTTTCATGTAGTATCTCTAGGGTAGACAGTCGGCATCAATTGAGGAGCACCAGGACACCTAGGGAGACATCCATTACATATGCTCCGATTCTTAATCACCATAAGCCAATACAAGCGAGTCCTAGTCACTTAAAGACTTGGTCATCATTTGGTAGTAGCCAGTCAGAGCTCCCTTCACCTTCAGCCTACAGTCCTTAGTCATACTGCACATCCATTCAGCCGCAGCTATATATACCAACTCATGATCCATGCCTGGAGAAATGCTCATTTATTACAGACACAGTATATACAACATGTCTATAAAATGCCCCATAATAGAAGCGCCTGAAGCTCGATCCACGCCCCGGACAAAAGATGACAATGGCAGCTGGTTATCTGCCGATGGACCATATCTCACTTACATCAAGCAGAGCTGTAGTCGACAGCCCAATCTCGAGTTACCCGATGGACGGAATCGCGCTATTATGCTGTGCGATAGACAGCATGTTCGAGCGACAGTTCTCGAGTTAAATAGTGAAGGCAAAATGCTGTCGCCTGCGGAATTCCCTCATGTTACACAACTGAGGAATCATTTTTCTCAACTGCGAAAGTTGCGTCAAGATGGTCAAAGTCATCGGACGATCTATCTTGTCGAAGGCTTAAACACAGAAGTTATAGCACTTTTAGGTGACGAACTCCAGGTAGACCCTATGTTCTTTGTCACTCATGAGAGAACGTCGACATATCTGCGATGGCCTTACGAGCCCAATCTAGCACCATGCTTACCTTCACTCATTGATGGGAATCGATCATTTGCTGCAAGCTACTACGACATTCGAGCTCTCAGTGAAGAATTCGGGTCATTCAGCGTAGGATGTGCAGAATCGGGTAGAGACGCTTTGAGGACCAAGCTCGGCAAGGATTGGGAGCCTACAGTTATCCTTCACAGAAAATGTTCATTCTGGAAAACAACATTTTCCAATCAAAATGACTGGAGTGGTAAGTTACTATTATCATAGTCTTAAGAATAGTCAAATTGATATTCTGTAGTTTTAATCCTCTGTGATCCACCCTTTCGAAAAGCTCATATATGGCATAAACCACAGCCAAAATCTGAGACGTGGTCACTCAAGACTATAGAATTTTCTGCACCTCCGTTTCAAGGAGGATATGCAGATTTTATCCCCAGTCCCTGGACTGTACGGAGCAGAACATCAGGACCTTCACGAGAATGTCTATATGACGACTTGCTTCACTACTACACCGAATGCTACAATGACATATCTGCCAGGCAAGCAGCTCAGCTAGACATCACTGTTTTCGTGAGGAAGATCATAGCGTCTCATTACATGCTTTTGATCGAATACCACGATGCGCTTCTATCGACAATGGCATTTCCCTTGCAGCGAAAAGACAATTTTGCATCTGTTCAGACAACATCTCTCGAAGCATCATGGAGCAATATCCAACTTTTATGCAGTCGACTCAGCAGATATATCAAGGATGTTTCACAAATAATGCTACAGTTACACATCAGATTTGACGATCCCGTAGTTCCAACCGATTACACACAGTGGACAGAAAGCGAGTCAGATTTTCAGTACATTTATATGAGATTGCAGTCTCTCAGACAAAGAGCAGAGTTTCTAAGCGAGTCGCTTACTGGAGTGACGGGTATCAATGGAGCTGCAAGGTCTATTCGCGAAGCAAAGACCATCAAGACGTTTACTATCGTAGCGCTCATTTTTATTCCTTTGTCATTCTCTACGAGTCTGTTTAGCATGTCTGAGCGGTATTTACCAGGCGAGAAGAACTTTGGGGTCTTTTTTAGTGTGTCGTTACCACTTTTGGTCTTCATTTTTGCCGTTATACTATTATTTGATCTGGGATATGATGAGAATAGTAGTTGGACGTTCAAGACATTTACAACCAGAATATGGAGGTTGTTATTCTAAGCATGTTGCGAATAAACAAACACTGTCAGGTCTCATCATCTACATACATATCTTCACCGTCCTCTCTTCCCTCTCCATACAAAACCTCACAAACACCTGCCAGCGGAATATCCATCACCGCATCCGTTCCCTCACTCCAAATCTCCCTCCATCTCAATCTCCCATCCCCATGCACCTTTCTCTCCCTATTACGACTCCCCCTCAATCTTCCCTTCGCATCAATCTCCGCCAACTTTCCCGCCCCATCAACGACAGTCTCAACACTCGATAGTGGCACCGTCAACATCTCTGTGTTAAACGCAGCGAGAGCTACGTAGATGTACACCACTGTCATGACGATAAAAGCCGGTATGGCGAGCGCCCACCATCGGTTGGGATAGTAGTATATCCCCAGGGCGTGCAGAAATGGCGAAGGGAGATAGCCCCATAGGAGGTAAATGAGGAATGTCAGACTGCTGAAGAGATACAGCACAAAGCCGTAGTATTCGTACGTCGGCACCTTTGGCGCGGCTCTAGGTACAGGCGCGATTGCATCGTCATCAGATGCATCTGGTGTTGTTGGCCGTGAAGGGCGTAGAAGAGATGTGAGTGAGGGCGAAGGGGGCAAAGGCGTTGGAGGTCGCCCATAAAATGGAGGCGCAAACAGATTCTGCGACAATTGTCGTGGGGGAGAATCTTCATCTTCTCCGGACGAACTGGCCGATTGAGCGTCTGAGAGGATATCGTCCTCGTCATCTGAGCTGAGTGACATGTTGATTGTGATTTGTCTGTTTCTGTACGAACAAAGACTGTAGTTTGAAGTGTCAAAAGTTGAGGTCCAGGGCAATGTGACAACGTCACTCAGTTGAGTTTAGGCCAGGTACCCGCTACAACGGGGCTGTTCTAGTGCCTCGTCTAGCACGTTCAAGCTTCCAGAAAGCTTATCTGCACCACCTTAAAAGTCATGAAGCAATTGAACTGGACTGAACTGAAAAGAACAATAACAACAAGACTACTAAATTTTTTATGATCTGGGTTGTTTATTTATTAGATCTGATTGCTTCCACTATCTCATCAGAATAACACCCAGTATCCATGTACCCATGGCTACCACTCGACCACTCGACCACTCGACCACTCTCCTTTCCGCTACCCTCACTCTGATTAAGCTATATCCAAGAGTCATCATTAATCCACATCTTTAATATCTAACTAGGTCATACACTTTGTACAAAAGAGCCCTCTCTTGAAGAAAACTTTAGTCTCACCCATCAATAGGGCATCTATACTCTCTCTCAACAACACCCACCACTCCATTCTGCTGCCTTTCCTGCAACTCATCTAGACAGCTCTGGTGATAAATGTGCCGGCAAGCCAATACTACCAAAGGCCCCATAGGCTTGTCCTTATTACTGCCCACGCCGCTGTTGGCGTTGGTCTCGATGAGCATGCTCGACGGTCTCGTGTCGACTCCCTTACCCTTAGCCTTGAGATCCGTTTCGCCATCATCTCCCTTGGCACGCTCCGCTGCGTTGGCTTGCCTTTCTTTCCTTCTCTTTTCTTCAACAGCCTGTTTATCCTCCCACGCCTCGAAAACTGCTGTTCCAGCGACTCCAGGTCCCCACACTCTTCGGCTGCATGCTTCACACGTTGATCCTCTTGGTCGCCATCCCCTTTGACGAAGCTCGACTGATTGATTGACATTGACAAATAGACTGCGCTCCAACAGACGATTCGATAGCTTGAGGATTGACTCCTCATACGCATACGCCGAGAAGATGGACGCTAGTACACCTCGAAGATCTGCCAGGTTTGGTGATGACGCAGCCGCTTGTGTCAAGAACGCCCTGAGAATGCGCAGAAAAGACAGGCTGGAACCGGCATTTGATAGCAGCTTCGACCCCGACTGAGATGTCGTCTGGCTGGATGTCGTTGTAAGCAGTGCCGTGAATGTGTGCTGAACCAGCGAGCGAAGAAGAGCCACTAGCTTCTCCTCATCAAACTCGTCGTCACTGATATTCTGCTCAGCAGCAGCGCTGAGAGCAGGTGACAGTTTCTTGGTGGTTTGCACACATGCATCGATCAGACTCAGCCATAAAGCCTCGTCCGGTGACAGTGCCTCAGTTGCCGTTTTTGGAGCCTTCTGGACCAATTTTGACTTCTTAGTCGAAGATTTGGTCTGGCCTTGACATAACCATATGCCAACATGAACATATTTCTGAAGAGCTTCGAGAAGACCCTCAGCGGCGTACCCAAGGCTTGGTCCTGAATGCTGTTCCTCAGCACCTGTCAATAGTCCATGCATTGCGGACTCCAAGGTCTTGAGATGCTTGACAAGTCGTTCCATAGCGTCCTTGACTTGGCCTTCCCGAGCCATCAACACAACGGCCGCATCAATCACACCAGTCTCCTCCATCGTTGGCAGCAGCTTTTCAAGCCTCAAATCAGTTGACTGCACAAGACCAACGTAATCAGATACATGAGACGGCTCAAATTTGCACATGAGCTGCACATAACGTTCGACCAAGTCACGAGCGGCCACCAACTTATCATCTGCTGTTGGCTCCTCTGGCTCCAGCAATGTCTTGAGATATGTGTGCTGTAGGTCTGGTGCATCCTCGGCAGAGCCAATCATGTGCTGATGTAACTCCAAGCCTTGCTCTGCTAGAGTCTTCGCAGTTAATGCGGCATCAAGCTCAAGTAGTCTTCGTGCATGTTCCTTAACGACAGTGAGCACTTCCTGAATCTGACGTCCAGTCAGCCCTGTCTGAGGTCGCAGGCATTCGCGAAGGCAGTCGAAAACCAGCTCTTGGTCTTCCGGGTCCTCAAAATACGTCTGGGCAAGACTTCCATATTGCTTATCCGTCTTGAATATGCGCTTCAGGATACGATAGAACCCTGCCTTCTTGAACAACGGCATCAACTCAGGCATGTCTGACGGGTGATAGACAGAGAGTAAATATTCAGCGCTGAGCTGTGCATCCTCAGCCAAGTCGAGGCCTGGATAATTGCACAGACCAGTCAAGACGCGCGAGAGTGTTGTGCCTGAAAAGAGAAGGTATTGTGGGAACTTTGGAAGGTTCCGCGCAATAAACATGTCGAGGTAGATGGTATCCTCAGGGGCAAAGTCGTTTGGGTTCATGACGTCCAGTAAGATAGAGAGAACATATTGCCGGTTTATGGTTTGTCCAAAGATCTGTTCTTCCGGCATGTCTCCCTTAGAACCGTTCATGTGCTGATCGGTGGAGTCATTCAGGAAAGGGTCCTCGAATGCCTCGTTCAACGCGCTCAGAAAGCTAGGGGCATCCAGTTTGAGAATCATGCGAAGGTAGGGAAACGATGGCTGCGACTCAGAGTTGGGGATGGTACGGAACTCGTTCCCACTGCCTTTGGGCCAGGTAATAGTTCTTCCGGAAAAGAAAAACCAGTAAATCTCAGATTTAGCTTTGGTTGCCATCTCTTCACTCATCGCTTCATCGTTTGGATACACCCTGCCAGTCAGTGTATAAGACAAATATGGGAAAATCTTGAAGGCGTTGATGCTGAAGAAGTCATCTGCTGGATTGTTTGCCGTGAAGTCCCCATCAACCATGAGGGGTATCAACAGAGACAGAAGATCAATCATAGGAGTGATATAGTCACCAAGTGCCTGATTCCAGACGTAGATCAGAGCATCGTACAAGCTGTGTTGCTTACACAGCAATGTTATCTGGTCAAGGTCCAGTGTCGCTGTCTCCATGTGGCAGATCATTTCCTCAAGCCTGCTCTCCCATCCTCGACTGACGTAGTGCTGGACCAAATCTTTCACAACAGTTGGAGGCACCATCGTGATGGTCTTCTCGAGGATATATGGTTCGAGACACTCAAGAAAGATACCTCCAGTATCAGCATCTTCGTACCAGTCATACATGTCCTCAAAAAGGAAGTCCTGGTTATCGACGGCTTGACAAGCTGTGAAACAGGTCTCTGCTAATTGCTTCATGTGCTCATCGTCGTAGCTCTCGGGATCCTTCTGACGCTGACCAAAAGCATATTTCAAAGAGGCACTGATGATCTCCATAATCTTGTCACGAACCATAGTGTGACGCAATGAAGGATCTTCCGGCAATCCAACGGTGAGCTTGTCTGCATCGCCAGTATAGTAAGAAGTGGCGAGCTGGATAGCGCCCAGGTAGTCGCCATTTTCCATCATAGCAATAAGTCTGTCGGCCCAGTTTGACAATGCGCCAATTGAAACTTCATTGAAGCCAAGGATAAATATCCTCCCCTTGTACGCTTTGAAGCTCATGTAGAAAGCATCAGCTACAACGCCATGCATCGAGGAATCGTTCTCATCAAGCTGCTCCACGAGAGTGTGCAGCTGCTCTGAGAACAGGTCTGCATGGTATATGTACTTTTGCACAAGATCGAAGCCCTCTGTCATGCGCATGCTCCTGTCTTCAAGTACGATCATTCTTTGAGATATCGTAAGCACCGCTAGTACTGAACGGCTGAGCCATTGCACAGCAACAATCGCTTCTTCGCACTTCCACCTGCTTCGTGCCTTGAATCTGTACGATGCAGGCTGGTCCTTGTCTTCACGGGGATACTCGTCTACATCCAGCACTGTCAAGATATTGGACCAGCAGTACGCAAGCTTCACCTTCGAAATATCGCTGCCGGTTTGAGGGTCAGGAACCTTCAGCTTCACTGCTGGGAACCATGCCAAACAGCCTGTCATCGCGCTGTGAGGGGGAACATCCTTAGGTCGCGCCGACTTGTGTTGAGTCTGTGCCACTGGTGTAGTTGACACAATAACAAGAAGATATGGCGTCAGCATAGCTGTCAACCCGAGAGTGTCTGTTGAGCACTCAACATTGCCAAGGGGTAGAGGTGCGAAGGCAAGAACGGTGCTAGGCTTGACCGTCTTCCCTGGAGGCATTGGCGCATTCGGATATCGACCAAGAATCCGATGGGTTTTCACGGTTCGTCCGAGTGCACCGGTTCCTCTAGTCGCTAGATGCGAGAAAGCCATGCCCTTGTTATCAGCTGAAACAAGGGCTGTATGGCGGGTTCCCAGGAACCCAAGGTGAGTGATAGCAACGTCAGGGACATGTCCATCTGCCGTGCGATTTTGGAGCTGCGATGGCTCCAAATGTGGTATTGTTAGAAAAGGTCTCGAGGCACGACCTGTATCCCAGGTAAAGATGTTTCCACTCGCATGTCCTCCTGCAATTGTAGTATGATCTGCGGATATCGCTATAGCGGTGATTGGCCCAGATTCGACAGCTAAACCATGTCAGTTTCATGCAGCGCAGCGAACAGATTGTAACCTACCTTTTGTCCCTGGGCCAATAATCATTTTGAGATTTTGGTTATAATCGAACACTAATATTATACCCTTCGACGTTCCAAGCACTATCGTTGCTGATACAGCAAGGCAAGTTGGGGAACCAAAGCTTCGTTTCCCTGCCTCAGAGAATGCATGACCATTAAGCTTCCGTAACTTTGTCCAACGAACCACCTCCCATGGCGGCGTGGGTGTTTCTAGATCGGCTTGGTCGAGGAGGAATTGCGAGCTTAAAGAGACATTACGGCTATGGCTGGAAAGAAAAGGAAATGCCGGAGACGACGAGCGAGGTGTATTGATTGCCGAGGAGGAGATTCGCGACTGAAATCGACGATCGAAAGGTCGGAAAGATGGTGAGGGACTGCTCAGGCCAGGACGAGAGGCTACAGATGGGAGAACGCTGCTTCCAGGAGAGGAGACAAATGATCCCTGCGGTAGGTTAGAATATGGCTCGAGATCCTGGAATTGGTGCTCCTACTTGAATAGATGGTGTATCGTCAGGTCCCGACAAGACCGAATCTATCGGGCTACCAGCACGCTTTGGTAGACCATGCAAAGAGCTTCCACCCAAAGAGCTCACATCCGAGCTATCTTGATGTTGCTGCTGCATGATCTCGCGATATCTATTCGTAACGGATCCGTTTCCTATTGGAACCGGTGTAAGATGACGGTCGGGCCCGTCACTGTCCTCCAGTAAACCATCATTACCGGCATCAGCATCAGCATCCACATCGGTACCAGCTAACGTAGGCGCATCATTTATCGTGTCGCCATTGTCCAAGCCCACGTCTCCCGCGAGCGACAAATCTTCTGAATCGGCCATTGCGCTCTGGATTCCATCACTGCATGCGCAAGCACTACCGCGTCGAGATCATGGCACTGTGGGAGCAAAAGCTGCAGATTGGCGATAAGGCAACACTGTTTATGGAGCTCGGTCAAGGTATAACATGAACCAGGTCGGAGGGGCAACGAAAAAACGTGGAAAAGTTGCCTTTTCTGGTATGATTAGACTTTCGAACGCCTTCGGATGCTTTGGATCTTTACGGATCGATTCGCGTTGCAAAAGACGGGAATTAAAAAGGTATTGCACAAATGAAGCTATGGTGAGCTACGTAGGTAGGTCAGTAGTTCGTTACGCAGCCCCATCTTTTGGAGGTTGGCAGCGGCGCAGCGAATGCACATGCCAAGCCCCAGCCCACTCCAGGTCCAGGTGCGGGCCGTTGGATTCTCCGGACTGCGCTGTGACGTCTGTTATCGATGGGACGTCGCATTCGCGACAAGAAGTTCCACCTTGAATCGAAGCTTTAAATGCTACACCCCTCGCAATATACAGACTGAAACACTGGAACGGAACGCCATTCACAAATCATACTCGAAATGTCTTCGATTGGGCCTCAATTACCGCCACACCTATCGAAACGGAAGCGCACACCTGATGATGAAGCCTCAAACTCCAGCAAACACCGTCGCAGCGAATCTCCAGCAAAGAATACAGATGAGATTGACCTAGAAGACTCGGACGATGATTATGGTCCCAGCGCACCTTTACCGCCCAAAGCACCCGTCGGCCCAGCTTTACCGGCATCGAATAAGGACGAGATAGATCTCGAGTCTGATTCCGAATCTGATACAGGCCCAGCACCACCAAAGCCCACCGTTGGGCCTGCGCCACCTCCCGCCGATATTTCGCAACGCCCAGCAACATCTCCCGACTCAGATTCAGACTCCGAAGATGACTACGGCCCTGCACTACCAGGCTCAGTCAAAGCGAACAAACCCACGATAGGGCCACAGCTTCCATCCGCTGAACCAGCACCCCAGCGCGACTCGTGGATGCTTGCGCCCCCCACAGCATCGGGCTACTCAGAGCGCGACCCAACCAAGATGCGCAATCGTAAATTCGCTTCCAAGCCAGCATCGTCTTCTGGTCCCTCGACTGTATCGACAATATGGACCGAAACCCCTGAAGAGAAGCTGAAGAGACTGCAAGACTCGGTACTAGGACGCGCCGACAAGAATACAGACACAGCACCGAAGCTAGGGAAGTCTCAGGAAGAGGAAGAACGGAATCGTAGAATTGCAGCAAATATTGAATCGCAGCGAGGTAAAAGTCTATACGCAGAGCATCAGGGGCGAAGAGAAAAGGAAGGTCAAAGGGTTGAGGAGGAGGAGGATGATCCCAGTAAGCGGGGATTTGACCGAGAAAAGGATATGGCTCTGGGTGGAAAGATCGGCACGGCGCAAAGGAGAGAGTTGATGAACAAAGCTGCTGATTTTGGTGGCAGGTTTTCAAAGGGATCTTTCCTCTAGCATGTGGACGATAGATCTCTGGGATTCTAAGACAAGAAACTAGATCAAGACTTATTCTTCTTCTTCTTCTTTTTTTTTTTTTTTTTTTTTGAAATGAAACTCATAAAGCACAGCTTTTCGACCAGCTTTCTACATCAATCGCCTACCAACAGTAGATAATTGAATCATTCAAAATCTAGGAATAGCTTCAAAGCGTTTATAAGATGAAAAACGGCTAGCCATATTCACCCATCAGAGACGGTGTTTCAATTAATACAAATTACCTATGGCTTAGCCTTTATTTCTATTATTCACCATCCCTAGGTACCTAGTCAGGAGCAAAGTGTGTATGCAGATGGAACAAATATTCTATTGCGCCATCTAACTACCAAAGACCCAGAACCCATAAACTCCGCCGCTCCGTTCCCGTCCAGCTAAAAGCCATGTTTTCTAGCCCAATGCAAATACAATAGCTGTCTTACAGATAGACAATCCCCAGAGAGTATTGGTGATTCCTCCCTCCGCACTACCTACGCCATCATTGCCTTTATGGCCTGCGAAGCATGATACGACCACGCACGCCGCCTCAGGGGTATATATAGCTCGCCGAGCCTATACGTCCGTCCTCACTCTCACCCGGATATACACCTCACCGACCTGCTGTCGCCCCACGTATATGTCATGCGGTATAAAATAAATGCTGTGTCGTCAAAAGTCAATTCCTTTATGATGTCGAGATTCGTGACGGTTGTGCCCAGCACCTCATGCTGGGGAAAAATGAGAGAAAACCATCGCTAAAAAACAGTCGCGTACTTTACGTAAGAATAAAAGTCAGGTACACATCATTACGTGGCAGCAGGTGTGCGGTTCGCCGCTTCAAGTTGTGATGGTGTTACAGTCTCAGAACCATTCTGGTTATCTTGGGCTTGTCGCCTTCGACCGAAACGCAGAGCACCTCGAACAGACGACAAGACACCACCATTTGATGTTTGAGTAACTTCTGGTGTTTGGTGAGCCTGTTCCGGCTGTTGGACGGGCTCCTGCTCAGCTGCGGCGTCTCCCGTCCGACGTCGACGACTGGCGGGGGCTGGAGTTTCGTTGCGGCCATTACGGGGACCCCTGATCCATGCAGAGCGGATCGCAGCAGGGAGACCAAAGCGTGGGTTATTCCGGGGATCAAAGCTTGAACCGTTGTTGGCACCAGCTTCGTTGGCAGCATCAGGAGCAGGCCGAGGCTTAGGAACATAGTAGTCGGCCTTGCAAAGCGGGCAGCAAGCTCGTCGACTTGTCAGCCAAGGGTCAACACAGACGGCATGGAAAGCATGGCCGCAAGTCAATCCGCGAACGTCGTCATCGTCTTCCAGTGTGTCAATGCAAATAGCACATGTATCACCCGGGTTCTCGAGGCACTCGGGTGGCAGAGCGCCATCAATGTGGTCATCCTCATCGTCGGTCTCCTCACTAGAGATTCGCTGAAGTCGGTTGTTGTTTGCTGTCTGTTCGGTTGAGGTTTGGCCTTCAGTTGTCTTGGGTGTTTCCTTTGGCTTCTCAGTCTCGGGCACAACAGCTGTGGCGGCAATTTCGGGTGCCGATGTTTCGGTGGCATTGCTTGCTCCCGTTGTCTCTCCCTGTCCATTCGTCTTTGGTACGGTGGTCGCCGGTTGCTCGTCGGTCGAATCGCGTACCTTTGCTGAAAAGTCTGGCACAATTCCATCCGCCTCTCGAATACTGTTAGGTCGAGTAGGAGGTGCAGAAACGCCACCGGTTGTAGGAAGACCCTCCTTTGCGCGATCGGAAACCCATGTTTTGTACTTCATCATCGGGAACTTGTCGTTGACTTCGTCCATAGTCATCAACTTCTTCTCGCGGCGTCTGCGATGAGGTCGAGGCATGTTTTCAAGGGTGATAGGCTCGCCATCTTCATTCATTCGCATTTGTCGATTTCGAGCGTTATAACGGAAGCAGTATTTAACACCAACGATGATCCTGAGATAGTCTGTTAGAGCCTTTTCAAGATATGGCCCAGCCATCGCCATTGGACGAGGCCAGATGTGAATGTGTAAGCCAATTCTCACCATAAGTTTGTAAAGACAACACCGAAACCTAAAGCAACAAAGAAGAGAAGAGGCGAGTTCGACCCGCCTCCGTTGTCTTTCTTCTCATTTCCGCTGTCTGTCGTCTCGGCAGCTGCGTGAGAGGTCGTCGATGAGGGATCTTCCGCGGCGGCAGCGCGAATGACGACATGAGTGACCTCGGTCAGAATTTGATTAACGGTGACCATGTTTGCTTTCGGGCAAATGCCAGAATAAATGCTGAGCAGTGAGGCTGGCTCGAATTAACTCGCGGGCTTCCGTGCGGGTACCATGGACCGTTCAAGAACAAACGCTCGCAAATGCAGGGCGGCAAATAATGCACGGGCAAAGGCAATTAAAGTTAATAATTGCCAACCCTCAGCAATCGCCCTCTAAATGCAGAAAATGCGATGTCTGTGATATGAATCTCCCTTTCTTCACAGAAGAAGGAGAAGATACTCGACTTGAAGTGAGTAGTTGATGAGGTGAGAATAGCCGGGAGGGCGAAGGTGGAGTGGCAGAACAGGCAAGGCAAGGCAAAGCAAGAGAAGAGACAGATCCAACGGCAGGTGCGAAAGTGGCCGCGTAAAGGATAAAAAGAGAAGGAAGGAGCCCAAAGGAATGGGGGACGGGGCGAGCGAAACCGGGCCGGGGGGCAGCGACAGATGATGATTGGCTGTGCCTATCTAGTGGGTGGAGCTCAAGCCGTGAGGGGCACTGTGAGCCGGTACCTCTATAGTTGCAAAACTTAGACCACTTTGAGGGCTAGAGGCTAAAAAGACACGGCGCGGGCTGGAGAAATCCTGGAGAGGCCCTGGCTACTGCTCTACGCTGGAGCTAGTGGAGGTGGAGAGAACTGGACCTGCTGAAAGAGGGACGCCGCTGCCGGTTCCAATTGGAGTAGAAGCCTTGACAGGGGGATTCAGTGGGTGGAACTGACGGGGTGATTTGCCTGTGGCTGGAACGTCGATTGAGTGAGTTGGTGTGCTGAGTTTTGAGTGCGAGGTTGGCGGTTTGGGGTTGATGGGGGGAGGTGGTTGGTCGGAAAGATTGCCCGTTTGGAGGATTACGAGACGTTCGATAGATATCGCGTGTAATTGTTTGAGTTGAAGATCCTCAACGGATGTGAGTTAAATGAGCATAGACTTGGCCTGAATCAAGATGTGCGACAAATTGAAGAGATGAATGAGGTAGGTGATGGATAACCACGAGATAATGAGTAAATGGCGTGTCAAAGCTCAAAAGTCATTGGGATACCGGTATTTAAGAGGAACTGTATGTCTGAAAATGCCATGATCGATTAGATCTATAAGGGTCCAGAGGTCAACGGAGGCATCCGTTAAACCTTGCCTTGTTGCATTTACAATACAATAAGCGGTTTTGTTCCGTATTCGCGGGCGTATTTAACGCAATACGCTTGCTTCACTCTGGCGCTCAAATCCGTGATCCGTGGCGCAGTCCGCGGGGGACGATGAAGATAGAAGCGCAGTAAGTGGATATCACAGAGTGTCATTCAAGCGCACGGGGACTCTGACCAGGGGCTACTCTGAGCTGTTGGGCTTTGTTCATTTTTGGGAATCTTGATTAGACTTTTCTTGTCTTATGAGACAGGGCAGGTTTCTGAGACGGGATGAACAAGATTAACCACTACCAAGAGTCTGGAAGCCTGGTTACAATTGACAGATCCGACTCACGTTACGGTTTCACTTTAAGCATCCTGTCAGCTCTACTCAAGTCTAAATCAACTCCAGATGCAGTCATCTCACTGTAGTTCACTGCCGATAACAATTTCAACAGTTACCAAATATTAAACTTCGCCACAGTAACATGTCGTTCGCAAATTTCCGAGTCACCGGTTTGCGCCGTTGAAGCGTTATCTGACAATGAAGGTGTATAGGGTACTGGCTTTGGCCGCCCAGAAGGCTTTGTTTATTTATTTATCCTTTTTTGCTTGCTTTTGGAGGCCCAAAACTTTGGCCGGATATTGACAAGCATCACAGCGCTTCCTACCGAAACGGCTCCACTTGTTGCCGACTTAATTCGTCTCAGCCCGGCCCGCATCACGGAGCTCCTTGTTTCTGAGCCGCTCCACTAAGATCGTCATCGGCAAAAAGAAGGATAGTAATTAATGCGAAAATGTTTAAAGAAATCGCTCTTTGAAAGGTTTCGAGGTAACATAAGACCAAAAAAAAAAGGGGGGGGGGGGCAAGGTTGTTGACAGGTGATGATGTTGAGACTGTCAGCTGTGGCCTCGGCCTAGGTGGTCTAGACAAGCGACACAGCTCAGCCGTTCACATACGATAAGTAGGGGACGCATTCAATATCTTGGCCTCACTGTGGCTGAAAGTGCACATAGAGTTCATGTGCCTGCGTATTGATGGTGAAATACGCTGTGGCTCTATGCATAAGCCCAGGTTTTACGGTGAATCCGGTAATGTCCATTCGCCTGTAGCTTATTCTCATGAAAAACAACAACTCAATTCGAATGACGATGTTCCTGCAGTAGGGAAGTGCCATTGTACGACACAACCCTCGATCGAATGGCTCTCATGCAATCGTCAACCCATCACAGGCCTCCAATGCAGGCCTCGGGTGACAGCTGTCTCAAGACTGGGGATACGGCAATCTTTAAACAAACAAGAGAATATCAAAACAAAGCAGTTTGATAATACGACAAGACTTATTGAAGCAACCTCTAGCGATGCTGAAACACTTCAAGATGCACAACACCAAGAGAGAAAGTCGACATGTACACTACAGTGCATCACGTTAAGCTCTCACACGGCTCCCTAGCGTCGATTTGACTTGTGTGGGTTGTGCCTTTGGGATGGTCTTACAGGGATAATGTGCTGCACCCCATCCTCTCTGGCGGGTCTTGGCTTACTGGCTATCGTCTTGGCTTGTGGCGATTGGATCCTAAATGCCTCGCTGTGATGCATTAACGCTCTGACAGGAAGAAGGTCAGCGGGGTTTGAGCCTCAAACAACCGGAATCTGCGGGAGGCTCGGCTGCAACGGGTTCGTTGGTCCTTTTTTGTTTTTGTTTTTTACCTCAATTTTCAATCGTTGAAGAAGTTTCTTGTGTCCTCGTGCCTCATGCCTCGTCATGGTTTATCAGGCCATTGCTTCGTGTGTGTTCCGCGCATCCCGGTAGTTGGTGCTTGATTCATGATGGGGCTATGACGCAGTCACTGAAACGTAAAAAAAAATATGCCTCGAGACAGTTGTGAATATCTTTGTCTAGGGGAGGCAAGATAACTGAGGACCTTTATACCAAGTGACAAATATAACTAATCTAAAGCCCCTCTAAGCTTATACTAAACTTACCTAAATCTTTTTGTCACTTAGAATAGAGGTCCTAAGTTTTTTTCCTCCTTGAGGCTTGTCAGACACCAAAGCAAAAGCCAAAGATCCACATAAGATCTTCGCTGGTTAACGTTACTTGCTAAAACCCAAAACTCCCCAGCCTCAGAGAAGAATCAACTACCGAGATGGGGGGATGTCGTCGTCAACACCAGGCTGTGCAGATATATCCCATGTAAATGCATTCAATTCTGTTAAGGTGAATTACAAATACCAGAGTCTATGATGTCTACACCATGAGGCTATGTTGTCTTGGCTCTCGATCTTAACATCGACCGCATAGCAATCGCCATCACTGATATGCTTGTCAAATCATACTGATATGCTCAAAACCTCACTGTCAGTGTCTCTCCAATCCTTTCTACTTGTGTCAAATCGCGGATGGATGGACCCTGACTCTTGCTGCATGAGCATCGATATCCTTAGTCAGACGTTTTGACGATCAGAACGTTCCTATCGATTTGGCTTGTTCGGAAGCTTTTGACGAGATGCACACTAAATTGCATGTGCTTTGACGAATCAGTGGTGAGCCCAGGTAGACTTCAGCCATAGATCTTAGGGTAACGGCAAGGCCGTTACTGGCTTTCCAAGATCCTGGGTGATGCTTAGCTTGAGAAACATTGATACAGAAGTCTGAGTTG
The DNA here is from genome assembly GCF_013085055.1 of Fusarium oxysporum Fo47. Classification (NCBI taxonomy): domain Eukaryota; kingdom Fungi; phylum Ascomycota; class Sordariomycetes; order Hypocreales; family Nectriaceae; genus Fusarium; species Fusarium oxysporum. The sequence continues at coordinate 2,037,005 of NC_072840.1, read as the reverse complement.
TGATACTCTGAAATTGTTAGAACCTGAGGTCTATGAATCAGATAGACACATCAGACATCAGAGAAGGTCATTCAATTTGAATCCATTTCACTACCCCTCAGCTGTCGTAACTCTTTCACTTGGCTTTGGCTTGGCTCTGGCGTGCCCAGAAGGCGTCGAATGGCTTCATAGACTTGAACCCCGGATGCCACCCCCGCTTTCCTTAGTTGATGGCCTGGTCGAGATGCATCATGGGGTACTTTAGCGGAGGTGGTGGTGTTAGATCTGGATCCGAAGCCAAAGACGTACGATACTCCTAAAAATGAATATTTTCAATACTTTATCCTGTCTCAGTCTTGACCGCTGCAGTCGTGAAACGGATTTACCTAAAGAATAACCTGGAAGTATTAGCAATAATAGAAACTGAAAGAGCCTGGTTGAGCACCTTATCGTTCCTTCTCAAGTTGATCAACCAATCATAGATCCCCAACCTTCCTCCACACTGCCTTCCTAATTGGGACCTTAGACAGCTCCACACTAAAACACAGCAAGAAACAGGCCGCCCGATTAACGCTGCATTTCACACCGTCTAAAACATCTTGACAAAAACGTATAACAACTTCGACTAATCACACAATCCCTCAAAATGCCTCCTACAAAGCTCCCCGAGTCTGGAAACCCTCTGTAAGTCCCGCCAAACCTCTCAGAATAGAGTGGCGGTGCATTATACTTCTACCCTGGTGATTCGAGGTGGAGAGACGATGCACCTCGCAGCGCAGTTTTGAGTCAGCTCCCCAATAGAAGAGGGTGTGTGTGGGCTGACCTTTGCCTGGTTGTTTATAGTGTCTTTCTTGACATTACTCTCGGAGGTTAGTCTTCCCGTGTGCTCTCCGAAGACGGAGCATATCACTGCCGAAAGTGAGGCTATTCCCAGTGATCTGCGGAACAGGCCACGATGACCCTGTCGATATCATTGTTGACTACGGGCACCCAACCAATGTTCTCCATTCAAACTAACAATATTAGGTGAACCTCTTGGCCGCATCCAGATCGAACTCTTTAAGGATGTCGTACCAAAGACAGCTGAGAACTTCCGCCAGTTCTGCACCGGCGAGAGCAAGAACAGTGCCGGCCGTCCTCAGGGCTACAAGGGCTCCAAGTTCCACCGCATAGTGAGTTTCGTATCTCCGATGACAGGTGCAATCATGGACTAACCTGAGGAACAGATCCCAAACTTCATGTGCCAAGGTGGTGACTTTCTCAATAATGATGGTTCAGGATCGACCTGCATTTGGGGCTACAAGAACTTTGAAGACGAGAACTTCACTCTCAAGCATGATCAGCCTGGCCTCCTATCGATGGCTGTGCGTGACATACCCCCTGCTTCCATGAAATTGCCACTGACAGATTAATAGAACGCTGGACCTAATACCAATGGTTCTCAATTCTTCATCACAACTGTTCCCACACCTTTCCTCGATAACAAGCATGTCGTCTTTGGCAAGGTCGTCGACGGCATGGACGTGGTAAAGAAGATGGAGGCTACCAAAACTGGCTATGCTGCCCCGGATAGACCGAACCTCGACGTAGTCATCTCCCAGTGTGGTGAAATGTAAACGTTCATGGTGTTGCCGGCTTTGTGGAGTGTCTCTTGTTGGAAGACACAAGGAGATACGGGACTGTAAAACACGATCTGGTGCTGGGGAGGCCGAGATCTGGATCAGTAGAGATACCATCCCGAATACACATCTCTATGTGCCCCTAGCTCGGCGCTTTTCATGTCTTGCTTTGTTACACTCGTGTCTCTCGAGGTAAATTATATGCAGCTTGTATCACAAATCATGGCCCGGCATCTGATATCATCCTCCTTATACCAGAAGTTGGGTCTTGAGAATCCTAAGACATAGAAAGTGTAGGAATTCATGGACATCATTCCAAACTATCTGCCATGAAACGATTAGTCACACGACCGAGTTGACGATATGCTGGTGAGCCAGCCTTAAAGCCTCCCGGAATGACTCTCACCACACCGTGTCAGAGTGACTGCCGAGATGATCATATTACAGTCCACGTTAACACATTCACAAGCACAACAAACACGTTTCACTTCACTAAACACAGAAATCGATGCGAACTGTTTTGGAATTTTTATCTTAAACTTTGATTCCTTAGATTCCCACGTACCCATCGCCCACCGGCAAAGCACCCAACCAAAAGCAAAATCATAACGCTGCATTAAATCATGTGTACATGCCGAAAGAAATTGGCCTACCTTCTCATTCTCCCCTTTCTCGAACGCCCATAGACACTGAGAGAAAAGGGGGAGGTGAGAGGCGCGTAAAATCAGATTGGTATCTATATATCCAACGCCGTGAAATGCGACCGGCGCCCCTTTTTGCTGTGTTTAAAACCCTATACCTGCATCTCCCGGAGATGAGGAACACGAAGCCGTCTATATATACTTGAGAGACGAAGGAAGGATGGTGAACCTTGACAGTATAATAATACATGTCAAGGAGTGGGGTTATTGAGTAACCTAAAAGTTACCAAACACCCAGTTTTGGCGGCGGCGGAGGAATGGTGTGGGAATGGGAGGACCATCGCTCTGTGTTTGAGAGGGAGCGCCACTGTTGGCGGAAGAAGGATCCTCGCGGAATTCGCCGCCAGGCATTGTGTGTTGGGGAGGAGTGTTGGCTTCCCCCGAGGAGGTTGGTGTGTTGATGTGTGTTACGATGGTCTTGATGACTGTGGAGGGCTGAGGTTGTTGCTGCTGGTCACCACCAGTAGGTTGTTCCTTGGGTCGGGTGGTGTAGAGAGTCTCGTAGACAGTCGAAGCAGTTGGTGGCGTAGGTACAGCATCGGATGGATGGGAAGTCTTGCTTCGGGTGACAAAAGCTGTTGTTGTGATAGTCTTGGTACTGGGTCCTGCCTCTGTAGGCTCAGGCTTGGGCGCAGCAAGGGACTCAGCGGGCATGGTAACATAGACAGTACTGATAATGGGAGAAGGCTTGACAGTCGCTGTGACGGTAACTGTAGCGACGCCATCACCATTGCCAGCGCCTCCACCAACTGGCGCAGTAGTGGTAGGCTTGGCAGTTGACGAAGGAATAGTATCATCACCCTTGCTGCCATCAATGTCAACCTGGAAGTTAGACTTCATCTGATCCTCGATACCAGCAGAGTAAATGTTCTGGTTGTCGACCCATTCGAGAGTTTGTAGGTTCTTGGCAGCGAATGGCTCGGCGTCAGGTCCAGTAATCTTGATGTCGATAACACTCGAGTAACTCTCGTTGCGGGCGATAGCATCCATGGTGAACCCATTGGGATCCTTCTCACCACGCATAAACGTACCAGCCCAAGGGAATTTGCCATTCTTGGTGGCCTCCATATCAATCTTGTCCTTGTTCAGGTCGGGCCAGTCCCAGTACCAGTAGATGGTGTAGATGTCGCCAGTCTTGAGGTTGTCGGGCAGCTTGATGTCGGACTGGCAGGCCAGTTCCTTGGTAGGGAGAGCGCCTTGAGGAGCGAGTTCGCTAGAGCGCTCAGTGCTGAGTTCACCAGGGTTTGGCTGATAACACTGGCCATCGTCGTAGTTGCGCGTGGCGAGGAGCTTGCCGCGCTTATCACCACCTGTGCCTTGCTTGTTCCAGAGAAGATGAACGTCGAAGAGCTTCTCCTGTTCCTTGGGCTGAGTGGTGCCATAGAAATAGATAGTGCCGCGGTTTCTGGGCTTGTTGGGCTGGTTGTGAGGAAGGGTAGTGTGACCATTCTCAAGATGCATAATAGCAATGTAATCGCCAGGGGCAGCCTCGAGCATGGGAAATTGAGGCTTCTTCTCAAGAGGGAACTTGTTGAGGATTTCTTCGCCAGAGTAAGCGGGCTGGCCTGCCTGGGGGAGAATGTTCTGGGGAATTGTGTCGGTGAATGGAGGATTCGTAGAGTCACGAGGCACATATCCACGAGGATATCCTATATTCCCAAACATTGTGCCATTTCGAGCGAGCTTGAAGGCATACTCAACCCAGGAGTGTGCCAGGGCTGGAGAGATGAGCGTTGTACTCGCAAGAGCGAGGCCAGAGGCATGGAAGAATTTCATTCTGAATACTGATGTTTCGTAAAGCTTTTAATGGGTTTTTGTTGCCGCAGTTTGCGAGTTGGTCGTTGTTTTTCTTGTGTTGAAATAAAATTGAAATGATATTTCGAAAGGAGAGTTGACGAGGAGTGAACTTCGGGGAGGAGAATGAATGTGTCGCGTTTTATGCACCAAGGAGCGGAAGAGAGTCAAAGCCCGTCACTATGGAATTTCGCAGATGATGTTGTTATTGTTGATGAAAAGGGAACAATTGTTGTGTGCGAGCGAACAGTGAATAGGGCTTTGTGTGGTGTTAACTGGTTGACAGCTGGCGAACACTGACAGAGTGTGAGTGGCCTTGGATGACAGGCAACGAGCGGTGACTGAACACTGACCAATAACGAACACTTCAAGCTGTCAATGAAGGAGCCTTAAACCTCTGCAATCAATGATGATTGTGTTCTGTCTGACTTTGGTTGTAGTGTATGTTGTTGAAAGACTGAGCGAGCGCCGGCGCAGGTAAAGTGTTGATAATTTGGTCAGTCCTGCTGAACCTCAAGTGAAAGAGGGGAACACAAGGAAAGAAACAAAAGTATTTGTTCAATGAAAAAGAGAAGAGAGAAGAAGAAGAGAGAGGTGACAAAGGAAAAAAAGAGAGAGGTTGTATACCGCTTGCTCTAGTTCAGCATCTTGGTGTTCGTGAATCACGAACAACAAAACAGGTGATGCGTGTCAATTGTGATCCGAGAGCGCAGGAGCTTATCGTCAGAGGCTCTGACAACCAAGAGATCACGACAGCGAACGGATTGTATAGCTTGGATCGGATGGGAGGACGAGTGGTAATGAAGAGATTGCACGAGATAGGGACAATCAAGAACACAAGCAAGTGGGGGGTGTTTCGTAGAACTCAAGTGAGGGAGACAGACACAAGTAATGCACGGCAATCAAGCAGAGATGACAAGCAGGCACCCGAAGGACGAAACACTTTGTTTTAGTCTGGAGAGAAACATGAGATCTGGGACGGGGGATGTGAGGCATTGTATACCCCCTGGTAATCCCAGGACCTATCGTTAGGCAGCATATTGCGGTCCAGAAAACTGGCCTCGTACAGATGGAGTCGAAACGCAGACGGGAAGAAGAGAAAGATGCAGGCATGCAAGGCACGATCAGGACAGGACAGGACAGGGGAGAAAGACGAGGCGCGGCTAAGAGCATGTCATTGTTGAGATGGCGCGGAGCTTGGCGTAGCATCAGCTAGTTCATCTCATCGTATCGCGCATATCTGATCGCGGCAGCTCATACATGGGCATAATACAGCCACTATGGCGCGTTTAGACTGAGAAGTGGGCATAGAAACAAGAGCACCAAGATCATGTTCGTCGCAGCGTCGTCTGGGGAAGCGCTCAAGGGGGCACAGACTTGTCCCAAGAACCACTCAATAGAACATGATCCCTATAGCTCAGGGCAAGGGTAAGGATCCCAGGTTGAGAATAGATGTTTCCCACGAAAGAGAAACGTTTCGAAACTGGGATCTTGATAGCCGCCTGGATGGTCAAAGAGCATCATGTCAATAGCTCAGGCAACGCGTCTGGGTCGAGACTCACAGCCCAGCGGTGGTTGGCTATCCACAGAGACGGGACAGTCAATTCAAAGCGAAAACAAGGATATAGTAGGTCTGGAATCCTCAAAATAATGCTTGCAATAAACTATTACCAGGATTATCAAGATAGAACAAGAGAAAAAAAAAATAGTATGAAACGTCTAGATGCGAAACCAATCGGTTGGATGTCGTTGCTCGGTTGGCGCCCACACAACGCGGGCGTTTAAGGAAATTAACTGGCGACGGTTGCAAGCGCGGCTGTACCTTTTTTTTAGCGGCCAGGGACCAATTGGCTGTGGCTTGTGCTCTAGATATGATCGATACAGGGATTTGCGACAGGGGCTGGTTCGCTGTAAATTTAGCAGAGGAGAGCAGTAAAAAAAAAAAAAAAAAAGAACGGCGGGGGTATTCTGGTCTCAGAATTGAGTGGACTGACCAGTCACCTGAGGCCTACCGTTGTGGCCAGTACCGCTTTGTCGCTTAAGTGAGGTAGGTGTTCAGTGTGGTCTTGGAGCAAGGCTACGGTGAGAGTGGCTTACCATCCTGTTGAAGATATATTTTAGACGCCTCTGTTGGTTATGGCTATTATCTTTCACATTCATCTTTATGAAACCGTCATGTCCTCTTTTCTTCTTCTTTTACTTTCTCAATCTCTCTCATTTCTTTACTGAATAGTAGTCGTCATCGTCCCACAAGGCCATCTCTACGGTCGCTGTAAAATTATCGCTGCATTGACGACCTTGTTTGATCAAGCGCCCGACTCAACTCCACCAGAATAAGATGACGAGGCCAGCAAATATCTTGGAAATCTCGTGTTGAACCTTGACGAGGTCGCTCAACTTGTGACCGTAAATTTTTCTATCGAATGGTATTTTTGTTATGAGCTGTTTCCTCTTCTTTTTCCTTCTTAATTACATGCTGTTCCTTGACTCATCTCCTCTGCTGAACCCTCACATGCAGTCTCGTAGTACACAACCATACATACCAGCAAACATCAAAAGAATTCTATATTGCTCATTTCATTTAACTAGGGACTGCTTCAGTAACCGGTAATCTCCTCCTTAACATATCTCAGCTGTTCAAGGCACATTCACTCCTTAAGTGCGTCCCTTCAATATCTAACCCTCAACTCGATTCAATATCAACGCCAAATAACACATCGTCAACTCCTTCAAATAAATATCGAATTCTTCTGCACTAACAGTAACAAAACTCCTTCACTCCTCAGAAACTCCATAAATCTATCGTCTGAATATTCAATACCTCCGCACCCCCTCAAACTCACTCATCCCTCATCCACGCCCCTCCCTTGACATATTCTCCTCACACGCCCTCTCTGTTCATTCAGTCTTTTGACGTCTTTTTGAGAGGACAACTTACGTCAAAGGCCTAATTATAAATGCTAAGTACTAAAAACCTCATCTTCAGACGATACATCATGATTACAGTGTCAAACTCACAACTTCCGCATTTCAACAACTCACGTGCCTGTGGGTGTGACTATTTCGTTCCATCTCCATTCTTCAATGGCTTCTCTCAATGTCTCACTTCCCCATCCTTTCTCACCCACCATGTTTCTCTCTCTTACTCCTTTCAGGTTCTCCAAGTTTAGCTTCCGCAATTATTGCTTTTTCGACGTACATGGCGTGCACCGACTATTTGGGTCCTTTTTGACTCCTTCAGATTACCTATAGTCCACCTACGTAAAGGGAACGAAAAAAACCGTTGTTTCACACCCTCGGAAGCTTTATTCCATAACTCAATCTTGAGTAGATCGAGATGAAGAAACGCTAAATTCCATCTTCGCCATCTAAACCCTCACGGCGCAGATCCTCCTGGTGCCTGCATTCGTTGTGAATGTCGTCACTGTCCCTTACCTTAGTCTCTGTTGGTGATGTAGTGATCGACCGACGAACCTGTCACTCCAAACTCTCTTTTAACCTTTTGATGAGCTGAAATCTGAGACGTCATGAGGAATTTCACTGAAACTGATAATCATTTCCATACGCGGACACTGAATAACCACTTCCATAAAAGAGACATCATAGTGAAGGCGAAAGGTGACGAGTTGTATGACCTAATTAATTTGATTCTGAAATCTGCCATGAACTACCAAATGATATGCTTGTCGTATCTATAACGAACTTGGTATTACTGTAATCTCATAACCCAACAACTCCGAAAGATATCCTGAACGCCACCCAGATTACCATACCGTACCAAACCAACCCAAACCAAACCCGTAACATTACATGACTATTGTGACATTAAACGCGTAAATGCATGATCCATCTCATCAGTGATCTCGTTCACCATCCTCCTGCCGCTGCCATTGTGACTGGCACATGGCTATCAATAGCATCTCCTCGTCTTCGCTTCATTGGTCTGGGGCTGCCATCACGATCAGCTCCAGCCATAGCCCATTGTGATTGTGTCCATAGAGCTGTCTGGTCACCGCTGGCCTCGGGCTTGTGGTGTGATCCCCATTCTGATCCACCAGTGCTGGCAGACCATCCGTCCAACGCCGGCATATCCCAGCCTTGTAGGCTATCTGGGTTATCGTAACCAAGTGAACTAGACAGATCCAATCCTGATGTGGTTGTTGGGCTCTGGAAAGGGTTCACAGTGGAGATCACAGGCTTGAGATCTGCCAGTGTTGTTTGCGCATCGTAGTATCCCGCCGTCTGGCTGTGTCCGTGTCCAGCAACCGGATGGCTATCATTTGCTGTGCTGCATGTTGAGGGCATGAAACCAACGCCTGTGCTTGGAGGCATACCATGATCAAAGCTGGTCGGGTACGACGGTTGTAAGCCTGCTGTTGGTGGAGGTGTAGCGAGACCTCCAGAAAAGGACTCGAACAGTGTAAGTCCACCATTGTTTGTTGCGGGAACAGTTGGTACTTGAGCCAGGCTCACGCTGGGATCCCATGCAGAGCTAAAAGTCTCGTTCATCGCTGCTGTCATGTGCTGGTTGATTGAAGGTGTAGGCGACATGATGGCATCTCGCGACATAGAGGTAGAAGGATAAACGAGGGCCTTTTGCTGGTGGTAGCGAGACATGGGATCGTTGACTGTCAACCAACGCCACGAAGTACCAGCCGGCTTGAATACGGGGTTGTACTTGTACCATTGGTTGGTTGTGTTGAATCGCCAAAAGACAATGCCCTGGCGAACCCATCGGTTGGAGTCGGGAGCACACGACCAAAGTTCTTGGTACATGGCAACCTTGCAGATGAGGTCGCTTCCAGTCAGGTCACGACGAGCCCAAGAAGCGGCATCGCCGTCGTCCTCAGAGCGCTTGCGCTTACTGCCAGAGCGGTCGAGATCGTGCTTCTTGCGGTCATCTCCCTTGCTGCGCTTGTCCTTCTTGCGCTGATGCTCAACATCAGGATACTGAACAGCCATGCTGAGAATGCTAGCCCACTCCACGGCGGGGAAGGGAACATGGATATCCTGACGAGGGCGCGAGTGACAGTCACAGTCGGCCTTGGAGTCGCTGCAGCCCCGGCGGTGAATGCCGGTCTCATTGGTGTAAACACCCTGCTTCTTGTCATCACCGTGAAGCTCAGATGGGCGAGTGAGACGTGTAACACACTTCCATCGGTGGTTCTGGAGGTTGGGGTTTGTGATGGCAACCTCGACAAAGCCAGTGAGCTCAGAACCTGAAGGGAAGCGAGCATGCTCATGCAACTCAAGAGTGGCGCACATCTCGAGAAGCAAGCACTCCTCATCTCGAGTAGGGAGATCCAGAGTCTCATAGATCTCGGGCGCATCCTTCTGCCATCGGCGAGTTACCGTCTTGACACAGGCAGAAGTGGTTCGATCCAAAGAGCGGGTGTACTCATGGAGTAGCACATCCTTTCCAAGTACACTGGGGCTGTCATCGCAGTTGTTGTACTTGTTCAGGTGGGGGAAGGACTCTGCGTCCAGAGCGTTGTCCTGAGCGTCATACGCGATCTCATCCTTGAACTTGACCTCAGAAGAGGAGACATAAATCTCTGCTGTCTTGGGGCGGACTGAGATAAGAGACTGGAGAGCAAGAAGTTGTGAGAAGTACTCGTAGTTGGGCTTCACATCTGGCACTCGGCCTTCAGCGAGAGCAGTCAGGACAGGGTTAGACTTGAAGGATTCTTGCTCCTCCTCGTCATAGTAGTCCTCAGAGTTTGTGGAGCCAGGCTCCTTCTTCTCTTCAGCAGGGAAGAGGAAGTGGACTAGTGAAGTTAGTAAGAGATTTATATGAGGCACACGGCAGTGACTTACAGCATCGCAAGTCCTCGAAGAACTTCTTGACCACTTGCATATGACTTGAGACCTGCTTGCGTCCCATTTGCTCAATGCTATCGTTACTGTTGTCGATTCGGAAAATCTCTTTGCTGCCAAGAATAGCAACGCAGATTGTGAAGATGTACTCGCTGATAAGCATGTTTCGGCCATGGAGCTTGCCACCCATAGAGAACTTGCGGCGGCCCATGTGAGGCATGAGGAGAACAGCTGAGTTTCATTAGTATAGGTCCAAGCCAAGAGCAATGCGAGGGTATTCTTACAGTCAACAAAAGCATCCTCAAGCTCTGGTCTTCTCCAAACACCACCCTTATCCTTCTGGGTGTCTTTGTGTGCTTGTCGGTTGCGGTACTGGCGGAAGGCAGGCCAGAAGTATAGAGGGTTGACACCATTTCTGGGTCTTCTTTGGTATCGAGGTTGGTTCCTAGGTGTAGGTACGCGGTACAGGCACTCGAATGATTGTGAGGGGATCATGGGAGCTGGGAGGCTGACTGGTACCGAAGGCGAGATGCCTACTGTGTTGGGATAGCATGATACCATGCTGTTGAAGCTGTGTGACTGCGCATTGCCGGCCTGTTCACGTAGAGGTAGACGGCTGTTGTTGTGATATGTTCGTCGAGCATCTTGAAGATAGTCTGGTGAAGGTGTATAACGTTGTGAGGACAGCACCGGCCTCGGGTGATAGAGTGATGAAGACATGGCAACAAGCAAGTGTTTGGCAAAGGAATGCCGACTGGAGAGCTCAATAAGATAGAAAGACTTGAACCAGCTGAAACGAAATGCCTTTGAGGACTCTACGAATGCAGACAATGAGTAGACAAGAGATGATGAGAATGTTGAGAGGAATTCAAGACGTGGAATGGTGGGATAGATGTATGCATCTGAAAAAAGGAGTGTTCAGGCACTGGAACGAAGAATCATCAGGAGAAATCTAATAAACATCTATAAATCCTAGACTGGGGAGTATATCAGTGATAGTCTGCGGACCAGGGCTGGAGCGCCCCTCTCAACTCAAACGATCAAGATCAAATCCATCATAAACCATCCTATAATGTCCTAACCACCAAGGGTAATGGGGTCATGATGGATGGGGATGGGGTGGGGGGGTAGGGATAGGTGGGAGTGGGAAGGGCACCGCTCCAGCTCCAGCTTCAACTCCAACAACAGCGGGGAACAGACATGGCTTTGCCCGGAGGGATGTCTGCTGTCGGTAGTCGTGGCGGCCAATTGTGAGTGCCTGCAGAAGCCACCAGCACATGGCAGCTTGGAGCATTGATCGAGGGCGTTAGCATGCAAGGGAGCGTCAGGGCGGGGCTGCGATATCTGTGTGCTAACCCAACCTGACCATCAACCAAGGGACTGTGGAGGGGGGCGTGTGTCGAGGGATCTCAGAGACATCTTCAGAACGAACGGCGCAAGGTACAGAAGGTTTGGTATGTGTACAAGATTAGAATCAGACATTAAGAGGACCCGCAAGCTCCCCTGGCCCGTCAACTCAGGGCATCGAATTCTTCTGTCCAGATCGTAGCCACTCCGAATAAGCGTTGCGAGTAATGCATGCTATCCGCTCTACAGCGACCAATCGACCCTTGCCAAGGGAGAACGGCGCATAGCTCATTGAGAGCGAGATCAGCCGTGCAGGCACAGGAACAGGAACCCTCAGCCTTGTCACAACTCTCTCTCTCTCTCTCTCTCTCTCCCGTGGAAAGGCAATAGTATCTCTGTAGTTTACTATTCCATACTTCACATATCCATCTCATCATTTTCATTGCCAATATTGACCCTACTCCTGCCCTTTCCAGTCAACTGCTGAAGGGCCACCTTGTTCACCTGTCCTCCAACCTTCTTCTGCATCTTTGCGATCTCCTCCTCAGCATCGACTGCCTCTGCCTCCGCAAAGTCCAAGACAAGCTTGCGACCAAGCAAGTGGGTGTCCCTCAACGCATTTAGTGCGTTCTCGGCTTCGCGGGGAGTGACAAAGTCGGCAAAAGCAAAACCCCGAGGGGTATAGTCAGCCTTCTTGGGTAGGCGTACCGATCTAAGTTGACCATAGGTTCCAAACAGTGACCTGATGTCCTTCTTAGTCGCCTGGAAAGGCAAGTTCTTGATGATGATCTTGGTGCGCTGCCCTGCAGCCTTCTTAGCCTTGTCTTCCCGACGTCTCTCCTCGGCTGCGTCATGGCCCTTGTGTGATGCCTTAACAGCCAGGGCATGATCGTCAAGTACATGACCATCCATGACTTTGAGTGCAGCCTGGGCTTGGCTCCTTGTGCGGAACTCCACAAAACCGAATCCCATGCTAAGTGTCTGCCCTGGTTTCTTCGGGTCCATTTTAGTCTTAACTCTGGCAGAGACGAATCCGTCGAGGGACTGAAAAGCTTCAGCAAGCCGAGATGTGGAAGTCGAAAAGTTTAAATTTCGCACAAACAGAGAGGTAGTTTCCAAATCCTCCTCCGGCTTATCACCGCGTGACAGCAAGTCATCCACACTAAGATTTTGGACCGTCGGAGCCGGACGATCTTTTAGTGACACGGCTTGATCCAGTTGGTCGCCGCCTCTGAAGATGTCACTTGGCGCTTTTTCCAAAAAGAGCACACTATCTCCAATCCGGCGATATGCCAGCTTCCCAAAAGCGGATTTGGCGTAATTGGGCTGCGAGAACTGGACAATGGCGATTGTCCCGCTCGGGGGCATCAAAACTCTCAGCACGGGCCCAGACTCCTCGAAGAGCTTACGGAGCTCGTCGATCGTCGTCCCGTAGGGAAAGTTTTTCACCAAGATGGCCGTATCACCCCGCTTCTTTGACTTGAAAGCTTCGAGGTCCACTCCATTAGCGGTGAAATATGCTTTGGTCTCTTGAATGACGCTCGTCTCCGCGATGGCCTGCTTGATGGCAGCATCGGCCGAGGTAGGGTCAAGAAGTTCTGATTTTGAAACACCAAGACGGTCGGCGACCGACGCGTTGACGGCGTCCTGGCTCATATACAGCGCATTCCAGTTAAACGTAGTAGCAGCTGCCTCTTGTTTCTTCCGAATCATGTTTTGTTTCTTGAGAGGGAGTTTGGAAATTGCAAACTCATCCAGACCCGTGTCTCTCTTTGCACTCGCAGGAATGATGTGAAGAATACGCCCCTGAAACGTCGCCCCGTCCATGGCTTGGAATGCTTCAACAGCTCCCGACGGGTCAGTAAACAACACCAGGGCGAACCCCTTGCTGGTACCTGAATTGCTGACCGGTAGATGAACCTAGTATTTCAACATCTATTAGTTGATATTCAGACTAGTAAAATCCTCAAAAAAATGTAGTAAGATTGGCAACAATTCAGTCAATCGAAGCATCTACTAAAATATTCGCTCAAGTTCTCATCAAATACCGAAGTATAAGCTGTCCCTATCTGAGCTTCATCACGTCGCCTTTGTTTTGTAAATAAATAAAAGAAAATCATTTGAAACATACCTCTTCAATGGTTCCGAACCGCTCAAAGGTCTCCCGGAGATCCTCCTGGGTGGCGCTGTAGGGCAGGTTTCGGACAAAAAGTCTTGATGTTCGGCGGATCGCCTCAAGTGAGTCGTCCTTTGCCGGCTCACCCCCCGATGCCTCCATCGTGGTCTCATTCATCGCCACGTCAGCTGTAGCTGGCGGGTCAACAGAAGTGAGTTCCATAGCTTCGCCTCCCTCTGCATGATCGGTCTCAGTTGTTGATGGCCCTTGCGCAGGAGTTCGTTCCAAGTCATCGGGATCAACAAGGTCCAGCAGTCTGTTTGTTCGTGAACGAAGCCAATCGTCATCCTCTGCGACTACTTCCTGCTGTTCCAGATTTGATTTTGCAGCTGCTTCTTGAGGCTCCACAGGTTCGTCGCCTGCAGGAGTTTCCGCCTGTACATCAGAGACCACCCTTGCTTCTTTCAGCTGCGATGGCAAAGATTGAGAGACCAGCGGGTTTTCTGGTGCTTCGATCCTGCGCTGCTTCTCCCTTCGAGTCGGGATCTGCTCGTACTCATCATCGCTCTCCTCTTCAGGAACAGCGGTGGCAGCAACAGCAGCAACGCCGTCGCCGATACCACCGCGGACACCATCATCGAGCGCGCCCTCTCTGCCTTCCTTCATTACGTGAAGGAACTCGCGTAGCTTCGGGTCCGCCGGCTGGGGCTCATCTCGCTTGCGCTTTCTCAAGCTCGAGTCTGACTCCCTTTCAGCGGGCTGCTCATTGCCCTTGATTGTTGTGGATGGTGTTGATGCAGCTTTGGAATGCCAGGCGCTCTGGCCTTTGGTGAGGGCGGGGTCTGAGATCTAGCATTCCATCAGTATGAGAAGTCAAGACATTTAGAGGAGTCAACTCACGGGTCGCGCAGTCTCGACGGCGATCTTGGACATGCGAATGTAAGACCTGTTGAAGTACTTGACTGCCTTTGAGGCATCTTCGGGTGTCTTGTAGCCCACATAGCCAATGCGTCGCTGGGGAATCAGCTTGACATCGGTAATCTCGCGACCTTGGGCGGAGAAGTGCTTCCGAAAGTCAGCCTCCGAGATACTGGGTGGCAAACCCTTGATGAATATCCTCGATGAAGCCATTATGATGTTGTTTTTTGTTGCTTATATCTCCCGATCAATGGCGAATGGTTTCACCGTGGGAGTTGGACGCGTGAAGTCATTTTCAGAACTTGGGCTCTTTAAGAAGGGAGAGAGGAAAAAAAAGTTTCTCTACCACATTCTTATTGCCCGAGGTTGGGACCCGACGCTGGCCCGTGCGCCGGATTTTCTAACAGTCCAACCCCACCATCAGCTTCCAAGATGCTTCTATATTCAGTTGTTTTTCTTCACCGCCCTGAGCTCAGTGATGGGAGAAATTCCAGTGAACAAGTCAAACGCCACTATAAACAGTATGACAGGGCTGAAAACGGTCGAGGATAGCTGCTCAAGAATCTAGATATCTCTTTCCATCAAGAGATTCTACTCAGCTGAACATGACGAGAATTATTGACCAGTATCACTCATGAAGCTGACAAATTCTGCCATCTCAGTATTCACCTTATTCGCAGCCAATATATATCAACTCAAAAGCGTATATCTGTCCATAAGAGCTTCATCACGGAAGAAACCACTTCGCATTCTCAGCTCCCACTTCACGCCTTCAAGAATGTTGGCGTGGAGGGTATGGTTTTGCCTGCAAGACTCATCTTCCACACAAGACCTGCATCTTGAATGCCAAAGGGGTAATTCTGGAATCCAGTGGCTTTCTGGGCTCTTATGATGCTTCTTTGATTTTGATGCTGCTGCATGTTTTCTGCCTTCCATTGTCAATCATTGTATGGTTCATGTCGAATGAAGCTGTCTGTCGACCAGCAAGCCGTCGAGACTTCTCGACATCAGTACTACACTAACCGCTCCTACAGCACTCATTCATGTCTATTGCTTCCTCAAATATGATTATATTATCAGTCGATGAATTACGGAGTATCAGTAGCGGGAATGAGGATAGATTCCTCATCTCCGACATGCAAGTCAGATGGCGGGGCGTTATACGTTTGTTAGACGCCGATCATGCGCACATCTCCTCGAAGACTACGAGACAACGAGAGCCTCAAAGTTCTCGACATATGAGCTCTTGTTCTTTGACTTGAGGTTATCTTCTTCAGTCCTCATTTCATTCATGTTCAAAAAGAGATTCTCCATACCAGGCTCATCGTTTGCAGCAATGTATTAACTGAATGCAAGAAAATGGATCAACAAAACATCAACTTCTCCGCCTGGTTCCCCAGCAACTTGGAATTAACTTTCAAATCAAGTAGCGGTGAGTTGACATCTAGAAATATTCTAAAGTTTATATGGCCCTACAACTCTGAATTTGGTACTCCGACATTCCTAGCCTCCCAGCTTTCAGCTATCATTGCGCAGTCTGGCAAATATTGGTTCTTCGAGAATCGTGAACTTGAGACGAATCTAAGAGCTTCAAATTCAAGTAAATAATAAATATTTAATCAGAAGTGCTTTTTATATTCTATATCTGCCAGAGGGGTGCTGAGATGTGCATTCTTGATGTGCATTCTGGCATACGTGAGATGCACACTCCACACCAGGAGCTTTGGAATGACTGGTGAGGGAATGCGGATGCAAGCCATATTCTCTGGAGAATTCTTGTCAAAGTTTATGGAGGGCCATCTGACTTTCAGCGTGCAGGAACATTCGGAATCCATAAGTATAAGAAGACCTCACTGCTCACTCATCATTCTTCCAGAAGTGTTGTTTAAGGAACTACCGATGAAATGTATGTCAGATGCATTTCCCAGTAACTTCCATACTGTATCTTGAATGACACATTAGTCCATTATTTCAATGTATCCAACATCGACTCCATGGCTGATCGATTGGTCTTCAACACGGCAATAACACTCCGGAATTACGATCTTGGAACTCATCGATATGTCACCGAGAACATGATTTCTCACCAAACTAATTGCATTATTCCCGAGAGATGGTAAAGGCATTCGATATACTGGACTGCGGTTTTGATTACAAGAGCTTGGGAGTCAGTCGTGGTTTGGTGAATGGGTCGTCTTGAGTCATGTTCCGATACTTCGCCCATGACCCACGAGCAAGAGTTATCACACTATCCTCCGGATGCGGCAACTACTCGACTACAACAATAACTATTCTTCTTCCGGTTGAACATTGAAGTTTATTCACGGTTTGGACCTCGTTTCTTTACCATGACTCCGGTGTCAATCCATTATGAAAAACTCTTCATCGCTTCTGTCACTGTCACTGTCACATTTAGCGACCGAAAGATATCGCGAGTTCCAACAAGGTTCCGCGGCACAAGTTCCCCTCAGGACAGAAGTTGACGTTGTATTATCACTGGAGACCATGGGGAGAAGAGGTAAGAACTGCAATTGGCGTACTGATAGTCCTTCAAGCGAACTTCGTGGGCCATTTACTTCATGAGTTTCTGTATATGTATGACGCCACCAAAGTCTGTCACGGTCTTGGCATACTTTGATGCCTTTTTGGGCTGTGATGAGAGATGGTCGCAAGAGGTTACCTCGGATGTTGGACCTTTTGTCGTTAAGCGTTTCCACTGCAGTGTGGGCCGACCTTTGGACTTCTTGGAATCTTGATGATAAACGCGACGGTGCTGTGAATTTCCGTGTTGACATGTCGATGATTATCCTTTTGTGGTTCTAAGTATGCGTCTCTATATGCCTGGTGCCTGATTGACATGTATTCCTAGCTTGAGTGTACTGTAATGGTCTACAACCCTGGCGAATTTGCATTATGGGGGGTGAACTCGGGATGTTCATGGTATCCATCAGCCGTACCTCGTCGTCGTTACCTATCAATAACTACCATATCCTATGTGTTCCTGATTGATAAAATTGGAGCTGTCCAATATCACCAACACAACAGCTCTGCCGATGTGACGAGAGGCGTAATTCGGCGGGCCAGAGCTCTCAATAAACCCCGCACATGATCGAATATGGCAATATTTTGTGAATTGTACCCAAGCTCATGATCTGACAAACTGTCTTTGGCACTTATTGATCTGAAGGTGCGAAGTATGAGCTTCATCTCTGGAGTTGGTCCTGGAGAGGTTGATCCAAACAACATGTTACGTAGCGACCGAATGAACTCAAATGAGGTTTAGACCTTGAATATACATACAGAGCAACAATACTGACAGTGTTGACTGTTCAACTTCATCATACCGGAAAGTATAGAACAAAATTGGATGTAAAATTGGATGTACAGGGTAGGCTATATCGCAAAGATGGAGAATGTCAAAGGGTCTGGTACGTACACAGATAGCTACGGACGCGAGCCGCGCCGCCCCTGGCGCCGTCACAGCAAAAGAAGCCTCCAGTCCCATCCATGAAGTGCCCGTGCGCTTTATTTCCAGGGCAGCTCCCACTGAAACTGAGGCTGATGCTGACGAGGCTACGGCTTGGCCAACGATAACCCAATCACGAGCATAAACACGCGACTGTACACTTAATCCGCTCCACAGTCACACAAGGCTTTAGCATTTGCGCGTCTCATCAAGTCAATCAACGGCAAAACTCCAAACACAATCAATTGTAATACTAGTCGCTATTATTTTTACTTTATCGGCCGAAAACATTAACGCCTCGTACCCTCCATACATCACATCACGTATGTACTTCCTGGAACCTCTACGGCTAGCATCCCGTCCCGTGTCCCTCAAGAAAGGGGGCGCACACCAAGGCGTCGTCAAGCGCCAGCCTCACGACAACAACTCAGACTAACAAGATTTCGCAGGTCGCCTTTGTTTCCTAAACCGAACACTTTCTTCAACCTAAACTTAACACAAGATGGCCGACGCTCACGTTCCCAAGGCAGAGTCTCCCGTCGCTCGGGAGAAGCTCGAGGGTAAGCAACACCCCCTTTGGAGCTCGAGAAGCATCATACTGATATAATGCTAGCTCAGATCAAGTCCGCCGACATGGTGAGATAATCCGACATACGTACCGATATTCCGGACGCGATCGCTGACGAGAGAGTGACAAAGACGGAGGATATGCAACAGGAGTCTATCGAAGTTGGTATGGGGAGTCCATGACAGTTTTGCGCCGGCGGCAGGAAGACGAGGCTGACGTGACGATAGCCCAGGAAGCCATGGCCAAGTTCACCATTGAGAAGGTTTTCTCATCAAGTACTGCGTCTCTGTAGGCACACAAGCTGACATGCTATGGCAGGACATTGCACAGCACATCAAGCGCACAGTTCGTACACACCAAGCCTGTCACGATCGATCCCATACTTACAGAATGTAGTTCGACGAGCGAAAGGGACCAACCTGGCACTGCATTGTTGGCCGAAATTTCGGTAGCTTCGTTACCCACGGTTCGTCAAACCCAACCCGCCGATTTCCGACTCCATAGCCCCGGGCACGGCTGGCTGGCTAACATGCTGCGCAGAGACCAAGCACTTTATCTACTTTTACCTCGGCCACTGCGCAATTCTACTATTCAAAACGCAATAGGCATGGGAGAAATGGCTCACCGGTGGGGGCCTTTGGAAGAGCTTGCTGTAGCGAGAGGGACGGGTGTGGTAGGACAAGAAGAAGGCAAAGACAAAAGCAAAAGGCAGCGAGGCAACACGATGGCTGCTGACTGCTGTATCGTCCACCCTACCCTGCTGGATCTGCCTCTATGTACGAGACGGACGGTCGTGGAGCTTGCGGCTGTACTAGGTTCATGATCAATAATGAGGGGCGCTCGCCCAGTTTTTCCAAATCTTTCCGTTCCTGGCCCAGCCTGATGTTGGGAAGTTTGTTGATGGGGGTGGCTGGTCAGCCGTGACGGGCTGCCAAGGTGTGCCTGATGCAAGGCTGTTGGTTTTTAGTTTGAGATCGGAGATTCTGACAGCCTGGTGTGTGGTGTTCCTGAGACATAACTGTCACTGTCAGACATGTCGGTCATCGTTCGATTTCTTCAAGGCTGTCACTGATGATGCTGTTGTTGGAATAGGCTCGAGTCAGAGATGTCACTGGCGATAGCAATCGCCGATCATGCACGATCCCCAACATCGCGAAAATCACGACCATCTAAAGGGTCTAGTTAACCGTCCGATCAACAGCCTCGACGATCCACCTCTAATCAGTTCACGTGGTCTTGAAGAGGCCGCCAGACTCTTACCTTACTGTAGATGACAAGGCACGGCCCCAGAAGGATTTACTTACCCGATTACCCACGGCGGGCAGTCTAAGCAGCGTAAGCGACGGCACACCCGTCAAAGGATGGCAGATGGGGCCTTTGGGATCGGGACAAAGTCAAATGCCTCGTCCGTCTTTACCAAGTCGGTCCTGAAGTTCCGCTAACTATCACAACTCACGTCAACTCTTTAAGTGACTGAAGCTAGAGACACTTTCGGAACGGAGGCGGGGCTCCATATAATCGACGCCCTCTCGTTGGTGTTGGCGTTGGCGTGGGGGTGGGCGTTTATCAAGACGACGGATGAGGAGGGTACGCTTACAATTACAGTTACAGGTACAGGAACAGAACATGAACAGGACGAGTTGATTCCCCTCTTTGGGGGGGAAAGTCAAAAGAGAGGATTTGAGGATTTGAGGCTAGTGTGACGGGTAAGAAGTTGATGTGTCATAACCGTGAGAACGCCATTGAGTAAATGGAAGATCTTGGCTCATGATGAAAAGTGAAGAGTCAGAAACTCTAATAGCAGGGGTACAGTATGATGTTATCACAGTCTAAGTGTAAGTGCAAGATCATCAGGCACTATAACAATGACCTCAGACATGGAGAAATTAAGTAATTGGCTTAGAAGACTGGAATTGATCAACGTCTGGTGATTTCTTATCTCAACTTCACTTTGACCAATGTTAAATTCACTCAAGATAGACTCTTGAGGCATATTGAAGAGGCTTTTTTCATTGGAATATAATGGTCCGGGCCGCTGCCGTTACCATCATCCAATAGCACAAACCCTCAGCCGAAGAGACGGAAATACTCTGATCAACACCATCAAGTCAAAGAATGGTCAAGCCAAAGCCTAAAGTGACCGAGAACACTACGGCCCACTCACTCACACTTATTCACCCGCTTAATTGGGTTGGGTGGTACCCCTCTGTGAAGATCCTGGTCGAGAAGGGTCCATATGGAAAATCTCAAAGTTGAAAAAGAAGAAGCAATTGAGGGACCATTGATAGTGTATAGTTGACATTGGTCTAGTGTTTCCTAGTGAAGAAAAGACTGGAGAAAGACTTGAGCTCTCAGTATGATGGAATTCCAATGCCGATATCGTTTGGCAGAGCTGGACGTCTGTACGTGCGGTTGAACCGGAAGATGCACCACATGTGCATCGCATGGCATCGCATGAGGATGCATTAGGATCAAGAGGTGCAGATGGGGATGGTCCACCAGGCCCGATTAGACCGAATGAGCCGAGCCCATGCCGTTCGGTTGAGATGTCTGATATCGTACTGTGTTGTACCTGAATGGAGTCGATGACTGTTAATGACCATTGTTGGTGATTCTTGACAGAACATGAGTTGTTATGGAGAATTGATGACCAACAAGGTGCATGATTCTGCTGATTTGGCATGATCTGAGGAATATCCAAGTGCCGTGATAGATTGTGTTGTTGTATCTCCCCAAGTGAGCTACCCTAGAGGAGAAGTGAGGACTCAGTCGGGCAACATCTTGCTTCACTATTGTTCGACTTCGATATTGCTGTGATTGGGATGAATAACTAGATATCTTTATGTAGAACTCGCTCTCTGACAGTAGCTTCTTTTTTATTATGCAGTTTCATGACAAAACTGCTGTCTCAAACTTCACTCAAAGTTCTTCAAGAGTCATGATTGCAAGCATACACTGGCCGACAACCCATGCTCCTGTTTCGTCTCAAGGTTATCAAACTACTATTAATTGCTACTAAGACCTCCTTTATGAAGCGAGTAACTTTATCTTAGACTTACGGCAGAAAACTTGGTATTTACGTTTATCAGAAGAGGCTCCCAGGCACTGAAGGCATAGCGGCTCGAGCTCACTCATCCGAAACGTCAGAAACTGATGACCTATGCGATAAAAGTATTGCACATGACAAATAGTAATCACTGTTGATTTTCAAGCACAAAGTAAAGTTGTAAGTCACACAAATGTTTTGCAGATTCGGGGTCCCAAGCGAGGGTTACCGCATGGCGAATATTGAACATCAGACAGCCACTTCGGGTATTCTTACAGGTTCAAATGCCGACCTGGCTAGAAGCAGAATGAAACGAAAATCTAATCTCTGTTGATTTGCTGATACAGACTATTGCCGTGTGTCGATAGACTGATCTCGCAGTTACATTGGCGTGGACAAGGGAGTTGGATCAACACATGGTATAGTCTTTCAGTTTTCACCCCTCAAGATCTCAGCAGCCATTCGTAGATTAATAAAGATTGGCTGCTAGGCGATGAACAGAAGGAAAAGGGCAGTCGAATTATTCAGTGATTTCCTTAGAAGCATGTCGAGGGCGCTGGGCTGCCGCCCTTGCAATAGCTAATATCTTCAGCGCCTCCCGTTATATCGAACAATACAAGCGGGTACTCACATCCAATCTCGCAGCGCTCAAATATGCGTTTCAATGTCTCTGTGCCCTGAACAAGGACCAAATCAATGAACCAAGTTGATCCTAATAGTCCTAGAGACTCAATCCTATAATTACACACGATCAATATGTGACAGAAGGGTTACGATGAGGCAAATAAGCGCCCATGTTTGCCCAGTAAACTACACCAGCAGAAGCCATACGAGGTGACAGCAAAGGAGTGAGTGCCAGGGATATCACCCTTGTCCACCATGGATGGGAATCGAAAAGTCAGCGGGTCCAGGCAATACCCGATTTCCACCTGAATCACTCGCCGAGAAAACTCCCCTTCTGTTTTGTTTGTTTTGTCTGTTGCAATTTTACTGAATGGCCCTCAAGGGTGAGGCATCGACACAGTCCCTGTTACAGATGCCATTCCCTCTAATATCGGTAGTTGTTAGTATCGATGAAATTTCTAAAACGTAAACCAAACACCAAACAAACATCAGACTCAGGATGGTCACGAGCCAAGAGGCCAGGCGTCAAAATCCGAGACATTCCAGGTTCTTTTTGTAGGATCACCGGCTTAGCAGATGCAGATGCAGATATGGATACAAAGTGGGAGATGTCAGCGCAGCCTCAAAAAGACACGAACAGCCGTGGCGCATGCATAGTCCACTCTGTAATTCGTTATGGCAGAATATTTCTTGCATCTTTCAATATGTTGCATTCGTTCAATTGAATCGACAGACTTGCAGACCTACCTCGTAGCACAATAACATCATCATCTTACGGCCATCCACCATGTAGCGGTCTGCTGAGAAATCTCGGATCACCAGGCCTATCATTCGGGTCATTGGCAGATTCTCAGGGCATCCGGACACTATAGACTGGTTCGACGTGGGATGTCCCGACAGACCAGGCGAGGCGAGACGGAGAGAGGAGTCTCGCTGGAGTCTGGAGCCATCTGCCAGCGTGACCATTTCCATAGCGCTAGACGGGCCTCCGGCACCTTCACTGTAAGGTCTTTTAACGGTGAGAACGGGGAAAGAGAGCAGTGGTCTTGTACAACGAATGCTTGCTGTGGCGGTCGGGCTGTTGAAAAAGGCTGGCAGATAAAGTGACAAGACAGAAGAGTTTCACCAATTGAGAACCCTTTCAATCACCAAATTTACATCACCAAGCGCGATAACAAGCCACTGACAGTTGTACGTGTTGTAATTGTTCAGCAGAGGTGCGAGATATGCCAATGCAGCGGGATGCCACAGACTGTGATGTCAGCGATCATGCTTCGCCGAGCCACTCCCACTCTTGTGCAACTGTACCTCGAATGAGGCGCGTCACCAAAAGGTACATGACCTTTTTCAACTCTTCTCTTGGACCAAAAGGAAGACACATCCTTGTTGCACAGCACACAGCGGTGCCCCCATGTCGAACAGGGTTCTTCCGCTTAGTTGCCCCAGCGGACTGATCCTGGTCAGGCCCAGCTAGACACACGTCCGCAGGCTGTTACTGTACTGTACTGTACCGGTACTATTCGTGAACTCGAAATAATTCCCAACGTAGAGATGTTGCTGCTTAGGTTGGCGGGCATCTGGATTCAGAACTGCATTTTGTGTGACGAACAAGTGTCTTAGCTCAGATCGGTACACACTCGTTACCATAAAAGAGAAAACAAGTCGAGTTCATTTATGATTAGAGGGGTTCGCTAGTAAGTGGCCGTTGAAAGCGAAAAAAAAAAAAAAACTCTACCGTTATGATTAAGGGAAAGCTTAAATAAATCTACCGAGCGTGGGAGAGTGGTCTGAGTGGTAGAGCTTTACGACAAGCTCAAGCCAGACAGCATCTGAGATGATGATTGCTCGACGAACACTCTGCATGTCACTCGGAAAAGGAAAACCCAGAGATTCGCCTATTATGTCTCGAGAATCAATAGTCTTCAACGCAAGAGGAGAATTGTCGGCGTGGTGGAGTTGATAAAAACCACCGGCGTTGCGGGGGCGGGGCATTTGTGTTGTTGAGGCTTTCTTTTCGATGGAGATGTGCATATGTACTGTGTTCGATCATGCAGTGTCATCCGCAACCGGATCATATCGGAGACTTGTAGTGTGAGTGCGTTCTTTTTCTTCTGTTCGTTCGTTCGCTTGTCTGTCTATCGATGGTGGTGGTTCGGCTATGGAGTCCGGCTTCTTCGGTGGCCGTGGCTAATAAATTCTGCTTTCCGCTCTTCAAAATCCTTCTTCCCCGCATTGCGGAGCGGAGGAGCGGGTGTTCCCTTCTTATGATACCCATCTCCGGTTAGCAGCGGTCCCGAATACTGGGACGATCAATATGAAGTTTTGAGAATGTATCAAGAGCTTCATTATATTAGAGATATTGGTTGATAGTTAGGTGGTTGTTGAGTATAAACTTTCTGCGACTAGCTCCCGGGTAGCTGAGTTTCACTAGAACGGCCGCAGAGAGGTGACATGAGCAGTAATTTACTTGTGATTTATTTTTACATCTGCCAATATATTTGGGTTCAATTAAGACCACTGAAATCTACCATAATATTCGGAAACCAATTTCCAAAAGTCTATGCTACATGTCGCTCTCTGTCATGCAAAACATATTCGTATTCTTGTAGGTCTCAGGCCATTTCTTCACGAGCTATCTTCACGAGCCCTGCATAATCTATGCATTTGCTCTCTTCATTCATGTCTTGAACAACTTTGGACCCTGATCCACCAGGATGAGATGATCGGCAAACATGTCCAGCTGCCACCAGACCAATTCATCTGCAAGGTCCCGACCACGCCAGCCAAAGGAGGGTCGCAGTAGATGATTTGCGTGGAGGGTTTTTAGTCACATTTACACAGCCTTGGATGAGCCTCGAATAAATCGTCCTCAAGCTCTCGAGGCCATTACGAATATTTCCAAGAACAATCGTATTAATTCCAAGGGTTTCAGAGTCAAAACGTCAGCCTGTGACGCTGATGGGCAGAAAATAGAATGGCTTAGCCTTTTCTACGATGGAAACGGACAGCCCGACATGCATTCTGTAAGCCACATACGACCGTAGACTCACCGGGGTTCAGTCTTCCATGCAGATGCATCCCTGACTGACTCTTCATCAGCCATCAGAGCCCAAATCAAATAAATGGTTCAGACAAGAACGGTACCTGGAACATACCCTTCCGCATATCCCCCAATCAGCCTCTTTACACACTCAACACAAATAAAAATGATGGTGGCCGGATGCTGAGCTGTTTTTGAGCTGACCACAGATCACGGGTATGCCGCCGAGACGGGCAGACTCTCCAAGACATGACGCATTGGCATCTCTGCTTCTGTCTGGTCAGCAGTGTAGTACGAACAATAGCATCCTTTCGTATCGAGAAGCATAATAAATGGCTTAGATCAATGCCTGTATCATCGTAATAAAAAAAACTAAACCAGAAGCATGGGTACTAGAGTCATTCAAGCCTCAGAACAGACCGTGAGAAACCATCGCGGAAGCCATTCGGCACATGTCCAATCATCAGATCCCCCAAGTCCTCGGTCGCCATGTGGCAGCGTCACTGTGCTGCACCTCACATCACTCCCAGTCTGCCACTGGCTGGCTGAAGACATCGGGTTTAGCCTCACATCGCTCGATTGGAAGAAGCAGGGTTCCAGACATCCGCCTCTTGATTCTCAAGTCCCCTTCTTTCGCTTCCATAATCAACCAGGCAGGCATTCAGATAACGAAGCCTAAAAGAATCGTCGAGATTGCTTCTCTGCTTAACAATCCACTTGCTCAATCTTTCGAGTCACTGGAAATAGAGTCACAGATCCACTGTGAGCAGTCAGTAGGGCCAAAACGGTCATGGATCCGTTGCCGGCTCGCTGGAAGCGCGGCGACAGGGGTTATGGGTATGGGGGTTTGAGCTCGCGCTATTGTTATTGCAGGCATAGCAAGGCAGATGAGATTGGGGCCAAGTTCATTTATTAAAGATCCATTTCAAGGGAGAGATGATAGATAACAAAGGGGTAAGAAAGAAACTCAAGCCTCAGCAAGGCTTGAATGGCTGAAACTCATGGCGATGGTCTTTTCAAGCTGCTCGATTGTTTCAGCAAGTTTTGTTCCAGCCCTCTGAAATCTGACTGCCCGGCCAGCCGTTTCTGGAATGAGGCCTAAACAGATCAGATGGGATGGGATGCCCATCCATCCATCCCATCCCATCCACGGCTCGGCCACGGCCACGGCCACGGCCACGACTACGACTACGACTACAACCACAACCAGAACCCCCCCGGCCGGATGACAGATCCGCCGTGAACTCCCATACCGAGCCCTTGATGTCTCGCCATGGGTCGTCCAGACTTCAGAATGGGTCGTTCGTTCGCTAGGCTCGTAGCTCAACCTGCCCGCTGGATCCAGCCCGTCAAGTCCCGTTTCTCTGGGCTGACG
This sequence comes from Fusarium oxysporum Fo47, assembly GCF_013085055.1. Taxonomy (NCBI): domain Eukaryota; kingdom Fungi; phylum Ascomycota; class Sordariomycetes; order Hypocreales; family Nectriaceae; genus Fusarium; species Fusarium oxysporum. The sequence goes on along the minus strand of NC_072840.1, from coordinate 2,010,595 downwards.
ACCTGACAACCAATTGGGTCGGGAAAACAAACAATATGCGACAATCTGAAGAGCACCATTGTCTCGCCTCTCGTCCTTTCTCTCATCTGCCCAGCTTCACGTTAAAAGAATCCTTTCTCTCATGTTCAAATACCTCAGAGAGAGACAAAGATCTTCCAGAGGCCGGCGAACGGGACGGGAGGAACCCTTTGGCTTTTCGCTTTTCTGGGACGAGTTTACTCGACTAGCACAACGCCTTGCATGCATCCACCACCTCACTCGGTCGCTGTGGGCCTCTTCGTGGTACTTGGTCCGCTCTTCGCCGTAAATGTCGCCATGAAGTACTAAACTGTGACCCGAAGCTATTCCAGGCCAGCTTGTAAGGTTCTACAGTGGCTCAGAGCTCATAGGCAGTACTTAGCCTCTACCCCTAATGGGACCTTGACCGGTTGACTCTTCCACATGCACCATCAGGCGCACCATCAGGCACGCCACCGCAGCCACGGCCCCAGTGGACGCTAGCGAAGCTAAAGATATTTGTGTACAGAAAAGGAACATTTGGTCCAGCAAATGATTTTGAATTTGTCGCTGTAACAGATAGAGTTGCAGTGCTTTTGGGCTCTGAGAGGCCTCTGAGCCACAGCCCTCCTGACGGCTTCTCATCACTGAGACCACTATAGAGCCTTGAGTAGTGGCCAAGTACTCTCACCCCGGACGAATTTCCATAGCGTACCGTGCGGGTATCTTGGCACATCCGCCAAAGACAGCATCTCCCTGCTCGAGTGATGGTGCTGTCAATCGGTGTTTTGCGCTGTCGGACCCCAAGTTTGGTACTGTGCTGCGCTGTGTTGTTCGCTGTGCTGTACTGTCTACCCCGGTCAACTTCCCTGTTTGGCCGCACCCACTCCCGCCCGTCAGGTAAGGTCAAGGTCAGAGGTGCTTGCTTGCTTGCTGGTGAGGTAGCAGAGAGGCAGGCACGGGTACCTCCCCCCAGTTCCTTCCGCACGCAGTACCTTGGTACACTCTCGTCTCCCGTCCTTGACCTGGGCTCGCCGCTGCCGCTCTCATTCCCTCATCATCTCCGCCCTCCAACAACTTTCTCCCTCAACTTGTTTTTTGCTTCTCGACGAGAGTTGCAAATCACAAAGGGTGTTGGAGATTCTTTGTGTGCTTTGAGGTGTTGGGATATTGCACTGCCTGTCAGTGACAAAACCATCTGGCGCTCCCCTTTGTCCTCCTGAATCGGAGAACGGCCCCCATATTCCTAGGCTCTCACGCCCATCTCATCAAAACAGCGGCCTCTCTCTCAGCTCACCTTGTTGGATGACAATGTGACAACGCTCCTCACGATTTCTTTTTTGACTATTGCACATTGACGAATCCTTACCTCCTCAGCTACGATTCTTCGACTTCTTCTCTTCATCTTCAACCTGCGAACCCGAACGATCTAACGTCACGCTTCCGCCCAGCTCCTGCATTGATCGACACAACATTCAACTCCGCGACATTTCCCACCCCACGGCCTACAGAGGCTCGTGATGACCTCCAGTATGAACTCGCTCAAGGTTCCCGAAAGCGGGCTGCAGCTGGAGGGCTCGACTGGCAAGGATGCCAGCCTGCCTTCCCAGGCCTTTGCTGTCACCCTGAGTGATAATGTTATTGAGGACATGATCAAATGCGTCCAGAACGGAGATGGCATTCAACTTTCTCTTGGAGCCAATCCCGTAAGTTGAGCAACCCAAAGCCTCTTGTCACAACGGATTTGAGGTTGCACATTTGGCTCATGTTTTCGAATGCTAACATGCCCGTGCCAGACCTTGCTCTTTGGTTCCAAATCCCACGCCATTGAGCCGCCCTCCGACTCGAACCCATATGATCTTTACCTCACACGACCTTTCGAATCGACACGAACTGCTGAAAAGATACCATACACCGGCTCTCTCTTTGAACAGCCATCGGGCGCTACTTCGAAGAAACTGAAGACTGGCAAGACCGACAACACCACTGACGGCAAGCCCGCAAAGTCCAGCAAGAGCGCCCAATCGGGACGAGATTCTGACATCGAGGCTCTTCAAAATGGACTTGCGGCTCATGCTGCTTCTCGGGAGAAGTCGGTCTCACTTGCATCTAGTTTTGGGATGATCATACTGACATGTTTTGAAGGACTCGCGTGGTCGACAGGTTACCAGCGAAGAAGGCAGCTATCAAGAGCAAAAGCAAATTGCTCGACTCAACTCCACGATCGATCCCCCAGTCACCAGGTCAAGTTTCGCTCGGGTCCCTTACACCCAACCCTACGACATCACAGCCCCTTGATCGAGCCAAAGGAGACCGAGCCATGCTGGTGCATGAGCTCGCTGTGCAGGATCGCTCATTTGATTACTTGGCCACGAAGTGGGAAGGCAAGGTGGAAGACATGGAGCCGACGCTTCGAAAAGTTGCCGATGATCTCGACGATAACAACAAATGGTCACTGAAGAAGAAGTCCTGGAGAGACCTTGATGTTTGGAATTATGATTATGATACCCAAGAACTACGACAGAAGGCGATCGACAACGCCGTTCGACAGTATGATAAGCAGAGAGTCACCATCTCAGAGCCAGAGTGGGACAGACTACTACCCAAGGAGGAGCGAGGAACTGGCAAGAGTCTTAGCCGAGTGCAGGCTAAGATTACAAAGACTGTCAGCGCGCCGTCAATCAATGTTGAAATGGCGGATGGAGGCACAACGCCTCGAGAGAGTGGGGATTCTCAGGACGCCAACCGGCCAAGGGTTGGAGGAGAGGCTATGTCGAGGTCCACCTCAAATCCTCTTTCTACTAAGCCCAAGAAGCCCACTGCACAGGAGGCCCAGGTCAAGCGCCTCTTGGGTAAATCCAAGGCTAAGACGGCTGCATCAGCTGCATCCTCCAAGCCGGCATCCAAGGTGTCTTCGGCTAAAGCATCTCCCACCAAGTCACGGCCCACCGCCGCGCCCAAGGCAAATGGAGGAAGGGTTTTATCGCAGGCCATCATTTCTAACTCGGACACCTCGGAAGATGACGCTGCTCCTATGGTCAAGCCTAAGCCGAAGGCTGTACCTAAACCGGCACCCAAGATGAGGGACACGGTCGTTGCCAAACCTCGACCTGTGGTAAGGGAGCCGATGAAGCAGCAGATTACGGCCAAGCGACCTCGCGAAGATGACGACTCGAGCTCGAGCTCTGGAACACCATTGTCGAAGCGCATCAAGCCCAAGCAGCCTCTTCCTGCCCCCCGACTTAAGCATCGACCATCGGACGCAAGCCAGAACTCTCGTGGAACTATAACCTCAACCTCGATGAAGAGCAAGAACACGTCCCCAACGAAGTCTTCTCCCCTGGCATCATCGCCACCCACCAATGCCTCGGATCTGGAGAATGAGGCACCCGGTGCATCAATTGTTGCGAAGAAGCGCAAGGTCGAAGGCTTTAGCAAGGGTGGTGTCACAAAGCGACCTGCAGCATCAAGGTTTTCTGATGATCTTGTGCAGAAGGCACAGGCCTTCAAACTATTTTATCAAAAGTATGAGACGCTGCACCATGAGATTTCAGCGCTGGACAACCCTTCAAGCAGGAAACTGGGCCATCTGATGGAAATGAGAGACCGACTGAAAACGATGAAGATGGAGATTTACAGCGAATGTCCCCCAGAGAGGAGCTAAAAGGCGGCAATAATACGACAGAACAAGGACAAGATAAGGTGTGGGGGTTTGATTTCAGCGGCGTACAGCATCACGACCGGATAACTTTTACAGTTGCATTTTGCATTGGGAAAACAGGATCTGCATGAACGAGCCACCTGTCGGACAGGAACGGAGCTCTCTTTGATATTTGCATCGTTTTCCTTTTTCTTTTTTTGATACCACATGAGAAGACAAGATAGGCCAAACGCGGCCAGAGACAAAGCCAAGCCAAGGCAGGCAGTTAGATTAGGCAAAGCAAAAGCCAAACAATACAGAAAATGTTGAATTGAAATCATGATATTCATATACACTACATTGAGTGACAAAAGAAACCTGGCGTTTGATTGAGAGCCTGGTCCAGTCGCGAGTAAAATCAGTCAATAGTAACAACGATAGTTCGGTACATGGGAAGATGAAGTGATACTATGACGTGAGGCGCATGTGATGGAGGTGCGTGATTTACCTCTGGATTTACCAGATTGGGCCCCAGGTTTGCTATGGTTGCTGAGAGGGTTGGTTTGGTTGGTCTTTTGAGTTTTGAGTCGGGTGGGGGCCGTATATTGTGTGTGAGCTGATCCAGGACCCTCCGAATAAAGAGGGATTAGCAAATAGCGGATGATCATGGATGTATAGTTTAGAATGGGGCTGGTGAATCATATTGCTCGCAGCTTAGAGGACATATGTCAAGGCAGATACTGTCTGTGTAGTAATTGTAGCACGGTGCTTTATTTCGTCTTTGTGCCGTTTATGCGACTGGTCGTTGTCAAAAGGCGTTTGTTTGAATGCTGTACCGATAGACAATGAACTCTTGTATGCGACAACGCATCTTAAAGACATTGAATGAAGAAGGGTAGAATTCACCAGCGCATCTATATCCTACAGGCAAACTTGTCTTGAAGATGTATAAATATCTGCCCAGACGTGAGCATCTTGATTCTAGCTTTCTCATCACTTCAGTCTCAGTCTCAGTCTCAGTCTCAGTCAGAGCAACAGCCATCACCCACAATGACATCCAGACGCTCCCAGTTCGTCAAAGAGGTGCGCCCTGGAGCTTACTTCCAAGAGCCAGCATACGTTTACACTGTCCACCCTGCTCAGACTCAAGATCCGTTCCGAAACGTGCCTGCTCGCACGACTGAAGACTACAGCCACATGTATCCTCCCTCTTCAACTGCAACAAACGTCTTCATTCCTGGCTGCTGCCGTCATCGTCGCCGTGCATCCCGGTACTCAAAGACCTGCGAAAGCGATGGTTCAACCAAAAGCTATGCTTCTTACCAAGACGTTCAGCCTGCTCAGCCTATGGATCGTCTCCCACCACGCGTCGCTCTGAAGCAACTCTCGGATTTTCTTCACGAAGCTAGTATCTTCTACAACATGCAACTCATGGACTTCACACGCGAGCATCAACGCCAAGGCCACGACACCTCCAACGAAGCTCTTCGACAGTGGCTCTGGAACGACTGGACCCGATCTCGCGATAACCCTACCCGTGAGAACTTTACATCTACAAAGGCGAGCATTACACTCTTGCTTCGCCAGGTTGAAACCGCCATTGCGACACCTTGGCTAGAGAACGCAGACCTAAACGCCAGGTTCGAGTTCAGCTACAGAGCTCTTAAGAGTTCTTGTGATGAGATTGTCAGGTTGTCAGGCAAGGTCATGAGCGATTGGCAAACTTGTCGATTTCTGGCTGTCGAGCTCAAGAATGCCCGTGTTTATGCCAACCCGGAGGGACCTGTTCTGAGACAATTGTTTGTGGGGTGGGAGAAGGGCGAGCCTTGGTGATCCTAACGAGAAGAGAGGTCGTCTAAGTTGCTGGAGTTGCTTCTTTTGTCTCTTTTGTTGGATGTTTTTATGTGTTTGGTTGGAGTTTACCAGGATGAGATGTTACCTCTTGTATCCGTACAGACATTGCTAGGGCGACCAATCGGGAAGACGGTGGAGTTTGAGCTTCATAGCTCCCTTTCCCCTGGTCAATCAGCCACGTGGGCCATGCCGATCACTCATTCGAGAGTGGCTGTGGCGGTGCAATACTGCCTGATGTGGCTTTAACACCAACGTTGATACGCACGAGTTATGATAGGAAGATAGACTTGACCCAATTAGATGTTAGCCAAAAATTCGCAACTTTTTTTTATTTTTTTTATTGTTAACAATTTTTTCTATTTGCCGCCAGTAGACGAGACAATGTGTGGACTACAATAGCGTTCTTTTTCCCCCGGACTTCTCCTTTACCTTGGAAAAAATCCTAGTGGACAGGGACTATGTTCTAGACTCAAGGTGTCTCCGATATGCTCTGTAGCACACATAGTCTTGTGTTCTTGCTGAGGGCACATTGAACAGTTCCCTGATCAAAACTTCTGTTCTGAACTTCTTCCTCTTTAATTCTTTTTTTTTTTTTTTGCCACACCGACAATTTCCTTCTCACTGTGATTATTCCTCTGAGTTGACCTCACCATAAGTGGCCAACAAGTGTGGAAAAGAGAGACTTAGGCTCATAATCATGGGTATCGAAGCACTCGATTTCCCCCAAATGTGGGAACGTCCCAGCTATACTCAACTAGCAGACATTCTCCAGAGTCTCGAACTTAGCCCTCCAATATGGAACCACAAGCGTCGTCGCTCTGAGATCATCGAGGAGCAAGAATCTCTCGCCAGCCAGCGCAAGGCAGAAGTCACTCGTTATCTCTCCTCTATCATCAAGAGCCCCTTATCATGGATCGACGACGATGATGAGAAGGAGGTTCTCTGGACGCAGGCAAGCAAGCGCATGTCGGAGCGGTGTGGACGCACGGCTATGGGAGAGGTTATTCGCAGATGGCCCTTTGGAGAGGGAAACGATGAGTTCGAGTTGATCATTCGAGAACCGGCGCTTACCGGAGATTCTTTGGGTTTCAAGACTTGGGGGTCTTCATACGTGCTATCACAGCATCTTCCTCGCATGGCGGAAACATCACTATTTCGATTATTCGATGAGACGTTGGGTCAACCGCGACCTGATGTCATCGAACTCGGCTCCGGGACTGGTCTCTTGGGTCTTGCCGCAGCAGCTCTATGGAAAGTTCCCGTAGCACTCAGCGATCTTCCTAACATCGTTCCAAATCTCAGAGAGAACGTGGCCAAGAACACTGAGCTTGTCAAGTCTCGCGGGGGATCACTCACAGTTGGCGATCTCACCTGGGGAGGGAGCGAAGACGAGGTCGATCAGACCCTGTTTGGGCAACCGCATCAGTTCAAGGTATGTTTTTGCTCGTAGAGATCTGTGATTGCAGGGCGATGCTTATATGACTCTTGCTTACAAACTATGTCTAACCCCCCTGGTGACTAGATTGTCCTCGCGGCTGATCCCATGTACGACGATGAACACCCAGCGCTTCTCGCCTCAGCCATCAGCGACCACCTTGCTCTTGGCTCCGATTCACGCGCTGTCGTCATGGTCCCCCGTCGAGATGCTACCACAGAACGTCTCCTCGAGTCGTTCCGCCAGGCTATGCTTGACCTCGAAACCCCCTTGTTCTGTGAAGAAGAGGACGAACTTGCGGGACAGGACGACTGGGTTGAGGACGATGACGCGGGCAATGTGCGGTGCTGGCTGGGTGTCTTCAGCCGTGGTGGCTCACCGCCGTCTCAAGTCGGTGATGCAGTACCCATATAGCACTCTAACTGGCCACGGCAGCCAGTGATTAACAGAGAAAGGGAGAGTCAGGTGCTTGAAGAAGAGACGAAGTTGATACAGTGGAAAATATCAGACGAACTAGACATAGACACTGAGCGAGTGAGGAAGCATAGCCACAATAGAGACCAATGATTTTATGCAAGCAATTGCACTGTTTGAGTCATGGATCTCCCGTGAACAATCAGCAGACGCTGCTTTAGGGAGGGGTTCATAAGGAGCCCTTTTCTTCCTCTTTTACGCTTCTGCTTCTTCTCTTCTTCTCCACTTCTACGCTAGCACACCACAACACCACCTCCAAAGCTGCTTTTCTCTACACATACAATAGATTCTTCTTTCTTTAGGGAAGCATTGATGATTAACCTTGATATGCTTTCTTTTATCCAATTGCACAATTTCATCCACGCTCGAGCTACGTCAGGATTCAGTGCCAGTTGTTAACTGGCAACTAATCGAAGTCTACAACTCTCGAGCCCCTAATCACAGCCTGTAGCAACATCAACGACGCTGATTAGCCCTCAACCGATCACTGAGTTCCTACCTACTTAAACATCAACCTCAGACATTCATTGTCTTTCTGTTCCCCCTGAACAACAACCTTTGCTCAACCATCTATCACCTACAACCTCACAACACTCACCATCGCTGACCGCTCAGACATTTCTTGGACAGTTAGACTTTAGACTGCTCGACACTTTCAACACTTGTTTCACACCTTTGCTTCTTTTCTTACTTCTTTCAAGATGACCGGAAAACCAGTTTACAAACCTGACGAGATACGCTTTGCTTTAAGCCTTATGGAGAAAGATTTCTACAACGATGCAATATCTAACGCTTTTCGGGAACGATTCAATCGAGCACTGACAGACAACCAGATTCGATATTTGAGGAACAAATATGGCAAGGATCCTGACTATGGGTGAGTTGTCTCGTGCCAAAAGGGTCTTGTCACTTGCTTTTGAAATTAACTAACCGATATTTGCTCGTAGAGCTTCCCTTTGCAACAAGCAATCCAGGAAACGAAAGGAACGTCAACCTGACTCTGGAGCTGGTTTTTCCGCTTCGCCGGGCTCAGAGTACGTTTCGAATACCGCCCCAATGTCCCTTTCCACGTATCTCTCTAACCTAAAAACAGAGGATCACCGACTGAAACCAAGAGAGCTCACCAAGTGTCTTTCAAAGCTTCAGCAGGACCTTCTCAACACCCCCAATACCAGGTTGGATCCCTTCCAACGCAATCACCAGTTAAATTCGAAGACATGAAGTCTCCCAGCCTGTCTTCCGCCCCCTTGTTCCACGAAGCACCAATGGTTCAGATGGGAAATCTTCGTTCACCACCTACAAACTCCTATAGCCTCTTTTCAGGAGCACCAGCTCAGGGAGGCTTCGGGGTTATACCTCCAGCTAACCCCTGGCAAACGCAATCTAGGGCAAACTTCAACACCAACTTTTCCCCGATTAACACTCGTTCAGGTCAACAACAGATCAAGTCACCAGAACAGGGAAGCCCTGGGGGCTGTAACGCCGCACTATACCAGACACCTCATCAGTCACCTAACGCCCAGCCTTCATATGCCTCTTATCCGAGACAGCAGCTAACAGCTAGCTCTCACGCACCAGTCTCATCTTCGCAGCAGACCGTGGTCGTAGGGGGCGGAGCCTAGGAGCCCTCCGTTACCCAACACTCACCGTCCTTTAAGATGGATATGCCCCTCTCCAACTTTTCTCAGCTTTCCGACTTTGTGTATCCCCAGCAGGCATCACCCACTGAAGAGCATAAGCAGGAGCAGGATCAGGAGCCTGAGATGGCCGGACGAGATGACGTCGCCCCGGTGTACTGTGAGGACTACTTCGAACCAGCTCAGCAAGCGGTTGAACAAAGCGAACCGCAACCCACCCAAGATCAGGATGAGGAAACTCCAGAGCAGAAAATCCCACAAGATCGCAAGCAATCTGCTGCTTCGGGCACTTCTGGCGACAGCAATGAGCACCAAGTTGCCAAATCAGGTTCCTCACACGACTCCAAGAACTAAAGTGGCAACGATGGGGATCAATGTGAACACGATCGATCCCAAGGTGCTCAATACCACCAGGGACCTGAAGTTGTTCATCACCAAGTCGTGCTCCTGAGGTGGTGGCTGAATTGTCCCACATTGTATACTATACTTGATATAACCCAGTCCCTGGGGACTGGCGATCTTTCAAATACCCTATTCCTTCTCCGTGGTAGATCCGGGCCTCTTTGTCGCTCCTGAAGGCAGTGATTCGTCTTCCTTTGTTTGACCTATCCACAGACAGGATTACACGTTTGGCGAAAAACACCAGCTGAGCGTTCTGAGAATTGTTTTCCAAGGCTGCGGACTTAATGCATATCACGAGGCGTTAAGGCCTGCCGCATGTGTTAGAGTTGATACCCAAGCTGAAATCCACAGAACTAGATAGGCAGAGACTCGGTTTGGATACCTAGTTCTTAGGCCACTTAGCATAACTAATTAAATAGCATGCACTTATCTCAATCCACTCGTGCCCTTTCAGATTCCTTAATTCCTGATGCGCCATACAATAAATCATAACATCTTGATATAAGCTTGGAGAATTGATTTATCCAAATATTTCTGGTCTTACCCTCCAGCTCTCTCATATCATCAACTCGCCCGCTAGAGCCTTCCTACAGGGTATCTCGTGCAAGTAGAAACGAACAGACCACCGCATAAACCTTTTCAGAATGTCTCTCCAATCTCTGATACAAAAATTGTGATGTGTGTGTAAGCATGCTGGCATAGAATAGTCCTTAAATCCTTGTGACCCGACTCCCAAAAACTCTTCAGTATGAAATAATAACATTAGACGTAACGTGGCATAAGTATAGGCAATTCGACGCAACCATTGCGTCGAAATAGAAGGTTATGAATATGGTTGAATAGCATGTTACACCACAATGCTGACGTTGCGACGTGTGTCGACCTCCTCAACCGGGAACTGGAAAACGACCTTGAAGAGATCTCGGAGATATGCATACCGCTGTGAACTCTTCATCATCATCTGAATACTCTTGGCCATCTCCTGGGCAGTAACGCGCTTGCCTCGGGCTGGCAAGGCGTGGTGTCTTGGAATTATGGCATCGGTAAGGACGGAGTTTTTGTACTGTGATAGCAATGTCGAGTGCGAGATCAGGGACCCAAACGATCCAGGAGGAAGATCCTGCACAAATTTCTGTAATGCAGCAGCAGCAGCTTTGGGCTCATGGATGGTATCACGATTGAAGCCAAGATTCATAGCAGCTCGGAGAACGAGTACCTTTGCACGCGTCACATTTGCATCTTCCGATGCAGCTGTAGTGGTGGCTGTGCTTGAAGTCCTGGTGCTGCTCTTTGAGTAGCTGGAAAGATTGGACGCGCTACTCGACCACCGGCCACGGCTATTGTCACTAGGAGTACCTAGGACAAGAATGTTGGGCATTGTTGGCGAACGACTCTGTGGAGAGATGGGCGTGTCTTCGAACTCGGTTACAGGGGTTTCTGGAACAGCTGGGTTTCTTGGTTTCTCTTCCTGTCGCCCACTCTTGACACTATCGTGCCTCGAATGGACTGAAGATGGGTTTGATCCTCGACTCTGTCGGCCGCTCTGATCGTTAAGATGCTGAGGAAATGCGTGCCCGGCTCGAGGTGTTCCCCTATCAGGTCGAACTTGTGTCCAGCTGTCTCGGAATACATCGCAGAGCTCCCAGCAGGCTTGGACAGTAGAGCTCAGCAGCTCCTCATCTGGGGGTCTTCCATCCCTTCTGTTCTGCCTGAGATTGAAGAGCATCTCTGCAAGTGCCCAACAGGCCCTGAGCAACTGATCGGTTTCCTCGGCTAGATCACTCCGTTGCTTCATTAGTCGATGACAAAGCGCGATGTAGAAGTCCAGTGTGCGTTCTCGGAATTGCTCCGGTAGGGTACCATCCTGAGCACTATAGAGGCTGCCAACTTGTTAGAGTAAGATCCATTACTTATTTGATGCACTTACTGGTTGTTGAGCTCAAAGCTAACACGCAAAACCGAGTCCGCTGCTTCATCATTACGCTGTCGGACATCGAATAGCGCTTGACAGAAATCGCGACACAAATCAAGGTTGACCTTGACATTGAAATTGCTCACGTCCTCATCTCGACTGTGGTAAAGCCGCTGACAAAGTTTCCAACATGTCCTCCATGCTTTTTCGTGGGCATCAGGAATGCCATTTTTGCCAAGAGCGCGGTTACGATTGATTGAACTGAGCTTAGACAAACTGTTGCACAAAGTCCAGCACTCAGCAAGAGTTGTTCGTAGAGTCTCGATCTCGTCTTGTTGCTGTGGTATCGGCATGGCTTCTGATTCATAGTCTTCGTCGTCACCTTCAGCCTCGGTTTGTTCGTCGATTTCTAAACATATTAGCCATATTCTGCGACGAAACTAGTATTTTCTTACTCTCGAGACTACTCGTACTACTCGAACGTAGCCGGGCCCCATCATCCAGCATGGATTGCAGGTCCTGAGCTCGGGGTGTGGCGCTGTCGATGCTGTACCGCACAGGGTTCACATCGGTTAAAATCGGAGGTCGAACGGGATGAGTCGATGTCTGATGACCGTTTAGTATATGGCATAAATTTAGGTCAAGGGTAGCAGACCTTCTCTTGTCCGCCATTGAGAGAGGCTAGGCTTTCAGCCTCTGATTTTGGAGATGTCCTTGGACTTGGCCCTTTTTGCTCCATGGCTGGAGGTGCGGCGGCAGCTGGAGCAGCCTGAATGGTGTTAAATGTGTCGGATCTAGAATGACGATGAAACTTACCCAGCTGGAAAAGCTTTCTGGTGCATGAATGACAGAAATAGCCTCCTCGTTGCTGGACTGGCGCACACTCTCCGGTAAGTTAGTTGTGAGCATTAAGAGCTGTGGTTAAGTTAGTTTATAGCCCAGAATGTCGGCGATGCCCATTGTGACTGACCTCCGACCGACGGGTAGCCTTTCTATCACTAACTTCCTTCTCAATATCCTCTGAGACATCGTCCTCGATCTCGGTCGTTTCAGTACCATTAGATGTGACTGGAGAAGGACCCACAATGTCACTAGGACTCATGACATTGTAGGAGCTACTTGACATGCGATTGACAGAATTGGGTCGAAGTGAGGACGAATCGGTAGCAGGAGGAGGGGAAGAGCTGAGACATGGGTTAACAGAGATTCCAAGAGGTTTCACGTTAAGCGCATAGCTCCTAAGGCAACGTACAATGGTCTGAATGGAGAGCGACGGCTCTCATTCTCTGTGGGCGCAGACATGTCTGTCTGAGGGTAAACGAAAGGGAATTGTAGGCTTCCAGTCGATGACCTCAAAGGGGCTTCAAGGGCCATGACGGGAGCGTGGAGTTTCAAAATATTGAGCTACCCTGACGGTGGTAGTTGAGAGCTCCGATGGCAGAGGGGTCCTTAAGACAATTCGCAGCTCCAACCAAGCGTCGACGCAAGAAAGCCTTGCGATGCAGCAGTCCCAAGGTCGACAGACGATCGAAACCTGATGCAGGAGACAATTCGAGATTACCAACAGCTGTCGTGACAGCAAAAGAATAAAAGAGGAGCTTGTCGGTTGGCGGTCGATGTGCGGTCGCGCGGCCAGTTAAGCGACCTATGGAATCGAGTGTGCTAAGATCGGGAGGCTGCGTAACTAGTCTGATCTAGTCGAACAGCAATAAGGAAAGATTGATGAAATAGAAACAATACAGAAGGTCCAAATGCTGAATGAAGGGCTCAATGACACTCCGGCGACGAAGCAAGCAAGCAAGTTCGTCCAACAAAACCAGCTCACCAAAAGCCGAACCGAAGAGAGAGAATGGTTAGAATGGAGGGGGAAAGGTTTAAAGAAACAGGCAGAGCCAAAAGCTGGAGCACCAGCGGCTGCAACGACGGACTAAGGCAGACAGACAGACGCCAGTTTGACAGGGGTTCGTGAGACCGGGTCCCTTGTTCTCGCAGCCCTGCTACATTGGGGTGTTATGGGTCAGGTACTCAATTGTAGCTCTTGTTACTGTGAGAGTCAAGTAACAAATAAGCAGACAGCAGCGTTCAAGATATTTGTTGATGCCACCTTTGGTAGCTGTGAGCTGGCTTCAGAAGCTTGCTATCTTGTTACTTCTCTGCTACCTGTCCCGGTGAGCTGCCATGAATTGTTATGGAGGGGGACCGTACATGCGGCCGGCGCTTGTCGGGAGCGCGATGGTTGGCGCGGTGGGAAACAAAGAGACGCGATAGTCGTTGAATAGGTATTGTGTATAAGGTTTTACAGAATTGCTTCGTCAATGGAATTGAAGCAATTCAATTCTTAGAGTGATCCAAAGACTGCAATTATGACTTGACCAGATTTATGTTTGTTAACGGCTCACCAGACTGAGCAGGAAAAGATAGAATGTTGCGGAACGTGAACTAAAAGACGGTTGGATCATGAATGGGGCGTGGCCCAGCTGATGGAATATGGGAGGTGTGGATATCGATCAAGCTGGTAGCAGGAGGGGCTCTGCGGCTAGGACGCAACCTGTGACACTTGATGCTCCTGGAGAGTAGCTAAAAGAAAGTACAGCCAAGACAACTCTGAAAGTCTGAATTGTCTTGCCGAGACAAGGCAGCGAGCGGGTGGGCCAGTTGTGTGGATCAAGGCGCAGATGGGGTTTTAGAGAGGAGGGTGAAGTTGGGGGCCAGAGATGTTGAGTTGTTAGGTAGTTGCTAGGTTTCTTTTGAACAGTCTGACCAAGAATTTCTGCCGAGGGTGATGGGTTGATACTGATGAGTGCCAATGCCGTCCCGAGATGGGTTTCCCAAGTGATTTGAAAGGCTTGAATCTAAGTTCAATATATCGAGGTGTGGCAGAAGCCGTCGACTTGCAGCATCGGGGTGTTGGAATTGGATGCTTAGGGTGAATGGATGGAGCGGCTAATCGTGAGTGGTCTGTCCTCCTGGACCACTTCAAGCAACTTTCAACAAGGCCTTCTTGTCTCTGGCTATTGTGTTGAGTAGAATAGGGTGTGGTCAATGCAACCTATTGATGAGTCCCCTGTGTGTATTGCGGTGACTTATTATGCAGAGAAGTCGATTCAATCATTGTACTTGCTCATGAAAAGGCCAAATTGAATCAATTGCAGATGACTGGCATACATGTACGTCGAGATTGGCGCTGGGCTGAGAAAAAATGTATCTCTGATGAAAACTAACAACATCGTTGTGTAAGCCTAAAGCATTACCGTTGGCGGAAGGAGAGGCTGGATGGTTGACGAATGGGCCATGGATCGGGGGACAGGAGGCCCACTCTGGTTAGCACCTGCCCTACGTACAGATCGCAATCATCAGTGTTCCCGCGGTAGGTACATTCGATGCCAGCTACCTTAATCAAGCCAGATGGTTGAGGTTAGGTATAGGGATAATTTCCACCTTCGGGCTGTCTTTTTCGTCTTTGGATCATTATTCCATCTTTCTGTGTAGCAACATAAGTCAGTTGCCAGCCCCTTTGTCCCGACTTGCCGATCTTGATAAACAACTGACAGCAACTACTTCTGCAAGTATATTTGCCCGTCACTTTGCGCTCAACTTAACAGCTCTGCACTGCTACAAGACAACCATAAGAGAGAACTTCCAGCCGCCCGCCCATGACAAGGAGCCAGTCAAACCCCAGACAGTTGGCCAGGGTGGATGGATCGTGGCTCCAAAACTCGTGGGGCACATTAAAAAAAGGACAGGCGTCGGCGCTTAACTTATGGTGGGACTGGCCAATCCTCCGAAGTCCCCCACTTGCATTGCTTCCACCAACGACCTGGAACTGTCCAATGCTATGCTTCATGGTGCTTTGTGTTCGACAAGCTACAATGCGCTTCCGAGCTTTCCTCCCAAGTTCAGCCGTACAGTACTATGGGTACAAAGTCGATGCCATGTGCCATGGCCCGCTGCACGGCATCAACGGTACGGAATGTGACACCCAATGCTGTATACGTATTTAGCATGATCGACAACCTAAAATCGGAATCCCAACCAGCTTCATGTTTGGAAAGGACATAGACATACGGTGGGAGTCTTGAGTTTTGGGGACAACGCCCAACATGATCTTGAGTTACTTTGCTTGAGAGCGTGTGTCGTGACTGACGATTCAGCCGGCTGACAGCGTTCCGACTTAATGCTTTATCAGTAGCCCTCAAAAGACATGTTGGTTCGATACAGTCTCCATTGCTTTTCAGATGACACTCCATCCGAATTACCTGAGGATGGAGTAGAAAAACTGTGGTCGGTGAGGCAGAATTCTTCGTCCACTTCCGCAGTTAGCTTGAGGAGTAGCCCTCTCTCCCCATCACTCCAGAAGTCAATGGCAATACTACCCATAATGCTAGGCCTTCACGATGGTGCTTCTAAACGCCCAGGGCTCGCAGGGGTACGACCAGGATGTAGAACAAGCCAATCAATAACCCAAACCTCAGAACCCAGCGAACCCAGCAGTCTGGTCACGGCGGCTTTGGCAACGCTAAAACGAGCCGGTGGCCCCACCACCCGGGGTTGCAGTATGTCCTTTGTGACGCACAGTTCGCTTGCTCTGAACATGACTCTCGTGGCAGGCGGTTCAACAATGTCCAGATGCCAGCAGTTTGGCAAAGCAACAACAGAAGATTCGAACAAATACTAGAATATGCTTGAGCTAGGCCCTCCAGTCAATCTCTCTTCCCCTTGGCTTTTCAACCCTAATCGCCATGGCCTCCAGAGCCTATCACTCACCTATGTCTCGTCACTTCAAGGTATGGAGAACGGACAAGGACACATATACAATCATCTTCAGTTCTTTCTTGTTTATAACTGCCAGAGAACTAACACCATAAGTGGATTCTGTGCCCATTTAGAGAAAATGACCAATCCATTCGCTTATAATCAGACCAACACAACCAGCCCACGAGCTCATGCAAACTAAGAGGAGGTTTCCAATTTTATTTTCCCGGACTGAACCCTCGGCTAGGTTTACAACAAGAGGAATGACTACGAGACCAAGACTGTATTGTTTGCTACTACCCATGTTATGACAGACAACATCGTCTGGGGTCTGAATCCTAGTAGCCAATTTAGCGTGGTGATAGCCCAACGCCTGTTGCGTTGTTTTAGTTATCACAGCGCTAGACAGATTCTCGGAATTGTATTCACGATCGCCAATCCAGCCAGCCGGTGCGGGGACTCCCAGCCCTTGTTAACCGGTTGAATAGGTGTTGATGCACCCTTGACAGCTCCACGAGTTCACCTCGAGATTTTGAATGGTGCAAGCTTTGTGCTCCTACTGAGCCGGGGACCTTTCTCGATTCTTTTCTCGAACCCAAGAGCAGGGTTGCGGTGTGGATTTACCCCTTCCGGAACACATCCCGCGGTCCACCGCCGCAGAGGTCAGAATGTTCAGATGTGACCCAACAAGGAGGGCTACGTACATCGCGAATAAACGACATATGAAGATGTGCTTTTAATATATGGAATAGATTTACTAAACACCATAACAAGAGCTTTGAGCCCGAAGTGGACTTCCGAGTATGCACGAAAAAGCCGTGGAGGGAAGCACAAAATGCAGTGCATAAGCGCCAGCCTGACTAGACCTTTGACACTTAGACACTCTTCTCTTTGGCTCGAGGTTGTTTGTTTATCGTGTTATACAGCTCGATGACTCAAGCTTTCCACTTGCGGTAACCAGTCCGTCTATGCGGTCTGTCTAGGATCAAGATCGTGTTGGTCGATCAGCATAAGAAAAAGAAAAGTGCGGTTGCTGGCCAAGCTTGTTACTACACAGCCAGGTCGCTTGGGTGTGGTAAGTGTTTTCCGACCTGCTTGAAGGATCCTTAATTATTGTTACTATACCACAGCACATCTGTCCATGAAATACATCGTTGCCCATGACCTTGCGGCCCGAACAGCCACACACACTGGACGGGCTCTTCCGAACCAACACCTCTTTGTCTTATTTTCATTGTCTGCTCCATGACTCTGAGATGTCTACTCCGCTGATAGCAGGGCGGCCTGAGGTACTGAACAGGTCGAGCGACTTGATTACAGCCAAGATTGGAAATTCATGACGGGCCTCAAAGAGAGACCACCTGCTAGTGCATTGGCCTTCAGAAACTCCCGATCTTTTGGAAATCAGGTCCAAGTCACATGTTGTGAGACTCGGGCGTGGTGACTGGCTTGCAGCCTGGCTTTGGTCTATATCATTGTTCCTACCGTCAAAGTGGTGGAAGAGTCGGAACTCAAATAATGGGCTTGAATAAAGGTAACTCTCGTGCCAAGATACTAGAAAGCTATTATCATCCTTGTCATTCACATAGCAAAAGGCCAGCCAAATCCTTGAGTCTCTTTATGACAAGCTTTTCATTGCTTCGGACGTATAGATTAGAACAGCCTTGTTGAATTGTTCTCAGTCTCGCTTCAGAAGGGAAACTTGATTCACTTTAGCCCTAGTAGACAGGTATCGCGATGTAAAGCGAAAGCGTCGCATCCCCTTACACTGTTGTCAAGCACTAGGGCAAGAAGTCACAGGATCGACAGCAAAAGGGTAACCATGCTATAATAGAACAGGTATAGACCCCAGAGACATGAGAGCTTCAACCAACATCCGGGTGTGTTGTCATACTTGTTGGCCTTGCAAGAGACTGTTGGCTCGATGCAATCGCCCACTTCCTTCTGCAAGCACACAATTTTGAGGACAACCAACACATTTGAGTGAATTTCCGAGGTCTTCGAGTGAGGCCAGACCATAGAGGCAAACAAGAAAACTCAATTCCAGCACCTTGCATATCAGGTGAGATTGAGAATATGCGTGCCAGTTTAATTAGCCTCTTCTGGCTTCCCATAGATGTTGGCATGCTGTCTAACAACATGGGCCATCTCCTGATTCCTGCTCGTTGTTCCTCGCCGCAACTTGACATCCACCGCTCTTTGCGCACAGGCCTCAGCAAGGGCGGGAGTGTTGCGGTAGTAGTCTGAGAATTAAATCCCAGCACTCAATGGCATAGTGCCGAGAAGAGGCAAGAAAACTTAGGACCTCTATCTTAAGTAACGAAAAGAATCAGGTGAGTTTAGTATATCTTAGCAAGCCATTATTAGACCAGTTTATTTTAGCACCTTGATTTCATGCCAGAAGTTTTCCTGCTCCCTGAGGAGTGCATAAGGACCTCCTGCCGGAAGGGAATACATGCAGGACAAAGGGCCTACCAAGAGCCAACCGTTTCTTTTGGAGGGAAGCATGAGTAAGGATGGTGGAGAAGATTCCAGTGAAAACACAGATCAATATCTTGACAGTCTCGAAAGTGTCTGTATAGGGGGGCACCGTAGATTATGAGGACTCGTGCTCTCGTATTTGAAACTGATCAATTCATTGCCTTCCTTGCGCCGTCAAAGTGACATATTTCGGCAAGATTCCCTTAACGCCAAACCATGCACAACCGTTTTTTCGCTGCTTCTTTGCCACTACGCATTTTATGAGTACTGAACGCCAAGGTTCTGCTTCTTCTCGCTTCGGCCATCAGGAGTGTACCTAAAGAGAGTTAGAAATCGCGTATGTAATGGTATCTGGATGGTCGTGTCGTACTTGAGAAGCTTCTCGATAAGGTCAACGTGGGTCATGATCATGCGGCGGCAGCAGTATCGCTTCAGACCGAGCTCGTCCATAGCATCGCTACAACTCGTTAGATATCCAACAGTATAAAGAGACAAGAGCCAGCTTACCCATCGGTCTTACGGGGATCTGCGATCAGTTGAAGATAGCGCTCCCAGAGGTCACCAGTGACCTACATTCCAAGTTAGTAATCAGCGCCTGGCGCATCGCGGCTGAAGATCCTACCTTTCCACAGGAGAAGCAGCGGATGGGAATAATCATTTTGATGTAATACGGTGAGTGCGCAGGTTCGTCGGATGCGTCCAAAAGAATTGCGACAAGAGCAGGAGGCACGTTACAAAGAAAGCTTGCGATAGTTTGGCGTCGTAGTAGGACTACGAAAATAAATTCTAGCTCCGTTATTTTTCCGACGGAGCGCTTATCTTATCAGCAACTTTTTTCGCAAGCGGGACCAAAATTTCTGCGAACCTTTACCCAGTAGAAGCATACCACCAGGACAACTTCGTCACTTTTCTCTCCGTCGACGAATTGTTCAAAGAAAGTCGCAAGCGCACGAAATTGATCTTGTGCAGAGAGAAGAAGGTGGCGAAAATGGCCGGCCACAAGAGCCCCCGAACAAAAAACGATCCGACCAAGAAGCGCAAACGCGATGTGACGGAGAACGATTCGAGAACCAAGAGGCTAAGAGCTGAACGAAAGGCGAACAAAATCAATGGAATTAAGCTTGAGAACGACAGTGGCAATGGCGTGGTTGCTGAGGTGAACGGTATTTCTGGAGCTTTGGCAGAGGCTGGAACTCGGGAGATCGAAATTGTTCGCCAGTTCGACGAAACAGAGGCAGGATGGCGCGTTTCGAAGCCTATGGGTGGCAGGATGCTTGATATCGATCCCGTATTGACAGAAAATGAGCAGTAAGTCTCAATTTCTTCTAGTACTGGCCTAGCTAACCTTCATAGATTCCTCATTATTGCATACAACACATCTATCCAGGTGTACTCGGCAGCCGATTCACTCCTTGTTCGACGAATCCCCATTACTGCAGCCGAAACCTCCGACGACAAGGCTGCAGAACCCGCGCATATCGTCGCCATGAGGCAAGCAAAGCAAAACTCCAATATCGTCTGGGTGGCTACCTCTGACGGCCGCGTCTGTGAAGTCGATTGGACAACCTCCAAGACCCCCGAATTCTTCCAGACCCAATCCAAGACTGCAACTGCTATGGCTCTCGTTACGAAAAAGGTCTCTGGCAAAGTTCAGGAGATCATATTTGTAGCAGAATCAGATAAACCAGGCCGAATTGAGGTTGTCGCATACCCAGCCTCAACAACGGAGTCTGAGCATAAGGTTCTCTTCGTTATGAAGAAGCCTGGTAATGGCCTGCAGTTGCTTGAGACTAGTGAAGATGGCCACCTGGTTGGCGCCATTAACGACCGCCTTTTCTTTGGCGTTCCATCACAGCGACAATTCGATAACCTGGCTTCTTTGGATTACGAGATTTATACCTTCGATATTCCCGACTTGGTCAGCGCCCTTGACCTGAGAGTGTATCCTAGACCAGTGACTAGCGGAAAGAAATCGCGACAGGAAGCCGCTCCTGTTCTGGATATCATTGTTGGTGGTGCCCGTGGTTCAATTTACCTCTACCATGATGCGCTTGCTCGAAGCCAGGTGCTTGCAAAGTCAGGATCTGATAAGGAGCCTATTCAAGCACAAAACTTTCATTGGCACCGCAGAGCGGTGCACGCCCTGAAGTGGTCGCGCGATGGTACGAAACTCTACACTGCACATGAAGCCTCGAGGATTGTACTGACATATCGCAGGTAATTATGTAATTTCAGGAGGTTCTGAAAATTCTCTCGTTCTATGGCAAATGGATACGGGAAAGAAGGATTTTCTTCCCCATCTTTCTGGCAGCGTGGAGAACATCACAGTTTCTGCCAACGGCTCCTCATATGTTGTTCACCTCGACGATAACTCAGTCATGGTCATTTCGACCGCTGAGATGAAGCCTACAGCATACATCGCTGGTATCCAGTCGGCCGCCGTCAACGTCACTACACCCAAGGATCTTCTCGTTCAGCGAACATGGACAACACCTGCGAGCGTACAGCGACCTATCCCAGCTGTAATTAGCCCTACTGATCAGTCGAGACTACACGTCTGTGTGGGTAATGGCCGGCAGGCTACTATGTCTGGAGGGTTCTCTGCACCTTTACTTCAGACCTTTGATCTTGAGACTTTCCGAAGTGTCTCCAAGCAAGCTTTGGCTCGCACACAGCCAACAGATGTCAACATCACGAACAAGGGCCACCCTATCGAAGAGCCCCTCATTACTCACCTAGCGTTCTCAGCTGACGGAGCGTGGCTTGCTAGTGTTGACACCTGGGAGCCATCACAACGAGACGTGGACAACGTTATCAGCGATGCCAAGGACCAGTTCATTCAAGAGCGACGAGAGGTGTATCTCAAGTTCTGGGAAGCACAAGAAGGCGAGGAGCAGATTGCTCTTGTCTCCAGGATTAATGCCCCTCATGCTACAAATCGCAACGAGGCAGTTCTCGACTTAGCCTCGAACCCAGTCTCGACATGCTTCGCAACTATTGGTACCGACGGCAATGTTCGATTGTGGCGCCCCAAGACAAGATCTCAGAATGGAGTTGTAGTGAAGGGGCCTAACGGTCGCGAGGTCTTCACTTGGAGTTGCTCTCAGATTATTGCTGTGGGTGACGGTATTCCTCAAGACGGCGTGATCGACCTCCCCGAGTCTGGTGTTGTTCAAGAGCCCCAAGGAAGTATCGCCTTCTCGGAAGATGGCTCAACTCTCTTCGTGGCTTTCGGAACAGCTGGCTCCGGTGTAGTCTACGTGATTGATGCTGCGTCAGGCGATGTGGTTAAGACCCTCGAAGGCCAATGGAAAGGTCAATTGCGATCTATCCGTGCGCTTTCGCCTTTCGTCATTATCCTATCAGATGAACTGCGCGTTTATGACGTTGTCAGTGATGAGCTACGATATGGTGTTGTGATACCACAGTCCAAGGCCAATGCTCTTCTTCAGCTGGCTGTTGATCACACTTCCAGTCACTTTGCCCTGGCTCTGCCAGCTAATGAGGGTTCTCTCATTGCAGTTTTCCAGCCTGAGGATATCGAGCCCCTGTTGGTGCGTAGCACGCCTCAAAGGATCGTCAGCTTGGTTTCTGCTCCTGAGACAAGTGGTTTCATCGCTCTGGATGATGCTGCTCAAGTCTGGGTGGTTGCCGAGGGATCAGACCCTTCATCTCTTGCAACCGTCCAGCCTCTTGAGGACCTCCGCCTCGAGGGCATTGATGTTAATGGCAATGAGGCTGATCTTCTCGATGAGGACGAGGATATGGCAAGCGATGTTGACGATGCCGAGGCCGAGCCTGTGACTGAGCCTGAAGATGTCGAGATGGAAGATGATGACTCTCACCCAAGTGTGATTCAACAACAACATCTAGCAGACATCTTTGACGCTGCACCAGCATTTGCTGCGCCTCCGATCGAGGATTTGTTTTACAAGGTTACGGGCCTGCTCGCGACAAAGCCTCTTTCAGCATCATGAAAGGAAGAAATTGGTATGTAATAAGGCGTGTTAAAAAAGCTAGAATGTTTTTTTGTTACAGAGGAGTATGTATAAATCAAACTAGACAGCCATGGTCTAGTCGCATGGGGTCTTGGGAAGTTAGATGATCGCAGCGCCGGCGTTGAGCAGGTCTGGAATACTAGCTATTCACTCAGTTTGTATATGCATCTGGAGTATGGCCGACATCGGCGTGATTGAAAGAAGAGGCAATCGCCAAAATAGCCCGGCATCCCTCGGGAATCGGTTGCAGATGCGGGGACTTGACTTGACTTGGAGACGAAGGAGAAGAGGAGAAAAAGGTGTATTTGGGTGGACCAATCGCGCCATGGCATGAGGAGGTGATGGGTAATCAATCAGTCGATCTATTGACTTGACTTTGACTACCTTGGAGTGAAAGATACCAAGTTATTTATCAACAAGTTACAACATTAACTATTTTACTACTTTGCTTGTCCAACTTGGCATATAGAAATGTCGTTTACATCTATTCCAATTCTGGACCTAGCTGCGGCTCAGGATCCCGCTACCAAGCCTCAGTTTCTAAAGGAACTTCGTCATGCGTTAATGGAAGTTGGCTTCTTGTATCTCAAGAATGTTGGCATCTCGGATGAGTTGTTTCAGAAGATCATTGAACTTGGAAAGGGTTTCTTTGACATTCCCGAGGAAGAGAAGTGAGTGATGAGTGACATTATCATGATCTGATGGTTCACTAACTCGTCCAGACTCAAGATTGAGATGAAGAATGCGCCCTCTTTCCTAGGCTACTCTCGTCTCTCAGCGGAGATCACAGCTGGAGAGATTGATCATCGTGAACAAATTGATCTCTCAACAGAGCATCCTATCCCTGGGCCTGGTGCTCCTCTATATCGTAACCTGTTAGCACCCAATCAATGGCCATCCGAGGACTCGTTGCCTGAGTTCCGCAAAGTGTATACAGACTACATGGAGCGCATGGGCAAGATCTCAATTCAGTTTACGTCTCTCATCGCCGAAGCTATTGAACTTCCCAGCGACGCCTTTAATAAATACTTTGATGAAGATCAGCAACACAAGCTCAAGATTGTCAAGTACCCCGATGCAAAGGAACTCGGCATCGAAGGAAATGTGCAGGGCCAGGGCGTAGGTCCTCACAAAGACAGCATGCTTACAAGCTATCTCCTCCAGGCGACATCGCACAAGGGTCTTCAAGTACAGAACGTTCGAGGCGACTGGATTGACTGTGAGCCAATACCCGGAACCCTCGTCGTTGCTATCGGCCAAGGCTTAGAGGCACTTACACAAGGCGTCTGCGTCTCTACAACACATCGTGTCCTCTCCCCCGCTGCCGGCTCAGGTGCACGCTTCTCTATTCCCTTCTTCCAAGGCGTGCGCATGAGCGCTGAGTTTGAAGATCTGGAGAAAGTTGGCGTTGGTCTTGTACCAGAGGAAGTACGGGAGCAGCGTCGCAAGATCGTGGAGCGCAATGGCGGACGTATTGATGATGTCGAGTTTACTTTCCGAGCTGGCGGTGCTTCAAAGACGCTTGGTGAGGCAACATTGCGAAATCGGGTCAAGAGTCATCCTGACGTTGGAGAGCGCTGGTATCCTGATATTCTGGCTAGCATCCGTGAGGAACAGGCGAAGGCGAAGCAGCAGAAGGAGGCTGCAGCACCAGTCGTGAAAACGCCCCCGAAGGCTGTAGAGGCTCATTAGGTAGCAGATGGCAAACACGGAGGAATGGCAAGAATGTGCAAAAAAAGAGCCGCGTAAAATTTATATCCATCATGAGTCCCTTGATCTCGTCTTGTCTCGTCTCCCCATTCTCGTCTAGGCTATCGCGCCACATTACGCCTCGCTTCGCTAAACATTTCCCATTTTCCAGTTGTTTTCTTGACTTTTCTCTTCTCGTACGATACCATCATGTCAACACATAATGTTATGGTCTATGCGACTTGGACGTTGGGGAAGCAGTCGGCAATGGTCTTGCTGTGCTTGTTCTCGGCATGCTCTTTCAGACTGGAGAGGAAGTATTAGTTAGGATGATGGAGAAACAGAGGAGATCGGTGGGTATTTTGGTGGACATACGCAGGGGCCTTTGTGGTCTTGAGGAAGGTAGATTTGCAGATCTGGCACTGAATATCACAAGCCTTCTCGTTCTATTTGGTCATGTTAGCAAAAGATACTGCAAGTTCTAGAGTACAGTATGTAACTCACCACTTTGAGCTGCGACTTGGCAGTGTTCTTGTCCTTAGCATTGCGCTCGCGCTTCTGTTGAGCCTTGGCACCCTGAAACCTCCATGTCAGCACAAGGTATCGTTTGTGATCGCATCTGAATCCTCTTAGCTTACGTTACCCATGTTTGCGATTTGGACTGGTTGTTAAGAAGAGGGTGTGTTGCGTTATGCGGACTAGGAGAATTTGGTATAGACTGGCGGTGTTGGAAGGTCAAAGGTGTAAGTGAGTAAGAATTAAGAGGATGGATTGGATGCGATTATGCAGAAGAAAACCCGTAAAAACGGAAAACGGAGGGGTCACCTTTTTTTTTTTTTCCTCTCTTAGCTGTCGCCCTTTTCGGACAGGCCGTTATCTAACCGCTCTCAGGGTCTCGGCCGTTCGAACCATCCTGGGATTGGCATCGACGGGCATTAACAGAAGCTGCAGAGCCGAGGCAGAAACTGTATCTATTTATGTTACAGAGTTGGTGTCACCACCGTCTCAGAGTTGTTATCGATTGTTCAATTTGGTCAAATGTCATAAAATATACTTTTACTAAGTTACAGCTGAATACATAGCCTCTAAGTGCATAACCACTTTTGGTAGCTTTGAATACTTGCACCACTCATCAACATCACTGTCAGCGCCGCCCCAACCAACCATAACTGGCAAAAGCTTCGAAACTGACCCATACGAGCCTCAATTCACAGTAAGCTAGCTTACTCACGTCCCCGAATCTTGCTGAGTAGTGGAGAAGCCTGGGGAGAGCTACTGTGCTGTGCCTTGAGCTAGTGTAGCTTCTCGTCGATCGTATTGAGCTGACCTCTGGCTGGCATAAGCCCTATCAATTGCGAGAATCCCGCTTAGATAGAAGTCAATATCAGGCTTTCCTTGCTCCAGTTTGAGGCTATTACCTAGCTAAGGTAGCTAAGCGGGCAACGTCTGCTTTGCCGCTGACGTTCATGGCAACGAGGATTCGAAGGATCACCAACAATACATCATATTATGTACAATGCTTCGAATCAGGATAAATCAGATTTATCAGATCCTCCCTTTCTGTCAAATCAAGAAGCTCGAGAATACAAGGTCCCGTCTAGATATCCAATGTCCGCCATAAACGACGCCACGTACCGCCAATGGCGCTATACAGCACAGCCTAAACGCCCGTTCTTTCAGCTTCACACCAACAACTCCGCATCCAACTTGATAGCTCGTCTGGTCATCCAAACCGAGTAAGGTATAGAATCCATCTTGGTATGCAACGCTATACGTGTAGTTGGTGCTGAGGTGAGACGGCGACTATGGATGTTGGACAACCGGCCCTGTACAATAGTATATAAGGCTGTTAGGAAGCATGATAGGATATGCATACACACCATTATCGAGAGCCATCACTTTTCCAGTAACCAAGTATGACCCAAACTAAGTTCTCATCGTTGCGCAGCAAGCTGGTTCAGGGACGGCTTCTACTCCCTGGAGACGAAGGATTCGAGGAGAGCCTCCAACGATGGAGTCTTACCTGTATCAAGCCCGCTGTACGTCAAACCTTCGTGGCTCCCCAGCTACCAGCTAATCAATTCACAGGCCGCTGTAGCCCAACCCAGAACTGCTGAAGAAGCCAGTGAGGTCGTCAAGTTTGCAACATCTAATGGCATCAAATTCAATGTCAAAGGAGGTGGCCATAGCACCTCGCAAACTTCTTGCGCTCCCTCACCCGAGGGCATGGTCCTGGACCTCTCTCTTATGCGTGATGTCTCGGTGGACACCGAGGCAAACACCGTCTCCTTTGGAGGAGGTTGCTTATGGAAAGACGTTGACGAGGCACTATGGCCCAAAGGCCTAGCTACCGTTGGCGGAACTGTCAGCCATACTGGCGTTGGAGGCCTTATCCTTCATGGTGGCTATGGCGTCTTGTCTGGTATTCACGGTCTGGCCATCGACGTCTTGCTTTCCTGTCAAGTCGTTCTAGCCGATGGAAGCATCGTGACCGCATCCTCCACCGAGAACCCAGATCTCTTTTGGGCTCTCCGAGGCGCCGGCAGCAGCTTTGGTGTGGTTACCCAATTCACCAGCAAGATATTCCCACAAGGTGACATCTGGGGTGGCATGGCTTTCCTCCCCCCTTCGGCTCTGCCCGCCGTGATTAAGTTTCTCAACCACTGGGGAGAGACAAACGACGGCACGCAAATCTTCCTCACAGGCTACACTTATGCTCCCCCCGGCCCAGGCCCCAATGCGCCCAGGCCCCTCGTTGTCCTGGTTCAGATGGCCCAGATGGGGCCCAATCCAGAGGAAGATGGCCAGAAATATTTCGCTCCTATACTAGAGCTCGAGGCATTGATGAAGCAAGTTGGACCTATGCCATATCCTATGATCAACCAGGGCGCAGATGAGGTCTTTGCAAAGGGCAGCAGATACCTGTTTGGTGGCGCCAACTTCACTCTTCCCATGGAGCTTTCCACCGCCGAATCAATCCGTGATAAATTCACGGGATTTGTCGAGGACACACCGGGTACCGAGGGCTCTGTTGTCATGATAGAGTGCATTCCCCAGAAAACCATCCGGACGATTCCTGTTGAGTCAACATCCTTCAACTCACGAGGTAACTACTACAATGTTGGTATAAATTACAAGTGGATGGATGAGAGTCTTGATGCCAAAATTCGCCAGTTCAATCGTGGATTCCAGAAGTCGATCCGCGAGCTTGGATACGACGACAAAGCCTTGTCAGATGGCATTGGTCATTATCTGAACTATGTGAGCACTGACACCATCTCGGCTGAAGAAGCATTTGGTTCAAACTCGAAGCGCTTGAGGGGGTTGAAGAAGCGGTATGATCCAAACAATGTCTTTGACAAGCTGTGGAAACTGGTTGGTGAGGTTGAGGATAACAACTGGATTGCCTGAGGGGCGAAAGGTGTATTTTCTCTTGCTGAATAAATCAATCGAGGGATCTTACCACAGTAATTGTCGTATATCTTGGGAATGAATTTAACGTTATCTTGGAAAATAATATGGTTTTGTAGAAAGAATAAGAGGTGAATCAAACAGAGAAGTACCTATATGGCCTTCGGGAGTAAGAAAACAAGACTTCTCTCTCTATCCTAAGGATAAAAGACTTGAGGTAAATTTAGTGTAAACTTAGGACCTTTCTCCTAATTGATACCTAAGAATAACTGATCTGTGTACCTGCTTGTACCTAAGGCAGGTACCTAGGTAGGTAAGTTTCCTTGCCTCCCCTCTCCCCTAGTACGGATATTAGCAGGCACGATCATGCACCGTGCGAATTGAACAGTCTCCTTCTATCGCGTCGCGTCTCTCCAAGACACTTCAACTTCGCATCTTCTCCTCAATCTCTATGCTCGTTTCTCGTAACACTCGACTCTCCTGCCTCAGCCTATCATTAAAAGTCGCAATCGGGAAACAAAGCACTTTCAGGTCTCTCGCTCCGTCGTTTCTTATAAAAGGACATCTTATCACTGTGTCAAATTATATCAGCACTATGGCATCCGCTTTGAGCATTACCTCTACCAACAAGATCAGCCTTGAGGAGTTCAAGCGAGTTCTCAATCAATACCCGCCTCTTATTAAAAAAGTATCAGATGAAAAGGGTGGTAAGTGAATAAAAAAGATATCAAGGATGCCATTTCATACGAATATCGGCTAATCAATATTAACCAATAGCCAAAGGTGGCCAGAGAACGCTGCAAGAACTGGACAATTATCGATACAACGATGCATTGGATGCCTTCAATTCTAGCGCAAAAAGTCGCCCAATGAAGCTAGACGACATCAAGAACCTCGTGGAGTGGAAGTTGTGAGTCCAAGTCCACCCACCTGTGCTAGAATCGTACAGCTGCATGAGGTCAAAGCTGAAGTCATTTACTAATAAAGATCAGACGCCATGGGAAGTTCAGACCAACTCTTATGAATCTGGTCTCATCTAATGATGCAAACGATGCTCAGGAAATTGTAAAGCAAGCTCTTGACGCTTACGAAAAGGATGCCGACATAGAAGCCGCCTTGGGTGTATTGACAAAGCTTCGAGGTATTGGTCCTGCAACTGCATCCTTGCTTTTGGCTGTTCATGATCCGACACGGGTCATCTTCTTTGCCGACGAGGCTTTCTGGTGGCTATGCTGCAATGGGAAGCAGAGCCCTATCAAGTATAACGCCAAAGAGTACCGTATGCTATGCTCCAAAGTCGACGATCTGCGGAACAGACTCAACGTGCAAGCAAGTGACGTGGAGAAAGTGGCATATGTATTAATGAAGCAACCGGCTCAACCGGATCAATCCCATGATGTGGCACCACCGAAAGAGGCCAAGCAGATTACAGCGCCCATGGCAGCGAAGAAGGAAAAGAAGAGGAAGGCTAATTCAAATGCCGAAATAGTACAGGATGCAACCCATGAACAGCCATCACTTCGTCGATCCAAACGGGTCAAGATCTAATTAGTGCTTTAGTCGCAAGGGAAAACAAAACGACTCGACTCACGGCAACAAGACCACAAAATTATTCTGCACACATTTTTGCAGAAGTGCAAAGAATGATGCTTACAATTCAGTGCCACCTTTCCAACCGTATGCACACTAGGTCCATGATACCAAGCTGTAAGACTCAAAAGGTTATACATTACAGCTAATCGTTTTGATAACACACCGCAACTCACCCTAGGCAGTCAAAACGACAGCCTCAGAGGACCGGGTATCCGGCCCGTATAGCGTGTGTATCCGAAGAATACCAAGCTCCCATCCGAAGAAATTCCGCATGACGACGATTCCTCACGATGAAATCAATGACTTAACGCTCAAAGAGGCCGTGGACAGTCACGCGCAGCGTTCAGGCACGGTTACGGACCATGTAAACGCGGTTATAAAACAACCATACGCCGCACTGGCACCCAGAATGTCAGGTTTCCCTTCCTTGGAGAAGATGCTTGAGTTCTTACCTTTGCTGTTCCAGTAGTGTCCCTCGATTGCCACATTTACTCCAGTATATATCTATGATTCAACTGGTGCGAGTGGCCTAGGATAGCTCAACGTTATCTTTTATTTCCAATACCCACAATCAACTTCTCAAAAGTTCTCACCATGGCTCCAAAAGGCCACCGGCATGGCCCGTCAAGTAGTATGTTTGCTCAGATTACTGAGCCCATACCTCTTCCTACTCGCTTTGCCCGAATCAAGAGAGATTTGATTGAGGGTAAAGAATCTCAAATCAAGAGTTCCTGGATAAGACTGCTTGTCAAGTTAAACACTGAAATCGATATCATCGCCAAAGCCGGTTCGGATATCTACCCATCTATTGATTTTAACGATCTCAAAGAGTCTTCAGTTGCAGACGACTTTTCTTCAAGACTAAAGGATCGAGGCGTCGCTGTTGTTCGGAATGTAATTCCTCATGATCTGGCTACGAAATGGAAGGCAGATACCGACGCTCACTTGGGAGACCTTCAGGCTCAACGATTGCCCACCCATGATCCGCATCTTTACGGAGTTTACTGGTCTCCTGGGCAGATCAAATCTCGAGCCCATCCGAACATTCTCTATACTCAACGTTTCCTAATGAATTTATGGCACTCGTCTGACCCAGAAGCGCTTGTGAGCCCCAATTTTCCCATCAGCTATGCCGACCGCATGAGGGTCAGGAGACCTGAGGATGAGACATGTTCCCTCAGCGTATATGTTGACGGAGGAAGCGTGGAGCGTTGGGAGCCGGATGGCTATGGTTCAGCAGCGACTTATCAACGCATTTGGGATGGTCGTTGGGAGGATTGGGATCCGTGGGAAAGCAGCACTCGACTAAAAGTGACAAGCGATTTATACAATGGTGACGGCTCATGCAGCGTCTTCCGCATGCTTCAGGGCTGGGTCGCTTTGAGTGAGGTTCCTTTTGGCCATGGCACCCTTCTCTTGTGTCCCATGATTCGACTCACAACTGCATATCTTCTTCTGCGCCCCTTTTTCGTGCCTAAAGAATCCTCACCGGCAAGCCCAGACTTTCTTACGCCAGGGAACTGGATCCTTGAAGAGCCACCTTCGTCTGTGATCCAAGGTGCATTGCCGTCTTACCCACAGGAGCTCAATGATGCATTACATCCTCATCTACAGCTTCATCGGAGCATGATCCCCATACCAAAACTTGATCCTGGTGATTACCTTGTCTGGCACTGCGATACCGTCTACGCCCTTGACCGTCTCCGTCGCCCAGACATCCCTCCTACAACAATTATATATCTTCCAGCCTGTCCATTAACTCAGACAAATGCCCTATATCTTGCCCATCAGCGCAAGGGTTTTCTACATGGGGAAGCCGGCCCTGACTTTACCGGAGCCCCTACAGGCGATGTCACTGTAGGGGGAGAGCAGGCCGTTCGAGAGGTTGGTGAGGCAGGCGGCGTAGACGGCATGCGTGCAATGGGGCTATTGCCGTGGGATGAGGACGAAGCTCAAGATGACCTTGAGTATGCAGTATTGGAAATGGCAAATGGTGTATTATTTCCAGAAAAGTATGATGGAACCTACTGAAACGTTCGTTGTTCGAAATAGGCAGAATGAAACTAGAACTTGTAACTTATTTGGTCGGACACATCACATGGAATCAAGAACGGCATGATGTTTGAATAGTAGTATAGCAATTTGCATGCGAGACCTTGGTGATTGTTAGTACACCAAGGCACTCACCATCCAACATCACTATTCTATACATAGAGAAATTCCTAATACAATCTCAAATAGTCGATCGTCCTGTCCACGTCCGATCGCCAACTTTGCGCCGGTGCTTAACCCAGTAACCGTTATAACGCTATTTTACATCTTCCACTTCATCTGGCTCCAGGTCTGTTGCTGTTTGTATATGCCCTGACAGGCGCAGACCCAGTCTCTTTTCTTCCGCCCAGACAGGTCAACAATAGATCAGGTGCCGATATCCTTGGATGCGTGGGCGTCTTTTCCTTTGGAGCGATATAGAACATACACGCCTTAGATGCCCTTTCTGGACTCGCCAGTTTGTTGGGTAGCAGCGTACTTGTCGCTAAGCTCATCGTAGCTCTTGTGGAGCTGTTCGCTCTGCTTCTTCAGGGTCTTGAGGTCCTGATCCTTCTGCTCAAGCTCCTTTCGGAGACGGGCAAGCTCACCGGGCTTACCGGCAACGGCAAGCTTCTCAGCCTCCTTGGTATCGCTCTTAGTACCCTCGTAAGCGCGGACCTTGTCCTCCAGGCGCATCACCTCGAGGATCATAACGTAGGTGCGGTTAAGGATGAGCGAAAGGAAGAGGGTGAAGCCGCAAAGGTACATGTTGCGTTGGGAGTAGAACTTGCGGGCTTGGACTTCGAGGCGTTCGTGACCCATGACGGCGGCACTGCAATCAAGTTAGTGATGTGTCCACCTGCTATGCCGTGGTTGCTTGGGGTAACATACCCTCCTCCCTGCTTGGACTGTTCGGAGGCGGCGGCGAGCTCGAGCTGGACGCGGTAGACACGGTTGACACTGTCGATAAAGAGAATTAGGATAAAGACAAAAGTGATCTTCATCCAGTATTGAATCTTCGCGACAACAGGGTTCTCGGAGATGAAGCTGTATATCCTGTTAGCTGCACGGTAAAGACGCCTAAAGTTCGTGTTTGACGCACGTGAAGATCTTGCGCTTAACGTTGAAGGGCATGGGGACGATCAGGAGCATGAAAAGCGCCATCTCGAAGACGAGAAGCATGAAGACCTAATTGGAACAGTTAGCAACTCCATTGGCTAGGTGATTGAAGCTCTCGATAAAGGCACAAGCAACGCACGAGAGTATAGTAGAGCGTCATGGTGACGGCGGTGACGAGGGGTAAACAAAAAGTGAAATAGAGGAAGATTGAGAAGCTCAAAAGAGAGAGTGAGAGAGACGTTAAGTCGTAGTGTTGGTGTGTTATGAGAAAGGAAAAAAGCTTCCGATTGCGATGGTCTTCGTATTTGTATGTAAGGTGAAAGGAGGAAGAATGACAAAGGTGGTCAGTTTGGACCTGAACCTGGCAGAGCTGGGAAAGCTGTCGTGCACCTGTCTTGTTCCTTCCCGCTTTCGAATCGACAACGTCATCGCTTGTGGCTGGAGCCTACTGGACGCTAATGGTGGGATGTGGGGCATCATCACTGAAGCTGAAGAATTTAGTGGCTTACATCTATACAAAAAGATGTACAAAAAGGACACTAGTGCAGATCTATTTAACGAATTATGAAGACATAACTATTGATAATGGCGGGCATCCTTTCATAAAGATGATATCAAAGCAGTCTCTGTATTCAAGAGTCGAAACATTGTACGTAGTCAATTGAAGAGCATCCATTCGGTATGCCTTTTACGTCCATAACACAAAATACCAAAGCCAATTGCGTCCTTGAGACTCATATATTTTGTAATACTACTACAACAACTGTCTCCCAACTAATACCAAGCCTTTCTGTTTCCCACCCAAACCCAGAAATTTCCATCCTAGTTTGTGCAAGACTGTATGTTTGCGATGTCACCATTATCTTACAATGAAGCCAAGCCACCTTGGAAGACCCTCTATATTATTGACTCCCGCTTATCCAGTCTCCGTCATCTCTTAACTTGGCTGTTGGGCGCCGGTTTCTAACACCTCGATCAACGCGCGACCGCACAACCACGTCTTGGTCATCATCGTCGTCGTCTTCATCGTTGTCCTCCTCTAGTTGGCTCTGGAGCAGCCTGGATTCTTCAGTGCGTTCCTCTGAAAAAGTGACGTATTCCATGCTGTCATTGATTTCCACTGGCTGTGGCCGTTGCAGTGCAGCTGGCACGATGGTGTCTGCAGCCACGATCTGGCGTTCTTCTGGGTCCTCTCGATCTTGCGATTCCGAAGCTGAAGGATGCTCCAACGTCGGAGCTGAAGTCGGCTTTCGTGGATACTTTCTCGGCCGACCACTTCCTGGTCTGGCGCCTCCTCTTTTGCCGCGTGTCTTTAAATCTCCTCGTGGTTTGCCATTATGGCTCGACGCTGCTCCCTTGCCATCTTGTCGCGCTCGTTTTCGCAGTCTTGCTGCTGAATTTCCAAAATCCGAATCTCCATCTGAAGGTGTTTCCATGATGGAGGCATCAGTGCCAGTCGGGTGATACTCTTCTTCTTCTGAGTCCTCCTCAAATGGGCCCTTCTTACGCTTACGGAGAGGCTTTGGAGCGAAACCAAGCGTATCCGCCAGCATGTCGTCTTCATCGAGAACTGCTTGGGCACGCTTCTTTCCCTTTCCGGGCTTCTTCTTATCCGTCTTTGGATTCTTCCGTGCGACCCCTTCTCCGTTGGGCCGTCGCGATCGTTTTTTACCCTGGTCAGACTTCCCTCCCACCTTATGGTCGAGCAGCTTCTTTGTCAGGTTGGGGAAGTTTTCACCATAATTGAAGAACAATTCCTCTCCAGCCTTGATATCACGCATGGCTGTAAACTTGATGCGGTATTCGCCATTGACGTAAAGGATTCGTGGGGTGATGTTGCACCCGCGCTTGTCGCTCTCTGATGCGTGGTTGATGTAGCGACTCAAATTACCATATGTCGCAGCGTCCACCCAAATACCTTCGTTGTCTAACAGAGTAAATACGTACGAAATGTTTGATTCTTCATCGAACACGTCGCCACGCCTGGCTTCTCGTCGCACTCCTTCATCGTGGGTGATCAGTTCACCTACATATTCGATGATGAAATCGTCCTGTGCGATATCCTCGATAGTGAATAACCCATACCCGACTCCCTCAAGTTGACTCTCGCCCAAAGCAAGGCTCTTCGCCTGGCCCCGCTGCAGCGAACAGTTTTGACAGCCGGTAGAATGAAGAACTTCATTATCAGCATTCTCAGGATCGGCTCTCTCAACCACCCCGCATCGACCACAAACATCTGGGTCGCATTCGCGGTTCAGCTGCACACAGATACATGGCCTTTCCTTTCCTTTTGAGAGGCAAGTTTTGCCTTGCGAGTGGCAGGCACAGCCTGTGAATTTGTAGGCGCAATTTTCCACCGTGCAGCCGCAGAACTTCTCGCAGAGAACACCATGCTGAACGCAAATACAACTTTCCGAAGTACAAGGTCCTTCATGATTACAAGGTTCGGAGAGTTCGCGTTTTTGATGTTCGTGGGTTTTGGTATGGGATTCCCAGTCACCGATGAGCGTCTTTTTGAAACGATCGTACCAGCTGACCGTCCGGATTTGCAATCTGTTTGCTGGCTCAACTGGAGACATGGATACATTCAACTTTTGATATTCATTAAATACGTCACTGCAATCCCGGTCAAGGAGCTGGGCAACCAAGCAGAAGGGATCTTTCGTAACCTTGCTGCGGTCGGCGGTCGCAACCGTAGATCGTAGGATAAAATGATCCTCTTCATCCCAGGGCCTCTGGATTGAGGCAGCAACAGGCCGGGGCGAGCTCCGATAGCAGTTACGTTTGCAGAGTGGGGATAAGGGGCCATTACCATTAACCGTATCAGCTGCACTGTAGGGGAGGCGACGTCGCCGCTTCAGAGTATCCGAAAGACGGGGAAGAATCGAAAGGGTGCGCTTGCAATTCTGGGCATCGTATTCGCCGTGCTCACAGGAATGACTGAAGCAGATGAGGCAACCGAGAATTGAATAAGTTCCCAGCCAATACTCGACAGCATCATGCTCGTTTTCGTGCTGTGTGCTGGAGCCATCCTTGGCTGTGGGCTTGGTTTCCATGATGCTGTCGACTGACTCATCCAAAAGCAAGACGTCGCGGAGCTCAATCTGCTTTGTTGGGGGTTGGCCCTGGTGAAAGACGCGGCGGAAGGCTTCCGTGAACATGTTGGCGGCTTTGTTTGCCTCAGGTGGTGTGGTGGACTCGGCAGGGCGATGTGAGTTGAGAATGTCTGACTTCTGTCGGGGCGTGATGGCGTCGTCAGGTTCTCGACTTGCCATGTAGCGAATAAGAGCTGATCTGTTACAACCAGGTAATGAGAGCTTGTCCAGCCAAGTGCCAAGATATAACAAGACAGTCGATGCAAACTCGGAGCGCACTGCTATGCGCACTTTTTCCTCGCGACTCATGGGCTTAAAGCCAGATTTGCGGTCAATATCCTCCAATTCTTGCAACCAAACATTGTATTTGTACTCTTCCGAGGTCTCAAGATCCCTCAAGTGGGGTACAAAGGTTAGCATTGTGTTAGGAGTAAGAATATTCTTTTTGATTTCCACGTGATGAAAGCGGTATCTTGGAACACGCTCTTCATCTGTCTGGATGCGTACGATGCTGTAGTGATCCTCACGTTTGTTGTTCTTAAGCTTCGTGTGTTCCTGTTGAGAATATTAGCAGAATTCACCTGGACTCGTTTGGGACCCAAGTACTTTGGATTTGATTCTCATCGTTTCTCCCTTCTTGGACGGGACAGGTTTGTTTGTAAGTCCGGCGAAGAGGTTTTTGCCTGTGAGAACACGACGTTCATTAGGCTTGGTGGACTCAATGATATAAGAGGTCATGCGACTGTGTCCATCCTTGATATCTTGGCGAAACTGTGTCAGCTTTTCGGCAATAGCAGCGACATCCCATTCCTGCTTCTTAGGCGTTTGATATTTAGGAGATGCCGGTTTGGTTTGTTGCGTTGATTTTGAAGCGTCTTTTTCAGGCGTGGGCGTCACCTGACGAGATGCCAAGTTGGAGGCTGTAACACTAGACAGCTTTGCCATACTTTGGGCGTCATCAGAATTAGCCGTTATCGTGGTCACCTTCTGGCTCAGCTTGAGGACTGAAGATGCTGGGCGTGGCGGCTCAGCAGAGGCGGAGGGCTGTTTGTCCTGGCTGACGGCGGTAGAGCTCGTAGATCTATTCAACTTGGGCGGGCTGACGGGAGCGTTGGTTGATGATGGGCGCTCACTTGAAATAGAAAAATTGGGGGTGAAGCGCGCCGTAGTAGTGTTGTTGCGATTTAGAGGCACCAGAGAATGTGGTTCATAGTCTGAATCACTGTCTCCTGTCAAGTCGATGGTGTCAGGTTTTCCTGCGACGATGGCGACGAGATGAGGAGAAGCCATGGTTGCGGCTGATGACTTTGCCTCAAACTCTAAGGCAAGGTACAACCGCCGTATTGGTAAGGAAGGCGAACTGCCAAAGGTTTTCCTAGAATTGCCCCTCTCTATAGCCAGCAACTGCTACCATCCTGCACAAGAGGAGTCGCTGATGGACACCAAAAAAAAAAGGGGGAGAGAGAAAAGAAGATAGGTAAGGGCTGCAATTCGTGCTGATGTTGCTGTGGAGAGCACCTTTGTAGATAATAAATGAGAGAAGGAAACACGAGTTTGTCGACCCAGCCAGAGACGCGTGTGGACAGATTAAATGTGCAAATTCGGCAGAAAATAGGAGCGAAATGCGCAAAAGAGGTCGAGGAAACCAAAGAAACTGAATACCAGAGAGTAAGATAATGGTATTATATACGACGGGTTTGTACAAAAGACACGAGTGCCCTCGATTGTCGGTTTGTTGTCGCTCGAAACTCAAACCAAGACAGAGATGAATAATTAGTTGAATGAGTGAATGAGTGTAAATTACACGCGTTGAGGAGTCTACAGGGGATATTGACAGGGGGTCGCGTTCATTAATCCGGCTTAGCGTGGCTGGATTGGTCATTACCTTAAGGTAAGGTGGAGGGCGATTTTATTTGTTCCCTCTATGAAAGCGAACCGTCATGGCACTGTTTTGTTATGATTGTAGATTCCATCCCGCTCACATATGAGTTTGACACATGTCATACTCTATTATAGTCGTTGATAATGCATCGAGGTTACTCAAACATGGTCCATCATAGAAGTTGGATATGTTGTGCCCTAACCACTAGTCCATGACAGAGCAATCGTGGAACATCCAAACTGAAAGAATCATAGATAATATCATACAAAATCAAACTGTATAGGTAAGTAATTTGATTTTACAAACATATTCCTTCATTTATCTCTTTTCCAGAGTTTTGATATATCTTGTAGGTAGTTGGCTGCCTCACATGAAGCTCACTTTAGTCAGGTTTGTGATTTATCGGAATTGCCGGATGCTAAACTGCGATCGAACTGGTCACTAAAAAACGAGCAAAAGTCGACGTAATTAAGGTATAGAAAGTATTGTCTTGGCTCCGGTAGTTTAACAACATATACTTGGCACCTTATTGAAACTTTTGATAGCCAATTACATCCAACCTTTCAGTATCTTATTCAATACAAATACCGGACTTGATATCATTTATACACTGCGCAGCCTCGTCAGATTAGTCCATACTGCTTCGAGAAAGTGCTCTCAGCTTCGGAAAAGACCCTGTTTCACGAAACGACTGACATCAAGATCGGAACTAACCCAACCACAACATGTGAAAAAGGCCCTTGTGGTAATTCGGTTTCTGGGCTGCCTCAATTACCCCTTGTCTCCTTTATCTTTCGGGCTGGAGACTGCCGGAGGATCGCTCAGTCTTAGAGCCCGTTCACCCACCTACTGACCTCCAAAAGACCCCAAACTTGTTCCTCGATATCGTCATATTTCATCTTAGACACTCACTAGCGTTGCGCTGGATTCGACCGAAGCTTGGTGGTCGTGAACCGCATCCGGGATAGGTAGTCCAGCTCTAGGGGGTCTCTCCGGATGCACAGGTGAGGATCCTTGGCGGAGGCCCGTAGAATGTAAGACGTAGACCTGAGACACGCTTGACGTAAGTAGCAGTACCTCGAGTAATGCTGCGATCACCAGGGGCTGCGGTGTAGACATACACTAGACGCTAGCGCCCGCCTGTATCGAAGACCTCACTCACTCGTTCTGACCCAAGTGGAGTCTTGATGACGTCGCTCTCAGCTCCCGCATCAAAAAAGGTGACGATCTTGGTTCTCCGCAGCAACAAACACCACCAGAGCCCAAGCCCAAGCCTTGCCCTGTTTCTGGCCTCCATCATATAACGTTCCCAGCAGCCCGGCCACGATCTTCTCTTCGTGTTTTCTCCGACCTCTTATCCTTGCTTGGTTCTCAGCTCTGCAGCTGTGATCTCCGTCTCCGTCTCCAACCCACGTTAATCCCCACCTGATATTATCTATTCCCTGCCTGTCCTTGCTGGACCCTTTTCTTGTCATCCATACTCAGCTCCACCGCTCGTCGCATTCATAAACAATAACACTCATCATGCATCGCACCTATTCTATGCGCCAGACCCGGGCGCCTACTGCCTCTCAACTCCAGGTGCGTATAATCGAAGCTTATGGCGCCACAACTCAATGCGACAGCAAAACTGACTTTGAGCAGAACCCCCCGCCACCTCCGTCGTCGACAAAATCCGGCCGCCTCTTCAAGAGCAGCTTCGGTAAGCTAGCATCACGCCACTTCGACTGTCAATTCCAACGGAACTAACAGGATCTTCCGTGTAGGACATGCCCTTCGCCGCAATGCTGGCGGTGCCTTTGGCCCGGACTTGGCCAAGAAGCTCTCCCAGCTGGTCAAGATGGAGAAGAATGTGATGCGAAGCTTAGAGACCGTTGCCCGTGAGCGAATGGAAGTTGCTGTATGTTTCCAATACCCCAATCCTATGAAACCTTAAAACTAACTTGACAGCAACAACTATCTATTTGGGGCGAGGCTGGTGACGAAGATGTTTCCGACGTTACCGACAAGCTTGGTGTCCTCCTTTACGAGATTGGCGAGCTCGAGGACCAATATGTCGACCGTTACGACCAGTATAGAGTTACTATGAAGAGCATCCGCAACATTGAAGCTTCGGTTCAGCCTAGTCGTGACCGTAAGAACCACCCAGCACCTAGACGGCGTATTGTCTACTAACTCCGACTTAGGCAAGCAGAAGATTACTGATCAGATCGCCCAACTCAAGTACAAGGAGCCCAACTCTCCCAAGATTGTCGTCCTCGAGCAGGAACTTGTTCGAGCTGAAGCCGAGTCTCTTGTTGCTGAGGCTCAGCTTTCCAACATCACTCGAGAGAAGGTGAAGGCTGCCTATACCTACCAATTCGATGCTCTCCGTGAGCATTGTGAGAAGGTTGCCATTATCGCTGGCTATGGAAAGCACCTCCTCGAGCTTATCGATGACACCCCGGTCACTCCCGGCGAGACCCGCCAGGCCTACGACGGATATGAGGCTAGCAAGGCCATTATCCAAGACTGCGAAGACGCCCTGACGAACTGGGTTACTTCCAACGCTGTCGTTTCTTCCAAACTCTCTACCCGCGCCCGTACTCTGTCTCAGCGACGTCGTAACAACATCCGCAACCGAGGTGAGGGTCACGATCTCTCCGGTCAAGATGTGCCCTTGAACGATGGCAGCTCCTGGACTGCTCGGGACCGTGATCTCGACAGCGACGAGGAAGAGGAAGAGGAGGATGCCCGAGGCTCCATTCTGGACAGCGATGGTGGTCTGAACGGCGAGTCTCGTGGACGCACACAGGAAGCTGTTGCCGCATAGAAAGTGCTCATAATTGGTGTGGCAAAACACGGAATTCAGGCTATGTGAAAGAGGACGAGAGTGTGTCTTGCTTTCCTCACGTTCGGTAGTAATGATAGGAACGCAATCTTGGTTGTACAAGGCGTTGTGGGTAGCTTTAGGCTGGACGGGTTGCAAAAGGCTGAATGGGTACGATAACTTTCTTTTGCGGTAGCCTTGTTGTATTTTTAATTCATTAATATTATCTCTGTATCCGCTACATCATATGATGTTCTGAT
Organism: Fusarium oxysporum Fo47; assembly: GCF_013085055.1. Classification (NCBI taxonomy): domain Eukaryota; kingdom Fungi; phylum Ascomycota; class Sordariomycetes; order Hypocreales; family Nectriaceae; genus Fusarium; species Fusarium oxysporum. The sequence goes on along the minus strand of NC_072840.1, from coordinate 1,970,124 downwards.
TCCTCATTTGACTCGCAAACTCCTCAACTTCCATCTTGGCAATGTGCTCCCCGGGTATGACAACCAGACCCAAGTAGCGCGATGTCATGTCGACCTTGACAGTTTCTCCATCTGCTTTCTCTGCTGCCTTTTCACGCTCCCTTGAAGATGGTTGCCGATATTCATAAGTGTGAGCCAGCACAATATTCTTGTCCTTTTAATGTCAGGTCAGTCGCTTACAACCAAGGCTCAGCAGCTGTAGGGTATTGAAACATACAGGGTCGGTGCATTTTAGAGCGCCCCAGAACAACCGACCATCGGAGGTGTACACGCGAAGGTTCTTGTTTAGAATACTGCTGAGGTATTCCCGAGCCTTTTCAGTGTCCATTTCCACTTAAGAGAGCTTGATAGCCAGGGGTTTGAGGGCTGTAATTGTGGTGTTGGCGAAGACGTGGGGAATGTGATGTTCATTGATTTTGTGAATAGAAAGGTTAGCGGCAACGGATTAGCGGCGATATATCGGCCCCACGCTGACGTTATAGAGGCTCGATGCTGAAGGCAACCGTGAACCTCTGATTGTTTTCTTAGATCTTGGACTTTCCATTCTCATCATTTTTATGTCAATCCAATTGTAGAAACGTCGACCCTCCCTTTTCTAAGCATTACCAGACAATGATCATTACTCCCATCAGACGAGGGCGTATCCCTTAAACATAAGGCCTTGTGCCTCTCTCTATTATACGGACTTGTATTGAATTCACGGTCATAGCCTATCATGGGTGTGACCGGTCTATGGACAGTTGTTCAGCCATGCGCCCGACCGACGAACCTCGCGACTCTAAATCGCAAGCGACTCGCAGTTGATGCCTCAATTTGGATATATCAATTTCTTAAAGCTGTGCGCGACAAGGAAGGCAATGCGTTGCGCAACTCGCACGTCGTCGGTTTCTTCCGTCGCATATGCAAGCTTCTGTGGTTTGGTATTCAACCAGTATTCGTCTTCGACGGTGGCGCACCAATTCTAAAGAGACAGACGATTCAGCATCGAAAGCGAAGACGCGAAGGCCGTCGTGAAGACGCCGTTCGAACGGCTGGTAAACTGCTAGCGGTGCAAATGCAGCGCATTGCGGAAGAAGACCATGATCGCAGGCGGAGAGATCGAGAACGTGATATATCTGCCCGGGAAGAGCAGCAACAAGAAGTGATTCCTGATGCCAGTCAACTTGTTTACGATGACGAAGCTCTCCTATCTCAAAATGAGAGACAGAAGGGAAGAACATTTCGAAAGCAGGACGCCTACCATCTCCCCGATCTAGATGGTGGCGGTATTGCGGCAATGGGAAAGCCAGATGATCCACGAATCATGAGTGTAGAAGAGCTGGAAGAATACGCGCGCCAGTTCCATGACGGTGAAGATATCAACCTTTACGACTTCAGCAAGATCGATTTTGATGGCGAATTCTTCAAGAGTCTTCCAGCTCCCGATCGATACAATATTCTGAATGCAGCAAGACTCAGGAGTCGACTGAGAATGGGTCTCAGCAAGGAGCAGCTGGAAGAAATGTTCCCCGATCGCATGGCCTTCTCCAAGTTCCAGATCGAAAGGGTCAAGGAACGTAATCACCTCACTCAACGTCTCATGTATGAAGTCGGCATGACTGGCACCGACCTGACACTTGGGGTAAATGCACGAGTTGCTGGCGAAAAGAACAGAGAGTATATCCTTGTAAAGAATGAGGGTGCTGAGGGAGGATGGGCTTTGGGTGTGGTCAGCAGAGACAAGGACGTTGGAGAGGCACATAAACCTATCGACGTGGATGCCATTCAAGTTCAATACCAATCCAAGGAAGATGAGGAGGAAGAGGAGGAAGATTTTGAAGACGTTCCTATAGAGGGTCTCAATCGACTCCCGAAACCTTCTCCAGCACAGGTTGCTAGCTACCAAGCAGCCCAGGATATAGCGGCACGACGGCGGCTAATATATGGTAACCATCGTCAAGAGTCCTCCCCACAGGGCGAGGAGTCACTCTTCGTAGGCGGGAATATCGGGAATACAGATGTGCTGTTTGAACAACCACCCGAAGAAGCGCTGCACGACGACGAAGAGGATGACCTCAACCGCGCAATAGCTATGTCACTACGAAATCAACATGGAGTTGGACAAGAGTCAGATCATGAGGAGGAGTTCGAGGACGTTCCCATGGAAGCTCCTAAATGGACACAGAAGTCGGTTGACGCACAAAAGCCCATCACAGCCAAAGGAGGCTCTATGATTGCTCATATTGTTAATAATAGAGCAAGCGCTGCGGTGCCCAGGCGCCAAGAGCGTGATACCGCTGCCGATAGCGACAGCGACGAAGATATGCAGACAATGCTTGCAAAAGCCAGGATGAAAAAGAAGCCTCAGCCAAAACCAAAGTTTGTACCCGTCGTTGAGAACAAGAAAAACCCATTTGATGGCCCGCTGCCGTTCCCGAAACTTGACTGGGGCTCGTCACTATTTGGAAAGAAGAAAGCTCCAGAAGCTGGACCAAACAAGAAATCTGAAGTTGCGGATGAAAACCCAACTGTTCTCAATGACGAAGAGGACGACATGGCTGGTGGGTTTGAGAGAGAACTGCAGGATGAGAATGCACCCAGACCCTTGCCGCCGTGGTTAACTGATGACACCGATATCCGGGAGTCGCTCAAGAAGCAGCAAGAAACAGAGCGTGAGATCAATAACGCAGACAGGCAGGCAGCTGAAGAAGAGGAGCGACTTTATCGCCGCAAGATGCAAGATCAGCTGATCCACATCGACTCTTCCTCAGATGATGATAGTGATGTCGAGGTTTTGGAAAAAGTGCCATCACCGAAGAAGCCTGCCCAGAAAGAGCCCGCTACCATTGACGTGGAAGATGAGACCGAGAAGATCAAGGAAGCGTCTCTTCAAAACGAAGAGTCAGAATCGACAGAAAAAGCTTCAACTCTAACGCATGAGCGGGAGGATGCCCTTGAACAAGTTGCAGACAAGGCCGAGGAGCCGTCACCTGAAGCAGAGGCTCAAGGGCTTGCAGATCGCACAGTTGAAGAACCAACTGCACATTCAGCACAAGAAGATGGAGATAAGCCTCAAGAATCAGAATCACCCGAGCCAGAATTTGAAGATGTGGTACCCACCAATGTTGTGACCGAGGCCGCGGCAGAAAAGAGTCCTACGCCTATCTTTGAGGAGCTTCCTTCCATCGGTGTGCCAGCAGTGGAAGGAAACCAAGAACTGGATATCGACGACGACGGGCTCTTCGACGACGTAGAGTACGATGAATTCAGTGATCCTGGTGACGAAGAGCTTATGGCACAAATGGCCGAGGAAGCCGAAGAGCATGCCCGTTTCGCTAGTGAGCTCAATAACAAAACGGCCGAGCAAAACAAAGAGGACTATGAAAGAGAACTGCGCGCCCTACGAAATCAACAGAAGAAAGACCGTCGAGACGCAGATGAGGTCACTCAAGTGATGATCACTGAGTGCCAGGCTCTCCTTCGTCTATTTGGTATTCCTTACATCACCGCTCCTATGGAAGCTGAAGCTCAGTGTGCCGAGCTCGTCCGTCTAGGACTTGTCGATGGTATTGTGACTGATGATTCGGATACCTTCTTGTTCGGTGGCACACGAGTGTACAAGAACATGTTTAATAGCAACAAGTTTGTTGAGTGCTACTTGGTGGGCGACATCGAGAAGGAGCTCTCTCTGTCTCGAGAGCAACTTATCTCTCTTGCACATCTGCTGGGCTCTGATTACACTGAAGGATTACCAGGTGTCGGTCCCGTTACAGCTGTTGAGATTCTCTCTGAGTTTCCTGGCAAGTCTGGACTAGAGAACTTTCGCGAATGGTGGAGATCGGTGCAATCGCAGACACGCCCTAAGGACGCTGATGTCTCGACGCCTTTTCGCAAGAAGTTTCGCAAATCTCAAGGCACCAAACTCTTCTTACCACCAGGCTTTCCTAACCCGGCGGTTTATGATGCGTACCTACATCCAGAGGTTGATGACAGCAATGAGAATTTCCAGTGGGGTGTGCCAGACGTAGAGGGATTACGGCAGTTCTTGATGGCTACCATTGGCTGGAGCAAAGAACGTACGGACGAGGTCCTCGTGCCAGTCATCAAAGATATGAATAAGCGAGACCGCGAAGGCACACAGAGCAACATCACCAGATTCTTTGGTGGTAGTGTTGGAGTTGGAGCCAAGGAGGCATTTTCACCAAGACAGAAAGCCCAGGGAAGCAAACGTATGGCTGCAGCGGTAGATCGTCTGCGAGCAAATGTTGCAGACGAGGAGCCAAGGGGCGCTGAGAATGGAGGAAAGCGAAAAAGAGCATCAAGGAGGAACGCAGCTGCTCCGGTGGATGAAGAGGAATATGCTGAAGAAGTTGGTGACGAAGGAGATGAAGAGTCCACAAGCAGAGGCCGTGACAAAGGTAAGAGAGCCAGAGCATCATAGACGATGATGGATTTATACCAAAGTATTTAGATTATTTGATCATAAATAAAGCTATTTTGAAATACTACTAGGAATTTACTCACAAGTACCTCTATGTATGGAGTTTCAATTTAGAATATTGAGCTCTTGTGGAATCTTCACTTTCGAACAGGTCATCACATTTATGACAAAATTGGCGAGTCTAAGGATGGTCCCCGAAGCAAGATATGTATAAGAAACGCTGGGTAAGGGGATTTGCTAGAATTTGGGCTGGAAAAAACATATGAGTAAGTACAGGATTTCATGGCACTCGGAAAAGCCCAGTCCATAGTTTCTTGACCCCCTCGTTCTTCTCATGTAACTGTCAAGATTCGCTGCTTTTCTCTTCTTACATCTTCTAGTGGTATCATATGTCAAACGAGAAAGAAGAAACTCAAAAAATAAGAAACGAGGCCAGAGAAAAATGAAGAAAGCAAATCAGCGTCGGCTGGTATTAAACGTGTGCAAGGATTGCGAAATGTGTCTCGTAGATGTGTCACGTCGTCGCGATTGTTCGTATAAAGGACAGTCTTCGTCCATGCTGGCAATCAAGGAAGGGCATATTACAATTCCACCTTGGGCTGAGATCGCCCGCCTCGCTGGAAGCGGCCTAATGGCGGGTGGCATTAGCCTGAGGACCATTTGTACCCTCCATGTTGTTCGTCAACTCGGCTACACGAGCCTTGATGCGGGCAACACGAGATTCAATAGCTGGAACATCGTGTTAGTTTACTACCGGGTATTAAGATTACCATGCAGACTTACTCTCTTCTCCACTTGTATCGTCGTCGCCATCTCCAGTTCTGTTGCTGTTACTGTACGATGGCCGAAGCTGATCATCAGGGCGAGTAGCGGCCCTCTCAGCAGCGTTCTTTCGAATTTGTGCCCACCGGTCTTGAACTCCTGGACCGGCACTGTGACTCAGCTTCTCCTCAGGCTGCGCTGGGCCTCCAATCTGGGGGGAATGGCGGGGCGATCGAGGAATAGGAGGAGGCGTTGCGTCGTCTTCATCATCCGAATCAGGAGCAAAGGCTGGCTGGTCTTGAAGAGGGCCTTGGTTGAACTGAGGGATAGCCTTCTGGGCAGGAGCCGAGTCCTTAGCATTGAGGGCTATCTGTGACTGGTCGATAGTGGGCTCCGCGATATCCTGGTTCTTCTGAGGTGTATCGACTCGCTGCACAGGTTCCTCCATTGGTGTCACAAACTCAGCAGCAGGTGTGGGGGTAGGCATGTCAGCCTCATCTGTTTGTGCGGGCTGAGGCACTGGGACACGCTGGATAGTGGCTGCAGGCTCAGGTGTGTCAGCTGGAGTAAGGGGCTTCTGCGCCTGGGGTTCTGGCGTTGCTTGGGTCTGGCGGAGGAACTCATGAACATTGGCGGCAGCGTCATCAGGCAGTTTGGAGCTTCTGTTCTTGCGGAACAACTTCCGGAAACCGCGGTTCTCCTTTTCTGCCTTCTGAAGTTTCTTCTTCTTGTTCTCAGGGCTTGATGGAGTAGGAGAAACCATATTCTCACGAGCCAAGTCCTGGGGCGCCTCGTCCTTAGGAGGCGGCACAGGGCTAAGAGGGCTGACGGGAAGCACTGGTCGAGGCGTGGGCTCTTGAACGGGCTCTGAAACCGGCTCGGGGGTTGGTGCCTGAACAGGCTCAGGTTGTGGCTGGACCTCGACGGGATGTTCTGGCTGTGGGAGGGGTTTCCTCGTTGTCTCGTTCGAAGTGGGCGAGAAAGTAGGCGAAGTGATCGGGGATACCACGTCCTTAACGGGCACCTGTGGAGGCTGATCCGGGGCTTGTGTGCCACTGTTGGAAGCAGCGTCACCGTTCATGCTCTCAGATGGAATTGGTGATACCATAGTTCCACGACCCGCATTGTTGTTGGCCATGTACAGATCCTTAATCGTTCCCTTATCATACTTGGAAACCCACTTCAATGCTGATGAAGCCTCGCCAATGATTGTAGGCTGAAGGGTGAGAACACTATTAGTCTTCTCTGCCATGAGCTCGGCATCAGTTCGACCACGTCGCTGGTACAGGGGCTGTTGAGCTAGCTTCTTTCCTTGCTGTTCCTGCGCACGAAGCTGCGCGGCCTTGGCTTGGATTCTGGCGTGAGTATCGGGACCTATGCTGGCCTTGCTGGTGCCCTGGCCAATGTTCTCGACTGACTTATTGGCTGTCGACTTCCGTCGGCCGAGGCCCTTCCCACGTTTTGTCCAGCTGAAGAGACCCTTCTTCTCTGCAATATACGCACCCTCCTGAGGTTCAGGAGCTGCGCCGGCAACCATTTCTTCCATCACGAGCCAACGGCCACTAGTAATCTTGGTTTCGATGACGGCGCATCGTCCGAAGGCCGACTTGCGCTCTGCAGTCTCCTCAGGGGCAAGACTGGACATCCAAACCCACCAGAACGAATCGTCCAGCAAAAATGTTGCAATACTTGCGAGCTCCCCAGGCTCAAGCGAGTGATCATGTTCAAGCCTTGGTCGATGCGATTGAGAACTTTGTTGTCTCTGGGTTTCGAGGGGAGGCAGAACCTTGTCAGGGGGTAGAAGCAAGTTTGACCGAGCAGGCTGGTTTTCATCCACGAATCCCGAAGAAAGAAAGTCGGCCCAAGACGGGGTTGTCGGTCTACCAAGTCCGTTACCAGACGCAGGGGTTCTTCGCAGAGCGGGTGGCTGGCGTTTGTAGGTCAAAGCACTATCGTCGTCGTCGTCATCCTCATCCAGTGTAGAAGAGAAGCCAATATCCTCGAATCGTGACCAGGAGGCGTCGCGCAAGCTTGTAGAGTGCTTTGAGCTTGAAGCTTGTGACTGATTGGCACCAGAAATAGCCTTGAGAACTCGGCGGCATTCGTCCGTCAAAGCCTGCACAGGGTCGTCGTACTCGGAAAACTCTTGTAATGCGTGGTCCGAATCACGATATTGGAAGTGGTTCGCTCTCCGAAGGAGCGCAAAAGGAGTTGGCGATACAGTATCCACAATCATGACAACTTTGTTTGTGGTTGACATCATAAGAGAAGGTCGTTGAGGAGGATACTCGGTTTCCTGAAGTAGTTTCTGGAGGGATCTGGGAAGCATCGTAATGCCAGTGACGTTTTGCTCGGGTGAGAGGGATCTGAGGAAAGCGAAGAACATATGGCTTGTGGCATCGGCGGCACTAGTTTCTGGATAAGCAATCGCGAGCATCACAAGTCTCAGGGGTACTTACCGAAGCCAAGCATCATAACCTCCTTCAAAACCCTTGTTAGTATCTTTATGTTCGAATGCCCACCATGCTGCCATTCGTGAAAGCTTTCGTCCACCCAGGCCATTGGACTTTCCGTGCGCTGCAACAGCGGCCAGTAGGTCGAAGAAGTCAAAGATAATGCGCTGACGGGCACCATTCTCAACACTGATAGGAATGAACGTCTTGAAAGAGTCTCGGGCCATGTTCGAGTCTATAGAAAATAGTTAGTATAGCAGGAAACCCAAGATGTAGAAGCGCATACCAATTTCTCCCACTTTGAACAGTTCATACGCATCCCAACCAACGATACCCCCCTGGATGCGACTCCAGCACCACTTGGCAACTCCAGAAACCACCTATTTCGATATTAGTTGCGATCATGCCCCTCTTTCCGCATGTACTGACCATAGGTTCTGTCATGCGGAGTTCTTGTGTCAATTGTTCGCCCCGTAAATTGGCATGGGATTCGAAGAAATGGCGAATAAAGGAACGAACAGCGCTGGGATCGGAGGTGGGACGGTATGGCAATAAGAGGAAAGGGTGATCGAGACCTGGTATGACATGGCGATCAGTATGCTGTACACACAAAGATACATATTTTGTATTTCATGTGATAGTTGACATACCTCGAGCTTTGAGCTCTTCTGTGCAACATCGGATCAGCTCGTGAACTTCTTCAGGCTCAACATATGTGCGTGCCCAGGCGTCTGTCCATTGTGGTTTTTGTGGTAGCTGTTGTGCAGAATCGTTTGCGCCTTTCTTTTTGGACTTGCCATCCTTGCCCTTGAGGCGAGAAAAAAGGCCTGCCATTATGGGTGATGGCTATAGAATGATAATTCGAAATCGAGAATTAAACGAAACCGCAGCGAAATCCCATGCGCTGGATATAGGAAAAGTGACGTCGGGTCGAGTCGAAGCAGATCCCAAATAAAGGGGCGGTGATCTTTCAGGAGATGCCTTAAATAGGGTAGCAGCTAGGTATTCGTGATAATCTCCCCAGCTGAAGTTGTAAAAAGCAAGGTTTTGGTGGTTTTTCGATAAGAGAATTGAAAAGAAACGAATCGAGGACCGAGAACCTTTTGGTGAAAAGAATTAGCAGGAATAAAAATGATGACGATGTCGCTTGTTGAAGATGCTGCTGCACGCAGGACAAGGCGAGACGTGTAAGTCAGGGAAGGTGGGCATCGGGCAGTTTTGATGCGCACCTGCGGCAGATGAGCCAAGTTGGGTGGGCGTACAGATAAAATTAGTAGGGGACCCTTTTTCCCCTCTGCACCTCAGTTATTCAGAGGTTAACACAGAGATTGGCTACTGGGTATCGAAACGAAACAGAGAGAAGAAAGAATGGGAAAAGGAGGGGCTCAAGAAGCCAGGGTTCAGAGAAAATAGATGAATATGGAAAAATAGAAAGAAAAGTTGAATCATACAAGAGGAGAAGGTAAAGAGGAGAAAAAGCGACTCTCTAGTCTAGATGAGACGACAAAATGAGAATTGTGAGGGTGACAGTGAGATGGGGGGACGCGCTCAGGGGGCGACTGGGATGCGCGACCAGGTTCATGATGGACTGGATGGGATTGGATTGGATGGTACGTACAAATGGAAAAAAAGAACAAGAGCACTAAGATTGGGAATTGGGCTTCTCGCTGGGATGAGAGGATAGAGAGCATGAACAAGAGGACATGGGGCGGGTAGGGGGTTTGGGGGAGGGGGGCAATATGGATGTGATGGGCGTGCATAGATTGAGTTATCATGGAGATGAATAGTTTACAGATCCAACAATATTTAACAATGTGGCTGAATTGTATGAGTTGCTTGGTTGATAGTTGAATCAAATCTACAGCCTCTTATTGTAACAACGGTCATGCTGTGCAACACGATATCTTCAGAGACAATACACAACACATAACTGTACACTGTAACAATGAGGCTGAGAGTCATGACACACGAGTTCAAAGCAATTCATTGCCCTCAGCCTTGAGTTTCTTGACCCATTCCAGTCCATTTCAAGGGTCCTTTAGGCAAGAAAAAGAACTCGCCAAGATTCTTATACAAGAGACCCTTCTGAGGATAATCACTTTGCCTAACCTGAGGATATCTCTATAAACTAACCATAAAGTCTTCACCATCTTCTCGTCATTTCCCCAACAACAACCTTGATTTCTCTCCCGTCCCTCGAACAGAAATTATGAGAGTCACAGCAAGGTACATACTAAACACAACCATTGGATCAGCTAGCACTAGCAGACGGGACTCAGCCGTTGCACAAGGCCAAGGCTTTACTAGACGAGTGGATCTCCACGTTCCTGAAAGTTCTGCTTTTTAATTACATCGAGCAAGCGGGCTGCCCGTGTAATTAATTAATTGGATGGCCTCATGGACCACCAGCGACCTTTTATCGCACCAGCTTGCTCCGGTCACAGTTTCACCGGTCGATAAATGGCTTGTAGAACCCTTCAACACGGGTCATATCGTCAATAGTCTCTGAATATGCAGGTGACTTGAGTTCCTGGCAGCATATTCAGTAGAGGTTAAGCTTCATCAAACGAGATCCAACTTGGGATGATGGACAGGGGTAATTACCGCCAGTGGCCCCTACAAGCGTGTCATCTTGGCGCTATGGTTGGACGCCAAAGCCTTTAGCTCATCATGTTTCCTGGGCCCAAAGATATGAGCAGCCAAACGATACGCATTTTCTCTTATTGCGCTTTAATGCTATCGAGCACTATGGTGGGTGGCTCGCCGCCAACGTTTCGTAATTCCCGTGCCTCTTTTAGAGCTCCATTTCCATCAGAACTAAAGCGCCGCAACCATAACCTCTTCTGTTGCTCGCTCCCCTGCCAATAACAGCGCTGCTATCAAGCAGTCTTCAGCCTAACTCCACGTCATGAGAGGCAATATCTGTCTTTTTCCCTTACTTATTCCATATCGAGTCGCCCTCGGCCGATTGAATTACTTCTTTGCGCTCTAGCTCATGGTTGAGCTGATCTCTCATCTGGGATATTCCATGTTTGCCAGGAACTTCTCGCTTACAACGGGTTCTGGATCACGAACATGGAGGCTTCTTGGCTCTGAAGCGTCCAAATATAGACGCCATTCTGACTTCTTTCCTAGCTTCTGTAGCTGTGGTCCAATGGCTGCACCTTTACCAGTAGCTTGGTCATCCGCGGGGCTCATGGGTGTGAGTTGGCATCGCCAGCGCATCCTCATCCCACCCTCCCCAGGCGAAGCCGCTGCTTGGAAGCATTTTTGAGTGGTTGTCTGGCAAGAGTTTCCGAGATCGACGTGATGAGTTGGCATTTACTTACGCAAGATGGCGAAAAATAACTTACATGTTTGACATGCAGATGAATTGTGATGCACAGTATAACTTTAAGGTGAGGCTCTACTGTCAGATTGATGTCTTCCAAACTGGAATGTAGATTTTACAACCTGTCTCAGCTTTATCGAAACCCTTGCTGATTGTAGTCCCTTGGGTTAAATGACCCAATGGTATAAGTCAGTGCAGAGGCTGTTCCCGTTGTCAGTCATGGATCCGTGATCTGCCTCATGACAGTCCTGGAACCCTAGCCGCCAAAGCTCATCTCAGCTTAACATATGCTTTTTCTTCCTTAAATATATGCTCAGAGGCCACCGATATTTAGAAGAACCGGTATCTGCCTTGATTGGCTCAGCTCCTCGTACAAGATGGCAGCCTGGAGTGACCTACAATATTTCACACCAACATAATCAATCTCATGTATCCGTACCTCGGTATCCTTTACCAAACATAGAGACGACAAGATCGCCTCATTCTTCTCGAAACGAAAACGTCTCCTCCGCTTCGCCTTCGCCTTTGAAAAGGATACCCAGATGAGACCAGTTCGGCGGGCTGAACAGTGGGGATGCCTTGACAATTTCTTAAACACGGACCTTTCTCTTGACCGTGAACATGATACGATAAAAGTGTTGAGCATCAGATATTAAGGATCTGCCTCAAACCGGAACTTTCTGTCCCTTCCGGCCGCGCCCTGATTTCCGAAACAATCTATCACTTTATGCGTCAGGTTGTGGGGAGTTGCACCAGGTGAGGATCACGTATTGAGCGTCATAATATTCCGTATTCATCCATCCTATAAACCTTTTCCAATATCCATGTACCTAGATTCCCGAGGCTGATCCTACATTGATCCCTGACCCGGAACCGAAAACTTAATAGTTGAAAAGCTGTCCCAACGCTTGCATGCCATGTACCTTTCACTTAGTGTTGAACGCCGTCATAACACAAATCCACTCCGAGTTTGAACACTTTCAACACTACTTTTCTTTCTCTTTCTCCTCTTCCTCAGCCAACCTAAGGGCCTCTTCGAGAGCTTCCTCATCTTCGTCGAAAGCATCGTTCTCCTTGTCCTCTTCAGCCTTCTTCACCACTTCAGGCTTAGTCTTCTCAATGGCCTCAGCCTTTTTCTCAGCAGATTTAGCCTCTTTGGCATCGGCTTCCGTCGCTGGAGCTTTCGTGGAAGTGCCAGGTCCGAGTGCCCAGTCAATCTCTCCTTCAGGCCCATATCGTGTAACCAGCCAGTCATTGGCTTTTCTGAAGTGACCGCAGTCAAAGAACCCCCTGGAAGCACTGAGAGGGCTAGGGTGGACACTCTGTAGTACAAGATGCTTGACGCGATCGATCTTCTGCACTCGCTTGCCGGCTGGTGTTCCCCAGGCCATGAAAACAACACCCCTTGTTCTCTTTTGCGCCACTAGATCAATGACTCGCTGTGTGAGCTTCTCCCATCCTCGATTGGAGTGCGAGTTGGCCTCATGGGCTCGAACTGTAAGGCAGGTGTTCAACATGAGAACACCACGGTCTGCCCAGGGGGTGAGAAGACCTCCTCGGTTTGGTGGTGGCTCAAAAGTAGGATAGTCTTTCTTCAGAGCAATATACATGTTCTTGAGCGAGGGTGGTGCAGGGGTTGGGGGTCGAACGGAGAATGCCAATCCGTGAGCCTGGTTATCGTTATGATAGGGGTCTTGACCAACAATGACAACCTTGACATTGCTGAAAGGGGTATGACGGGACCTATAAGCCATAGGTTAGGAGCTGCCACCGCAGGTAGAAACATAGTTCGTCCTTACCATGAGTAGATATCGTTCCTAGGTGGGAACACCTTGCGACCAGAGCTGATTTCCCGATCCAAGAATCGCTTCAAGTCCAAGAAGTCCTTTGTAACAAGATCATCCTTGAGATGCGCCAACCAGCTTTCGTCAAGAGTATCGATTTCGAGCTGCAAGAGCTCTTTCTGCTCTGGCTTCAAGGAAGCCACCCACTTGGCCTTATCAAACTTGACGGCTGGTGCGGGAGCAGAAGCACCAGTACCAGTAGGCTTAGGAGCTGCTCCGAAGAAAGAGGCAATGTTGCCATTAGCTTTAGGCTTCTTCGAATCGTTCCCGGCTGAGGCGCCTGCTTTACGTTTGAGGGTCGACATGGCGATAGCTTGTAGGTGGAGACTGATGGTGGGAAGAGGTGGATGCACGATGAGCCCTTGATACGAGGGAGGGACTCTTGTGACGAGAGCTCGAACGAAACGAATTCTGGGCAATTGATACAAAAACAAGCCAATTACACAAATACAGTACTCACGAAAGCAAAGACGGAAACCGTGAGTATTGCAAGTATATGCTGATATGTGTGGTAGTGCAATGCGTAGAAATGAGAAGAGTATCGTTGGGAGAATTCGAGCTAAAGTGGTGATGCAAGTTAGTTAAATGCAAGCGCGTTAAGTAAAACGCGCTAGCTCCCAGCCATTAACGCGGTCCCTGTGACTTTCGCGTTGAGGAGGCTTGGAGAGACACTAACTGCAGGGACCTGAAACTCTGAGTGGTTGGGGGGCCTAGGATAGCTTCAGCACTAGCAAGCCACGCCGTCAGTCTACCAGGCATCAGGTCGAATAACTCCAAAGTGGGCAGTCGCCGAAGCGATATTTGAGTATAATTGCTTCTGTTTGTTGAAAGTGGCTATCAAATAGAGTTTCGGCAGATCACAGCTCTTTGAACTGAAGCAACGGATAGTTGCTCAAGTTCGGATAGTCTTTGCGTAGGTATGCGGTGAATTTGGTTTGCTCTGAGCCCCTCCATGGAAAGATTGTATGCTTCCTACAGAAGAATAAAACTTAGGATCTCTATTCTAAATGACAAAAAGACTCAGGTCAATTTAGGATAGACTTAGTATACCTTAGATTAGTTGTCTTGGGCACCTTGCCTAAAATGTCAGAACCTTTCTTATTCCCTGAGGGCTATATACGGATAGTATATTAAGCAAACTTATCACCTGCCATACTATCTTTCGAATAGATTTAACAACATCATTAGAAATTATTCCTCCGTGAGTCTATGAGCCTGCTCAAGCCGAACTGTTTGCTGTGCTTCTGCTGATTGGACATGATCTTTAAATGCGATTGTGAAATCTCAAATGGTTGGTGCATAGTATACCTCCCTATGTAGGTAGAGAGCCAATCTGATTTCGTGCAGTGCTTATTGGGTACCACGTGCATTGGAATCAAGGCAGGTTCCAATTGGGGTTCAGTTCGTATAATGCAAAGACAAAAGTCATAGTCATTCATCCATCACCTGGTGCTGAACGAATGTAATAGGGTCGTAGAGTGGTGTCGGCTCCTGGCCAATGTTGCTTAATCATCAGCCGTACAGTACAGCGCTTTTCCCTTCTGGGCTGCCGCATTACCTCATGCAAGCTCCGACCTCAACTGGACAGCTTGTAACTCCAACACCGTTGGCCTCACCAAATTATTACTCTGCATTATAGCCATGCTCTATAGCAGAATTGACCTTTCCGGCACATAGCAGCTGCCAACGATGCGTCAATCGATAGTCTGGGTCCTCCGTTAGTCAACCATTTCGTACCTTATTGTAACACGCGACAGCTGTCAATTTGGCTTGCTGACTTCTTTATTAGTGCTTTGGCAGGTAACCACAGGACTCGGCACAAATGTCAAACATTATGACGAAACATATAAGGATAAGAACCTTGAAGGAGCTGGACAGAATCAATATATCGCTTCTCCCAAGACCGACGTCGTTGTCGATCAAAGTCAGCCTGCTGGCCCGCAACCTGGTACGATTATTTCCACCACCAACAAGGCGCAAAGACACTGACAGCTTCTAGGCGCGGAACTGGTCGATGCAGCAAGAATAGAACTTACCAAAGCCCCTCAACCTTTACATCGCCGAAAGCGAAGACCTTCGGGACTCGTCGGAACCGCTCTGCGTTACATACTTAAAGCCATTCCATCTGGTCCGGCAACAGCCCCATCGCAATCCCAAGAGACCACTGTCAACGGCGCTGTCGCAAAAGCGGTTGATTTTCTCGAACAGGCCGCACAGCAAAACAATTCCGATGCTCTCTACTTACTTGCCGAGATAAACTTCTTCGGCAATTATAGTTACCCAAGGAACTTGGAGGTGGCCTTCAACAACTACCATCAACTTGCAACTGTCTATGGAAATTCAACAGCCCAGTATATGCTAGGAGTCTACTATTCGACCGGGATCGGTAACGTTGTAGAGCGTGACCAAGCTAAGGCGCTTCTTTACTATACCTTTGCTGCTATTCGTGGAAATGCTCGTGCGGAGATGGCAACGGCCTTTAGACATCATGCTGGCATTGGCACGACGAAGAATTGCGAGGCGGCAGTGAAATATTACAAGCGTGTCGCAGACAAGGCTATTGCTTGGTACCGAGCGGGCCCTCCTGGTGGTCGATCTTGGATCCATCAGTCATGGCGAATTTCTGATGACGATGGAGGTATCTACGGAGAAGGAGCGAGTGCTTCAAGCTCAGGCATGAACGCATTCAAGGCTAGCCCTGGCTCTGATGCGAATGCCGCCATAGATGATGTGATTGAGTACTTGGATCTTATGTCTCAAAAAGGCGATTCGAAGGCTTCATATAACCTCGGACGCATATACTATGACGGCCAACGAGGCCTGGAACGAGATGTTGACCTAGCACGCAAGTACTTTGTTCTGGTCGCATTACGTTACTGGAAGAAGGACGGCCGTCTAAGCGAGAACCCGAAGCCTGGAATCGAGAAGATTGCCAGTAAGGCTGCTGGGTATTTGGGTCAGATGTATTTGAGAGGCGACGGCGTTCCTCAGAACTTTGAGCGGGCGAAGGTGTGGTTCGAGCGTGGCATTACACAACATGATGCTCAGTCACAACATGGTCTTGGTCTAATGATGCTTCATGGCTACGGTCAAAAAGAGAATGTGAAGAGGGCTATGGAGCTCTTCAAGTCCTCTGCCGATCAGGATTATGCCCCAGCCTTGGTGCAGATGGGTCAACTTTACCTGGACCAGGGTGGCCAGGAAGATGTCAGGATTGCCAACAACTATTTTGAACTCGCCGGTAGGCACGGCAACATTGAAGCCCACTACTACATTGCAGAGATGATCCATCATGGTGTTGGACGAGAGAAGCACTGTCCTGCATCCTTGACGTATTACAAGAGCGTTGCCGAGAAGGCAGAGCCCCTGGTGTCATCATGGGGTGACGCCAACGACGCTTACGAGGCTAACGATTACGAACTTGCATTCCTTGAATATCTTCTGGCCGCTGAGCAGGGCTACGAGAAGGCCCAGACAAATGTTGCCTACATGATAGATTCTGTTCAAAATGGGGTTTCCATTTCGTCATTACTTGGACAGCCCCGAGAGAAGAGTAGTCTTCTCAAGAACCCATCTCTTGCTCTTGTTTACTGGACGCGATCTTCCAGACAGTCTAATGTTGACGCATTGGTCAAGATGGGTGATTATTATTATCATGGTATTGGTACTGAAGAAGATATTACAAAGGCTGTCCAGTGCTACACCGGAGCCTCCGACTACTCCCAGAGCGCACAGGCACTTTTCAACCTCGGTTGGATGCACGAAAACGGCATTGGTCTGGTACAAGACTTCCATCTCGCAAAGAGATACTACGATCATGCCCTGGAGGTAAACGATGAGGCATATCTACCAGTAACTTTGAGTCTCCTGAAGCTTCGCCTTCGAAGCGCTTGGAACACACTGACACATGGACCGATTCACTCGATCCAGGATGAGCCCAGTAAGTTTCTCTTGTCAGATACAAATCCTAGGTACATACTTACAAAGCCTCCAGAACCTAAGAAGGATCGCTCATTCTCCGAGTGGATCGCCAACTTCCTGCGAGAAGATAACCAATACTACGAGGAGGAGCATTACACCGGAGGTGATTTATACGATGGTGCTCTCGGCGATGGACAGGGAACAGATGACGACGATGGTGTACTAGAAAGCGTCCTGATCATTGGCGTCACCTTTTCACTTGTCTTCTTATTATGGTGGAGACAGCGGCTGCAACAGGCGCATCAACAAGCAGAAGACGCTCGAAGAAGAGAGCAAGGCCTCCCCCCGAACCCTCGTCTCGATGGTCCAGGTCCCGACTTTGCTGGCTGGGGAGCCGCTGGAGGCGTAGTTTTGTAGAATCTCAGAAGCAGCGTGGTTGTTTATCTCGTTAATAGCATTAGAGCGATGGCGTCTTTGGATTGGTTGCCAGAATTTGATAAACTTATAGTTGCAACCTCGCATGCATAAGTGTAACGATTGTTGACATCAAAGTGAAGTCTTTGAGTTTTGCACGACTAGAGGAGCTGAGCGTGCATGATAGAACGAGGCCGGAATGTCCGTGTTTACTTCTCAGTGGCTTTTCGGAAATGCAAGAAAAGACGAGATGTTTCAAGTAGCTACGAGGCTGAGCCGATGGCTCCTTGTCATACGCTAATACAGTACGGATGTAGATCGATCCGTCTCACAGTTTACTGAGCATGATATGTACAGTAATACTCACTGCTGAGTCTCATTTATATGCAGGGCTTGTGATTCTTATTATGGCAGAGTCTTATTCTCCTAGTGAAGGATTCTTCACAGCAACCCTCACCGTCAATAAGCTGAGGGGCTGACTAGACTAGTTAGTCGCTACCTTATTCAAAGATGATCATCTTAACGGAGTAGCGATAAACTTGTAGGAGACAATGAGGGTGGTGCATTTCTTCGGCTCTGTGGCTTGTCTTAGGCTCGTAGCCGCTGGGACGTGACAACAACCCTGCCACTGTCAGCCTGTGAAACTTGAGGAGTCGAGCGTAACGTAACTCTGCCGCAGAGATCGTCGCGTCTACGCACGATAAAGGCACTGGCAGTGGCTATCGCCCCCTCCTGTCCCCTTTCTTGTCTTGCCTTTGTACACTGGAGCGCCCGCTTAAAACGAAACCGAAGGGGGGGGGAGTCGTATTTGTACGACGGGCCTTTATGTGAAAACCAACCTTCTCCCTTTGGAATTCTCAGCATATCCTCCTAATAAACGCCTTCTAGTCTCTTTCTCGACCCTTCATCTTCTTATTCACTGGGGGCCGTTCTTTTTTATTTCACAAGTGCTAACTTTGACATCCATTCATTTATCCCTGCGATTGGGGGTTGTTTACGCATCCTTCGGGCACCTGGCACCTGGCACCTAGCACCTTGGCAACTGTGAACTTTAGTGGAGGAGAGCACTTCCAATCAATCACCTGTACGGACCTCGGAGTACCGTTCAGCGTAGCTCGTACTCGGTTGATTCCATCCATCTCAAAATCAACAAACACACGCAACAGCCTATTCTAAAGAACGATTTCTTATCGCCAATATGGCGAGATTTGTGAGGTATGCGCTTGAGCGCAGGGACGATGAGACTTCCGAGTACTTCACCGATGACGATGATGTCTATTGGTGGTATAGCAGAGTAAGCATCCATCATTAACTTTCGTACGTTCACGTTGCGCATGCTAACTCGACAACAGGAGGGATATATCGTCAAGTGGACTATCCTCGCCGTGATTGTACTTCTTTTTACACTCTGGATCGTCGGAGGATATTGGCATGCAAAGAAGAGAATCCAAAAGGGTTTACGACCACTAGCATATCATAGAGTAAGTCGCACCTGTGATACACATCCAAACACCAGTTCTAACCCTCCGCAGTGTTTTGTTAGTAGGCGCATGATGGCTCAGGTCGATCCCCGTTACGCATATCCTCCTAACGGATACTACTACGCTCCTCCTGGCAACTACGCCCAGCCTGGCGGATATCCCATGCATAACATGCCTCCTCCACCAGTCTATGACCCATCACGACCTCCCATGTACGAAGAACCCCCGAATGCCTCAAAGATCGACCCGGCGCAAGGACAGCAGAGACAGGCCGATGGACCGGCAGACTATTATGCTCCTCCAACAGGGCCTCCGCCTCCGCGATAAATGATGTTAGGCGCTGGAAAGGTTCGGTTGAGAGGCATATATGCATGGATGGTTGATTCTTGAGCCATGTAACGGTTCAGAAGTCGCTGGGCGGCCACGTGAGACAGTATGAAATTGAAAGTCAATCAATAAATGTAGCTAGCATAGAAATACAAGCAAATGCCGACATTCAAGCGCCAGGCTCTTGGGAGCAAGAAAACTTCCGACGTGAAATCAGGGTGCCAAAAAATATCTGATCTAAGTTATAACAAGTTTACCTAAGTATTTTCATCACTTAGGATAGAGGTCCTAAGTTTTCTTGCATCCTCTTGCCAGGTTCTCTTTTCCAATTCACAGTAAACAAACGCCAGTCGCCTTGGGTATATATAAGTGTGTGTATCGGGCGTCATATACGGTTCCCATCCTCTAGTCCAAGTCCATCGCGTCTGGGTCGTCGTCCGTACTCGTGGCAATAACAGTATTCAATGTGGCGTCCTGTATCGTTGGGGCCTCCGTTTTACCCTCCCTTTCTAACCGCTGTAGCTCTCTTGTGCGATTTCTCGACTCGATGATGGCCTTGCGCACACTATCTTTGTCCTCTGGCACCGTCAACGACTTGGGATCACTATACAGCACTACCTGCATGCCGGCTAGCTCTCCCTCGCTGTTAGCTAATACCGATGGGGGGATGCGATTCGCGCGCAGATGCTTCTCGATATCTGGTAGGAAGACAAGCTTGCCCGGGTCATCGCTGTCGCTATCGGAGGAGAGCTCATCATCCATGTTGTAGATGTACACTTTATGTTTGGAATCGTCTAATTGCATGGTCTCATCGGGAACTGTATTCGAAGCAACATTGGAAGGGGTAGGAACTAGAGCAGCAGAAGAAATCGAGGTTGTTGGTTGTTCGACAGGGACGTATAACTTGTTCCCGCTCTGTTCTGTAGGCACGATGGGTGTTAGTTCATGGGCATTGCAAGGATAAGGACAATGTGACGATTAGGAAAGAAGAATAAAACATACCCAGATTAAGGAGACTCAAGCGTTTAGAAAGACGTTCATTATCTTGTGTCTCTGCCTTTCTCTTTCGGCGCAATCTTCTTGTCTTATCGACCCCCTCGGCTACAGCTACTGTAGCTGGGGCGGAAGATGACGGGGATTGTAACATGATCGCAATGGGACTCAACCAGTGGTCAATTCGTAGTCCACCAAGGCCTAAAATGGCGGACTTTTAAACCCTTCAACACCTGGACTATCCGACTGAACGTCGAATCAACGGCTCGGAGAAGGACACTGACAACCACACGTGGCGAGGATGAAATTTTGAAGTCTTGACTTGTCTTTTGCGTGAAGGCGACGGGCTTCTTTTTCTTGGCTAGGGATTGGTTTGTCCTCTGTCTCTCGAGGCTAGAATTGCTGGTTGCCCTTGATGTGGGCGTGCATCAATCGGGCGAGTGTCACTAGGGGCGGAAACGGAAATACTGCAGTGAGCTTCAGCGGTTGCGGGCGTTGGAGTCGGCGCTGTAGGCCCCGGAGCTTGAGGACGATTATCGGCGCGGGAGAGCGTGGGCCTTATGTATCCGTCTCGGTCTTGACTCATTCTTGTAGAACTTTCTACCCTCCTCCGCCTGCGCCTACGCCGCCACAGCAACTCCATCTCCAACTCAGACCCCAGCAACATCAACTTCTCCTCCACAATCTTCAATCAGAAACCCCCACTACCACCACGACGATTCCTCCACGGCCGACAATCATTGCAGCGCCTGCGCGGAATATCTTCAGGACTGCGACTAACAAGAGATTGCCTTTTTTTATTCTACGTCGGTCTTATTCCAGCGCGACCATGGCCGAGTCGGAGCTCAAGTGGCCCGCTGCGCGCGTGCGCAAGACCTTTCTCGAGTACTTCGAGCAGAGGGGTCACACAATTGGTATGCGATTGCGATAGCGCGGGCACTACGTCTCACTGCATTAAAAGATATTGAAATTATATCCAATCTCTCGAGGCGAATCTCCTCAATACCACTGTTTACTTTGTTTTCCTTCCCTCTGACTCACAAATCGCTAACAAGACTTCTTCTGCTTCAGTCCCCTCTTCATCGGTCGTCCCTCATAATGACCCTACCCTGCTCTTCACCAATGCTGGCATGAACCAGTTCAAGCCCATCTTCCTCGGCACCATTGGCAAGACCGATCCTATGGCCGGCCTCAAGGCCGCTGTCGACAGTCAAAAATGTATCCGTGCTGGTGGCAAGCACAACGACCTCGACGATGTCGGCAAGGATAGCTATCACCACACATTCTTCGAGATGTTGGGTAACTGGTCTTTCGGTGACTACTTCAAGAAGGAGGCTATTTCATATTCCTGGGAGCTTTTGACAAAGATCTATGGTCTGGACCCCGATCGTCTTTACGTTACATACTTCGAGGGTGACGAGAAGTTGAAGCTGGAGCCTGATTTGGAGGCCAAGGAGCTCTGGCTCTCGGTTGGTGTTCCCGAGGATCATATCCTTCCTGGAAACATGAAGGATAACTTCTGGGAGATGGGTGACCAAGGCCCTTGTGGTCCTTGCAGTGAGATTCACTACGACAAGGTCGGTGGAGGCCGCAATGCTGCCAGTCTCGTCAACATGGATGATCCTATGGTTGTCGAGGTTTGGAACAACGTTTTCATGCAGTATGATCGACAAAAGGACGGCAGCCTCAAGTCTCTCCCCGCCAAGCATATCGACACTGGTATGGGCTACGAGCGACTGGTTTCTGCCCTCCAGGATACAGTTTCCAACTACGCCACCGATTGCTTCACCCCTCTCTTCCAGAAGATCCAGGAGGTCACTGGCGCCCGACCCTACACCGACAAGTATGGCAAGGATGATGCCGATGGCATTGATACCGCCTACCGTGTAGTTGCTGATCACATCCGAACCCTTTCTTTCTCCATCGCTGACGGCGCTGTTCCCAACAATGACGGCCGAGGTTATGTTGTCCGACGTGTACTAAGACGAGGTGTGCGATATGCTCGAAAGTATTTCAACGCCGATATCGGCGCCTTCTTCTCCAAGATCTTGCCTGCGCTTGTTGACCAGATGGGCGAGCAATTCCCCGAGCTTGTCAAGAAGCAGCAAGACATTAAGGAGATTCTCGATGAAGAGGAGGTCGCTTTTGCCCGCACTCTGGATCGTGGTGAGGCTCAGTTCGAGAAGTATGCTGCCGAGGCCACCAAGGGCGGCTCCAAGAAGCTTGAGGGTGATGTTGTTTGGCGACTTTATGACACTTTCGGTTTCCCCGTGGACCTTACTCGATTGATGGCTGAAGAGCGAAGCCTCGAGATTGACGATGCTGAGGTTGAGGCTGCTCGAATCAAGGCTCGTGAGGCCAGCAAGGCTGTCAAGGAGTCTGTTCAGACTTTCTCCAAGCTCAATGTGCACCAAATCTCTGAGCTCGAGAAGGATCTTAAGGTTGAGCGAACTAACGATGACGCCAAGTTTGCTCAGGGTGACACCAAGGGTAAGGTCCAACTCATTTACGACGGCCAATCCTTCCTTAAGTCGACCAAGGACGTCCCCGAGAAGACTGCTCTGGGTCTTTTGATCGACAAGACCAACTTCTACGCCGAATCGGGTGGTCAGGTCGCTGACACTGGACGTATCGTCATTGACGATGTCGCCGAGTTCAAGGTTCTTGATGTTCAGAACTATGGTGGCTATATCCTACACAGCGGTTATATCGAGTATGGTACACTATCCTCCGGTGACGAGGTTATCTGCGAATACGATGAATTGCGCCGATCTCCTATCCGCAACAACCACAGCGGTACTCACATTCTGAACCACTCCCTACGGGAGGTTCTTGGTGATGATGTCAACCAGAAGGGTTCTTTGGTGGACAACGAGAAGCTCCGTTTCGATTTCTCCCACAAGACTGGCGTCAAGATTGAGGAGCTCAAGAAGATCGAGGACATGTCGAACGCATATATTCGCCGTAAGGACAAGATCTTTTCCAAGGAGGTTGACCTGGAGCTTGCTCGCCAGATTGAGGGCTGTCGTGCTGTCTTCGGCGAGACCTATCCCGATCCTGTGCGTGTTGTCTCCATCGGCAGAGATATCGATGAGATGCTCGCCGACCCCAAGAAGAAGGAATGGCGTCAGTACAGTGTTGAGTTCTGTGGCGGTACACACGTTGAGCAGACCGGTTTGATTAAGGACCTCATCCTTATTGAGGAGAGTGGTATCGCAAAGGGTATTCGCCGTATCATTGCCTACACTGGTGAAGCTGCTCACCAGGTTCAGCGTGAGGCTGATGAATTCTCCAAGAAGATTGATGCTCTCGACAAGTTGCCGTTCGGTCCTGAGAAGGAGGCTCAAGTCAAGGCCGTATCTGTGGAGCTCAGCCAGCTGACAATCTCGACCTTGACAAAGGACGAGTTCAACAAGCGTTTCCAAAAGATTTCTGCTGCTGTGACTGCTGAGCAGAAGAAGCGCCAGAAGGCCGAGTCGAAGACTGCGCTTGATATTGTCCAGAAGTACTTCGAGGCTAACAAGGATGCCAAGTGGTTCGTTGGCCGCCTGCCCGTTGGTGCCACCGGCAGCAAAGCCCTGCCTGATGTGGTCAAGCACTATCAGGGTAAGGATAAGGAGAAGACTGTTTACCTGTTTGCTGGTAGCAAGGAGGAGGGTGCCGTTGCTCATGGTGTCTACGTTGGAACTGTAAGTCTACCCCTATAATTAGTATTGCATACACTGACTAACTATTTCAGCACCTTGCTTCTCAGGGCGTCACTGCTGAGCAATGGGCTGCCTCCGTGTCGGAGATTATTGGTGGCCGATCGGGCGGCAAGGAGCCTGTACGACAAGGCCAGGGCACTAAGCCTGAGAACATTGACGAAGGTGTTGAGACTGCGACAAAGTGGCTCAACGAAAAGCTGAAGCTGTAAAGTTTGAAGAACAAATAACTGTGTTTCTACTCTGCTCAATGGGAATTCATGATTGTTCATTCACCTGGGAGTAATGTCGGGGATCTGGTCAGACAAAAGAAAGGATATAGAGCGTTTAAATAGGCATGGCCATTTACCATTGCCATAAGAGAGTACGATGAATAAAGAACACCATTGATGGCACATTGGTTTAATGAGAGGGTATATGCTGTATCTTTTCCCAACCCGGATGTATATCTACATGGCCTTTTGCTTTGGCTTTTGTTACAGGGCTAATTTTATACAGTTACAAGAACGCTGGCGTTGCGATAGTTTGATATCAAGGGATTCTCTCCGCTTCGGGTTTCGGTATCCTCAACGTATGCCCACTTGCGCATGAAATCACCATGCGACATAACACGAGTCAACTTGCCCGTGATAGCGCGGTAGATAGCCTCTGTGACGCGAAAATCTGTTGGGAACAGAATATCAAAGTATCCTTGATGAACCTATGTGATGTTAGTTTGCCAATATTCAACGACAGTGGGCTTTATAGCTTACCAAGGGGGTTGTGACGGGCACCATCTTTCTGTGGTACCGTGTCTGGACAACAGGTGCATTCATACCCTTGACAGCTTGAGGTAACCAGTCAAAGTCAGAAGTCACAAGTCGATGACCTGGGAAGTACTTCTCAAGAACGTCGAAGAACTGCATCAGCCGTGTGGGGATAAATTCTGGATCCGAAAGATTGGCAGCAAAAGGCACCTTGGTGGATAGATATCGTAAAACGGCGTTGCTGGGGTACGGTTTAGGATAGTTTCCCCCTGTAGCAGCGTGTCTGACACGAAAGTATCGCGCAGCAAGAGGATCCAACTCATGAGCGTAGAATTCGTAAAAGTCACCGTCACCATCGATCAGCACGTGGCCTTGCAGGGGCTGCTCGGTAGCAACGTCGTAGCGAATACCATCGTGAGAGAAGTTATCGAAGACCTCCATGGCAAGAAAGAAACAAGGCGACGGCACGTATTGGTCCCAGTCGAAGATGGAACGGTTGATAATCTCGACCTTATCCGCGTGGCCTCGAGACGCAGCGGTGGAGAGAAGATGTCTGTTTTGCAGCGCAGCGAGTGTGGAGGAAATCTCGATGATGTTGAACTTTGTGCGGGCGTACACTTGAGGATCGACTTCTCGGATGTAGTCCAGGATATTGAGCATGAGTGTTCCACGACCGGCGCCCATTTCGTAGATCAGAAGATCGTGGTAGGGATATGTGGTGAGACGATAATTCGTGACGAGGTAGCGGGCGATGGCTTCGCCGTAGTACGGGCGAAAGAGCTCGGTAGGCGTATGCCATAGCTGGCGTGTTGGGTTCTCTCCTTCTCGCTCATCGAGAATATCCTCGAATTCGGTGTAGCGACGACCTAGCTCGGCCTGGAACTCAATTTCATCGCGCATTGAGTTGAAGTCGAATGGCTCGCCGGGGCTGAAGATGACGGCTTGTTTGGAGAAGTATCCATATGATGGATTGTAAAGACTGTCTAGAGCTACGTTATTCTACTATTCCGAGAGGGATACTCGAGTGTCATGCCGTCAATAAAGTCTCTCAGCAGCATCTTGACCTTTCGTGGTCGTTCGGTTCGTTGCTTGAGCTCGTCAATCGATATGTAGGGGTATTCTGCAAACTCGGCAGATCGGTCTTGGGGGAGAATATTCGTGCGCTGCTGCCATCGACTCTCGTTTTTCTTCATTCCGCGATCACTGGAGGGCCGTCCCGCAACGTAGAAGCGGCTCTGATGACTGACGATAGTGGTTCGAAGGCCATTGCGAAGACCGGCGAGGTTTCTGACACCTTTACACCCTGGAGGTCGATGGTGGAAGAGTTGGCGGAAGATTTGGGCCACAATTGGGGAGTCCATGTTGGAGAAACTCTTGTTATATTGTCGACATGTCGGTTCTTGAGGACTTGGTGTTTTGAGGTTTGAGATGGTTTACATTGGATGGTGTGGGTCTCAACTTGTCGGGTGTACCTCGGGCTGAGAGTGAGAGCAGAGGATATGCTAACTTATACGCGGATGATCATGTGCGAGTTTTCCTTTTTGGATTATGAATAGCTTCATCATCTGAGCTTGATACAATTGCCGCGTAAAAGTAACTGGTGTCATTGGTATTGAAACGTCGGTTCCCTAGAGCTCTCGTGAGCTTGGACGGACTTAAAGTGAGGTTGACCAAGATGTCTCAGCACATCTTCTTTTGTAGAATTATTAGTAGAATAATAATCAAAAGCTTCTCAATATTCGACCCTATAGATTATTGATTTATCTCAGATATTAGAGCACAATCATATCATGGATATCCCACTATTAGAGGTCAAGGAGAGGTAAGAGAACTTAGGACATCTATCTTAGGTAATAAAAAAGACTTGGGATAATTCAGGGCAATTTAGTATAGATTTAGTAGACCTTATTAGGCATTTTTGGCACCTTTAAATTAACATTAGAGGTTTTCTTGCTCCCTGGGAGGTTTATAGCACTGATATACTAAGCTCCACATGACATCACGCACGCACCAGGGTTCATTAATTCTACGTAGTATGTACTCATAAGCTTTAGCCAAGATCATTCAAGTTTTAACCTCAACCTCATCAGAAGCGCCCTCAACAATGCAGGCATTCTAGTTCTCCAGTAAATGCCCAATTGATGATTCCATTGGGTACGCCAGCCAAAAACTCCCAAAATGGCGCTCAGCGACCATCCAAAAGCCTACGGCACCGCTGCCGTTGTCTTCGCCTTCACAACTGGCATCCTCGTCACTTTAGGATTCAAGGACTTTTACCCAGATCTTGAACGTCGGTTCCAGCGCAAGAGGCGTGCAAACACGGGTGGTGGCCGAAGATCGAGTCTTTTCTGGGGAGACCCTGTTGAGCTTCAGGATCATGAGTCTCAACCTTCAACATCAACGTCTTACGATGTTGTGAGGAATAGCTTGGTAGATGGTATAGAAGCTACCATCGGTAACACACCTCTTATAAAGATTCAATCCTTATCAGAAGCCACAGGTCGGATCATCATGGCCAAAGCAGAGTTCCTCAATGGCGCTGGAAATTCACCCAAGGATCGTGTTGCGCTTAACATGATTCGAGAAGCAGAATCCAAGGGTCTACTAACACCACATAAGGGTGATACGATCTATGAAGGCACAGTAGGAAGCACGGGTATCTCACTGGCAACTCTTGCCCGAGCGATGGGCTACCGCGCTCATATCTGTATGCCTAGCGATATGGCTCTCGAAAAGTCCGATCTACTCCTCCATCTTGGCGCAACCGTTGAGCGAGTCACTCCCGCACCTATCACAAGTCCCGATCACTTTGTCAATCTGGCTCGAAGGCGTGCGGAAGAACACGCCAGCAAGGCCAAGGATGGCAGTAAGGGTTTCTTCGCAAATCAGTTTGAGTCCGAAGCCAACTGGAAAGCACATTTCAATGCAACGGGTCCCGAAATTTGGCGGCAGACGAATGGCCAGCTGGACGCTTTCGTCGCAGGAGCTGGTACAGGGGGAACAGTCTCTGGCGTGGCAAAGTATCTGAAGGAGGAGCAGAAGGCAACTGCTATCAAAGTCGTTCTCGCCGACCCTCAGGGCAGTGGTCTCTACAACAAAGTCCGCCACGGCGTTATGTACTCTTCGACAGAACGTGAGGGTACAAGACGCAGGCAGCAGGTTGATACTATGGTCGAAGGCATCGGAATCACACGTCTGACTGAGAACTTCGAAGCGGGGCGCGAACTTATCGACGATGCTGTGCGAGTAACAGATGCGCAAGCCTGTCGCATGGCGCGCTGGCTAGTTGAGCACGACGGTATCTTCATCGGCAGCAGTAGCTCTGTCAACTGTGTCGCCGCGGTTGAGGCAGCTATGAGACTTCCTAAGGGGAGTCGTGTTGTTACTATCCTGTGCGACTCTGGAACTAGACATCTAAGCAAGTTCTGGAAGCATATCAAAGAGATGGGACTGGAAAGCGAGGAGGAGGCAACGAATTTGTTTACTGAGCTAGGGATACCCGGTCATGATGAATGAGATGCGAACGAACCGAAAAAATGAGTGGGTTTCATGAAACGAAGCACATGTGTATAATAGTTAATATCCTCAATCGACTCTCGACTTCCCTGTTCCGAAGACTGCTAATGAATGGAAAGCAAAGAACTGTGTATTCCTCAGGGAGCAAGAAAAGTTAAGACTTTAGAAGAGGATGCCAAAATAAACTCAGTAAAGAGTCCCCTAAACTTAGGCTAAATTACCTAAACATTTTTATCGCTTAGAGTCAAGATAGTTAAATGTTCCTGACAAGAGCATGACCGTTTCAGCCACCTCCACGATCTGGGTAAACTCCGGTACAGGAAATAGCCAGGGGCTCACGTGCCATTCATCAGGCATAGGCTGGTGTATGTAAGTTTGCGACAGACCACGCCTCAATTTATCGACTCTTTCCAACCCTTCGCCTCCAAACCCGCAAAAATGCCCATGGACGAACGCGAGCTTGGGCAGCGCATCAAGGCGCTTACAAAGTGCGTTGCTGCGAATGAGCCCCCGGAGAACGCTATCAAGTTGCTCGAGACATTGAAGAAGGATGCTTCTCCCACTGAAGAGATGCTAAGGGTACGTACGCGGATCAGGAAGCGATAGAGAGAGCGCTTTTCTGCGCGCGTTTTGAATATATACACGTCTTGGTTGGTTTGCGCAAATGCATGATCGCATTTCTCGCCTTTCTTTCATCAAAATTGCGACCTCGGCGGATCTATCGGATATTGCACTCTTGATTCCACAGGGACTGTGCTAATACTGAGATCTTCGTCATAGGCTACAAGAGCCGGTGTTTTTGTCGGAAAACTTCGCTCAAATTCCAACAAGGACATCGCCCGTGCCGCCGCCGAACTCGTTAACAAGTGGAAGAAGTTGGTCGAACAAGAAAAGCACTCGAAACTACGTGCAAAGGTCGGCTCAGGATCTCCAGCCCCAGCTCCATCATCAGCGCCCGCGTCATCTCCTGCTGCTCCTCCTCCTCCATCATCAGCCGGTGCCTCTGGGGCCAAGTACAAGGGCGACATCGAGAAGCGAAAATATGAGACCGACAACGTGAACGTCAAGCGCACCGATTCCAGTGTTCGAAACTCATGCATTGGGCTTATCTACAATGGTCTGGCCTATCGATCAACGGCAACCGAGAACGACGTCATTACTAGAGCCGTCGCTGTTGAGCATGCCGCCTATACCAAATTCAAAGGGGAAACGCCTGATTACAAGAAGAAGATCCGATCACTATTCACCAATCTGAAGAACAAGTCCAATCGGGAACTTGGGCGCAGCGTCTTGTCCGGTGAGATCACTGCCGAGAAGTTTGTTATCATGACCGACGACGAGCTCAAGAGCGAGGAGCAGCGCAAGAAGGAGCTTGAACTAGAAAAGGAGAACATGAAGAAGGCCCAAGTACCGATGGCCGAGAAGAGTATCAGCGAGAGTCTGGAGTGTGGTCGCTGTAAGAAGAAGCAGGTCAGCTACACGCAGGCGCAGACCCGAGCTGCTGATGAACCTATGACAACTTTCTGCGAATGCATGGCGTGTGGGCACCGATGGAAGGTAAGTCTTGTCACTTTCAACTAAACTTCGGCGACATAACTAACGCGGGATACCTCAGTTTTCTTAATAATATACAAGGAGTCTGGAGGATCAGGGATGGAACAATGCTAAACTAGACTAACACTTAGGTAACTTCTGCCTATCAGATTCATAAAGATCCTTCAAGTTCTACAAGTTGCTAGCCTAATTAAGTTCACCTTTATATACCCCATTAATAAAATTAATTGTAATCGATCGTAATCTTATCATAAGGCTTATGTAAGTATACAAACCTTCAGTTCTAGATAAGAGAGTTGCGTCCAAGTCGAGGACGTGTTAGTCAAGGCTTGGGTTATAATTCGAGATCCTAGTTAGAACTTTCAGGATCGTGAGATCATAGTGTAATCTTGTCTATCATGGACTAGTCTTATGATCATATACTAAGATTATACAGCTCTACTAACATATATGCCCCGGGGGCTTATCGAGATGGTTACAACTTGAAATTTAAAGGACAAATGTAAACTCAGCGTCTCCTACTGTGACCAGGTTTGATGATAACTCCATTTGATCCAGTCTTTCTATCAAATAGATTCTGTCCTCATTTTGTACTGTGGTCGCTGTCATAGTTCACCATAGCAATGTGACCATATTCCTCATCATCTGTGAGATTGGACTCGGGCGTCCAGGGTCGTTGTTGTTGCTGATGAGTATCGTGTGAAGATTCAAAACGTCGAGGAAGAGGAGGGTTCACTTCCTTATCGGCTCCAACTGGCCTGCGGGGAATGGCAGGCCTATCTTCCTGTTGAGCTTCAGTAGGGCGTCGGGGCAATGGTGGTCCCGCTGCATCATCCGGTCCTGATGATGGCTGCGCTTGGCTCGCTACAGGCCGTCGGGGCAGCTTTGGTGCTTCTTCTTTCCTGTCCTGAGGAGTCGGTCGTTGAGGAAGCGGCGGGTTCTCATTGCTGGACTGTTGTGGTGACTTTCCCTGGTCTGGAGGCTGTGATGGCGAAACAAGAGCCGGAGGGGAGATGTTTAGTCCATGAAGGTCCTTTTCGATTTGCTCTTGGTTCGGCGACTGAGGACTCTCCTTTCCCTCAACTGTAGTCCCTTCGAAATCGATCAACTCGCCCTCGGCATGACGGTCCTTCATCAAAATCACATCATCCTTTTCGATCTCCGATGTTGTCTTGATTCCAACAAATCCACACTTGTTGAGAATCTCGCCGATGAGGTCGGGATATCGGAGGTGCCCACTGACGGAATCGCTCAAATCGAGGTTCTGAATACCTTCAACCTCTTGGATATTCTGTAAGCCTGAGACTCCCATGGAGAGACTATGAGCCCGGTAGACAAATCCAAGAATCATATCATTCTCTGAATAGACATTGAAGATCTTTCCAGAGACAACAGTACGAAGGGTACGCCAGTGAGGAGGGGCTGAAGGAGCAGGAGCGCCGATGATGACGACTGAATCAATGAGGCCAAAAGCGTGCCGCTCAGCAAGTGACTGCAAGCAGGCATGAATCGCTGTAGCGCCAAGGGAATATCCGATTAGAGTGACAGGCCGCTCGCCTTGGACTTTGTTGATCAGAGCGTCAGCAAGTAGCTGGCCTGCTTTCCGAGATCGGTTGTGTGCATGACCAAAAGGATTATCAATGTTGGATGCAGCAGCAAGTACCTGGATAGGCCAAAGAGCCGCAAGCAGGGTGGCAAAGGCAGTGCGCTTGATGATCTCGACCTTGAGCTTCTTCCAGGCAAAAGATTCGACCATGCTTCGTAGAGCATGTCCCAAGGCAATGAGAGACTTCATCTCATAGCGCAGAGCGAAGACCTCAGTGTCGTCACCAAGGATACGCCATGGCTTTGTCACATCATCCTCATCGCGAAGCCAGCCGTTGATTCCGATTGTAACACGCAGTCGCCGTTCCTGTGCTTGTGCTTGATCCTGTTCTGCATTAAAGACCTCTCCCCATTCGCCCCTGAGAGGGATGAAGCGGAAGTCCTCAACTTCTTTCGCGTACTTATCCATCATTTCACCCTGCAATGTTAGTCGGGAATGAACAGGATTTTGAAAAGTAACTTACAGTCATCTTTCCTCCATATGCACCAAATAAAGCGCCTACAAGAGCACCATTCATCCAGAAGATACCAAGAAAGCTCGCAACACCTCCCAAGCCCACGCCACCGAGGATACCACCGACAGCTCCAGCGACAAGAGGTGCTGCCAGACCACCAGTGACGCCGATCACAGCTGCACCGGCAACAGAAGCAAGCCCGACTTTCCAGAAACGACTGAACTTATTCTCTTCTCGGCGCTTGGAAGCTTCGGCCTCGGCAGACATGACCTCCTGCTGCTTATCTTGGTCCTTGGAGGATTCAAGAAGAGTCTTGGCGATTTCCATTTCTTCCTTGATTAGGAAAGTCTGGGGAATCTCCAGAGAGGAAGCAAGATAGAGCGCAAGTGCTCGGGTATGGGCGGAATACTTGCCTGTGGAAAGCAGAAGGAGTAGTATACATGATATAGCCTCTCTTCTGTCGGCAGCAGGGATCGTCGTCAATCTTGTGGGGATAGGATGATACAAAGCCTGTAGAGAGGCAATATCCTCAGACTTGTCTATCTTATTCTCCCCAAAACTGATGAGATTCTCGCCTTCTTCGGGTGTATCGAGCTTCCTCTTCTCAGCCTCCTGTTGATGTTTGCGCCTTTCCTCCTGAATCTTGTGATCATCCTTTACACGAACAATCTCCTCCAACTTGGGCATGAATTCCTTTTTCCACTCCTTCAAATGCTTTATAGCAGCTTTTTGAATACGTAGTGCCTGCGCCGATGGCTTGTTCGGCTGCTGCTGCTGAGCATTTCGATCAGAGTCATCATTCCTGGGTGTGAACGACCGGTTCTCGTCTCTTGGTGTAGAAGGCCCACTCTCATTTCGAGGAGTTGATAGGACAGGGCCAAGCTCATCGTCGGAAGCTTGAAGTTGATCACTCATGTAAGTAGTGATCTCATCAACGAGCTTGAGGAGGGCTTGGCGACGCGCGGGGTTGAGAGTGATGACGATCTGACGAGGATCCGAACATGTTGGCGCCATTTTGATGATACTGACCCCGACGAAACTCCAGATGGGGTTGTTGCTGAGGAAGCTGGTTATGAGCTGGGGGCAGTTGGTTATATAGTACGCGTTGGCTGCGGTGTCAATAAATCATGGCCTGAGCACGGCCCGTGTATATGCAGGATCAAAGATTAAACGCTCAGTTTCAGGCTGAAATTCCTGCTTGCTAGGCAGGCAGTGTTGTTGGTTGTGCAATACTGAAACATGCAGTCGTAGGCTCTAGGCTCAGAACTGAACCCCCGAAGCCTGGTGTGAGGTGCAGACGGGTTGTAATTGGTGTGATGTAATCACTGAAGGAGTCGTAATATGCTGAGACCTTCGTCACGTGCGTATGACCAAGAAGATACAGACCTTCTATCCTCAGTTTAGTAGAAAGAAATGGAGGATGTTCGTTTGATATATCACTCTGACCCGAAAATGAATGTGTTTTTAGTAAGTATCGTCTTGGGAGTCCTAGCGCTGGTAATGGGACCTGTAGATCTAACGTCATACATACTACTATTTGGGTAGCATATCTTGGTTATGAGATCAGTTGCATATCTCAGGGATTGAACTTAGAAGTCAGACAGAACGGGTTACTAGAACAAGGTGCTACACTGAGGATTGTGAAAAGCCAAACATTCCACTTGCGTCAACAAGTACATCCTTCCCCTTTTCGACATCGAAGGTCGAAGATATTGAGCTTTCGGACAACTAGCTCGGAAGAAGTTTGGAAATCGGGACTGCATCTACATTAAGGTTGAATAGAAGCGACAAATGAGTGTGATCATGATGTGAACAATGTTCCAACACTTTAAACCTTACCGTTATGTTCGGTATGTTATATGCGTATATATAAGAATTCCTGTAGTCTTTCGAAGGATATAGGGTAGGCAAAATGGAAATATGACCAGCGCAAACATGCCTTAAGAGGCCTGGGGCTTTCGAAGAGGATGCCAAAATAAACTCGGTAAAGAGTCTCCTAAGCTTAGGCTAGATTACCTAAGTACTTTCGTCACTTTGTTTCAAGGGCATAAGGTTTCTTGCCTCCCCCAGACAACCAGCATTGATAAGACCAATCTAGGCTCTGATAAGCCAGCCCCGCTAAAAAAATTCCCAATCGCGACCCTCGACCGTCCAAGTTTCAAACCTCCAATTCTTTATCCCGTTCCCTCTTTGACAGACACCAGGTCAACACCCATATAATTGGTCGCAAGAGAAGCTCAATACGGAATCGGACGATGGATGCACATGCGCTGCTCTCCTCCCAAGGCTGGCGAGGCACCGGTCACTCCCTACATAAAACCGATGACTCAATCGGACTTGCGAAACCTCTGCTGCTGAATCGCAAAGACAATACTCGAGGACTGGGTCAGAAGCAACATTTCACTAGCGACCAATGGTGGATGAACGCATTTGATGAGCAACTCAAGGGTATCGATACCTCCAAGGAGGGAAAAGTGGTTCAGACTGTCACAACTGGCAAGCTGAACGCCCTCGAAAAGAATCTCGGCAAATACTCCGTATACACGACCTTCGTACGAGGCGGATTCCTCGAAGGAACAATAGATAAGCTCACAATCAACGACTCGAGCACGGAGTCATCCGAAACCGAATCCAGTGACCAGCAAGAAGGCGACAAGTTTGACAAGGACAAGCCTCGGAATGAGACCAAGGAGGAGAAGAAAGTCCGAAAAGAAGCAAAGAGGAAGCGGAAGGAGGCGCGGGCCGCGAGAAGGGCCGAGAAAGCAGCGCGCCGAGAGCTCAAGTCCAAGTCGAAAAAGTCTTCCAAATCCTCCAAGTCCTCAGCAGAATCAAGCGACGCAGACGAGGAGAAAAAACGGCGGCGCGCAAAGAAAGAAGAGAAAAGGAGGCAAAGAGCTAAAGAGGCCAGGAAATAGAACATAGAGGGACATGGAAAATCGGAGTTTGAAGGCATATACAGCGAAAGCATATTCACGGAGTTGAGGTTAATGGAAATTTTGGATGATACCCCATAGATGTATATTTACGTCTGTTTCGGAATCTTCCCAGGCTTGTTGGAAAGGAGCCATGGTCTTTGGTTCCAGAAATCGTCCTTGATGATGTCCATGTGTTCCACCACCACACGAGCTTTGGCTCGGCTCTTCTTGTCCTTCTCCTTCTGTGACTTTGATTGCTCAACGGGCTCTGCTTGAGAGTCGATTGTTTGCATGGTATTGTGAGAGTTTGGGTCCACCAGTTCGTACTGTTGAGTGTCAGTGCCGGTTTGCAGGGAAGTGTAGACCGATACGTACATCGCGGAAGATAACACTACCCTTTCTGTATATCTCGGGCTCGTTGTTGTAGTTGATGGAAAAGCGGGAGAAGAGTATCTCGTTTTTGTCTGCTGCCAATGTGCGCTGATACAGTCAGCTTGTTCAAGTTCCGCAATATGGCCACCTACCGCCAGAGTACTCTCAGCTTCCTTGTTGTCAAGACCTCCGAGTTGGATCAAAGACCAGAAACATGTGTTATAGAGGTTATTGATGTGGCCTTAAGCTATGTTAGTCGGTGCCATTTGTATAGTTGTAAAACCTACAATCTGCTTGTCTCCAGCTCATGTAATCCCGGAGATTTTGAACACTAGGGTAGCACACTGCCCGCCCATCGAAGGATGGTAGTGGAGGAGATAACGGGCTGTCTGGGAAGTGAGTCGACCAAAAGTATACATAATTTGCAGTGAATGTCGAGACGACAGTGCTAACAAGTTTACTAGGAAATGGTAAGTTTTGGACGTAGCATGGGGAGAGTGAGTGTAAACGAACCTGGCTCTTCGATCAAACAAAGTGCATGCCTTGTGAAAGACGAAGCTGTTGAAAGTATTAGTGATACAAAGCCTTGACATGGTTCGTCTTACGAACCTGTATTCATCACTAACGCCGTATGCAATGGTGATTTCTGGTAGCTCAGTTACGACGGCCTTGGCAGCTGTATTCATAAGATCAAGGGCACGGCGATCATTTGGCTTCTCGAAGCCATACTTAGCACACATTCTATCAACTGTTAGGAGACTCATTAAAAGAGAAAAATTCAACTGTACTTTGTGAACCCTCTTCCATCGACTCGCACCACGATCCATGTGTTGGGTAATAGCGGATCTGGCGCCTCAAAGTTACGAACATATTCAAACCTTGAATCATTAGATTAGCGATGATATAGGTACAGGCACTGCGAAGACTCACTTGGAATTCGCCATTTTGCGAGCTTCAATGAGAAGTTGACCGTTAAAAAAGAATGATGGCTGAAATTATATGCGCTGGCTGTGTCTGGAGTCTGGTATTTGTGACTCAATATGATTTGTTTGAGTGTAACTCGATATGGTGGAGAAGTGAATATTTTATGTACTTCTTGGGGTTAGAGAAATGTTGGAGAGACATGTCATGACACATGTATAAAGTCACGCCCAAGTTCAGGCCTAATAATTTTACTAATGATACTTAAACTCTGAACTCTTAACTATATAGAGATCTCTACAGCCCAGATATGTAGCTATGAATTGATGGATAACTTTGAGGCATTGTGTCTATTTATCTTCACCCTCTTCTTGCCCCCCTCAGTGGTAACTACACCTGAAGCTTCGCTCAAGCCTTTGAGCGACAGACAACTACCTACATTCAAGAACAGAAAGCACATACCCCTCATCTACATCTGAGGAATGAATTCATACGAATCCATTTTACGAAAAAACCCCTATAGAAAGACTTTCACTAATCTTACTCTAAGACATAAGTGACCTTGAGGAACAAAGCATCAGCCACATTTTTATTTGCACACCTACCTAGGTCGTGTGGGCCCTGCGTCTGTAGCCTTGCAGACCAAGCCCACCTCCAACAGCACGGCTGAAGCCAATTTCTAGAGCTTACACAAACACTTTTGTCAATGGAACACGAGCTCTTTATTCTAACTACTATTCTATGACGCCGACTTTCAGTATATCGCTATCATGAATCTCCTACTCTCAGATGACTATCTTCTCCAAGATTACCCCGAGCACATCACAAATACGATCCGTTCAGGACATGCGACAACTCTACGTTTTAATCGGCAGGGCGATTACCTTGCTTCGGGCCGAGTCGATGGAACCGTTGTGATTTGGGATCTGGAGACAATGGGAGTCGCGAGGAAACTGAGGGGTCACAATAAGAGCATTACAGTTCTGAGCTGGTCAAGGTGTGGACAGTATCTTCTTACGACCTGCCACGGATGGAAAGCTATCCTTTGGGACCTTCAGGATGGAAAGCGTCTACGTGAGGTTCGTTTTCGCGCGCCTGCGTACATGGCTGAGCTTCACCCATGGAATCAGTAAGGAAGCGCGATCATCTCTTGAGCTTGACTAACTTGAGTCAGCCTTCAATTTGTCGCAGCGCTATACGAAGAGCAGCCAGTCCTAGTCGACATAACCGATCCTGTCGACGTGAAACATATTCTTCCATCAGCGGCGAAGCGACCGAGTACCGACGATGCAGCACTGCGCGAAAAGCAAGCCAAAGAAGATGCCAAACAAATGACAACTTCTGTGATCTGGAGCACAACTGGAGACCATGTGCTCGCCGGAACCAACAAAGGAAAGCTCAACATCATCGATGCGAAGACATGCGAAATTATTTACTCGGAGAAGATATGTTCGGGTGCCATTACCACCATGCGAATGACTGTATCGGGACGCGAATTATTAGTCAATTCCCAAGACCGAATTATTCGAACTTTCCGCGTACCAAATTTACTGGCCGAGAATCTCGATCTCGATACACTGCAATTACCACTTGAGCACAAGTTCCAGGACGTTGTCAACAGGCTATCATGGAATCACGTCACGTTCAGTGCAACTGGTGAATATGTAGCAGCCTCGACGTATAACAACCACGAGCTGTATGTATGGGAGCGTAATCATGGCAGTCTGGTGTGTATGCTCAAGGACCCAAAAGAAGAACAAGGTGTGATAGAGTGGCATCCCACCCGCGCGCTCTTGGCTGCCTGCGGCCTGGAAACTGGTCGCATATACATATGGTCTGTTGTCAGTCCACAAAAATGGTCGGCGCTGGCGCCTGACTTTGCTGAAGTGGAAGAGAACGTTGAGTACATCGAGCGGGAAGATGACTTTGATATCTATGCGCAAGAAGAGATACACCGACGGCGACTAGATGCTGAAGATGAAGAGGTTGATGTCTTGACCCTGGATCCATCAAAAACTCTGGACGAGGGAGAAAGCTTTCGGATGCCAATTCTGTTTAATCTCGGGGAGAGCGACAGCGAGGACGAATTCATTGCAGTATCAACCGGCACCATGAGACGTAGGAGTCCTGGAGAGGGTCAAAGCGATTTGGAGGAAAAGATGCCCGTTCAAAAAAGCACGGCCGGGAAAAGAGGCCGAAAGCGTTAGACAACAAAGGAGATGATGGGTGGAACATGGACAGCAAAGAACAAAGGGGTCTTGTCGCATTCGGAGGGGCTAGTTAAAGCTGCATGAAATAGGGATGATTGCAAATATACCATTTTCG
Organism: Fusarium oxysporum Fo47; assembly: GCF_013085055.1. NCBI lineage: Eukaryota > Fungi > Ascomycota > Sordariomycetes > Hypocreales > Nectriaceae > Fusarium > Fusarium oxysporum. The sequence goes on along the minus strand of NC_072840.1, from coordinate 1,932,026 downwards.
TCTCAATAATGGGATGAATGAAATAATTTAGCAAAATACATAAAGAATCTATTATGAGATCTGCTTCTCAAGACTCACAAGACTTATCTCAATACACCATGTCTGATAGTGCTTCTGAGTATGCAGTCAGGCCGTGTGTCTTTCTTCTTTCATATAGCCTCTTGATAGTCCACAGCTTTCATAGAATTTCATGCAAGCTGATTCAAGGATCAAATGCTCAGAATCAATGATTAGGAGCTGTTTCGCCATTGCCTGAGTCACTGCCCGGATCTCTAACGTCAGAGGGCGTGATTGGATCCAATCTCTTAGGGGTACAAGTACCGATACTTTGAATACCCATCTAAAAAGCGCGACTGGTTTTCATTTTACACCAAAAACTCGCTTTTAGTCAGCCCGCGAGAACGTGCAGCAAAGTAGCTCTACTCACGCGTGCAACAAGCCTCAGGCAACACCCTGAGCTCAGGGAGGCCAAAAAGAGCTTAGCGCACAACTGCTGCCAGCCGTTCTCAAGTCCAGAATCTTTCAGGCTTCCCCCGACCTTCTCGCTTCAACCACGACAAAACTTTGCCTACAACACAAAGTCATCACAGCGCGCGTCGGGCATCGCGCGCATCCCATCGAAACAGCTTAACCTCCGATTACGAACGATCGACGACATCGCCGACCGCGATTTTTCGAGTTTCTGTAACCTACAAGGTGGCGGCGACGGGGGAGACCAGCCTGAGGTTCACCTGAGCCAGTGGCCAGGACAGGCGTTGCTGTTCATCGCCCATCAAGCAATCGCATTTGAGAGAATTTATTATCGACTTAACAGCCTTGCGCGACCAAAAAACCTTTTTAATAGCATCTTTTTGCACTTTTCTTCTACTTTTCGCGTTTCTTTGCGTTCCGGCGCGCGTTTGGATCTCTACTCTCGCTTCTCGCTCCTTTCCACTCCACGTCAGAACAATCACATATCGCCACCATGGCTAACCTTTACTTCACTCACTCGAGCGCTCCGCTCAAGACGGTGGAAGAGATTCAGTTCGGTTTGATGTCTCCCGAGGAGATCAAGAACATGAGTGTCTGCCACATTACTTATCCCGAAACGATGGAGGAGAACAAAACAAAGCCTCGTGACGGTGGCCTCAATGACCCGCTTCTCGGATCGATCGATCGACAATTCCGTTGCAAGACCTGCACCCAAGCAATGGGCGAGTGCCCTGGCCACTTCGGTCACATCGAACTGGCCAAACCTGTCTACCATCCCGGATTTATCAAGAAAGTCAAAAAGATTTTGGAGATTGTCTGCCACAACTGTAGCAAAGTGCTAGCCGATGATGTTGGTCTCGCTATATGACGCTATTTAACTTTTGATGCTAACCGCCTAATCAGAGAGATCCTGAGTTCGTTAACGCCATTAACACTCGAGATCCTAAAGTCCGTTTTAACCGCGTGTGGGAAGTTTGCAAGAAGAAGCGGAGATGTGAGAACGACGAGGCCAAGCAAAAGGATGATGAATTCGGCACGAAGACTGGTCCTCCGAGAGGGCACGGTGGCTGCGGTAACATGCAGCCCAACGTTCGACAAGCAGCTCTACAACTCAAGGCCGCCTTCGATGAAGTTACAGTCGATGAAGATGGACAGAAGTCGAAGAAGAAGGAGACAACACCCATCACCCCCGAGATGGCTCACAGCATTCTAAGGAGGATTACGGAGGATGATCTTGTCAACATGGGCCTAAACTCCGACTACGCTCGTCCCGAATGGATGGTTCTTACTGTTCTTCCTGTGCCACCACCCCCAGTCCGTCCTAGTATTTCCATGGATGGCACGGGAACTGGTATGCGCAACGAAGATGATTTGACATACAAGCTGGGTGATATTATTCGTGCCAACGGAAATGTCAAGCAAGCTATTCGTGAAGGATCCCCTCAACACATTGCTCGAGACTTTGAGGAACTCCTGCAATATCATGTTGCGACCTACATGGACAATGATATTGCTGGCCAACCTCGTGCTCTACAGAAGAGTGGCCGACCTGTGAAGGCTATTCGTGCACGTCTAAAGGGTAAGGAGGGTCGTCTTCGAGGTAACTTGATGGGTAAGCGTGTCGACTTTTCGGCACGTACTGTCATTACTGGTGATGCCAACCTTTCTCTACACGAGGTCGGTGTCCCTCGCAGTATTGCCAGGACCCTCACCTATCCCGAAACTGTGACACCCTACAACATCGGCAAGCTGCATCAACTTGTCGAGAATGGACCCAACGAACATCCCGGTGCCAAGTATGTTATCCGAGCTGATGGTCAGCGAATCGATTTACGCCATCACCGCCGTGCCGGTGCGATCTCTCTTGAATACGGATGGAAGGTTGAGCGCCATTTGATGACTGGTGACTACATCATCTTCAATCGTCAGCCCTCTCTGCATAAAGAATCTATGATGGGTCATCGTGTTCGCGTCATGCCATACTCAACCTTCCGTCTCAACCTTTCTGTTACTTCTCCTTACAACGCCGATTTCGATGGTGATGAGATGAACCTTCACGTCCCCCAGAGTGAGGAAACGCGCGCTGAGGTTAAAGAGCTTTGTCTAGTTCCCTTGAACATTGTCTCTCCTCAGAAGAACGGTCCTTTGATGGGTATCGTCCAGGACTCTCTGGCTGGTGCCTACAAGCTTTGCCGTCGAGATGTTTTCCTCACAAAGGAGCAAATCATGAACTGTATGCTCTGGGTGCCCAACTGGGACGGTGTCATTCCTCAACCCGCTATCTATAAGCCTCGTCCTCGGTGGACTGGTAAGCAGCTTATCAGCATGGTTATCCCTAAGGAGGTTAGCCTGTTCAACGGTACGGATTCTGGCGAAAACGCCCCTCTTAAGGACGAGGGTCTTCTGATCCAAGCCGGCCAACTGATGTATGGTCTTTTAACTAAGAAGAACATTGGTGCTGCTGCGGGTGGTATTGTGCATATCAGCTACAACGAACTTGGCCCCGAAGGTGCGATGGCTTTCTTAAACGGTGTCCAGCAGGTTGTCACCTACTGGCTTCTCAACAATGGTCATAGCATTGGTATTGGTGATACAATTCCCGATGCGGCGACCATTGCTAAAGTTCAGGTACATATTGATGAGGAAAAGGCTGAAGTTGCTCGCTTGACAGCAATGGCCACAGCGAATGAGCTTGAGGCCCTACCTGGTATGAACGTTCGTGCAACCTTCGAAAACAAAGTCTCCATGGCTCTGAACCAGGCCCGTGATAAGGCTGGTACCACAACACAGAAGAGTTTGAAGGATTCAAACAACGCTGTCACCATGGCTTCCTCAGGTTCCAAGGGTTCATCTATCAATATTTCTCAAATGACTGCGCTTGTCGGTCAGCAAATTGTCGAAGGCAAGCGTATTCCTTTTGGTTTCAAGTATCGCACATTACCTCACTTCACCAAGGACGATTACTCACCTGAGGCCCGTGGCTTCGTCGAGAACTCTTACCTCCGTGGTCTCACTCCTAGCGAATTTTTCTTCCACGCCATGGCTGGTCGAGAAGGTCTCATTGATACTGCAGTCAAGACTGCCGAAACAGGTTATATCCAGCGACGATTGGTTAAGGCTCTGGAAGATCTTTCTGCCCGTTACGATGGAACTGTCCGAAACTCTCTGGGAGACATTGTTCAGTTCCTCTATGGTGAAGACGGTCTTGATGCCATGATTATTGAGAAACAGAAGTTGGGTATCCTCAATATGTCAAACTCGGCATTTGAAAAGAAGTATCGTCTGGATCTTGCCAACCCCCCGGACTGGTTTAAGCACGACTACGAATTCGGTAACGAATTGACTGGTGACAAGGAATCTATGGAGTATCTCGATCAAGAATGGGAAAAGTTGTTGGCTGATCGCAGACAAGTCCGACAGATCAACAAGGCCAAGGGTAACGAGGAAATGATGCAACTGCCCCTCAACATCACTCGCATCATTGAGTCTGCTAAGCGAGTCTTTAATGTCAAGGCTAATGACCGAAGCAACTTGCGACCGTCGGAAGTTATTCCAGCTGTGCAAAACTTGTTGGATAGCATGAAGATTGTTCGTGGTACTGATGAAATCTCGATTGAAGCTGACGCAAATGCATCAATTCTCTTCAAGGCCTTGCTTCGCTCTCGCCTGGCCTTCAAGGAGGTGGTCAAGGAGCACCGGTTGAACAAATTAGCTTTTGACCATATTCTGGGTGAACTTCAGAATAGATGGGATCGCGCATTTGTCAACCCTGGTGAAATGGTTGGTGTTCTGGCTGCGCAGTCTATTGGTGAGCCTGCTACTCAGATGACACTGAACACCTTCCATTTCGCTGGTGTCTCGTCCAAGAACGTTACTCTTGGTGTGCCACGTCTCAAGGAAATTCTCAACTTGGCCAAAAACATCAAGACTCCCAGTATGGCTGTGTACCTCAACACACCGCTCGCGAGACAAGAGCAAGCCAAGAAGCTACGAAGTATGGTAGAATACACCAACCTTCGCTCTGTCACTTCGGTGACTGAGATTTACTATGATCCCAACATCACGGAAACAAACATCCCTGAAGATGTGGACATGGTTGAGTCTTACTACATGATCCCGGATGAGAGCGTGGACCCCACTGCCAACCAATCGCGATGGCTTCTACGTATTACTCTGGACCGACAGAAGCTTCTGGATAAGGAGATCAAGATCGATGATGTTGCTCAGCGCATCAAGGAGGAGTATCCTACTGATCTGGCAGTCATTTTCAGTGACAACAACGCCGATGAGCAGGTTATCCGTATTCGAACCCTCCAAACCGGTGACAAGGATGAGGAGGGTGAAGGTGGTATGGAGGAGGATGTCATGCTCAAGCGCCTGGAGGCCCATCTCTTGGATACTCTCACTCTTCGTGGCGTTCCTGGCATTGAACGTGCTTTCCTCACCAAGGGCACCCGACTCACCGAGGGACCTGACGGAGCTTTGCTTGCTATCAAGGATGACCCCCGCTGCACACAGTGGTATCTGGATACCAGCGGTACTGCTCTGCGCGACGTTTTGGCTGTGGACGGCGTCGACGCGACTCGAACATATACCAACGACCTGTATCAAATCGTTGAGGTCTTTGGTATTGAAGCTGCTCGTGCCGCGTTGGCGAAGGAGTTGACCAACGTGTTGGCCTTTGACGGTTCTTATGTCAACCATCGTCACATTGCCCTCCTTGTTGATGTGATGACATACAGAGGCTCCATTTCAGCTGTCACTCGACATGGTATCAACCGAGCTGATACCGGTGCTCTGATGCGTTGTTCTTTCGAGGAGACAGTCGAGATTCTCCTCGAAGCTGCCGCAACAGGTGAATTGGATGATTGCCGTGGTATCTCGGAGAACGTCATGCTTGGTCAGATGGCGCCCATGGGTACCGGTAACTTTGATGTCCTGCTGGATCCCAAGATGCTTGAGACTGTTATTTCTGACAACTCTCGCATGGGCTTGATGGCAGGTATGCCCACCAAGGGCGGAGATGTTGAAGGAGCTGCTACTCCCTACGACACTGGCTCCCCCATGGCTGATTCGGGTTACCTCAGCCTCAGCTCCCCTGCTGCAGGAAACTTCTCCCCTATTCAGGGTGCTGGATCGGAAACACCTGGTGGCTTCACCACTGTTGGTGGCGATCATGGATTTGGTGGTGCTAGCCCCTACAACCGCGGAGCGGCCAGCCCCTTCAGCAGTACATCCCCAACATCGCCATTCAGTTACTCGCCGTCATCACCTAATATGGGATACTCTCCCACATCACCTCTCATCGATGGTGGTGGCATGAGCCGCTATGGACCAACATCTCCTTCCTTCAGCCCATCATCACCATCATTCTCTCCTACCTCGCCGATGTTGCGTCCGACAAGCCCCGCAAGCCCCAACTACAGCCCGACGTCGCCCAGCTACTCGCCCACGTCACCTTCGTCCCCTAGACACTACTCGCCGACATCGCCGGCACAGTTCAACTCTCCCACCTCTCCTAGTTACTCACCGGCGAGCCCCAACTACAGCCCGACATCGCCCAACATTCATGGGGCTGGACCAACCTCACCCTCTTACTCTCCGGCGTCACCTTCATGGTCTCCAACGTCTCCTGAGGCTTATTCCCCAACAAGCCCAAGCTTCCAGAGGAGCCCTGGTGCACAGCAGTCGCCAACCAGCCCAAGCTACTCGCCGACGTCGCCTGCTTTCTCTCCTCGCACGCCGGGTCCAGGAACGTCTGGAAATCAATAGTGAGTTTGGGTCCTTAATAATACTTTAATGACCAGTCACCAACCAAGAACAGCTCTCCCAACTCGCCGTCGAACGAGCGGTAAATTGTGTAGGCAAAATGGTGGTGGGTGTGCTTTCCTATCTGGGTAACAGCAAAAAAAAAGAAAACAACTTGGAATTAGTAGCTTCGAGAATGATGCTAGCAACACAGGCGTTGCATTGCTTTTATGTTATTTAGGTAATCATATGGTGGTAAATGATAGATTTTACTAGTAGAATGCACTAGTACATGCTTTATTATCACCTACATGATTACCTCTATGAAACGGTGGATGTGTTTGCATTTCTTGAGGAGTATTGGGGGCATGGGCCAATAGATGAAACCATGGTGAGCCCTGAGGAGATTGACCAGACTTCGAAAGGACAGGTCTTTGTATGCTACATGTATAGACGTTACTTGGCTTGCTTATATAAGATATCATTAATATATATTTGACTTTGGCTTGCCGAAAGGATTTGGGAATGATGAAATTCTGGGGTAGTTGTCTCAAACTTTGGCGAAGAGCCAGATGCTGTTCTACAAATAGCAACATATCATTCGTCATCAAACCATGTAATGTTTTATTTGTGCTCTCAAGTATTTACAAAACTTATCCTAAGCACATCCTAAACTCGAGCGAATTCCTAAAATAGAACTTCTGAAGGCTAGAACAGTAATGGCAGGAGATGAATGACTGGGGTCAACGCCCAGTTAGAGAAAATGTGAATGATAGCATGAGCAAAGGTAAGGCTGCGGTATAGCAGTAGAAGCTTTAGATATGATATCCTAGAACCAACCAAAGCAGATCGTAAGATTAGTAAATCTTGGAGGTTTGCCCAAAAAGCCCAACTCTTTATTTCGCTTGGATTGATAGGAGATCGAACTCATTCAAGACTGCCAACTAGGGACGGTTTTCAACCCAGGCTCGACGGTGGGGGCCGTGGACTGAGTTCACAAGACAAAGACCCGAGACGTGAACTGCCTGCGAGATGAAGCAAGGCAAGACCAAGGCAACAAATGCAAGATGAAGATCAGAGACCGGTCCGTATCAGAGATACCCCCACGTGCAACTCATAGTCGCGTCTCAGTTTTCGGGGTTTCTGGAAGCGAAACTGGTTGGCGAGCGAATAGAAGAGGGTCTTGTACAACAAGTCATAGACGAAGCGAGACCCAGACGCGGCAATCGTTGATAAAATGGAAAAGATTATGTGGAACAGAAGTTGGTCGACACTTTTTTGTCACGTCCCTGAGGCCGGGGGACCAATCATGGAGTAAAGGGGACCGGGTGGGCACCCGGTGCGGTCAGGTCCGTCAGGTCCGTATGATCCGGGGGTGTTTATGTGTGAGAGTCTGTGGGTGTGACATGAAGTCAAGTCATTCACAGTGGCAAAGATTTATCATGTCAACATCTCGAGATTTGTAACGCGACGCGACGACCGTATGACGATGATGTGCTAAAGGAACACAAGAGAAAGAAGAAGAGGGTGGGAGCGGGATAGCGGGACCTACTGTAGTTTCGCACTACAGCATCCATCTTCCTTTCCCTCCATGTTTTTAGTTCAGACAGCGGAGTTTGGGTGCAGTCGGCGATACGGAACCAGGCAGGGGGTACGCCCGGGGGTGGATGATAAGTCTCTGTAGGTCGGTTGGTATCAACACTAGGCACGGAGTACGTATGGACTATGGAGTAGCACATCATTGAGATGAGACGGCAGATCAAGGCCGCGAGTTTCCATGGGATCGTGAAAGCATAAAGAGGACGGTTCCCTCGCTCCAAATAAGGATACCCTTTCTGTTCTCTAACCAAAACAACAAGCCTCGCTTCTATCCTCCTTTCAAGTACAACGATCCAGCTGTCTCGCCCACCTCAGCTACATCTATATCTCACTATCAACAACAACAACACTCTACAGTTCAACTCTTCTCTACAACATTCACAATGTCTGCTCTTCCTCCTCAGAAGTTCCTCCCTCTCACCCCGGCTCCCAAGTCTTCTTTCCTCTCCCTCGCCCCAGCCACTTCTCCCTCATACCCTCAGAAGCCCGCTGTCCGCTCTCACACTCGTCCCTCTCCTCCTCGACGAGCCTCGACTGAGTCCTCCAGCTCCAGCTCCAGCTCCAACAACAGCTACCGCATCCTCAAGCTTGGACCTGTTCACTACGGCGAGCATGCCGATGAGCACAAGACCGACTTTCATGATGTTATCCTTCACTAAAGTCACGGTAACCTTTGTGAATGGCGTGCTTTTGTGAGGAGGTGTGAAATTATGACAGCGCAAGCGATGATTTTTTATTCATTTCGATTTTCATGAATATGACACAACCAACAAAACTTACGGGATACCACTTTGATTGACAATTTTGGATCATAAGATGAAAAAAGAAAAAAAAAAACAAGGCTAAAAAAGAAAACGAAACGGAAAAAAGCAAAAGGTGAACAAAAGGTCCCCCCAACTGTGAAAAGATTGAATGGAACAAGAGAATCAAACGGGATTAGGATTGAGGTGGGCGGCTTTGGTCTGGATCCTGTGAAAGCAAGAGTCTTGAAAGGCTGAAAAAATTGAAGCGAGGTTTATGCTGTTTTGCATTTCCTTATTATCATCTTCTCTCTCTCATTATCTATCTATCACTGAGAAAGAAAGGAAAAAAAAAGAGTGGAATTATTAGGGAGGAGGACTTTACTGTCTCTATTCCCTGGGAGCTGGAAACATCTTGGCCTACAGTAGCACTATTGATAGCGGCAAATCATGATTCCAGTCCTTTCCGGATAAAGCAAAGAGTGTCGAATCTGCAACCAGAAGGGTCCCTGAGTGACGATGATCAGATATCCATAGCCCATGGGCATTTCGGCATTGAGACCGTGTGTCATGGATAAGAAATGCGGTGCGCTGCGGTGCGGTATGGGCGGCAAGCCAATGTGAGATTGACAGATTTGGAAGGCTGTCCTATCAGTTAGCGTAGTTGCAACACGGGTCTCTCTCAGTCAATCATTGATCTTCGGTCTTATTATTTGACATAGATAGCAAGTGTGGGCAATTGACGTGAATCAATGTGTTGTCTTTTCACTTCCTGTCCATCCATGATCTGGAAAGGTTTGCTCATACATACACGGACATGCAATGTCTGCACACCCATAGACTCAGCCTTTCAGATATTACCGGCATTTCATTGATTCTAGACCGATCATGTGCAAATGCACAGAAAAGATAGTCGAGATAGCGTAGCATTACCGCGCCGCGTCTCGCATTGCATTACATGGAAACCGGCCCAAAAAGAAAAAAAGAAAAGAACGTGCCATCAATAGCCGGAGCCTGCCGCCCGCGCAGACTTGCTATATCCGACATAAAGACTCTTAACCATGATCTGTTTATACACGACCCAATCAGATTCTCCTAGTTTTTGTCCAGGCTCTCGGTAGACTCAGGGCCCGGGGTAGCAGTTTCGGGAGGTGGCCGAGAAACCTGCATGACGTCCACTGAATTTTTCACTTTTTCCTTGTTTATTTATTTTGTCGGTATTTCCTGTCAAAATCCCACTGTTTTATAACAGTGCACAGCATTAAATTATGTTGCCGATCATGGGGGCGGAGAGCATGGCCGGCTTTTTAAGTTAGTCAAGCGCTTACACAGCATTATTTGCGTCAGAGATAAGAAAGGGCAAAAGGAAGATGGTTGTTTTCTTCTAAAAGTATCCGATCTGAAAACCATAAATGTGTCAGCTTATTATCCCATAAAACACCACGAAGCGTGGGTGGTGGTAGAAAAAGGACCCCAACCCTCATTCATCCTCAACGCTTGGGCCAATTGCGGGGAAGCGGCTTGTCACCTTGAAGCGTAGGAAAGTCAATTGGTAGGAAATCATGAGACACGGAAATACGTCATTCCTCATTTTAATGCTCGTTACGCGTGACCTGCTTGCTATCGGAAGCTGACGGTGATCCCTCGGTGTTCCGACGGGGATATCGAGGCGTGTAGAGAATTGTTGCTATGGTTGGTTAGGAGCGGACTGTTTCAAAGACTGTGCTTGTGTACGGAGGCGCATTTGAGACAGGAGGTATGAATAAGATTGCGTTTATAGCGAGGCTGCACCAGGAGAAGGGTTAAACAGCATCGCCAAGACGGCACACAAGATGCTCATGCTGATCACTTTTATTCTACTTGCCCAGAGGTCCAAGCATACTGCGCTATAGATCTCGTGACCAGTTTATAAGTTTACTCAATTTAAGCCTAACCTTTAGTCTTTGAATCCCTGACACTTGATGATACGCTTTGGGATAACATGCTGATGAGTCGTAGCTGGCAAATCCCTCTGTCGCTCCCAGATATGCACCCTTCAGCATGATGATCTATCTGAGAAACCTTCACATGTTGATCAATTCTTAGGAGTAACCATACCGCACACCCTCTTCTTCATCCCATACAGAGCCACTGCACATCTCGGCTTCTGTGCCGTCTCTGACCGTCCATAATCCGCCACGTACAACACACACCCTCAGCTTTCATTCATGTACCACAAGCGTCAAATGCTGAAAGATCATCCTCATGGTGTTCAGTTGCCTTGCCTGTGAAATTCACCACTTCTTCTCAGTGCCTATGACCGTAATCTCCTTTCTGTCCGGATCTACCACCCGGATTATCTCCCGCCAATCAATCCCCACCCTCTCCCGCTCCCGTCCCGGGTCTCCACTCTCCGCTCCGCATCCTCCGGCATGGAACCGGCACCATGTCTTCGTATGCCGCGCGTCTACCCATAACCGCGCTGACAGTAGGTATGGATCTGCCAGAACACGCAGGAGGCCCTCCAGAGGTGGTCGTGCAAACATGTCCAGATCTTTTCCCGGCTTGGCAGGGCGGAAATGGACCGGAGTCCTCGGCTCGACGGGGGTGCGAACCCAGACTGTGAGGTAGTCCATCCTTCCTTGCACAGCTAGCTCCGTGAGCAGTGGTATAATATCTGTTCCTATCCACCCTCTTAAGCGGTCAATTCGTACTTCCAGTCTTGCTATTCTGCGTAGAGCATCTGGTGTTGTGAGCAGCGTAGCTCGGCCGGGAAGTCTGTCGTCGGCTCCGTGCGGAGCGCTCTGTAATTCCCTGCGGATGTGCTGTGCATGGGGCCCTGATGCGTCCAGTAAGAATTCGTTTCCTGCGTACAGTAGCGGAGTGGCGATGGTGTGTAGCGCTGGGTGAGAGAGGAGAATGGGCAGCGGGTTGACGGGTGATCTAGTGCATGGGCAGAGACATATGGGCGTTAAAGATGTGACGAGTGGCTTCAGGATGATGCTGAGAATATCCACGGGGAGGTCGAGGAGGTTGAGGCTGTTGACCTCCGAGGTTGTCATGATGGCGGTACCTATGATGACGACTCTTGACACTGATCTGAGCGAGATATCACTGGTTCGTCCTGTGACTGTGGCATTCTACTATCCAGACCCTAGATGCCTACAGCCCAATATTTCCGGTTTCCGTGAAGCCGCAGCCTTCTTGCGAAACATGTCGTTTGAATAGGATTATGTTGTGAGGTTCAAGTTCAACAGCCAGTGGCGGCTAAGCATGATATTCCCGCGACCAATAAGTGGGGCTTCTGTAGAGCTTCTAGATACAGTCCACTGCACAAGCGACAGAACTCGAGACAACGATGGGAGTTGTATGCAACTCTAGTTGTGAAACTGGTATCCTGAGACGAGCTGGACGGTATAAAGTTACACGATCTGAGTAAGGCTGTCGGTTAGTGCGAACTGTTGATCCATATATACCTACAGTATAAGTACATACCATTCTTAGAGACCAGCCCTAAACTGAAGGCCCTTATGATAATACTTAGAGCCACCTTGGAATAAATTAATAGTAGTTGGATAATTCCTAGCATTGGTTTTCATGGCGGCGTTACTCCAAGTCTTGGCACTATCACAGGAGACTCACTTCCTGACTTGATCATCAGCATCCCCTATCAAGACGATGGCTGTCGCAACAACACGGCCAAGCCCTGTCATCGCTACAGCATAGGAAAGGCATATTGCAACAAGTTTTAGCTGTGTGATTCTATGAGATCTTTCAGACGGTGGCAACTTTTGAAGTTCCGGTTTGCGCCCTGAGATTCATTATCTGGACATCATTACCGCCCATCCTTTAACTCGGCCTTCGTCTCGTTCATTGTGCTGTCGTGACTGTTCCCGAAGGAACTTATTATCATGTCGAGGTCTGATGGTTGTTCCTGTGGCGGACTTTCCACCCCTTCAGCCTCATAATCAATTGCTGAATATACACCTGCTACTCCTGCTCCGTGTCGGACGTCTCTTTGACCTTTACCTCGAGCGTTCAGTTACCATCAGAGAGTTTTTCGACTTCTTCGCCTTGAATGTTGATCAGCTCTTCCAGTTCCTTAACATACGCCTGCCGACTGCGATCCACGTCCTTGTGTTTTGCCTTAATCTTTCTGTTGCGATCAGAGAGCCTCTCGATTTCTTCATCTCGATTCTTGATGTGATCTTCCAGTTGCCGAACATACGTCTGCAGATCGTGTTCCTTTTCGGCCGCATCCTTGAGGTTTGCCTTGAGCGCTTCGACACGATCGAAGAGCTTTCTGAAGTCTTCGTCTCCTTCTTTGAACCTTCGATGACGTCGACGCTCCAGCTTCTTGATTTGCGCGTCTTGTTGTTTGATGACTTCGTCTTTTTCGCTGATAAGTTCGTCCCGTGCCATGATTTTCCTTCTGAGATAAGCAATTCTGCCTTGTTCCATGCCCTCAACACCTGGGGTCGTTTGCACATTGGACGGCCCTGGGATGGCATTGTTGGACAAAGCGGTAGTTCGGTCAACCTTGCGCTTTTTTGTGGCCCTGTTGAAAATATCGCCCGAATTAGACTTGCGCTTGGGGGGATGATCAGTTCCATCTTCATTGCCATCCCCATTGTCCTCTTTGTTCTTGTCTCTGGGAATTCCATCGCCAGCATCCGAGAGGGGGTACTCGTCCCCCTGCACAAAATTTCCATTGTACTTGATGAGTGCTTCCTCCTCTGAGACGTTTGTTGGGAAGAAAGGTCGTGTGTCAGGGAAGCTCTGCCCCCAAAACCGTGACATTTCGTCTGCGATGCCAAGGACGCGCAGGTGGGATGGCCAAATAGCCGCCACAACCAACCAGGCTGAGAAATTCAGAACTTTTGAGCGTCCTTGTCCTATTAGCATTTTGTATTGATGAGATTGGCTAAGGTTGCGCGGGCTGTCTACCCATTTCTCATGCCTGAGAAACCTGGCGACCTTTAGCTGAATCGTCTTGGGCATGTCGAGACGCATATGGTTGTAGTTGGCAAGGACACTCTGGACCCGAGATTGGGCCATTGATGCGTCGTGACAGTTTCTGATCTTGCCACCAAACTCTCCCATACTCGGAGAGTAGGGGTCGAGATCAGATTGCCCTCTCTCGATGTCTACCATCTTGATGAATGCTATTTAATTGTCAGTATATAGAAGGAATGGCAAATGATATCTGAACACAAGGGGAGAGTAAGAGATAAGGTATGAAAGACGAATGTGACGGTGGTCAATAGGATAGATCACAGATGTCCGGGGGGAGGAACATAAGACTGCATTTTGGACCCTCTGAGAGAATTGCCAAAAAGCCAGAAAAGAAAGGGAAGACACTGTTGGATAGATGACACCTACCGGAATCTGGCTCTGCTGTTAGCGCTATCAGAGAAGGTGTGGTAAACAGATCTGCATAGTTGTTCGATGGTAACAAGAATGGGAGAGAGGAAATCATTCTCTGGTATGAACTTGGATCTGAGGTAGGGTAGTCTTGCCATTGCGATTATGTGGCGCTTGCTTCATAAATTATCAATTTCTCCAGGAACTACGGATTCTCTATCAACTTATCAAGTTGAGAGACAAATCACATACATCTCTCATTCCCAACCAGAGTTGCTATAACCAGAGTTGGAAACACCCATGTCAGTCCAGCTTTAGCGCCAGTGTCCAGGTGTTCAGTGAATCAGTGCCCGACAAGAGAGAGAGAGAGAGAGTAGTCCCAGTCTTCAACTGAAGCAGAGCAAGACTCATCATCGACCCGAATAAGAAGTTCGCCAGCCTTGTTAGACTGCAGCACAATTTCAACCCATGGGAAATCTCTTTCGGAGTTCTCACCAACAGGCCGCATAAGCCATTGTGATGAGAACGGGGATAGTTACAGATGGAGGTGTTCATGTCGTGGGCCGGCACGTCACGTCCCGTATAATGCGGATCGCGAAGGGGAACGGGAGGACAACGGCATTTACTACAAGCGAGATGTGGAGGTTACATCTCCTGAAGATGTTGACTGTTTGTATCATACGGGCCGGAGAGTTTTTTATTCTTTTGAGTCAGGCGGGTGTTGCTGTGTGACGATTTTCGGGGTGTACTGAGTTTTGGCAGTTGTACTGATACTGTACGACTACCAATAATAGAAGCAAAGGTGAGAAAAGTCTCGGTTGCTGATTGCCAGAGTTTGAAGGGTAGTAAATACGGCCTGTTGCAATTGACAAGGATAAGTTCCTTCGCTAGGAGGGTAAAACACTGCGGGTATCACGGCCTGCATTTGGCCCTTGTGTCCAAATCGGCAGAAAGAGAATTGACAGACAAGTTGATTCAAGATTTCAATCATCAAGAAACTACTCTTTGTAACAATTGAATTGAGTGCTGTGTGTTCATGAGTTGGTTTTACTCAAGACTCGCTCACCCCAGCAATGAGATACGATGAAACCATGTCACATGATCAGTGACGTCTGCACGCACAGCTGCTCGTCTCAACTCCACCCAACCCAACACCAACAGGGCCAGGGGTGTTCAATAATTAATCGAATTGCCCAGGTAGCTTGGTCGACCAGAAGTGAAAGAAGAAGAGAAGACGCCATCTCTATACTAATAACCAACGGAGAAAGAGTCAGAAAGGAATAGTTTACTGCTCACCGACTGAATAACTATCGACTAACTAAAATCTACATGAATCGGACTCAGCTTGCACTAGGCCAGAGGGCTGAGACTAGTCTAGTACATGCAGATAGATATTGGGCGCTTAAAAGTCTACGTGGTGACAGATTCTCCCAGTGAGAGATCTCCCTGAACTCTGCCTTACCTTAATCGCTACTAGAAGGAACAGGAGGATCATATCAAATTGGACTAAGTCAAAGGATCTCTGATGCACGGCTCACGATGCCGTTGGTAGCATCTATGCAAGAGGCTGACTTACACGGACATTCCTTTCCGTATAGATCCATAGCTTAGACCTCGAGAGGCGGTGACATCAAACCTCGTGCACAGTCCTCATAGACGCCCACGAGGCGTTTTCATCTCTCCAGAACCCACAATGAGGCTGTAGAATAAGATATATCGAAACATATTCCTTTGCTGCATCGTTGATGGGTTGGTCGTGGCTTTCTTTAGGGCCGCTGTTATGGCCGTGGCGTAGCGTGGCGTAGGGGGTCGCAGATTGGGCCAGAGGATCAGTGTGACTGTTAGTGGGGGCAAACTTAAACCAACTTCAACCTGACTTCCATTGGAATATATAGGAATAAAATGGATAATATCATGCGAGAAATAAGATCGAGAATAAGACAGGTCAGCATTTGTCCACCAAGTAAAAGCAAAAGTTAAGGCTATTAGCGAGGATACCCCAGTTCTTCGAAATCTCGCCTAAGTGTAGCGGATACATGGGATCCTGGTCATTTCTTATTCACACGCCCCAATCACACTCCTTTCAACTCAATCAAGCAAGGGGCACCTAACCCATGCATGTCAAAACGGTTTGTGAGATAAAGTAAAGATGCAATTCAAACTATCAAGGAAAGTAGATAGATAAGTGTAGAAGAAGAAGAAGAAGAACAAGAAGAACAAGAACAGGACGAAAATAACCAAAATGATGCCTTCTGACTTCCGGAAATGACTGTATCACCCTCTCATCTGTGCTGTTCTGGGAGTCCGGGTTTGTTGCCAAACAACTCCAGGGATACCACGGTCCATCTATGGATTCAGAAACAAATCCAAAAAGATATAAGAAATCCCCTCCATGATCACCATGCGTTTCCGCCTTGCGCGGGGCAGCCAAAGCTTTTGCAGATCTAGGAATCTGCTCATAACTTTTCTCCCTTTCTTCGAGGGTATCGAGGATCGCTATACGTGACACTCGTTAGCTGCACTGCAGCGTAGAGGCTCGCTTTCAAAGGGAAACTCAGATACCAACCTACTAGGTCGCCCGAGGAGGGTTAGGGCACTGAGGGCGTCCACAGTAGCCCTCCCACGTAGTCGAGCCCTGATCGGTGACGTTGCTCATGCATCGGCAGGAGGTGCCGGGCTGAGGATCAAGGTTAGAAACAGTGCAGCCACACTGAGTCCAGTGCTGAGTAGTTCTCCAGTAGCACATGGTTGCTGATGGTTTTGAGTTGGAACCTTGAAGAGAATGCAAGAGAGTTTTTGTCTGTTATTGAAGCTAAAGACTTCAATATATAGCAACAAACTGGCGTTGTGCGAGGATTGGTTTGTTTGACAGCCTGAGCTAGTTGACTCAAGAGATGACAGGCAGTTCACAGCCGTGATCCGAGAAGTTTGTGTGAGTATTTGGTCACACTTGTCCCGACGGGTGTGGCTTTGTGTATCTGACGGAAAGAGGCTTGCTGCCGTGGTAGACTATGGAGGGTTGGCACCAAAATATGGCTGAGGATTGGGGTTTAAGCTGAAGGACAATGAGACTTCGAAAGGAAGAGATCTTCAGAGTGATGATATGGAATATTGAGTGTAGAACGGTGGTTTGAAGTGCTGTTGAGTCTGAGCTGTGAATATCGGATTGAGGCAGGTGTCCTTGGCCCTTATATAGCTGGTGACACGGTCCCGAGGGTTTGGAAACGATTATGACTGAGCGAGGCAGTTTACTGTCCATGACACTATGTGTACAGGTGTCTTGGAGATTCCACAATGTGAAAGTCGAAATAACCCTCAAAACGAGAGCAAGGAAGACGGATTGTTGGTCCTGTTTGCACTTCCCAGGTGTTGAAAGACCAGGAGCTAGGTTGCTTAGATAGGTTGGTTGGTTAGCTACCTAGTCAGTTGGCTCTGGGTCGGCCAGGGGGTGAGGCTTGGAGGGGGTGTGTGTTGGTGCGCAAAATGTACTGCCAGGCACTCCCCTTTCTTCTCGGCCCTCTGTCCCCGCAAACACCACAGAAAAGAGGCGAGGGGAATTCTGGAAAAGGAGGCAATCAGCTTGTAAACTGAGATATAACCTCCGAGCCCCAAATCAGGTCGCTTGTGTGCCGCAACACCACGCTCTGTTGGCAGGCTGGTCCAAGGGTTGACTTACGTCAAGGCACATCAGTCCACAAGGAAGTTTTGGGCAGACCAACAGCATTAGACTCCGATACAGGTCTGAGAGCCCTCATAGAATTCCACGCGGTGTGACTGTGAAGGAGATTGTGTGAGCATGTTGGCTTCAATGGGGCCCTTTGTAGAATGGGTCATCGTGCATCCACACTCTACGGACATGTTCTTCTGCATTGAGGGGAACCACCATCATGCATCTCAAATCCGTCGTCAACATCATGGTCGCAGTCAGAAGGGCCAGCAGTTGCGATTTCTTTATGTAGTTGGGTACGGTTTGCTTGATGCTCGATTGCCTGCCGTGAGCAGTGGCCGGCTGTCACACGTTGCAGCCTGTGAACACTCACTAGTTTAGTTTGGTAATGGCATCGTACAAACTTTTATCGAGGAGCAGTACAGGTCGGGCAACATAATGAGCTACTGTCTCGTAGCCCAATTTCTTGAAATGCTGGAAAAACTGATGTTGAACGATCCCCTGCATCCGTAATCGAAGGCATGCGTCAAAGATCTAAGCTCCCTTGAAAGCTGATGGCTTGCTCAATGAGCGGGAAAGCTCGCCCCAAGTTCCCACTAGTAAAGCTGCAGGCCTGACGTTCAGATGACAGCCTGTACCCATGCTACCATCCATTACTCGAAAGCCTTCAGAACACTGAAGCTGAACCTGGTCAGAGAATATGACACTGGTAATTGGTGTGTTTCAGCAAACAAGTAAGACGGCTTTGCCGAAGTCGCCGATTTTTGCAGCTGCCACATGGACGTGACAGCTCCCTACCTGCCACCCTCCTATTGATGCCTCTTCCGCTGTCGATTTAAATTGCGGCCAACAGATACCGGCTTGTGCCATGACGCCACAGAAATTGGTATTTTTCATGAATGCGGGCCCCCGGACGTTCTTTCGATCTCCCTGGTGACCTACCAACTTGTTCTTCGGCACATCTCGAGGAAAATTTCTTCCTTCGTGTGTCTGTTGGTCTAGG
Source organism: Fusarium oxysporum Fo47 (assembly GCF_013085055.1). Lineage (NCBI taxonomy): Eukaryota > Fungi > Ascomycota > Sordariomycetes > Hypocreales > Nectriaceae > Fusarium > Fusarium oxysporum. The sequence goes on along the minus strand of NC_072840.1, from coordinate 1,913,455 downwards.
TTCTGCCATAGTTCCTTGTCCCTTGGCTAAGCTAAGACGCGAGAGGCGTTAGACGCCTTGTGGAGCTAGCGGATGTTGCACATGATCCGCGAAGAGACCATTAATCCCTATGTAGATTAGGTAGACGACGGGATGTAGGGTCGTTCTGGGGTCGTCAAAGGTCAAAGGGTCAGGTACTAGCTGTGTTTGAGAGCGAACAAAGAAAGACTGCAGAACCCTGTCAACCACTAGGGTTTGGACATATCAACACCATTAGGGAGATGCATATAGTACATGACAGCGGCCTATGTGAGTGGGAATATACATATCGCGCTTGCATCAACGGGTCAAACTCTCGTTGCCGAGTTTGACGCGGCGGATGAAAGTAACGCTGTTGCTTTGAGCAATTCACCTCGTCAAGGCGGCCTGTTCGGAGTGATGTCTAGGTGGATATGCGGGCCAAATCATGCGCGCGGGCCGCTGAAGGCACACCATGAGAATACCCGCGACAAGCCAACAACACATGTAGATGCCAAGGAGAGCAGACGTCGGCTGTTCCTGATACTGGAAGTGTCTTCAGCGATCACCAAGGAGAGTGTGAAGAATGTAGCCAACCGTGTATCCACATCTCGTAAAGACGGGGATGATTCCTGATTGTGCGTCATGTCTCTTTGTTCTATTCTCCACTAATGGTATTATCTGCGCCTCGTTCTCGACTATCAGGTCGTGCATACGGAAACGAACGACATGTAGTCTAGGATAGCTTTACACAATTCCGCGCTGCTGCATGACTCGATGCACGAAGGGAGAGGTTTGTCACACATGGTTGTGCTTGACCATTCCCTTCTCGATGATGAGAAGTGTGACAAAGCTGTAGTTTGTGCGTTCCACTATCCCAAAGTGCCCCATGTTGTGCCGTGCCATATCATGCCATATTCAAGTTAATATATGCCGGTTTGTCCATTCCGGGTCTTGGGATCTTCGTCAAAAAGTTGTGTGGGTGTGAAACTATACGTCGAGTGATGATGCCGAAGCGGGCCAGTATCGACATGGAAGTCAAAGGAGACTTTCATTTGGATGCTGTCTGTTGGTGAAGTGGAAATACAACTGCCGTTGTAGGCTGAATGATGATCTGAAGTATAATTCGTGTACCTTGCAGTATCTGAACTCCTTCCTTACAGTGCTGACCTACCACGTCTGGCATCCTTCTGTACATACTAAAGCAGGTCCGATGGCTTCAACTAGAAGAACTCTTTCCTACTACAAAGTATTGCTGAACTCTGATTGGACTGAGCTTGATCAGGGAAGCGATTACCCCTGTCATGGGGCGCTTGGAGCTGTTGCTTCGACAGAAAACTTATATAGAATTGACACTGTCCATACCGCCGATGGATACGCTATAAGCACAGTGTTATTATGCGGACGCACATCCCCCTGTCTGTTCTCCAGGCGGGGGCCGATAAACCCCTGCACCTTCCTGCAGCTTAGGTTGGGTGTGATGGCGCGCGGCTGTACCTTACCTTGTCTTCACATCAACTCAACGCGCCTCAACCCATCACAGCAAACCTCGAGCCGATGAGTCGATGATTTGACTCCAGCGGCGCCTTTCTGGCGCGGTTGTTGGTAAATCGACATCTTCACCCTGGGCTGGCCCACTCTGTACTCTGTACGAGACAAACTCCGCTGCGGCTGCGCCTACTACTACCTCTTGCGCCTGCAACTGCGTCTGCGCCTGCGCCTGCGTCTACACCTGCAACCCCCTTGCCGATGTTGTCTTCAAAGGCCTAATTTGTGTTGGTTTGGGTCGTTTTGCGCATTATATTTCACGAACCTTGCGTCTCTTCTTGGTACTTTTCATTCCGGATGACCTCCCGGAGCTCAGAAGCAAGTGGGCAACACACTAGATCAGCATGCAACAGAGTCTCATCGTCACACTCTCTACGGCCCTTGGCATGAATTCCTCCGATCTTTTCCTAAGAGCAATACTGTCATGCTCTTCACACTTTGACCGCTTACATCTTGGTGCCGTCAAACCCTTGAACCCCGAAGAGCCGAGGGTGTTGGTGTGTCTGGTATCATCTGCGGCCCTAGGATCTTCCCGTGGGCGGCCTTTGATGCGGCCTGATTCCTTCAACGGCCCCCAAGGCTTGTAGAGCTTGAGAAGCTTCGATAGGCATATTTGTACAAACTATTTGCTTAGTTTCGGTCGGCCACGGTCCGACTTAAGGTGACGAACACGCAACCACTATCATGCATCTCTGTCTGCTCCTTTGTGACCCCGTAAAGGTACCCTGGCACATGGCGTATGAGTCAAGTGATTGATACTGCATTCTACCTGCATTACACCTTCCAAGCTGGATTTCTCTCAGACGAGTGTAGTCGAGCTGCAGCCTTGATTAAGATCGTCCAACAACAACCTCATCATCTCACGATACATACCCAACAAGTTACATGCAAAGTGGCTCCGTGACTGGTTTGGTTCACTAAACACTCTCAATCGAGATGTAGCCGATGCAGAAGAAAGTACTCTAGCTCCAACATCCCTAATTCTCTCACGTCTCGACTTACATCAAGGCATGGGGCACGGGACGGCACGGATAACACTAGCTCGAGTTGTCCTCGTTCACAAAAGCTCATCACACATTACCCTTGTTTGAAGTGTTGGTTTCGCACACGTCTTGGTACAAAGAAATTATCGCCATGCATGTATTGATAATCACTTCTTGTGATAACTGCCTAGCAGGGGCAGCACCCACCTTCCCAAGAGTAAGACTAGGTCACCATATCAAGTTAGGAGAACTCCGAAGTAACTAGATACGAGTTGCATACTCTGGTGGACCGTGCCGTGAGTACGGATGACCCAAGCCGTCAAGAAGCTGTCCGTCTTCCGAAAGTGACGGTGTGGGTGTTAGTGAGCCAGAGTTGCTGCATCGTAACTAGTCTAGTCACCAACAAGAGCTTTACTTTGCGTTGAAAACTAGTTCGGGTCACGCGAAGTGCTTCCGAGCAATTACAAGTTCCCTGCATGTTGTGGCCGTGGTGACACCGACTAATGGACTGAGCTGACTGCGGTTCAAAGAAAGAGATATGGTCAAGAGCGCGCAAGAGCGCGTCTGCGCCTAGCAAATGACGTTGATTAGGCAATGACAAAGCGAGTTTAAATCCATACCAAGTTCCTGGTTCTTCAGGGGTGGTAGGGTTTAGCGACAGGCTGCAACGGCGGCGCTTAGGAGTTATCCTCATTGGTCGACCAACACTTATGCTTCAACCCTGGTCACAACCCCAAAGACCTCACGCTCTGTGCAGGTCGAGATACAAAAAGAGAGCGAGGGCAGATAATTTCGAGAAAAGCTACAGCTTAGTATTAGATATTGACCTTCCAGAGTATAAATTTGGTTTATCAGTGATAATTTGTAGGCATTATCATGAACATTGAGACTTTGTGATGAATCTCAGCCGTCGAAAGGCTGAGGGTCAGGTAGAATTCCTTATTCCACCACAGCATCACAGGATCATATTTATTATTACCTTCTTACTTGGGACCACAGCGGTCACTTCTTACCCTCATTTCCGCTGCTTTCCATCTACAAGCGGTCCTCTCGAGCCTCATCATATGAGGCAGCGATCAGCAAGAAACAGAACTAAGAACAGAGCGAGGTCAATAATGCCCCCCAGTCAACACATCCTTGACCAGAAAGCTCTTCTTTCATAGGCAAGACAAAACTGCGTAATGATTGGATAATGTACTTTTTACAAATGGGTATTGACTATCTAGCTGAGGGTTTCCCCTCTTGTCATTACTCCTTAAATGAGTGACTTGTAAGCGGGATGTGGGCAAAACCTAATCAGGCATGATATAAAGCTCGGCATGTTTCTTTACATCGAAGACCTAACCAACTGGCCAATAGGGTGCATTGTATGATCATATTTATCCGTCCCGGGCAGATGGGGTCTAGTTTATTGGCTATTTAATGGTATGTGTTGTTGGCTGTGTATGGAGTGGAGTGGCACATGATGAAAAGAGATAGAAAGTGGCAGAAGTATGGAAGATGATCATCAAGACGCCGTTCTCGGTAGACCCCGCGGCATTTAATTCTCGATCAACCTCACTTCTGAACCCGCCTTTACTAGGGCATTGCTGAGACTACCTACACCTTTCCTGGATGCCGAAGGAGGGTTATCAATGATGGCCAGCTCATAGGTCTCAAAGCATCGAATAGGTGCCATGGTCGGTGTCAAAAAAAGATATGATCCGACACCGACTAGGAGATATGTCGAAGACAGACAGACCAAAGCCGTAACACTTTCTTTGATCGGTGACTTTCATTGCTTAGGTCTACCGCCTCGCAACAGTTGTGGAAAGAGAAGTGCCAGAGTTAGGTCACGAGAGAACTCAAGGTGACGAGATGAGATAGATCTGTGGGTTTCATATGCTTGTTGTCAGAGGAGTAGGATTTTAAGACAATACAAAGAGTACATATCGCTTTTATTCCCATCACATCAATATGCTCTACTACGATGCTACAAAATACAATCAAGGGATATACGAGATTCGTGTCCTGACCTCGCATACATTCTACTAGCGCACACTTTCCCTCCTTTCTTAGAACGAGAGATCTCATTTGGACTGAATGATTATCGACTAACCTCTTTGATGAGTCTACAGGTTCAGCCTCAGGCTGTCGTTGGCGCGAACCCCAGTATTAACACAAGAAAGACTAGAGTGGCTATGAAGCACCTAGTGAATTCACCAGTGTCACTGTTGAAAAACAAGGGTTGTAACACAAGAGTTCATAGTCAGGTAGCCTCAGCGAGCAAGAAACTCTCTGACCCTAGGTCCAGGTGCCAAAAATAACTAGTCTAAAGTCTACTAATCTGCATTAAATCCATGATAATTTTACCTAAATCTTTTCATTATTTAGGATAGTTATCCTAGGATTTCTTGCCTTTCCTGTGAATCAGTTGTCGGTCGCCATCTTCGTTTCAAACGTGACAAAAATACGGCAATGGCCAATCTCATAAGTCAAACTTCGTCCATGGCTGAATTTGTTTTCATGAGCATCAGTACCTACATGTTATACCTAGTACTCTATCTAAAATTTTATACTGAATAATTTACTCTGTTAAAAAGGGGGCAAATTTAGGATAACCTCTGAAGATAAATGATAACCTGCTATCCTTCTTTCGATCACAGTGGCATCTGATGATTTCTAAACGGGCTCTTTTATGGTTATCTATGAATCACTGGTATTTCTAAAAACTGTTCCCTCAGGGTATTAGACAACAATCGAGGTGGGTGACCGTGATTCACCGTCCTCCAGCAGCGGCCTTTGCTCTGGGTATAAAGTCTCTCTCCCTCCTCTAACCTTCTTCCTCCTCCTTTATCTTCACACATTCTTCAATTTCTCACTTCTCGTCATCGCCGCATAATCTACGCGAATCGCCTACAACAATGGCCAGTATGGACCATATCGATGCAGCTCGTGCTCGCTTGCATTCCCTCTTCAACGCCTCATTCGAGAAGCTTGACGACGCTCTCTCGAATGCGAGTACCACAGTATCTCACAAAGCCCATTGCTATCGTGTTGATATACACCTTCTCGGTGTATTATCCATCATTGGCACAAACGAAGGACCCGCTGTCAACAACTTCGTCGAGGTCCATGTGCCTCTCCCATCACAACGCGGCGACACATTCATCAAGGACGAGATTTAATCAAAGATCGTCACCAAAGCTTGTGCTCGTCTTTAACGAGTTCCAAGTACAGCAAACACTTTGTAAGCTTATGGATCTATCTGCCTCTGGATATCAGCTGCGACTGACACTATTTGTGGTAGGGTTATGTCGGCAACACAGATTCCAGCCCACGCCTTGAAATTTTCTATAAGCTCAACACAAGGCTCAAGCATTGGCAAGTGACTGGAGTCGACAAACTATTTGGCTTGCCAAGTCACCATTCAAAGGTGGCTTCCTCTGCAATGCCATGGGCCTTGGTGAAAGTACTCAGGCATTGGTCGCCGCCATTCAAGTGAAGAGAACCATGCCTACACGATCTGGTTTTATTGCAATCGTTACACGGGCTGTTTGTGTTTTGCAATGGGCAGATGAGATCAAGCGACACCTCAAACCAGTAAGCAAATTTCTATATCTGAGTCATACAGTTACTTATTTCATCAACAGGAACACCATACCCTATACAGCTTCCTTGATGATGATCCTGGTATCGATAAAAACCGTCGCCTGCAATATAACATTGTCGTTTCTTCTTGCAACTTCCGCATGGCAAAATACCAGGATTTAGTCAACTTTGCGGTTTTCTGCCACGCGACAGCGAGTTATGGAGTCGATGAGACTCGCAAGACGTGTAGGACAAAGCTCGAATGACCCAATTCCGTCTTAAATTCCAGCCATTATGATGCGATTCGACGAAATATCGCTGTCATTATTCTGTACGATCCTCACAAAAAAGCCTTGCTCTACTCAAACAATGACAATATACGGCCTGAAGAGCCTGGAGATGATCTTTTCACTCGTCCCTACCAGGGTTTAATCGTGGCTCGCCCCAAATCCATGGTGAGACTGAAAGCGAAGAAAGTTGAGCACGTATTCGAGTTCATCGATCGAGTGGATGTCTTGGTCGCTGGGCAGATGGTTGCATGCGCCAGGAAGTATCTCCGGCGACAGAAAGCGATATCAGATGAGAGAAAACAGGGGCCATGTTCCTTGACGTTGTGGGTGAGGTACTGGCTCACTTTGCTCGCAGAGACGAGACGTCCTCGCGCCAGATTGTAGCCTATAATGGACAGTGTCTATCCACACACGGTCTGAGATCGTTCGCCAGTCTAACAAAACTGACAGTGGTCCGAATGCACCGCTGCTGGGTACTACCTCTGGCGGCTCAGGATTGGGCCTTGCTGGGGGATCCTGGGTCATTGTCTGTGAGCCCTGGTGGGCAACAGGCTTGCATCAACAGGTCATAGTTCGTTGCCATCAAATGCCATGGCCAAAGCAGGTTGTGGCATACAGAGTCCTGGCTAATGGGTCCGCAATTGTCATGTGGAAGTTGTCAAGCATCGAAAAGCAGGCAGAATTCATCAACGGCGCGGAGGCCTGGTCTATAAGAAGGCTTCAGAGCCCATGCCTCAAGGCATTGTTTCATGTTAAAATAGAATATACCCTGAGAGGCTACCACAAACGGGATGAATCGATACCATGGTATTAACACCATTTGCAACGGATCATGCATCCGCCGCGCACCTCCCAGCTTAAAATCATGGACTGGAAGTGGTGGGTAAATTTTGGCCGACAAGGCAACATCATGTACTTGGAACAAGCGAAAGAATGGTGAGCTGTAATTGGTGAGTGATGCATGGCTACAACACTTTGGAACTCTCTGTCAGTTTCATAGGCGTTGTTTAGGGGCCACAATGAGGTCGCTAAGGAATCTTCACCTGATCTGCCACCTGTGAACTTAGATAGAAAGTACTGACTATGACAAGTGCGGCAGTATGACAGGTCTCTATTCTTAAATCATGACCGTGACATCTGGAATCTCAGATTGGTCATTCCTCTCCCCTCAGAGAAGTGTCCTTTGGCTGGTCGAGAGCCCATAGACTCATAGCACCAAGCCTCAGTACCATCTCACTCCATTACATTGATCCCATCATGCTGCATTCACACCCATCAAAGCAGCCAATTTCCGTCTTCAGACTTATTTCTTGCCAGAGTTGGACGAGTGAGTGTAGCCACTGGGAGACGTGTAGGTTGAGCTGCCTTGACCATCGTTGTGGTAAGTGCTTCCATTGGGGTTGGAGTAATAGTAGGAGCCATCTCTGGATAGAATGTTAGCACTTGATATGCATCTTGGTCGGTTCACGCCTACGTGTTGGAGTAATGATAAGAGTTCGAGTTGGAGGCACTAGCACCGTAGTCCCGGGAGCAATAGTGGTTTCCCTAAGACATGTTAGCAGTGACACGAATAGGTGTGTAGATGATGGGTCTAACCAGGCTGTTGGTGCCAGAGTTCTTGGTGGTGTAGTCCTTAGGCATGTTTACTCGTTTGACGAACAAGAAGATGGAGTGGTTTCGTTACTCTGAGGTTCTTGTGAGAGTTATTATCGAAAGTTCAAAAGAGCTTCAGTGCCGGGAAAGTGAGCCTTTTATAGTGAGGGGGATTAGTCCCAAACGATGCCATGTCGTATTCACATGTTTAGTTATCTCTTGTGATGATTTCATTGGTGGTTTGCCTATCGCAACTACTAAAGAGAGACAAGCGAAGAAATCGTATACCCCCATGTAGTTGAAGTTGCTAAGGAAGCTCGACCTGGGTTGGTTCATGTTAGCAATTGAGTTTCTCGTTAATTAGCGTCAATAGCTCACAACAAGTAAACAGGATATTGCTAGTGGAACATAAGGTGAACTCTGTACAGACCATAAAGCATAAACAACACAGGGGTTAAGCAAGCGGTAGGAGTCTTGCTGCATCGCGATTACGGAAAACTCTGTGAAGAATTTGCGTTTCTTGATGAGATCATTGCTTCAATGCTTTCTTGGAAACTTGTAGTTTATGTGTGCTTACTGTTAAACCGGAAATTCCGGTCTGACCTGGGTTTGTGATATGCATAGGGTAAGTCAACATCTGTGAAGTCAAACTTGGCATTTGAGGTACAAACAAGATTGTCTCATTGGCTATTCCCTCGTACATCCCGCAGAATTGTATGCAGTTAGGTCATCTTCGCAGTAGTTCTAAGTTGGTGTATGTCATTTGGTCCGGGTGCAGTTTCACGCCGTATGTTTGCTTTGTAAGTGACGAGGATGTGTTGCGATCTGCTTCCTTGGAATCGCCACAAGATTCTGGATCACACACATATATAAAGTGAACAAGCTCACTTCTTTCCCTGTAAAAGTTTGGAATAGCTATCAAACGATATAAAAACTTATTTGCTGAACCAAAAACTTCGTCTCATACAACTTAACAATAGTGAACACCGCGATGGCACCCAAAATTTTGCTGTAAGTGCCAATCATATATCACTTTGTATAATATGTGGTCATTGAGAAAACTAACTTGCCCTTCTAGTACTGGAGTCACTGGTAAGAATGGTACCTCAAGCGGACTTTGTCCAAACTGACACTTGCCAACAGGCTTCGTTGGAGGAACTGCCTTTTCCAAGATACACGATGCCCACCCGGATTATGACTATACCCTGTATATTCGTAGCGAAGATCGTGCAAAAATCATCTCGAAGAAGTACCCCGAGGTCAAATTTGTGTATGGAGACCTTGCGAGCACCGATGTGATCGAGAAGGCGGCATCTGAAGCTGACGTGGTTGTTCGTAAGTTCAACATACCTCAAGAATGAGGGGAGAACTATGACTTACACTTGCGAATAGATACGGCAGAATCTGCAGACTCACTCCCAGCGGCAAAGGCAATCGCAAAAGGTCTTGCCTCTGGCCATTCGACAGAAAACCCGGGATACTACATCCATCTTTCAGGAGCAGGTATCCTGACCTGGTATGATCTCAAAAATCAGCGCTATGGTGAACCACCTCTGCCAGAGCAGAATTACCATGACATCAACGACATTGACCGGATTCTCAACCTTCCTGATGAAGCGATCCACAAGGATGTTGACAATGCTGTCCAGAATATCAACTCAGATGTCGTCAAGTTCCTCATTGTATCACCTGGTGTTATCCACGGAACTGGCCTCGGGTTGTTCAATAAGACTAGCATGACAGTTCCCGGCTTGGCTCGAGCAACATTTGGTCTTGGCTACACCCCTTTCGTTGGAGCTGGAAAGGCAAAATGGGATTCCGTTCATGTGGAGGACCTTGCAGACTTTTTCAACAAAGCTATCGAAGCAACCCAGGACCCCTCCAAGAAAGAAGACCCTGAGATATGGGGTAAGAAAGGGTACTACTTTGTCAGTGGCGGTGAACACCAATGGAAAGACCTCGCAACCTGGGTTGCCGACGAGGTTCATCGTCAAGGGTATATACCTGAGTCTAGGACCCAGTCTGTTAAATTCGAAGATGTAATCAAGCAGGGCTATAAGGCTGGAATTGCGTGGGCCATCAACTCGAAAGGAGAAGCGGAGAGAGCGAGGAAGTTCCTGGGATGGGAGCCCAAGGCCCCGTCTCTTAAAGACACAATTCCTGACTCTGTGACTTGGGAGGCTGAGATTCTCGATCTGAAGCCTAAGTACAAATGAGACATAGGGCGGACAACAATTGATTGTAACTTGGTACCGATTTTTGGGCCGAAGTGTCTTAGCGAAAGGAAAAAAGAAAAAGGAAAAAAGCTGTGTGCTGGATGATGTCTGGGAAGATGTCGTGGTCCACCACTTTCATCCTGGAAAATATGAAGCTATTCGCAGAATTTACGAAGATTTAGTAAGTACAATTAACAGAATTGCACTTGAGAATGACTTCCACCACAGTTGCAATGCCTTGCCATACCAGTTCTCAAAAGTTGCTAGGGCGTTGATCTCCCTTCATCGTCTTATCTCATATTGGTCATCAATACCGCAGGTCTATCTATTGGCCACCATTCTGAACTGACAAGCATAATCTCAGATTTACGAGTATTTCTTGTCACGTATTAGCACACGTTCATTAGCATCTTCGTTGTAACCTGGCACAGTCTTATGGCCTGAGATGTGTCTCCCGAGGCATCACGTGAGGCTTCTTTATGTCATGTCGTAGACTGATCAACCGTCTTGAAAGTGTATTCCTCGAAGCAACCACTGCTTCATGTCTAGCTCAAAGCTTAGCCGAATAATGCTTATGTCTCGAAAGGCCATCTCTGTTACCCAGTTCCACAGACAATGCGTAGCTAGGACAGCCTCGACGTTGATCCGACATTGCAAGAATGGCTCATGAGTTGTCTCAAGGTCACAAAGAGTCGTCATTCGTCAGATAGCGAGTCAGACAGATACTACGATAGAACTGGTGGTTGCAAGCGAGTAAGTTAGCAATCCGTAGACGCCGCGACTCCGAAAGCGGCAAAAATAGTGAAGTCGGCATTGCCGTCAGGCTTTGGGTACACAAGCTTGAGGGACAGCTGCTACTAGTTGGGCTGCAGTGGTAACTAACTACCTGGTTCTTCCTCAGGCAACCGAGGATCAGGAACTCGGAGAAGAAAATTTGATCTAGGTAGAGGCGGCTAAATCCTTGCCACTGGTCATAAGCTGAGTGATGATTTGTTGAGGCAAAGGTAAATCTCTTTCGAGGTTCAAGGTTCACAGTACAGTGTTATGTTTCAAAAGATCGCTCTCGCACTTTAGCCACAACAAGTACAACATGCATTTTGACTGACTGCCAATATAGAAAAAAGAAAAATGGAACATGAGATAACTGATACCAAACTATTGGTGACGGATAGTCTATACCAAAATTATCAATATCTCCGGCTTAGAATTTCCTCGTTCCCGATTTCTCGCGCTCTCAAAAGTGCGTTGGTTGCTCAGCAGAATCGAAAGAAAAAAAAAGAATGGAGCCTTGAAAAAAACTCAGGCGAGAGACTTTACCGCGATAGGTTTAGTGGAGGGGATTCCCTACCGCCCACTGCCCCGCCCCGCAGAAAAAGTTCACAGGTCCCTCCAAAATTTATTATTCTTTTAACGCAGCGTCGCTCACAAAATCAGAGTGGGAGAATTTCCTTTCTTGAAACCCCACGTTCTTCTTCTTCTCCTCTTCATCCTTCTTCCCTTTCCACCACAAACCTTTCAGACAAGACAAAATGGCGGACGAAGTGTATGACGGTGCCATTGGCATTGATCTGGGTATGTCTATTACTTCTCTTCCGATGCAGCTGGTGTTGTTGTCGAGGCGTTTTATTCTTGTGCGCCATCGGGCGACTCGCTTCATGATGCCCTCACCAGAGGACACTCGAGGACAGAATGATCAACTCCAAAGACAATACACTCAGTGTATCGGACAACTCACCGGAAGTAATCGCTAACACCGTACTCCCACAGGTACTACCTACTCCTGTGTTGCTACCTACGAGGGTACCAATGTCGAGATCATCGCCAACGAGCAGGGTTCTTTCACCACCCCTTCTTTCGTTTCCTTCACTGATAAGGAGCGTCTGATCGGTGAGGCCGCCAAGAACAACGCTGCCATGAACCCCCGCAACACTGTCTTCGATGCCAAGTGAGTTTTGTCCTCACTTCCAACGCACAAGTTCGCAGTTTCTGACTGATATTCTCAGGCGTCTGATTGGTCGTCGTTTCGATGACCCTACCGTCAAGAAGGACATCGAGTCTTGGCCCTTCAAGATTGTCGATGACAACGGCAGCCCTAAGATCGAGGTCGAGTACCTCGGCGAGAACAAGCAGTTCTCTGCCCAGGAAATCTCCTCCATGGTCCTCACCAAGGTACGCACAAATTTTTGGGCGGACAATTTCCCCGCCCCCGCACTAGCGCAATTTTTACTGACCCCTCCAAATAGATGAAGGAGATTGCCGAGACCAAGCTCGGCAAGAAGGTCGAGAAGGCCGTCATCACTGTCCCTGCCTACTTCAACGACAACCAGCGTCAGGCCACCAAGGACGCCGGTTCCATTGCCGGTCTCAACGTCCTCCGTATCATCAACGAGCCTACTGCCGCCGCCATTGCCTACGGTCTTGGTGCCGGTAAGTCTGAGAAGGAGCGCAACGTTCTCATCTACGATCTCGGTGGTGGTACTTTCGATGTCTCCCTCCTCAACATCCAGGGTGGTGTCTTCACCGTCAAGGCTACCGCTGGTGATACCCACTTGGGTGGACAGGATTTCGACACCAACCTCCTCGACCACTGCAAGAAGGAGTTCGGCCGAAAGACGAAGAAGGACCTCTCTGGCGATGCCCGTGCCCTCCGACGTCTCCGAACTGCTTGTGAGCGTGCCAAGCGTACTCTCTCCAGCGGTGCTCAGGCCACCATTGAGATTGACTCTCTCTTCGACGGTGAGGACTTCACCATGTCCATCACCCGCGCCCGTTTCGAGGACCTTAACGCCAAGGCTTTCTCTGGCACCATTGAGCCCGTTGCTCAGGTTCTCAAGGATGCCCAGATTGAGAAGAAGGCCGTTGACGAGATCGTCCTCGTCGGTGGTTCCACCCGTATCCCCAAGATCCAGAAGCTTCTCTCCGAGTTCTTCGACGGTAAGAAGCTCGAGAAGAGCATCAACCCCGATGAGGCCGTCGCATACGGCGCTGCCGTCCAGGCCGGAATTTTGTCTGGAAAGGCTACCTCCGCTGAGACCTCCGACCTCCTTCTCCTCGATGTCGTTCCCCTGTCCCTGGGTGTTGCCATGGAGGGTAACATCTTCGCCCCCGTTGTTCCCCGTGGTACTACTTGCCCTACCCTGAAGAAGCGGTATGTTCATTTCCTAGTTCTCAAGTTTTGTTTTTCATTTCTGGTGATGTTTCTGCGGTGTTTTGGCATTTTGGCCAAATCCCAGCCTCGTGCCAGTTGCCCCATATTCCACATGCTCTTTGTGTGGAGCCCCACATGTGACCCACAACTCTCAGCCTTGTCCCAAAATCTGAGGCCTAAAGCTCTTCAGCATTTAGGATAACCTCATCCAACATTCGTCAAATCTTATAAGCATTTATAAAACTTTAGATGATTTATGAACATAAACTAACAATGAATTCATTAGAACATTCACTACAGTTGCCGATAACCAGCAGGTAAACATCCACTTACTCCACTCTACAAAACATTTTACTAACCTGTAATAGACTGTTCAGTTCCCCGTCTACCAAGGCGAGCGCGTGAACTGCGAGGACAACACCTCCCTCGGAGAGTTCACTCTTGCCCCCATCCCTCCCATGCGTGCTGGTGAGGCCGTCCTCGAGTGTGTCTTCGAGGTCGACGTCAACGGTATCCTTAAGGTCACTGCTACCGAGAAGACCTCGGGTCGCAGCGCCAACATCACCATCTCCAACTCTGTCGGCAAGCTCACCACCGACGAGATCGAGAAGATGGTCAACGACGCTGAGCAGTTCAAGAGCAACGACGACGCTTTCCAGAAGAAGTTCGAGGCCAAGCAGCAACTCGAGTCCTACATCGGCCGTGTTGAGGAGATCGTCTCTGACCCCACTCTGTCCCTTAAGCTTAAGCGTGGCCAGAAGGAGAAGATCGAGAGCACTATCAGCGACGCCATGGCTGCTCTTGAGCTCAACGAGTCTTCCGCTGAGGACCTCAAGAAGCAGGAGCTTGCCCTCAAGCGCCTTGTCACCAAGGCTATGTCTTCCCGATAAATGCATAATGCTGTTAGGAATTGCAGCAGTGTAGATATCTTGGAGTACTGATGCTGGAGCAAAGAACCGAGCACCTTCGACGCCTCGCGAGGGGCGATGGGGTTTACGACTGGCCGCGGTAGATTTTCCTTTGTCATTTACGGTAATTGGACGAGGAGAAGCCAAGGCATATGAAAAGTTCTGCATGTTTCATGGGTATGCCGCGCTAGGACATGGGCGGCTATGACTACTAAAATGAGAGCTGATGGAAAAATGGTCCAAGGATGGTTGTGGGCTTGTTGGGCCAGAGCCTGCAAGAGCGGATGATGGCCTGTGAATTTAAGCATAGACAGGGTAGAATGCAGATAACGGAATGATGCCTTTTTACCTACTCAATTATTTGTCCTCGAGTTACTATGTGATGTTCTATGATGGTCACTTGACTGCTCATGATGAGTTCTGGTATGTGTTTGTTGCCAACTCTATGTTTGGCATTTGTATGCATGTTAGCTCACCATTACTCCTGAGAACCATCAAAGACAAAACGTATTGTATTTCAAAGAAGACAAATGCTTGTCTCGGTTGCTTCTTAGAGTTTTGGATGCTTGCCACTGGCGTTTGGATTAGAGCATCATTGGAGTCAGGGAGCAAGCAGTATGCAGCTTCGAGACTGATAGCACAAAAGTAATAAGCTCAACAATTGAGCAGAGGTGAGCAAAGACTATTAAGACGCAGGTACAGTCTCCTGGTGTGAGGAGCTGGTGCTTGTTTGCTCTTTAACTTACACAAGGATGATCCATGATATGCGCAGTAATGTATGATGAATTTGCACGCAACTCGCGTGTTTCTTCTTTCAATAATAATAGATACATTTGGGAACCGATGACACCACTCTTATATGTGGTTGATCCAAATGATTTAGTCGGTTGTCCCATGATGAGTTTCCAGCCAGTCTATTCAAGATATTGCAAGTTCATGAGTACATTCTACAATTTGATAATAATACACTAATCTTTCAATACCTTAGTATAATCTTATGATGACCTTAGGATATCTTATGAAACATTTAATAAAGCTAAGGGATATCTTTTCGCATTCTTCTAATTCCCAAACGCAGCGCGTGATTGTGCTTCCACTGCATTGCGCAACAAACAAGTTTAATTGTTCATGCATGAGATAATATTAAATTAAATACGCTGGCCTACCTGGTTCGTACGGGTCTCGGAGTATACAACCAAGATAGATCTTTGCTAGTTGCAATAAGTTGGTGTAAGTCAGGTATCTACCGATGCAAATCATAAACACAGTAAAGGTGAAGTTATATGATAAGTATATCATAAGATATCCTAAGGTTACCAAAAGATATCCTAAGGTTATCATAAGATATACTAAGGTCATCATAAGATATACTAAGGTCATCATAAGATATACTAAGGTCATCATAGTCGAAGTTTAGGCCTATACTCATATTGATGAAATCAATGGATGATTGGCAGCGATCCCTGGCCATAGCTGCGTTAATGTCCGAGTTCAACAACACGGCACTTAACTTACCAATCACCAAGGCCGACCTTAATGTATACCTGTATTTTGAGCAATTCCAAAAGCCTTGGCGAGATAAATTACACTTCTTTCCGAGTCAACTGGTCTTCCCACGTATGTCGCTTTTGGTGAAAATGAAACGGTGTAAACCACCAACCAGGATAGGAGCCAAAAGACCACAAAACCAGCCATGTCTTTAGGCACCCATGCCTAAGTACCAATCATTTCTCATCCCATCAAGTTAATTACATCGTTGCCTTGCCAAATTCACAGACGTCGCTTTCCCAAGTACATCTAAAATTGACCCCAAAATCCACCTTGCCATGAAAGATTCCGATCCTGACTTTCAAATCGAGTAGTGCACTGAAAGGGCGATGATGATTGCGGGATAGACAACAGCCTCAACGAGAAGTTGCTGCTTGAGAGTACCGCGCTGGTCCTTGGTCAGGCACTGCATTTCTCCGTGGGTGTACCACGATATAGTCGAGTTGAGCTTGCCGTAGAGCACGATAGGGCCGACGAAAGGGAAGAAGAGAGTGAGGATCATGACCCACGTGAACATTCGCTTTCCTCGTTGGGCGACCATGTCAGCATGCTGGCGATGGATACGAATATCCTCGCGGGCCTCTTCGATAAGGCGAGCCTCCCTCTGAGTAAAGGGGCTATCGGCAAGGGGATCGAACTCAGATTGGCAGCGACCAACGCGCCGACCATTGATGCTGGTGGAGAATGCGGGAGTATGAGCTCCAGTGCGAGCGGTGGAAATGCTTGGCTGGAAGTTTCGATACCACACACGGTGAGTGCTTGACTTTGGGTCGGTATGAGGGGGAGTATCGAGGATAGCAGAGGATGAGACTAGCATATCAGTGACTCTGTCATTTGCTATGACCTCGTTAGCTATATCTGCACATGAAAGCGTTGCAACTTACAATCGCGGGGACGATGCGCCTGAGGCAGTCGATGAAGGTGAAGAATACGGGCAGGTCGCGTGACATCGTCACTCGTGGACGAAGGCCAAAAGCTTCTCTTTGGAGGAGAAGGAGTTTTTGGGAGAGGAGGCGAGTTTTCAGTGCTGATCGTGTTCGACCTTCCCCTGGCCCCAAAGTTGCCTGCACTCTGACTGTGATCCTCTTCACCTCTCTGTCGTTTGAACTGCTGCAACATCGCAGCCTCGGGAAGACTGACAAGGGGAAACGGAAGACGAGGAATCTTGGACAGAAAATCATCATGAGGAACATGGGCAGGTCTTTCCGAGTTGGACTCCTGGAATCGTCTTTTGTACAGTGGCTTGTCAAAAATAGTCAGGGGGGTTTTGGGAGGATCACGACCAAGATTCTTTCGGATTCTATTCCAACTGAAGCCGAAGTACCTTTCGCCATCCGGCGAAATTGTTTCATCGGCTTGGGCGTTTCCATGAGGAGCTGTGTCCGAGTCGAGGCTCTGATAGCTGCCTCTCTTGGGAGGCAGGTCTGAGAGGAGGATGTTCTCATGGCCGGGGGTCTGCTCAGATGGCTCCCTGCGAAATAGATTGGAGAAACGAGCGGTAGATTCAGGTAATCGTGAGTTTGCCTGGGAAAGGTTGCGAGTTGTGTTTGAGGCATAAGTTCCAGGACCTACACCATACTGCGGGACAGATACGGGGAGTTTCGTTCCTCTGTCGGTGCGAAGACGGTATGAGCCGTACTTATTGTTACCAGGAGGATGTCGAATGATTCTGTCTCTTGAGCCGTAAGAGCGAGGATGAAGTTCACGCTCCGTCACGTCGGACACATCAGCGACACTGCTTCCAGTTCCCTTTGCAATGCTGTCGTGATAGTCTTGCTGCATCGAGTCGAAGGCATGCTCGGTCGTGACAGTTTGCCAATCACCATCCGTACCAGTGAGAGGTCGATTCTTTACAAGAGAAGCAATTTCACCTTGAAGTCGTTTATCAGGAACTGGGACACGGCGGATCGCTTTTTCCTCCCGATGAACAGGAACTTTGACCTCTTCATCGACATTCTAAGCCGAACGAATAGCCGCAGCATTGTAAAAGGATGCAACAGGAGCAACCCTCTGTGAAGCGGTGGGAAAGCTTCCATCAGCAGATCGCGGGAGAGTTTCCTTTGAGGAGACGGCTAAGCCGGCTTGGTGCAGCGCATTACTGACTTCTCGCTCGGCCGATGAACGTAGAAAGCCCGAGTATGCATCTGTGTCATACTTGAAAGGGTCTTCATCGCTGTCGGATGAGGCACGAGAGTACATCCCGAGTGCATTCTGTGCATAATCATCCTGTGAATAGTTCTCGGGATCGCAAGGGACGCAAGTGTCTGGGTCTTGGTTGCGAGGTGATTCGCTGTAGAAGCTGGACGCGGAGTGAAACGAGTGCAAACGGGGAGCTGATCTCGGCACATTTCGCACGGACGGTTGGAGAGACGGGTCACGAGGTGCGACGAGCTCAAAGTTGTGCCTTTGCGGTACCCAGAGATTCTGATTAGGCTGAGACTGGTTTTGCTGTTTGTTCCCAAAATCGAAGTTGCCTCGACGTTTCAGTGGTCGAGTTGAAGATTCGGCATGGCTTTCAAACGCATCCTCTCCAGCGACCGTCTCCCATTCGGAAGCAGCATGGTCATCGCTTGAAGGCCCATTGATCTTTGGCACAGTGAGGCCAGTGTCCGCATTGTTGAGTCGTGATGGACGCTCAGCGACAAATCTGGTTGGGTCTGGGCTCATGCAGCGAGACATGACAGGGCCGGGAGATGAGAAGTCGCGTAGCTGAACACCATCCTCAACCTCAATTCCAGATTTCGCAAAAGGATCCGAATGACATGAGATGGAAGAGGAGGTGGTGTTACGCCCATGGCGCGTATCTCGGGCCGAATTGTCGCTCTCAGTGTATGGAAGCGACTGTTGACATTAGAATTCGAGTGCTTGTGAGTGAAAGAGTGTGTTACTTACATTTTCGGATAGCGGTTTCATGTTGAAGCTTGAAGGGGCTTCAAGCATCTAGAAAGTAATAAAGCTTTGAATGAATGAGGGTGCGATGAAATGAAGTGATGTGAGGCGCAGAAAAGAGAGGAGCCTGAAAGATCTTCAACGTGATGTTAATTCAAAGTAAACCGCGGTATTCTTAGACCGATCAACAAGTACCTTCAGAGCGCGCAGTTTTATAGTAGCGGACTGTCCGTTTCAAGCGGTGTTGGCTTTCGGCATGTGCGGGAAACGGTGTTTATCACGACGGGTCGAAGAGCTTGATGATTGAGGGGTGAATGAGACGACTGCGCTCACTACAAGGAGGGGGATTTCCCCGCCTGGGCTAAAGATGTTGACTGAGGCACCAAGCTTGTCATGCTAGCCGCAGTGAATGGGAGGTTGGAGGGTTCACGATGGGAGCATGAGGTTTGGCAGCTACAAATTTTGGTCTTAGCAGTGCCAACAGCTGCCAGGGGTCAGAGGTCGGTCTATGTTATTTCAGGGGTCCATCCTGTATATCTATGAGTCCTTGGGCTTGATTTATGTGAAAAAAGATCTTTTAGTGTTGAAACTGATGGGTAGAGTAGCCCTGGGGATGTCAGAAGACTCAAGATGTTGAAGTATGTCCTTCTTAAACCCAACATCAACGCAACAAGCGATATCACCACTTAAGCACAACTGATTATTTTTATTACGGTTTTCTAATCTATCTCTGCTTGATACATTATATACTCTGGACTATTTGAAGTCTGGCACCTCTAATACCTTGTGTGGCGATCAAGGCGCTGAGATGATTCCAGGCGTGATTCAAGACTGCCTGTCTGCACTTAACGCCAAGATGAAAGATTCCCCTTTGTTTATGTTGGCCCAGCGAGGGGAAGCAAGAGAACTTGAACCTTGATCCTAAAATAACAAAAAGACTTGGGTAAAACTATCATAAACTTAGGGGACTCTTTGGTGAGTTTATTTGGCATTGCCTGTTTAGGTCACAAATTTTCTTGCTCCCTGAGGCTCATATAAATGTTACACAGGGTGCCAATATTTGCTATGCCAGTTACGACAAATAACAGATCTTCTTATCCCCTGAAGTACATGGTCAGGGTGGACAGAAATATGAGGAGTATACATCACTTCTTGTTATGACAAAGTTTAGACTAAGCTATATAAAAATCCTCCTAAGCTTAGGATAATATCCATAACATCATCATAATAATTGTCTTAAATTATATACCAGGCATTTATTATTTCCCTTCTTCTGCTGGTCAACACAGTATTTTGATTGACCTCGATCGAGATGGACTCCCCGAAAACCCTCCAATTAGAGGCTCCTCCGTGCCGTTGGCACATCTATGACCGACCAGTAAAGACATTGGGCGTCAGAATAGGCGTAAGGCGCCTTTTTCTAACTGCCGGTTCGTCCGATCGCTTATCGCGACAATCCCAGTCAATCAATGTCCATTGTCAATCCTTCCAACCCCTTCGACCCGCTCCCTTTCCATCAGATTCAACCCGATCCTGACCCAGCACAGCTGTACCTGTCATTGTTAATGTCACTGTCACGCTTGCATTGCGGCACTAACAAGACGACTTGTTGCACTCCCCACTGAAGCATCTCGAGAAATACAGTACAAGCTTTCCCAAGCTCGCTTCCCGTCTGGCCACTCCACACTTTGGTTTTGGAATCGCAAATCAGCGTGGCGATCGAGTCGAATCGATCCACGACTAACCAACGGACCAACTGAAGCAGCTGTCTGTTCAACTCTACTTTATCAACAACTCTAACATTGGCTCATTGAGTTTCGAGGCTCATACTAGGACAATGAAAATGACAATGACATTGTGCGCACAAACTTCGAGTCACTGGGACGAGCTCCCCCATGAGATCCTCCTTCAGATCTTGTGCTGTGAGTTGCACCCAGCTTACCTTGCCTTGCCTTAATTCTTATCCCTCAGTACCCCGCTATCGCATAAATCAAACCTCCATTACCGTTTCATAATCAATTCCAATTACTGACCACGTGTATTTTTGCTTCATCAGACCTTGAGCCTCATCAATTGCCCAAACTTCAACTTGTTTCGCGGAATTTTAGAGAAGTTGTTCTTGATGATGAATTGTGGAAACATCACTGTTTTGAGCGCTCATCATGGTATGCCTTTCTCCGAAATCGCAGAAAGGTCTTTGCATCTCTACCCGAGTCATCTTTAAGTGATGCCACAGAAGCTGAAGACGAAAATGGCTCTCTACTGGACCAATATGACTCATGTCGATTTGACAAACGCCATTATCAATTCCTTCAAGATATGGCAAACTGGGATCCGGCATTTCCTGACGAGCATGTCTCGTGGTATAACGAATACATTCAACGTCAGGGCCCGCCGGCTATCAACTGGCTTGAGACGCCACGCCTGAAACAAGGCAGTATGGAGCATTTCATCGAGGTCAGAGGTATGGCCTTATTCAGCCCTAACAATGGCGATGATGGCATCGGCAGTTTGATGGCCGTCTCACCACTCGACGACGGGTCTGTATGTCTCTGGGACGTCAATGGCACCAGGGGCAAGCGAGGGGGTATTATCGCGACCAGTAAACCGGACATCCTATTCATCGACGGCCGCGGGGATCAGAACACGAGGCGGTCCAAAAAGATCGACACAGGTGTCACTGAATGCGTCAGTGTTAATAACAGCAACAACAGGGCTGTCTTTGCTGTGCAGAGTCGTAAGTGCCGAAACGATAATCAACTGCCCCTCACTAATAACTACAATTGTAGATCTCATTGAAGTCGATCTCAGCCGCCTTGAAGTTGTAAATCGGCACTCTTTCGAATGGTCAATCACAACGTTATCACAGATCCAGGAGGGTGTCCCAATGACTGTTGGCACCTCATTGGGTATTCATCTTCAAGACTTCAGGGCGCCATCACAATTCCATGGAGATGTCGTGGAGAGGCTAGATATCCCGGGGGAGGAGGACAATCCTTTCAAGGGAATCTTTGATCCGAATCCATTGCCGCCGTACGCCTCATTGTCTCAGCCAACGCCAACGAGCATTCTACACCTACCAAGACCAGCCGGTGACAATGCAGTGTCGGACGACATTTACGTGGCGGGGAGATTCTCCAATATTCTTCATTACGATAGGCGCCACTTCCCAAAGATCGTGGGGTCCATTTACTCGGGCTCAAGGTTGTCCAGTTTGGCGGCGCTGCCTTATCCATTCTCCACGTTGGACCACGAAGTACGACGTCGTGGAGAACTCACGGCTGAGAGAGTCCATGAGTGCAAGACAGCCGGTAGCGGGAGAACTCTAGTCGCAGGCGGAGAGTACAAAACCAAAGGCTCGCTCGAGGTATATGGCCTGGACGCTGTCGACCTATCAAGTGACGGCCCAATGCAGCAGAACTCAACTATGAAGAATCGGTATACTGCAGCTTCATCCATCATCCTGTCGGTGATCAACCACGGAACCAAGGTTGCATTCTCAGATGGGGCCGGGCAGATTAAGTGGTTTGAAAGGGACGGATATACGGAGTGCCGTCGAATCAAGGTTGGTCACAGTGACGTGCCCACTCAAGCATCACTCTTCGCTTCCATGCCAGGGTCCGACGATCTCGCAAGGAAGATCTTATCCACCAAGACTAGGCAAGATCGTGACCGACCAAACGAAGACAATGTCATCTTCTGGACGGGAGATAAGCTTGGTATGGTTAGTTTCACAGGAGATACCTTGTTCACGCCCGACGATTTCCATGAAAAGAACAAGGAGGTCGCGGCAGAAGAGCGTCAGCGCCAGCAATATTCTCAAAGGATGCGGGAAGCACTGGAGAAGCAGGCCGATGATGCTAGGTTTGTTCAAGGACTTGGGTTATAATGAAAAAGAGAGTGATTGGATCTGAGAATGTGATAATGGGGAGGCTTTCGGCGACATTGCGAAATATGGCGAGGATCTGTCGAGCTACGAATTTAGGATGAAAAGGAGGCTCTAACAAAAGAAATAAGTAATCCCGGCACATAGAAAAATAACTCAATCTCCAAACAGTTTTGACTCTGAGTGCCAGTGCCGCACGATATCACCGTCACGAGACACAGTGATCGTCGGTGGAGAAAGGGTCTTTTGGGGTCGAAACGATGGTGAATACCTCAATACCTACTGAATAATGAGGCGCGTGGCGAAGAATTGGTTCCATAACAGTAATGAGCGGGCACTAGGTGGCTCCCAATAAAATCGGGATTCTAGTGGGGGGTGACAGAAATAAGTAACCATACCACCTAGAATAGTGGCTGACCAGTGATGCAGTCTTTATGTCACAACCTTTCACCCAGAGCTCTCTTTGAATCCCTATTTTTTGGTACCCACCTGACTAGGAATGAATGATGAGCAAAACTAACAAGCATAAAGCCAGTAGCATCGGCATACTACATAGGCTCGGGGATGCAAGAAAGCTTAGGACATTAATCCTAAGCGACGAAAAGATTTAGGTAATTTAGTCTAAACTTAGGGGACTCTTTACTAGGTTTATTTTGGCATCCTCCTCTAAAGTCTGAAACTTTTCTGCTCCCCGAGGATAGGTAAAGGATACTTGCATCCGGGGCTGATTTATGCAAGCAAGGCATTAGTGTTGTGGTTGTCAGAATTAAGCGAAGTTAATGATGATGATACATAGACTGTAGATTGCCTGCAGTTTTGCTTGATCGACCTTTATGATAGAGCGGTTCTGAATCTGTATTTATGAGATCGATCTTATACGGTGTTACCGGAAGAAGTGGAGTGTAAACCTCCGTGCTTAGAGCACGATCCAAGTCTCAAGAGTTAAGCTGAGGCTAAGAGGCAGATGAGACGAAACCAGAAGCACGGTAATTCTACGGTGTAGTCCATAGATGAAGTCCACGATATCCCTGGCAGTCAATCTCAAAGAGCCAAGCTAGCTTTGCATGGCATGTCATATTCCAAGCTGTCACTCGCACTCACAGATCTCAAGTTGACGACAGCGGCTTGATTCCAGAGCCCGTGCTTTGAACAGAACCCTGGTGTCTCACCGACCACCGGTTCTTCTGTTGCAAAACATGGAACGAATAGACTTCCAGAAATATCAAGGAAAGGAAAAGCATCGATTGACATGAAGTTCAAAAAAATCAGGGCAGCCAATCGCAGACAGGGATCTGCACCCCCCAGCCAATGAGGGTCTCGGCAGAGTGAGCGCTTACGGACAGGTCAAGACGGCAGATTCTGTTGCTTATCGGGATAAGTTAGAAGGCCTCAATGCTGAATTGGGCTCTCGACATTAAAAAAACCACGTATGAGCCTCAATGGGAATCGCCAATAGGGGTAGGCAGTAAGCCCTGTGAAGTACAGATGGATCTCTGCTATAACCAATTGCTCATACACGCATGATTGCAGCCAGATCCAAAAGGGTATCCCGGCCTCGGACACGCGGTGCTTGTCAACCCTTGACAGGAAGTGGACTTGGTAGTGGAGATAATCATGGTGCGTTGTCAGCTTGACAGTGAGTGCCTGGTGTTTTAGTTCGCCTTGCTGAAGAAGACAAGCGAGCGAAGGGAGCAGGCAAGCAGGCAAGCTAGACGATGAAGCTCCAGCCTGGTCTTGGTCGGTCTTGGTTCTTAAGCTCATGTGCCGTTGTCTATCATGCCAAGAGCCAGAGGTCATTGGAGAAGAGGCCTCAAGTAATCGACAGTGGCTGATCTGCTGCTACTGCAAAAAACTGGTTCGTTGCCCTGGATTCGGGAACTGAAAAGGAAAATCCCTGAAGATCAGAGTCAGTCCGACTGTTTCGGCCGGGTTTTCCTTTTTATAGAAAAAACGGGCGCATCTCGTCCGACTGAAGGGAAGGGAAAGGGGCTTACTGTGTACTTGGTGAGAAACTATCGTGACGCAGTGACGGTAGTGTAGAGAAAACAAGAATATCGGCGAATACAATTACACCGCTATATAGAAATAGAAATAGACACAGACACAGCCAAGGTGTAGACGACGCCATGCCAGTTGAGGGTTGGCGACGGAACGGAAGATGGAAGCAATCTCAAGTAACAAGGCAGGGCTCCTCAGTCTAACCGCAAGTAATTGATGGCTGTAATGCAATAAACCTCATAAAGGGCTCAAGTGGTATTCTGCAATCATCCAGTAGTTGAAGTGAGGCGCCTCTAAAATCCACAGAACGGTCCATCTCACAGTTGTCGTGTCGTGTCATGTCATTGTCATGCTGCCTCCCACCACGTCCGATCCCGAATCAATTGAGTCTCCTCCAGCGCCTCACAAACCACCAGAGACAAGGATTCCCCAGCGCAGAGGACACTGACTGTGGGCTGTGATGAGGCCGACAGGGGGTGTGTGGCCCCCCTGTGCTGTACACCTGGGCTGCTAGGCCCTGTCAGTTGGCGACCGACGTTGAACAGCGACGGGACTAAAACTAACTAATCGATCGCCCTGAAAACGAGATAAGTTAGTTAGTGGGTGGCTTCCATCATATTTGGTCCTGGCTCGTCCCGCGATTGCAGCAGCTGAGCTGAGGTTGCTGTGCTGCGCTGTGCTCTGCTCTGCTGTAACTGTCACTGTCTTGTATCAGACGGGAGGTTACCAAAAAGAACTTACGGTCAAGCTTTAGGTCTGAGACCATCGAATTTCTCGTTCCTTGAATGCATTTCTCAACATAGACTTTTTCATCTCTTCTGTTTCTAGTTTGTTTTATCTTTTTCTCTTTCTTGTCTCTTCTCCATTCTTCGGATCCAATTCCTACCCGACCGCCCCCGTCCGTCTCCTCATTAACTGCTACTACGACTGTGACAGCGCTGCAACTGGCACTGCAACTGCTCACGCGTCGTCTCGTCAAAACCGCCACCCAAGACCGTCCGTCGGACTCACCGACATCGATCCTTCAACTCAAAACTCTCTTCTTTCACCAGCAAAATCATCACGAGATCGTCCAAGCTTCTCGGAGAATCACAGACTGTAAACCCCCTATGTGATCCTCTCTCTCTACGCTTATCAATTCCCAACAAAACCCACCCCCCCCGGCTCAGGTCGATGAGCATGTCCCATGGCCTTTTGGGTGGTTGACGGGGGTCGTCCGCTTGGTGTTACCGCTACTGTTGCCGCTACCGCTACTGCTACTGGCCGGGGTCCGTACTATGTGGGTGGTAAAAGGCGAGTGAGCGTCTCCGAAGGCGGCGATGGCTTCACTTTTGATACCAAAAGAACCAGGTTCGCCGATGAGCTTCCTTATGACGCCTACGACAATGCACCCATCTCTGCAGCTGTGGCTGCACCAAGTGGCTATGCTTCGTCAGATCATGCATCGCCTTATTACCCACAACCACAACCGGCATTCCATTCTGGAGTTCACATTATCAACAAAGCATATCCGCACAATCAACCCTTTGATCATGAGGACGAATTCTTATACAACGAAGCCATTGAAAATTACCCTCCATTGATCCATCGGCCTGACTCAGCTCCCGTCAAGAACCTCTCATTTCTCGTCATTCGCGAACGTTCACCAACCCCAGAAGGACCCGATTTCCCCTCTATCGATGCCGCCTTCGGTCCAGCTCCCGAATCCCGGCCGGGACCTGTATTCGGCCCTTCCGGTCCAGCTCCGGCACCCGCTCCCGTCGCCGATGCATGCGCTATGGAACGCACAGCATCTGGTCTTTCCATCTCATCTGATACTACTCAACCATCGCTCGCCAGTCTATCACCCGCTGCCGACGAAAACGACCCAGGATTGCTGAGTGACCTCGCTGCCGCACGTTTAGTCCGTGATCACGTTGCCAACTTTGGTTCCAGTCGTCGAAGACATCGCACCACCGACTCTCGCCACGGCCGTATCCTCAGAGCGCTCATCAACCCAAAGTCTCGCGCAGCCGAATTCTCCTTGGACAACGACGCATTGCGTAGCATCTTCTCTGCCGCAAACGAACTCTTCTTCTGTAACCGTCTTGCTGGTCGTGTCGCATGGGACTGGAGTCACCCTGCAAGCGCGCAGTATCAGGCGCACATTGTTGGCACCACAGCGGTACGACGTTCCCGTGATGGAGGCTACGAGACACTCATTGTACTTTCATCGCCTATCCTCCAGGATACAAAGTACAACCGGCGGCTTCTCATCTCGACATTCTTACACGAGATGATCCACAGCTATCTCTTTGTGGTATGTGGTCTCAAAGCCCGCCACGAAGGCGGTCATACCGAGGGTTTCCGCCAGATTGCAGATACGATCGACCGCTGGGTTGGACATAGCTACCTGCGACTCAGTGAGATGGACGCTGATCTGGAACATTTCCGCGAACATCCCTCCTGCGTACATGATCAACACCAGGTGCGCAGTCGAAGTGCAGACGAGCACCACAGGGTGCCATGGCGCAGTGAGAGATGGGAGGATGGAGAGCGGGATGCTCACTATCCAACCGAGCTTCATCCACGACCGCATCCCAATCATACAGATTGGGAGCGACATGGGCGAGAGGGGTACAGAGCCCCCGATGTCCGGAGAGGAATCTCACCATACGTTTACTAAGCGTGGAGGTGACCCTCGAAGGTCGCCCACGTATTGTTCGTTTAGTCAGGTATGCGTCTCAAATGACCGCAATGCTGATATTATATGTCATGATGATCATGACTATCCATTCTTCACCACGCATTACCACCATTTACATCAAAACTAACCGCGAGAGGTTGCTTATTTCTTTTTAATCTCAAGATTATCTTATGGGCTTGCTTGGTCTTTACACATATGATTCCCCTTTTTTTACAGCGCGGCAGTGGGCATTACATGGGCGTTGATAACGGAAGCATCATCACGGGCAGGGCAAGGGAACATCATATAACGTCAAGCAGTGATATAGGCGCTGCGAGGCTTCTTTTTCGAACGTGTGGGAAAAGTATCAAATTATCATTATACCAAAGGCTGGAATTTTCTATGTGCAGGATGGGACATCAATACATCATGGTGGCGAAGATTGAAAGGATGGCATCATGATAAGATTTATATAAACTACAATTTGGTAGCAATATCAAGAAAAACAACGCTTTTACTATCTAACACTTCTGTCATTAGATGCGAGACATTATCATACTCATTATGCTTTGACGCCCCCTATGCAAGGTGTATGCAAATGCAGTCTCACCCAAGCACCCCATAACCAAACGCAAAACCCATATTCAGCAAAAGTTCTAACCACATCTGACTTTATGACGAAAGGCAAGACCACAATCTAGTCAGAATTTGAGACACACAGGCCTAAATATGCCCTAAGGATGTCTTAAGGATATTCTAAAAATATCCTAAGATATCCCAAGATATGCCCTAAACATAATATATTATATGAGGAGTCTTAGGATCCTTGAAAGCAAGTCACCGAAGTGCTGTGATTACCTCGATACCTCACTTTAGTCCGGTCATAGTTCCGTAGCTTTGCTCTACAGACCTTGACTTAGTCTTGGTCAAAGGCAGCTCCTCTTCCTCTTCAGAATCAGACGCAATCACGGAACCTTCAGGCAACAATATCGTACTCGATGAAGACGAAGCCTGGTCGTTTTCTGTGTCGCTGTTCTCTGCTGAGCTCGAAACGGAAGCGGAAGGGCCTTCTCCTTCTTCGACGAGGTAAGCCGGGATAGCACCTAGGATAGCAATGAACATGAGGAAGAACCATGCAGTTACGACGTAGCCATGATCGGCGCCCCAAGTGAAAAGAGCACCTGTCGAAGCTGGACCAAGTGCACGACCTAGACCACTGAAGGTTGTGGCGTAACCATTGAGCGTGCCAAGTACCCGGAGAGAAGTGCAGGAGTTTGTCAGAAGGATAGTGACAGATGGGAATGCGACAATGATTCCAGCAGCCTTAATGAACATAACACCCATGAGAGCGATCATGCGGCCCTTGTGTGTCGGGAAAAGAACACAGTAAGGGGTGAGGAAGTAAGCAAGTGGCATCAGAAGACCTAAAAAGATATTAGAACCCAGCAATTCGATAATGATGACTTTCAACTTACAGCAGACTCTAAAGCAACGCAAAACACCGAAGCGAGCAACGATTGAAGGGTAGATGAGGAACTGAACAGCGCAACAAACGATGCCATAGATGGTGTATATGGTGCCAACCTCACTGTGCTTCATGCCAAATCCTCCTGAGAAGTAGAATGGAAATGAAGTATTCTCAGGAGTATGCTTTTCAACTGGGTGTCTGAGGAAGACACTGAGGATCTGATCATAAGCCACGGAATGGAATGCGAGAAGTGTGTAGATCAAGAGGTTCATGGCTGTTGCACGGGTAATGACGCGTTCTTTCTTAGCATGTTCTGAAGCTTCGTGTGTCTTCTTCTTTGGTGCTGTCTTGTTAGGAAGAAGCGGTGAAGTAGCTTCGCCGTCTACAAACGAAGCTCGACGGGTAGACGGTGCTGGACGAGTGGCCTTGAAAGAGCGAGTGATACGCTCGCCTACCAGGAGACCCCAATCCCGGTGTCCTCGCTTGCTAGGAAGTGTTTCCTAGATTTGTTAGTGATGATGTGCAGTCAATCCCTAACACAGACTTACATGGAGAAACAGGGCTGCAATGGTAGCTGAGAATAGAAAGAAAACCATGAGAATCAGATTAGGTAGCGCAAAGGGAAAGCGCTTGAAGAACTCGATATGGCCAAAGATTTGGGGATATTGTTCTGCAGGCTCAGCGAAGAGACCTCCGAAACTAGGTCCGATGATGGAACCCAGACTCCAAACGATAGGCATAATGGAGAATGCTCTTGGCTGAAGTTCCCTCTCAGGTACCAGCTCAGCAACCACTGTTCTGATGATACCGACTAAACAATATTAGTGAGGAGTTCTGTGTAGCTCTCGTCTTACACACCATTCCCGTTTCCACCTCCCATAATGGCTCGGACAATGATAGCCATAGGTAAATTCGTAGACATGCCCCATACTATGAAGCAGATCATTGAACTCATAAGGCCAAAGATGATTATCGGTTTCCGACCATAAATATCGGAAGCCTTTCCCCAAGCCACTGCAGTGGTACTTTGTGCTATGGAGAAGACACCAGATGTGAGTCCTACCCAACTTCCAACCTTGTTGGTAGGAACACCAAAGCTGCTAACCATGCTGGGCAGATATGGGAAGACTGAGCTGTAGGCCATGGGTTCGGCAATTCTGGCCATGGCTATTGATAGGTCAGCGGAGATCGGATGGAGCGGGATACCTGGACTGGACCATGATGTCTCTATGGGCTATGTGTATTTTCATGTTATAGTGCCTCTGTTGTTGATGAGAAACGCTCTATCAAATTATATATATGGGAGCACACTTTCGCACGGGAATGATGGGGAACGAGAATGACTCGGTACTGGGTTGAGGCTCATGGTGTTCGGATCGTGAACCATGCTCGTATATTGACATCTTGATACCAAGCAGGTGAAAACACAACAAGGGTGTTTCAAGGCCTTTTACAGGTATCCGTGAAATGATGAAATACTAAGACTCACCCAGAATCGCCAGTTGCTGCTTGGGCAGCTTTGGACCGTCCTTGGTCGTCATCGCGAGGAACGATTGCGCAAAGAGTAACAGTGGAGAGGTTCGAAGTAATAAAATTTCTTGTTTCTAACAAAGACCAACGAGTATCATGTACAACGAGACGGTGACACGAGGGATGATTAATCTGGATATACAATATACACGATCAGCTCATCAATATCTCAACTCTTGCACCAACAATAAGGGAGGAAAACAAGAAGAAGTTTTGGTTCGCAGTCACATTTACAAAGTAGAAGAGGTCAAGCCAAGCAAGCCACCAGAAAAGATATGGGTCATTGAGGCCAGAAGCGGTTTGGTCGGCACAGGCAGGGTAGTGCAGAAAAGGGTTCCGATCCACTGCTCCAACCTCCAGAGGACGGACTCGAGCAGGGGTGTTTTGGGCAATTCTGCGGTCAGGAGCCCGATAATTGGAAGAAACTGCCCCCAACTTTTCCAAAATGGCCCGCAGATTTATAGCCCGTGGGTGTGAATGCATGGTAAAGGATGGGGTCACAGGAGCACTCTGTAGTGCATATTCGCCGGGGGTTTGCTGCTATCGTTTGTTTTCCGCGGGAAGATTCTTTCTGTGAGACATCGGTGAGATATCATGACGCACAGGATAACTTGTAGTTATGTACAGTACGGTAAGGTAAGGTCAGTGCAGTGAAAGTCTTACACGAGAATCATTTGACCTTGGCTAGCTTGGGTAAGGCGAACTCGGCTTGTCTGGGTTGCAACCATTATTACTTGACTATCTCGATTTGTCCGGGGTCAACCATCATCTTGTCTCTGCCGCCCCCGAAAGCGGCGCCCTAAAAGTGCTTCAGTCATCCCGTCCTGCAGGCCTCCGGATATTCCCCGCCTTGAATCCGCCCTATTGCCGTGCCGAGCACTTGGCTGGTGGCGGATCAATCTTTAAAGATTTCTGTGAGGCTTTGTTTACTTATCATATGGCCCATAAACGAGATTCCATTGTATTGTTTATCGAGTTCCGTTCAAACAGCTGTGGTTTAGAGTCCTGGAGGCGACAAAAAAGACGGAAAGACAGTTGCAGCTGTAAGATGAAAGATACTTCCTAGATAATTTAATAAACTTAATCTAAATCTTAGGACTAATATGGTAAAATTCGTCCTAAGTTTAGGACTCAAGTATCTCAAGAAGATCCGATATTATTGTCCTAAATGTAAGAAATCTCTATTCAGTCATTCTTTCTTTAACTCTGAATGGATGATAAATACCGATCTCATCATCTTCGGCCGAGGCTGGGGGTGGCGGCGCCACTACATGACAGCATTGACCAATCATTTCTAAGAGTCTGTTTCGTCATCAATATCGCCTATCACATCACATTACAACTTCCTGTTACAACTTGGGTTCCTTTCACGTTTCAACTTTCACCAACATCATTATTCAGGTTCCTATTACATGAGTAAATAAATCTAAAAAGCCCCTGGAGCTGCTAGGACGCCTTCATCATGAGTCGGATGTGAGTTCAACACCTACAGGACATTAACCATTGTCTCCCTCCACTTTCCGGACATCGTCATCCAATCTGGACCAAATCCACCATCGAGGCTTGAGACTTATACTAAACCACAATATTCAGTAACTCCTCCCATCAGGAGCAGGAGAAGATGCCAGACGAGAACACGCCTCTCATCCAAACCGTTCGGGTCGGCCCTCCCCGGAGGAGGTATCCTCACCAGACCTGGCGTCGATTCTTCACTCTGATTTGCTCCGTGATTCTCATCGGCGGTTTTGGCTTATTCGTGTTCCAAACTTTCTTCATTGGGCCTCGTCATCACCACGGCCACCCTGGCTCTTGGTTACCAGGCAAGAGCCGTCTAAGTTATGAGGAACTCGAACGTATTCTCTTTGATACGCCGGACCCCAAGAAGGCTGAGGAATGGAGCCGTTACTATACATCGGGCCCCCATCTGGCCGGCGCCAACTACTCACAGGTAAGGACTCATAATGGATGGCCAGTTTTAAGTATTAAGCTCATCTCTTCTAGGCCGAGTGGACCAGGGATCGATGGGAGGAATTTGGTGTCAAGTCTGAGATCGTGGCTTATGACGCCTACCTCAACTATCCCGTTGATTCCAGCGTTTCCATCCTGAAGAAGTCGAAGAATGGGAAAGACTGGGACACCACCTTCAAGGCCTCTCTCGAGGAAGATGTTATTGACGAAGACCCCACAACGTCCCTCGAAAATCGTGTGCCCATCTTTCACGGCTACTCGGCGAGTGGAAATGTCACTGCTTCCTTCGTCTACGTCAATTATGGTACTTATCAAGACTATCAAGATCTTGTTGATGCCAAAATTGATGTCAAGGGCAAGATTGCTATTGCTCGATATGGAGGAATCTTCCGAGGCCTCAAGGTCAAACGTGCACAAGAACTCGGTTTCGTTGGCATCCTGATCTATAGTGACCCTGGTGATGATGGAGAAAGGACCGAGGAGAACGGGTACAAACCTTACCCTGAAGGACCTGCACGTAACCCCAGTTCTGTTCAGCGCGGAAGCGCAGAGTTTCTGAGCATTCGCCCTGGTGATCCGTATGTTCCCATAATCCTGAAATGAAAAGACTGAACTGACCTTCTAGATCTACCCCTGGATATCCTTCCAAGCCTGGTGTTCCCCGAGCACCAGTCGATGATGCAACCCCTTCTATCCCCTCCATTCCTATCTCATACCGTGATGCCCTTCCTATCCTCAAAGCTCTGAATGGTCACGGTCCAAAATCCACCCACTTTAACAAGTACTGGAACAAGAATCTCGGCTTGAAGTACAAGGGTATCAAATACAACATCGGTCCCACCCCGGATGATGTTGTTATCAATCTCTATAATGAACAGAAATATGTCACTACTCCTCTCTGGGACGTTATCGGCGTCGTCAATGGTACTATCCCCAATGAAGTCATCGTTGTTGGAAACCACCGAGACGCTTGGATCGCTGGTGGGGCTGGCGATCCCAACAGTGGCTCTGCAGTCATCAACGAGGTCATACGAGGAGTTGGAAAGGCCGTTGAGGCTGGTTGGAAGCCTCTTCGAACTATTGTTTTCGCGAGCTGGGATGGCGAGGAATACTCACTCATCGGCAGTACCGAATGGGTTGAGGAATATCTGCCATGGCTCTCGGAAGCAAATGTCGCCTACGTCAATGTCGACGTCGGCGTCGACGGCCCCGAGTTTACTGCTTCTGCAGCTCCTCTCCTCAATCAGATCATCCGCGACGTTACAAGCGCTGTACCCTCGCCCAATCAGACTATCCCTGGTCAGACAGTCAATGACCTCTGGTCAGGCAGGATCGCAACCATGGGCAGCGGCAGTGATTTCACCGCGTTCCAGGATCATGCAGGTATTCCCTGTATTGACTTCGGTTTCAAGTACAGAGGTAACAGTGCTGTGTATCACTACCACAGCAACTATGACAGCTTCTACTGGATGAAGGAGTACGGTGACGTTGGATTCAAGTACCACCGAACTATGGCTCAGATCCTGGGTCTGACCGTTGCCAAACTTGCTGGGACCGTGATCATTCCCTTCAGTGCTACCGAGTACGCTGATGCGTTGGAGGGCTATCTCGACAAGGTTGAGGCCAAGTTAGAGCCTAGCAAGGACGCTCTCACCGAGGAGGAGATCTTCAATATCCGTGGTGCCGTCTCATCGGGCAAGCCGATTGGCAACGAGGACGATTTCAAGACGAGCCTCAAGGATATTCGTGACCTCCTTGGACACTTCCACCTAAAGGCTAGCGAGCTCGACGCTGAAGCTGAAATCGCTAAACATCAGCTTGAGCAAGGTATTCCATGGTGGAACATCGTTGAAAAGATTCGTCTCGGCTATACCATCGTCAGAGTCAACAGGAGATATAAGTTGCTCGAAAGGAGCTTCCTCTACGAAGGAGGCTTGGATGGACGAGACTGGTTCAAGCATGTTGTATTTGCGCCTGGTATTTGGACCGGTTATTCTGGAGGTAAGATATCGCCGAAAAGAACGTGATTCACATGCTGACGATTATATAGCTGTTTTCCCTGGTTGGGTTGAGAGCATCGACGCCAAGGACTATATCAACGGTCTCAAGTGGTCCGCCATTATCGGGCGCTCCATTAACAGTGCCATTGATGGTCTTTCGGATTAGGCTGCTGCTTGGTTCTTGGTCTGTTTTGAACTAGGATCTATGGAACTATTTATGCGATTGCGTCTGATTCTGAAGAGGACGAAGAGCTGCCTCTGACCAAGACTAGGTCCAGGTCTGTCGAGCAAAGCTACTATTACAGGACAGAAGTAAGCACTTCAGTGATTTGCTTTCAATGATCCTAGGACTCCTCATATAATATGTCATGTCTAAGGCATGCTTTAGGATATATTATCTCAGATTCCGACTACAATGAGTACGGAACTCGGGCCCTTATATCCTATCCTCCTATCCTGTGCTGTCCTGTGCTGTCCTGTGCTGTCCTGTGCTGTCCTGTGTTGTCCTATGCTGTCCTGTGTTGTCCTATGCTGTCCTGTGTTGTCCTATGCTGTCCTGTGTTGTCCTATGCTGTCCTATGCTCCTGTCTATTCCTATTATCTACTAAATATGAATTAAATTATTTACTATAATTAACATTAGCTTATTTATTTAGAAGATGTATTAATTCTAGGCACCTAATAATTACAGGGGCAGGCCATACACTGCCAGAAATTTGTTTTACAAACTCCAAAAATTTCAAATTATAAGCCACTTTCTTCCCTCATCATCACCACCAGCAAAGAGCTATGTCGCTCTAATTTACACCATAACAAAGCAACGCATAGGCTATTAAATAGCATAAACCTACTCTGGTAAGTATTAGCTATACAGCAGTCTATTTTTCATTTCTTTATATTAAGCTTTGTGGCAATGCAATACATCTCCAGATTCCTTACCTGGAGTCTGCCCAGCGAACTTCTAATTCCATACTCCACTCTCTATCAACCCATTTACCTCTTACCCATTTTACGTCACTAACTTCGTGATAGCCAACAGAAACCATGCCGCCTAAAATCATCCCTGTCCTCGAGATAAAGGACTTCGTGGGAGCGATCAAATTGACCGACAACAAGCGCAGGGCTAAGGACAACGTCAAACTTATTCTTGAACACTTAAACCACATGAAACTCGACATGCCCCAGGTTGCTCTGGACAAGCTTGTCGATTTCCTGAAGACAGAGGAATGGGTAACAAGTCTAACAAAGCCAAGCGGGTACCGACTGTACAAAAAATTGATGGGTCATGGATGCAAATAGCAGCACCTCCATTTTGGTATGTGGATGGTTATTTCGGCCATCTGGCCCGGAACCGATGTTATCGTCAAGCTTACGAAGGATATGTCCAAGCTCTGGGGAGTACAGTTCCCTAGAACGAAACCATGGTTCCCGCCTAAAGTATCCAGTATGGCTATTGACAGCAAGTAGGACGTAGAAGTTCCTAAGCCTGATAGAAAGAAGAACAGCAAGAGCAAGAAGAGCAAGAAGAGTATAAAGAATATAAATATAAAAAGGATAAATCCCTTGATACTAGTGATTCCGATGAGAAGGAATGGAAGCAGAAGGCAGACCTTCTTAACGAAGCCGATATGAATTCGGCACCTAAGGTAAGAAATAGAAAACATTCAGCTATGCGAATCCGGCTACTATGCATATGTTAATTTACTATTTGGCCATATGCGTGGAGGGCAGAATCGATAGAATCGATTAGGCCATGGCAGATATGGCAAAGAAAGAATAGGAGGGGTTTAATGCTATGGTAAAAGAGCTATCTAAGAAGGATAACTAATTACCCGTTGGCGAGACCTGACGGTGGCCAACTAAGCAAGCTTAAGGTAGTTGGGCACAAAAGGGTGATACAGTCACAAAAGGCTGGGACACATCTTCATTAACGTGATTTGCCCCGTTTAATATTATCCGATAATTCTCCAAGGAAAAGTCTGGAACTAACAGGGAATTATCCGTACATAGATATATTAAACCTAATATTTACTAACCAAATTTGCTAGCATTTGAGATTGTCTTAGCCTTTTGTGATTATATCACCCTTTTGTGCCTAACTAAGCTTGCTTAGTTGGCCACCGTCAGGTCTCGCCAACGGGTAATTGCAGTTTTAAGGGTAATGCATGGGATTCTGATACTTTCTGATTTTATTTTCGGGGTTACCAAGGGCATAAGGCAGGAAGCCAGACATAGCACACTACGACGGTAAGCAGGTACTCCGTACATGGTATAAAATTTGCTAGGTTCTACTAAGGCAATGGTTATAAAGAATGATTGATGATGAAAATACTAGAACGAAGAGCCTCATAACGTCCAGCATCCAATAATGAAAGCAGTGGGTAATAGAAGCGTTGACCTTTTCTTGATATTGCTACCAAATTGTAGTTTCTATAGATATTTCACCATGATGCCTAATCATAGACTAAGTTCGCTTGGCATCAACTAACCAATGCACAAAATTGAAATGTAGGTTGGCTTGTTATCAATTCTAGACGGCATCCCGTCATCTATATCGCTTCTATAGCAGATCTTACGCTGTTCTCTTTATGCTTTGTCGCCATCATTCAATTCTATCATTACATGCGCATCATTCGCTTAGAACTTGTACACCTGGTCCTCCTTGTAGCCAAGCTCCTTGAGGGCACCAGTCAGCTCACCCTGGTTCTTAGGGCTGACCTTGTTTCCGGAGATGGCGTTCATGAGGCCGGGAGGGCCGCAGACAAACAGCTTGATGTTCTCGTTCTTGGGCTCAGGGAGAACAGTCTTGAGGAGCTCCTTGGAGATGTAGCCGCTGTTGCCGACCCACTCCTTGGGAGGGTTGTCGAGGACATAGAAAGCACGGAAACGCTGTGGGAAGGTGTTCTCGAGGTGCTCAAACTCCTTCTTCAGAAGGATGTCCTGCTCGGAGACGTTGCCAAAGACAAGGGTGACCTTGGTCTTATCGTTGGGGTTGTTGAAAATAGCGCGAGCGAGCTGGTACATAGGAGTGATGCCAGTACCACCGGCAATGAGGGCAATGTGGTCGTGCTTGTTCTCCTCCCAGGGGTACTTGGGCAGAGGACCCTTGATGTCGAGACGTTGGCCGGGAACAAGGTTGTGGAGGTGTGTGCTCATAGGACCGTTGGGGTACTTCTTAACGAGCAAGTCGATGAAACCCTTCTCGTCTGCAATCGTCAGTCGGCTGTGCTAAAGAAATCTAATTCGGCTACATACTTTCATCGCTGATAGGGGTGTAGGGTCGGAGAGTAGCCTTCTCGTCGTTGGGACCCTTGTACTTTGTAAGAATGGCGCTGGCAACGTGCAGGCCAGAGACTTGATCGGGCTCGGGAAGCTCAAAGCGTAGACGCTTGGTGTTGTGGTTGACAAGCTCAACATCCGAAAGCTTGAGGGAAACGAAACCCTGGTCACCACCAGTGAAGGCCTTCTTGGGCTCAACACCAACGGCCTGCTTCACATCAGCAGCAGCAGCCGCAGCAGAGGGAGCTCCGCTCTTGCTGAAGTACCAGTAACCAGCACCTCCGACGGCAGCAGCTCCAGCGGCGTAGAGGATAGCATTGGAACCTCCAGCGCCTCCAGCCTCGGTGGCATATCGACGAACAGACTAAAAAGTAAGTTAGTTAAGCTTCGCGACGAGCAATTGAGGATGATGTAGTTCAGATTGATAATCCGAAACAGACCATGAAGGGGCGCAAATGCGCGTGACGAGAAAAAACGTACCCTCAAAGGCTGAGCAGCGCGGAATGCAGATCGGGCGAACATCTTGACTTGATTATGAGGTCAATTGAAGGTCAATTGGCCAGAAGTAGAGAATGAGAGGTTGTTGCTGGTATCGTCTGAAGAGCTAGAGAAGCGGGCGTATCCAGGTATTCCGAAATCGCGACAGAACGAGAGATGACGTTATGAGTCACGTGATATCCCGGACAAAGCACGTCAACTCCGGGAACCCGGCCGTAGATATCTTCGCTCGCTTGTTGTATGATGTGATATAACGAGCTTGGATGTAGACGAGCGCTAGATTTTGCTCTAGTAATGATTGCGTGATGGCTTGTCTCGGGGGATGTAGTACAAGTAACTTGACAATAAGCAATCTCCAATCAACTTATGTCATATTTATTTCTCCATCTTCCAAGCTTTTTAGCTTCGGCAATACGATACAGGCTCTTAAAAGGAAGGTTTAGGTTAACAAGGGGAACTCGGTTATTTTATGATGGGTGCATCAGGATATACTATCTTAATAGGTTCATATATAGATTACCGAAACATCGGCCTTTTATTACTGCGATGTAGCACTAACCCCGTCCAACACCACTTTCATCTTCTCTGAATCTCTCGGTAGTTCCCCTTGAAACTCCTTTTTCTCATTACCTAGCTCAACAGATCTCTGTATTCATTGATCTCTGTCCTCCGTCATAACTCCATACAGTCAATCTAGATAACTTTTGCCCTTAAACAAGACTGAGAACATTGCCGTCTCCCATCATGCCAACATGGCATATTTATACATAATCTCAAGTCACCTGTTGACGGCGGTCGGAGTTTGCTGTGGTATTATTGGTATATTCGCCCGCTCCATTAGAAGAATACATCGAATCGTGAACGTCTCTTCAAGCATGGCATGCAATTCGTTATTATTCAATCACCATATCACCCCTCTTCTCCTCTCACTTCCTCACAGCCCCCTGGCTCGACCAACTCCATTGGTGGCTTCGTCTGTACTGGTGTAACATTCGAGTCCCTCTTTGTTCCACTGTCGTGACTCTCCCTCCTCAAAATACCAGTATCTTGAGGCTGGGCAATCGTCGGTGTGTTTGCTTGGCTACCTCCCCGTTGCCCGTGATAGTGAATAACTTGGGGAGGCGGTTGTCCGGAGTGGAGGCCCAGTTGCTCAGTGGGATACGGGTCAAGGTCTTTGCTCGAGGTCGAGAACATCGACACGATTGGCTGATGGTACCCGTTAGTCGCATTGCTGGAAGATGGAGTATGGCCATATTGACCGCTATGCTCCGCTTGAGTAGGTGTGCCCACATCAGGGGAGCCAGTTCCCTCCACAAGGTGACCAGCCAGGCTGTTCATTCCTCCCTCGATATCGCGAAGTAGTCGGACATACTCCTCGGGCACCAGGCCGCTTTCCTGCGTCTTCGGATCCTCAGCCACCAGCCAGCCTTGCCCGTGCCGGTACGACACCCAGATAATCTGGCCCTCAACTAGAGGCAATTCGTTCTCGTTTTCCCGCTCGAAATCGAACAGGGCGACGGCCTTGCCGTGGAACTCCTCGTCCGGCGATGTAATAGTAAACTGGTAATCTCGTGAATAGCGAGACTGGTCCTCGTCATTGTAGCCTGGAGACGATGGGGAACTGTCAGACTCGGGCTGATAGTACTCACCGCCCTCGGCAGCCCGGGGTTGCTGGGCAATGTGATATGCCCGACTGTGTCTTGCCTGCTCTGGAGGATATGTAACAAAATCTCCACCAGGGCCGTTGGCCTCGCCGCCGTTATTGACATAATATGTTTCGCTACCGTCTCCGCTAGTTCCCATATAGTAACCCCGCTCATGATCATAGTTCGAAGAATGCATATCAAGATCGCGACCTGTCCTCCCCCTCAGCGTTGTCGCTGCCGAGGTTGACTTATGTTTGCGGTGGCGTGTAGCTACAACAGGGCTTTGCAGATCCTCGTCTTCGCTATATGGGGGCCCACCGTCGAATTGGATGGGGGCCAAATCATGGCCACGGTTGAATCCATCTGTACCCCACGACTCCCAAGGCATACGTGTTTCCCACGACACTGGGGGATCTGATAACCTACGATGCTCGCTTGCGGGCGTTGTCATACCGGAAGGCGGTCCCGAAGGTTCTGGCGGTGGCCCATAGTGCAGAGGATGAGTAGCAGGGTACGCAAAGTCCCGCACTTGAGTATATGAGAGAGTCGAGGGGAACATCGGAAACATATGTGAGGTCGGACGGGATCTCGTAGGCAGAGAGCCCGTCGAGTATTGGGAAAGTCGGCTTCTGGACACGTGGGACATTGGTCGCGATTGTATGCTTCGGCGCGAAGGCGGAGAGGTGATTAGAGGTGGCAGCGCGGGGTGATTAGGGTTCGGAGAAGAGGATGCGGCTGCTGAAGGAGAGATCACTGGAGAAGAAGTCGTAGACATAACTGCCGTTGTCGACATGCCTTTTAGGAAAAGGTCTAGCGACAGTCGTGCGATCTGGCGCACGCGGCCGCGCAACCGCCGAAGGATGAGCGTGCAGCAGAGAAGGTCTCGCGGGGCTGCAGTAAGACTGACAGTTAGACGGTGCGCTAAAGAACTAGGTATCGGCAGCGAGATTGAAGCAGCAAAATGTGTGGAAAAAAGCGATCTCTGCACTGGAGAGCTCGATGCGATATTTTGATTTGCGTTTGTAATGCTCGACGCTCGAAGTTGGTCTCGTTCGAGTTGAGCTGTCGAGGCGGCGGACGTCAAGTCAGCCGTAGCGCTAAGGCGTGAGCCAGCAAGGGCTCCAGTCGAGTTCCAAGTATAATAGTCAACGCTGAGCCAAGCCCTAATGCAGATTATGCCAGACGACCAGTCGTCAGGCGACAAAGCACGAGATGAGTCGGTTACAAGTGTGGAGTGGGAGTGCGAAGGAGCGTAGAGAAGCAGAAGCAGAAGCAGAAGTAATAGCAACTGGACAGAAACAGAAACAGAACAGAAGAGAAAACAATGCCCTGGTCTTGCTGCCGGTGCTCGGGAACAAGGGCACCACGCTGTACAGTAGCTGTCTGATCAAAAATGCCTGCGCTTGCGCTCTAGGCGAGGCGAGAAACCAAAGAGGGCCTGGCCTGGGCTGAACTGAACTGGGGTAGGATGTGATCCCAAGATGGATTGTGATGAGTGTGAGGTGAAGTTAGGTTAGAGAAGCGAGCGAGGAAGGCCATCAATCGATGGATTGCCCACCTTAGCAATCCTCGCGAGAAGTGACCTGGGGGAGACAGTACTGTACCCGGTAAGGTCGCCCGTTGGCACGTCCGGGCCCGGGACCTGGAGGCTGTAGTGGGGCACAATTGGGCGCAATAGTGCACCACACCACTGAAGCAAGCGCCTTACGCACCAATCCGACTGGTCAGGGGTCTTAGATCAAGCGAGTCAGCGCCTGTAAGTCGGAGAGAAGGAGCCCAATGAGACCCGAATATGAATGAAATGTTTCTGTCAGTTGTCGCCGCTTGCTCTTTGGGCGCTAGCAAGCAGGAGACTGTTGTGGGATGATGTTAGTAACGAGTTAATATGCAAGTGAGAAGAGATATCAGGGTAATGGAAGAGACCTCCTGTTGGCTCAATGTGACATCCAACGGTCGGGCAGTTCCCAAATGAGGGGTATGCTTGACTAAATTTCCAGCATTTAGACCTAAATTTAGGATCAAAGATAAAAGTCATTGTAAACTTTCCATGATGACACATTGATAACCTATTCTACGTGTTTACTGGTATAACGGTTTATGGTTATTATTTAGCTGTTAGCTGGTCATCATGCCCAGGTTGATAAATTCCTTACCTATATCTTTTGGACAAAGCATGTGCCTCCATCCCAACCCTGGAGGAGCCGCATCTCATCCGGCCCATCTAATTAATTAAATTCAGGTTGTAACAACCAAAGGCGCCACACAATCATTTGCACTTGTCTTTAGACCCTCTACCCTGCTACCACCCCTCTGAAACCTTGATCCTTTCTCGATCTCCCTCGTGTTCATCCCGAAAAGATGACTGTCGTCGTCTTGCATGCGCATGCGCATACGCACACACAATACGGTAAACCCAACAAGACGTACGACAACTCTGAACGAGGATCTCCCTGTATACCCACCCGGGCCGTTGGAACCTCAATCTGGAAAGGTGACCCTGTTCATCTCTACTTGGTATGGATGGATACAGGAAAGTAAACTCAGCTGGCAAATGGATCAGGCCGGGCTGCCATGGATGTAATCTCCGGTTATTGCATCGTTGCTGTCGCAATGAAATAATCCTCTCTGTTTATTCAGGCCTCTCTGGAAATTACTGTCATCATGGTGTGCAGGATCATGAAACTAGACCCCGAAGGTTGTATGGCAGGGGCATCAAGATCGATGTTGGTTACGTAGCGAGCTGGCAACAAGGCAAAAACGAACAAGGTCATCATGGCATGTAGTGATCCTCTTGCTAGGTATACACGCGTATGTTTTTTTCTTATTGTTTATGGTGCTTCGATGATCTCGTTCTAGGTTCTTTACCTGGGTCATTATCCGCGATCTCCTCCCGGCGGCCGAGGTTTTGATGCCTTCTGAGTCCCGCCCACAAACCCGTTCAGTACGGAACCAATTCTGCATCTGGTGCCAAGTTGGTGTAGTGTAATTGGGTCTGCAGGGTTATCACAGGTGAAAGAGAGATGCAGTATAGCAACCACCTGGTGATTTCATACTAACCAGGCATGAGGCTCAAAATGTTAACATTGTCTATTTGACACAACTTGAGAGTTAGAGTGAATTTCACCAAACCCAACAAACTCAACAAAGCCCAGTTTTCTTCTTCCTTCTTCCATGATCCAACTCTCTTATACGTGTACAGAAAGGACCAGCCGGTGCCTTGGGTGACTGGTGAGGTTTCTATTCTGGGCTAAATTTGGTGTCTTCGCTGATTGGCTACACCAAAGCGTCGTTTGTTTCAGGTTATGCGGGCGTTTAACAGCCAATAGCCTTTGCAGATCAAATTCGCTGGTGGAGATCTCTCTGTTGGTCGCTTCATGAACCACAAGGAATCAATTCAACTGTCTGATTACACCGAGCCGCCCCCCCGAATTTCAACTCTCTAATCAAGGGCAAAGAAGTTGTACAGTACTGTAACTGAACGTCACGTGACCTCTTATTGGTTGCTAAGTGAACGCTAATATGATATCCTTTGTAGCCTACAAACACAAGTAGGAATAATATGTAATCCAATTTGAAGGTTAGACAAACTCATGGTCTTAGTACCTAAACATCAAAACTACAATTACGGTTATTACTAATCATCTTAGAGCATTGGTTCAGCTTAACTTAGTACACACAGGCTGGCAAATACCAAGAACTGGATGATAGCGACCTACGTGGTTTGCTGACTCATCCACTCATGCCGAATTTTAGCCGGAAGCTAGCGTCAGCTCGCCCTAGCTTAACTTTTCCCGACTTCACAACAATTCAAAACCCAACCACTTCTTTCAATAAACATCATCAGACTGCGTCGCGTACCAAAGGAACGGTGCAACGATGACATGAAGTGACTGTTGGTGTACCAACTTGAGACTCAAAGCTGGGTAAGTAGGCAAACGAACGATTTCCTTTTCTTTCATGATGAGTTTAACATATTGGAGCTGTCTGAATTTCTTTGCTGAAAAGACACTTTATACGCTTTTTTATCTGATGATGAACCTGCACTTCTCTTGCAACTTGCGCTTCCTTGAATGCAATGCACTAACACAGTGCCTCACAGTCTATCGTTCTGTCTCTTCAAAGCATGCCACG
Source organism: Fusarium oxysporum Fo47 (assembly GCF_013085055.1). Lineage (NCBI taxonomy): Eukaryota > Fungi > Ascomycota > Sordariomycetes > Hypocreales > Nectriaceae > Fusarium > Fusarium oxysporum. The sequence continues at coordinate 1,869,696 of NC_072840.1, read as the reverse complement.
CGCCTTTCCGCCCGCCAACGACCTCGTTTTCTCGCCCGGCTAGGAACTCGAAATATGGAGGTTGCCAACGGTGGCTCTTCGGCCCAGAGCCAGAATGGCTCATCTGAAAGCAACAGCGGATACAAACTCAAGTTTTGCACTGTATGTGCTAGCAACAACAATCGGTTCGTAGATGCGTGTCTCATTTCCGACAGCTTTGTGCTAATGTTCATCCTGAAGCTCCATGGAAGCACATTTACGGCTATCCCAGGCTGACTATCCTGTCATCTCCTTCGGCACTGGTTCTCTCGTCCGCCTGCCTGGGCCTACCATTACCCAACCTAATGTGTATCACTTTAACAAAACTTCTTATGACAGTATGTTCAAGGAGCTTGAATCCAAGGATGCTCGGCTGTACAAGAACAACGGCATCCTTAACATGTTGAACCGTAACCGTGGCGTCAAATGGGGCCCAGAACGCTGGCAAGACTGGCAAGTTGGTGTACCTCGCCTGCAACATGCTAAGGACCGTGGCAGCGAGGGTACTGAAGGTGGTCTAGTCGATATTGTCATCACCTGTGAAGAGCGATGCTGGGATGCTGTTGTCGATGATCTCCTTAACAGGGGTTCACCACTCAACCGACCTGTCCATGTCATCAATGTCGAGATCAAGGATAACCACGAAGAGGCCGCCATTGGTGGGCAGGGTATCTTGGATCTTGCGAACTCTCTCAACGCGGCTGCTCGTGAAGAGCGTGACGCTGTTGGTGCTTCGTCCTTTGACAATGGTTCTGCCTCAAGCAGAGCTTCCTTTGATGAGCGAGTACCTGATATTCTGGCTTCATGGCAGGAAAGGTGGCCCAATCTGCCAGCGACCTGGACCGTTGCTTGGTTCTAATCCGCGTAAAACCACAATCATACTACACATCTTGTGATGCGACTGCAATACCACACGACGAAGGCCTCGGGTGCTGAAGTAATCCAGCATCTCGGTAGGCGGTATACGCAAGTTTGCAAAGATATAGATCTATCCCCGGGATGGACAGTAGGATGAACTTCAGTGGCTTGGGGGGGAGATTCGCTTCTTGCTTTTAATCGTAGATACCCGAGACCCGGTGCAGTCGGAGTTGAGTTTTTTTGTGACAAGCCATGAGGCCGCCAACAACCCGCTAGGAAGGGCTTTCGTTGCCTTTGCATGATGCTCAGATGCTGAAGACGGACTAAAGGGCTCAGCCCTTCACATGTCACTATTATCACAAATCCATGCGCAGCTGAATATGGATAATACCTCATCACGGTTCACCCAACCTTCCCATTGCCGGCCATTCCGTTACTATCCCCGAAGGAGTTTCGCGATCAAGGAGATCCTGTACGGTTGCTTGAGGGACCCCCACAGTGTATTAGGCGCATACCTTTCATAGGCAGATAAGAAGCGTCGATCACAAACCGGCTTCAAAATTATATGAAGATTGTCCAGACTGCATGGATAGTGAGCGTTTCAGGGAAGACTGATCAAGATTGATCTCGTTCAAATCGGAAAAGGGTTTGAACTCGATCACACAACAGATGGCGCTGGCGATCATTTTAGCACAGCTACTTGTAGTTATGTACGATTCATGTAAAGCGGCCAAGGGGAGGCAAGAAAACTTCAGACCTCTATCCTAAGTGATAAAAAGACTTAGGCCTTAAATTAGATGTTTTTGGCACCTTGATTTCACGTCCGAAGTTTTCTTGCTCCCCAGGGGCGACATTTGTAACTGGTATAGCGATGCTGATGTGTTGACTCTCCAATGGCGAATATGCCATGATGAGTCCTAAGGAGGCAGCTTGCATGACGGGTCAATGGCTGTCATTCAGTAGCATGGAAGTCCTTGTCATAGGCTCAGGGGTATTCAAGAGGCAACCAGTCGATATGGACCTCGTCTTATTATTCGAAGCCGCGTAATAGGAACAAACAGTACGGGAATCTAAATTAGTGCGGACGCCACAGCTTTGTTTGGTGGATCGTTATCTCAGGAGTTTGGGTGGTGTGAACGACGATTCATCAGTTGATAGCTGTTAATCCATACACCTGAATGGTTTTAGACCTGCAAATACCACAATTTTACCATAGGGTATGGGAAGAAAACTTCTGATTGTAAATCAAGGTGCAAAAAAAGACTAATTTAAAGGTCTACTAAATTTTTCCTAAATCTACCTAAATTCTTTTGGCATTAAGATATGAGCCTGGAGTTTTCTTGCCGCCCCCCTGCACTACCTCCCTGGGTAAGTATTGTAAGCCTCTCGGATGCTCTTATCCTTGCTTGTAACTTGTAAGAAGCATTCGTTTGCCGCTTTATATGCAATTGAATCCTACTCGCCCATCCGCGGGGAGCTCGACTGGTGACCCGCGGAGCCCGCATCCTTCAGAAACCAGATAAAACAAAGCGAAAAATCAATTGCCGTGATACTCGTGAATGAAATAGAGTTCGAAAATAATAGCGATTTCATGGCACTTTGAGCAGCATATACGTTAAAATGGCACTACGAGAAGAGCCTAAGGTTATTCGACCAATGAGTAACTTGTATGGACCCTTTCAACTCCTATCAGCTGAACCAAACCTAACTATAAAGCAGAGAGCTGTACCACTCAGCCTTACACACTTTGCGTCATAGCTGTGGTACCGCAGTGGTCTGCCGTTATAGCCTCCCAAGTCATCTCATTGGCGGCTCATTTGAGACTATTCGAAATGCCTTCCATCGGGCTATGGCACTTACAGTAGTTGAACACCCCATGCTGCAAGTGGGTATCCTAAACGAGAACTCAGCTGTACCTTCATGGATTGAGCTGGAAAATGTCGATCTTAGTCTACATATTAGCTGGCAAGAGATCAAAGCTTCTGATGACTATGAGAGTTCCTTGAAGCATGAGATTCGGAGCCAGCTCGATACTTGGTTTACAGATGCCGAAACAAAGCCAGGATGGAGGGCCTCTATCCTATGGCCAGAAGGTAACATCCAGTCATTGGATGTTATTTTCTGCTGGAACCATACCAACTTCGATGGTGTAGGGGGCAAGATCCTGCACCAGACCTTGTTACGCAACCTCAATGACTCGAAGACTGATCATGAACCTGATTTGGAAGGAAACGTCCTTCATCTTCGCAGTACTGCAGATAGGTTTCCCCCTCCCCCAGAGGCGCTCATCAAAATCCCGATTTCTTGGGGCTTTGCTTTGTCGACAATCTGGAAAGAACTCAGGCCTCCAATTCTTGTGTCAAACGATCCAACCCAGGCCAATTGGGCCCCTATTCGCCAGGAGCCCTACCAAACCGAGTTCAGAACGTTCTCGATTGAGGATGCAATGCTGAAGAAGGTACTGAGCAAATGCCGAGCACATAGTACTACCATTACAGGCCTTTTGCATGCCCTGCCGCTGGTATCGCTTGCCCTGCAATTAGATGAGGGCAAGAAGCATCACAAACAAGAGGCAAAGTCGATGTTTGCTATCAGCGCATTGGATACACGTCGCTTCATCCCCGCCAATTCTGAGGCATACCCTTGGCATGTTCCTAGTACGACCATGGACAACCAGATGACACTTGTTAGCCACATGTTTGGTGAGAACCTAGTTGCAGAAATCCGCTCTAAAGCCAAAGGAATACCGACACAATCACATGCCATGACTCAACTCGAGAATTTCGTCTGGGCAGCTGCTGTGCAAGCTAGAGAGGATATCGAGAACAAACTCGACAAGGGCATGGAAAATGACCCTTCAGGCTTGATGAACTTCGTCAAAGACTGGCGTGTTCAAAAGAAGCAGCAGCTCAAGAAGCCCCGAGTAGGTGCCTGGGGTGTATCCAATTTAGGAACACTCGATGGGGCCATTGAAGGCTCAGGCTGGAAGATCGAGAGAGCTGTGTTTCAGCTGAGCTGTGAACTCACTTCGCCTGTGTTCCATATCAGCTCGATTAGCGTTAAGGGTAAAGAGATGTGCGTTGATGTCAGTTGGCAACAGGGTATCATCGATGCTGAGATTGGAGACACACTCGCGTCCGATATGGAGGCCTGGATAAGGTTCCTTGGCGCCGGGGGAGAGGAATGATGAAGGATCTCAGCCGAAAGACTGAAGACATTGATTGATTGAATCAGGGGGTCAAAAACAATTAGGTCAAGAGCCCTCTAAGTTTATCCTCAACTTATCCTAAATTTGTCCTAAGGTATCCTAAACCAATCCAAGGCTGTGTAAACAATTTTGTAGCCTAGGATCAAGTTGTGTGGCCTCCTCTGTGGGAGAGATAGGAGACGAGGAACGCAGGTTGGAATGTTTGAGGGCGTCATGAATGACATGACAGAGAAATGAGGTCAAGTAGTGACCAAGTCAAGTTATGTTATGCTTCTATTTAGTATGCCGTAATGTCTAAGACATTCATAATAGTACAAATTGGTTGGTCACAAATCAGAATCTCTCAGTCCCTTGATCGATCAACTATACGGAATAATGATATTAGATCTAAAATGGGATTTTACTATTATCTTTCCACTTATAATATCTTATCCTATTTATGATTCTTATGATATTGTGTTGTCCATTATCAACTTATTCCGGCTTGTAGGTCCGGGTGGCTGTACAAGTACCTTGCCTAGCCGCGCACCAAGCACGTGCCGACTTTACCAAGACCCGCCTATCCCCAGCGCCTCGCTCGGCAACCCGCTAAGCTTTGAACGCCTGACCAGGATCATTCGTCAAATCAGAGCTCGCAAGAAAGAGTCGCTTTTGCTGGTTCAGGGGCAGGGGGGCCCTGGGGCGGTTGACGGGTGCATTGACTGGAGCTCTTTAGCAAAGCGCAGTGTGCTCAGTGGACCGGACCTTGAATAAGGTGCCCAGGCTTAAGCTCAGGTTGCATCGAGATTGGTTGTTCTGCTTATTTCCCGTCCGTCCCCTTGCATGGGGTCATATCATTCCATCTGGTGCTTTACACTTGAGCGGCAGATGCGAGAAGCCAATTCGATGTCTCGATATCAACCAAGCCAAAGTGGTAGCTGGAAGATCAAAGTTGGCCCAACTACTATCAACTATTGTTCGATAAACCAATTCCGAACAATGCCTTATCCAGTCTTGGTGGACTCAAGAAATTAACACTCCGTCTTGAACGATTTAATAAATTGCCAGACCGGGGCACCCGGACATTCTGGATTCTCACCCCAGAAGACAAAGACCGAGAACTCATTTCCCGTAAAGATCTCACTCACTGTGCTATATCTGTGTGATGTCCACTCGTTCGCCTCGGATTGTCCACCCAAAACTTGGGGCACCTTGGCTTTTACTGCACAGTACGTACGCTATTTTCTAGAACAAGTTAAGCTGAGTGAGGTCAGGTCCAGTTGATGATGATGGTGGAGTTGTCCCCTGAACATCCATCCAACCACGCCCGATCCGGTCTAAACCCAACTTGACTTGAACCCCCTTTTGGATCCATGGAATTGGGGTCGGTCAGGGTCAGTTGATGAATTCACTTGAGTTGATTGACTTGAGTCGATCGTTGGTTGATCTGCATTGCATTCTTTCTTTCTTTGTCCTTCTTCTTTGATTGTCCTTGATTCATTCTCTTTCATCCAACTAATCCATCATTTATACCAAAAAGGAAGAAGCAAATAGACAAGGATTGGCAAGAAGTACCTTGCTTTCCCCTGCTCTTCGACTCGTATCATTTCTTTCAATTCACCGTATCTTGACTTCCATCTCCCAAATATCACCACCCCATTCATTCATTCCTGCCATTGAGCCACACTCCAAACCGTCCGCTTTTCGTCGCTTCCGGCCACCTGCTGAAGCTTGGCGCTTCTATCGCCCGTCACCCCTGAAAGGTAGCCAAAGTTGTGGGGGAACCTTGGTAAAAGATTCCAACCATCAGGTACAGGTAGCCTGCAGCCTGCATTCATTTCGACCCTGTCCCCGTGTGGCGTCCATATGAGACAGGCGGCTGGTGCTGTTCCAGTTCCATCTCCCTCCAGCATCATCTCAGTTTCGCATTTCTGTCATTTTTTCCCTCCATCATGAGCATCAGCCTGGGACGCAATGCGCCGTTGTCCCCGATCTCTCTAGGCGGTAGCGAGTTTTCTGTCTCGAAGTATCAAGGTCCCGAAGACGGCCCCTATCCCAACGGTCGCTCCAATCTCGCATCGCCCCCGAATTCGGGTGGCTCCAACAGCACCATGAGTATCAACGGCTTCCCGAGCGCTCCTATCAACGGCCCAGGACCTGGACCCGGGCCCGGGCCTGGCCCTAGAAGCACTGGAGGTCCCTCGCCGCCTGCTTCAATTGCTCGGTCGAGTAACGGCACCCAGCTCTATGCTCGCAGCGAAAGTGGTCGTAACAGCGTCCGCGGCGATCTCGACGAGTCCGTCCTCAGCGAGCACTATGTTGCTCTGCGCGCTTTTCTCAATACCCGCGACCCAAATCACAAGCAGCAGCCCAATAAAGCCCGCGACAAGCTTTTGCGCCTTTCCTCGGTTCAATTTTATGAGCTGAGTACCGATGTTTTCGACGAATTGATAAGACGACAGGCCACTGCCAGGGCTCCGCCGAATGCTCCAAATGGTCCTCCTTCCTTTCTGCTGCCCGAGAAGAACTTTCACCCAAAGCGAAACCAGGCTCGCCAAAGGCTATCGTCTCTTGGCCCACCACGATTCCGAGATCTAGCCGCCGATGTCTATCACGAATTAGAACGAAGATTCCCTCGATTTGTAGGAGCCGATCTCGCCCGTACTGGAAGCCCCATGTCAATCAGGGGACCGGGTACTCCAATTAATGGTAATGGCTTTCCCCCTCGAGGTCAAAGCCGCATGAGGAGACCCTCTGATGCACCATCTATGAAAGGTCCTGGACCGACAGATGCTTACGGTATGCCAGCATCACCAGGTGCCCAGAATGGCGATTACGGACGCCCAACCCCGAAACAGCTCAATCAGAATAACACGATCGTTCCGAATAAAAGTATAATGCTCGAAGAAGACGACGAAGGTGAAGGATTCACAGAACCGGACCCGAACCGTGAGAGCAAACGGAGTGCTGGAAGCGGTGTGACTTCGGAGGTTTGTGCCGCAACATTTTGGGAAGAACAAGACTCCTAACATATCACAGGCCGATAAGAAGCTCATCGAGGACTATCAAAATCAGGTACGAGAACTACGTGAGAAACTGGACAGCATGGAAGATGCTATGAGGAAGAAGGAAGACGAGATGAACAGTGCGCTGGATCAGGAACGTTCTCGATCTGCTACTACCAACCAGGAGAAACAGGAATGGAATGACCTGAGACTCAACCTTGAGAACAAGCTAGCTGAGGCGCAAAACTTGAACGACTCCATGAAGCAAGAACTGCAACGCGTACGAGAGGATCACGATATTGAAATACAAAGGCTTAGGGACGACGTGGCCGCAGCACATGAATCAGCACGTAGCACTGGGCCTGCTGCATCAGATTCAGACCTTCAGCGGGAAAATGATGAGCTTCGACAGGAACTCCGAGAACAACAGCAGGTCACAGAAGAGGTTCGAAAAGAGGCACAGGAATTCTTGCTTGAGATGCGCCAACTTTCCCAACAGAGTGGCTCAACACATGAACGACACGCAGAGCTGGAACAGACAATTGAGAGACTCGAGCGCGAGGTTCACGAATGGAAGAACCGATACGCGGGCGCAAAAACGCAATTGCGACACATGCGCGCATCTTCCGCTGGTCCTGGAATTGAACATGATGCAGCAAAGCATGTCCGGGAAAAGGGATTCATGGATGACCGTGGACTTGTTAAAGATGTTCACGTCACCAAGTTTCAGATCGCCATTGACGAACTACTGCAAAAAGCACGAACTGAAGACCCAGAAAAGGTTATCGACGCAATGAAGCAAGTTGTTGTCAGCGTCCGCCGCATTACCAAGGACATCGAGGTCCCACAGAATAATGATGAAGACTTCGCACAGCAACAGGCCAAGATCAGATCCAAGGTATCTTCTACCGCAAACAACCTCATCACAGCCTCCAAGAACTTTGCCCATAGCGCTGGAATGTCCCCCGTATCACTGCTCGATACAGCAGCGTCACACTTGGCTGCGGCCATCGTGGAGCTTCTTGGCCTGGTCAAAATTCGGACAACTCCCGCTGAAGAATTGGATGATGACGATGGAACTGTAACTCCTGCGGATTCCAGTGGACTCTTTTCTCCTGTAGCTACTGAGCATCCTTCGACTACTCAAGGCGGACTCCCTCCTCCACCGCCCTTCCAGGGTCTTGGTGGTATGCGAGGAAGCATTGACTCTTCGGCATATAGTCCTTTAGGCTCACCTCGCCAATCCGCGGAGCCATATTCTGGAAGGCCCATGTCCAAAGCGAGCGCAGTACCAATCGGGCTCGGGCATTCCAACGCGAACAACCAAGCCAATGGGCAAGGATCGCATCAGCTGGATCCCCGAGCCGCCGAAGACCTCAAAGTCAGTTATCCTTCGACGCTAGATCATCGATATCGCTAACCAGCTATTCAGCTCTACCTTGAAGATCAGAATGCCCTCCTTTCAACCGACATCCAGCAGCTTGTGAACACCATCCGGGGTGATGCTGAGATGCGACAGATCACTGGCGAGATTGGCTCTATCAACGCCGTTGTTAGCAGCATCATCTCAGAAACACAAGCCTACGGCCTAGGCGAAATGGCAGCCTCGTTAGCAAACTGTAGAGCACGACTACTAGAGGCTGCTGATCAAGGCCAGGATATGGCCAACATTGGCATGGACACCAACTCTCACGAATGGCGCATGTGGGTACAAACCTTGCCACCCATCGCGTTTGGGCTGGCGCGTGAGGCCAAGGAGTTGGCTCAACAAGCCGACGATATGGCCAGACCCGGACGACCTGATGACTTTTCGTAATTACCTTTCACTTCATTTCTAAAAATCCGGACTTTGCCTTTGCAACCGGAAAACGCTTTATACCCCCTGAACGCCAGTTTTAACGCTGGATTAGCTATTTGATGCTGTCCTAGTTTTTCGTCTTGGATTGGTCGATAATATCGGGACAACGTTGAACGTTTCTCGACAATGAGCGGGTTGAGATGAAAAGGGACATTTAGTTGGGTAATGCTGCACGTGGAAAGCATGGGAACGGCGTTAGGATTGCTGTTGGTAATGCATTGTGCAGACAGACATAGGCCCTGGATTGAGTATATATATATATATATATATATAAGTGTGCCGAGTACCAAGAGGAGGATCAAACATGGCTTTGATATTTGTTCAAAGCGAGTTAGATGACGTCCTCCAGTTCAGACAAGACTATACGATGGACGATGATAATAGAGATAGACGAGAAATGGAATGTTATCGACTATCTATGATATACTTGAGTGTGGTCTTGTGTTCTAGAGACAATCTCAGCTCTCTCTGCCTACTCATGAATATGCTCCGGTTATACGAAACTTTTCTAACATCATCCTAAAAACCAGGGGTACTCTTGCAAGTTCAACCATAAGTCTAAGTCTAGGTTTAGAGATAGATCAGAGAAGCGTTGATAGGGGAGTGTGTATATTATGCGGCCATTAGTCGTTTTTTTTTTTTTTTTGAGAGGGATGGTAATTCTTATGAGGCAGAACCATTCTCCATCTGTGTTGTTACATGTTCCCGACCAAGACGTCTCGAGTTATCATGCTCTTCGACTATCAAACATTTTCCTCGCAAAGCCTCTACTAATTCTCATAGAGCGTATCAGTATGACGGGTAATTTCTTCCAGCCATTTGTTACAAACCACCAACTTGCCACACCGCCAGCTGCAAGACCAGTGAGGCTGATGAACCACATGTCCCAATTTCTCGCCTTCCATATCGGCATACGCATATCCGCTGTCTGTAGATGCATCGGTCGCAACTCAACCCCATTCTTGAATCGAAGTTCTTGATCTATCATTACTTCCTCGATAAGATCAGTTGCAAGGTGTTTGCGTTTAGAGTTGAGGGTTGCTATTCCTTGCATACGACGCACGTTCATGGCAAAGGAGCCATCCTTGTCAGTTATGATGCTTGCAATGGCGGAGGAGATGGAGGATGGTGTGAGGTAGGATTTATCCAGAGATATGCCCACACCGGCGGCTTTTAGTCTGGCACTGTTGCAGAGCTGGTCGAAGAAGTATCCTACAGCGAGGACTGGTGTTCCATGGAAGAGAGTTTCGTTGGCACTGGAGCCGCCTCCGTGAGTGAGAAAGAGGACTGTATTAGGGTGTGCTAGGATAGCGCGCTGTGGTGCAAAGATGGGAAGCCGAAAACGCGGGTGGGAATCGTTCAGAAGATCAGTAATGGATATGCTCGAACCATCAGACAGATTATAAGACTTGAAGGTGTCGAAATTGGCGCGAGACTTTTGGGGAATAGACCATATGACTCCATTGATCGAGTCATCGTCGAGAGCTTGGATGAATCCAAGGAGATACTTTTCAAGTTCTTCACACGGAAGGTTAACATGTGTCCCCAGGCACACGTAGATGGTCCTATCATGGCTACTTAGAAACTGAGCCAAGTCTTCGTCCAATGGAAGGTATTCGTCGCTCAGGATAGGTCCAACAGGTGCCATAAGAGGCGGCAATTCCTTCGGCGCTTCAAGGCCCCAGAAGGAGTTGACAAGAACAAGATAATCAGGCTTGGAGAGAAGAGAGTGGCTATAGTTGACGCCAGCATCAACACGCATTCGTTTCGTCCATATTAACCAGGGGATGATAGTAGGAAGCGCCGCAAGAACCACAAATTCGTTCCAGAACCGTGATGATAGAGAAGCATGTTCCGAAGTCAACGCACCATCGGCTTGGAATCCAGGTTGTCCCGGATGATAACTGACAGGAGCCATGGCATAAGGCATTTGAGGCCAGACGCTCGCTAGTTGGATATTGAACTGCTTGAGCATATCCCTCGCAGCGCTATCAGCGAAGAAGTCTGCAACGATAAAATCAGGCCTCGTAGAACCATCTTCACATAACGATCGAAGAGATTTGTAAGTATCTGTCCAGAAGTTGTCAAAAAAGTATTTCGACTTCATCATGGGACCGAAGCCGTGCTCATGACGCCAAAGACGCATTGTCTCGTAGTGCAGATCCAAGTCATCTTCTGAAGCAGCGGGGCCAACCGTGTAAACGGTTTTTATGAAGGGATAATTAATTGTCCAATCTTCCTGGCCTGCGCAGGTAGCGAATTGGACATCATGGCCTCGAGAGGCGAGAACAGCGCCTATCTCAAGAACGGGAGCTATTGTTATGTTAAGGTGGCTTCGGCGGCTACAGGGGGGTCTGGAGAGGTACCTGCATGAGTGAAACCTCCTGTTGTGACAAGCAGAAGAACCCTTCTGCGGAATTCATGGCTTTCAGCCATTGTGTTTAAGCTTACTAGTTTAAATTGGAATGTGTGTTGTGGAATTCAGTTGGGTTGGTCTGTATCGACCTATGTATGACGCTTAGTTTAATGCATCCACGTCCAAGTAGAAGCCTAGTTCGGCGTAGGGCTGAAGTCCGAGACCCGGCAGTTGCTGGGTTAATTAAATGGCCATGATTTCATTCTACATCTAACTTCTAAGGAGCATTTAGGTGATATTGCTACTTATTATGTGGGTTTATTCTCTAATCCAGCTATATTTTTCGAGTTGTCCTTCTGAGATACATGTTAATTTCCCACACTCTCTGTTCCGTTCGTCTGGATCGGTCGATATCATTATGTACTTCGATGCAGCTGCTCATCAACCTACCTAAGTACCTTAGGTAACCAACCTCATGAGGACCCTATCTATTTCTTGCAAGATTGATATTTGTTATATTGTTTCCTTTGGGTAGTTATTGATCCTCCGATCAGCTACAAAGAGACCAGCTTGCGGTATCGTAGTTGACTTGGGGTTTCGCATAACGGATGATTGCTGCGAGAACTAGGATATAGCACTAAAAGGAATAGTATGAGACAGTGAAATTACATAAAAATGAATACTCAATGCAAGGCCAGAAGATTTTGGCAAGTAAGGGGTGCTAGATATGAATAAGGGGGGGAACGGCTACCAGCTACCTAGGTAGTAAAGAGTTCAGTTCAGTTGAACAAGCCCTATTGATACCTAGCCGAGTCTACTATCCACAGTTGTTTTGGTCCTCAACGCACGGGCATCCATGGACTCAGGCAAGGTGTCGATATCTCCGACAACCCATAAGGCACCAACATGACGAGTATATGACACATAACGTCGATTCTTGTTTGCGACAAAGCGAGGACCAGTTCCGGAGTTGGCAGTGAGCACGAGGATAACAAAGTAGGTCTCGCGACCATGAAATAAATCTGTAATGTTTGTCCCAATCTGGCCAAGTCCTGGCTTTTCTAAAGCCTTGAGCGCTTGGAGTTTTTGGAGTGCCGTGGTTATATGTATTGCCACGGCCTTGATATTTCTGGCCTTGATGTTAGCTAAATACTAAAGTCCTTTATTTGAAGAACTCCCCTATTTTTAGGTGGCAGAAAGCTGAAGACTTCAGTCCTAAATAATGTCAATCCTTAGGTAATCTTAGGATAACTTAGGATCATTTAGCATAAACTTAGCAGACTCTTTAACTCCTAGATTTTGATCCTCTTGTTCATCATAGTCTTTAAGACATGGAGAAAAGACTCAACGAGGTGGGAGAGGCCATGGCAGACATGGCGAAGACAGGACAGAACGGGTTTGATGCTATGGTGAAGAAGCTGTCCGAGAAGTACAAGCAGTCAATTGCAGTTCAAGGACTATGCACTGGATTCTGATGTTTTCTGGTTTGGGTTTCGGTTTCGCGTATGGCATGAAGCAGGAGACTTGAACGGCCATAGCACGGAGCGGTTAACAGTTACGTAGGTGCATACTATCTGACTTAAGTACTAATTGGAGGTAAGCGGTTATATATGTGAGCTAGTCTCATAGTCGCACGAATTGATACTAACTCTTAGCGGTCATTGCTGTCGAGCTCACTGGATATTGATGCGTGAATCACTGCCTCTAAGCCTGCAAGTGATTCGATTTAAATCCTCACCCTTTCCATAATTCTCTCCTCTTCATCTTCATCTTCATCTTCTCTGCATCAGAGCATATCTGCTTGCCACCTGGATGATTGATCATGCCAGCTACGAACACTAGCCACTCGTCGCTTCGCGCAGTACCTCTACGTCGATTAGCAACTGAACTCAACGATATGGTCAAAAATGGATACATCAATATCCCACCTGCTCACCATTTAAGCTAGATGAAGACGTGGTTCCTAAAGCGGCCCCAAAACCAGTCTCTCAAGTGTCTTCGGAACGACTATCTCAGATCAAGAGTCACATCAAAGAAAACCTTCAACGCCAATCAACACATTAGAAGCACACAGTTGACTGGCTCGACAATTTGGAAACTTCCCCATCACACCAGGAGCTCTGGACGGCAATTAGGGAGTGTCATGATGAAACTATGGAAGACTACACCTGGTTAGATCATGTATTGCGGACTCTCGAAATTCACCCATCAAGAATGTTGCTCTTCGAAATTAAAGACAATCTCGCACCACGCATCGGCCGTATTATTGGCACATGCGACGAAACAAGAAACTCCGAAGACATCGCATCCGACGAACTTAAAAAAAAAAAATCTTCGACCAACATTTTGGCCTCTATGTCTTGATTTTTACAATCCACAGTTGCTATAACAGAGCTTTAAATAGCAACGGCCTCAGGCAAGGAGAAGTGCAGGGAGTCAAAGTTGCGCAATGCCTACGAGTTTCGATCAATACAGTTTCGCATGCCAACCCCACGGACAACCTTGATGCAGAATCGTTTCTGTCTCTAAAGAACAGGCGCGACGACATCGCGAATGGGTGCCGTGATGGATCCCCGGCCTAATAAACTGACAATCTTCTACAGAGATACAAACTGGAACTTGTTGTCTCTAATCAAAGCCCAAGCGGTGTTGACAAGATCGTCGCAGAAGCGGCCGATGCAGTAAATATTTGCTGGCATGATGATACGAACGAGGGATAAGCTATACCCGGCGGTGGTCCATATTAATGTTGAGGGGAATATCAGTCAGGTTGAAGGGGGCAGAAGGTTGATCGTGTCAGGCGTAAGAAGAAGGGTATCAAGGTAGAACAGGACATGACAATAGAGCCACTTCAACCCAGCCGCTGACTCTTGTTTGTAACGGCCAAATACACTCTAGCCCTATCCAGCAGTGAAGACTAAGAATTAACAAATCTCTATTCGCTTCATGATTATGATTCCTAAACTGCAGTGCAAACTGACAAACAGTAGGAAAGCCCTAGGCTATTTGCATGTATGTGTGGACCTAAGAAGTTTTTCCCTTGGGCTACCACCACTGACAGAGTTATAGTCTCTGGGACAATCGGAACTCTCGCATATTATTCAGCGGATTTCAATGTCCAGGTCGTTGAAGACCTACTTAGATTGATAAAGACCCCTGTCGCCTTTTCAACGTCACCAACAAAGTGCTTCAGCGGGACGATCACGCACTTATCCTTTTATGGTCTGGGCTCAATTGCTCCACCCGTTTTCAACAAAGCCTAAAGTAAACTCGATTATTTTTGTCCGCCTGACGGCGTTTACCATTCCCACAGGTAGGAGAAAACTTTAATTCTGAACAAGTAAAATCAAAGAATGAGAGAAAATTCTCTCCCTTTGATAGCAAGAATCCGTTCTTTATGCTCAGCTGCAAGGCCCCGCTCGCAAATAGCAATTGTTTACAGTACTTGGATGACAGCTTGTTTTTTCCCGCCTTGAATGCAACTTGGCTGCCTTGTCTTTGAGTGCCCCGCGCTAATCAGGGACCTTGCAGGCGGTTTTCCCGCTAGAATAAAATATTTGCTTCTCTTTTGACCAATCCCTGAACCCCCCGCGTGACCCGCTCACTCTAAAGTGCAGTGCAGCGCAGTCACTGCAGTGCAGAACCACAGGTCATCCCCTCGCTGGCACCAACTACAATTCTGTCTGGTAAGGAGACATGCATTTCGGTGGCGACCAGCTTCCTTGAGCAAGTACCTCACACTTTCTGCCACTGGCGGGAACCCAGGTGCCCCCCTGGACTCGTTTGGTCTAGTACTATTTTGGTCGACATTCTGCTTCTCATGGGGGATTCTTTTCTGCAACCTACTACCTGACAACTACTACTACCCTAGGTAGCCTCCATTTTCTCTTTTGTTCATACGCTCATCGCGCACAAACTTCCTGCTCTTCTCTTGTTCCTTTGTGCCTTTGTCCTGGTTGTTGGCTGTCAAGAATGAGAGTTCGGAGCCTCACGGCGCATACAAAAACTCTGGCCTCTGTCCTAAAATAAGTGGCGATTGTGCTCATCTCTCACTCGCCGCCTTTCTCGCTCACTCTCACTCTCACTTTTGTTCTCCACTGTCAGACATCAATCAACACCAAAACCTCATCGCTTGCCTATCGCATTGGCGAGGCGGGCTCCTCCCGGCTTCAATGGAGATTCAACATCCGCCGCATGAGTTTGCGGAACCTGTTCTTCATTTTCAACACTCTTCGCATCTTGAACCTGCACCTGCGCCTGGGCCACTTCCCACTACCGAATCCCTAGACGAGCAGCGTCCAATCCCCGCCAAAACACAGCAAAACGTCATCGAACCACAGTATCCTCAGACGTCTCAATTAATCACAGACCAAGATATCATTACGAATGGACCATCTCCGCTGGGACAAGTCCCGTCACTTTCTCCGGACCTTGACGAAGACGACGCAAGCTCAATTCTCAGTGATATACCATCCGAATTGGATGAGCCTGTCGCTGAACCCGATCCAATAGATTTTGATTGGGATGGCCCTGAGGGACATCAAGTTCTCCGACTCAAACCAACTGTCGAGCAATGGAACGACTTTCCGGCAAATCTTGCATTCGCCAGGAGTCTTAAGGCTGAAAGCCACGGCTGTTTTAAAATCGTCCTTCCTGAGGAACTCATAGAAGACCTCCCAGCAAAGGACTCCCAAAAAGTACCGGCGAATGCTTATCGCCCTACTCAAATTAAAAGGAACAGTTTCTGGCGAGTTGACACAGTTCCGTCTGTCGGCAGTTTCAACTCGTTCGTTACAGGTACGAAATGCAATGTCACGGCTATCAAAGCCATCGATCAGCTCAGAAAACTTTATCGCAAGAACGACCACAAGCAGATTCGCAATGTACGTTATCGAGTTGATGTGCCTGCATGGACTCCCGAACAACGTCTTGAAGCCGGTGTTCCTGAAAGAAGTCCCATTTATCCCCTCAAAGGTGATAAATTGGACAACACAAAAGCCATAATTCCTGGAATCCATACTCCATATGTGTATGAATCAGGACCCCATTTTGGAGCCAGCTTTCAAATCCACGCAGAAGACTTCCGGCTCGTTTCCCTTAACCATCTGTACAAGGGACGAAAGATTTG
Source organism: Fusarium oxysporum Fo47 (assembly GCF_013085055.1). Lineage (NCBI taxonomy): Eukaryota > Fungi > Ascomycota > Sordariomycetes > Hypocreales > Nectriaceae > Fusarium > Fusarium oxysporum. Next base: position 1,853,286 of record NC_072840.1, on the reverse strand, counting down.
GATCGTGGTTCCCTCGACTGCAGTCGATGTTGCCGAAGAGGCGCTTGGCCGGAAGGACAAGTGCTCACAGTTTATGCGCCATCGAGCCGAGTTTTTCTTTCCCCAGAAACTGGAAAAACTTGGCATCCCTTTCCGCATCATTGACCAGCGTCCTGGCGAGACAATAGTAATTCTCCCAGATGCATACCACGAGGGCTTTAGCACAGGATATACTATCGCCGAGGCCAAAAACTACGCCGATGATGCTTGGACGACGAATACGTACCAACCATGCGAGGCCAAGTGTCAGCTGGCCACGGCCATCCCAGCTGACTTACTGAGGCCATTGCAAGAGGGAGAGACACAGCTCGACCTTTGTGCCGGTTTTGATCTGACGGCAGAGCAGGAATCACCTCCTGCCACACCAGCACCTGAAAAGACAAAGAGACGTTTCGAGGACGACGGACAAAGCGTTGGGAACACTAAGCGGGCCAAGGTCTAGAACGGCGCATGGGGAAGGATACTGCTCATTTACATGCTTTTACGGAGTTGCTACGGCCTGCTTGTTGATGTCTTGGTCATTAACTATTGCAATCTGCCAGGGGTGGGATTTTGGTAGGGATGGCTTCAATACCCATGACGCCCGGCGTATGACACTTTTCGGCAGATGGCTTTGATTTTACGGATTAGGAACTTGGTTGTTTTTGGCGATGCCCTCCTGTACAGAGTACTTTTGTTACATGGACCCAAGAGGTCCCAATATTTTCGGTCTAGACAAGTCTTTCGTATTGATTTTCGTTATGCGTCGTGTGAAAACGTTACACCCAACTTCCAGCCATCTAGATGCATATTATAACAAGTCATTTGTAAATATTGTAACAAAATCGTTTGGTGTCAAGTATCAGCAATTACACGACATCAAAGATCATAAACATTCCACCTCTTTTTACATACGTCTCTCCTCCTCCTGTCTTCGCACTTCGTCGCGGAAAGCATTGCGACCACCTGTGGTGCCCTGCTGAGGGAATGTAGCATCGACAGGGCTACCGGCCAAGCTGCCGAGACCGTCGCTGTCGGCGCGAGCACGCTGAGGAGCGTCACGGTATTCACCAGGAGGAGGAACTGAAGTATCGAGCTGGATGCCATTATCCCTGGCACCAAAGATACGGCGCTTGGCGCGGCCAGTGTAACCGTGACGAGAGCGGCTCGAGATGTTGCCGAGTCCGATACGACGGGTCTTGCGGTTCCAGAGGAAGCCACCGACGATGAGGAGGAAGAGAGAACCGAAGACGACAGGCAGAGCGATGGTCAGGGTCTGGCCCTCGGGCAACTTCTCGTGGGACTTCTCAGGGAAGTTCTGATCATTGAGGTTGAGGTAAAGAGATGAGGACTTGGTCTTCTCGAGGGAGTTATTGCTGTTGCTGTAGAGGGTGATGGAGATGTTGTAGGGCGAGTACTTCATGTAGTCCTGCTTGACATCGAAAGGCCAATAGCCCCAGGCGGCGGGGACGGCGGAATCGGTGAATTCCTTGTACTTCACCCATGATTCACTAGTACGGTTGTAGAGGTCGAGGCGGGCAGTGACCATGAGAGTAGAGTTATCAGAGGACTTGGTCTTGTTGAAGTAATCGGGATCCCAGGTAACTGAAAATCTGTTAGTTATTACAAGTGACACATCAATGGCTGGGTCGCTTACCAAAGTATGTATTCTTAACATCCAGGGTGCTGTTGGCGTAAGGCGAGCAGAAAGGAGCATTATCGCCGTCCTTGTTGTAGCATCGCGCAAAGACACCCTCGCCATGCTTGCCGGTGGCCTGAGGGTTGGGGGGCTCGCCAGTGCTGGTGTGAATCTTGCCCCAGCTGGTGTAGGTGTAGACACTGGCAGTAAGATCGTGAGGAGGAGCATCAATCAGAGAAGTGGTGCCATCGACGGTGGTATACGAGGGAGTGTATGTCGTCGCAGGCTGCATCTCATCATCGACAGTAACCCAAGCGGCAGTCGGTTCGGCTCGCTTCTCGAGAGCAGGAGCATTGGCTTCGAGATCGCGCTCATAGCGGATGACTGTGGCATGGGCAGAAGCCGCAAGGCCAATTGAGGCGATGATCCTTGATGCGTGCATTGTTGTTGTTGTTTTGTTGTTGTTGCTTCGGCGATGCGCTGCTTGTCCTTGACACGACGTTCCTTTCCCGATGAGACTCTGCCTAATCACACACAATGACCGCCGACGGAGAACAAGGGCGACAATGGAAAGAAAGAGGTGGAGGTTGAAGAGAAGAAGAAGAAGAAGAAAAAAGAGAGAAGGCGATGAGAAAAGCTGGGACACGGGAGATTTGAATGCCAATGCGAAGCAACCAACAACAGGAGAGGCCGATCGGTCCGGACGGGACCAACCACGGCAAGGACTTTTTTATTTCGCGCAGCGTTCCAGTGGGTCTGTAACTGTTAGTGTGTTATTCCCCAGGGCATAGCCAGGGGCACCTTAGGGAGCCAAAAAGTTCGATCTTCAATCGGCGAGTTAGAATAAACTAATCAAGAGCTTACTGTATAAAGCCTAAGTCTGCCTCAGTATTTCTGTCATATAGTGTCAAGTCTCAAGTTTTCTGACCGTCCCTGCGGGCATTACGGGGGTTTCAGTGGAAGCTAATGCCGGAGAAGCCGCCAAGATTGGACGAGGCTTCGGGAAGGGCGAGGATGTGAGCGTGATGTCATGGGCATGAACATCCATTGAGTTCAAGACCCTTTTATGCATAGATGGTGAGATTAAACAAGCTACCAAGCTATAAATCCTAATAAATTTGTATATCATTTGAACGTGAGCCTTGGTTTCTGAGCCAAGGCGGATACCTAAAATTGGTCTGTTTCGATTGGGCACCATTGCTCCAGCGTTCTTGATATATTTCCGTCTTTGATATAGATTTCTCCAATTGTCGAGCAGTTTGGTCAACTATGAAATGGCCGAGGAAGACCTCCTATTAAGTTTTGACAGTCTGTTCACTGGCTTCTCCCTTCGCCATAATATCCATTCAACGTGTATCGCCGCGGGCTTTTGCCCCTCCCCATGTTACCAGTCTGCTCCGCTTCATGTTTGAGAGAAGAACGAAATACTCCCCTGCCTTCTGGGTACCCTTTGTGCTCCACGGTCAGAATCTTCAAAGTCTCTTGTCAAATCCCGTTCAGTTCCAGAATTACTCCAAAGCTGTACCTGCTTCATCATTGAGAACTTCGTCTCTAAATTTTTTAAAGATAACTTCTCAAGAATGGCGCCACCGTGCCTCAGGGTTTATAAGCCTTAAGACATTGATTGGACGACTAAGCATATACTGGTCAAAACTCATCCTAAGTTTATGGTAAATTATGCTAAACTTAGCTAAGTATTTGTATTACTTATGCTAGTGTCTCAAGTGTATATGTCGACATTGCGCATCGCATCACCTCCGAACTTCTGTGTCTGTTTCATATGGCTACGATTGCCTGTCTTCTCGCAAAGGACCATCGTGAATCTTGTTATCTACACAATCGCATCCGTCGGGTCAAAAGAAATGAAGTCAAGTTTACCCTTGACCATATCAGACGTCTTAATCAAGTCCAAGGAGTCATCCACGTGAATACTGATGTAATCATTGCAGGCGTTCACAATGTTGGTATTGGTTTTTGTTCGTCGCTTCTTTGCCTGTGGGCCCGCGGCACCGATGGTGAACTCTTTGTAATAGAATACTCGGTCCTGTGTTGTCCCGTCGTTTGGGAGCGGCGATAGCTCCCGGAGGCCGTTGATACGGTTGTGCAACGGTTGAATGTTGCGCTTCTGGTCACGTATACGCTTTACCAGAAGACCGGATGAGTCCTGTGTAGGGACAACATTATCGTTACCAGGAACGAATACGTCTGGGTTGGCTATGTTCGTAGTCTTAGTCAACCTCAGGCTCGTACTCAGGGTCATCAAGTTTACTGCGAAGGATATCGACACTATTGATGCTAATAACTAATTATCTGACCTTAGAGAAACAGGACCTACGTAGCTAGAACTTATATAATTAAGAAGATCACAGATTGTGCTCAACGAGTTTGACTAAGTAGATGCGAGCTTCTTCAACACATGGGACAGCTTGTCTTTCGAAATGACAAGCTTCTGAAGTAGGTGGCTCACAGAGACTGTAGTCGTCCACCATGAATCCCAAAGTTCATCTGAACGTCCTTGGATATTGAGGCATGTGAGACCTTCGAAATGGGTTTTAACTCCCAGAATGATCTGCTCATCTAATAATGGACCGTGAAGGTTGGGGGAAATATTGAGCTTCTTCAAAGAGTGTTGGCTTCTAAAAGAAGAGCAACGACGCGCCAGCTCAATGTACGTCCGTGTACTGTATTCCCCATCGAGATTAACGGCCTCGGGGATCTTGGGAACGCAGCGGCTGAGAACAGCGCATACTATCTCTGGTGAAGCCGAAATTTTGAGAGACTTGAGCATGTCTCATTTCCGAGTCCGTATCAAAAGTTCACAGAGATTCTTTTCTTGCTCCTGGTGCCAGCCTTTGAGAGACAAATCCAACTCTTGCAGTTCGGTCATTTGCGAGATGCTATCCACAAGTTATGGTCCAAGTTTCTCGTACAGTCATAGCTGATTCCCGATGTGCCCACGCTTCTGCAGGATGATTGCTGTCTTCCTGGGGTAATGTTAGGACCATTCCATACGTTTAATATGCGATACCACTCACCTAACAAGACCGAACTTCTCACTAGATCATTCTCAGGTCTGCGTCCAGAGTGCGGTGATCTTGTTGAGATAACTCAAGGATGAAGGTGCATAAGGGAAGGGGTCACATAACTCTAATTGAGAAGGATATTGCATTCACTGTTTTTAGGCGTGGCAGAGCTTCAAAGGAGCAGTTACTGAAAGGGTTCTGAGTGTCGACAACAGCCATCGACAATTGTATTCGTAAGAGCTGAGAGCTGCCGTGCAAAGTATTTATAGGTGAAAGTCGCAGGATTTAACAATTCAGTTTTCCTGTATCTCCACGAACTAAAGACATCTTGACGATAGAAAGAATTACCACGCAAAGCATCCATAACGGATGGAAGGGAAAGGCGGCTGGCTTAGCTTAAGGCAAATATGCGAGGCACACTCAGCACATTCAACACTTCGTCAACGCGCATCAACCCCATTCATCCGTAGAATACTTATTGGTACAGCCACAAGTCTTTATTACTCAGTATCATGAGTCCATAAAGGTAGGGCTTAGTATCAACTGCCTAGGGATTAAGAAATACCCTGCTATTGCAAGTTAGATCCGTAGTGTCGTCCACTGTATTAGTCATCAAGTATCAATCATTAAGGCCTCGCCCAATCATCTTCTCAATGTTCCATTATCAACACCTACCAAGCAGCATTAAATAATCTTCTTCCAAACTAAAAAATAACATCTCCTTCATCGCTGAACACCATTATCTTGAAGACAACGACTATGTCAGTCACGCTGCACACGTCGCACGGCGACATTAAGGTTGAGATATACTGCGAAAGTGTTCCCAAAACTGCAGAGGTTCGTATAATCCAGTATATGTTCAATCCCGGTCTTTTGCTCACTCCTACCAGAATTTCCTTGCCCTCTGTGGCTCTGGCTACTACGATAAATCTCCATTCCACCGCCTCATCCCCAAGTTCATGGCACAGACTGGCGCACCCGCAACACCAAACCCCCCCGATAACCCCAAAGGCGGACGCAGCATATGGGGAGGCGCGTTTGAAGACGAGATCCGGCCAGCGCTACGACACGGCGCTCGAGGCGTGCTGTCGATGGCCAACAAGGGACCTGGGACAAACGGATCGCAATTCTTTATCACATTCGACAAGGCGCCGCATCTGGACGGACTCAACACTGTATTTGGACGCGTCATCGGAGACGAGGGTTTAGCGACATTGGCTAAGATGGAAGCTATCGAGGTGGACCGCAAGAACAGACCCAAGGAGCCAGTTCGTATCGAAAATGTGACGATCCACGCCAACCCGATCGCTGGTTGAGATAACGACAATGTCCTTCGTACTTCTTGTCACGCCATGACATTGCACCATACCTCCTCGAACGAAGCACTGTACTACCGTTACGGCACATCACTGAAGGAAGACGAAAATGGCAAACGATTTACCACACGAAACTTCATTTTGAAGACTATCATTCATTATATTCTCAATCTACGCACGCCAACCAAAACCCCTTAAACTCTACCGGAATCCTAAACTACCCCTTCAGGAAAAATAAGAAAACTCCTGCCCTCAAAGTAAGATGTCAAAAACAACTAGTCTAAAGGCCTATTGACTTCTACTCAACTTACCTAAATCTTTTTATTGTTTAGGATGAAGCTCCTAAGTTTCTTGCCTCTCCTAGCCTCTTTAACCGGCGTCCGTGGACGCTCATAATCATCTTCAAAGCGTCCCCATTCCAACACTTCGGCTTTTTTCTTACTTTTGATGCGGTAAGGGACCTCCTCATCCTTCTGGGTGACATAGATCATGTCATTCCATCCGGTCATCTCCATCTGCCAAATGAGCTTCAGGAGTTCCGCGTGGCTGCAAGCATCAATGTTTCGTCTAGAACAGGTAACCAGGAAAGGCCCCCTGAATTTCCGAAGAAGGACAAATGCTCGTTGGCTGGGATGGTAAGCAGGAAGTTCACTGGACTCATCGCTCTGCCCCGCGGTGATAATGCCATGCAGAAATTTCCAGCCTTTCGGATCATCATCAACAATATCAGGCTGTTGTTCCCGTTGAGTCTCTTCCTCTTTAGCGACGAATGATAGGAATAAGAGGGTAAATTCGCCCTCATAGTTTCGGTCAGGGTCCGGAGTCAACGTACCTTCGAGGATCCTTTTGGTCTTGACCCGTTCTGCAACCGTTTTGGCATCAACTGTGCCATTGTATTTCGTGTTTCCAAAGACATCCAACTTCTCCATTGTAAAAATTAGGGAGTCACATGATGATTCACTGTCAGTGGATTCTGGCTCGCGTACTGGAATGGGAATATCCTCTTGGTTGCAAGTATCAAAGGAACTGTTGGTGATGGCCCATTGGGCCATTGATGCGCGGGTGTCTTGGCGCCTTCGGTCTGTTTTGTTATCAAGCCTCTTTGGCTTGAACGCGTCTCGCCATTTTCTCACATCCTTGATGTCGATGTGGAATATACGATACTCTGCGTCACTGCTGTCGTTGAAGCAGATCTTGAAGCCAGGGACAGGGCCCGCTTGGAATTGGGAAACAACATGCTCGTGAAGAACCGGCAGTTTATGGATCTGTCGGGGGTTCTTGAAGGACATGAGTGTCGCTGTGTTACGTTACGTCTCTTGGAACCTTCTTTATCGTCTAGACCAGCCTAACGACATGAACTAGATTGAAACTGAGATCTTACCAGGAAGTTTGAAGCCGCGTGTGATGAGAGAAGAATAACGCGAAGCTCGAGATACTTTATATCAATATGCGGGGATTTCTGCTACAAAAGGATAATTCTTGGGGTATATGAACAATTGTGAATAATGAGTGTTTATCTGAACACAAGCCCTGGTGATTGCGTGGACAATGGGCGATAGCAGGATCATAGTTGAAGTTACTCTGAACAAAGCAATCACTGCGTGTTATTTATGAAACTCTATGTCAGAGATTTCATGTGAACTGTGTTTGTTTTGAACGTTTCAAACAAAGATTCTATTGGCACAAGGAGAACAAGACAAGGCATAACTGATGGTTTAACAAGCAACCACCTAGTCCTACAGGGCTATATACAAATAGTTGGGGAATCATGTACGACCGGGACCTGAGCAAAAAATCGGGAGTAGTTGTCTCTACAGGAGAGAGAGAAAAAACATATCTTGATGAGACTGGGACTCGAACCCAGGAGGATTGCTCCACCAGGAAATTGGTGTTAAGGTTAACCTTAACCTGGCGCCATAACCAACTCGGCCATCTCACCGGAAGGTCATGAGGACCCGCTTGTTGAACAACCGACTTGCTAGCTAGTAGATAAGCAACTAATTCTCTTATAGGTAGCTGGGCTAATCAAGAGTATCATTGAAACAGTTCTTTGACTTCCTACAGGAACACCATTTGTTTTATAGTGGAGTTGCGATCGCTGTGTATTGGTAACCGTATCAGTTAATTGTGCAACATATTGAAGACATAGCATGGTGACGCTTTCAAGGCTGGGTAGGAAAACGCCAGATTTCTGGACGTGTACATTATTATTGATCTAGTCCAAGCCTTAAGATGAGAAACCTGAACTTAGAACGATTTGAAGAGAATTTATTGCAGTTACTAGAATATAAGATTCGCATCTCCCATAGCTATTATCCTTCTTTTACTTCCATCTACAAAGAATTCTATATGATGATGTTATCGATAAGACTCAGTGTGGATCTGTCATGCAGGCCAAGCCAAGCTTCTTCTTAGCTCTTCCAGTCTTCATCACACGCGACTTGAACTCTACAACGTCAACAGCAAATACCCAATCTCCGTTCACCAAGACTCAAGGCGTCGCAATGTCGGCGATCTATAATCTTGAACCGCAGCCCACTGCCTCAGTTATTATTCACACCACCCGGGGCGAACTCTCCGTCGAGTTATTCGCGAAGCAAACGCCGTTGACATGTCGCAACTTCTTACAACTAGCGCTCGACGGCTATTACGATAATACAATATTCCATCGCTTAGTTCCAGGTTTCATATTGCAAGGTGGAGATCCTACAGGCACCGGCAATGGAGGAGAGTCCATTTACGATGGAGGCGCATTCAGCGGCGACCTAGATCCATGGCCCATGGACCAGCGCCAAGGGAAGAATGCAGGACCAACAGGAATCAATTTCAAGGACGAATTCCACTCTCGACTCAAATTCAACCGGCGTGGTCTGCTGGGTTCTGCGAACGAATCGCGTCCAGATACCAATGGTAGCCAGTTCTTCTTCACGCTCGACAGGGCCGAGGAGCTCAATGGAAAGAACACCCTGTTTGGCCGAATTGCTGGCGACACGATCTACAACTTGGCGAAAATGGGCGAGGGGGAAGTGGACGAAGCAACGGAACGCCCGACCTACCCAGTGAAAATCGAACGAATAGAGATACTGGTCAACCCCTTCGATGACATGAAGAAGCGATCTCGAGTGGCTGCCCAAGCGCCATCTAAAACAGCAGCAGCAACAAGCAAGGATAAAAAGAAGAAGCGGAAAGGCGGGAAACAACTACTCAGTTTCGGCGACGAGGAAGGTGATGACGACATGCCAGTGCTCAAGAAAAAGAAATTTGATACGAGAATTGTCATGGAAGATGAGGAGGAAGACGAAATCCCCAGGAAACCAGCAAAGCCGAAAGTCAAGAAGCCAACAGTAATGGAGAAGCTCTCATCAGTCGCAGATGAGGTCAGTGACAAAGGGCCGAGGAAGGCCACGCTTGATCAGCCATCCAATGAAACGCGGCGGAGTCCTGGCTCGCTTACGACCAGGGAGGTGAAGGACCAATCACCTGAACCGGAGGCTTCCAGAAAGACCGCTCTAGAGCGAGCCAACGAGGAGATGGCCGCTCTGAAAGCATCGATGCGACGGACCATTCATGCGGAGGAACCTGTGAAGGAGAAGAAGAAGTCTGCACTCGAATCCATGATCCCTGAAACATCAATCAGGGGCCGGAAACGAAGGCCCGGAGCTGCCAACACCTCGGCGAGTGAGGACGCAAAAACACTCCGCATGCTGAAGGCCTTCCAATCGAGATTGGAGAAGGCACCCCCGGAAAAGGATAACGAACATACAACAACCGGGGCTATGCGTGAAGAGGGAAGTACCCATGCTCCAGACGATGAAGCTGAGTTATGTGATTTACACTTTATCGCAAATTGTCAAAGCTGTACATCCTGGGATAAGCAGGAAAAAGATGAGAGCGATGATGAAGGATGGATGTCTCATTCCCTCAGCTTCGCAGCAGACAAATTAGGCAAGGATCTTAGTAACCGTAAGAAGGCAGAAGAAGAGCTTGTTGTCATTGATCCGCGCGAGAAGGCTCGGACTCTCAAGGATGAGAAGAGAGCTGCGCGCGATGCTCGGCAGGGAAACTCCGGAAGAGCATGGGACCAGGCACGAGATGCAGCAAGGAATGCTAAGATGGCTCAGGCAGCATCGCTTGCAGGTCGAGGAGCAAAGTAACCGAGAAGATCAGGTAGATAGGCCAAGTGTGGTTCAAAGCTGTTGGTGACAAGTGAAGTTTGAGTCCATAATAGGAATAGTCTGTCTATGATACCCAGCATAAAAGCATCAGGCCAGGTTTAATAGTGCCCCTCCTAGTCTGAGCTGACATGGGATAGGATGACGCCAATGCTTGTTCGTTGAAGAAAAGTGGCATTACGAGTCGCATCTGCCGTCCCCACAATACATGTCATGACCGATCTCGATCCTCGAGGACGCATAGTGATGATGAAGTTTTGACAATTGTTTCTATAGTCAATGACCGAATTGATGCAAGTAATTAAAGTGAGACATTCTGTCTCTGAAATTGATAGGGCTTACAGAACTGAATTAAAAATAAAATAAAAAGCTGTCAAAACGCCGCCAAGGGGCTACAAAGTTGTGGCTTTCGTCAACGTTAAAGATCGAGATACGTCGTCTTATCATCACGTGAAGACCTGGGCCCATGTCTCTGACAGAAATCTGATTGGCCCAAAAATATTTGACATTCAATCCGCCCGCTCCAAATGCTCCGGAAGACCCATTCGCAGCGCGACCATCAACTCCAGCATCATCACCGTCACGCAAACTGCACCACCGTTCAATCGCAACATCGGTACTTGCTCGCTTCAGCTTCCGGCCTGTGCATCGCCTATTACTTACCGTTTCAGGATGGGTATGCCGCTCACCATTTCTTATCTCCCTTGATCTATATAGAGCAAGACCCACCGACCAAGACCACAGGCTGCCTTCCAGCCTTTTCCTTCAGACTACATAACTTGGGCAGACGCGCTGCGCAACTCCCACTGCTTTAAGGCATCACTACGCGAGCTCCGTACACGAAGATAGAGCAAACGAGTGGCTGTCCTTAGATTTCAGTCCCGCACCCGCGCATCTTCTCCATAATCATATCTTAAGGCTGTGCCTCTTCACCAACAATCACGTTTGACTGTGGCTTTTGCGACAGCTTTTCGCATTTACCTCCCAAGGCCCTCTCGCGATTCATATCTGCTCCCTCGAAACCGTCCAACACTCTCCCTTATCACAACCCGAACACGGCCGAGCAAAAGATAAGTCGTTGACCGCTTACTACGGACGACGTTGCGCACACGCAATTACAGGAGTCTTAATAAAAATCACAATTACTCTCCGGGTTATCGTCCCCAAAGCACACATTGCGTGAAATCGATTTCGATCAAGGCGACGAGGCGACCTGGTCCCAAGGCGGCCAACATCAGCAGTCTCAAACCCATACCCGACTAGATTAGGCATCGATCGCGCCAATCCACCCAAATTTAATCTCACCGCTTCTGAAGAAGCACCGATTGAGCCAGAACCATTTTCATGTCAGCGCCCAACCCAAGGAAACGAGCAGCACCAGGAGCGTCCCCAATGATGCCCATACCGCAGCAAATGCAGCCACAGTACAACGCGGGGAACCCGGCTGGCGACCAGGTGATGCGTTGGAATGGAATGGGCGACCCTTCGAGCTTCATGAACGGTGCTGATGGTATCATGGATGGGAATGCTCATGTTGGGAACTCATTTGGTCTGGTTCCGGCACAGCCACAATATGCTCAGCCTGTGTCGACGCCATCGAACACGCTTGCTCGACGGCAAATGAATCGCGCGCTTGTTCCGACCAATGCCCGACCCTATGATGGAGCAGTAGAGCCATGGGGAAACTTTGTTGGCGATGATAATGCTTTGCTTCAACAAAACCCCTCCGAAAACTTGAATGAGCAAGACAATGTCGAGATATTAGAGGAGATGGCCCAGAAGGCCAAGAGAGAAGCGCAAGCAAAGCGCAAGCAGATTCCCCCTTTTGTGCAAAAGCTGAGCAGGTAGGTTTCTCCATCAGCATGAGATTGAAGAGACAAACTAACCATGTCAAAGTTTCCTGGAAGAGCGTAAGAACGAAGACTTGATTCGATGGTCAGAAAAGGGAGATTCGTTCATTGTGCTTGATGAGGATGAGTTTGCGAAGACTCTGATTCCGGAACTGTTCAAACACAACAACTACGCATCCTTTGTTCGGCAGCTTAACATGTATGGCTTCCACAAACGCGTGGGTCTGTCGGACAACTCAATGCGAGCCAGTGAGCGCAAGAATAAGAGTCCTAGCGAGTACTCAAACCCATATTTCCGACGCGGACATCCAAATCTCCTGTGGCTCATCAATAAACCCAAGAGTGGAAGCAAAGCAAAGAAGGGTGCCAAGGGTGCTGAGATCGATAACGACAGTGAGGATGAGGGGGCAACCGAGGAGATCCTCGCCTCTGGGCTGGGAGCCTCTGCAGCCCAGGCTCCTCGATCATTACCCGCTGGTGATTCTCAGCCCATACCAAAGAAAGAGATGACTCTCGTTCGAGAAGAATTGACCAAAGTCCGAGAACAACAGAAATTAATTCTCGGGGCCATCAATCGATTACAAAGAAACAACAACGATCTTTATCAACAGGCGGTCATGTTCCAGAATCAGCATGACCGCCATCAGAATTCTATCAACGCCATTCTCAACTTTCTTGCCAATGTCTTTCGAAAAACATTGGAGGATCAGGGCAACTCGCAGAATGTAAACGATATCATTTCGAGTATGCTCACGAACCAGAATCAGCAGTCCGCCCAGCATGGCAGCGTGGTTGACCTGGGAGACTTCATCCAACAGATGGATCCTTCATCATACGGCACACCTCACAAGAAGGCTCGTGGCCTGCTACCCCCTATCCCCAACCAGAACCGCGCCCAATCAGTTAGATCGCCTACCCCAAACAGGTCAACACTTGGCAATTCAACTTACCAAACTGTCAACCACCACAACCCTGAGATGGGCCATGTCACAGAACTCCAAGAGAATTCACCTAGCGACACAAATTCCCCCAATCTCCGTCAGGAACTAGAGGCAAACCCTCATGAGCAGATGTTGAAGATGATCAACGAACACAACGCAACCAACAATCATGGCCTAGATCTGCCAGAGGCTGCCGAACTTGTGGCGAACGCCCCCAACACATTGAGCAATGCCCAGCGAAGCAAGTTGGTGAATTTCATGGCTGGCCAGTCCTCCTCTGCTCCATCTGCCAGGTCAACTCCCGCCCCAACCCCAGTCTCTGCCACACCAGCACCTGCTGCTGCTCAAATACCTACGTCAAGTGCCCACATGACCATGCCTACTATGCCTACCTCAACCTCCGTCTCACCCCCACCCATTGAGTCCAACCCACCTCCTTCGCTTTCCCCTATCATGGGACCTCCCATGGCACCGCCATCCTTGAACGAGATCAACACCAACCAGTTGGATCTAGATCAACTTCAACGTCTTCAAAGCGAGCAAGATGCAAAGATTAGCGAACTTGGTAGCATACTTGGACCACTGAGTCCTTCCGGGCATGTACCTGGTCTGGGAGATAACGAGGCGTACTTCGATCCTCAATCAGCAGATTTCGATCAGTTTTTTGACAGCAATGCTTTATTTGGCGAAGGGCAGTACAACACTGATGGCACTGATTTCAACTTCAGCCTTGATACAGACCCGAGCCACCAGAATCTGTCACTACATACGGGACATCCCTTGCACCATGTGAGCCACCACAATACTCCGAGTCCCGCAGGTACAGAAGAAATTTCCCGCAATGACCTGCGGCTAGACAGCACACCCGATCGAGGAATTAAGCGACAACGCGTGGGCTAGCACTCTGCCGAGGAGTCCATCAAGCTTCACACAAGACCGGGAATTGTGTTCTCGCCGGGAAAAAGGCCGGGTTAATTTGGCCCTTAATTGTATTTATTCCCAACACATACCTTTCTCCTCACCTGGGTGGGTATTTACCCTGCAGTGTTGACTAACAATCATTCTGAACAAAGAACAGCAACAAAAGGCTCAATAGAGCCGAAACAAAAACAGGTTTGCTTTAGACATGAAAATATTCGCTGTTATGTTAGGAGCGAAAAGAACATATTTATAGAATCCATGGACGAGCATGGAGGTATTGAGTTAGTTATTCGGTTGGATTGATATGGGGGGCAGTTGGCGCGCTTTCATGATATGATGTTTGATCGATTGAGCACGGTTAATAGTCCTATTTTAATCGACCACTTCTCAAATATACGTCGCTGTGACTCATGGCTAGGTGAACTCATCCTAACCTTCGATCATTGGCCTTATAATGAATGTGTTGCGGATTGCCCTGTTTCCCTATCAGTTTGTCCGAATCGACCTCGGAGTTTTCAGGTCATCGTGGTCCGCCGTCGACATTCTAGAGAAGAGGAATAGGTGATACCTTCGTAATTTCCAACCATAGTTCAGCCTATGTCTTATCGTAATACTTCTAGGCATATGATGATACTGCCGTAAGAACCCTAAGCTCATGACGATGTGGTTATAATCTACTAAGTTTCACATCACTGCCGTTGAGAATGTATTAATATGCTGCCGTGGCGGGTATGTACAACGGAGTGCGATTGTAATAGACGAATACTGGCCCCCGGCAGTCTTTCCAAACCCCATGAAGGAAAACGCTGAATTCGAGGAGCGATGGTTTTGCAGCCTTGTGTCCTTCTCTGTCGCTTCTTTGCTCATAATTTATTACCTTTCGACAAGTGCTGAAGTCTCAGACAGGCGATATGGGATTGCCTTGTTCAGAATGAGATACTATAGCATTAAACCCGTAGGTACTAGTCTGCATGCAATTATGTTTCCTACTCTGAACGTAAATCAATCGTACATGAAATAGCCTCATGGTGATTGAAGAGTGGTTCGGCTATGCCAACCTGATGAACCCTCTACGTTATATGCACAAGCGACTCCAGCGAATCAGAGGCTAGAACAACTTTGTGTAACTGAAGCCTCAACAGCCACAAGTCATGTGGCTCACACTTGTGGCGAGCTTTGTCTATCTACACCCCTCCCAATATACACTATCCAGTCTCAAGAATGATTCATCTTCACAAGATGTGAAAAGACGGTGTAAGGCGCGCGGATGTTGTTTGTTTTTGCGACATATCGCGTCTGTCGTGATCTTTTAATTTCCGCCTCGTCACGGGCTCTCAATGCGCCAGTCACCTCCATGTCGGGTGGAGACGTAATTTGCCATATCACTCTCGGCCGAGTCAACTATCGCTACCCTACATGAGGATGCGGGTTTATGTTCGCCTCGTCAATGCGGCGAATAGATTTATACGTGACTCCTTTTCAGCGTCTTCTGCTTGTATCTGTGCTCTATTCGTTTGTTGTTTTCCCGTCTGTTCTTTGAGTTTTCGAGATAATTATCGTGGTGTTCGATGTTGTAGAGAGAAGGGTCATCCCGTCCTGACAGTTCATGCCCGTACACCATTTAGATAACACTTACAGCGAGATCTGAGCATTGATCTCTGCCTAGCTTAAGGATGTGCCCTAGAGAACAGACGGAGCACGAACATCTACGATTGGCAAATTCCATCTTCGATGTAAGGATCTATGAAGCAAGGAATTGCGAGTCAAGTCTGTCTTGGAATGGCACCGAACAATACCCTACAGCATATCATCTCCTAACCAAAAATCCATATCAACCAACATAGACAGCGCGGCAATAGTCAAGCTGTAGTTAACCAAGCCCCCCTTCCCCCCCCCCCCATTACTCGTAACTCATAAGACATACACAGAACTACCGCCGCGAGACCCCTAATCCAGGATGTCGGTCCTGGAATGCTTGCTGCCAGCTGGAACTCTGCAATGCAATACCCGATACCACACCTTAACACAACTCAGGAATGGAAACTATTCAGTCCGACACAGAATGACACAACGAGATATGATTCAATAGACTTTTTATCAAAATTAAAGAATCAGCCCTGCATGAGGGTGCGCGGCCAATAGGAGTCTGCACATCTTCAACTCCCAACCTGCAGCGTCCAGGGGTAGCATGAACCTGGCCAATCCCAGCCACTATTAACTATAAACCTTAAGAAACATCCCTTAAGACAACACCACTATGCTAATAATATGCCCTACATCAGTAGTCCCATGCATATGCGTCTCCTAGTCAGGGGCTCACCATATTGCGCCGGTTGGGAGAATGAATTGACTAGCTGGTGTCTTTTTGTTTTCCGTTAAAGATGCGAAATTAAAATCTCTCCACAGTGGGAAATTTCCTGACGTCAAGCTCCCAACCTCCGCTCCATCCATCGACGATCTAGATCGTTCAGCTAGAATTCGAAGACAGATTCAGAGACAGACAAAAGACGCGGCTGAACCAGAAACACCGGTATGACGGCTGGGCTTAAGCCTTTAGAAGGCCAAATGAAACAATCGATCGCAGTGTTGAATAATCACCGAGTACCACCGGAATGAGAAATGAATACGATTTGGAACAGTTCAAGTTAAAGAATTTTTACTTCTTTTTTTGTGCCTGTTTTACGTACAACTACCTATACACAGGACGGGGGGCCCGAAGAAAGGAACTAGCCTAACTTCGTAGATCCAACCAAAGGCACGATTAATGCCAAATTCCTCCCCCGGGACAACGTTTGTTGTGCATGCCAATAGCTTCCCAACTATGTATCGCCATCCCATCCACCTTTGAAAGAATTATGCAGACGTAGTGCTGCTGTCGTGAAGAGTAGGCCGCCTCATCGTACCAGACCGAGGTCAGACACCATCGTCCCTGTTTTAATAAAGCTGGTCGGTCCATAACCGCCTATGTCCCAAAATCCGGGGGGTTTCCTTTTTATCCACCGCGAGGGACCTGTGTTGGTGCATTCTCGGTCTTCTTTTTACTTCTTCCGTCTCGAGGTTGGCCAGGCTCTTCATGCGTAATCTATGTCGTCAACCAGTTTTACCCGAACGGTGACCTGTCGTTGGTCCTCTTGGGGGTATGCGGATTCCTTCCACACCGGGAGAGCAAGTCGTATGGAACCTGAAAAAAAAAAAAGATGCATAAAGTTGCTAAAAATGAAAAAAAGGGTATGATCCGCGTGTTCCTTTTTTTGGTGCCGCTAGACTTGATATTGAGGAGAAAATGTTGAATCGCAAGGGAATTGAAAGCAGTCGCTAAATGCCAAAACATATGTGAAAGATCATTCTGTTGTGCGACCATGCAATGATTTCGAACAAGTAATAGAATGTTGGAAAGATAGTGTAGAAGCCACGATGATGTACATGTGTGAACGTCGAAGGTCGAATCGTCGATTCAATATCTTGTCATGAAGAGCATTATTGGTTCATGCCATGCTGGTTAACGTATCCGACGTATTGGTGTTGACCATATACTGCCGCATGGTGTGGAGGTGTTGGTGTGACCGGGCATCGAGGAGGTAAGCCGTGAGACTCCTTTGCCATGTTGTGGTTGCCAATCAAGGAGTTACCGTCAGGGGTGATCGGGGGTGTTAGGTAACCATCGAACCCCATCGCGCTGTGTCCTTTTTGGGGAGTGCTGTAGATGTTGCTCGTGTGCTTGTTGATGGGTTCGGCTAGGGGAGTAGCTGGGTTAGCAGCTCGACGGGCGATCGCAGCTTGCTCAGCCATGAACTCGGCCAGCTTCTGCGACACCCGAGAAAAACCTGTTGTTGAGTACTTGCGCGCAAGTGTAGGCGAGGGTTGATGAAGGTGGTGCGACAATGTGATCAAAGTAACGTTCTCTGTCTGGTCCCAACCTCCATCGTTAACTTCAGAGCGGCCAAGGATAGCTCGTGCGAGAGCCAGAGATGAGCGAGCCATAACGGAAGGTTTGGTGGAAACGAAATCGCGATGGTACAAGGCAATCTCACACAGATAGGCGGCCATGTGCGCAACCTCCTGATCGTCACCCTCCTCTGCTACCATTAGTTGCGAAAAGAAGTCGACGGTGGGGTGGCCAATGATCCAATCGAGGGTGTTGAGGACATGCATCTCCATTTGTGTGAACATGCCAGCATCATAGAGTCCGCAGCACATGTTGTTGAGTTCGTGAATCTGAGGAACGCGGTCCTTCTTGTCACCATACTTCGCAGCGATGAGTAGCGCAGCGCATCCAACTAGCTGGTAGTGTTGCTTATACACCACTCGCTTGGAGCAGTATCGATCGAGGAGGTTAACAGTGAGGAAGAGAGTCTCGGGGAGGAGGCCGAAGGCAGCATGGGCCTCGATGAGGAAGTCGATCAAGTAAGGTCGCATGAACCACTGAATCTCGCGTTGCATATCGATGAGGGAAGCATCTGGTAGAGTCTCATCCTAAACATTGTCAGCAGATGAGACGTGGTAGACGTCAATGTGGCAACATACCTCCATTTGTCGCATATGCTGCATGATATCCTCGAGGTACTCATCGCCTGCTAATCGTGATAGCTCAACGCCAATGATGTCTTGCCGTTGACGGGCCATCATTCGTGCTGCTTCTTGGGCTGTGATTCTGTGATGAGGTTCTTCAGACTCCACGAAGTAAGAGTCGTCATGTTGAGAGTACGCCATATTGGGTGGTAGGTGATGGGTTTCTCAGATGGGCGGTGACGGGGTAGAATAGTGTCTGTGGCTTGGTGTCAAAGGAGAGACTGTTGGTTCGCCAGGAATCTTGTGGTCGGAAATTCGCAAAAGAGAGAGTGACTTCGGCTGCAAAAAGGAGTGATGCGAAGCCGATTAATTAGATTATTAAGATATTAAAGAACGTGGATGAAAATGATGAAAAGAGTGACCGTGGCTGGTAACGAGACCAGGAGCATGTAGATAGTGGAGTTAGGAAGAAAAGGGATTGGAAAGGGGGCCGTTTAAAGACGAGATCGACTCAAGGGCTCTAATGCGGTATGTGCGTCAGTATCAAGTTTAATACTAGCCGAATCTCGATTTTGCCAAGCTCGTGACTCGCTGAAGGCATTACACCGCGAAATGTATGCAACTATCCCTTGGTCGATAGACAAGCTGGCACGAGTATGGTATCGAGGGGAGAGGGGGGAGTCTTACAGCCACACGTCGGGGAGATGGGCAAAGCTCGTTGAGATGAGACAGTCCCTGAATCGAGCAGGAATAACGAGCTAACGTCTCCCACTGGGCAAATTTCAAGGAGAAAAAGCGTGGTGGTTGTGGTGAGGAGAGCGGTATGCGGGAGTTGAACACTCGGCATGCAGCTATATGGAAATTAGACATGACATGTCCCCAGCGCCGTGCAGCAACGGCAATGACATACCTTTCCTACGCTCGTGAACGCTTCTGATGGTTCGATTATCGAGTCAGAACGACAGCGATGTAACCGAACAGGTCGCGATTAATCAAATCACGACTGTGTGTGTGGATGGTTCGGAATTCTCTAGGGTGCTGCGGGATTGAGAGTTGAATAACTCGCAATCGTCACTTTGACCTAGCTTTTTCCTGTAGTCCAAGGGATACCCAGAATTGATTGGCGACTAGTCTTCAGTTCTATGACTAGTTTCGGGAAGGGTTGAGAGTGGTCGCTGTCGAATTGAACTGAATTGAATCAAGGGAGCGGGCTCGTTGATGCGAGGCTTCGTCGGCGGCGGGAGCGGGAGCGTTGGCGTTGGCGAGGGAGTGGATTGAGATTGGAGACTGGAATTCCTGGTGGATGAACCGAGGAATTCTACAGAGTCGAAGGAGAAGCTGGAGGGAAAAATTACAGAGGGCGAAGTGGAAGTAGAAAAGCGAAATACCAGTAAAGGTCTCTTTGATTCACTTTTCCAGTCCGGCCTGTTTCTGGTCCTAGTCTCACAGCCTTGGTGGTTCCTGGCCTTTAATAGGGCGGGATGGGGGGCTTTTTGAGGGAGAGATGTCGAGCGAAAGCCCTGGGAGTCAAGTTGAGAATTCTCCTCGTCTCAAGCGTCTTCAGGCCTGCTGTGTTCGGGTCAGGAGAGGAAGACGGAATGAGAGAATGAGGGAATCAACAAAACGAGAGGAGGAAGGGGAGGAGGGAGGATGAAGAGGTAGGAGGAGGATGGAGAAGAAGGAAAAGGACTGGGTGACAGGTACGCGAGTAGAGGAGGTAGTTTTAACCAACTGTAATGCAGCGAGAGGAGAGAGATCCATGGTTTGTATGGGTGGATGGCTCCATCCAATCCATCCATGGCATGGCCTAAAGTAAGCTAGCTAACTTGCCAGGGGCGTGAGGTGTAAATGCAGATGCAGGCGGAGTGTGAGTGCGAGGTCTAGGAGGTGTGCTGGGATCTTGGGTGTGTGAGATGGGGGATGTGTCCTGTCTTGTCCTGTGCTCTGTGCTCTGTGCTCTGCCTTAGTCTAATTCGTTACTGCATTGCATGCACCCGTCCGTCCTTGCTTCAACATTGATGAATGCACTGCTAATAAGCGACTTCTCTTATCCTCAACATTTCAATCTCTGTCTCTTTCGCAAGACCTCAATTGTTACCTTAATACCGACCTGCCCTGTTTTCATGGCCACCTATCGTACCGCTTGCGGGGATGCTGACCAGGTACTGGTTTGCTGGGCAACAGGTGGTGCAGGTACCTAAACCGGCCCCTGCTAGGAGGCCACCAGGAGTTGCCCACCTAAGCTCGGGTCGCGCGCCCACCAAAGCGAACGCCAATCCTGGCAGTTTGAAGTTTGGGAGAGGAAAAAGGAAGCTTCCATTCGATTTGCTTTTACAGATCCATCAAATCTACCAATAAAGAACTCTCATTTGCTTTCTACATTTTCCTCAAGGAAATGTTCATCATTGACTCCCCTTTTACGACTCTTGTAGCATAAATACATACATAGTATTTCACAAATTAACTTAATACTTAATGAAATGCCTCTTCTCTTTTTTTTGCGGGCGGACTTACGCTACTTTGACCTCACCACTTTGACCATCGCGCACCTAATTCAAGGCACGCTCTTTCGGAGGCTGGGTCCAAACTCAGGTAGCTTCTGCTTGGGGCTTTGAGAGCAGAACGGGATTGGGTGTGAGTGGACGGCAGCATAACGCAACTCTGCACAGCACAACACAATACAGCACAAGAAACCGGAGGACGACATGGGGTGTGCAAGGTATAGTGCAGCAACTTTGGGCGGACGCTAGCACTCACTTGGGGCTTGGTTAGAAGCGTGGTGAAGCGTGTATCAAGCGTGTGAGCCTGCGCTGGGCCTGTCGACTTGTGCCAATTGTGTCGTGTCGTAGCGTGTTCTGTCTCTCGGCTGGGGAAATACGGCGTGGGCTTCAGGCAGGGATCCGCGAATGGAGACGGGCGTGTGAGACTGCATGTAAGAAAAAAAAGTATCAAAAATGTGAAAGTGAAAGTGAAGGTGAGGAGAGTCACAAAAAAAAAAAGGCTGATTGAAGATGACCGCGTCAAGGCTAGGAGAAATGATGCCGAGAAAGAACTTTGTGATCCGGCCCGAGGTATTAATGATGCTCATAGATCGGATTGATCATGAATGGTTTGCCTTGGCCTGCTTCAATAATACGTAGATGGCAAACATGGAGAGACATATATCTGATACAGAACAGAAACAATGATTACTAGTAGTTCGATCAAAGCAATCATGAATTATATGTTGAATCGACCTTGCCGTGGAATGAGAGGTGTCTTCAAAATGAAGAAGAGAGCCTCAATATTTTGGTAGCATGATGCACTCAGCCGAATCTATTTATTTGTTGACTGCTTCCAAGTTTTGACAAGACATTTATTATTATATACTTCAATAACGCAGTCCTCTCTCATGCGGCCACGACAGTTTGTTTGTTTAGAACTTCTGCTCATGGCCGCTTCACGGCCTCGTTGAGCAGGGCCACAGCCGGCCCATTGTCCTTGTTTATAAGCATTGTACGTCCATTCAATGGCCGAGTGACCTATTAAGGAGCACATACACAGGCTCACCACAGCGAGTCGGCAGACACCAGCTGTAAAGAACCGTCACATTTGCATGCACCACCTAGTCTTTATCATGGCAACCAAGGCATTTTGACGATCTCGACGACACGCTCAAGACCGAGTTGAGGGTGCCCGCCATGACCGCGGCCTCTGGCCGACTGAAACAATCGTCATATTGAGTCAAAGTCAATGCGCTTGATTGACAGTGAGGTGACAGTGATATATCCGTACAGGCTACTGAGCTTGGTGTAAACGAAACAGAAATCATGAGATATTGTCACTATTGCACCAATTCCACGATAAGGTGATGGCCAGGGGCCTGTTTGAGAGGCCCCAATAATAGCAAATCCATCTGTCAGAACATCATCCCTGTTGCTCGGGTTGCGAATGCAATGCTTGTCTAAACCTTCAAAAGCATGGATTCCCTTACAGTGATAGTGGTATGAACATAAATAAATAAAAAAAGGTCCGGCCAACAGTGGACGCTTCTGCACTCTAACGGGGTTCCGAGCTGCCCGTAACTTAGCCAACATCCCACACTCGTCATCACTACGGACGGAATAAGCTCCCGTTGGACACGACTGACTGTTCCCTAGAAAAGAGTCGACTCGGCTGGACTCGTCGTTGCCCGGTGCAGCAAATGCGTGTGCAAGTTGAGGTTAGGTTAGCCCATGAACCACTTGCTGCGCTTGCTTCACAAGCCCACAAGCTACTGTGCAGCTCCGACGGGAGCGTGAAGCCATCGCGTCCCGTCTCGTCTCGTCTTCCTCGACAACCGTGTCGTTCCTGAGTACGGGTCCATACCGACGCGGCACCTGCGCGACGAGACTTGGACAGAGACTAATACGACTAACTCGAGTCTTGCCTGGATCCTGACTTTCATCTCAATCAGCCCAGTTTCCCATCTCGGCGACGAAAGGGAGTTTTCTGTGGGTTTGGGGCGTTGTCAGCCAGAAAAGCCTGAGCCTATGACAATCACTGAAGGGCTCTGATGGACTGAAAAGCCCTCGTGCTGTAGGAACCACCAGTAGTTATCCGTTGCTCGCGTTGCTTTCAGGTATTATCGACTCTTACATCCTCCCCGGACCAATCAATTGGCCGCATCAGGCTTCTGCATCTCAACTAACCATGCATGTAATTGAGTGCTCGAGCATCAATGTCATTCTCAGTCTCCCTCACATCCAACACTGTCACTCAATCCCCACAGGGTGCGATCTATACTTTGACTTTCCAATATATCCACTGGACTACAGGTCGCTAGACAAACCTTGGGCCAGATGAGAGGCTCGCATAGCTCTCACTTGATTGGCTTTAGCTTTTTGCCTCTTGTGTTAACTCAACTTATGCTGTGCTGTGTAGCTGTCATTTGTACATGATAGTCAGCTCTCTAGCTGTAAACGTCAAACTGCCACTGCCACTGTATCTGTACGTAGCATGGTGTTCGTTCATCGGCGCGGTCCTCTCCTCGCGTTGCCTAGCCTAGCTCAGGGGTGACGGGCCGGCCGTGGTACAGTACCAAAAGTCGTGAGACGCTGTCAGCGTTCTGCCCTGCTAGAACCCTTGAATGCTATGGTTTTGGGAACACAGCACGGAGCAGCATCTGCAGTAGGTTGCTCTGCGTATAATGCCAAGCCCGCTTTGCTCCTCGGGCGTATCGTAATTCGCTGACCCGTAGAAAGTTTGCTCAACCGGACATGTCCCCGCTTTGACGACGCTATTCACAAATCTGACACTATTCACATATCCGTACATAAACACAAATCATATCGAAGCCATGTTTTCTCCTGCATGTCATTGTTCGACAGCTTCAACTAAAAGCAGCTTCCCTTGAATGAGTTGTCAGTCTCACCTTCAGCCTCATCCCCCTGTTCTAGACATGATCTCGCTCGAAACTATTCTAAGCATCGGAACTCAAATCCGTGCCAGGTGCCACTTTGATAAAGCGAGATCGCTATCATGTCGCAAACAAATTTATTCGCCCGATACGTATCCGGTTGGATCTCATACGCATCAGACCCATCTCATAGACGATCTCTGTTTCCTCATCCCCGTCCATGTAAGGCGGGTATATGGAACTGTTGGTAAAAGGAGGTGCTTGGCGATACTGTGCAGGTAATAAAACATGATGAATACGGAGTATTGTAACAAGATATTCCATGCAGTGGCTGCATGGAAACCGACGCTACTGCTAACTCACTCAGACGTCCCGCCCATATCAACGGTCGTTATAACGCTGTAAGTGGCATCCGATAGGCGCAGTATTTTTTGTTGGTTATTATAGATTGAAATCTGCTGCTGTGTCACATCACACCTCATGGCATCACCAACAGATTGATTGTCTCGCCATGGATCAGACTCCTCCTAACAAATCTAATTCAAGGCTAGTCATGGCAACTCGTACAGCTTCACCGATATTTGCGCTCATCTTGCCTGTCTTGTACGTGCCCGTCAGCGGGCTCAGTTCGTAATAAGTCGCCCGATGCTCATTTCCATCCCATGCCGCCTCTTCAATTTGCTGCTGCAAGGGAAGCCGAGAAAAAATTGGCCCTCTCCACAGCGCACGAGAGCGTCTCCACGCCGAAAAGGAACATGCTTGTATAAATGGCACGCATAAGACGTCAAGCGGGCACAAGCACAAGAAACACTTTGTGAAGATAATGACGCAGATATGGTGTTGGTATACATTAGCCCGCCTGTGCAAGTGTTGGTCACTACTCTGTACAATGGGACAAAAGTCTGATGAACTTCTCGAGTTGCCTAGTCGACAAGCGAAATGGATTGACTTCAGATAGTGATTGAATCCCAACGAGTCAGGGTCTTTGAAGAATGGAGAAATACTCTCCATCGATGCCATCATAGGAGTGTTCTTTCGATTCGGGGTCCAACACCCGTTCCATTTGTCCCTATGGTATCTAAGAATGTCGCCGCCTCGTTATAAGTCATATCAACGTCCGTGAAACATTACTTCAGCCGCTTGTGCTTGGTGGCACTCAAACCACGGCTTCCGTCCAAGTTGTCACAAAAATCCAGTTTGGCTAGGCATCAGCTGGAGGAGAACATACTCCTGTTGACCTCAAGTCTCACCAAATCAGGAGCATTGCTCGCGCGCGGGATGTGGTTAGGCGTGGGATCGTCCAAAACCTCCACAATCCTCTCTCACGACAACTACACCAGGCACACGATCAAGGCACCAGGTCTAGTTCCAGGTTCAGGCACAGGCACAGGCACAGACAGACACGCCGAGAGCACACGACCATATGAGGAAGCAAAACTCGCAAATGGGCCCGAAAGCCGGAAAGTATCACATACACGTCTGCTCAGGACGAGACCTGCACCCCTTTATTAACCCGTCCATCTCGCGCTCACGTTATTAACGCGCCCGCGTCAAATGGCGACGCAGTTTCTGAGAGCCAATGAGACGGCGTAGACGCGCATTTCATGAGACTCTGGAGTCAGCGCATCTTAGGCCGGACCCAGGTGGCTGGGCGAACGGGAGAGCTTGGAAAAGGAAACCCAAAGTTGAAGGGCGAGCTAGGTTTAGCGTCAAGAGCCCTGCACAGCTGCACGAATTGACAAAAAACTTCAAAGTGCAACGGGCACAGTTGGATCGACAGTATCTGACATGTAACCTGCAACTGAAGCAAGGCAGAGACAGTGATTGAGTCAAGGTAAGGGCGATGGTGTTGGTGCTGGAAATGAGGCTTTCCAGGCCATCGTCAGTTTCTGAGCCCGATCAGACAGGCAATAGCCTGATCGAACTTTGATCTCATACGAAGCTTTCTTTTCTTTTCTTTTTTTTCTTGGGGGTTTCTGTCACCACTTCTTTTCTCACTTCTCACATGCGCCAACTTGATGCCAGTGAGGGGGTAGCCCCAGGAACTCCGGCCAGGATCCCCTGGCTGTTCCCGACGCGGAGGGTCAAGATATCCAGATCTGGCTGTGAACCATGACCAAAGGTGTGCCACCTGTAGATCTTCTAGCTTCTGGGTCTGCCATACCTCATTCGTTATTTCTTGATCATGATTCTTTGATAGGAATTAACCCATATGTGACACGCGATTCGTATGGTCAAGAGGCTGGTTTAACTATCATGACGTGCCTCCCTAGGGTCCGAGAGTTTGATCGTGGTGATCTTGGCTTTGCTCTTGACTCTGATGGATCAAGACCGATGGGAGTGGTATCCGTAATTCAGTATGGTTTAAACTCTACTGTTTAGCTGCCCAGAGATGATCACTTGGCCTCAGAAACCCCTCACGCCAGGAACAGCAACTCCGGAGAAGGAGGACACGGGTCCGTAAAGGTGATTGCATTGAATAGTTTTGGCTGAAATTGTTGCCCGCTTGGCAATATCTCAAATGTTTCCTCCGCAATTGCTGAGATATCTAACTGCGACAGCTCAGTGCCCAATTTCGGACCACCAACCAAAAGACAAAACAAAGGAGGCCTGAACAAAGACCGGCATAGGTAAGCCACGTCTCGCGGGCGCGGCATGAGCCACTTCTCCCTGCCGATCCTCAAGGGGGAACAGATGATATTGAGGCTGCTGGTGGCTTTGCGTGTTCCTGAATTTCAACAACAAACCGCCAGGTAGAGTTGTCTGGACCACGGTCCTTAAGACGTGCCAGATTCGCGACTGACGGCCTTTCGAAAGTTAACCTAGTGCTTTGGTCGGTATCCGTACGCTACTGGCTGTGATCCGACTTACCCATGTCCCAGCAAAGTGGCTGACTTATCGTTCAAGGTGCATCAATGGTCTGACTAAATTCAATATTTCGTCTTCAATCCACAGCTGGAAGCAAGGCAAATGTCAAAACGGCAACAAAACTTTGAGCTCTGTTCTCTGAACTCATATCTCCCCATCATTTCCCTACCTCCACGATGCAGGTTTCAACTCTCCCTCACATTTGACCTTGAAAATGCCAAAATGTGACGTAGGATCTTAGCTTCAGCAGTGGAGAAGGGCAAGCTATCAATGGAGCAGGCGTGGAACCTAGTGCGATTGAGCCTTGAAACTTTGCCATTTAAAGTCTAGAAAGCTTGAAACTAGTCTCTGCCCCGCATTCACTCTCCGAGTTCCCAATTCAGGGATCACCAAATTCGGAAGAGTCTTTTGCAGAGCAGAACCAAGATCCGATATTTGCTGTACAGTTGCTTCTCGAGAAGCGGCAGTCTCTACAGAGATGAGACATTGACTAGAATGTGTTTCGGACCCTTCTATTATCAATCTAGGTCCCGAATTCCGCTCTGCTAAAACCAATTGGTCTCGTTCATATTCCCGTGAGACTGTGGAAATGAAAAAAGAACAGAGCCGCAATCTTCTCAGGAGGACTTGTCTAGTCAAAGTAACACACACGAGTAACCTCGGTGGTGTGAGGTGGTTGCGCCGGTTTCCATTTTTACACTACTGGCGACTCCAATTAGATCCTTAGCACCACGGGTAACGAGTCCCAAAGGACGGCACGCCTGCAGCAGGCTTGCAGAAGTGCTATCACCTGTTGCAGAATGCCAATGGCAAGCTTTCGAGGCACGTCAATACGTCAGGATGTGCAAGCACTCTAGAAGCAGGGCTAAGCCAAGAGTCATCACCTCGTATGGATGGCATGGCATGCTCTGATTTTCCCCTGGCCTGGGGTAAGACTCTGAGAGAGCGCGTTAGGTTGGCTCGGTGCCGTGGCTACTGCAGAGTTAAGGGTGAAAGGGTGCGAGACACGAGAGTCTCGGATCGAGTTGCTTAATTATGGCGTCAACGACATGATATCGGCTTGGTTTCCTGGCTCCACGTCTTGTTTCTCTTGGTGATGCATCATCCCTCGCTTCGCCCTGCTGTGGTGCATAGTGTTGCGTTGCTGCCTCCGCCTCCGCTCAATCAACGAATTACGCCCAAGCCGAGACGCTGATACTCATGCTGACACCACTCATAATGCCTGTAGCTCAGCACTGAACCAAAGAACCCTTAACTAAACTTAAGATCAACCCCATCCCTTGCCCGCGCCCCCATTCCGAAGCCCCGTAACTTTTTTTTTTTTAAACGTGTCTTGTCTCTGATGAAATAAACGCCAAAAGACGCCTCAGAGACGCGCGGGCTTTGGTGATGATTTGCAGCTCGCAACACGTTCCACGTACATGGGTTGCTGCGAGACGCGTGAGATGAGGAGCCACCTTCACCGCAGTGAGGGGGAGTTTGGGAAAAAGGAAGTTAAAAATCATCATATGCAGATGCTCACGCCCATGAGGTTGGTCACGATGGAGTCTGCATCGGCCACTCCATCACCTCGCAGAAACCGCCGAACGCAGATTTTTTTCTCCTTGATGAAGCTGTCGCCGCCGGCAATTGCTGACTACATATTTTCCACTTGGCGGATGTTGCGGTTCTTACTTATGCGTGCAAGGACCATGAAAATCACATTAATTGAGCCCAGGACCAACAAATAGCGGGCTAGACACCGGGTATCCATCGCCTGAGACAAGCGGTCCCCCTCGAATTAGTTATCAACAGCCTCGTTCCCGTTGGTGTGCACTCTCAACATCCACTCTCCGAGACGGCACCGTGGGAGAGATCTTTGCCATCCGAGGATTGAAGCCCGGACCTCTGTGACTGGCGCATGTCACCAAGTGGTTCGTAGTGGATTTTTCTTCGTCTTCTTGTTCCCGCAGTCCGGCCCGCGGCGATGGAATCAGAGCCCCTCATACGCTCAACAAGTGCCGTCTGCCGTCTACAGTACGTAAGATCCATTCACGATAGGGTTGATTCGACCGACAGAGTGGTACTGTTGCTGTACCCCATGAGGTTCCATCCTCGTCCCCGACCACGCTGCAATTTGAGGTTATCCACAACGAGGTCCAGATTTGCACAAAATGGACACGAATGCACGTGCCAGGCCCCAGCTTGAAATGACGCTAAGGCGCAAATGTTCCAGAAGCCTTCCACAAAGCGGAGCTACCCGCGTAAGTGACGACACACTTGACTCCTTTTCTGAGTGAAATGAGGCTGAATCACCCGAGCAGCCATTCTTGTTTTGGCGTAGCGTCCCCCCCACACGTCGGGTCGTGACGCGCTAAGATACGGTACCTTCAGGGTCCATTTTTACGCGAAAGAAGCCTGTTCTTGACTCTCTAGACTCTCCTCTTTTTTTTATACATGCTCATCTCGTCTCTTGTGCACGCCTCAATAGCTCCGCTGCGCCGTTTTGTGTCTCGTGACTGGTGCTTATGCGGATACTGGCTTGGCTTGGCTGTCGGCAGAATCATTTCCTAGCGGCCTAGGCCCAGTCAATTCGATAAGTGTCCATCCCTCGCTTCTTCACCACAGCGACGCAAGGTTAAAGAACCAGGCTAACTGGATCCATGACGCCTCTAAGGGAACCGAATGCATTCATCTGAATGGTTCCATGCAAGGAAAAAAAAGTCATGGAAAAAAAGGAACCATAATACCCACTTGACTTTCAACTTTATGCAGTGCCAAGGATGGTCGGAAATACATCACCACGGGTTTCACGGCGCTTGGTAAAATAAAAAAAAACCCAACCTTGCAATTTTTTATCAATTGCTATGGCGATGAGACGAAATCTCTGATCACCCTCATACAAAGCTCCGCCTCTTACTTGAAAAACTCTCTCTTGCTCCTCTTTCGCACAGCGTCTCCGACGTTAAGCTGCCCTCAAACTATCCTTGGTCCTCGGTGTTACTCGTAATGCTCCAGCTTGAACGCCCCGATTGACGGCGATAGAGACACCTTCGGCAGTTTGTGTCGAAGTCTCCGCAAGAATATTTGTTATTTGTCAAATACCGTCGGCAACCGCCAGTGAAAGGAATTTTCAAAGGTTCCAGAATACCGATTGATCCGGAAGAGATCTTGTGATAACCTCACGTTGCCTACTCAACTAGGTTTGGCCACAGGTCCAGTGGACCTTGATACCAGGCCATACATTAAACCTCTTACTGAGTCACTGCCACCGACAAAGCAATACGGTCTTGGTTGAGGTCAACCATCGCCCCTTTTCACGGGAAAAGTTGGTGCCTATGGACTATCTTATTGCATTATATTCATTCATGTTTCAGATCCATTCTTGCCTATGGCGGTTGTTGATTTCACCTTGTTGGGCATATTGTTTATTTGAGTGCAAGAGGATGCGACATATGATTGTTTTTACCCTGTCTCTATGTGAGATTGATGCCAGGGTTGGCATTCCATCAGTAGTGTCTCAATGGACCCTTTCGAAGTCGTCAAGTTTTGCAAGGAAGCCATGTGTCTCTGCTGCTCCTCCAGGGTAGCGCCCACAGCAATCTTAGTTTCGCGGGGATGCGATTACGCGATATCATTGGCTGGTCTGACCATCTGGGCAGCCCGCTTACAATGTGTGTAACGTGGAATCTGATACACCTGCTACACCAGAAGAGCTTGGACTACGGTCCAGTCTCACTCGAAATTTCCCCGCACCTCTTGTTGTCGATGTCCTCATGCTTTCGCGTCTGCCGTCAAGTGGCGGCGAGTGGACGTGTCTTCAAGAGGTCACGGTACCAAACCCTGCCAGACTGAGCCAGGAACAAACCTTTGCCCAGCAAGCTACCAAGATTACTGTTCCAAGTTATCATGCCCCTCTGTGGCTCTGTCACATCACATGCCAAGCAAGGCATACACTGATAATTGTCTCCTCGTTATGTTGCCGCGGACGATGAATTTATATCGCGCGCGAATTGAGTTTTAAAACAACAATAAACAATAAACATGGAGATAAGCTTCAGAAACACCGAGTGGGATGTGTTCTGCATCCGAAAGAGGCATATGCGAGTGACCAGGTTGGCATTTTGCTGACCATGAACCACGATCTTGGATCTCAAACCAAAGGCCAAGAACCGACCATCCAGTGAGAAGTCTCAATGAGGTTTGGTTTCTCGCTGCCTGCGTTTTCATGACGACGAGTTGCAGTCAATGGTTCGTCTCCAAGGATCGACCCCTGGTCGCTTTAGGTTGATAGCCGCCGCTTCGCTTGCAAGTCTGCCCTACGTCCTGTTGCTGATTGATGTTCCCTTAACCAAGTTAGGTTAATGGCTCAAGATGTCAGCTGGATGTGGGAGGCTGTGAGGAAGGCCATCACCGAGCGTCCTATCAGCGTTGAGAATCGACATGTCGGTTGTTGACATGAACATGCCCACTCTGTAGATCCATGCAGTGCATGTGAATGGCTTGATACCGTTGGTCTGTCGTGATGGCTGATCTGTAATCTGATGAGAATCTTACGAACAGGGTGCAGATTCGACAACGCGACACTTTACGAGTGCGCCATTCACCGATTGTCAACATGATGTACATGATCGACCTAGAAGACGATCTTCAGCTGTCGGATGCTACCGGAATAAGACCGACCGAAAGGAACATTCTGGTTCGGGAAACTTGGCCAAAGTCAACAAGCCGTAAATAAGATCACCAATTGATTCGCGAGCGAACAATGGTGCTGGGACAATTGACAGGGCATGGCCTTGTTCGGAATCGATGGTGAGATTGGTTTGTGACCTCTGGTTGGTCAACGAGTTCTTCATGTTTGCTTTTTGAGACACCAAATCGGGAAACTAGCCAAGCTGGAATCTCCAACAACAGCCACCAAAGGCCTAACCGAGGCCGAAGACTGATGTTGATTTGTCTTACCAAAGGATTATTCAGTCACCTCGGCGTCCCGCGGAGCTTGGTCAACTTGGATATGAGACTGAATATAGGCCGCATATGTGGCAAGATTAAGAGGTAAAACCAAGTTCGTGATCGCGGAAGAAAATCCCAATCGGGGCCATTTTTTCGCGATCTGGTTTACTCGAAGCCTTTGGTCGGGGCCCCTGTTCAGAGCTGGGGCTCGTGCGGCGGTCATACGGGTTCGTCGTCTTGGTTCATCCCCGCAACTTTTGCAGGCTGGGTTCTTGTGGGGATATTGATCGCGATTTGAGAGTCAAGTCGATCAAGTTCAAGGATTTTTAAGAATCATGAAATGTTTCGGTTTACGGAGAGGTGGATGAGGTCTTCAAAGTCTCGAACCCTATACAGAGACAACCTTGACTGTACGGTCTCAGTAAGGTAAGAATCACTTCAAACGAGAGACGAGTGAGTTGAATAGTTACAAGTTGTGCTCTCCAGCCAGTTGTCAACGAGACCTCGACTTCGAGATGAGCTAGCAAGGCTCAGGGTAGGAGACTAATACCTCAATATCAGCTCATCTACGACTTGCCCATTGGTGTTTTGCAAGGCGCCTGCGTATCAGCAAACACCAGGACGTGCGTTGTCAACGCTAGTTTTCTTGATTGTTTCCAATTCCACGATACCCCATGTTATTTTATCAACTCTATTACCGTGCGATGTAACTTGCCTGTATCAAAATAGCTCAACTCATGCCGAGTGGACCGAGGTGAAGCATTCAGATCGAACACAAGCTTCAATCAATACTCAAAGCAGAGGATTCTTCAACCTGTTGCTTGCTGTTTTTGGTTATGGAGGGTTCCATACCCGGATCAATGGCGCGCTCTAGCACGCGGAATGGCTTGAGGCTTTTGTTGTGGCTTGCGCTATCATTGACAACACAATGACGCTTTTTAACAAGAGGACATCTGCTATACCGACAAGAGGGGCATCGAGTTGTTTACCAAGTTCTGCAAGGCAGAGATCTGTTCGCATTCAGCGCCGAGCTATGCATGCATCGAATATGTACGCTGCGCCACGATGTGACTGTGCATGGGTCTCAACAGGTTATTCTGAAGCTATCTACAGAGACACGACTTTTGATTTGACACTCTTGACTCGAGTAAACAAACAAACCGTGTATCGGAAAGATCGATATCCGAATTGTTGAAATCTCCGATAGGATAACCAGGATCCCGATACTCTTCCCCTCCCTTTGCGACATACATGGCGCCATGTCGACTTGCGGGCTGACTTCTAAGACGCACCGTAGCCTGCTGTGGCTGACTTTTTTACTTGTTGGTTCTTTGTTTTGACGCTTCTCTTTACCCATGATCCTAGAAGTTACTTGCTGGACCCAATTGAGAATAAGGATATGGCCACGCTATCATGAGTTTGATACCATTCTTTCGTCTGCCAGAAGGGTTCTTTGTTGATATGCCACTTCTGGGTAAATGCAGCTGAAACAGTTCTGAACAATCCTTGTACATTAAGCAGCTAAAACTTATACTACTGTACAGCACAGGACCCGCATGCATACGATTCTCGTCTCAATCGGCGATTGTTTTCTGCCAGTTCTTACTGCCAAGAGATGTAGATATCGAAATCTTGGAAATCTGCTCATTTGCGGTGTTTTTCATGGATGCTTCAACTTACTCAACTGAAGCTAGGCCGAGCAAACAATAGCGTAGGTAGGTCAATTTCGGTCCTTTGAGCGTCTGTCTCCCTGAATGTGATAGTGACACAGATGCTCCAGGGCCCAGTTTGCTTACTATGTGTGTTGGTGGACAATCATTGCTATTCTCTGACCTGGCCTTCATCTCGCTACAACCCTGGCTACAGCAACCCCAACATAACCCCTAATCTGATACATTGTCAGCATATTCTGTAGGGCTGCGTGCGTTCGCTGCTGCGAAGTCGGCCAGTCATTCGAGGGTCACTCTGCTACGGATGATTTGCATTTCGCATTGCAGGCTGCCGCCCGTTATGAGCGACCTGAGCGTGCACATGTTGTCGAACTCGTTCACGAGCCGCTGTACGACGTCGTACACAGAATAAGGTAGTACCAGGGCTTTTGTGTCTCGTACAACGGACGGGAAACATGCCCTGAACTCGCACAAGGGCCTGGCATCGGCGGTTCCAGGTGTTACGGCGCGGCTCCCTTGTATCGAGAGAGCCTAAGCAATTCGCTCCTCGAGGCCAGGGCAAGCGAGAAGGATGGACGGGTTCGACGCTCCGGCCCGCGGGTGATTCGAAAAAGATCCCGTTATTTGATTGTGATGGGACTGTACTGTATGCCACGGGCCGTTGCTTGTAAACCTGGCCCATCACTTATCTCTGACCAGGTGGTTGTTGTTACAGTTCAGCGCATCAGTCGTTCCATTCGGTCTTTGAATCAAAATCCCAAGCTCTAGGTTAGGCTGCATCTCTGTTGAAACGCCCAGAGAGCTCTATTGATCATCCCGACACTGCATGTACAAGATAGGAAGGCCAAAAGGAAACAGCCAACAAGTTCGCAGGGACAGACAACCGGCCTTGCAGTTCGAGACTGGTCAGCAGGGTACAGCCTGGCCAATGCCATTGTGAGAAGCGCCCATGGTTAAAAGCTTGCATATTTTCTGCTCTTTCAGCTCGACCCAAGCCGCAGCCATGAGTTTCTCTTGTCAGGGCTTGTGCGCTGCTCCCGATAGCTGGGTCGTCGCTGTGATTGGTGTCTTGGAGCGCTGAGAATAGTTGTCGTGGCCCCAATCGACACCGTCAAAGTTGACACTGATAACTTGACAGATGTGATAGACGCTGTCTACATGCTTTCATGTAGTTTTGGGTGCAACCATCATTCTTCTGTTCAGGGGTCTAAGCAAATTTTTGGACTTGGGGATGTGTGCTTTCAGATACTTGGATGTGTCCCTAGAAGCCTGACCCAAAAGCGGTAGTAGAAGTCTTCAGACGTAGCTGAGAATATTGGAACATGAAACTGGAGGTGACTGAGTTGTACGTGGACTGAAGGACTACCCTGGCGCCACGAAGAAGTGAGTTGGTGAGTGTCTTTGCACTAAGCTTGCCAGACAAGAGGAACGACACAAGCCCAGGTACAGGTAACGTAGAGTTGGACTAATACGGATACAGACAATATCGAGTAGTGAAGCATATTACAGCCAGTGAGGGGCTGCGTATGTAATTGGTAGTCCATCATGGTGCATTTAAGGTTGGAGTTGAAGGATCGTACAGATGAGACGCAGAACACCTGAACGATGCGCTACAATTACTACAAAATAGTACTTGTGCTTCATAGCCCCTAATTTGAACTCGTTCTAAGTTTAATGAAGACAAAGAAGTGCAGTGCAAGTGTTACTGTGTACGCTGGTGAAGTATCTCCATCCCTGAGTCGAGCTTCGACAGCAATGGCAACTTCAGGTTAAGCCACCCTTACATGACCTACTTCGCAGACATCTCTTCATTAGGGTTGAGTACTCTTGAGTTATTATAGATATGAAAGGCAATTTTGACGGAACTAAAAACATAATAGAGCATCTCTTCCTTTGCAAGTTATCGAATGGGCGACCTCATTCTAGCCAAGCTTTGCGGGAAGAGGTTGAATGATAACAGGGGAAGCCGCAGACATTGGCAAGATCTAGTTAAAGATATGAAACAGACCAAGGGAAATTTAGTCTTGTAAATGTCGGACTCTTTCATACTAAACATAGTTCCAACGGCGACATCTTACGACAACCATCTTCTCGTCCCAGCAAACGTGCAAAGCTTCTCTCATGGAGTCTTTACGGTTCTCAAGATACTTATAGTCGTGGAAACTCTCTCGAATGAGGTAGCAGTCTTCATGTGAGAGCGCGGGTATATCTTGACAACATAAAAATGTATGCTATTGTGTTCATACTCGTCATCCCCTACTGAACTCACACTGCCATCGGGGCACAAGTTGATGACATGATTGAGGTGATCGATGATGCTAACTTGATACAAATCTAAGTAACAGGTCATTATCAACACTATGTTCCTAGGAAGAATGTTTTAGTAACGAGCGAGTATCAGGAAAGTTTGATCCTTGCAGATTCCTAAAGAACAAGGCTTGGCAATTCAGTAATATCGGATATAATTTGATAGGTGTTTCTTTATGAGAATCGCCTAAAGAGCATATAGTTACAGTGCTAAATATTCTCTAAAGTGTAGTGATGCTTTGTTGGAGGCTGAGGGTGGAGTTATGATTGTCGGTTGAAGACTTCCCGACAAGGGGGCTTTAGAGAGGTCAGTGACGAGACGATAGCCATATAGCCCTAGTATACCTATTCAAAGTAATGATGAAGGCAAATAGAATTCGTCATAATTGGATCTCGACAACTTTTACAGCAACGGTAGCCAGTCATGAGGGAGGAAGTCTGTTCGCATAACAGACATACTGGAGAAGCGCGAATGTGCAAGACACATGAATCACTGACTGAACCGCTTTGGCTGTACGGAAGATTTGGAGTGTTCCTCTGAAGTTCGAACCAAACTGGCAAGGGCAGTGGAACGAATGGACTTATATCGACTCAACTCATACTTGACTGTGATCGCCACGACCCCTTTTCGTTTTGACTGATAGCGGCGCAATAGAAGATGAATATGAGTGCTAGTGAACTCGAATCTGAGAACTATCAGGTCTTGAGGACAATAGATTTGCAAGATATCTCGATTAATTCCTGAGTCTCTATTCAGGGTGAAGACTAATCTGCGACTCTTAATGCATTGCAACCTCATCATAACCCAATGGATGATCATGAGATTTGACTACTTAAACTAAAGTATATGAGAGCACTTGGACGGCAGTTCAATACGAATAAGGTGTCTTGGGGATCACTTCGTCTTCATTTGCTCTTGAAAGGATACATGCTGTACTTTACGGTATTCCAAGTGCTTAGAAATTTCTTAAAAGGCATAATCTTAGTTAAAAAGTACTCGAGAAATGCCTGATTGAAGCAAGGTCAAATAGAAGCGTTTAAACATCCACGGCCTGAGCAAGACTGTAAAAAAGGGGCTGTGGTAGTACGAATACGTTTTACCAAGATAGCAGCCATCTAATTCCATAAGTGTGCCATTGGTCCTGATATTTATCTTCCGAATATAACTCTGGCTCCTTACTGAAACAATCTTGCCATAGAGAGCAGTTATCCTTCCGATGCTGGATCATTTAACATGTTGCCGACTTTTTGCTACTCATTTTAAGTCAAAGGTCTTACGCAAGTTTTTAGTACTAGCGATACCAATAGATCATCCATTGAGGATCCCAGAGAAGGCAAAAAACTTATGATCTTTATTCTAAATAATGAAGAGACTTTGGGGAGTTTAGCATAACTTAGTAGGCCTTTAGACCACGCGGATAGGTAGTTATTTTTGGCACCTTGAGTTCAAGGTCAGAAGTTTTCCTCCTCCCTGAGGTATCTTTAATAGACCTTTAAGATATCATATAGTTGATCGAGGGAGTTGATTATACTAATACTTGGGCGGCTCCCATTACAGGAAGTTTTGTTTCAACAATAATACAGCCCGCTAAGGGCATGGATAGTTATCATTGACTCTGGGGAATCCTTGCTTAGCTCATTGAAACGCATGACATCGCGAACCGTGCTATAGAACACTGATGCTACGTTCCACAGGCAGTTCGAAATTCAGAGGGTTCGGTCATGCCATGAAGAGACACTGCATTTCCGAGGACACTGATAATAGATAGTAATCGGAAGTTACTTGTCATTTCAAGTGGGTACAATAGTTGTACGATGACCTGGCAACGCTGTTGTTTGAAGGTCTATGGATGAACATGTGGAGTATGGATGATCTTGAGTAACTGTTTATGGCTGGTATATAGAATGAAACTAGCCAGCTGACTCAATGTTTCATTTCTACGTGAGCACGAACTGACTCCAACTCGGACATTTATCAGAGACATGATTTAATAAAAATTCCCAGTAAAATAAGAGCAGTCTCAGAAACAATAGAATTGAATGCCCCGCTACTATCCACGCTTAAACCTGCCACATGTTCATCGTGTCTCAATGAGTCCCTGGAAAGACTGGGGCATCGTGGATCTGAAGACCCAAGAATGGGGCTGGCAACAGCTGGCAGAAATGTAACGATATAAGTGTTGTTTCTCTCAGTAGTTGCCATTTCGATGGCCTTATTTTATTCCATAAGTTCGAGAATCGGACTTTGATAGATGATGAATGTATTCAATTGCACTGTACACTTCAAGGACGACCCCTGCAGTTTGCGTCAGTAAATGCCAACATTAGTGGCTTAACCTGGGCTCTCTCCAACTCCCAACAATGGATCAACCCACATCGGGATCGTGCGAGGGGCCTTTGTCTGAGCCATCCGCTTTCTTGTGTATCGTGATTGGAGAATTACTCACTGCCATCAGTCCGAGGCGGTGACTTCTCTACTGTTTTGATCTATAGTCTACTCACTCTATTCTGCCCTCACTCAATGGAGAGTTAGTCGTCTGCCTCTCAACACCCTCAATCAGACATCATGACCCACGACAGAGACACCCGTCGCGAAAGTCTTCGAGTGCCCCGCGCTCGTCCTCGTCGTGGCGTCTCCAGAAACTCTTCAGTACGCTCTTCAGCCAACTTAGACGAGCACCGCCTGTCTTCAGGCGCCCCAGCTACTGCGCAGGCTCTTCGAGCTGCTCCATCTCGCTTTTCCCTCAACGAACAGTTCGCTGCTACAAAGCAGGAGTTCGAATTCTGGGACGATGATGCTAGTTCGATCTACGAACGTGGAACGAGTGTTTCCGAGACGGGAGATCCAGACCTCGATGAGAAGGCTCCTTTGAGCTCAACTGAAGGTGGCTACGGACCTGTGCCTCATACACAAGATCTAGCACCTGGAGCAGAGGATCTGGACACCAATTTTTATGATCTTCTCTGTCTCCCACGAGACACTTCGGAGTTGTCGCAACAGCAGATCCGGAGCGCATACTACCGTCTGTTTATCCTCTTTTACCCGGACAGCTATCCTGAGCATTTGCGCCCCATAGCTCACCAGCAATTCCTCCGTGTTCAGGATGCTTTCGAAACACTCATTGATCCTGCGCGACGAGCTCAGTATGACCTCGACCAGTTCTTGGAAGCCGAAGAGACAGGCGCATCACAATCAGAATACGAGGTTGCCTTTAAAGAGGCTGTTTGGGACCGGTTACAGAACGGCATACAGACAAGCTCTGATCTGGGAATTCGACTTGATGCCTCTGGGTCGGGAAATGGCGCCTCAGGACTGCAAATCCTTGACTTTTCTCTCAGTCATTCTGTCACAGTCGACCTACCAGCTCTTCAGAAGCTCCTTCAACCGCAAGTAACACGACTAGCAAGTCTTGCTTCAAAGGAAGAGAAGGAGACAATCGAGAGTCCACCACAGCCTCGAATACAAGTCGCAACACCCACTGTGACTGTAACTGGATCTACTTACAGCATCACACGGGATCTGTCCTTGGTACCAACATCACTATTGTACGATCGATATCAACCTCTGTTGCCTCTACCAATCACCAGACAGAGACTCATGCAACTCGTTGAGAACAAGTTCGCTCCATTGGCCACTCTGCGATATCGACAAGAGTTTCTGAACCACTCACCTTCACCGTCCCCTGATAAGCTTAGGTGGATCAAGACAGCTGTTGAGCTCGAGTCAGATGTTCTGCCAGAGTTCTCCGTCACCAGCCGTCTTTATCACCACTTTCTCCTCCCCAAATTCTCAGAACCAACCATAGCCGAGGCTAGCATACAATCGTCGCGTGATTCCTCGTCGATTCAACCGCGCGTTGCTCTAGGTCTCTACCAGAATCTGCGACATGGAACAGGATTCCTGCGAGCAGACAGTGGTGACTGGAGCTTTGGATCCAATCAATACTCTCATTTTTTCTCTGAACACTCAAGAATTAGTCCAGACTTCTTTAACGCCGAAGCCCCTGGAGCGACCCCGAACTTTGAACTAGGCTTCCGAACAGGACCATCAGACCGATTACCTGTACCAGGCTCGTCAGACTCTCCTGGCGATGAGGGTGGTATTAGGGGTCTCGACTACGAGATTAATTCTTGCAAGCATGGAAGCTGGGCTGTCTCTGCATCCGCTACACCAACTTCATTGGCCGGCGCTGTCCGATACAGCAAGGACCTGACTCTACCTTTCCAAACTCCTCCGACATCCCTGGATCCTGGTCTACCCTCAGCAGCCCGTGTAGAGGCTGAGCTCTGTTCCAACACATTCCAGGACCAGTATTTTGCCCTCCGCAATCTGTGGTCTGTTGGTCGTTTCGCGCGTGTTGGTCTTGAAGTCGGCATAAGTCTGCACAACCTTCACCTCTCCGTCTACTGGTCCCGCCTTGGTCAGCGTCTCAGTGTCCCTCTGCTCATAGCACCACGATCGCTTCTTGGATCTAGTGTTCTTTTCTGGGCTGGCGCCCTCCCCTTCGCTGGACTTGCAGCAGTGCAGCTTGGTCTTAACTATCGTCGCCGTCAACGAGTTTCACGATCTCACCGCCGCGTTCGCTCAGATGTCTCCTCAACTGGGACACCAGTCGCCAT
This sequence comes from Fusarium oxysporum Fo47, assembly GCF_013085055.1. NCBI lineage: Eukaryota > Fungi > Ascomycota > Sordariomycetes > Hypocreales > Nectriaceae > Fusarium > Fusarium oxysporum. The sequence goes on along the minus strand of NC_072840.1, from coordinate 1,813,123 downwards.
TGCTCGGCATAGATATGAGGCAGACAACATCACAACACTCCTCGCACATCCAGTAGAGGGTCGCCAGAAGCGTCAGATGGCACTTGGTGGTCTCGTTATCCTCAATGCTAAATACGGCATCCCTGATGAATATGGCATCCTCGCAACAAGCGATCAAGTTGCTGATGTCACAATCGCCGTTGCCGCCCTTATCAACGAATCATCGTATTCCAGCGGCCCAGCCCTAGTGATTCCCCGTGGCGTGCGCAAGAGTCGCCTACCAGGATTCTGGGACCCAGCTCCGGGCTTGGACAAGATTCTTCGCGTGGAGTATCTGTTCAAGGGTGACGCAGGCGTCGTCGAAGTCGGTAGCCGTGATGAGCTCATCCTTCCGCCGCAAGCGTAGGTGTTGATTGACGCCCCTTATGAATGAGAAGATTGGAGTCATGCATTAAGTATAATCAAATGTAAAGAGAGATCGGGACGAGATGCACATCAAAGGAAAATGGCGTTGAATGGCGGTTTTGTATCACATCGAGGATATTTTCAAAATAAATAAATAAACAGACGTGCATTGCTAGTGATTACTATTTGTGCCTCTGGGAACGATATCATATTACGCAGGAAAAGCTCGACTAGACGTCCTTACTCAAGAAATAGCACAACAGCGCAAGCTACAAATGTTCAATGACTGCGAGAATAGATGCTGTAAGACAAAGAAAATTTCAATACGCGTGATACCTACCGCTATCTATCGTACAAGACAAAAAAAGGTACCATCTACCTCTCGAATACCACATATTCTCGTGCCAAATGTTGCCCAACAATAAGACTACCCCATATGAGAGTCTATCTTTCCGCACGATCGAACGCCGAACCCTTTTTAGTTTAAAGACCAAGGAGAAATTATCCGCTGTATGTAGTAAAGAGAGAAATAGGTGCGGGTGCCAAGGGCCAAAACACCATAAAAGCAAAGCCCGGAACAAAACCCGAGGTGCTAGGTAGTGGATTAGTGCTGGTGGTTGTTGCCGTGATCGTGACTGTGGTCATGATCGTGCGCATGAGGGCTAGTGGCGCTGTGTGACGATTCACTACATCGTCTTGTTGACGAAGCCTTGGATGACGAGTCGGCAGGGCAGCAACCCTGGGCCTGGCAGTCATCGATACACTCAAGGAGGCAACTATCACCCTTGTTGAGATCAGCAGGACCGTCTAGGGACAGAGCAGCAGCTTCCGCATCGTGTGAGTGCTTCTGATCGAAGCAGAACTCGGGCTGTATCGTAGCGCTGTGAATGCCGAACCCATGGAGACACTTCCGAGCTCGACGGGCCAGCTCCATGTACTTCTCGCCACTGTGAGAATCAATGGGGAAAGACACTTGGAGGTGCATGCTAGCGACAAGTTTGGTGTCTGAGAGTTGCCAGACGTGAATATGGTGGCAAGTAATAACGCCGGGAAGAGCTTCGATGTCTTGTCTAATCTCAGGGACGCTGATGTGCTCAGGAGTGGCTTGTAGAAGAACACGGGCAGTGCCTCGGGTGAGAGGAATGCAGGTCTTGAGGATAATAGCAGTGATGAACAGGGAGACGGCGGGATCAGCGTAGACTTTGCCAGGCCAGTCCGTCAGCCAGATAATGAGAGCCGTGACCATGACACCTATGTTGCCAAGCATGTCTCCAATGACGTGGAGAATCATAGCATTCATACCCATATCAGCGTGGTTATGGCCGTGGCTATCCTTCTTGCCAGCTTTCTTGGGGAGAGTGTGGTGGTGGCCGTGATGAACGCTCGAGTCTCGTCTAGGTCGTCGAGAGTGGGAATGAGAGTGAGAGTCTTTTCTATTGTGACCGAGCGAAGAACCCTTCTTAGCAACGTCTTTGAGAAGAGGTGACTCCTCATGCGCCTCGTCCTCTTCCATTATCAAAGAGTTCTCGGCGTCGGTCTCGCTCTCGCTAGTGCTTTCGTTGGTCTCACCACGCGTTGCTTCGATGATGCTTTGTCGGAAACTTGCTGGGTGAATGCTCAAGTCATCGAGACTAGCGAAACGCGCATGTCCACTCCTACCGGATCGATGATAGTCGCGGCCTCGTGTGGATGCATCTCGGCTGTGTCGCTGTTCGCTGGATTTACCGTTGGACTTCTTAGAAGCTGTTGCACGGCGAAACACAGCCTCGGGTAGAACCTCAGCAGCACGGCCACTTTCGTCTGCAAGAGTGCCCTGGGTTTGGTAACCGGCGTTGCCTTCCTCCTCGTCGTGGGCGTGGGCGTGAGAATGTCCGTGATCATGATCGTGGTCGTGCTCGCCGGGTCCATGAGAGTGGCCATGGCCGCCGAGGACAAAGAAACCGACAAAGTTGGAGAACAGGCCGGCAGAACCAACAATGAGCATGAGCTTGGGGTTGTTGATCTCGGGGGGTTCGATGAATCGGGTCAATGCTTCGAGGACGATGGAAACACAGAGGGCGATAAGGAAAACGGCGTTGAAAAAGGCACCAAGAATCTCTGCGCGAACCCACTAGGAGACAGTTAGACATGCGCATCAGCATTAAAGGGGGCGCGATGGTTTGGAAGACGTACGCCAAAGGTGAATTCGTCAGTGGAAGTCTTTTGTGCGGCTGACACAGCCCAGAGGCCGATAACCAACGAGATGATATCATTGAGCTGCGCAGAGTTAGCTGATGTTCTATCCATCGATTCGCATGCAGCGCGAAACAGATGCGATTGACTGACCATGTGAAAAGCATCGGCCATGAGGGCCAGCGAGTGGGCAAGGAAGCCAGAGACAATCTCGACGAGGAAAAACAATGTGTCAATGGCTATCATCACCTTGATCCTGGTACTCTTGGACCAAGCCATCTTTTGAAGAACACCCATGGCGAAGAAATGACACAAGCACCAAAGAGGGTGCTCACTCTTGTCGTGGGAAAAGGATAATGAAAGTCAAGTTTGTTGGTGTTGAAGATGGAGAAAAAGAGCCCGGGAGCTGGAGGGGGAACCTAGTGAAATGGCCACGGGCTGCAGGAGATTTCAGCGACTTTTAGGTTAGTTACGATGACGGAATGCGACAGTGGAGGCTGCTGATCCCTAGACCAGGGATGAGATAGGAGCTGCAGGCTGAGACAAGCAAGGGCTGGTTACACAGATGTGAGAGATGTTTCTCAGGTATGTAAATCCCCGTGTCATACAGTACAACAGATTGTCACAGGAAAGGAAACATTAGGCTCGAAGCAACGAGACGAAGAAAGCTCAGGTCAAAGAGCTGATTAATTTTATTGCATAGTTTGTCATTTATTAGTGGCAATTCAATGGTTAAACGGCACGGCATTCGACGATCGAGACTAACACGGTGACAGAGCTTTTTCGGTTGCGGGCGATACATTACCAGCCTAGATCAGATTGGTTCTCTTTTCTTTTAGTTAGCAGCGTAATTAGCGTAGACAGTTTCTACTAAGAAACATTAGAGAGGTGAGACAGGGCTGGCGCTATATATCGTTAGTTAACGGCATGTCTTAGCTCACTGTCGACTCCGGCGCCCGCTCTTTAAAGGCAGCTAGCCCGTGAATCAGCACTCTCCAGGGTCCCTAGCACCCAGTTCAGCGAGTTATGATAAACGTTACCACGTATAAGCTTAGTCCGACTACCTACGAGTCAAAGTTTGGTTACGACGGACTTCGAGTCAAAGATACTCGGTTCGGGATATATTCCAATAGAGTTCAGTAGGAAGAGCCCGGTCAGCCGGTTCGGCAACAGACCCGTTCGCCACTGGGGCTGACTCCGACTTCGGTAAATGGGTAGTTCCATCCAATCCACTTCACTTAGACAAATGCATCCATTGATATGGAGAAACATTTGCAAACTAGAAACATGGGAAGTTTCTGTGAACCTTTTCTTAGCAGTCGACTATTTTGAGACCTCCGACAGATGTTTGATGCTGCCACAATTAGATTGTGCAATCCGACGCTATACTACCAACCTAAGGTGCTACCCTCCACTCCTAACAAGTATCTTATGTATCCAACAAGCCACCCTGTTTTCCCACCTCTCGCAAGGAAAACAGCATCAGCTCAAGTTCCCCATCTGAGCTTTCTCGTTGGATGAGCATCCATTGAATCGTGGGGGCTGCGGGTTTCGACAATTATTTAAACCCCAGTTGATATTGCAAAAATCCCCGGAACGGTTACAGCTCTTCCGAGAGACAACTGTCGAACCACATATCATATTGTGGCTACACGGTAACTGGTTCACTTGGCTGTTTTGCGCATCTTTACCGTTCTGTGTGGCTCCTTGCATTAGATACCGCTGTCTCTGACCCAGCCATGCAGCCAGCCTCAGTCTTTCAGCTTTGTCCGGCACATGCCAACTATTGAAAGGGGCACGCCTAGCATGGCTGCGCCCAAAGCCTCAGCGCAGTGAATACGAGCCGTGCTGCAAGGCGTACAGTCCGGACTGATAGTATGTTTTTCTATCAGGATCTCATGATAAGAAATTCTTATTTCGGTTGGTAAATCAGTTTTACGTGAGATAAGCTGTTTTCATCTGGCTGATTCATTTTGTTCATGATCACCGATAGGACTGGCGCTTCGATCCTGTGCATTGTCCAACATGACACCAAAATTGATGACGGATTGCCAAATTAGTTACAACACAAGATTGGAACTTATGAGGGCCACATACTCATGTATCTAGATATATACAATCAAATAGCCTAGAGAATCGCATGCTCTGTATTTCATCTGCTACAAGCAATTTTGCATTGTAAGATAGGAACTGTAGGGTATGGTAGTTACAGCCTGTTCATGATTTCACACTCGGTGGAGCTGACGACGTTTAGCGCCTCCAACGGCCCGCACCCGCACCCGTACCCGTCTTTAACAAGCGCCAGGCGCCTCATGATGCATACAGAATTGAATGCATTGTTATTCTCCTGGTTCCATTGTGAATACAACTGACTGACTGTCCGTCTCTGGGCACATAGAAACAAAATACTAGTGTTACTGGGTATAGTTAGTATTTTGGGAGGCCTAACATGGTACGTCGCCTGATCATGATGTGAAACATTACAAAGGCACCCATCCATAATTCAACAAGTGCTGCGGTTTGCCGCCCATCTTTCTATGGTCACTGCTATACGCGCCTTTCAACCCCGGATAGCGACATGGATAGACCCAAGCAGATAGACTGGTTGGTCACCCATGTCCCACAGAGCCAACAATCTTGTTGGTTGCGATTCGTGATAGAGGCAGTGCTCTTGTCTGTTGGGTTCTTAACAACTCATCCCCACCTTAGAAGCTGGTTGTTCTTCCATATTCTCAATATAACTGTATATTACTATTTATCCTTTATTTTGGTTGTAGGCTTCTGCCATAAGCATTCATCTTCTGATTCACAACGGAGATGGAGGCCGCCGCAAGCATTATTGCATTTGTCCAAATCTCGACAGAAATTGGAAAATGTATCATCAAGACGAAGAAGTTGTGGGACCAAGCCCAAGATCTACCTCAGGAAACGCAGCTTCTTTTAACGCGTCTACAAGGCTATAAATCTATATTTGAAGCCCTAGATCAGCAATATCCGAACCAGCAATCTTTCAACATGCTGCCTACATTTTCGCTGGTGCAAGATAACTTGCGAGCTTCAATGGAGGCGTTAGAGTTGCTTAGACAAAACGCAGATTATGTATCCTCGAAACTCGAAGTCAAGACTGGGCTGAAGCGGAAGCTTGCCGCTGTGAAGATAGCCATTGGAAAGGAAAGCTCAGATCGACTCATCACCAGACTGAACGAGTCAGTAACATTACTGAGCTTGGCGCTACAGGCTTGGAGTATGTAAGTATTGACATGACGGGCCTGGGTCACATTTCCACTTGCTCAGTAGGAACTAATGTATATTCGCTAAGGACCATCACGATAATGACGCCCGATCTAATTGCGAATCAACTCACTAAAGCTCTCAAGAACCATTGTGAGAGTTCTCAATCTGAAAAGAAACCCCTAATCGAAGCCCAAACGGAAAGTAAATCTCTTTACGATGTCACAGCGATTGACGAAGGTCAACTACCACGTAAGCCGAAAGACGATGCAAAGCTCAACAAGAAATATACCGCTTCGAGATTTGGCCGTTTCGTCATGGCATATGCCACGACCACTGGTGCGTGGCAGGCGTACCTTCAACTGCCAAGTTGGCTTTCATCGTCCGTATATGAACTACAATCGACTCCAACTGGCTACGGCTGGACATACAACTATCGGGTGTACAACCTCGTTTCATCCAAATCTGATATTATCCAGAAGATAAAACAAGGAGATAGGGATGGCATTCTTGAATTATTCGGAACCCGGAAAGCATCTCCATTCGACAAAGATGAATATGGACAATCTCTTCTCTATGTATGACACCAACCTTTGACAGCGCTGGGATTGATTACTCATTTGGCTCATAGCACGCTGCGAAAAGCAAAAACCTAGACATTTGTCAGTTGCTGCTTAGCTTGGGACTTCGAGAAGCTTTGGTTGAGAAACCTGGCCCATATGGAGAGTGAGTCTCAACGTAATAGTCGAAAGATGAGTCCTGACAAGCCCTCAGGAGTCCATTGGCACCGCCAGTGCTCGTTCCCAGTCGAAGCCACCCGGAGAAAACATGGCTTAAGATTGCAGGATTATTCCAGTCATACATGGATGAGCCAGAGACCAGTATGGTTCTGCGTATGTTCGAGTATCACAAAACTTGCGATTATGGTGACGAGTACGTTAGAATCTTTCGACAAAGATTCTTGCCTAACTACTACCATGGCCCACTAATCCATCGCTTGGAAGCCTTTCGGCTCGGTTCTTTTCATTGCCAAGATTTTACAACACTCAAAGTGCTTCTGGCCGAAGACCGGAAGTTTACCAGCTTCGACGTTAGTGAGTCAAGCCGCACTGGCTTTTCACTCGTGCACTCCATAGCTGTGGCATTCGGCATTCGGTTCGCGGATGAAGTCCTTCCGTTTAAGAGAGACTGGATTATGTGGTATCTATCGCCCTTCGGAGATCATTGGAGTCACATGGTACAAGGGGTAGCCTCAGTTGCTACCGCGAAAGATTTGCACACAGTTGAGAAAATCCAACCTTGGGACGTATATCAAGTTCCATGTTGGAGAGGTACACCCTTGATTTCAGTGATCGGCGGAGCCCTTTGCTATTTGTCACCGGATATCAGTTTCGTTCACTGGGACAATGTCTTCCAGGAATGCATCCAGAAGTGGGCTTCACTCTTACAACTAAGCGGAGTTGACCTGATGCTCTATGGAGAACAAGAAGCTGCAAACCTCAACAAATATTTCCGCTCATCTTTCGATATGAGTGCAATAGAGGCGTCGAGAAACGAGATTCGAAATGTTATGCCCCGAGGGAGTGCCAGAATGACATTTCGACGAGCAGAGCGTGCTGATCGAGAGAGGTGGAATAAAAACCACTGGGTACCTATTCGACTTTTGAAACTCAAGTTTGGCCAAACGCCTGGGGAATGGCAAATAAGTTGGGCGCCGGAATTTGAATGCATGGCAAATGAGTTTTGGCAGATGGTAGACAAGGGCGAAACCACAATGCCTGGGTCATGGGTTGATGGATAACAAATGCAGTTGGCAGGCCATGATTAGCAGCGAAAGCAAACAGCATCATTTGTGTGACATATCTCTCACCTCCATCGAGAATTGCTATTGCTATTTGAATAGTTGTTATCCATAGTCTGGTTCAAGGACAAGTATCTAACGTTATATTTGTTAAACAGATAATACGGAGTAGATCCGGTAACGGTATCTTCATCGGCAGCAAGCCGTGGCCCGTGCCGCTAATAAACAGTCCACTGACAATTCCGCATCTTGCCATCCAACCATTTGTGACATTTTAAGTGTATCTGGTTATCATGTCACATCAAACTCAGCCTATCTACATCATACTAACCTTACCTGTTAACCTTTGGTACACACACATGTGCTGTACCCCGCCGTGTAAGGCGGGGCAAGTAAGACGAGAGGTCATGACATACATCCGTTCCTACCCAACCTTGATCCCATCCATCTCAATCTTACTCTACATAAACCTTTAGCAGATCGTCCCTGTGACATTTAATTTTCGGTATGAATCCGTTTGAAACCACCATGACGACCACTCGGCCAGCATCAAAGGCCGGCTCATGGTACGAGGGGGATCAAAAGCTGTTGCGTCGTGAGCTTCAGAACTATCTAGCGGCAGTTCCGGAGAGCTTTGATGGAGTTGCACTGCCCATTCCCGGAGCCCGTGTTATCGTCGCCCCGTGAGTTTACCTGGAAAGTACATCGGTATAATCTTGAGCTGACGACAATGTGCTGCAGCCATGCGGGATATAAATTCTCTGGGCCATGTGCAGCTTGGGCTTATAAGACTCTCGACTTGAGCCGTGCCAAACGTGTCATTGTCCTTGGCCCATCTCACACTTACTACCTCGAGGGATGTGCAGCAACCACTTTTGAGAAATATGCGACACCCTTTGGTGATCTGGAGATAGACACAGAACTGGCCACAGAGCTCGAGGATGCAGTAGCAATGGAGCCTATGTCCAGAAGGGGGGAGGTTAACGAACACTCTCTTGAGATGCATATGCCGTACCTTTACCTCCGCTGCCAGGAAACATTTGACTCGCCTGATAAGTTCCCCAAGATTGTGCCCGTGCTCGTGGGAAGCAATAACAGGCAAGAGGAGAAGGTCATAGGGCGAGCCCTATTGCCCTACCTCAGAGATCCTGAGAACGCCTTCATCATCAGCTCCGATTTCTGTCACTGGGGCGATAATTTCAGCTACCTACCTTACTCATCTACGAAGAGCCCTTCTGATCTGACACAGTTACAAAAAGAAAGCCCCAAACCCAACGGTCCACCTATCCATGAGACGATTAGAGTCATCGACGAAGCGGCCATGGACGCCGTCAAGAGTGGCAGCCATGATGCATTCCTTGACAGTCTTAAGCAAACACGAAATACTGTCTGTGGACGCCATCCCATTGGCGTCGTGATGGCAGCTCTGGAGTTCATCCGACAAGAGGATGCGTTTCAAGATAAGGGGCGATTTAGTATTATTAAATATGATCGCAGTAACTTGGTCGAATACCCGAATGACATGAGTGTCAGTTACGTGTCTGGGTATGCTATTCTCTGAGCATGGGCATCAAATATGTGGGCGTTCTGTTATAGTGGGAATACAGTATTCGATTGAGTCAGAGTCGTAGTGTTCGTGGACTTCTTGAACGATGATGGAGTTGTATTGGTTTGGTATGGGACGATGATAGAAGTAAGAAAGAGAGTCAATCCCTTCAGGTATCTCAATAGCACCATACCAAGCTGTTAGTGACAGTCAATTCCGCATCTATTACGAGAAATACAAATCACGGTTTGTCAAATCAGAGTTCTCGGAATAAACCTAGGGTCCGTCGGAAACGGAATTGGGAAGTCTGTTGGGTTGTGCTGCGCAACAAGTTTCTGCGGCTGGAAGGGTGTCAAGTGTCCCGTCTTTTGAACGGCAGAGTAAGACGAAGCATCCATTTGTTGGTGGAACTGGCCAAGGGCATAAGCTACGGGAAATTACGAGGTGCATATAAATATCCTGGCTTCTCTGACAAAAGGGTTGCCTCTCACTGTAAGGCTGATATAAACGTTTCCGTGCTCGACTCTATACCAGACATAGGACAAGATGAGCGATAGTTTCTCGATCCGAAAATACCACGAATAACGAATAGCCTCCTTGGCAATGCCGCTCCAGACCCACGCGGCGAAGCTTAAGTTCATTGTTCGAGACCCCCTGGTCAAGGTCAATCTCGAAATGGTGGGCGCCATTTTGCAGAGCTGAAGGACTAGCGCAGGATCGCAGGGCTCACTCAGGCGGAGGCTGTCAGCCTGCAGATGAACGGATTCAATTGCTTCAATTAGCGGATGACACCAGAGACTTTGTTTATGGATCAGAGTTTGAAGCTTTTGGCGATGATGTCGGATAGTGCCGGTGATTGCGATGATAGTCGGAGGCAAAGAGAGATTGGACATAAAACACCAGACTTGTTACAGAATTCTCAGTCAGACTCTGAAGAAACCAGGATTAATGGAAAGCAGGCGCCCAAGGGTGAAACAGTGGAGAATGCGTCACCAATGAACGATGCTATCGAGGGACAGTGGTTATTTCGGGATTGCCCCTTGTTCAGGGGTGTTGGACAAAATAAGATAGCGAGATCGATGGTTTTATTTGGTGGTAGCGTGTAGGCTTGAATCTGTCTTCTGTTCTCCCTCTAAGCCAAAATCATGTTAAGCTCATTTATAGCTAGGTTGCTGCAGGTATCTGGTGCCATTCTATGATAATCCAATTGAATAAGTGTCGCATGATTGACCAGACTCTCAAAGTGTTTCTGGCTGTTGCAGCTCTGGTTTTGAGCACCTTTATCATCGCATCGCGTACGATCAAAGGGGCTGTTTTGAAGCTGATCATGACGATGCGAACCTTGGAACTCGGCCAAAACAACCAGAGAAACAGAGTCTCTTACGTAGCCGTCGACACTAGAGGTCGCAACTGGAATCAGATTTGCATCTCTTATCCCGACTATTGGACCCTGCATCGCCGTCCAAGAGAGCAAAGGGGCTTGCACATACGGAGTAAGCAAGGTGCTTGTACGGAACAGGGCTAAGCTAAGGTAATCTCTAGCCCACTAAAGGCAGTGAGCGGCGTCCAAGCGCCAGTGCCTTAGCCTCCACTCTCACCCCAGGCCCGCTAACATTTCAGTGGCTAAGTGCTACTCTGCCACTGCCACTGCCGCTGCTACTCAACACCTCCACTAATCTCGTCTCGCACTTGGGCTGGGCTCGCACTCCCATTCCTGGCCGGGGCCTTCCTTGCCATCTCCCGTCACGTCTCATTTGCACCTGGCCTTGATCCTATTTTTCTGACTTTAACTCTACACCCTCCCTCGTCTTACTCAACTCTCTTTTTACTTGCCGTCTTTTCCTTTTTTACCTTTTTCTATCTCGTCAGTAGTTTACGCAAGTCCCGATCATTCTTCTCTTTGATCGTATATATACACGAGTCTTACTCCTTTCTCTTTGCTGCGCGACGAGAAACACTCACTCTAAACCTCTTCCTTGGCAACTCGACTCGATACGAAAAGCGACGAGAAAAAAACAATTAATCAAAGACAATCCTCGAAGAACGACTAACCTCCGGTGAAAGGAGGTAAAATCTGTCGAAAACTAAATAGACAATACAGCAGAGCTCCAGCTCAGTCACAACAATGAGTGTTAGTTTGCGCCTCCTATCCAACCCTCTCCTGTCGATCCCGCTTCAATTTTAAGTGTTTCCCATGCTATGCCAATTGAGCTTGTAGCCTATCGCGACCTGTTGTTTTCTGTTCCAATTGCCCTAACCTTTTTCATGAATAATCTGCTGACTTTTGTTATAGTACGGGTATGTTTTGCCTGAGTTATTGCATGTATCTTACTCGGTTTGCTTACTGACTCTGACAACAGATACGGTGGCCAAAATCCATACGACTCCCCTGACCAGGGCTATGGTGGTAACAATGGCTACGGCAATGGCGGTGGCTACAACAGCCCACCCGCTCAGGGTTATAGAGGTGAGAATTTTGGACTCAAAGGGTTGTCCTCTTCCACCACATGCTGACATGGCTTGAGGGATAGGTAGCGTCGAGATGGCTCCCCTTGCCCACAACGCCGGCGGCTTTGGCCAAGGCGACCCCAACGCCATTCTCAATGAGTGCCGCGACATCGACCGTGGAATCGACACTGTCGAACAGAACTTGGAACAGCTCCGTATGATCCAACAGCGAACTCTCGACGACGCCGATAGCTCAGGTTCCAGTGCCGCCAGCCGCCAGCTCGACTCACTTTCCGCTGATACCATGTCTCTCTACCGTGAGCTCACCGAGCGAGTCCGCACCGTCAAGTCTAACCCTGAGGCGAAATCGCCAAAGAACAACCCTCATGTCACCCGCATTGACCGCCGTCTCAAGGCTGCCATCACCCAATACCAGCAGGTCGAGTCGCAGTTCCGAAAACGCACACAGGATCAGATGGCCCGCCAGTACCGCATTGTGCGCCCAGATGCCTCGGAGCAAGAGATTCAGGCTGCTGTCGAGGACACTACTGGAGGTCAGGTCTTTAGCCAGGCCATGATGCAGAGCGATCGCCAGGGTCGTGCCCGTGCTGCTCTGAGCGCTGTTCAGGACCGTCACCAGGCTCTCATCAAGATCGAGCAGCAAATGGTTGAGCTGGCTCAATTGTTCCAGGATATGGACACCCTCGTCGTTCAGCAAGAAGCTGCCGTCACCCAAATTGAACAGAAGGGCGAGGAAGTCGTTGAGAATCTCGACAAGGGTAACGAGGAGATTGGTGTGGCCGTCAACACTGCCCGCAAGACACGCAAGAAGAAGTGGATCTGCTTGGGTATCTGTGGTATGTATTTGCGACCCCAACTTGATGTGAGGCATCTCACTAACTTGTCCAGTTGCTATCATTGTTGTTATTGTCATTATTGTTCTCATCTACATCTTCGTCATCAAGGGACAGAACAACAATAACAAGAAGCGAAGTATCGAGGCAGCCATTGGCAGCTTGCCCGTTATGCACACAGCTGTCCTACCTGCTCGCTTAGCCCGTCGTGTTGCTGCCGACAACACAGCATCCTCTCTGCTCAACAGCGTTGGCGGAGGGCGGTTCCATCTACCTCAGCTACTGCGGAACTAGGTAGGAGTCGAACGATGAGAGAATGGCTCGGAGGCGATTGTCTTCGAATGACGACAAGGCGATACTTGTACTCATTGAGGAATATATACGCGCTCCAGAGAAGTGGGCCGGGATCATGTGGAGGTAAAAGCAGTGTTAGAGCTGTATTTGTGTTTTGCGTATTCCCATTGGATTTGGATCATAACTGTTGCTATAGCCCGATAGCCCGTCTTTCTTTTCTCTTTGTTGATACAACCGGGTTTGACTCTGCCACTCTTCTGGCGTTTGATTTCCTTTTCTCTTTGCATTAGTTCGAGGCGTTTATAGTATGAACTTTTAATTACATTTCGCTTCCTCACTTGTGTCGATACATCGTGATATTTTGACTCAGATCAAATATTCAAATCGCTAGTTAACAATCTGACAAGCTCGACACCCATACGTATCAGACAAAACCTATACGCCAAGCTGTATTCATTCATATTCAAAGGTGTCTGGTCCACCTGAAACTGTGATGACCCATATTCTTACCAGGGCATCTAAGTATATTGTCGGTGCCGAAGTTTCAAAAGTTTTAGTCTTGGAGAATCACAATCTGTAGGTGCGTTAGCATGGTGCAAACGATAACAGTATGCAACTCACCACTGTTGATGGCACATTTCCATCTTTGCCGATACAGAATCTCAAACTCATTAAAGCAAACGGAACTTCTCGAGTGAGTTCCTATCAATCGTTCCCTGCTTTTGCCTTCCCCTTCCCCTCGTCCTCATTGTAGTCTACCACCGCTTCATCAGGTGCACCGTCGTCTTCTTCTGCATCGTGAATATCTTCATCCTGTCCTATTACCGCACGCCTCTTTTCAGCCTCATCAACCACCTTCTTTAGCACTCCCATCCGTCTGCGGAACTCTTCGGCCAAGACATCGACATCCTCCCCTCCTATGGCACCACTGCCAGAGCTAGGTAGGGACTCGGGTCGCATTTCAACAGGCTCACGCTCGACGCCTTCAACACGGAGCATTAAAGCGCCAGCACCTCCGTTCTCTTCACCCTCGCTCTGTTGGACAGCTACGCTAGAGTTTGTCACGGCGAAATCGGGCGTTAGACTGGCGGCCCAGGATACAGCCCATCGGTTCGACTCGCTTTCGGGAGCTGGCGCGAGATCTACGACAAGGGGTCGGTGCGACGGGTCTTGAGCACCGGCTGCGAGGATCGAAGGGTCATCATCGGAGAAGACGTAGTAGACGCGAGGGTGCACAGTAGTATTTGTAGTTGAGTTGGTCAGGAGAGTGAATAATGGTTCGAAAGGAGGCATCGGGTTCTCGATAGCTTCGTTCTCTTCGTCTGGAGTTTGATTATGAGAAAACTCCAGATCCAGGCCTTGTACAGAAGACGCCGTCGCAGCCTCCGGGGGAGACGGAACCCTATCGGTTCCAGACATCTTGGTAGAATGTATGTATTGTTGAGCTTCTGTAGTGATGAGAAGACGATGTCCAGTCCCGGGGCATCTTTAATCGGCGATGATTTGTCCTTCGACACTGTTATTTGTTCGTGTTAAGCTGCCGAGCTCTGTAGGCTGCAGAGTCGTGGGATGACGGAAGGAGCTCTTTATCTTATCGCCACGTGGATACTGTCTAATGCACGTCTAACCCAAGCACAAGCAAACTAGCAACTTTCTTACCGACCTTAACCGGACCGTGATTTGATATAGAGCCATCTATATATATATAATCATGGATCGCGTAGCTAGTGATATCATGCCAGTAGATCAAGTTTGGTTATTGTTGTGATGTACTTGTTGTGGCTCCAACGGTTTCCCTGCAGGGGTAGCCCATCGTGACTTGGCATGTGACTGACTTCAAAGAGACAAATCCAACCTCAAAACACCACCTCAGTTTGAAGTGTCACCGAATGTACGACCTCTGACTCAAGACTTTCCTGCAGATCACTGAAGAGTTACATTGTATGGATGCATGCCAATGCACTCTGACGTACATTGTTAGCCTCATGGTGCCTCGTTCTTGTCGCCCAAAACGGCCTCTTTGGAGCCTGACTTCACCGTTGATGTGATACGCACATGCCCTACCGCCTTTTATCCATTGCTTCCTTGAATCAGCTCGACCCTGGGGCGACTATGGATAGAAAAAGAGGGCCGCCGTGCATCTTATATCACTGTGTAAGGTGATAAGAGGTCAAATGAACTAGGCAGTGAGTCATTAGCTCATGTTTGAGGGGAGTCAGGCATCCAGTGCCTTTGTTCCCTGCCCCAAAAAAAACGCCGGTCCCGTCTATTGTCTATATATTCTCCTGATGGCATATCCTTGCCTCTATTTTTGACTCTTTCCAGAAGAATCCCCGTTTTCCTAGCATTCCTTCGTAATGTAAACGCTTTTCCATGAACCCAATAGAGAAAATTGAATCGAATATGATCAGATAACACCGATATATGCCCATCTACTGAAAAAAAAAACGCCGTATCACTCCCATCTATGCAAAATGCAGGATATGGTCAAAGGAGCGGTAAAGATTTGTCAGGACGAATGAAGAGCGCGGAAGCCAGCCGCAACCAAGCTCCTAGACTTGTCCTTGGAATCAGCAGGACCGTTCCAGTAAAAGAGGCCCTGCAAAGACATTGTTAGCGATCCAGTGACGATATTCGGCAGCAAGTGATGGAGACACGGTGTTTCTGTGTTCAAGACACGAATGCACGACACCGTGGCCCTCGCACCCATAGTTAGGCTACTCACCCCTAGTCCCTTTTGCTTGCAGAAACCAGCCTTGATCTTAACAGTATCCGGGTTGTCGTACGTCACAAATCCGCCATCTGCCCCCGTGCAGTGTGCTGCAACATGGCGTTTGTCGACAACCTCTTTGCACCCCTTGCGTGGGAGTTGATTGTACTCAAACGTGCCATCTTCCGCACCACCAACGCCCTTGTATTTGTGTCCTGCTCCTGTGCAGTGAAGGAAGCTTCGTCCAAAAGTTGGAATACCAAGCAGAATCTTCTTAGGGGGGAATCCCTTGGACATGAGATAAGAAACCCCTGAGGAAGCTGATGTTTCTTCTTTGTCCATGGCATAGAGTTGAGCGTGATGCCCAGCCTTTGGAGTCCACGAACCAAAGAAATCGTAGGCCATCAAGTTGATAAAGTCCAAGTATTCGGCGATCTCCATTAAATCAAGGAACTGCAAAATAGACTTGGCTGCAGGAAGTGCAGCGGTGAGTACATAATGCTCCTCTGGTAGATGAATGCGGACAGCTGCTAGAAGTGCAAGAAAGTCGTAGCCTTGTTGGACATCGCAAGGGTATTCCCATGCAACTTTGAATCATTTTGTTAGCTTCGTCATCAGAGCTGGAGATCTGTTTCAAGCGCTACCTACTGTCGATTCCATCCAGACCCGATGCTTCAACAAGGCCCTTAGCTGATCTAGCAAAATTGTCGCGCAATAGAGTGCTAGATGCCACCAGGGGGAAAATCTCCGAGGAGTTGCCGCCCCCGATTGACAGAACAACTCGAAGATGGGGATGCTTCTGCTTGAGGTGCATGAGAGACCCTAACCCTCCTTGTACACCGTCAACAGGTGCACCAGCATCCGCCCACTCATCACTGAGCTAGATTCAAATTCCGAGTCAGTACCCCCGATTGCCGAGACGTTTGAAATAAGTCGTGAATATAACTTACGAAAACACCGCCGTCGACTGAAACACTGGCGTATGCATAGTAAACGTGGTTGATACAACTGTAGTTGAGCATTCCTGGTGTATCTCCCTGGTATATCCGGTAGTTGGGAAAGTATACCGCATTTGTGAACATGACATTGGACATGCTCGAAGCAATCCGCGACTTGCGCGACGAGCTCATGATGAGTGATTTGAGAGATCAGGCGAATTCGAAAGAAAAGGGACAAGGCAAGTGCCAAAAATGAGAGAAAAATAAATATGACCGTGAGTGTTGTTTAATAACCCGACCTGCAAGAGCCTAGATGAACTAACTGGTGTCAAAATCTTGAAGGAAATAAGAGCTGATGTGTCGGCCAACAACGTTAGGCACCAGAGACTGCCGATGAGAGTCATGACTGACTGTGACAGAGAAGGATCAAGGCTATATAATACTCAACACCAGTCGCAGCCAGCTAATAGAGGGTCGGCCATCTAGGTGATGCCCGGAGAGCAGGGACTAGCATCCAAATTACGGAGGGTCCTGGATTCGGTAGGACCATGATACATGACATAATTGCGGGGAGGCATTGGAAGAAACATAAGAGCGTTGCTGGTTGTCAGAGCTGAGAAAGCTGTGACTTCTTGGGAGACCGTGAAATTGCTCTCGTTTGTTGTTAGCCCGACTTTTCGATGCTTTGACCACGCCAATTCGGGCCTTGTTAAGAAGGTGTAATCTGTGCCTCATGAAATGACGCCCAGTGATTGATGCTTGGCTTGGCAACCCAGCTTCGAATGGAGTCGGAGATCCGGGGCGAGAATACTCTTTTCCTCTTCGAGCGCAGTCCGTACAAGACCCTGAGTTGTTGGGGCCATCCAGTAGATGTTTCCAACCACGAGATGAGCTTCCATCTTTGCTAGGGAATTGGCGATAATGAAGCATTGACGTTGCGGCCTCTCCGAACCATTAAATGGCCCTGCCATGATTTGCGAAGGTGAAACACGTTGGCATACAGGCCCGCAAATGAGACACGTCTCCAATACCTAAAAACAGCATAGCGAGGCGTTATCATGTTCTCAAGATGAGCCGCGATGTGTTCCGAGGTGTCATATGCCTCGGGCAAACAAAAGGCAATGCTGAGCAGGGCTTGGCTTCCAATCACTCGTTGCAGGATCAAGGCGAGCTCGTCGCTCTACTTGAAAAGCAGCATTGCCCAAGGGATGAAACAGTCTCAGCCAGAAAGCACGCACGCAGCATTGTTCTTGATGTCGCAGCGCCCATTTTGGCGACCGGGACAACCCAGGTACAGCATCTTTGGACGAGGGTTGTACAAGAAGCGCCGAGTCATAACACAACTTCCCGATAAGCGTGTTCAACAACCGTGCGGCTCCATGGATTCGCCCTGCCATCAAACTTCTGGAAGGTCGACGGACGTTTGGAACGCGCTACCACGGATGGTGAGATTGGTTCCATAATAAAAACCATCAGGGGACGACCGTGAGATTTGGGCGCAATATTCAGTGGGCCAAACACTTTGACTTCCACTGTTAGCTTGTCCTTGTCTGATACAGTTGAGCCAGGGCCGGGTGCTTACCATCTCTAACAATTAATCATTCCGAGTGACAATTCCGAATGGTTTTAGTCTTGCCAATGCATCAATCCCCAGCTTCGAGGCTGAGGCAAGCGCAACAGCCTGAATCTGCCATCACATGGATGTGTATGAATAGGTACCGTTGCAAGTCAAATTGAGACCAGCCATTGACTAAGGTACCTACGGGCTAGCAAGCACAGTGACAGTCTGGGGATTTGGAGTTGATAGCCTACTAGAGTCCTTCTGGGATGGGGATGAATGTTAGCGCCGTTTCCAGAAGCCGTGCTCTAAAATTCAACGATGGTCGAATTTAACGACTTGTAGAGTCATAATGGCATAGACCCTGGAACTTCAGGTGCCCATAGGCTGCTGAATTCTATCGACCTGAGAAAAGTACCAGAAGGCATCCCGTCGACATGGCTGGTTGTCTGAATGTTTTTTGACTAGACTTGCTTGGGGCATATCTGTATTAACTAAATGGATCAGCTTCCGCTTCAACAATATGTCATGAGAGCTGTTAGGTTGACCTACCAATAAGCCATGGTATCAATTGCTGATGCTAGACACGGTGTTGAGTGGCATATGAACTCTGTCCCAATATAGTATCGGGTTATGCAAGCCTGACTGCTTGGCACTTGAAATAGAGCCAAGAAACGCTTATGTATGGACGTATCCTCGTTGAAATGCATTGGCGTATCTGTTGTGCCTTCTGACTAGTATTGTACGATACCCGAAAGGTAATACCTGGTGGTTAGTGTGGAAACATCAATGGCTGACGTAGATACTTGTTAGTGAAGAGCGAAAAAGCAAAGTGTTGGTTCAACATGTGAGACCAAGTGATCAGCAACACGGTGGAGAGCTGGGCGCGGACAAGGCTCCTTCGTACATGTGTAAGGCAACCTTGCCCAGCAGTAAGCGACAGTAGACACAGTCTGTACACCCATGTCGAATCCTACTTGATCAACCAATGTTAGGTCTAAGATCTGTCAAACGATAGTGTTGACCATTGTTTGCATCTTCAATGAAGCCTAGATATCATGACCACAATCAACTTCCTTTTTCAAATAACCATTGATGGAATGTAATATGACCAACTGACTTGAATTTTGTTTCAGTTTTAAGTTCATTGAGGGGTCTCTTGGCCTTTCTTCGGCACTGCGCCCCCATAGGAAGCAAACAAACATAGTGGCCCCCCCCTTCTTCCTGGACCAACAGTCGAATCGCATATTGTCGTTATGCGCCATCCGCATAGCTTATCACCAACAACTCGCACAAGCATGTAGGTTGTAACGAAACATACCACATGAGGTCCATTTCACCAATGTTAGGAGGTGAAGTCCTGCCAGAAGGAGGGGTCACCATCACGGTAGCAAACGTGCAGATGACCTCCCGCATATATTGATAATACCGAAGCCAGAAATGTTCATCCCTTGTGTACTTGGCTGGTTTCACAGAGATGATTAATGTGGCGCAACCGTAGTAGAGCATCCCAACAGATGATAAACAGTGCCGAGTCCCTATTCTGTATAGTTGTGTTGTCTTCCTTCCAACTTCTTTCCACAAGTTCACAGCCAAGATGCCAGAGACTGATAGTCACTCTTTCTCGATCATTTCCGAGCCGGGTATTGAAACAATATACACCCCAACAGAACAAGACACGGATGAATATGAGCTCGTGTTTGACGATGCTCGTTCTGAATGCTTGCAACAAGACGATGATTCAAGCTGTTGCACGTCATTAGCAGCCAGCATATTCGACTATGAGCACTCTCATGGCCGACGTTATCACGCCTATTTGGCGGGCAGATATCCGCTACCCAATGACGAAGGCGAGCAGTGTCGCGAGCTAGCTGAGCATTTCCTGATGCAGCAACTTCTGGTATGTCAAGATTATTGGGCAACAGCAATTAGAGTCAAAGCAACAGCTAACCATCTGGTTGATGCAGGATGGTAAACTCTTTCTGTCCGAAGTTGACAAAGACGCGAAGAAGATAATCGATCTCGGGACAGGAAACGGTGAGTGCCAAGTGCACTTTTGACTGTTTTGTACTTATAATTTGTAGGGGCATGGGTGATAGACGGTGAGCTAATATGAAAATATTCCAGCTGCCTTTCTAACAAGACCTAGTGGCCGATGAGTATGACAAGACCAGCGTGATAGGAACCGATCTATCCCCCATTCAACCTAAATCAATGCCTTCGAATGCATCCATGTTTGTTGAAGACTGTGAGGACCCCTACTGGGCCAATGGTAAGGACTTTGATATGGTTCATCTCAGGGGAATGGTCGGATTTCTTCTTGACTTGGACACAATGGTTGTTAATGTCCACGAGTGAGTTGAATGCCTGATATGTGATGCCCAGCTAATAAAGGGAAGACACCTGAAGGAGGGTGGATGGATCGAGTTTCAAGATTTTGACTACACAGTTCGCTGCGATGATGGCACCATGCAGAAAGACGATCCACTGCGAGTTTTCTTCGATACCTGCGCTCAGGGGATACGAAAATACGGCTGTACCAACTTTGGCAAGAAAGACGTTCGGAAAAGTCTCATAGCCGCTGGCTTCACTCGAGTTCAGGCCGTGAGTGAGAAAGTGCCTATCTCATGCTGGCCACAGGATGAAGGAACGAAGGACTTGGGGAAGTTGATGGAAGCCAACATCATGGATCTGATTGGTTCGATGTCTGTCAAGCCGTTGAATGCCTTAGGAATACCAGAAGAGAAGCGAAAAGAGATGGTGTCTCAGGCTTATAAGAGCCTCAGGAATGATAAAGCTCATCGATACATGAACTGTCGTATCATTTATGGCCAGAAGAATGGGGACCAAGGCTCCGTGGCTAGTCTTGGTTTTGATCCGTGATTTCTCTCGACGCTTGTGGTTGCTGAGGCGGAATGACTTTCATGTTCAGCATATAGGTAAGGATGGAAGACAAGATGGAGGTGCAGGAGGCACTTGGTTCCCACCATGTCTTGCTAAAACACTTGCAATAGCGATGACAACAATTTACCGTGAAAGTCAACGCTTCCCTTCCTTGATTTCCCTATTTGAAGGGATCTTACACAGTTGCAATAATACAAGGCTGTCTTATTGAACAAACAATATTTTAAAATGGGCGTGTGAGGACAGCGAAGCTGAAGTTCAAGCAAGCTTGTGTGGAGTGACGTTGGGTTAGCGGCGATCCTGGCCGCTGACAAACCTCGGTCGCCGCACTGTACCTGCAGCTCTGGAAAATGTTAGCGACCAAAGCTTTGGCCTAAATCTTGACCTTGACATCAACAGAGCATCTATTGCAGCGCGAACTAAGCAGCATCCACAACGACCTGACTCGGAATATTGAAAGAATATTACTAGAAATAAATTGACTGCTCCATCCTCTGTAGGCGATCAGCCTGCGCCATTCTCACACATCATGCCCGGCGCCGTCGAATCTCCTGCCTCCGCCATCCTCAACCACTCTGCCACGCCCTACAACTTCCGATTCTCGCCATTCCTTCGACAAACGTACCAGGTCGGCCTGTCTCCCGACCGGCCAATATGCAAAGCCTTCCAGTCGGGCCACTGTCCAAACGGCACACGATGTCCTGAACGTCACGTCTCTGATTCCAAGACGTCGCAGCCGAGCGGTGGTCTTAACTCGCTCGTGTGTAAACATTGGCTGCGCGGCCTGTGCAAGAAGGGCGAGCATTGCGAGTTCCTTCACGAGTACAACCTTAGAAAGATGCCCGAGTGTAATTTCTTCATGCGAAACGGGTATTGCTCGAATGGAGATGAATGCCTATACCTTCACATCGACCCCCAAAGTCGGCTGCCACCCTGCCCTCACTACGATATGGGGTTCTGTCCCCTCGGGCCCAACTGTTCAAAGAAGCACGTGCGTAGGAAGCTCTGTGTGTTTTACCTGGCAGGTTTCTGCCCCGATGGACCTGAATGCAAAGAAGGCGCCCACCCCAAGTGGTCAAAGGATCTGGAGAAGCCAACCCTCAAATCAGAGGAGAAGAAAGATGAAGACATTCGAATAGATTCTGCGCAGGATGATGTGGACAGGTCACGCGATCAACAGAGAGATAGGGATCGGGATGATGGGGGCAGACATAGAGGAGGCCATGGCGGTCATGGTGGTCGAGGAAAATGGCGAGGAAGAGGCCGTTACCGCGGGAGAGGTCACTAAGCCACATATTTACTTGTTGTACTTTTACTCAGTTGATGATACCCACATGATTCCCATGTCAAAATTTCATGTAACTGTGAACCTCAAAGTACTGGTCGAAAGTAAGGCAATTGGATTTGTATTTTTCCAACAACCGTAGTGTGAAAATCATTCAAGAGTTGGAGTCGTGACGGCGTCTATATGTAACAAAATCGAACGTTTTACATGTCCCATCATAATG
Organism: Fusarium oxysporum Fo47; assembly: GCF_013085055.1. Classification (NCBI taxonomy): domain Eukaryota; kingdom Fungi; phylum Ascomycota; class Sordariomycetes; order Hypocreales; family Nectriaceae; genus Fusarium; species Fusarium oxysporum. The sequence goes on along the minus strand of NC_072840.1, from coordinate 1,790,775 downwards.
CGTGTCATGCAGATCCAATTTACATCGGATATCCAGCATAAATTTCAATCTTTATCGCTCAAGCGGTCTCAGATGCCTGGGGAGTCCACATAGCTCCCTCATTGTCAGCATGCCAGACGTTAGCCTCTGTTGGGACGGCGACAAATTCGCTTGATTCTCCTTCGCCCTTCTCGCTCTCATCATCCTCGTCACTGCTCTCTGAACCTTCATAGGAGCTTGTCTTCCATGTGGAGAGCTCGTCAACTCGGCGGATGCCCATCATCCAAGAGACGAGGCCTCGGGGGGCCCATCGTCCGACGAAGCCGTACACGCTGGCGCCGAGGCCAACTCGTACGGTATCAGCAGTGATGGAACCATCAATCACATCGAAAACAGAGTTGTGGAGGCGTCGAAGCGAGCTTCCCTTCAGTCCACGGATACGACCTCCGGAGATAGCAGAGCTAGTTTGTGCGACAAAGTTTCGAGCATACACGTGTCGAGCGCCCTCAGGCCAGACGAGAGGAGACTCGGGGTTTCCTGCGGTGACGAGGCCTTGGTTGGGACCGCCACGAGTCGGGACGAAACTGGAGAAGTCGAACGTGCCGAGCTGCATGTGGGTCACCGGAATATCGAGGGGTCTAAGTTCGGCGGTGAGGACTTCCGTGAAAGCGGACAGGGCCGAGCAAACGGTAGCCTCAGGCGCATGAAATGGTGGGTTGATTGAGGAAATGATGGAGGGAGTAAAGACAAGAACCTTGGGAGGAATCCATTTTTCTCCGATGGGGTTCAAGCGGGATGTGAGTAGTGGTAGGAAAGCCTGGATTGTAAGGATGGGCTGGAGGAGGTGGGTATTGAAAAGGTCGGCAAAGCTGGATGGTGGGATTGTTGCGATAGGAGACGTCTGGTAGTGGAGGCTCGGGATCAGGATAACGGATTTCAGAGTGAGCTGGTTGGGCTTCATTCCAGGGCCAGGAGCTTGAGGTGACTGGAGGAAGTGGGCAAAATGTTCGATGGCAGAGCCGGCATTGGGAGGCTAGGGAAATGTCAGTATAATCACAGGACAGCCCATATGGCAAACTCACGTCAGTGGTATCAATGCTCAGAGGTCGAACATCGGGTCGCTTCATAGCCTGAACCATGGACTCGTCCTCAGCGGCGTTGCAAACGATGAAGACGATGAAACCCCGTCTCTCCATGTCCAAAGACAAAGACCTTGTCAAAGGAAGAGATGGAGATCCGGCGATAACGACGACATCAGTACGCCCGCCATTTCGTGCCCTTCTCGCTCGTCTTGTCTTTCTCATGGAGCGACTTTCATAGTATCCTTTATAAACAACGGTTCCGCAGGTCAAGACTATCATTCCAGTCAAAATTTTGTGCTCGGCAATCCAGTTTTGGAGCCTTTCGAAGCGCCCCAAAGAAACGACTGCCACCACTTCTTTCACCGCAGGCTTAGGCCTGACAGACTCTGGCACCCATTCCGAGGTGGACAGAGTCTCTCTGACAACTACAGCGGCGCGGTCGACATTCTTATCAATGAACTCGGAAGCAACGTCGGCGTATTGGCGAACTTGGCTCGAGAGCTACAGTACAATAAGTAAAATGTCTTGGGGGGAAAGAGCCGCATGTCTTACCGTGTCCAACAGCTGCTGCGGATCGACCGACATGGTGGTGGTTGGTGAAAGAGAAAAGATTGTTACAGGCTCTTCTCATATGACGGTGACCTTCATGCTAGTGGAGAACAAGGTACAAAAGCTTCTGATACCCAACCTCTTTTCCGCGCACGGGCCATCCGATCTCCGCGCCGGAGCACGGGGCTTAGTCCTCCGATCGTAACCTACCCGAGGTCGGGTATCTAGACGAAGGTAGATCATACTAGGATTGAAGGTTCTCGTGAGTGAATTTGGTGAACCATGGCCTACTTTACATGGAACAAACACTGTATTCTTGTTGACTATGGAGTTTTTTTCTTACTATTTTGTTAGTCATGTAGCCAAGAAACGTCCTTATCAAGGTTCGTATTCATATGTCTAATGTTAGAATGCAGAATGCAACAGTATGGATGTTTGCCATGTCACCATTCCCTTTTCAATATCACCCTAGGTTTACATGATATCTGCGAAAAATTATCCCAAGACTCATTGTGAGACGACAGAAAAGGTGTATCATAAATACATATGAAGGTTATATTGCTAGGCTAGTCTACTCTCCCCAGAAGACTTTACGAGAGAGCTCTGGCTCTTCAGGAATGATAACATTATTTTGACTTATGAAAATTTGCTCCTCAGTGTTATTGAACAGGGTCAAGTAATGATCCTGTTCCACATTTCGGATTGTGAACTCTCAGACCGGCTCAACAACTTGGTCTTACAAGTCCAAGTATCTCGTCGATCTGCATGCCCAGTTGGCCTCGCTGAATGTCGACAGTGAATACAGGTGTCATGAGTGAGTTGATCTTGCCATAATTTCGTTAAGAAAGACTCTCTGGTGAGCGTTTATCCACGCAAGTACCAAGGTTGTGTGTCAATGCCTGTCTGAACTTACACAACCGGGATAAGACTAACATCACAGTACATTCCAATTACTTCTTACATCAACAAAGCATAGTTACCTCTCCCTGTCTTATGCCTAGTGGTGGTGCATTTCCAGTATCAAATGAGAGTACTGCAAGTTACTAACTAAGTGATAGGCTCCACAGGCTTCGGAGGTGCAACTCCCATCAACCGCTTGTAGTTATGCAGTGTAACCGCACGAACTTCGAAACAACAGAAGAGCCAAAACAATAAACACAAGATTTGTTCTTCAGCTCAGACTCAGAGACGATATTTCGTCCTCAAGGATGCATCAATGCTCGAAAAAACGTCCTTTTCATCGACCGTCTTTCCTCTGTATTCCAACAGAGTTCCACTTATTGGTGCTAATTCCCCAGACTGAAGATAATAGAAGCGGAGTTGATGCGGGGATTTTGACCGGTTATCAGCGGGTCCTTCTATCAGGGAGCTCACCACAGAGTACATGTCTAATTGTTCTCTCTCGTGACCATATTTCGTGCTTGTAACACTACTATACCACTGAACTCGTCTCTATTGACATGGAAACTCTCCTGGTATTTTGTATTTAGTTTGGTTGAAAACTTGACCGCAACTGATTGATTGATATTCCTGAACGGACTGTGACAATCATGGTGCTCTTAGACTACCTGCAACATCGTCGAGCTTGGTAGGGCCCCTTCAAGATTGCCAATCTCTCCATATAACTCAAGAGTGCTTACTCGAATAACATGTCTTACTAATACTATTGAAGCCAGTTCAAGCAAGAAGAACGAATATCTCGCATCAAGAGACTGGCATCATACCATGCTCCTTTCACTGTCCTGGATCGAGAGATTGTGAACAAGTCAATTGAAGAACTAGTCCAAGCTGTCCAAAAAGACCCAAGTAAGGCTTCAGATATTCTTCATACATATGGCAAGGTTGCCCTCAGGGCACACGAAAGAACGAACTGTGTAACAGAAGTCCTGCTTTCTTCGGCTGAGCAATGGCTCACAGATGGGTCCCTTAACCTCAAAGGACCTCTAGCTGGTATACCTGTCAGCCTGAAAGACACGGTTGAAGTGGAAGGATACGACAGCACTGTAGGTATGAGCACACGTGCTGGGAAGCCCCTTGCACATGATGGAAATACTGTCAGAATACTCAAAGACGCTGGGGCTGTTCCATATGTCAAGACCAACGTCCCCATCACACTCCTCAGTTTTGAGTCATCTAATGACATATGGGGCGAGACAACGAATCCATACAACAAAAGATACACTGCCGGTGGTTCAACGGGAGGCGAAGGTGCCTTGCTGGCATTGGGAGGCCGAGTTGGAATTGGAAGTGATGTTGCTGGAAGTGTTCGCTGCCCGGCTCACTTCTCTGGCTGCTACGCACTTAAATGTTCAACAGGGAGATGGCTTAAGACAGGGGTGGTCACAAGTATGCCAGGGCAAGATGGTGTTCCTGCAGTGTACAGTCCCATGGCGCGTACACTCAACGACCTGACCTATTTCACTCGATCGATCATCCAGATGAAACCTTGGACTTATGACTATTCTTGTCACCCGTTACCTTGGAGATCCGATATTGAGAAAGAGTTCTCTGAGAAGAGGAACTTACGAGTCGGAATTCTTCGAACAGACGGCGTCGTGGATCCCAGTCCCGCTTGCCGAAGAGCATTGGAGATGACCGAATCTGCTCTACGAAACGCAGGCCATGAGATCGTGGAGATTGATCCTCCTTCTCCTTATGAAGCTCTATGTCTAGCCTCAATCCTTCTCTGCAGCGACGGCCTCAAGACTGTCAAATCCTTCTTTCGTTGGGGAGAGTGGAACGACCGAGGTGCTGCCCAAATGAGCCTCTATTTCAGCCTTCCTCGACCTGTGAAGTACTTGCATTACCTTTGGGTCAAGTATGTTCGAGGAGACGCTATATGGGCTGGACTCTTGCGGAACTGGCATCCTCAATCCGGATACGAGATCTGGCAGCTCAATGCCAAGCGCGAGCTTTATAAGAGGAAATGGTTTGAGTGGTGGGATAACTCTGGTGTTGACTGCTTGATCGCCCCTCCCAATGCTACTCCAGCTGTTCCTCATAGGGGCATGCATGATGCATGTAGCAGCTGTGGCTACACCTTCATGTTCAACTTGGTACGTTTATCCATAGCGGAAACTAACATAACAAAGCTGACCTGGGATAGCTCGACTATACCGCTGGCGTCTTGCCCGTGACACATGTCGACCAGACACGGGATCAATTGCCAGGAGACTTTAGCCTCAATAGTCTCAACGGCATTGCGCAGGGCGCATATAAACTGTATAATGCGAACGCCATGCATGGATTACCCGTAGGTGTTCAAGTAATTGGCCGCCGGCTAGAAGAGGAGAAGGTACTGGCAATCATGAAGAGAATCGAGGAGGCCATGGGTGACAATACTTTTCCTTTGCTAGATGTCGATTAGAACCAAACCCGTCAGACACGCCCTTTTGCTATTCTCTTTCCTATCCAGACATCTGTTTATGTAGATAACACACCCAAATCAGTTCAAATGCTATGGTATCAGACAACATCAACAGGTTTGAATTTATCCCCCCTTTTATGTTCCCTCTTCTTTCCACAAGCACATGCGTCTTTCTCACCTACGTCGTCCTGTCACAACAAAGTCAATTTTGCCAAACTCATCCACTACCGGCTCTTCCCCAGCAGAACAAGTGTACTGTTGGTTGGCCCCATGCTCAATATCAAAACCTTTGTTGCCCCATGCCTTCTCCATCTTCTGGCGGAATTGCGTCTTGGGCTTGCCAGCCTGAATACGCTTCTTTTCGAAGAAAACATAAGCCGCATAGAAGGCGATGTTGGTGTTGCCATCGCGGACCCCCTTTCGGCCCATGAAGTACCGCATATTGGCCGGGGATACGCTTTTTCCTTCGGGGAGGTTCTTATTGAGAGCGCGGATGAAAGCTGCTTGTGTCATTCCCTCCTTGGCTAACATAGGCCGAATCTTCTTGCGGATCTCGTCGCAGGTGTCGTAAATGGGAACTGTTCCGTCTGCCTCACCAGGAAGGGGGTCAACGTTGCTCACATCATGAACTTCTTCAAGGGCCTTGGCGGAAGCAGCTGTCTTTGCTTTCTTAGGTTTGTTGGCCTTGAGGGGGAGCCCCTGAAGCTCACGCTTTTTGAAGAAGATATGGGCTTTGGTGTACGTATCGGTGTTCTCGCCGTCCCATGTGCCAGTTCGGTTCATAAAGCTATTGTAGGATTTGCCACTGACTCCAATGGTTTTCTGAAACTCGCCAACTTTTTGAGCGCCTGAGTCGATCCAGTTACGAATCTTACGACGAATAGCATTGCAAGTGTCTGAGTCATGAGGAGCTAGGCGTTCATCTTCGCTGTCTATATCCGGCACATTGTCTGGGAAACGATCCTCTTGGGTATTGTCAGGACCAATATCAGACTTGCGCTTCCTAGAGCTGGTGGTTGTCCTAGCTGGAACTGGAGCTGGAGCCGGGATTGGCGGTGCTCCAGAAGGCATTCCTCTTGCCGTAGGTGAGGTATTCATAAGCGAAGGTGGACCGCCTGGTGCTTGAGCCCCGGATGTGTGTGGAACAAATGGTGGTGGTGGGTTGTAGTAGGCGGGAGAAGTTGAGTTGTTGGGGATGGGACCAGGAACAGGAACAAGAGGGGGCGCAGGGTTGTTGGAAACAGGCAGAGGACCAGCCTTGTTATAGACAGGCTGATGGTTATACACAGGCAGGGCTGGGTTTGGAGCGGATGGATGAGGTAGGTTGAGAGCTGGCACGCTTGGTAGGCTCTTAGATGGGATATTAGGACGCGGCTGGCTCATTTGTAGCATGGCCTGTCTAGGCGACCAAGACCAACCTGACATCTCTTCTGAGGGAAATTAAGTTGAGAATCTCGAAGGAAATTGCTGGAAGTAAAAGCGACAACTGCCGAACTATGACGTTTGTGTAGGTCCGCGCATTTTTATGTGTCGAGCTTGGGCTTCCAGCTGAACGATAAGGTAACAAGCGGCGCGTCAATTTCGAGTGGGGGACTACTAGGTACCTTAGCAGGCCTATGTCCCTGCGTTTTCAGGAACCGGCACTGTCCTTTAGCGTCCCCACTGTACTCTTGCTCGTACCATGCTCGTTATTCCTGGTGATCTCACTGACATCCCATCCAGGCAGGCCAGGGAGACGTTAATTTAATTATGGTGTTCAAATAACTTACTCAAAAGGCAACCTAAGTTCATCACAAAAAGCCCAAGTTATGCTGAAATTGTCTAAGTGCTTCCACCCCTTAGGATAGAGCTTGCCTTAACCTGAGAGTTCTTTGATCTCTCCTACCTACCCAGGTAGCCAGGGGAGCAGAAGAGTGGAGACTGATCTACATAAGGTAGGTAAGGTACTTTAGGTAGCAACTAACCCAGAGCTTCAACAAAGCTTCCAGCTTCCGTTTTTACAACATCAAATGAAGCCCTCAACGTGAAAGCATTGCCACTTCTACGGAACTCAATGACTGGGGCCAGAAAAGATGATGTTTGATATCTTCGATGGTACCAAGAACTAGAATTTCTTCTTTAAGAACATATCACGATTGGCCTTGGCGGCACTGGACAGTATCCGATCTTTTGACGTAGCATGCTGCTAGTCAACACAAAGGCCAACTAGTAAGTAACATTTTCGACAACTTTTTGGCGTCCACGACTTGGGTTAACGGATGATTAGTATAGCTGCAACCCAGGTACTCGGAGGGGCAACCACGTCGATCCAGCTGTGAAATATCCTTGCCCCATCAAACTCCTTTCCTGTCATGCTCTACGAACTGAGGCCGTTTTGGAAGAATCATGGACAGGGTCGAGACAATCCTCAAGTAAGGGGACGACCAAACGAGTGTTTGGACACATCCCAAGAGACCCGTCATCTATCACATCAACGGCAATTCGGAGGTACATGATCTCGATAAGCCTTCTATCAGCCAAGCTGTTGGTGATTGGTTGACAGAAGCTCAAAACCTATTGGGTATAGTTGAACCGCTTACATCTCATGATATTCGTCGAGGTGCGCCTTTGAGGCTAGCAACCAACCAGGCTGCGATTCAAAAGTTGCATTGGAGCGAGCTCGCGAATTCCTGGGCCACTCATACCAGTCCCTACTTGACAGATCCACGGCAAAAATACGTCTGTGTCGTGATGGACGACATGTGGAAGAAGAGGGTCTACAATCCAATCCAGCTCCCTACTATGGACATACTTCACATCACTGCGAACATTTACCAGTCTCAAAAGACAGGCAATCACGCAAGAGTGCATCGACCATGGCCTTGATCCGAACTGAGTGGTGATCGTGTGTTTGCTGCTCAAAGGCCAAAATTGAAGACTGGAAGCAATGAATACCGGAAGAAAAGGCGAAACTTGGTGATCATTTTATCAGCGATACGATGCCACTGGCGGACTCCGAGGACATTATACATGCTCCGACCGACGCCTTTGTCGACTCATCCTACAAGATCAACGTCTGCCGTTACGAACACACCCGAAAGACTTCACCACGTTGTGCAAAACCAGACGGCAGCAAGGACGAACCAACTCGCTTCCTGTACAATTGCCAGACCAAGGGCTGCCATAAGGAATACAAAAACCTCAAATGGATCGAGAGACACCTTGTTCAAGGCTCAATTTGTTTGTGGCACTTGCAAAGAAGAGTTCCATTCACGAGATGACCTCGTTTCTCATATTGACGAAACTGAAGAGTGTTCGTCGGAGGACACCCCTATTGAACATTTTTGCGTTGAGTGCAATAAGTTGTTCAACGAAGCAAAGAAGTTGGACGACCACAACAAGAGACAGCATAGCTGGATCCCCAATGTTTGTGACTGGTCAGATTGCGAGGACCGGACAATTTTTGAAATGAATCTTCATACAAGTCTCATCGAGTCAAGCATCAAACAACTGTAGATCACTGCTGGGTCAGCACAGACGTCTCTCAATCTTGTGATTCTACATCGCTCAAGCAACATATCAGAAGACGTCACCGAGAAGTCAGTGATGAAGAGATTAAAGACAAGATCTCCGCGCTGCCGGTTTGTAAAATCGCGGATAGCTCCAAGGACGGCGAGTCTCCCCCCCGAGAAACCCAGTCATCATATCCCAGCTCATCTATCACTTCGAGTTCATCAATCAGTCCCATTCGAACGGTCACTCTACGTTCGTCGGCTAAACTTCAACCACCTGCCGCTTTTCGCCCACAGGTTAAATCAGAACCAGCTGCAACTCCTTGTCTCAACTCATCTATCATTCGATCAGATATGATCAAATCGTGTTCTACATTTGGGGCGGAAAAATGGTGATTCTTATTATATGATAGAGCCAGCACTTAGAGAGTTTACTAAGTTTAAATACAGATTATCCTAAGCTATCCTAAACTGCCCTAAACTGCCCTAAACTGCCCTACACTATCTAAAGCTATACTAAATTGTCCTAAATTTGTCTAAGTCTTTATATCACTCAGGATCGAGGTCTTTATGTTGGAAGAACGTGCAGGTCAGCAGTTGCGAGTTTTGACAATGTGGAACATGGAACACCGCCATCAGCACACCAAGTCCAGATATACACAGCATGTCGAAACCACTGGAGGTGGCATGGCCTTGATACTTGTGTAGGGGTGGGGAGTCACCATGCTGCTATCGACGTATGGCAATGGCAGGGCAACTCGGGAGCAAAATGAACAGCCAGAACTGGAACCTTTTGATAAACAGAATTGTATACGGGAAGACCAAATCTCGACTGACTCGAATGTTCTTCCGGCCACAGTGTTGGGAAGGATCAAACTACGAACTACCTTCGAGGGAACTAGTAGGTAGGTACCTGTACCTAAGGTACCCTCCGCGTTACTATGCCGCAGATCTGAGGAACTATTTGATGCCTCTGTACCATAGTTTTTGTTTTTAGTCCCTGGTTGTAATTCGGTTTCAAATGTCTGCCGGTATGAAGAATATCCCTCTAAACAAGTGGGACAGAGCAGGCACTTATGGTAGAGCTACAATGTTGAATTCAGCGGCACTGGTTAGATGTCAACGGTGCAAGTTGAAGTTTAATAAGGTAGTGCTAGAAAGTACGTATGGGTTAGGTTAGTACTTAGTTTAAAAATGTGAACTCGGGAGGAACACCGATTTTGTATTTCTTTTGCTAACTACTGCCTAAGCCTCACCCGGGCTGTTATGTTACATTCAGGCATCACTTTCATTTTCAACTTTGATCCAATCCTTGAGAGGAGAAGAGAGCCTTGTTGTCTTTTGCTTCTTGGACCCGCTTGCCTCATTACTGTCTTCCGGACGAGGTCGCTTCTTTTCCATACCCGCAACCGTCTTGGGTATACCATTGGGCTTCACTTTTATAGATTTGAAACCAGTGCCAGATTTGGCAACGGTAGCCTTGCAACTGGCACTAGCGCCCGGGGTCTTGGGAACAGGGTTGGATTTGGCATTTGTAACCTTGCTAGCAGCTTTGTTGCTGCTGCCGCCAGAGTTGGAGGCCTTGAAAACAGAGACAGGCTTAGCGATGGGAGCTTTGCTACCGCCATAACTGGCTTTGTAGTTTGCAACACCTTGGTTACCTTGATTGACGGTTGTTTTCAGTTTGTCGACTTGTTCATGTGAAGCTAAACAAGATTTTTGAAGTTCCTGCAGCTGCTTTTCAATGCTGGCGAAGGCTGATAACAAGTTGGAGATTCGTTCTTGAACGGTACCGAGCTTTTCTGTCATCCCTTTGAGGCCACTGATGAGACTGTCGAAATCGCTTGAGGTGATTTGGCGGTCATTCTTATGTCCATGCATCATATCTAGTTCCGATAATATACCCATGCTTTGAGTATATCCAAGAATCGCAGAATTGCCATGGCCGTAAGGATGCACGAATCGATCCATGATCATCTCAGAAGTGGTCGGAAGCATTTGACGCCAGTGCGTAAGCTTACCTCTGGCATACCAAAGCCGTTGTGCTCATAGGCGAGGTAGGCCCTCCACACCTTGTTTTCGACAGCCCGAATACGCTCAGATTTAGACTTGTTGGTGTGGCCCTTAACCTCATCTTTGTCGATGTCATCGTAGTACTGGTTGATGAGTTTTGCCAGCTCATGGTATTTTTCCAGAGCCGGATGATCTTCTTGGATTTGACATTTCTCTATGTCAAAATCCTCCCTGCGATTTCCGGGATTCTTCTTCCACTATTCAGCTTGCAGCGCAAGCATAGCGTCGTTGCGACTCCATTGGTTGCCTGGTCTTTTCGCGGCGCGCCAGTAGCAATAGTTAAAACCGCCTGTCATGAACTCCTCGACGTCAGAATCCGCATTCTGTTCTGTGACGGTGGCAGCTTCTTGTCCGCTCTGCTTCTCTTGGCTGTAGCCATCTTGCTGAGCACTGTCATTGGAATCACCATCGGATTCGGTGGTAATGGGGATGGTATTGTCCGCGTTGAGACTTTCCTCGTTGAGACTTTCCTCGTTTTGCCTGGCCTTTAGCAGCAGCGAGCTGGCTGTATCGCCAGATAAAGCCGCAAATCCGTCGAGTGCACCTTTGGGAATCTTGTAGTAATCGGAAACAGTCATTGTCTCCGGTCTCAGTTTGTCCCAACGGAATCGGGCAGGGGGGATTGGAGCAGTTTGGTTCATCGCTTTTCCAGACGATTCAATTGGCAGCTCAGTACCTTGTTGGGCACCAGAGGACTTTCCTGTGTGCTCACCCATTTTGCGCTAGATAGACAACCGTGATAGTCGAATTCGGTCAAGCTTTGGTGCCAGTTGTGGTAGTTGATAGCATCGGAAACATGCGAGGCTTTTTTAAACAGCTGCGTGCCTGATTGTGTAGGTAGAATAAATTACAAAGTTGGAATATAAAATCTGGATAATCGGTGGTCGGAAGCCAATCTGTTGGTGGTTTGGATTTCAGGCCGAGTTCGAGAAGTCAAGTCGCAGGCAGGGAAGGCAGAGAGAAGTTAACCGATGGGAAATAGCTTGAGTAAAAGCGAAATCGGCGTAGAATTATGAGATAGTAGCGGCATTCTCACATGCGCCAGCAATGGCAGATAAAACGCGCAGTGTTCAGCAGTGCATAAGGTGATAATGGTGCAGAATGGGTTCGACGGCGGCACGGCGAAGTCGACGGCGTAAACCTCGAAGCTTTAAGGGATGGATGATTGAGATTAAAAGGTCAAAGAATTAATTACATGAGTAGGTGTGGTATTTATACTGGGTTATTCTCATGCTCGGGAAAGAGTTCAGGAGGACTTTCGATGCTCTCTATATTCGAGCATTATGTGGATGCTCATGCATAAAGCTAGTCGCAATGGTAACATTTATGCAGCTCTAGCGGTATTCTTTACGGAACACTGGGATAAATGAAGTGAAATCTTGATGTGAGAGTTAATAGTATTCCATAGATCTACCGCAGTCAATGTCAAGACCAGTCATTGTTCAAAGTAGGTCGGCATTTAGCCAGACGCTGTCAGCAAAATATTCAACCATACAAGTTACTAACACTCAGCGACAGATAACTCAATAAAAATATATTCCGGTGATATATGAGTTTCATACTCCCAGACTTTCAATTGAACCAGAAATTGCCATAGTTGGCAGAGTGTGAACTTGAACATCGTATATAACCAGAGAATTGGCAACATGGTAGAGAGGACGTTGAATGAGTTACATAAGCCAGTAAAGCTAGCCCCACCTTGAGTACCTAGAAAGTGTGCGCAACAGTACCTTATGGATGTTCCCTTGGGTAGGCTAAGTTGCTACGGCAGGCTACCTTGTAGGCCTTCTAAACCGTAGAAGTCTCATGCTTCAGAGAGCAATTCTGTAGGTTGGGGTACCAAAATAAACTGGTCTTAAGATGTGCTAAGATATACTAAGCTTACCTAAGTATTTTGTCGCTTAGGATAGGGACTCAGTTTTCTTGCCTCCCCTAGCCATGTAATCCCAATTTATTTATAAGTTAGCTAGAGATTTAAGCTTGTCCCACCTTGGCATATGCCCTTGTAGACAGAACGCTTCGATACCAACCCTTGACACGAAACCCATATATAGGGTGAGATCATGCAGATGGGCCAGCGCAATGGCATCGTTGGTCTCGAACCGTGAGCATTCTTGACGCAGATGTCGAGTTTTCAACTTCCAGTTTGATTTAATCTGTAATGGCTGCCCTAAAATATTTCCGTAGTAGCCCTAGTCGTGAATTTCCACGTAAGGATCCTCAATTTCATCATCTATGTGTACCACTCCTGAGCCCTTGTCAGACCTTTATCCGGAATTAAAGGGGGTGATACGGGAACCTATGCAAGTGTTCCCGAGGTAGATATTAACGTCCTATTCTTCCCATCGTCTCTCACTTGCAGTTGGTACTCGACTTTGCACTTACCCCTATTTGCGCCGGGCCGGCGATTACCTTGGTCTTGAGAGCATGCAAGTGAGGGATGGGCACGGAATCCACCGTGTGATGAAGGTAAGAGGAGACTTGAGTGGAAGAGGAGTTGAGGTTGACAAGTTTGAAAAATTGGGAAAGTATGAATGAATCGCCTTTTACATTATCTAGAGACCTTGCTAAGGTCATCGCCAGCCCGAGACATTCCTTACTGCTGCCTCCAAATGTTTTGACCCCACCGATATTGAGTTCTCTGCCCCTTATATATGCTTATATCTGCATATTTTGCCGTCGAGCTTGTAAGTTGAAGCTCGTCCAATTCTGTAACCAATTTCTCGTCACAACTCACAACATTGGCCATTGTACACAAGGGGAGGCAGAGATGCGTACTACAAGCACAATCCCAGAGCAGGAGTCCTGCAATTTTGGAGCTCCTCGGCAGATCCGCTTTGTTGAAAACGTGAGGAGTTTGTTGAACGATAACTTATGGAAAATCCCATACGCCACTTTGACGCCATCAACTGGCGGGTAGCGTAAGAGTTCATCTCATTGGAATAGACATACTGTAGTTGGACTGGGCATAAGTCAGGGAGTTAATATTGCTCCCGCTGCTTGTATCTGCATGCCCGAAACTGGCACCCCAGAATCTGCTTCAATTGTGAATGATGATATATGATAAAGAGCCGAAGACTTTTGAATAAGCTCAATGGGATGAGAATCGCATCCTGACAAGAGCAGGAAAACGCTTCGTCCATTGACTGACAGGCGCCAAGCAAGAATTGTCCAGGAAAGGTTGGCGGCTGCTACTGGGTAACTATTTAGAAGAAATTCACTTGTAGTCTTCAAAATGAAAAATCATTGCACGATTCTGTGAAGATAAAAAGCCTTGGTGTCCACATCCTGTATGGGAGGGAGCCGAACTACAACCTCGGTGGGTATTGTGCCGACTGCAGCTTCGGGACAACTGGAGCCGACGGCACAATCACAGACATCTATACCTTAGTCGACGAAACAACAAGAATAGTTGCAGCCTAAGCCTTAAAGTAATTTTACTAGAATTTGAGTAACAACTTCATAAGTTTTCATAAACTCTTAGACCAATATACCTAAAGCTTATAAAACAATGCTCATAGACTATTCCCGACCCCTTGAACATGCAAAAGAGAATGTAATGCAGCACTCGACTAAAGCCTCGACTCTTTTTCTTAAGTCTTCTTGTCATTTAAACTATTTTAGAACCGAAGGAAGGAATACTCTATGGGATATTGTTTGGGTATTTGCACAATTCAGAACACCAACTCCACACACCATGGGATGAGAACGATTTATCAATTTTTGGCATTTCTTCGTCAAAGCCGTAAAACTAAATATGGAATCATGTACAAATTGATCACGCAGTTACAACGCCGCCCATATATCCTCCGTAAATGCCCAGTCCGCTTTGCTTAGTACAGCTTAATGGCAACCGACTTGTTCTGTGTATAGTTTGCCAACGCGGCCTCGCCCAATTCCCGACCGATTCCAGACTCCTTGTAGCCTCCGAATGGGAGCTGATGGTGCAACATGTTGTAGCAGTTGACCCAGACGGTACCAGCCTTCAATGCGTTGGAAACTCGGAGAGCTGTGTTGAGGTTCTTGGTGTGGACGGCGGCAGCAAGACCGTAGGCGGTGTCGTGGGCAAGGTCGATGACCTCCTTCTCGTCCTTGAACTTGGAAATGGCGCAGACAGGGCCAAAGATCTCCTCCTGCATGATCTTCATGTCGGGGCGGACATTAGAAAAGATAGTGGGCTTGATGAAGTAACCCTTGTTGCCGAGGCGCTCACCACCGGTCTCAATGGTAGCACCCTCGTCCTTACCAGCCTTGATGTAACCCATGATGCGGTCGTACTGTAGCTGAGAGACCTGGGGGCCCTGGAAGGTCTCCTCGTTGAAAGGGTCACCGACCTTGTTCTCCTCAGCTCGCTTCTTGAAAGCAGCGAGGAACTTGTCGTAGATGCCTTCCTGGACAAAGATACGGGTACCAGCACAGCAGCACTGGCCGTGGTTGTAGTAGATACCGAAGTTGACCCAGTTGATGGCCTCCTCAATATCAGCATCGTCAAAGACGATGTTGGGAGACTTGCCACCAAGCTCAAGAGTGACCTTCTTGAGGTTAGAGGAAGCAGCAGACTTCATGATCTGTCGGCCAATGACGGTGGAACCAGTGAATGCGATCTTGTCAACATCCATGTGGGCAGAGAGAGCAGCACCGGCAGTCTTGCCGAAGCCAGAAACAAGGTTGAAAACACCAGCAGGGAATCCAGCCTGCTCGATGAACTGGGTGAAGACCAGGGCAGAGAGAGGAGTCTGCTCAGCAGTCTTCATGACAACAGTGTTACCAGTGGCCAGTGCAGGGCCAATCTTCCATGCCAGCATGAGAAGAGGGAAGTTCCAGGGGATAATCTGACCGCAGACACCAATCTGGGTTATATGTTAGTACTGAAACCTCAGTGTCATTCAAGTCAGGGGTATCTTACAGGCTCAGATCGGGTGTAGTGGAACATGTCAGGGGCAATATCAATGGTCTTTCCCTCGATCTTGTCGGCCCAGCCACCATAGTATCGTAGGCAGCCAACAACGGCGCCGACATCACCACGGGCGTTGGTGATGGACTTTCCGTTGTCGAGAGACTCAACAGCAGCAAGGAGATCGAGGTTCTTCTCAGCAAGGTCGGCAAGCTTGAGAAGGTAGTTGCCTCGAGCTTGAGGTGAGGTGCTTCTCCATTCACCTTCGAAAGCCTTGCGGGCAGCAGTAACAGCCAAGTCGATATCCTTCTCAGTACCTTCACAGACGGAGGTGATGACCTCCTCGGTGGAGGGGTTGATGACCTCGAACTTCTGCTTGTCGACACCCTCGGTCCACTTGCCGTCGATGAAGCTAAATCGCATTAGTTTTCAAGTCAACAGAGTTCGATACCATAACCACTTACAGGCCGATGGGCTGCTGGTAGGTACCAGTAACAGGGGTGGACAGCTCAACAGTGAGGGGAGCCATTGTGTATGATATATGAGATGCTGTAGAGGAGAGGGAGGGTACTGGGTATCAAATGAGGATGCCGATAAAAGAGAAGAGTGAAGAGGAGATGATGAGATGATCTGGAAAAGAGACTGGAAATGTTGACGACGGGAAGGGAGTATTTATTCTTGAGAATGACGCGGGGTTTTTTTGTGGAAGAATGGAAGTAGGGGACTAAGGGGGGCGCCCATCGGGGTGCGATGTGCCGTATGTGTGAACCTCGGTGGAGTGGAGGAGGGGTGAAGTTCAAGTGACGCCAACTTTCCCCGCAACAGCCTCGCCTCTTGCGCCTGAATGAACATGGATGCCCTAGTACGTACTGTTTCTTGCTACCTGAAAAAGGAAATGCTATGGATTGCACTGGTTACCGCTCACACTGATGCCCCCCCGGCGGACGGACGGCACCCCATAGCTTTGCGGAGCATTGTCGTGGCGGTGGTGGACGAGGTATGGTTAGCATGGTTAGTAGTCGAAACGTCACGTAAGTTGTCCTGTTAACATCGACCGCAGCATTAGCCCAATCACACTACAGCAAAACCCGAAGGACAGGACATGCTCCGAAGTGGTTTCGGAACGGCTCAAGGGCAGAGCTCTCCTCTAAGCCGGTACGAAGCAATCCCAGACCACATCACATTCATGTCAGGCAACGATTTGACTGAACCGCGGGGCAGAGCAGGGATGTTTAAGCAGTACTACGAAGAAAGGAGCAGTTACAAAATTATCAGCGAACGTTGCAGTATGTACTACTTCAACGTGCCCGGCGCCTTTGATCACTGGACCGATGAACTGTCCCTTGATAGACTACCAACTGCTTCAACGGATCTTGCTACTGGTTCTGTCATGGCCTGTAACCCTTCTGCTTCCACAGCTCTCTGGACTCCCCGCTAAAGTGGATGGATCTGACGGTTTCTGCAAATCACAACAGCCGGCAGAAACAAGGCCCAGACATGCCGCCACCACATGCTCCAAGCTCTCTCCCCACATCCGAGCCACCAGTGGCCAATGGTGGGGTTGCAGGGGACTCTATGGGCCTTCGAGGAGGGGATCTGCGCCAAAGAGGACAAGCTTAAGAACACGAAATTCAACGTGAAGAGAATTGTCAAAGCTCGGTATAGTAGATAAGGATATCTAAAAGCATGCCAGAGCTTTATTCATGAGGCAGGTCGATAGCTTTTGTTGCCACTGGATGACATGAATAGTCTGAAAATCACTTGTATAAAGCTTCAGGCCCTGAACTGGGCGTCTCTCAAACCCGTTGAGAGCCCTGACAAATCAATATGGGTTGTCAATGATGCATGCACAACCCCCCGGAGCCGACACCAGGTACAAGTACACGCACTTACAGTTGAAAGGTGGTAATGTGCCGCAATAAGACAGGGTCTCTCACTGGGAACATCAAACTTGATCCGCACATCAGTCTCACAGAGCTTGGACGGTTTCATCGTTGGGCGACAACTAACCATTCGGTGTGATTTGCTAATAATGCCGTATGCAGTAAAAAGACTATTGCTAAAATAACCCATAATTCATCTTACTGGACAAACTTCATAAAAATAAGATAAGCTTCATTGCAAACTCAACGGGAATATACATCGAACCGCAACTCGGATCCTTGTCAACCCCAGCGTCAGGTTGCGTTTATTTAGCAATACTCCTGGTTCGGACTTGAGGCAATCCTTCTCTGTATTGGCGCTTGCCGATAGACGTACGTTTTCTGCATATTCTTTCAGTCCATCTAAGGCCGCGGAGTTGCACAGGGTATCAATTATCCCTCAGCTCAGTTTATTCAGCTTGTATGGCCAAGCGCTGTTTACATGACAAACCCATTTCCGTAGTCCTTGGGAAGATCATTTGACTACTCTACAACATGGACGCCACTTGCACTGAGTATCAAAAACACATTTGCCTTCTACGCATTCCTTTATGATTGTTGTTCGTTCAAGAGGGTTCGCAAGAAAGCCATCCCCTCCACAGCCTAAGCAAGCTGCGACATCGTATAAGACGTTAGAGCTGTTTGTTTAAACATATATACTGGCATACATGTTTAATCTCCTAGTCAGTTCATTAATACTAACTACCCTAATGTCAATTACACTCCAGGTGCCACACCCCACCTTGACCTTGCGGGATCTAGATATCCACGGGGTCCATTGATGTCCAATCTTCGTTTCCTCGATGGCTGTGTTGCCAGCAATGGCACTAACACTAAGGTACCTGGTCTCTTGCTGGAGGGCCGTGCTCAGATCTTCACATCTACAGTGCCATTCAATGTGGTTCCCCTCCCTAAACAGGACACCTCTGTGACCTCACCTACCCCTTCGGTGTATCTTGGGCGAGCCTCTTCAAACTCCACAGAGGAAACGCAGAATATATTTTTTTCTCTCTAAAACTATGGACTCTCGCTGCTCGTTGCTGGGGGACCGAAGGAGGGTCCTGCGAAACGCTCGGCGTAAAGGGGAGCGAGCATTAAACTGACCCCGCACTAAGGTTCTAAGAAAGAAAGAGTTGACCCTCGTTCTTCTCTATGGTTTTGACAAGGTCATGAGTGGCTCTCCAATTCCTGGGGCAGCCGTTCATCCTAGTCCCGAGTACACATTCCCAATTCTGTCTAGCTTTTCTCCCCATGTACCCACCCCCCGTGACGTTCCCTAAGACCGACGAGACGTTGGAAAGCCTCGTGCAGTGCTTTTTGGCTCGCGGACCCGCAGGTTTGCTGGTAGTCATGAGCAATTGCGGCTCCGCTGCGTCTCCGTCTCGCCGGCAAAGGCGGGGACGGCCCCACACACCCACCCCGCCTCCGATTCAACCTCTCCCCAGGCTCAAATTCTAAGCGCTCTGAACCTTTTCCCCTTACGGCCAACTTTGAACATGGCCACATACATGGGAAAGATGCGCCTCGTTCTTCATGGTTTGCGGCTCATGGCGACTTTCCCAGGCACCCACCATATACCAACACTTTTGGATCAGTAGCCTTGCGCTTAAGGAGTGGTTATCTCATTTTCTCAGAGGCTAGCCACCTCTAAAGGTGATCCGATCCATCATATCAACAACATTCCTCTGATGTGATAGCTTTTCTCGAGAGCCGTAAACTTACATAACCTTTCAGCCCTGCTCATCGCCTCCGCAAAACTGGTCCAACGGCAGTCTGGATGCACGCAACATGATAGATCATATGCTCCCCACAAACGAGAGCCGCAATTGTTGAGATTGGAGATGACAGGACGACACTAGAGACCCCAAGGCAGTGATACATACCTTGTTGAAGCCCATCCGCCATCTTCAAAACTGCGGCATCGACGGATCCGCGACTTCATGCTTGCTTTTTACCCCGCCAGATCACTTGTCTTCTCCGTACATACCGTAGGTACGACTACCCCACAAACGGGGCCGCAGGCCGCAGTCTTCTCCTGTCCCCGACTACAGGGACTTGTTGGGTCGGCGACGGCTCCGTTCTTTTCCTGGGGTGGGATTAGACGTGTCAAGCTAGATGTCTGCAGGTAGATCTGACCCCAGACTTGTGCTTACCATGGACATCATTATGGCAGGTGAAGGTGGAGGAATGATAGGCTACCATGCCGTGGGTTGGGTTTGGCAGGCATCTCCTATCGCCCGGCCCAATGGTAGTGGGACTTAGACTAGACTAGTATTTCTCTCAACATCTCATACATTGAATCTATGGGCTGATGTTGCTGGGGCCGTTGATGAGTCGACCGGTTGCCGGTAGTGTTCGGGAGTTGCAAGACCCCGCATGCCCCAGATTCTCCAGATATGAAGGAATTAAGCTCTGTTGCTGTCCCTAAAAGTCCTGGCCTACGCACGCTTTCTTTTTCCCAGATGCGTCTGAGTTGAGAGTCATAATAGCTCCGTTGCATAGATGACAATTGGCGAATTACTTGCTTCATTTCCAGCACCACTGCCGTACAGTATTCAAAACATGGGGATCCTCACTACCTTCCTTCTTTTCCAGGACTCCCAAGATTGCCAGCTTAAAAGAACAGGCTGTTTTTGATGCGCCGACTCTTATACTATGAGAAACCTAGCATGAATTACCTGGGCTCCATCCACGAGCAGCTGCTGTGCTTGAGGTAACTGGCAGCACTATGCTAGATGAATTAGATTTCAATACTCATATTAAAAACCACTAGCTGTCGAGATGCCCTCAAACAACTAGAACGAGCAAAATACGTGAGAGAACAAAAGCTACTGTCTCCCAGTTTATCTGGCTTATAGCCTGCCCTCTATTTCTTCTTGGGCGTCCTGACCTCAAATTTGATGTAGAATACCTGCTCAGATCGATCACCAAGTGGTGCGGTCTGTTAATCCTTTCTTCCAAAGTATATTGTCGGTTGGGGAAAGACTTTTTGGAACTGTTTTTGCCATGGGAGTGAGGCACCTGTTTGATTGCTTGTGACCACGGGATGCTGCAGTGCCAACATTTAATATACCTAGGTAAGTAGGTACTGATTCACAGCGCAGCCTCAGGTGCTGGCTCCTCTTCGTAATACCAGGCAGGAGCCTTTCCTTCCCATACTCAGCCTGATCGCCTAATATTCACATACTCTTCTTCGCGACTCAGCACACCAAGGTTTCCACCGTGCAACATTCCGGCTTCTTATCTTTGTTTGTTTCACTTCACCATGGCAGTATTGGACGAGGTTCCTCTTGTCACTGCACGTGTTCGAGTAGCCGGAGAGCTCGCGACAGAATACGACCCTCTTGATAATCAAGAATCCGTGATCAACCTTGACAAGGAAGGGACCAAGCTCCCTACAAGAAACTGCTACATCGAATCCAAGTCAGGTGCTGAGTTTGCCGTCGAAGTCACGGTCTCTGACAAGTACCGACTCCCTCATTCCCACGACACGCTCATCGCCGAGGTCTCCATTGACGGCCAGATGATGGAATCTTGTTACATAAGGACACCTTTTTCTCCTGGCATGCCATCTACCATTGTCATCTCAAGCGCTGAGTTCTTAGCAGAGAAAGAGAGAGTGGTTGCCAGAAAATTTGTCTTTGCTCCTATTACCAAAACTTGTAAGCCTGCCTACTAGGTAGGTATCATTCCATCTCCACTAACAACGCATCAGCCGATCACATCAGTACTGATCGTCTCAACAATGATATCAAACAAGCAGAAACCTTGGGAACAATCCGTCTGCTTCTTACCACAGGTCGGTTCGAAGGGCCATGTTTCAAGAAACCTCTCAGCTGGCACGGCGGACGAGATGTGGAGTTGGCTGAAAAGGCACTGAAAGGCAGAGCACTAAGCCATGCAACCCTGTACGTTATTGAACACTTACCTGTTGGATAAAAGATCTAATGAAGGTGGCAAGGCTGGCTGAAACAGACAAGAAACCGTATCTGAATAGATCAACGATTGGGCACAGGCGCCTACTGGGAGAAATCTTCTTTCGTTACCGATCCTACCGTATGCTCTTGCACCGATGCATACATCTCCTTCTTCGACGCCATTTTCTAACTTTCAATGCAGAAGCGCTCCAACATGAGATGATTATTCCACGCACTCCGTCACCTAAGCTCTCAGCTACAGCTGGACTTGATGAAGATTCCCTTTCTCACCTCTCCGAGAGTGACATTCGCCGTCTTGCTCTGGAAAGACTACATGACACTCAGGTAAGGCAACTATTCGAACTTCGGCAATTGCGCACATCTAAGACCTGGCTAGCCAGGCCATCTGCTGTCACTTTTTCGGGCTTACTTTACTAACCTAATCCAGGCCAAGGATAAGGTTTCTCAGGTCAAACGGGAGGCAGCGGAAAACCCCCGTACGCCTCGGCAATGGAAGTTTGTGAGACTGGAAGATGGGAAAGAGGCTGTCGACCTGACAGATGATTGATCTCAGAGTGACAAATCTCTGCCTCGAATTGCGAGCGTTTATGTATTTAGGGCCCTTACTGTTCTGGAATCCTGTCGTAAAGAAAGGAGGTCCTAAAATATCCACCCATGGGTATTGGCGCAGGACGGGAAATAAAAAATAAGCCGTCTTGTCATGTCAGAAAGACATTTTAGGCATGTTCATCATCTTTTGATTCGAGTACATACTCTGCTCTCTCCTATTGTCCCGTGCAACGTCAGACGCATTTGTCTTGATCTTTGCCATTGAGCTATCGTTTTTGGTTGGTTAGTGGAGCTCTGATGGCCGAGGCTTAGTCCAGTCCAAGCTTGTACCTGCAGCGTAAGCCGTGATTGGCTGCTATAGCTTGCTGCTAAGACGCTAAAGTGAACCTCCTCCATCTCCTTTCGCGGAATACCCCATGACGTTGCAGTTTAACTCCTCCCTCGATGACCAGCTCTTCACTTTTCATCAACATTGTATCGTCGCCGTCCTTGGGTCCTCCACCGCCTCGAACTCGAACATGCACACGTATAGAAATGCTGCATTTGCCGTCTCATAACCGCCTCCACGTACGCGCTCGTCGCTGAGCGGCCTCCTTACCCGCAATGGCTCCTGAAGCTCCCAGCAACATCCGTGTCTTCATACGCTGGCATGATCAGACTGTCTTCGCCGGCGAGGAAGTCAAATGTACGATTACTTTTAAGAACGCGGCACCAATACCAGGCCAGCCGAAACCACAGCCGCAACAATCGGAACGAAGTCGACTGGCCTCGCCTTTGCATGGTCGCCCCAAGTTAAACCAAGGATTGACGCCACCGCCGTCAGCATCTTCCGGCAGAGGGCATCGTCGTTCTGCCCTTTCTTTAAGCGTTCCTGCATCGCAATCACATAGCCGTACTGGCTCAGTCCAATGGCCTTCATCAGCAGGCTCGAGTGATGGTCGCTCAAGCCACTCTCATAAGCGCTCTGTTTCCATTGTCTCGATAGGATCCAATAACACCGTGGAAGACCACACACAACGAAGCGATTTGCCGTCGCGACCTCAAAGACCGCACCGAGGCCATGGGCGAGCCTCAAGTTTACAGATCATTCCTCGAGCGCAGGGCCAGCTCCCAACCGGGCCTCATTCCGGTTCGTCGCTTACACAGTACTATTTGAACTTGGAGCTAATTCTTCTCAGCATCCTTTTCTCCTCGTCTCTCGAGCTCTCCTTTGTTTCACGCATCATATCCTCCACCTGATCGATTCGGTCGCATATCTCGACCGCCAACAACTCCTCACACACCTATTACAGCCGGCCAACGAAGATCATCGCCGCAACAAATGCCGGAAAATCCAATGCCGGAATTTCGCTTCCCTGCCGCTCCCTCACCTGCTCGAGAAGTACGCCCAAGTTTATCTAGACGATCAACAAACGAAAACATGCTCAGCCCTAGGAACGCTGTGGGCGATTCCAGCGGACTGTCAATGCGCCTCAAGGACGGCGTTCCGACGATCAATGAGCAGCCTGCACCCGCGGCCCGCATTCTCGCAAGCAGCGGCGTCCTCGGAGGCACACCGCGGAGTAGTGGAGAGTTTTATTCTGTCAGCAATAACTCGTCAGAAACCCTGGTATCGGAATACGTGACACAGCAGCCAACTAATCGTGGACACGCACGCCCACTTAGGAGAAGCCTTGGTATGCCAGCGCCACAGTCGAGAGCGCCTGAATCTTTGATGATGGGTTATGCTCAATTACACGGCTCATTCTCGTTAGACGGGTCCCTTGTCAGTCTCAGCCAATTTGACCAAGTCAAAAAGAAGGCTAT
The DNA here is from genome assembly GCF_013085055.1 of Fusarium oxysporum Fo47. Classification (NCBI taxonomy): domain Eukaryota; kingdom Fungi; phylum Ascomycota; class Sordariomycetes; order Hypocreales; family Nectriaceae; genus Fusarium; species Fusarium oxysporum. Next base: position 1,767,125 of record NC_072840.1, on the reverse strand, counting down.
AGTTGGCCAAGGTGGTGGCGTCGTTGGTCTCGAGTCCAAACGCGACAGCGGTCTTCTGGGGGGATTTGGATGGGGTCGCATCAGCAGCTCCCTGGGCGATTTCTTAGGTGGAGGGGAGCTCAGCACAATCAAGGAGATGCGAGGGGTTGCAAACTCGAAATCTGTGCCTCTCTTGACTACACCACAGTCCATTTTATTTGTTGATCTGCAGCTTGCACCAGGAGAGAGTCGAGTTTTCGAGTACTCTTTTCGACTGCCCAAAGGGCTTCCTCCGTCCCATCGCGGAAAGGCCGTCAAAATCACATATAGCTTGGTTATTGGCACGCAGAGGGCTGGAGGAACAAAGGAGCAGCAAGTGAAGTCTGTTGAAGTTCCTTTCCGCGTATTGGGAAGTGTTAACAGCCACGGTGAGATATTGGGACATGACCTGATGAACCCTTACATCCTATTGCGGGACCAGGCCCAAGTGAAAAGCCCCTCGAGCAGTGATAAGGGATCAAAAACCAACGGCAATGGAGCCAAAGGACAACAAACTGCCCTGAATGACTTTTTATTTTACGTGGAAGACCTGGTCCACCGACCACGAGATGAGAGTGGCAGTATTCTTCTTTCTCCGGCCGCTGGTAACTCTAGGCGACCATCGGCATTCGAGGAAGCCAGCAACGCACACGATGCTATTCATATGGCAATCATGAGAAGCAATATGACCTCTGGCGGGCAACAGAGCCCGAACCGATTCGAAATTGCACGAAATGGGCAAAGGGTTGGTGTAGTGATGCTCACGAGGCCTGCCTACCGACTAGGGGAAGTTGTGACAATGGCCATCGACTTTACAGACGCTGATATTCCGTGTTACGCCGTGCATACTACATTGGAAACATCAGAGAAAGTGGACCCGTCGTTGGCAATAAGATCAGAGTCGAGCATCCACCGAGTGACCCGGAAAGTTTATTCGTCTTCATCTGAAGCAACATTGTACTCACGACGAGTCACCTTCAAGCCAACGATTCCCATCACTGCAACTCCTGAGTTCGTTACCAGTGGTGTCAGCTTGGAATGGAAGATTCGTATCGAGTTTGTGGTGCCTTCCACCGGAAGTGATTCCCCCGCTGAACACGAAAGACCAGCATACCACCCATTACTGGAGCAGATTTCACAAGATGAAAAGGGAGGGACGGTCCTGGTGGCAGTAGAAAATCTAATATGTGAGAGTTTTGAGATCGCCGTACCTCTACGTGTTTACGGCGCAGTTGGAACAGGACTAGAGCGGCTTGAGCGGGACGAGGCTTCTGAAGAAGGCCTTGCTGTATGATGAAAGTTGGACTAACCATATATTTGGTGCTGGGTGTTGGATATTTACTACTATGGGATCTGAAACAGCTCGGTTTATAAGACAAGGAGCTTGTTGCAAATAGAATATCGGAGTTTGTATGACAGATCAAAAAGAGCGGGAGCACTGGTAATTGAAGAAATTAACTTGTTCTGGTAAGCATGAGCCATTAGCGTCAGGGATTTTGCGAAATGGATGTCCCCAAGGGTTGTTTGTGAGCCTTGAAGCTGTGTTGCCAAATAATAGACCAACTGTGATGAAGACGCGTTCGAGTCTTAAGGCGGTTGTCAAAACGGAACTGTGCACAGATGGATTCCCTCGTTTAAGAGCTAGGGCTCATGGATTGACTAGCTTCCCAATGGCCAATGCTAGGACTCTAAACCGAGATAAGAACGAGTGAGACAGATCAGAATTAAATGGCACAAACATCATAAGCTCAGAATAGCTGAAGGCAAGACTAAAGATACAGGGCTGGTAGAACGGGACGGGGCTGGGTATATCCTCATTTCGCCAAGGACCGGGATTAGACAAGCGGGTGACGACTATAGACGAATAAGTAAGGCTGCTTCCCAGGGAAGAAAATTTCTTAGTGGAATTTGCTTCTTTGGTTTATTTTGGTATAGATACAGATGTGGCTCTCTGGTGTGTTGTTGTTGTTATTGATAATGGATCAGCTGGTCGGTCATAGTGGCTGCTGGCTCGACAACGAGATGGGGTATTGCGAGAACACAGAGAGCGAGAGAGGGATCATCATACGGCTCAAACTGATTTTTCTTGTCAAATTGAAGGAAAGGGTCTTTGCACAGTAGCTGAGAAATCACGATTATCGCGTAAACATAAGAGCTGGGAACGTATCCAGGGGTTTAACATCATTGTTACCAACAAAGACTCTGGGTTCAATATTTACCACCGTCCTGGCCTGAAGTGATTGTGAGGTGACAGCCACTAACGGGAGGGCTAGACGGCAAGGATCAAGCCGCCAAGAATCAGCTTGCTCAGACCATTGCCGATACCAAAGAACAGCCCGTGAGATAAACGTCAGGGACTTGGCTCTCATCAAAGCAACAAGGCCCCTGGACAACGAACAGACAAGGGTCCATGTAAACAACCCAGCAGAACAACTGTTAGGCGCCCACCGAGGACATGGAGTTTGGACTTGGTCTTTGATAGGTATGATTAGACTATGATATTGACGGGAAGGGAATGGCCTGGGGGTTGGGTTGAATGAGAGTCATCAGCATTCCATCCCACAAGCTGGTGCGAACCTTCTTTTCTCTTTCCTTTCCTCCTCACCAACCGCTTTCGTTGGGAGATCCAATGTTGCTATTATTTTCAATCTTCTTTGTCGCTCACTAACCAACTTTGCCAGTCATTGTAAGTTGCTAACTCGCTCTAAAGAGGTCGCTATCCCGACCTCTCCGCTACAGCAACTGACGCCTCATCCGCAGCCTTACATATTTCCATCTCTTGCTTTCTGAATCTCGCTGCCATTAGCCCCCGCAGGCCCGCAGCAGCTTCCCGACTTACACCGCCCGCCATCCACTTTTGCAAACATCATCCTGCTTCTGTTGCTCTTTTGTTCGTGGGCAATGGGAATTGGTTATTCATTCTTTAGTTCTACTGTTGCTCTTATATCATAAAGGAAATTTTTTCGGTGTTCTCGTCGCTCTTTCAAGCCTCGGTGCTTGCGCTTCTGATACTAGCACCACTTTCTGATACTTCACCATTACACCATCTAAATCCACACTAGACAATCTTCTCGACGACAAACCCACCAAAATAACATCATCAAGTGTCAATGGAGGAAACATGGCTGCGACACCTTCCAACGGTCGTTTGAAACTCACTCCTTCCAACTCTCCCTTTCTGGCTCGCCCTTCTAGATCCTCTAGGTCGCCTATGCGTGGTCGCGCACACGATGCCTCGAAGCTCTCCCTCCAGCGTGTCATTGGCACAACATGTTCCTCTCCAACAGGGTTCGATACTCTCCCGTCTGTCTTTGCATACATAGCTGGAGGTGCTGTTGTGGTGGTGGATGTTAATGGCGATAATCACACTCAACGTTTCTACCGAGCCCGACCGACCGCCGTCCCACTCTATTCCGTAGCAACCTTCCAAAACACACCCACGACTCCCTCGGGAACACCAAAGGCGAATGACAGTCGGGGACGTGTAGGCCCGCGGTTCCCTAACTCACCGCACACTTCGTCCGATTGGAACGAGTCTCCTAGCAATACCTGGACGAGTCGCGAGCGGATCAAGGCTGCAACATGCCTTGCGTTAAGCCGCGATGGAAAATATTTAGCTGTTGGCGAGACTGGATACTCCCCACGAGTTCTGGTTTTTAGCTTACATGATACTTCTTCTGACAGCCCTCTTATATCGATCAGCGAACATGCTTTTGGGGTCAATTGCGTTGCATGGTCTGCAGACACCCAATATCTTGCGTCTCTAGGAGCCGCCAACGACGGATTTCTCTATATCTGGAAGGTCGACCCTCGAACAGGCGCGGCTAGACTTTATAAACAAAACCGATGCACATCATATGTGAAAGACATGGTATGGATGGGCAATTCTCTCATCACATTTGGCGTCCGCCATGTCAAGATGTGGAAACCTGATGATGGCCCGACTATTTCGCCTACGAAGCAGAAGTTCTTCAGTGAACAGCCGGCCTCTACTCCCCCCTCTCAAAGAACCCTACCAGGGCGTAACATCCTGCTAGGGCCTCTCTTGGAGGATACTTTTACTTGCGCTGCTGTCGTTAAAAACTCTAGCCTCATCATTTGCTCGGAAACGGGTGGTGTATGTATCATGGCGGAGGACGACAGACAGATGAAATTGCAGAAGGTCCTTGGTTTGGACTTCTCCATCTCGACTATTGCTGTCAAGGACAATATTGCCTACGTTGGTGGTAGACATGGCCATTTTGCCGTGCTTGACATTGAAGCTGTTTTGGACGCTCAACCGCCGTCCGCATGTATAAAAGAGACTACCTTCTGCCCTACAGGACAAGTTGCCCTGGGTTTTCTGGCAAACAAGCTTGTCACCATTGACTCGCAACAGTCTATTGACATCTGGAGCTCAGACCATGTGCCTGGCAAGAACACCAAGGCGGTGGCCAGCATTCCTATCCCTGGTCATGGACAGTCTGTTACAGGCATACAGGTCCTGGAGCGACCAAATGATCTGAACGCTTCGTTTTTGACATGGACAGTTTCTGGGAATGTTTCCTTCTGGACATTGGAAGGTCAAGTCAAAGCCTCAATTGATGTACCAATTGGAATGACTGAACCAGAAAACGAACTGGACCCGGTCAATCAACTGACCTGCGCCCGTGCAACGAATGATGCTAAACTTCTTATTTCCGCCGATAGAATGGGTGTGTTACGAATGACGGACATCGCCACAAAAGAAGCCGTTTTAGACATCAAGGCACATACAGCCGATTGTCGATCCGTCAGTGTCTATGACAGGGATGGTAAATTTCTCATGGCGTCTTGTGGACGAGACAGAACTGCACAGCTCTTCCACCGGACTGCAGTCGGCTCCATTGAGCATTTTCAGACATTGGAATTCGCTGCGAAGGTCGTACAGGTTATGATTCCGTCCGAAGACAAGGTGCTAACCTGTTCATTTGACCGAACATTACAAATTTACGATATCATCACAAAAGAGGGCGATCCCGATTCAGTTGCCGCTATCCCTTCCAGAGTAATTTCTCTCCGAGCCTCGCCTAGCTCGATGGTTTTGGGTATGGGCCAAAGAACTGTCTTTGTCTCTTTACTAGATCGGTCTATTTGCCAATATGAACTCAACACGGGGCGTAAGATCTCTTGCTTCAAATGTCAAGACGAGACAAAAGGCGAGTCGGCTGTTCTTGACTCGCTCTGTTTTGGGCAATGGCCCCCCAAAGACCAAGACTTCCTCCTCGGAACATCCAACACAGACAAGTCCATTCGACTATACGATGCCCAGACAGGGAGCTTCTTGGACCGAGAATGGGGTCACACCGAAGCGATCAACGGTGTTTGCCTTATCGAAAATGATGATGGAAGCCGCAAGGTTGTGAGTGTTGCATCAGATGGAACAATGATGATATGGGGTCTGGATTTAAATGATTCTCTGCCTGGTTCCACGAGTAGAGAGCCGTCGCCCGCCAAGGACTCTGTATCAGGACGACCGCCACTTCGCAGGGTCTTGTCGAAGGCTGAGCTAGCTGAATTCCAACGACCTTCGCCAACATCTGGTCGGAGATCCCCACCCCGAACACTACAGCGGAGGACTTCGCGATTCAACCTGGCTGCTAGCGTCAGAACACCTACACAAGGGCTCCCAACAAGTCCTAGTAGCACATTGGCAGAAGATACGCCATCAAGACGACCTTCCGCTGACCCGCGGAATAGTCCCCCAGTGTCTCCAAAGGGAAAGGTTACCAGACGACCTTCTCTTCCAACTCTAGGCACAAGTGCACGCAAAAAGACATCCTCATCAAACTTGCGAGGCTTTGGCTCGTTAAATATGGCGACAGAACAAACCTGCCGTCAACTTAGATCATACAGGAAGAAGCTTGCTTCCTCAGAGCCGATTAGCCAAGAAAATCTGACAGAGCTAGATCAGGAGTTGCGACTGACGGCAGCAGCTCTTGGTGACCGGGCTATTCGGAGCAGAGCCATGAACGAGACGGTCCTCAGTGGTCTTCTGGATCAATACTCAGAGAGACTAGTCACATTACTGGACGAAAAGCTGCGTCTCAGCTACCAGCCAAGATCTCCAACTGAAAAGGATGGAGACAGTCGAGACGGAGATAGCCCAGATGAGGAGGCCAGGCGCAGTGTTAATGGATCCTCAAGTTCGCTTTCTCCTTAAGGTTTTGTCCTTGCCTGTTTATGGACTACTTTCTTTTTTTCTTGCTATACTTAAATTAAGAGGGCAACGGCGTTAAATGGTGGTGGATTTTATGGGATGGACGGTGGGGGAATAAGGCAAGCATCGAGTGTATCTTGCTGCCAAGTTCCAATATGATACCATGGGTCTGGAGTTTTACTGTTACTTTGTCAGGGATATAATAATCCTTTATCATAGCCAAAACCGGCACTTCTGGCCAACGCAATGGACGTGATCAGGCGCCCAAATACGCTTCTCACGTTAACCAACGAATCCAGGTGAAACTTTCGTAAAGTTGATATATTGCGTGGCCGGAAACCATATTTCTCGTTTTACATGATCGCTTGCCGCGCCTGTTGCGTGTTGGCGTTCAGGGGTATCACGTGCTGAGCCAGGCTTTAGCGTCAATGCAGCTTGGACGAACTCAGCCCAATTTTTCTTCCCTGCATCATCGAAATCAACCATCAATCAACATTATCGGCGATTTAAATCACGTGATATTCTAACAGACGGATCGCCCAGACGAGCAAAAAATTACTACACCATTGGTTCGACGATCGAGCGCGTTTCGCAACAAGAAGCCCAAGAAGCCCAACGCACCCGATGAAAGGCCTAGAGGTCGCCATAGACGGTTCTGGAGTCAGTGATTAAGGTTGCCTGTACGTGTTTGATTGATAGAACCCCGACCATGACGTAGCCGTACCTGTGTCGCGACAGACGCCTAACTAGAGTACCATAGACCGTGGCGCCAGTCCATCTTCTTGCTCGACGTGAAGGCCCCTTGGATAGCTGGCGAGGTGGACCGCGGGGCATGAATCAACCAGCCTTCCACACGCCCCTCGAGTCGCTGCTATTATTCCAGTCGTTGGTAGCCCAAGGATTCGACAATGGGGTCTTCGCGCGTATCTCTGAGCAACTCATCAACAACGCGCTAATCAAGGAGGGATCTACTTATGATCCCGCACGATTAAAACCTGATGCGCTTCAACATCTGTTTCTGCAACTCTTGGGGGATGAACTGAGGGGTGAGCATGAGAAGGCTGCGACCGACGATCCGACAACATCACCCAACTCGCGAAAACGAAAGCTCGGGAGCCCACCTTTGCCAACACTTAAGGAGATTTACGAACATGTTGACAAAATCCCTCTGCTTATGGATCGCCTATATGCGCGATATAAGGATAATACCGTCGCGCAAATTCGAGAGGATGAGCGGAGCTTTGAGACGTCCCAGAAGGAAATTCAAGCAATGGAGCGATTTGAACGAGAACGACGCGCTAGAGTCGCGAGCCAGAATGGGACACCCGTACTTGCTGCTCGTGATCAGAAGTCTTCCGTTGCGCCTAATGGGTCAACATCCTCACCTGCTATGGCAACAAGCTCGGCGGCACCCGTTCGAAGAGGTCCAACACAACAGACGCCTGTGATCCCACCCAAACCGCTTGTCCCTCACAACACACAACCAACAGTTGCACCGCCTAGCCACATGCCCACTGCAACGGCATCGATCCGACCTTCAACCTCACCAACTACGCCGAATTCTAGCGGATCGGTGCTTCAGCCTCCAGCAGGTGTCCCTCAGACAACACCACGACCATTACAGGCGCCACAACCTCTTAAGCAGAGTCCTACTCCTAGACCAGAGAACGGGGCCAAGCTGAAGGATGGCAATGCGGCTCCAGGAGCTGCTCTGAAGTGGGAGAAACCTTATCAACCACCACAGACAGCTACACCCCCTCCTCGACAGGTTCAATCACCCGTTGCCCAAGGACCAACAGCTCTCCCGCCAGCGCAGCAACAACAGCATCTACAACAACATCCCCAACAACAACACCCACAGCAGGTACCATCACAACAGCATTGGTACCCTCAACAAACTGCCCAATTCTCTCCCAAACCTGGTGCTCAACCATTATCTCATCCTCAAACGCCCCAGCAGGCTCGGCCACATCCTGTTGCTCCACAACCTCCCCAGACACAGTCTCAAGCTCAAACTCATCATCAACAACGCCCTCACCCTCCCCAGGTTATTCAGCCACCACCACCAACGCCGCCAGCTCCCCACACTCCTCGGGCTCAGCACGCTACGCCGACACAACATACTCAACAAATCCAAAGAATCCAAACGCCTACACACGCACAGCATGCTCAGGCTCAACAATCTTCGCAAACTCAACCTGTCACCCATGCTCAGCCTCAGTCTTTGCCACAACAGCATCAGCAGAAGCCACGGCCAAATTCCGCAAAACCAGGCCTGGCACCACCTCAGCATGCTGGTCAGCTAGCCCCTCCCTTACAGCCGGCACCTCCACGGCCAGTTGCAGAGTCGCCCGGAGGCCAAGCACCCCATGCCCGTCCGTCTTCCACGACGCCCGTGCCACATCCTCGCCCTATCCAGCCCCCCCAAGGGCAGACTCAGCAGGTCCGACAGATTGCCGCAGGCTCCCCAGCTCCTCTTACAGCAAGTGCAAGCTCCATTGCCCCTCCTCAGCAACGCTGGCCGCTTGGATATCAACCTCAACCTCCTCAGCATGGCTCACCCGTCAGCTCTCCTGTGCCATCGGCATCTAAAGCTGATAAGGCTCAATCATCGCAGTATGCTAATCAACCTCCACGACCTGGCGTTTTGGGCCACATCATTCGCCAGGCTCTAAATACCCCGGTCAAGAAGCTTGGGGTGCCATCGGCACCGCACACGCCCATCTCAGCAACACCCACTCACGTTACTCACGGGTTTGGAACAAAATGGGCTCCACATTCCACTCCGTCTACTCCCGGTCCTAGTCATATGAGCGTGGCACCTCAAAGTCCAGCCTTTGAGCCAGTCAGTCCTCCTCAAAAGCCCGCAACGTTACCGAGCTCTGCTGGGTCAACACCAAGGCCTTTAAGAAAGCAAGCACCCAAAGCAGCTTCGAAACTCGAACAGACCGTCTCTAAGTCTGCGCGCGGCCGGTCTGCCAGAGCCGGGCAGAAGGCTCGTGCAGTTAGTTCCACACCTTCTCTCACTCGATCCAGGCGAAGCCAGTCTATCCTCTCTCACACTGATGAGCCTGCGACTCAAACAAGTGAATCAGCACCCAAGATTAAGGATGAAGATGCTACACCTCGGCCCACCGAAGACACAGGCGATACTACCGCTGATGAGAGCGTCCCTGGTCGGCCTCAGATCATGACTCCTGGTAGTGTCTCTTCGCGCCTCCATAAAAGAAAAAGACAAGTTACACCGGTTAACCCGCCACCCGAGACGACTCAAGTCCTTTGGACGCGAGGTTTCACTAAAGTTTCGTCATCTGCTCTGGATCAGATTTCTAGCCACCGCGATGCGAACATGTTTGCCACCAGGCTTCGTGAGAAGGACGCGCCAAATTATCGCCAGATTGTGCTGCAGCCTCAAGATATAACATCCATCCGATCTGCTATCAAGCATGGGAATAAGGCGGCTGTCCAGGCTGCAGCCAGTCTTCCCGGCGGTGATCCTGGTACTGCGCACGTGTGGCTACCTATATCTGACGAGCTTGTTCCTCCAAAAGGCATTATCAACAGCGCCCAGCTTGAGCGCGAACTTGTCCACATGTTCTGCAACGCCATCATGTACAATGCTGACCCCGATCGCGGTCCTGGGCCTGGTTTTATGAAACGCTCTCAGGACGAGGAGGAGGAAGAAGAAGTAGTGGGCTACCGCCTCGACGAGAATGGCGTTGTAAAAAATACCCGCAGCATGTTTGTTGAGGTTGAGAAGCTCTTAGGTGATCTACGAAGTGCAGAAAAGGAGCGTAGCGCGCCTCCGCCTTCGGCTGTTCGTCCAGCTAGCGTCGCTACCCCCGCTGAGGAAACGGGCGACGACGAAGATGAGGGTGAACGTGAGACTGGAACAGCCAAAAGGCGTCGCATTGGAGCCCGGGGCTGATCGTCTTGATCTGCACCAATTTGAAAGATCACTATGTCTTCCTTTTGAATGTCGGCTTCATAAACTTCAAAGGGAAGCAGCATGTAATTTTTATTATTATTATTATTGTGTACAGCGTCTAGAATAGCTAGCCCCTTGATAATCACCAACCGATCCAGACTCATGTCACTTTGACTGAGGCCTCTTTCATGCGTAATTCATACCTTTATCATGGGTCGGTGACATGCCCGATCACACTGCGGTAAACTCCCTGCGCCTTTGCCAATATTCGAGTGTCATCATACCATCATCAGGTCGAAAGTGCCGGAATTATTCGAGCTTCGGAGCCCCTTGTGATGTGCTTGACCGATTACTATGTGCACCCTTCTTGGAACTTGCATCATCATCGGCAGGTCTCTTGCGAGGCCAGTCGGGGCATATATCAATGTTGTCCCTCGGAAACCACCACTCTAGAAACAGAAAAAAGAGGTAATCCACAACACAACAAAGACAGAAGAGCTTTCCAGCCCAGATACCACAACCATAGTAGCGCTTTAGACGATCTATAAGAGCAAAATTGCGTATACGGCTACCGTAGCCTGATGTATCAACACCATAGAATTCGTCCTCGGGGATGGTGCCCGAAATGCCGTCGTAGACGCGCTCCGTGCGCAGAGCGACATTTTGCCATGAGTACATCTTTTTGACTTGCTCGTGAAATTTCTCGGTACGAATCTTTCCGGCACGCATCGCACTGATGGCTTTGCTTGTGGCGAGGACAATATCGTCTTCTTCTGGTTTGGCGAATGTCGTCATATGCGAGGGGAGGACTTCTGGGATGCCGCCAACCTGTGTACACACGACATAAAGCCCGCAGCTGGCGGCTTCAACAATGACAGTTCCGAAAGCCTCAGTAAGAGATGGGTGGAGGTAGATGTGGCCTCGAACCATAACATCTCTAACTTCTTCGTGACGGATGGGACCGAGCATCTCGACACGATCCTGGAGCACGTTTGTTTCGATCATTTGTTCAAGGTCGATGGCTTTAGGGCCAGAGCCTGCAATGATAAAGCGGGTGTTTGGATGATTTTCCAACACACGTGGAATAGAGGCAATGAGGAGGTCAGTGCCTTTATTGTAGAACAAGCGCGAAATAACGACGATTGTGATGGTATCGCGAGGTCCGATACGCTGAGGTGGAGGATAGACAGGTCCTTCTGAGCCAAAAATCGTGGCCTGGGGAGACGGTGAGGCTGGGACGTCCTTGGGACGGAAATTTTCTGCAACAACAGCGTTTGGTATCACAGAGACCATTACTGGATCGAGTGATGCGCGAAGGACCGTGTTTTCCTTACTAAGACTCGTCATTAAATACTACTATAGTTCGTTCAATGAATTGCTATCTTACCATGTATGGCTGACACAAATGCTATGATCAACATCACTCAAAGTAAACTTGAGGAGCTTGTTTGTGAGAATTGTTCCAGCGTCGGCAAAGCCAAAGAGTGAATGATCTGTAAAAACAGTACGTAACCCCATGGTACGAGCATGCAAGATAGCTTCATGGCATAGACTGCTGAGGCTGCCATGGCCATGCACAATCTCGATGCGCTCACGAATGCAAATATTTCTGAAAATGGGGAAGAATGAAAAGACCGTTGGAAATGTTGCTGAACGATAGATGACGAGGAAAGGAACGTGATAGACCTTGACGCCGTTTGTGAGGTACCGCACGCCCTTCCGGTCGTCGTAGGCATGAGTTATGATGATGACTTTGTGGCCACGGTCGACAAGCTTCGTAGCGAGTTGGTAAATGTGAGACTCGATGCCTCCTGGTTGCGGGAAGAAGAAGTCGCTAACCATGGCGATATTGTACGTGCGGCGTGTCATGATGGCGGTTGAGGATGAAAAGGGGGATGCAGCATGACTGGAACCTTGATTGAGTGTGTACCGAGGTCAGCACTTGCTGAGGCTTATAACATTTGTGTTCAATTGAAGACGTTTGTTAGTATTGGTTATTGTGGATGAGATGTCTGTCGTATTCTCATCTTGTACTCCAAGCAACTACATACAGAGTAAGTTCAATGCTTGAGCGAGCTGAGCAGGGTGCGAGCATACCAGTGGAGTCGCTAGGTCGCTACCGACTTTAGGGTATTACAAAGGAAAGAGTAGTGCCTCTACTAATTGCGTAATATCAACGGTATTTTCAAGATATCTCATATATCATATTGGTAATGAAAAGAAGATATCAATTAAAGAAGGTAAACTTTTAAACAAGATATTCCAAACACTGAAGCCACCTCTGCACCAGCTTGGGCTGTTCTGAGAGGAGCATAAGACTAACCTGTTTCGCTCAAGCGTTTCCTCCACTGCGCCCCAATAAGCGGATCAATTTATAATTTTAGCGGTGTAAGACGGCAGAACCTCAATAAGACCAAGAACTACCCAAAATTTTGGGAATTGAAAGCACTTCGGGCCCCTCCATCGCGATTGATTCTACACAGCATTTTCGAGAAAATGTACCCCAGATATGTCCCTCACTCGAAGGGTGGAAGCAACTCGAATGCTTCTCCTCCTCACTCGTCATCAAAAACTACAAACAGCACTGCTCCTACTCCTGCAACGAATGCCTTTAGTTTTTCGCGATACGTCCCTCCGAGCGCAAAGCCCATACCTCAATCCATGCACATAGAGACTCCTCAAGTTCAATACTTTGATGACACACCACCGAAAAATATCAAGCGCAAATTAGATACTTCAGATGAGAGCAAAGGAACACCAGGTCCTGATAGCAAGAAGCCCAAGACAGAAGAGCCAACTACACAAAAGGATGGAGAAGATGCGCCGAAAAAAAAGAAGAAGGTCAGAAGAGGCAAGCGAAGAACTGGAGCTGCCAATGATGAACGCGACGATGACGACATCAAGCCCGCGCAAGAGGCTCCCGAGGTCAAATCCAAGGAAGCAGACGCAACGCCCGAAGAGAGCCAGACTTTGGACGAAGATTCTGCAAAGGACAAGGAAAAGCCGAAACGAGATGTGAAGGAAAAGAAAGAGAAGAGAAAGAGGAAGTCAAAGAATGAAGAGCGAGAATCAGAAGTTCCTCACAGACCTGCTCCCGAGGACGAAGATCGCAACGAGGATGTATCCATGATCGACGCGGCAGAACCCATCGAAGAGGTCGAGAATATCCCTGAACCTACCGAACCAGCAGCAGACGAGGAAGATAAAAGACAAAAGCGCAGGGAAAGGAAAAAGAAGGAGAAGGAAACTGAGCCAGCAGAGGAACAAGAAGATGAACTGCAGACAAACCAGCGCCACAAGACGGTCATGAGCAAGCTAGAGAAGTCTCTTAAGCTTGCCAGTGAGCTGCCCGCGGACGAACGGGATGAAGAGGATCAGGGTGAACTACACGGCCTCGAACCTTTGCCTCAACCAGAGCCGATTAGCTCTCTGACGACCTCAAAGCCGAACTACAAGATTCTACCCTCTTGGCTCGAGGATCCTATCCGTGTTTCTCAAGACACACGCACACCCTTCGCTGAACTGGATATCATACCCAAGGCTTGTCGAGTATTAGAGGAGAAGGGATTCCGAGATGCCTTCGCTGTGCAGACTGCCGCAATCCCTCTCCTGCTGCCAACAAGCAAGCAACGCGGAGACGTGCTTATATCTGCCGCGACCGGTTCCGGTAAGACACTGGCTTATGCCCTGCCTGTTGTACGAGATATCAGTCAAGGATGTCTCACGAGGCTGCGAGCGCTAGTAGTGCTACCAACACGTGAACTGGTTAAGCAAGCTCAAGAGACCTTTGAACTATGCGCTAGGGCATTCGATGGTGGTGATCGAAAAAGAGTGCGAGTGGGCATCTCCATTGGTAGCCAGTCGCTTGAGGTCGAGCAGAAAGCCTTCATGGATCAGGAGCTTCGATATGACCCTGATACATACAAGAAGCTAAAAGAGGAGACACAACGTCGAAACCAGCTGAAGTGGGGCCTTTCGGCGTCAGAAAATCTCCAAGATCTTGACATGGAGGACACAGACCCTCGATTAAGCCACATGAACGGGTATGTGGTTGATTACCTTTCCAAAATAGATGTTCTGATATGCACTCCTGGACGACTGGTTGAGCATATGGAACAAACAAGGGGCTTCAACCTGGATTACGTTCGATGGCTGGTAGTTGATGAGGCGGATAAGCTACTTGCTCAGAGCTTCCAAGGCTGGCTTGACCTCGTTATGGAAAAGTTCCGGATCAATAAGTTTACCGCACGAGACTTCCATGAGATGGACTTTTCTGGTGTTCGTAAGGTCATTCTGAGTGCCACGCTCACAAGAGATCTGAGTCTTCTCAACCAATTGGGTCTGCAAAGACCACGACTGATTGTTCTGGAGAACGATGGCGATATCCAGATTGCTGAGCATTCTCTGCCCGTATCGTTGAAAGAGCATGCAATTAGAGTGCACGACACAAATCTCAAACCCCTCTACTTGCTTGATCTACTCCGCAGTCAGGACATGCTTATGGCAAGCCCGAACAAAGACGAAGAGGAACCCAAAGCCGAAGAAGCTGAAGATTCGGCTACTAGTTCTGACTCAAGCTCCAGTTCTGACTCCGATGCTACTTCTGACACAAGCTCGGACACATCTTCTGACTCGGATTCTGACACAGAGACCAATGCCAAACTCAAGGTCTCGGGACGCACACTCAAGTCTCACATCCCTGTTTCTCTTATCTTCACAAAGTCCAACGAATCTGCACTTCGTTTGTCACGACTACTCGCCCTGTTGGACCCCTCCTTGGCAGACCACATTGGCACACTCACGTCAACCACACCAACACACATCCGTCGCAAGACTCTCCGGGCCTTCTCTACTGCCTCGTCTCCCATTCGCCTCCTCATCGCCTCCGACCTTGTCGCTCGTGGTATCGATCTTCCCAGCCTTGACCACGTAATCAACTACGACCTACCGCCTAGTGTGGCCGGCTATGTTCACCGAGTTGGTCGAACAGCTCGAGCTGGAAGGTCAGGATGTGCATGGACACTCGTTGGCGATGATGAGAGTGGTTGGTTCTGGGGCAAGATTGCCAAGGGCGCTGGAGTCAAGAGAGCTCAAAAGGTTGAGCGAACAAGGATTGAGGAAATCGATGAAAAGAGAGTGGAAGAGTATGAGGCTGCTTTGGAGAAGCTGGGTAAGGAAGCAGGAAGGTAACCGATCATATGCTATAGACACCACTAGATGCCAGCACTGCGGGTTGCCTTACGGCTTATATGTCAGAATATGGACATATCTGAGATATCTAATTTTCGATACCCACCAAGACTTATATCTTGTGACGATCCCGTTCCTATTCGATTTGACTGGTGATCTATTGCTGACTGCCTAACACAAGGGCTGATTGTGAGCTACATGGGCCTTGATGACAGATAGGCAGGCTGTCAAAGGATATATATTACGACGCTACACACCCCTAATCACAGTCGGCAGCAAGCCAGAAGCCAGGCGTCTACCCATTTAACTCGTGCCCTTCATTGACGCTTCATATTTTGGCCCTCGAATTCGGTTGTACTTTCATGCCGTAAACTTAATCCTCGGTCCAGTTGTTCCGTTCGATAACGGCCGATGGCACGACTCTGGGACCCGATTCATTCTCATGTACACTCCCGTAACCCGGTGATGATCTCTCTGGACGCTCAGGGGCAGTCTCTTCTTCCTCGATGACATCCCTCTCCCTGTCGATCAGTAAAGGGCGGCGGCCATCGCGATGTTGTTCTGATTGTCCACGGTCATGGTTTCGCCAGTTACTCAACCAGCTGGAATCCTTTTTGGTTAGGAGGAGTCCGAGTATCTTGACTTGATATCAGTATCTGAATCCTTACGGAGCTGGAATTTCGGTTTCAGCATACCTGGATTAGCCCGACGACGAGGACGACAGAGAGGTCCAACAATGACAGTTTCTGTAAGGCTCCTGACCAAGGCTCACGACAGGGACTTCTTCTTCCATATGTTTCAGCACAGTTGCTGGGCGCTGTATTTGGAAAAGGATAGGCTCGGTCTCGGATTGAGTTCAGACCACAGCAGTCAAACGCATCCTGAATATATCGTATACTTCGTGCATCATGAGCACGAAACATACCCATCCACTTCTTATCGAGCATGCATCCCATCATCTCCGACGGCACTGCGCGCTCTAGAAGTAGTGTTGCCAGGATAGTGGTGATAAGAGCTTGAAGGACCTGGACAATCAAAGGAGCAAGCTTAGCTACGCCGCTAGAAGACGACTTAGTAGTACGGCGAATACTAGGATAGAAAGCTGTGTTAAGAAACCCTAGAACCGGGAGAACCACTGTAAGAATTGACAGAGTTGGCGAGATCGCGAGTGAGAGATTTGAACTGCGGACGTGGACAATTCTATACAAGAGTCAGACTTCACCTGCTAATGCGACCAAACTGAGACTTACATTGCCATTACGAGTAGCACAAGGCTAAGCTAAGAAAGTTGGTCAGTCATAGATTATTAAAGCTCCGGTGTACCCGATAGTTGCCTTACTATCAAATATAGAACTGTGAGGTAAATCATGTTGTTGTTCCTCGTACTCGAGCAGCTAAATCCAAGGGGAAGAATGGCTATGAGTATTAAGTTGAAAAGAAGAATTTACAGGATGATGTTCTTGAGACTGTGTCTGATCAATGAAGAAGGCCTTCCCCGCCTATATGCGGGAGGCCTACCGGCGGAGACTGTTCCAGAAATGATGAATGTATCTCTTATCTTACCTCCCAAACCTTACTGTACTGTGTCATGAATGTTATTCATATGCAAGTCAGGTGTATGCACAGACGGTGATTGATTGCCTTGTCTTTTGCCGATACTGAGGGATGCTTCACCTACAGCTGAAGTATCTAATGTTGCACAAAGGAATATTTTTCAACACAACTAGCTCCGTAGTACATACAACATTGCGAAAATGATAAATTTACATCCTCCTTACGCTCTCACATAGGAGATAGGGTTCAGATATCCGTTTTCCTCTGATGTTGGCATGACTGCCATAGCGAATGTGAAATTTCGCGAGGTCGGGCACCTTGCGAAAGAAAGCGCCAATACCATATAAGAGAGACTAAATAGAAGTAAGATGAGAGTGAGTGATTGGCTTCTTGTCATAAAGGAACATAGAAAGGACATAAACAGGATATGAAAAACATGAAAGAAGGTCCGGACTGACGGAGACAGCTCATGATATAAGTCCAGGTGTTAGTAATACCCGCCATTATTTGGAAAGCTAAAATCAATGCTACTTGGCATCACGGCTGCCTTGTAGTCGACTTGTTGGTATGCTGCATCGTCTCCCAGAGACGTGGCCGAGCTGTCACTGGCTTGATATGCGTCTGAGGAATCCGTGGACTCATTCATATCTAACGTTGCCGAGTTGTTCAGCATAGCCCCGTCGTCTATGGCTTGAAAGTCGAAAGGCTGCTCTCCCAAGTCTTCTGGGGCAAATGAATAATAGTCCAAGCAGGAGTAAAGCCCAAAATCGTCAGCTGCTGTGGACGTCTCCTCTGGACTGAGTCCCGGGAAAGGAAGCTTATCTGCAATTATGCGTGGCAGCTCTTGCAGACGTTCCATGACAGTCACCTTCATTTGAGGTTCCCAGTCGGTGAATGCATCTTCTACTGCCATGGCTACTTGGTGTTGAATTGCTGGCTTTGCCTTGATCCAGTAGTCACGCCATTCGTCAGGGTTTTCGACCTTGACGGCTGGCGCCCGAGTGGTTAAGAGTGAAGGATCATAATCTTGGAATATGACTCAGTCTTTGTCTATTTTAGGGTGTGTTTGGAATAGATCCTGTAACTTACAAGGTGAAGGAATGTCAGGAGAATCAGGCTTGACATCAAATAGAGCACAATACCACTCCCTCCACTTCTCAACAGGGTTCATCCTCACTCTTATTTTCAGTTTCTTTGCTTGTTCCTCGTCGTAGCCATCCAGGAGGTTTCGTTGAAGGCTGCTTGTCTCTTTTACTGGGCACGGCGTCGTCATCCGTTGATGCTTCTTCAGATCTTTCTCATCGTCAAACCGGCGAAGGCATCGATTGCATTGATGCGGAGACAGACTATGTCTTCGCTCGAGATGTTCCCTAGATGTAACTGTCAGTAAATTGCCTTGATAAGGGGTAGGTTTGACTCACTTTACTCGGCCGATTTCAAACCACCCCGGACCACAACATGTTCTCTCAGTGCCGAATCTCTTGGGGTCCCTTTGATGGTAAGGACAAGCAAACCGAGGGCGAGAGTCGTCCTTTGTGGTTTTTGTCCTCTTGTTGTCCTTCTTTCTACGGAACTTGTCGTCTCCTTCTTCCTCATTCTCACTTTCGTCTCTACCACTTTGACCTTTGGATCTCTTCTGGCCAGCTGACTGGGGTATGTGTTTTCCTGCCTGGAAAGCACGCGAAGTATGTGATCCGGAAGTATGCTCACACTCTTCCTCGAGTGCTTCCAGTCTTCTTTCAACACATTCCGAGATTGCAGCCATCAAATTATCAACGATGTTCTGTTTACGCCGTCTCAGTTCTTTGTTGATGCAATAGTCCAGGTAGGCCGCCGACGGGTTCGTGGGCTCGACGTCGGATTGATTGGGATCGGCGGCTTGCACTTCAACACTGTGAGGGAAGGGCACGTTGAGAAGCTTTTCACACTTTTCTATGGCCTCGCGACGGATTCTTGCAGCGGGTGAGTTGTCTTGACCGCTTCTTAGGTCGTGTTAGTGGCCTCATCATGAAGATGGACTTTGATATGACGATGACTTACTGAGCGCCAGGCGAACCTCGACGGCCCTGACCGCTCTCCTGGTCGTTGCTGGCCCGGGGCTTATTTGATCCACCACTTGAAGGGTTCTGGAAGCACAGTCAGTATATGCCCAACTATTTGAAGCGAGAGTGTGTGATACTTGTTGAGAGTGGTGGCTCTGAGTGGGTTCGGGTGATGCGGAAGACCTCTTGTTTCTAGTTACAAAGACTTGTTCTTCCGAATCTTGCTGAGGCATATCCGATCGCTGGTAAACCAGACGACGGTGTTGAATCAATGAGGAGAAGTTGAATTGATGGCAGAGTTTTGTGAACCGTTTCTTTCCAGCAAGGTATCGGTTTGCGAAGGCGTAGCGTCTATGTTGCAAGGAGAATTGACTTGCTTTGTCCACCACAGAGGGCATTATCAAAAGTTGGCTGATCGATTCATTTGCATATTTAGTTCTAGCTCAGTTGATGTGTGGACTTGGTTGTTGCAAATAAATAGAGTTCAAAGGGGTTTGAGTGAAATTCTGCCTGATATCGAAGAGAAAATGTCTCAAAACAATCTTCATTGTACGAAAACCTGGCGGACGCAAAGACGGGGAGTGTGAGGGTTAAATAGTTGGTGAGAGCCTCACGATAGTCCTTTTACATTCAATCTCCCGCAATTGCGAACTCCGCAAAGCCGGGCGTGGCTTCTCCGAGTGAGATCACACACTGATAGGACTCATCTGAGGGCTGAAATTATATTGGATGACAACCATCCAAAAGCTTCGTGAATGGCCAGGAGGAGTGATCTCGCGGGCACCAGTGGGCTATCGAGTACGTTGACTTTCATGCAGGTAAGTCTAGTATGTATGTCATGTTACATGTATGACTTACTTGTCAACACATCAAACCGATTCTACGAATCGAAAGCCTCAATTTGGCGTCAGTTGTAAACAAGGCGATGCCGTTTTGGGTTTCTTCAGCGCCTATCAATATTCTGCCGCAGGTGAGGCGACAGCATAATGGTTCGCAAACTTCCACAAAGCAATCCAAGTGGTTGTTCACGACGCGACCCCCGCGCTGAAATGCGGCTATCAAGTGAATTCTGCAGATAAAGCATGTCAGATGCACAGCAGTTTGGTCTATTCGGGACACCGAATCTCGGATGCCTCGCACGGAGGAAATTCGAGTACCACGTATGGGCTCGGAAAGTGAGCATTTACTCGGCAAGCTGAATATCTAATGGAGTTGATTTACAGTGACAAGGTGTAGGGGCATCGAGAAGAAAACGCCCTGTATCATTTGCCACTTTTGTAACGAGTACGGATCCATAGCCGATGCTGAAAATTCAGATACATGCAACAGCATCTTATAAGACGTCTCATTTATTGGTATCACACTGGTGATTTGTAGTCATTCTACCAAATATATACATACAGCCTTATCACAGACTTATCAAGAGCCCTTTTCTACTCTCTCGAAACTTTCTTATACTCTTCCTAACGACACCTGCGTTCCTTGAAGGAGGGTCAAGATATCTCGAACTCCCATTACCAGTTTACGCAAAAGGAATCACATTATCCCATTGATGCATAGGAGACGTAGCGCTGCACTGCAAGACACCTCAAAGCTCTCTAGCTGTATAACCTGAAAGTAATTGTCTCCAAGTCATATTTGCAGGTCTGACCGTTTGGGTTCTAATTAACAGGGGGCTGGGTCTGCAGAAGATCTTCTATTGATTCAAAAGAGCATCCTCTTCGTTGCGGAAGGTGGTCAGTGATAGGCGCTTCTAACGATATCGAAACCAGATACTTGTGGATGACATGCCGCAAAATAATAGAAAATATAGCCAGAAAACAGGAAGAAACCCGAGAATAGGATTATTGTGCTAGTATGTCTTTGAAAGCCTTGAGGCGGTCTATCGATTACCCTTAACATCTCTCGTCATCTTCTCTATTTCTAGCTGTGTGTAATCGATCATGGCAACGATACGTCCTGCTTTCGTACCACTTGAAATCCCTTCATCCATAGTTTATGCATCACATCATGATAGTAACCACTCTTGTGCTTGCCAGATTCACACCAAGTCAAAGGAGCATCAGAGTTTCCAACTAACATTCATCCATACAATGCCACCGCCCGCGTTTCGACACTTTATAGAGGTGTACTCTTTCTAAACTCGCCGTATCCATATCACTGAGACTTGCCACTCTTATCTTGCTTCCGTGCCACAATGCCATCCACACGCTTGAAGGCAGGGAACCCCTCAAAGAAGCAGTTGCAGAGCCAAAGCCACCACTGTCCAGAGAATCTCTCAACGCCGTGCCTCTGAAGCTTCCTGTCAAAGAAGAAGCATTCAACAAGATGGATACCGATGACGGGCCAAAAGATGGCGTTGACAAGCCAGTGGAAGAAGGTCGCGCCTCCAGGGAACCCTTCGTTCAACAGCTCCCAGATGCGAGTGCCAGGCTGTACCCACGGCAGTGTCCCAGCGCAGAAGAAGTAGAAAAGAACTGATCCTGTGACAAAAATGCCGAAACCCTCTGGGGGTGTGTAGGCTGTGATAATGACGTCGCTAAGACCCAGTCCTTCACGGGCTGTGTTGGCCATTTCGATGATGCGGTCCTTGACCTCGGCCCAGCTGGAGAGAGGAGGCGAGAAAGGGACAAAGTGCTCTCTTCCATCATTTGACTTGATAGTCATACCGTTGAGACCAGTATCCTTGAGCACGGGTGAGGATGCAGCTGAGGCAGAGAGATGGGCATAATGACGGAGATAATAGGAGATTTCTCGGGTGTGATCCTTGTTCATATGCGACACGATGCGGTTCTTGCGAGCATCATCGGCAGAGGCCATTTTGTTTTATTTTTGTCGATGTCAGATGTTATAAATTCCTCTGTTGGGTCACTGTGGTCTTCGTTTAGATGCAGCTTCGCTGAGTGTTTGAAGCAGATAGGAGCGTTGAGTCGGAGTCGGTGGGTGTGAAGTTGAAAGTGGAGCCCAACTATTTGCCAAAACTCGGTTTCCGAGGCCATAAAGAGACAAGGATAGTTACATGTGAATAAATTGAAAAAACAGAACGTCCATAATTGTGAAGAAAGTACAATCATCGAAATATGACCCAAGTACCTGATAGACACATCGAACTTTGTGGCATTGCCGTTCTTATTTGTGTTGTAATTGGCCGTCATCGCGTAAGTTATATTTTCTCTGCCGCGAGCTCTTACTGTTTTGTTGGAGTATGAAACTGCAATCTGGTCGAAATTTGTTTGATGAAGAATTACTATTCATTATTGATTTTTAAGTTCATTAATCGTTAGGCAGCCTCTATATTCTCTCTTGCTGATCCCTTCTCCGCGTCCCATCCACTGTCGTGCACATGCCTAATCGTCCTCGTTCGGACCTGGATACCAATCATGCCCGTCAATTGGGAGATCATAGAAAACCTCTGGCCTCCTTGAATTTCTGTTCTGACGTTTCCGTAAGTTTTGTCTCCCAGCTGTAAGTTCGACTCGACTGGTTTCTTCGGCCGTCCCCTTGCCAAGATCCCGAACAACCCCCTCTGACATAGACTCGGCCTCGGCATCTTCGTATCGGTTGACGGTGTTTCCGGCATATTGGTCTCTTCTGTTATCTGTGGCAGGTGGTTGGTCTCTTCCACATCCCTCGGAGGCACCGGATCTGTAAAGGACTGCCATATAGGCAGGCATGCCCATATAATCAAGATCGAAATTTCAACGTCCATCCAAACGATTCGTTCGTGATATCTCCAAACTGGTTGCGCCGTCTTGAAGAAAGAGATCAGAAGGTGCAGTCGAAAACTGGATACAGCCAGACCGAATGCTCCCAACGCAATTGCGATAGCGTTTTGCAACCAAGATGTCGTGTCATTTGCAATTCGACTAAAGATCAGGTGAGAAAGCATAGCAAGGAGCGCCAGGTTTAGGAATATGTCGATCGAGGAAGCCGCATATGCAAGTGAGTCCTGAGCCAAGCAACCTCCTGTTTCCTCATCTCTTCCATTTGGTTCCCAACCTTCCCAGGCGAATGCAATTGGTGAACATCGGAATACTCTCAATAGGGCCAGAGCAATCGAAGAGAGGATGGTGAGTAAAAGGGTCGCGGCTGTGATCACTATGTATCTGCCAGAAAACGATGTGCGTAGGCATACGAGAAGGATCGCGACTCTAAGTAGACACGAGCAGGCAAGCTCGAAGATGTCGGCCATGAAAACAAGCTAGGTAGTTCAATGTTAACATACTGGGATTCAAAACTGCACCTTGCAAACAAACCTTTAATCCGTCTGTAACGTATTCTGGAACCGCATTCCATAAGATTGTATCTCCTGTCACAGAGTGGGCTAAGGAGGTTGGTAAGCACAAGCGCATATTCATTCAGCGATGCGACTTACCAAAGTGAATCAGAGTTGCAAAGACAGTGTATAACAACTAAAAGCTGGTTAGGTTTGATGATCTGTGATACCGGGTACCAACTTACTCCACAAACTACCATTACATAGTCATCCAGAGAAAGACTCTCGTACGTAACCCAGCTCGAATACAGCCTAAGCCAAGGAGAGATCCATGCTGGTATCTCTGCAACTAACAGAACATAGTGATTATGCCGGTTGTCTTTTGGCTTGTTGTCACAGGCATTGGCATAGATCTTTGCGATATCTAGAGCTTGTTAGTTCTATCCCATTTGTGTTTCAGAATGATTGGCGCACCGAATCTTTCGAAATCGCGGCATTTGTCTGCGAAGCAGTCATCTAGCTCCTGCTTGACATTCCCGTTGTTGCACATATCAACGGCTTCGAAATCCGAGTTATCATACTTTTCAAGACATGAGATCTTCAAGTCATTGTTAGTACGAGCGCAAAACTGCATCCAAACCTCAGACTCACAGTACAACGGGGTAGACTCTTGAAGAGTTCAGGTCTGTCAGCGCCAAACACTCCAGCAGCGAGTGCTAACGAGCAGATCGCCCAAGATGTGAGCTTCATACCCGTCCAGTAGCATCAGGGCTGGTGATGTTGAAGAAGTGAACACAAATAGAGGAATGACAGGATGCTCAAATATTGCAAGACATGGGTTACCCTAACTATCATATATATAAACCCCCAGATCTACGTAGGCAAGGGGCTTCATCCGAGTTAGGTAGGCATGAAGACCGCATCCAGCTGTAACAAGACTAGTACTAGCCCTGTACGTTCTTACATCCCGGTTTTTATATGAAGCCCCCTGTGCATACAACATGGATAAGGCGCATCCAGCATTGAGGATCGTCTCAAAATAGCGGAAATGATCTTACACGGGCCGCTGGGAGGATTAGCTGCAATGCTATTTACATCGGTTCCTTGATCTGTGACTTTATCGAGATTTAATTCGGATATTCCGGTCTGATTGTTGAGCTCACCTCCTCGCTCCCGTAAGAAAGTGAAACTTGTGGTAAATGCATTGACACCTCCTTAGCCCGTACCCTATCGGACTAATGCACGACATAGCAAACACGCGGCTTCAATAGCTCTTAAATCAACCAACGGTTTTAAAGCCTCTTTCAAGATCGTGCAGCGACGTTTGGCAGCTTTTGGCAAAACAAATTGGAGCAAAAACTGGGGCAGCGTTGTACCGCAATTGCTGTGTGCTTCAGGTGAAACGACAGCTCCAGAATAGTGCAGTACGGATCGTGTGATCCTTTGTGGCCTTCTGGCCAAAGATCCAATGGATGAGTATCCTAGACATTGCAGTGTTGCAAATATGGTTTCGTGAAGACTCGTCTGAAAAGCTTCGGTTTGGGTGTGACAACCTCTTGCCAACTGTCACGCCAAGAGTATGTCCTTCAATCCGAATTGTCAAGTAAAAGGTGTTTCCAGAACCTGACCTTCTGTTGACCGCCATATGCGAGTCAGTCTTCAGTTTCAGGTTGGAGGGCCATTTCACCCCGCGTTAGTTAGGTAGTTAGCATTGGATCCAATGTGAGTGCCTTGTCATTGAAGAGGTCCCTGCAGCTGCACTCCGCTTATTAATGAATGATTGAGAATCTCAACTGTGAGTGCTCGTTATATCGAATTTCTATTCCGATGATTAGAGGATCCGGTTGTTGTCGGGCCACTTTCCTGTGATATTATTTGACAATCTGCTCATTCTTGCGACAAGGAATTAGCTTTGGTACGTCAAAGATGGATGACAATAGGTTGACTGGCGTCATCTCAAATTATAAATCCAGCTGATAGTAGATCCATCTTGACGCAGAGGTGACTCTTCAGAACTCCGAGGAGCCTGAACGAGATAGGCAATACATACAAATTGAAACAATCAAATACTGAGGCGCGTAATCGTCTATTGGATCAATTCACATGGGAATTGTATCAATTAGCTGTCCAGCATGTCTCTCAGTTTCCTGACTGGTCATGGTAGCATTAGATAGACGGTCACCTGACCTCACAGACGACACCTGGAAGACCCATGCTTTCGTATCTCCGCTCGGCACAAGCAAAAACTCTTCTACCAATATTATCTGATCTGATTGATAAAGGTGTCTTTTCTCACTTGCTGGTGGAGCGATTCCTCCTCCTCCTCCTTCGTAACTCCGAACCGCATCCGCATCGGCATTCGCACAACACTGGATAAGCTCCGGTCATCGATTATGGCTTCCTCAGACCGAAGTGAGACCCCGGACTCGGACGGTGACCGAAAGCCTGGGTCCCGAGATGACTCGGGCCAGCCGCCCGCCCGCAAACGGCAGCGTGTCCGCCTCAGTTGTCTGGAGTGCCGACGCCGAAAGCTGTCGTGCGACCGAGGCTTCCCGTGCGAGCGTTGCATCAAGAGCGGCACTCCCGACCGCTGCAGCTATGAATCTCGTAACGGCGAGGTCGTGAACGCTTCCTCGGGAGTTCCGCCGCCTTTCGCCCAGCTAGACTCTCGCCGCTTCGTTGATCCCGCAACGGGTTTGTCCCCACGAGATCCCGAATTCGTACGCCAAGATCACGATCGAATTCGCCGATTGGAGCTTGAGCTAGTTCAACTTAAGAATCAAATCTCTCGGTCTGGTGTGTCTTTCGATGGGAGCACCCTGGCTGGCACGACGACCTCCCCCCAGACGAAAGATGATGCCAACGGGAATGCGAATGTCGAGGACCCTTCTGTCCGCGAAGTCCACGAGTCCATCGAGGCCACTAACATGTCGGGTGAGAAAGGAGAGCTTCGTTTCTTTCGTGGCAGGGGCTTTCGCACGCGATACTTTGGCCCGCACAATGCCAGTATGGCCTTTGTCGAGCTTACAGGTCTGTGCCCTTTCATGAAGGAGACGGCCGATGAGTGGCTTCGTCCAGTTATTCTCCATGACCGTAAAGACCGAAAGAGACGACGCGAGGACCGTGAAAAGATATTCGAGGACTCGGATCCAGAACTGGAGGCTTTACTGCCAACTAAGGAGGAGTCCGATGCACTTATTGATGTTTATCTCGACCAGTTCGAGCAGGTGCACCGCATTGTTCACATTCCTACGTTCAAGAAGGAATACGCCGAGTATTGGGCACCCGGGTCTACCAAACGTTATGCCGCTTTCACGGCTCTTATCCTTGCAATGATGGCTGTTGCAAGCTGCGTTCATACTCACGAAAGCCTCAAGTTCATCGGCATGATGTCGAATGCTCGTCACTGGGCAGAACGATGGATCAAGGCATGTGACGAGTGGTCATCAAAACAAAGCCAGAAGCACCGACGCTTGATCCACTATCAAGTAGCATGCCTTTTGTATCTTGGGAAGCGAGTCAACACTATCAAGAAGAAGCGTTTCTGGACAGGCTCTGGTGCACTCATCCAGGACGGAATTGCTGTCGGCTTACATCGTGAGCCAAGCCACATGGCAGCAAAGATCACCGTTTTTCACCAGGAAATGCGTCGACGAATTTGGGCAACAGTTCAAGAATTCGACATGCAGGCCTCCTTCGACCATTGCCTGCCAACTCTGGTTAGCCAGCTTCACTACGACACCAACGCCCCTCGCAATTTAGACGATGATGATTTTGATGAGAGTACCACTGTACTCCCACCATCAAAACCTGTCAAAGAGTATACATTCTCTTCCTTCCAGCATCTGGCTCGTCAGAGCCTGCTTTTACGTCTGGAGCTTAGTCGTCTTCTTACTGGTCCATCGTCTGAAATAGACTATGACCAAGTAATTCGATACACCAACGATTTGACACAGGAGATTGATGCCCTCCCGTCATGGGATATGAACCTGGAAAATGTGAAGGGAAAGAAGAACCCTTTAATCGCATACACGTTGCTGCATGTTCAGTTGAGGCAGTACATCATCCCCTTGCATCAGCCATATCTCAAGCTTCGGAAGCAAAACTCAAAGTACCAGTACTCCGAAATCATATACTATAATGCAGCACGAGACATCGTCTTATTACACGACAAACTGTACGAACAAGGCGTTCGGAGTCTGAACTTTCTCAGAGAAGATGCGCTGACTACAGCCATCAACCTCTGTAGCGTCACAATGTTGCAGCCCAGAGGTTCCACCAACATGATCATGATAAACTCGCACCACACACTCAAGTTGATTGAGAAGTGCATTGCAATGAAGGAGGATCGTCTATTACGATGTGGCAACAATGAGCCATGGGGATATTCTATCATGTGTGCGGCGCTGGGGTTGCTTGAGGCCCACCTGGGAACCAAGGAGCCTGAAGTCGCCAAGTCGACATCAGCAGAACGCTTCGTCAACTTGCACTACCGTCTCCTTGCTAACCAGGAGCCTCCAGTTTCTGGGGAGCACCTTGCAGCTGCCATGAACGGCGTGCCGCCGGGCAACATGGGACCTGGGCCCACGCCTAATATACCGCTGCATGACCGGCCAAAGGTAATGAAGCTTGACTTCCATGGCAGGGCGTTTCCTAATATTGGTATCCAGTCGGTGACACCGTTCTCGTTTACGCCGACAATGCCTACGGCTCCGATCGACCCAAGCCAGGCCCCATGGATGATGGGAGGCGATCCCACTCAGCCTTTCAACCTGGATCCGAGTCTGGAGTTGTTGGGTATAAATCTCAACGAGATCTGGGGCGAGTCCTGGGAATTGGGCTGAACAGAAAGAAAGTCCATGTTGGCTAATACGTAATAATAATAACTGGCGTGGATTCTTGGGCCTCGCAAGCGACGGACTGGGGGGGATATTGGGCTAGCATCTATTTGCTTCTCGAATTGTCTCATCTTTAAGATACCAGGTCTCCTACTATGTCACGACAACACAAGCGCTCATGAACAGGTCTTGGCGTCACGTTGTCTGCCATTTTTTGTGCCTTGAAGCAAGCTCCTCTCATTATATCTATCTTGTGGGTTTGAATACTGAATTCCTCATGACTGACGAAATTGCCTTCAGAATAATGTGCTAATGAAATGCAAAATCACCTTGACAGCGATATTCAGTTGACGTGCCGAGTTTTAGGGAAGAGATACTTGCTGAGCCCTCGCAGATTTCACGGGTTTCAACATTCGATCTACTTCAATATTGACTCGTATTACTTTTGTTTAAAAGTATAAGATATGCTTACGGACGAGACTTCTTCAGATAAATACTTTTGCCAAGTGATGGGTGTGCAAGGTGCTTGTTGATTGTTGATTGTGTTAGTTTGGGTCTTCTGGCGATTGGCTGGGTAGCCAGAACACCAAAGTATTGATCTATGGACATGATGCAAGGGAAACCCTCCGAAGGCCGGCCGACGACGATATATCCAATGAAATCTAAGCGCATACCCTATAAAGATGATAAAAACCAACAACCTTGTGACTGCGAGCCCATAAACCTCATGGTGTGAATGCTAGCCACCTGAATATTAAAATTATCGGCTGTTCTCCAGGGTAAGCACCTCAATAAGTCCGAACTTCAGTGTCGGGCATAAAACTTCGGTAACCGGACTTGGCTGACTATCATTTGTCTCTTCGGACCTAAGAAACCTCGGGGATAGTGTTCGGCATTTGATGCTCCTCACTCATATACACAGACATTACATACATATCCGCTATTACTATTGCATAACCCGACATCGAATGTTGACCGCGATGCCGCAAAGAGAATCCTCGGATGTATCTTCTGCTGGAAGTCCCCCAGCTCCCAAACGTCGTCGAAGGCGACCCGCTCGGTCTTGTGAGCAATGCCGGCGCCGCAAGATTCGGTGTAGTCTGGGCCAACCTTGTAATGGCTGTGTTCGGGCTCGGGCACCGATGCAATGTTCTTATCGCGACGGGAGTCCTGTTGTAGTGACTCGGAGTTCTGAAGTCTGCACCTCGGTGCCGGCTGAACGGGCTGAAAGACAGGGAGCTGTTACAGCAACACAGCGAAATCCAGAAGCACATCACCGCAGCCCAGTAAACCGACCACCACAACCTGAAAACAGTGATAGGACTGTGTCAAATTCACATAGCTGTCTTTCAAAAACTATTCCAACCCCTCAAACATCCACCTCAGCCCAGTCATCAACCTCAATCCCCCCCTTTACACCCAGGCTGCGTCATGTACCTGAAAAGACGAAGCTATTTGGCCAAACACATTGGCTTCACACTGCAGAGAAGGTAAATCTCAGATATCTCTACTCGAGCTCTCATACTGATCTTCACTGCCTTAGTTTCCTGTTTCAGGTAATTTCCATCCCGTCGAGATTGAGCCATCATGGGAGGATGCCAAATCCGACTTCTACGACGCTTTGAAAGAAGCTCGCATCCTACGTTTTGGTCTCAAGAAACAGAACTTTCCAACACTAGATCAGCCCATCCAGGACCTTCGTGAGACCTTGCCCTCCAAGGTGGTTTGCGATGAACTCATTGCTTGTTATCTCCGCACATTCGAACCCTTGTATCGCATCGTCCATATCCCCTCCTTTCAGAGGGAGTACGACCGGATATGGGCAGGCGAGGAAACACAAGCTGTACCGGCTATATCTCTCGTCAGACTGACCTTGATTCTTGCCCTTGGGACTACCTTTGCCAATTTTGACACGGAGGAAGAGATGAACCAGTTGTGGCGACTTGCGCAGACATGGGTTCAGAATGCCCAGTGGTGGCTCACAGGTCCAAATGAAAAGACCACTTACAATCTCGATGGTCTGCAGATATTCTGTCTGCTGATCATCGCCCGTCAATCGACCTTCAATTGTCGCGGAGCAACGTCATGGCTGTCCTCGGGCTCGCTACTGCGCGCCGCCATCACCATGGGCCTTCACCGCGATCCGAAGCTATTTGTTGGCTTGACACTCTTCCAAAGGGAGTTTCGAGCTCGACTATGGGCCACTGTGCTGGAGTTGGCTGTCCAGTCATGTCTAGATCTCGGCTTGCCACTGCAGCTTTCAGAACAAGACTTTGATGCTTCCATCCCATCCAACTACGATGACTCGGACCTAGAGTCAACTTCTCCAGGGGCACCAAAACCAATGGACAAATTTACAGACTCGTACCTGCAAATAATGCTCGCCAAATCTCTACCTTTGAGAGTTGAAGTCATAGGCCTACTGAACGACTTTCGACAAGAGAAAACATATGAAAAAGCACTAGCTTTAGGATCACAGCTGCGCACGGCGTGCCGAGATGTCGCCGCCTTCTTCCATTCAACACAACATAATCCGATGAACATAAGAAAGGGATCAAGCATTGAGGCGAATGAGTTCCATCGCAAACTTCTCGACATCCATCTTCGCCGGTTCGTTATGTTTCTTCACCGCGACTTCATGCTCCAAGCAAGGACCGATCCCCGGTTCTACCTTTCTCGCAAGGTGTGTGTTGAGTCTGCCCTGGTCATCGCTTCTGGGAGTAAAGGCGCCGACTTCAGCTTGCCGATGCAGGTATGGGATGACTTGTCTCGCTTGTCTTTCGTTGGACGTGGTCTTTTCAAGTGTGCATTGAGTTTTGATGCTATGCTCATCTTGGCCTTCGAGGTCATTACTGAACTTCAGGATGAGTCGACACCAACACACGAACCTGATATTCTCAGCGAGATGGCAAAAGCCACCCGTGCTCCCATGATCAAGACCCTCGAAGAGATATACGTGCAACTTCGCTGCATGATCGTACGGGGCAACCTCAGCCTTAAGAGACTTCTCTTCTCGAATGCTCACTTGGCACATATTCGAGCATTGGAAGCGGGCCATCCTGTGAAGCCAGCGGTACATGAGACTGTAACATCGACGCTCCGCGACTGTGTGGCAATGCTCAGAGACATCCAAGCAGTTACAACACCCCATGAATCAGCAATAACCTCGGATAGCTTGAGTAGTGACTTTCTTGGCACGGATATTTTCTCAAATGTGAGTGATGCTTCGTATAGGGGAGTAATTCTTTCTAACAATATGAGCTAGAGCAATCTTATTGAGTGGGACATATCCGACCTTCTCGGTTTCCCAACTGTTAGTAAAGACGGCCAATCTCAGTGGCCAGTTATGGACTAATATCAAAATCGACACATCACATACTAAACTCGTGTAAATTGTCAGGGAATAACACTTGTAAGATGTCATTTTCGTTACTCGTCATAATACCCATCATCATAAGTGCCCTGCATCGCCTGCGTGCTCACCCATTCTTCACTTGCTAAGCCCCTCATAAATCTCATCTCAAGTTCTTGGGGATCCTTGTGCCAATCACAAGCAAAGTCGCAGTCCGGCGTGCTAGATTCTCCGAAGTATTTGCATATGGCAGCATGTCGACACTTATCAGTGTCTTCGCAGTATTGAGCCAACGCCTGCAAACTCTTGAGTCTGGCGATCTGATTCGTCTCAGCTTTGGCATCGGATCTGATCAATCTCGTGACGCGCTCCAGGTCTTCTCGGCTGTAGTAAAGAAAGCAATAGCTTGCATTGCCATCTCGGCCAGCACGGCCAGCTTCTTGGTAGTAGCCTTCGAAAGACTTGGGAATACGCCAGTGAACAACAAAACGTACGTTATTCTTGTCAATACCCATGCCGAAGGCGGTCGTGGCAACAATGATATCGTACCCAGACTCGTTATTTATCCACCGGGCGAGTGTTTCTTCTTTGACTTCCTTGGTGAGCCTGGCATGAAAAGGCATGGCCCCAATGCCTTCTGAACGAAGGGAGGCTGCCAGGGACTCGCATTCATCCCGAGATATAGTGTATATAATCCCAGGAACACTTTCGACTCTTTCATTCACCTGTTCGAGTTCTGCCTTTCTCTCACCATGTTTACGACGGTCGTAAACAGCGTTAATCCATCGTAGAAAATCCTGTAGGCGGTTATCTTCTTCGTCCTTGGTGTACCGAATTTCAAGATGCAAGTTTTGACGTTGAGGGTTCATCAAAAACTCTCTTGTTCTTTCTGGAGTTTGATCGAGTTTTAAAATAGATAGTACGTCTTGCCGAACCTGCGGGTTTGCCGTAGCAGTAAGACACATTATTGGTACATCTGGGAAAGTGTCTCGAAACCAAGATAGACGTTTGAAGTCTTTTCGAAAGTCATGGCCCCATTCTGACACACAATGAGCTTCGTCAATGGCGATACGTGCAAACTCCTTTTGCTTGTAGACTAGCTGCAGCCGTTCGCGAAACCGTGAGCCAGAACATAACTCGGGCGTGACATACAATAGCCTGGTCCTTGGATGCCCGCTCTCCAGATCGCGCTCAATGCGGCGCCGATCATCATAAGGAGTTATGCTGCTGTAAAAGTTGGCTTCGATACCTGAGGCTTTTAGGGCTTCAACTTGGTTGATCTGATGATGTTAGATTTCGTAACAATGGTGGGCTCGAGTTTCTTGCCATTAAACTTAAGAGAGGGGAAACAACTATGGTAACTAAACTCATAATTAGAGGAAGGAAGATGTATAGTGGCCGAAAACTCACTGCCTTGGTCGATGACTGCTGGTAGCTGAAAGCAAAGACTTTTACCAAAGGACGTGGCTGCTTGGACGTAAACGTCAAAGCCGTCGAGAGCAGCTTCGATGATTTCACGCTGGTGAGGCCTGGTAAATGTCAACGGACAAAGCAAAACGAAAAGAAAAGAGGAAAGCGGATAATTCGTATACCTGAAATCTTCCTTGTGAAATTGGCGACGAAGAGTAAAGCCAATGTCTGTGCATGAGCTTGTTCTTTTCAAAGGTGGCATGGCGGCGTTCACGATTTTCGAAGAAAGTAAATGATTGTTACTGTATTACTCTACAACTGCGTGTCGAGTGAATCAATTCATGGTAGATCGAGGCAAGGGTGAACCGCTTTCCCGGCGCTTGTTGATAATGATTGGCCCTTTTTTTACTGTTATCGTTTTAGTCTATCTCAATGCAAGCTCTCTAACTTACAGAGTTACAATCTGTTGGAGCTTGTTTGGTGAGGATCTGTTTCTGCTTTTGGCAGTCAAATCGGCTGTGGTCCACCGGATCAGCACTGTCAACAGCCTTGCAACGCTATTGCTTTTGCGAACGAAGGAAGTGACTGGCAGGGTTTCTGGAGCACCTCATGCCCGAGCAAAATGCACAAATGTACTGTTGGGTTACCTAGTGGAAAATAGAAGAATTGATATCTGTCTACCTTATACCGGAGGTAGAGGTAGGAGTGAAGGTCACGTGGCGTGCTTTTTGTATTGGGACGAGGACAGTATCACAACACATATCCATCCATTACCTTACAACTTAGCGGGCGGCTGTTGAGACAAACTTCTAGGGCCATCAGACAAACTCAATTGCTACAGTTTCCTGACAGCACGAACGCTTAGTAGGTGGTATGGCGTTGTATGACGTGGAGAAAAAGGCTTCTGCTATTCACTGGCTCTTCTCGGGCGCATTCAGTGAATCTGTAATTACTGTGTACCTTGCATTACTCGCTGTTGGTTGGGGCAGGGGCCTCATCCTCCGAGACAGCACAGCCAGACATCTTCAAAGTCCACCCTCCAACGAAAGCAACCCCTGCTAGGGCCTCTGTCCTAAAGGACGAAAATACTGAGGTAAGTTTAGTGTATCTTAATATACCTTTAGACTAGTTAATTTTGGCGCCATTTTTGTAACGTCAGAGGCTTTATTACCCCCCGAGGCCCTGATAGATGTCCATCAACGATGGTGTTGGCTTTGCTGTTTCATAGGTCATCAATACCTTACCCCTCGTTTATTACCATGGATGCGAGCAGTTAGGTAGTGCTTCCTCGTCTTGTTTTGCTTCGTGTCAAAGAACACAGTTACTCCGTACTGTCGGTAGGCTTCAGGGAGGAAGGGATGCGACCTAGTGCGTCTCTCTTTTGCAACAATTCTTCTATTCTTGACAAACAGGATTCCTGATTCTTGTTATTATGTATTTGTAAGTGATGAGAGAAACATGGATTATGAGCTCCAGGGATTAAAATCTGGAGTTCTCACACCGAGGTTGGACTCGCTTGTTCAAAACTCGTACTGTGTGGCTGGCTCCAGCCACTCGGTGCCTGAATAGGCGTGCAAGTCATTCATAGAAGATGATAAATTATTCTACCATAGTACTGTTCCTGGTCTTTTCTTTCTCACACGTTAGACTTCAGCCTCCAGACCAGCCGCCCCGCACTGTGTTTCACTTTACGATGGGTCCAACTGTCCGTTGGCGCTGAGGCGGCCCCACCATTGAACCGTGAAGTGCTGACCAAAACACTTTCATGGGTTGTTACCCCTATCTGATGCGCTATCCCCTATCCAAGCATGAGACAAGGGACTGCCAGGGGCGATTGGGGGAAGCTGGTACTCCCGAGAAAATACACAATCGAACTGCAACTTATTAACTGATATGAATCAGTAGCCAGAGCAGACTTCTGTGTTTCTATGTCCTTAACCAACATAGACGAAGGTACCTGACCTTCCAATCTACTATATTTGAGTGGCGCGTTAAGAAGGGACAGACAATTAGTCAGTACCTATCTTAGTAGGTACCTGTCAAAGGTACAGCGGGCCTTCACCCCCATTACATCGGCTGCAGCATGTGCCTGACCACCCTCCATTCATCAAGCTCTCTTTCACTTTCGACCTTCTGTTTGTTTGACTCTGTTTTGAGTTTTTGATAGCCAGAACCAGTCCACATTCAAACTGCCAAGGGCTAGGGGAGATCTAACGGGGGTCATCCCGGTTACTAGGTATTTTCACCACCCTTACCTTGCCTTACCTTACATCCTGCCATGGTGTTGCAAAACTTACTTACCAAAGACGGAATCTCAGCCCGACCTCATCGCCTCCCGAGTCTGCATCAGCTCATTACGGCCCTTCCCGCAGCATTCCTCTTCTTCAACCCTTCTCTCCAAATCCTGTCTTTGGAGTATCTCCATCCAACGGGTTCTCGTCGATCGCTGCCATCGGCAAGTCTCATTTGAGTCTCGACGAAGCAGTACGCTCGATTTTAATTCCAACACTTATCTCGATACATACAGGCCCGAAACCTGAACAACGCGCTGCCTTTTTGGCCCCGATCGAATATATAAACATGACCTTATCGATCTCGTCGTCGATACAGCCTTGATTGGCCTAAACGTTAGAGATACCGATCGCAGGCTTGACTTTCACTGAGACAGACAGGCCTCGGTTTGCGCCTACGCTTTGGTCAAAAGACGAACGCAGACACGGCAACAGAGGTCTTCTGAAACGGTTCATCCTTCAAGCATCGACATATCGTCATAAAATTCCAACGGCTCCCCCCTCGATCGATTTCTCCACCGGCGCGCCTCCCCACGTTTCTTACTTGAGCCGCGCATTCCTCATATTGACTGTCCGCCATGGAACGGCCAGATCGACTCGCCGGCTCGTCCGTCGGTTCTGCATCGCAGGCTTCAGTCCCAAGAAGCTTACCCGAAAACCATATATCTGGACGACGTCCAGTCCCAAACTCAGCGGCCACGTCTAACGGACCGCCACCTCCTCCTCCTATTCCTTCCTTGCGAAGCGTTCCCTCCAGTTCCTCTCTTTCTGCCGCGGGCATGTCGGCAGCTCAGGTTATTAGTCTCGCGCGTGAGGCAATGCAAAATGCCATCGAAAGCGAGAGCCAAGCTGCTGAAGCAGGCGCCGTCAGCACAGGGCTCAGAACCGGAGTCACAATTGACCTCAGTCGCAAAGGGATCCAAAAATTACCAGATGAAGTTGTGGATATTGTCAAGGGTGATCTGGAGCGGTCCGTTTCCATGGGACCATCTTCAGCAACGCGGTCGGATACTGATACCTATACGGTCTCCAGACTAGCACTGTCTCATAACCAACTGACAACATTACCCGCTCGCTTTTCTGAATGCACATCATTGCGATATCTCAACATCCGGGGCAATCAGATCAAGGAGTTTCCTATGCCTGTATGTCTCCCTCCTTAGCGTCGAGATATTTTCTAACAGCCTGGCTAGTTGTGCGATTTGAAATCATTGGAGATCCTTGACCTTGGCCGAAATCAACTTCGAAGTCTTCCTACAGATATTGTGCGACTCTCGTCATTGAAAGTTTTGTCTATTCCAAAGAACCAAATACGGGAGTTGCCACTATGTATTGCCGATATGGGGTCCTTGCAAGTGATCAAGTTTGAGGGCAATCCCATTAACTTTCCGCCACGAGACGCAATACAAGTGCAAGCCGCAAGCCCCCCACATGAGGGCATTCAGAAAGACAACGAAGTTACGGAGGTGGCGGTAACGCTACAAATCAAAAGGTTTCTTAAGCAGCATGCTGTCAACGGCCGATCCGAATCTGATAACACAGGTGACGAATCTAGCGAGGGCGCGGAAACCCCTCGCTTCCCATTGAAAAGGGTTGCAAGTGGGAGATTCCCTGTCAAAGTAAGTGGTGCGGATTTGCCTGATATTCGTTCTCCCAATATTGGATCACGGGCGCCTCCGATACCATCGAGATCACACTATCGTGGACTTTCCCAACAAAACAGCGCTTTTCGACGACCCGGTGTCATGCCATTGACGATTGGCAATGTCAATGAACGTGTTCGTAGCAACTCAGAAAGCCTACTGAGGGCGGAGCGATCAGAGAGTCGCAACAGGCGCATGGGAATTGTCTCGAGAAAACCCTCTGACCTTGGTACACTTGATGAGATGCAAGTGAATAATCGATTTAGTCATTATCGTGGCCTGAGTCATGGATCTGCCATGCAAGGTAACCAAGCAACGACGAAGAGCCCTGCGACCCCAACGGAACCATACTTGGCACGTCCGATCTACGTGAGACGTCTTTCTGTCCTCCCTGAGCGGAGGCGAGAATCAAAAGTTTATGATCCAGTCATTGAAGCTGCTAAGGGCATCCTCTACTCGGTCTTTCAGATCCATCCTATGATCCAGATGCTCATGAGCTTGACGAGTGATGGGTCTGCTAAGCGATCTAGCCTTGAGATCGTGTTCTACAACACCAACTCCCATGTTGAGGAATTGGAGCAGGAAATCCAGAAACACGAGAACGCCTTGGTCGACCTCGACGACCGTTCCCAAAGAGAGAACGAAAACGTCCATCGAGCCTGTCAAACTCTGGTTAGCGCATATGGCCACGTTTGTACACTTTTAGCCGATAACATCGATACTTTCGTGAACAACGGAGATGCTCGATATATTCGAACGCTTCTGATGTTGCTCTATAATAGTATCATGGAACTACGTGTGACACTGTCGTCCGTTAGCGCAGAGGATGGGCGTCGGCAAGCAGCCTCCAAGGGGGACCAGATGGGTGAGCGTACTCTCAGGGCGCATGCACGTGAACCTTCCATTACCCCCACTGTTGGTAGGTCAACAGGAGCTCGCAACCGCAACGGCACTCTGGTACACCATCCGATCAATTTGCGTGTTGCTACAGATGTACCCGTGCCTACACCCCTTTCTGCGGCTTACCTCAATGGCAATGGTCGAACCGCCACCATTGCATCGGCCACTCCTCGATCAGGAGAATCTTTCTCCTCGATAGGTAGCCGCGGGATTTCTTCCGAGTTCACAGAAGAAGATAGGCAGTTTGAGAAGATATTCCTATCCTTGCAAAGGTCGACTGATCTCGTTATGGGGACACTTCCCAGTTTCCAAGCCCAGCTAACAGGTGGTTTGAGGAACGCCATGTATCAGAGGACCCCAGAAAGTGTAATTCAGCACTGGAAAGCCTTGATAACCATGTGTGGACATGTCATTCAACAGACGGAGATTCTCAAGAACAGACTGTCACTTATCAAGCTCAAGGAGCCTGGAGTTCGAACACAAGCGAGCTTCTGGAGTCTCTGTAACAACTTCAGTCACTCTTGGGCGGACATGATCTATCAGATCAAGTACGGCCCCAACAGTGTTCCACTGCCTCCTGATACCAGGGCACGATTACGACCGATTCAGCAGAGTATTAAGGAAACAAGCAACATCATCTCCAAGTCCCCTTGGCACTATCTTTTCAACCATCCCTCAGGCACGCCGAACGGGCAGATACACTACCCCCCTCGCGGTATGTCACCGACTCAAGTCCCGATCACGCCACAGAGTGCTGCTTTGGGCCCCGCCATGCAGGCGACAGTTCCCACCACGCCGCAAAGTGGTTCATTCGCAGCGGCATTCCACGGGAATGTCTTTGACCGAGCCGATGCTCTTATGGCCAACCCTGGTATCTCTATGGGGCGCAATGGAGGGTTTGGAAAGGGTCATATGGGATTCAGTTCACTGTCTTCACTATCTTCCATGTCCTCAGACGAGGGAATCCTTCCTTCTCATGGGCCACTTGGACCAGTACCACTCCGCCTGAACGGAGGCAAAGTTGCCTTTTAGATCACAGTGCCGAGTCCTTCCTTGGATCTCGAACTCAATACTTGCTGTTCGGTGCAGTCGTTGCTGTTGTTTGCATAAGGCAAGGGGGTCATTTGGTTATCTTTAGAACTTATTGAGGCTTTTTGAACCGGCGTATTGAGGGAAAAAGTTCGCCGGAAGCCATTCCTTTACCGCATAGCCTTGGCGTTTGGGGTTGCAGTTGCATTTATTTGCCCAAAATCAGGTCGGTTGAATTATATTTGCATTTGATTTTCCACGTTGAGAGGGTTCGCAGCTTGTGTATGGGCATGATGTTAAACATTGTCTTTTTTGGAGGAGCAAAAGTTGGGAAGAGATGCCCGTCATGATGACCAACAAAGGTCTCCGAAGATAAATACGTAAATGATTCCGAGGTACTATCAAGGACTGAATGATATGGGTCAAAGCAGAGAGATGTTACATTGTACACTAGCACATAACGAATCTAATGCTCCTGATATTCATCGCAGAGATAACGAAACTTTGGTGTAATCCAACAGCCACGGCTACTGGCTGATTACCTACTCAAAATGCAAGAGGGACTGTCTGATTTTTATTAATGCTCGCTTAATCGTTACAACTAAAGAGATATTAGTCCGCCTCGTGTTCTTAACAAGTAGTCTATCCTGGTGCCAC
Organism: Fusarium oxysporum Fo47; assembly: GCF_013085055.1. Lineage (NCBI taxonomy): Eukaryota > Fungi > Ascomycota > Sordariomycetes > Hypocreales > Nectriaceae > Fusarium > Fusarium oxysporum. The sequence goes on along the minus strand of NC_072840.1, from coordinate 1,727,879 downwards.
ACCTGAAAGTCAGATCCCATGATCTTGGCCATCAGCCGCAACGAGACCAGGGGTAACTCGACCCCACCAACATGCAGTGTAAGTATGAGCAACGTGAAACGGCGAAGCTACATCTCTTATTTCGTCTTTAAACCAATTACTGTAAAGTGCATCAATATTCCACTGACATCTAGCGCACTATGTCAACAGCAGCTGCTTCTTCGGCTACTTATCATCAGCCCAGCACTTCAGCCGCAGCCGCAGCCACAGCCACAGGCTCTTCATCTTCTTCCTCTTCTTCATTATCTCCTCGCCCGCCGACATCTCCTCCTCCCACGATCGCATCTCCGTCAGTCGCCCATGCCCATGCTCACGCACAAATCCCCTCCGCAGCGCAGCAGACTTCGCCGCCTCCTCCGCAACTACAGCCCACGCTTCCGTCGGCCGAGACACAGCGCCACGTAGCGGAAGCACGTCGCGCTGTCGTCGCAACGCTAGAGAACATGATGGACTCTGAGCTGCAATGGCGCGCATCTACGTTGCATTCCAACGCTGCGGCGCTGAGCAAGCAGGCGCAGGATGTGCAGCGGGCGACTGAAGGACTGCGTCGTGAAAACGTGAAGCTTGCGCGGGAGGCAGACGCTGCGGCGCGGAGGCTAAAGGAGCTCGGTAACGTGCAGAACTGGGCTGAGGTGCTGGAGCGCGACTTTCTCGTCCTGGAGGAGACTGTCAGACTCGCAAATACCGATCGTAGCTGTAGCTGCAGCGAATGTGGAAGCTATACTGGGAGTGAGAGTGACGGCGGTGATGTGGACGAGGACCAGCGGGCCATGAAGCTTGGCCAAGAAGAGAGGGGCACGGATGTTGAAGGGCGTAAAACGCTCGGTGTTGAGATGGATATCGATACGGAGAACCATGCGCCGGGTACGTTTTCCGATGCTAGTAGGAGCTTGACGGAGGCAGACTCCAGCGTGGGAAAGGGGGCTAAGGGATCAGATACGGCTTCTATGTCAACGATTTCACGATGAGAAGATCACCGAGCGAGTGATGAGTCACGACCATTCTGAGTACATTATGGGACCAGGGAACTGGCATCCACGGTATATGATTTTATGATAACCATTCATTTTGAACAATGCTATAGCATGATAGTCTAATACTGAGTATCCACCAGATCTACTCCGATCCGAACCACCTTTTGTTACCTATGGTGTAGCCCATGATAGCCTCTATATTGATGCGTCTCCTGATCTATGCCTGCCGAAATAGCTGTTTGTAAATTTACTCCTTCTCAGAGAAGACCGGGGAAGATGACGTATCTCTTCTTCTTGTACCTGTCGCCGAACTCTTTGCGATAGGCGCGCTCCTTACCCTTGGCCCAACTAATCATCTGTGCAGCACCAATAGAGATAAAGAAAGCGACGGTCCAGTCACGGCTGACAAGGATAACTCCGATCCATGCAAGCACCTCATATAAATAGTTTGGGCAAGTGACAATGCCGAAACCATAACCAACGGGGATCTTACGCTCAGTGCCACCAGTAGAACGCAGACTCGAAAGATATTGGTGAACAAGGGCATTCATGAGCTCGCCAAAGCAATAGAGAGCAACACCAATGGCATCAATGGCAGGAATGTCGGCCTTGGCTGCAAGGGAGTTGGGGTGGTAAATGGAGTAGGCACAGAGAACACCAGAGACAGCCCAGTAGAAGAAGCTGTTCTTGAAGATGTTCTTCCAGGGCATTGTGTTGGCAGAGAACTTGTGGACAAAGAGTGTCTCATACTCGCGCTTGAAGAAGTGTAGCATGATCATAGCAAAGGTGATCCATTGGGTTTGAGACATCTCGCCGTCTCCATTACGGTAGATGTACGGGCGGGCAGCGACAGCGAGGGCGTGGAAGATGATGGGTCCGAAGTACTCGACGACGAAGACGGTTCTCCAAGCGATTTGATAGCCTATGACAAGCGTTAGAGCGTGCTCCCCCAAAAACTTTTATCAGCTTCGACGCACCCATATCCTTCACGAGAACCTCGCCAGTGGAAACTACGGCGGGCTCATCGACGAGGCGAGCCTTGCGGTTCTTGAGGGTCTTTTTCGTGGTAGGATCATAGATTCCGATGCGATTGAAGTCTCCGAGCTTGGTTTCCTTTGCAATCAAGACCTTGAGTCCTTCAACAGTGGTATCAGGGTCGACCTCAATCGACTGTGGAAGGTTCTTAATCGGTTGCCTTGGAGCTAGAGAATGTTAACTTAGTTCCAAGATGAATGAGGCTGAGTGTAGATAGTAAAATACATACAGCGATTGGTGAGCTTGATAGATCGAAGAGAAGCCATCGTATCTGTATCGTTTACTCAAAGTTGAACAACTTGGCAAAAAAAGGAGGGGAACAAGATCCTATCAAAGGAAGCAATGGTGTTGAGAACAAACAGGAAACAATTATTGGACGAGATTAGATAGAAAGGTACGTACCGTCTCTCAGTCGGGGACCTCGGCCTGATTTTGGTGGGGTGTCATGGAGGCTCCTTCCCGTCTGTTGAACCCCCTGGGGCTAAACTTTGTTGAGAAGAGGGCTCTGGCTTGGTACCTCAAAGAGGAGCCCATGCATGAGGTAGTTGTCAGCTTGTGATAATTGAGACAGCTGATTGGCTGAGATTACTTTGATTTTGAGCTTTAACTAACGACTACCTACCTTAGGTACTGAGTCAACATATACAGTTGAGTTTTATATACCATCAAGGGGAGGTAAGAAAACTTAGGATCTTTATTCCAAGTGACGAAAAGACTTGGGTAAGCTTAGTATACTTTGGTAGATCTTTAGACCAGTTAATTTTGGCACCCTGTTTTTATGTCAGAAGTTTTATTACCCCCGAGGACCATTCACATCAAGCCATGTTATGAATAGAGTCAGAGACACAAACAGAACACCCAGGAGTATTTATTATTGCTATCACGCTGGCAAGGTCGATCAAGTGATGATTGTTCATCTACTTGTTATTCTTGCAAATAACAGGAAAAGAAGAAGAAGAAGAGGGGGGTGGGGGGTTACAATTTCCCTCTACTATAGCTACAAGGTATTGAATCTATCGTAGCTACCAAACAGATCTTCTATCATAAAGCCAAGTTTACTCTCACCCACACATCTCAGTATTATTATTGTAGGCAGTATTGAGTGTCATGGAGTCTCAAGAGTAGCATTGTTCGTGAAATACACTGCCAGCAGGATCAGCCCCACGAGCCTCACCACCACCTCATCCATAATCTTGAATACCTTAAGTGAAAAACATATTCACTCTTTCTTTTTTTTTTCCCTTCTTTCTTTTTTTTCCCCCCAACTTGCATAGCCCAAGCCAAAGTATCCCAAATTGGCATCTCTCGGCCACCGTGATTTGTTTGCTAGTAGCTATCCGGCAGCTGGCGATCAGCTGCCGGGTCATTCACGTCTTAACCTCACGCATGCCCTCTTGGCGCTTGAGCATTTCGTTATTCCACCCTTCACTAGGAGTATTTTTTTTCCCCCTTATATTCACAGTCTGCCCGAAACAGTTTCCCTTTACCCCAAACTACTATCACCGTGTCTTGTCGAAGAAGAGGCATCTTGTCCCTTCTATGAAGAGTCTCCGATACACCCTACTGTTTGCTCAAAGTCTGGGCATTATATCATATTTCATAGGTAAGCATACTCAGAGGAAAACATGGACAGCTTTAACTGACCTGAGCCCTTCTCTCAGACCTATAGCTTACGGTTACCGGATAACAAGCGAATGACTCGAAACAAGTCGACAAACCTGCTTGTCATAACCCATCTTATGACTCTGTTGTCAAGCTGAATCATTGATCAACACGTTCGCTTTGTTAAATATTCATCGCTTTACGAAGCCTACACATATGCATCGCCAGGCACTATCATGAATCCTTGTGCGCCAACATTTATCCCGGTTGAACCTTCGGGAGATGAGTTCTCTTCTAATGAAGATGGGTCTTCTACTCCGTCTTCCATGGAAGCACGACATCCAGATCAAGATGTGCGCTCACCTCGAGCACGACCCCGAGGTAGAACAATTCCTTCCATTACCATCGACCCCGAAGGATATGAATCCATGTTCCCTGCTCTTCGAACTGTGAACAAGGTTGATCCTCTCAAGATTCGGAGTCCGAAAATGAAAAGGAAACAGCGAAGCAGGCGCCAGATGTCCAGAGGCAAAGACGGCCGGGTCCAGTCTTCAAACTCGGTCAACGATGAACAGTTGAGCATAGGGCATCAGTTCTCACAGTCCTCTGATGATGAGGAAGAGGGCAGTAATGAGCCTCCCCTGGAATATCTGAAACCGACAGTTTACACTCCGAGGAAGTCACTTGAATTCCTCAAACCCGACGTTTATACACCTCCGGCCTCATCTCACAACTCTTTCAGTCGCCCTAGAACCAGGGCAAGCATGCGGGCGACTGACGCCAGAGCGAGAACCAGGTCTCCTAGGCGGGCATGGAGGCCCCCAACTCCCCATCCAGACGGTAGACCGCGAGGCTCCAGATTACGATGTGCACCTACGCCAAACCAGAGAATTATGTCATCGGTTGGGTATCCAGTTCCTCTGGTTTTCCCAAATCCCACTTACAGCCACTTTCCATCAGAACCTCCCCATCCAATGATGCATCATCCGATCAACTATGCGCCACGTATGGGGCCATCTCTGGTGCCGCCTATGATGCCATACTCGCCTCTACCATGGCCTATTGCCCCGGTCCCGTGGTCGGCCCATTTGGCTCAACCAGAGATGATGATGGACTATCCGGCGTACTATGATAGCCATTATGAACAAATGGATTGGCCTTCATTTGAGGGAGAGAGTGGGATGTATTATGCACCGCAGCCACCACCAACCCTGCCGCCACAGCATTTCATTTATTATCAGCCAGAGTCACATATGCGACCACAAATGCTGCCTCATAGTCAATACCGAATGCATTTGCAGCCTCCAGAAAGGTCTGGATTGTATCCAACTTCCCAGGGCAGTGATTCACAGAGTGACTCGAGGAGTCAGCACACGGAAAGCCAGCATGAGAAAAGGGCCAGTACCTCTAGTTCCGCCAAGGAAAGCAACTCTAGCTCCGGAGCAGCTACCAATGTGTCCGATACTACAACCCCTTTGAGAATTCAAGTCGATATGATCAAGGATCAAAGCGGAGGGGCACAGCCGGGGTCAAAGCACAACAAGTATCCTGATATTTAGATGACTTCAGTGCCTGTTGGTAAAGACCGTCAACTCCTCAGTGCTGTTTGCAGTGACGACTCGACGCAAGAAGAAGTCAAGAAAGAGCTTCGCAAGGCGGCTGACTATAGTAAGACCAAAGGGTTCATCCCAACTCGACAGGCACAAAATTCACAAGATTCTCCTCGCCTTGTGAGAGGTGCGAAGATCAACCTCAAGCGAGAGACTGCACCCCAAGAGGAGAACAAAGCTCGAGAGACGCATAAACTGGTCGATCCGCTCCAAAATGCACCCAGAGGCCCATCTTCCGCGCGCCAACTTCCTCAGACGTTCAGTTCTACCGTGAAACAGGCTTTAAATTTGAACGGGCCTGAGTCGGGTTCATGGTCTCAATCCAAAAGATGGACAAGCTTTGCTACAAAGGAACGGCAGGCGTTTCAGAAGACGATGGCCAATTTGCGTTACATGAGCGCCGACCAGTCTCCATTTGTTCCTCAGAGCCCAGTAGAGCTGACAGCTTTCAAGGCAAATCTGGCAGAATCAAAGACAAGGAAGCTCGATCAAGAGGTTAAGCAACGCCTGGCAAGGACGAATGCGAGCGTTGATGAAGGCGTGGAGACTCAAGTCAAACCTATGATGAAGCTGCTCCGTGGGAAGAAATTTAAAGATTGTCTTTCCCCTGTGTTCGCAGCTAGCGATTGCTTCAACACATCACGGAACCAGCCGCCGTATGACGCTGGATGGCCAACCCTCACCGAACTCAAAGAAGAGGGGGATAAACGCTCCAGTCGACAGGGCCGGTGCCTGCCTCTCCCAAGGCTGGATCTCGTTTCTCGCAGACTATCTTCGGAAATATCTGAGGCTTGCAGCTCTGATGGGGCAGTCCGCAACGACAAGAGAACTGTTCAAGTTGGATCCCGTTATCTTTGTCCTGTGACACCAGAAGAGCCTTCTATTACCCCACCGATCGAGCTGCAATCAGAAGAAGTCCCTCTCATCCTCGCTACACTTCTTCAATCCATAAATGCAGCCGAAGATGATGCGAAAAGGACGGAAGAGGACAACGAGAAGACGATTGGACAGGAGCATGAGGAGAAGGTCGAGGAGAAAGGAGCAAGTGATTGAAAAGAGGGAAGATTCAAAGTAGAAACCGGCAGGAAAAGCTGGAAGGGCTACCCATGGCATAGGCTTAACATCATTTTTATTCGTAAATGATTGGATGTGCCAGCGCCGACGATACGCTTGGAGGCGCTTTGGACAGACTTTGAGATTTTGAGACAGGCAGTTCTAGGAAGATCTTCAGGATCCTTGCCATCAGATTCGAGGGGATTCAGAGGCTAGAACTGCAACAGATAGATATTACATCAAATGTGGATATGAAACAAAGGAAACCCTGGCAAGATGATAGTATAAGGTGCTCAGTGAACACTCAGGACACTTTTCCAGGCCATGCTGATTTTCATGATGTGAGTTGGGTGTTATACTATTGGTCATTGGTTTGCAGGGGGGTTGTTGGACTCTCCGCTCTCTTGAGTGGAATATCTATCTTCCGGCCAACGAACGATGCACCTGTGCACACAGAGAATTATTATAGAGTCACGTGATGCTCTTGCCGAATCAGTTTTGGCAAGCCCTAACCTGCCGCACTTGCCAAACCCTCCACCCACCCACCCTTGAATCCTCGTTCAGCCAAAAAGTTCTTCACGACCATCCGCCAATTCGATTGCCTGGTGAGCGCCAACATCATCAGGTAAGTTGTCAGACGACAAGAACGAAGAGACGAGTTCAATACGCTGCGCTGCTCGATGATTCCCCATCTCGAAGATCCCGCTGATTGAGTTTCTCGCTCTTCTCTGTTCTCTCTGTCTCCGTCAAACAAGGACACTGGCTAACCACTTCGTCTTTTCTTCTCTCTTACAGAAACCGCAATCATGGGTATCTCGCGTGACTCTCGACACAAGCGCTCCGCCTCCGGTGCCAAGCGTGCCTACTACCGTGCGTAATAATTCCGAAAGCCCGTATGATCCTTTTGGACATACGTTCTGACCTTTGACAACAGGGAAGAAGCGCGCTTTCGAGGCTGGTCGCCAGGGTGCCAACACCCGTATTGGCCCCAAGCGCATTCACACCGTCCGAACCCGAGGTGGTAACCACAAGTACCGTGCCCTCCGTCTCGACTCCGGCAACTTTGCCTGGGGCTCCGAGGGTCTGACCCGCAAGACCCGTGTCATTGCCGTCGCCTATCACCCTTCCAACAACGAGCTTGTCCGAACAAACACCCTCACCAAGAGCGCCGTTGTCCAGGTTGATGCCGCTCCCTTCCGACAGTGGTACGAGGCCCACTACGGCCAGGCCATCGGCCGAAGACGTCAGAAGGCTCAGGCTGCCAAGGAGGGCAAGACTGAGGAGGAGGTGAAGAAGTCTAACGCTGTTGAGAAGAAGCAGGCCGCCCGTCTGTCTTCCCGCGGCAAGGTCGAGAGCGCCATCGAGAAGCAGTTCGAGGCTGGTCGACTCTACGCCGTTGTTTCCAGCCGACCCGGTCAGTCTGGCCGCGTTGATGGTTACATTCTGGAGGGTGAGGAGCTCGCTTTCTACCAGCGTAAGCTCCACAAGTAAACTTGTCAAAAAAAAGCCACATAAAGAACGAAATGTCGGCCCCTGGTATGGTGTTCAAGGATTTCTCGCTGTCTTGATGGTTAGGACAAGATGAGCTTAACATAACGCATCGGAATGGGTCCTTAGGGAATGAAAATTTTTCTTGCGCTGAATTTACTTCATGATCAAGGTTTCTGCACTTGCACAACGTGACTTGATGTTCTATTGGGAGGGCTTGAATGCCGAATCTAAAAAGTGTTTCATTCATTCTATATGGGGTATGTGTAGACGGGATAAGTCAACTACTATGCCCTCGCAGACGACAAAAGGCTGAGTGTACTTTAGCATATTGCACCACTGTCAATGCTGTACAACAGTTCTCATCGTGAACAGTAGCAAAATACGGGAATCGACGCCGCTATTGTCTTATTCCCAGTATACTGTCATTACAAATGCCTAATCCGACATTTTCAGCAAGCTAGCCAACAGGGCCAACTGCAGTAAGCTAAAAGTGGAATCGGGTAAACAAGAATACTTTATACATGAAGTATGGTTCAGGACCAAATAACCAGAACAAGTTTACGGGAGTTCTTTCGATTTTCTCATGCAAACTGACGCTTCAAGTCAGTCCACTTACGATTCAAGGTCTCGTGCTGAGAATTGATCTAGAATGATGCGTCAGTAAATCAACTTCAAAGAAACAAGAGTGAGCAATGGGAAGAACTCACCTCTGCATAGCGCAGCTTTGTCTGGACCAACTCTTCTTCCAACTCGGACAACTCCTTTTCGAGTCTTTGATTCTCCTCATGAACATGCATGTTGCGTTTCATCAGATCGTCCCGCTCAAGTTTCCATGTCTCCTCTATTTCCATGGGTTGCTTCTCAATGACGATCTTCAACTCCCGAACTTGACCCCTCATGCTGTCATTCTCGTCTCTGAGTTCCTGGTTTTCGACCTTTGTGTGCACAAGCTCTGTTGCCAGATCTGCTTGCTCACGATCGCATACTTCAACCCTCTCCTCCAGTTTCCGGACTTGAATGGAGAGATTATGATTCGCTGTGCGGAGCTCCAAGAGTTCGTTCTCACGATCCTTCTCGGCCTTGGTTTTCTCTTCCCATTCTGTGCTATAAGATTTGAGCATTTCTGGAGTGATTTTAACTTCGCAGGCATCTTTTACGAGTTGGTCTGCACGATAGACTTCCTTATCAATGCTAGAGCTCGAGCTTCCAAAGAAACCATTTTCAAGAAGACTGCCATGGCTAGGATCCTTATCAATATAGACGTCGAACAGTTTGTCCTTAAGGTATGTGGTGAGTTGCTGCATGTCAGATAATCCCAGGAGAATGCTGGCATTCTTCTGCATTAGAACAATTCCGAAGCGTAGAATTGCTGACAAGCCCTCGGAGAAGATAAGGTCGTAGATGCGGAGGACTAGTTGAAGAGGAAACCGGTAGGCAAAAAGCGTCAAAAACCATTGCGTGGCATAGAGATGAGGAGATATTCCCCGCCGGTGAAGATGGCAGTACAATGCTGGCTCGAAGTCTTCCAAAAGCCGCTCGAACTGATAAAGATGCATGTGCAATCCCGGCATATCCTGGATAAACAAATCTCGCAGCTTGTAGTGATTCATTAGTCGAACGAGGAGACAGAAAGCTTCCTGCTCAGGCATCTAGAGAGCATTGTGAGCATGTCGCAAAAGTCGTGCGAGAGTCAGACTTACGTTGAATAGTAGTGGCATAATGAGAAAGTTCATACCCTGGGCGTAGCCAACACCTTCGTCAAAAAGGGCATATGCCTTGCAGACACCAAACAGGCCCTCTTGAAGCCCAGCAGCAGCCGCATACTTAGAATAGCTGGTTCGGGCACCAAGATCCCGGCGTATTGTCTTTTCCAGTTTCTGTAGTGTCGCCGCGTCCTCCTTGTCCTTCCGCTTCCGCTCAGCCGCTGCGGCAGCTTGAGCTTTCAAAACAGCCTCAGCACTCTTCTCGTTTGGAGATGGCGTGCCGTTTGTACCTGAGTGGTCCGAATTGATGGAAGAGGCTGATGATGTGACGGCGTCCCCGCTATGAACGCTGAGGTTTCCGTTGCTCAGCGAACTAGCAGTCGTACTATTACTGTGACGGTCTTTGCTCTTGTCTGTACCGCGAGCCACCAGATCTTTGTATACTAATTCCAAGTCGTCATTCTTGCTATCAGCCAACACCTGCCAGACAACGCCACGGATTGCACTAGGGATGCCGGTTGCAATAGCTTTGTTCAGTTCCTCGGCGCTAGTTCGAGCAACAGCAGCCGGCCCCTCATATACAACAGATTGCCACAAGTCCCAATCGACTTTTTCTTCTGAAATGGCCGAAGGTCCTGCGTTGACTCCCGCGACTGTGCCGGGGGCCAGCCCAGGAATAGGCTGAGGAACAGGCGACGACGGGGGCTTCTCTTGGGGTTGGCCTTCATCACCTGGCAAAGTAAGGCCAAGAGCTCCGTCATATTTACTACTGTCACCTTCGGCCATTGCGCGTGCAGCCTCTTCTTGTTGTCGCAGTTGTTTGAATCTGTCTTTCAGGGTGACCCGTTGGGCAGGGTCACCGGGTAGTGAGTCTCCATCCTTTTCCTCCTCTAAGCGACTCAACATCATTTCAGGATTGCTTGATAGTGTTGCAATCGAACCAGCTGTGTTCCTTCGGCCAGCAGGGGGGGGTGGAAGCGGAGGTTCTCTCTCTTTGCTGGAGCTTCGAGAAAGCCAAGAGAAAGGGCTTGTCAGCTTTCGGCTGGGTGGTGGCGGAGGCTGAGGCACTGGTGGGGTGGGCGCAAGTGTAGCTGCTGGTGGCACAGGGCTTTTCGAAGTATCAGCGGCGGGCGACCAAGGCATAGACGGAAGAGAGATGCTGTTCAGAGATATCGTCTTGCTGTTTGGTTTCGGTGGAAGATCTTTTGGCACTACAAAGATCAGTATTATGCGCATTGATAAAGGCAACGAGAATGTGCATACCTGGAGATGGGGGCGTATCGTCGTCAAGACTGACGTTATCCAGATTTGAAGTATTGGAAATTCGTGTAGAAGCTATTGACGGTTTGCGTCGTGATTGCTCTCCTTTGACGCTGCCTGCCTCGGATCCAGTGACCTTATGCTGAGTGACCTTTGTGTCTAGAGTTTCCTCGTGGGGATGCGACTCTTCAGACCGCCGATCGGTTGGCTCCTCCACTTCGCTTTCACGGCGTTTGGCCTGTGAAATGTTTCGTTTGGTAAGGGACCTTGCAGGGGACTGCGTTACAGCATCTTCGAATTTATCATCAGCGTCGGATGCCTAAAGAAATTAATTAGCATTGAAGCGAAATAAGGGAGGGCATCTGTCGTGTGACTGGCACCGCAGTAGTCGAGGGAGGAATGTGGGATAAACCTACCGACATAGTGTCGTCAGACTCCGTGCCAGACGAGAGTCTTTTGACATTGGTGTCGTTTTGCGACAGCTGCTCTTGTTGATTTTCCTCTGGCTTGTCATTTGTCTCTTCTGGTTTTTCTTCGTGCTTGTCTTCGTGCTTCACTTCAGTGTTGTCTTCAGCCTTATCTTCATGATTCTCTGCTATGCTGTCTTCGTCCTTTTTGTGTATGTCTAAACCTTCTTGTTTGTCCTCCATTGTGGGTGTTGTTTCTTTTTCGTCGTGTGCCTCTGGCCCATCTTGCTTCTCGGACATTTCATGGGTCTTCTGCTGCTGCTGCTCATGCTTTTCAGGCTCGGTATCGATGTGGTGTTGGGCTACCGGCGAGGCGACATCTTGCGGTTGCGACATGGTTGAGGAGGAGGGTGTTGAATGGTTTGAAGGTAACGGCGTGTTCTTCTCGTCGAGGATAAAGGAACGGTTAGGTGGCCTCGACCCATGTATCAAAGCCAGATAAAGAAGCAATCAATGCAGATTGTATCAGGGAAATTGGGAACGAGAGACTAGGTACTGCGTCCGGCGGCAGAATGAATGGAAGAATGCCAGAAGCCAGCTGTTGACAGAAATCCGATCCAAGGGGGGGTGTTGTGGCGTTGGTGTTCTTGTCTGCCCCCTTACTACGTTGACAGTGGAACATGAACTAGAATTGGAAGCTCGCAAGGGTTGTGACAGTGAGGCGCCGACGGAGTTCGCCAAAAATAAATCGGGGCGGCCCTGTAGCAGGAGTACGGGCGAGGCTGGCTGGCTGGCACTGAGAGGTTGATGAACGGGCAGCCCAGTGGACCCTGGGACATGGACTCAGTTAAAAGGTGTAGTTGAGCTCCCCCGCCCTGCCCACCAAAGGGGGGACCAGCAGAGCTTGAGAATGGAGCTATTTTAGGAGACGCCCTGATTATCGATTCAGCTAGAAGAAAACGTCAGACAACAAAGTCTGGAATGTAGATTATCCCTTCATTATGTGGCCGTTTTGATTATAATGTTCTATGGCTGGCTTTGTTTGGAATTCAAAATCGCATCACTTCGACTTGAGGCTTATACCTTGGGTAGTTATCCTGTAGTGTTACGCTGCACTGGTCTTCCAAGTTGTATAGAATGCGGCCTGTCTTATCTGTGCAAGAATCTCTGCTTGAACTCATGGAGAGGGCCTTTGGTCTAAGTTTTCTGCACACGGCCAACTCAATCTTAGACATATAACATGATTGCCGGTGCGAGTTTGAGTCTATCGAACTACATAGGTCCTGTGGCAATTTAGTGGTAAGGGTTTTGTGAGATGACTTGGAATTTTATTGCAGCTTGGATGGTCAAACAATATCTCATTTGGCTGTCAGACGGGGGTGAACAAAAGCATGCCTCTAGATTAAGTATAATTTTGGTCTGTAGACATCCAATCTGAGCCTACCTATCCTTCAAGCTCCGGTCTTTCTTTAAAAACAGCATCCACGATCTCATCCTCACACCTTGCCAGCGTTTCCCACCATCCAATATCTTGCATGTCACAGCAAAGCGAGTCGTAATACGGTAACTTCAGCTGAACGCCACATTTATCGCTCTCGGTATTGGATGTCACAACCCCTCCCTTAATACAGATATCCTTTTATTTTTATTTTTACTTTACGCTCCAATGGCGTCAGAGTCTAGTCTAGTTGCCAAACTGTGGTTACGTTCCATTCTCGATTTCACGTTGATGTCATAAGCGCTTTGGCTTATGCATAGTCGAAATAGGCACTCGGGATATAACAAGACGGGTCAAGTGTTAGACTAAGCCAAAAGCTTGGGGGACCCCTTGCTGGAGCAAGGTCTTCCTATGGTAGGTATATGACTGACTAATATCAAGCCGATACTTTGTTTCACGAGTCCTTTTCTGGTTTAGAATTACGTGGGTCTTGTAGTATCCAATGGTGACCTGAGAGTGCCTGTTTCATGGGCAAATTCCCAAACTAGCTCTTAGACGGTATACTAAATTTTGAATCCAGCTGTTGGAGGGTTGTCATTACAGATGTATAGATGCCAGTCTGGAGAATACAGCATTACCTTGAGGATTTGGTAGAGTTCCTTTCGCTGAGACTAGGCAATTATTTCATCGGATTTTTTTCTAGGGTTAGCCTGATAATCTTGATATCCATCTTCAGGTCTTCCTCACTTAATAACGACGTGCTTAATAATAAGTTTGGGGATACTGGTTACCCGATAGATCAATATTGGGTACTGAGCGAGGATCAATAGCAGGCTTGACTGGCATGGTGGTTAAGATTCTGTGTTGTCACCCATATGGTGAGCGCAAAAAACCTAGGCATAATGCAGAGTGAGCAACACACGTAGTGTACGTTAGTGGTCGAATGACGGAAGAAGGAAAATAACGTATAACCAGCCGTGGATCTCGCTCTGAAGACGCATAGTATATATCTGCTCTCAAAAGCTGCCTGACACATGCCTACTTCAGGTATCGCCTGCTGCTGGTAAGAGAAGACATACAAATCAGTAATGAACCCAGACCCAATGCCTGTTGCGGCCTTCGAAGTGAAACGTACTAGATACAGCTACCCTATAATTCAATGTCTGTCTTCCACAAGGCTCGATATGGGATCTAGACATTTGGGGTAAATCTAAAGTGCCAAAAAAAAAAAAAAAAAAAAAAAAAAAAAAAACCGCTCATCGGTTTACTCATCGCCGGTTAAGTTAACTAATAGACACTACGAAGCCCTGAGCTCGAAGTTCAAAGACAGGGCTTGCTAACCACTACAACAACAACTTGTTGCTATGGCCTCGCAAAAGCAGGCATCACTTAGCCCACCATCGACTATCAGGAGATTGGCGACGGAAATAAATAAAGTAATTAAGGTACTTACTTACCTTAGTAGCTTCAAACATTGCTCGAGAAGCTACTTGTTGGGTACCTGCTGCTACTTACTAACTTAGGTAGGTATTTATTTATATAACAGGAGAACCATATTTACAAAACAAGTAAGAAAGCCAAGCTAGCAATAACAATCATAGGTAATGAGAAATATATGAAAAGCGAGCTGTTCACAAAAACAAGTCACTGCCAACCTGTGGATCCTTATTAAGTTACTTTTGTTTAGTGGTCTGGTATCAGTTATCAAGATTCAGCCTGGATTTGAGGGGACTTCGAGCCGAAGAGATAATCCGATCCTTGAATTCGGGAAATTCTGTACCCTGCAGTGGAAGGTTGGCCTCGGGGGTACCTCCACCCCACTGTACATAGCTTCCGGCACCTATTACGCAAAGGCCCACTTGCACTTCTCAACCTGACGATTTGCAATAACTATACCTTTTCCCCATCCTACACCTTCTCTCCGCACCTTCACAACACAACTTTCATACCCATACGAGATATTTCGCATTACCACATCCGCTGGTGAAAGCTGGAGATATATATCGTCTTTATAAGCAAGACGGTACGATTTAGCTGCGGATCAAAGCTATTCTAGGACGACCTGCACTCGGCCTCGGACTGCTTTCCAAGCTTCATCGACCACCTACCTTCTATAGGTACTTTGTCAGGCGAACGCGCTTGTGCTCACCATCCGACTATCACACAACAGCCGCCAAGCGGCTTCTGATTGCGAACACGTCATTCCTTTCCGAAGTAGAAGGTTTATCTGGATCACAACTTGGAGCTTTTTCGACTTGAAAGCCCCACGAAAATCGAAAACTTTACCACCGCACAAACTGCGGATAGAGGATATTTCATAGTTGAAGACGCCCAGTCGAAAAGAACTCGCGAACATTTTCATTTTTTTTTTTTTGAGCGGGTTGATAGCCCGGTTGTAGTGGAGGGGGCGATTCTTCAGTTTCCTGCGGCTCAGCCGCCTCACCTTCACCATGGGGAAGATCACTAAGCCCATGCAACCAAAGCATAAGGATACTTTGGTTAGTGACAAAATGAAACAGCCGGAAGATGCATTGCTAACATAATATTGTAGTCTCCTTGGCTCAAGAGCTATGTCGAAACCACCTCAACAACGCCACTACCCCTCTTACCACAAAAGCTGGAAAGCTTTCCATCTCGATGGCCCTTTGGACGCGGCGATCTTTACCACTGGATTCCTCTCCTGAACCGCTTTGATAGCATCTTAGAGCACTTCTGTGCTACATATAAGCTGAATGAGGGCCCCCAGACTCGCGACTTTGGATGCGATGTACTGCTCAACCAAGATCAGGAATCGACCTTTGGTAGCGAGCGGCGGTGGTCAACGGAGGAGCTAGCAGGTTTGGGCTTTTCATCAAACGGAGACCGGCAACTGGTGGAGGTGGTCCTGCGCTATACGCGAATGCTATTGGAGCACTGCGGTAACCGAAGTATTTATGCCAGCAGCGCCCATCTTAACGACCTTCTCAACACCACGTCTCTTAGCGTACTGATTGCAACACTCGAAGTCGGTTCAGAACTCGCACAAAGGTACCAAGCCTCGGTCAAGCGCATCACAAACCCCTCCAGGCAGATCAGCGCAGCTTTGCTGGCAAACCACTACAACATCGATCTCGACAGAGTTCAACAGCTTGCTTTACCTTTTGTGAAGACGCCAATCGTTAGTTTATCTGATCCTGTAACAACTCACACACCTGGCTCGACCAAAGGAAAAGAACGTGCACAGGGAGGAAGCCCCAAGTCAGCCAACTCCATACATGCGAATGATTTAGTTGCTCTTGCGGCCTCAGACGACAAACGGTGGCATGGCTGGGGAGATGTCAAGGTAGCATATTATCCCCAGAATACCCAGCAAGACTCTGCTGGCACTGAGGCTGAGCGTGCATCGCTACCATCCACACCAACACCCCTGCGTCGTAGTTCTACCATGACGTCCCAGCATCATACTCCGAAAGGTCGGGGCAATTTCGATGATTCCTCTCCAATTGCCCCCCGAACGCCCGGTGTTTCAGACGAGACAACATCTGCCGGACCAAAGTTCTACGAAATACCACAGTCCGTCATTGCATCGACTTCCGTCTATCAGTTGGTGTCACGCACTCCCGCGGATCTTCCACCCGCTTCAAAATACGAGGTGTTCCATAGGATCAGAGCCTCCAAAGCTCTCATGGATTCTGGTGAATCGCGGCAGAAGCTGCTTGCTGTCCGCCTCCTAGCGATCAACAATCTCGCATACATTCATAACGAAGCCAACTTTCTCGAGAAAGTGCTCCGCCAAGATGCAGACGAGACCAGAAGATTCCAGTTAGTGTACCAGCTTGCTGAGCTCATTCACCCTACAGCACACGGGAACGTTGACGTACCCCTGTGGCTGCAAGCTGTGGCCCTCGCCCTCCTGGAAGCAGTGTCTAATTTCCAAGCCAAGTGTCAAGATGTTTTGTCTGCTTTGAATGCCAATGTTAACCATGGTATACTACTCTACGTTATCAGGAAGGCAGTTGCAGGAATGAAGGAAGATGACGATAGTGATAAAGGAAACCAAGTCACGCAAATGGATGAATGGCGTAACAACCTCTTTTCTCTTACTCTCCATCTATCCATGACCACTCGCGTTGGAAGCGAGATGGTATCTGCAGGATTGATGGACATCTTGGTTGAAATCCTGAACATCAGGTCAAGTGTCGCGCAACGAAATCATTCCATGGTCCTCGCGTTTCTAGACGGGTTAATATGGAGCTACCAAAACGCCTTCACTGCCTTCTTCAACGCTAAGGGACTTGATGCAGTGTCTCAATTGGTGGTTGATACCGTCAAGGAGGCGCAGGCTTTGCACAAAGCAGGCCAAGGCATTACGAAGGATCAACAATCAGGACAGGTGGATTATGAGATTCCATACTACCAGCAGCAGACTCTTAAGTGGCTGCTGAAGTTTGTCCATCACATTATGTCTAACTCATACAGCTACGGCGGTAACACTGACCGGCTGCTCCGTAATCTCGCCGACAAAACTGATCTCCTGGGGAGCTTGCGGGACATCATTGGAGACAAGAAGAGTTTCGGTTCAGTCGTCTGGACGAATTCTGTCACCATTTTGAGCGATTTCATCAACAATGACCCCACAAGCTTCGCGGCCATTTCTGAGTCTGGCATGATCAAGACATACCTGGAAGCTGTTACAGCCAGACCGCTTCCCGGTGACGTATTGGCCGAGCCAAAACCTAGCGACAAGGACGAAGACGACGACGAATCCAACTCTGCAAATGAGACTGTCACCGCGATTGTTGCAAACGACTCACGACCGCATCCCCCTACCGAAGACTCCATCCGGGAATTATCTCGTGAAACGTTGGCAGCAGGAATCTTACCTTCCAGTGATGTCATTACTGTTGTACCACAAGTCCTTAACTCGATATCGCTTAACAACGCTGGCATGAAGCTGGTAGCAGCATCGCGTGCTTTGGACAGCTTTCTCGAGATTTTCGAAAGTGCTGCCCATGTAAGATGTATGGAACTTGACGGCGATCTCGCCACCAATGTTGGAGGAAGCTTTGACGAACTTGCTCGTCATCACCCGGCCTTACGTTTGGCCATTTCTAATGCTGTTATCGATATGGTTGCTCGCGTGCGTTATCTCGGTATTGAGAAGGCCAGGACCGCTGGGTGGGGTGCTCGGATGTTGTTGATCGACGATGAGGGCAAGACTGTATCTGTGGACGAGAATGGCAACTTCATTCGACCGATTGCATCTCCTGAGCAAAGCCAAGGACCTGAGACTTCTGGAGACACGGATGTCAATATGTCCGATGTGCCCTCCAACGACACGGATTCTGAAGGCCAGAAAGATGACAGCCCGGATTCACCCACGCGCTCGATCACCCCTTACATCTATGCTTTAGGTTACTTCTTAAGCTCTTACATATCAAATCAGGGCTTGAGGACCAGCTTTGTGGAGGCAGGCGGACTGGAGCTTTTGCTTGATATTTGCGAATCCCCGAGTCTGCCCACCAATTTTGGTGACACCGTTGCTTCGAGGATTCTCAATCAGGTCGTCTCTCAGGTCGTCGAGTCCTTCCCTATACGTGGCCTTCCCTCTCTAATCAGACGAGCTCAGGTGGCTATTGACACACTGAAGCCTCTCTCTGATAAGACGGAAGCTTTGCCACCATACTTTGCACCTTTTCTTGCCTCTGACCTCAAAACGACACACGATGAAGCTGTCAAAAACGGTACCAAGATGATCAAGGCACTGTCAAATGCGCAGACGTTTATCAAGATCATTTCCGATTGCTTCGCCACATCGAGATCGAATGCTTTGCAATTCTATCCAGTCAATGTTTACGATTACTACCTCAAACTCGTCAATTCTATTGGCCCCCTGTTGCGTGGAGTTCTAACAGAAGAGGCGGGAGAGCTCAACGTTGTACCCCAGCATTGGTCTTTTAGGCGCCAAACATCCGTCGAGGGATTAACTAGCGCACACCTTCCAGAAACCGATGTGGATGACAGCACTTCATTGCCAGATATGCTAAGCAGCACAGCACAATTTCAGGCGAAGGACGCTTTAGATGACTCCAAGCCGAGCCGTCCTACAGATGAGGAGCAAGCCAGCCCCCGTTTCCAGAACTACGAAACGTTGCGACATCTGCTGCATCCTATGATCCCAACAACATTTCCTCTGTTTCAAACGCTCGGCAAGTGTCTTTTGCCACGACGGGAACGAGACCCTCGTGATCTCTATCACCGACCCCGGCACTTGGAAATTGCCCGAGCACTTGCAAATGCAGTACTTGGCCAGTTGAGGCCATCTGTTGCCAACCCAACACCCACATCCAAGGACTTCCACTTCTGGATCATCATGTTGCATACTATCAATGAGATGCTCATTGATCAGCCTTCTCCTCGACCAAGCGATCGATCAAGCGCCCAGATCATCATGCCTGTTCTTCTGGCCTTCAAAGAAGAGGGAGGAATGGATGTATTGAATTCAATGTTAAAAATATTTGCCCGAGCAGTTCGTGAAGGCCCAGATGCTGCAACAGATGAGACTTCCAGATCCAAGGTTGCTGCATTTGGACTGAAGAAGGTCCTCGACTTGGATTTGATGTTGGTCAATTCGAAGCAACTTACTGACGCCCAAAACGCATTCACTCTGCAGCCTCGAAGTGGAGATAGGTCGTCAAACTCAACATATATCTGTCAACAACTTGTGGTAGAGTTTCGGGCAGCCATTCTCCCTGAGATCATTGAGCTTTGGGACTCTTCCTTTGTCGAAAGAGTACCCCACCAAACTGTGACACGGTTAATCGACATTCTCAAGGCCATTTCTGTTGCCGATGGCGAGCCTTCATCATCCACGAGAGATAAGCCGCCTTTCCACCTTTTCAGGTACACGGATGTCCGCTTCGACTGGCGTTCCCATCGCGGCACGATTGAAGAGCTGCTTGCCAAGGGGTATGATGCTGATCTGGTACACGAGGCAGTGTACAGAGCGAATGGAAACCCAAACCTCGCAGACCACTATTGCTCAGCTCACAAAGCTGGACTTGCTGGCGCACGCAACCCAATCCCTTCCGCAGACTCTGACACATCAGTGTTGCAACAGACTCCACAAGAGCCCTCAGGTGTCGGTGAGACAGAGGGTGTCAACACAGGCGGAGCAGTGGAAGCAGACCGTATGTCCTTAGATGGACCTCCGGAAATTGATACTCCCGATCTTGCGGAGAGGTTTATTGGGGAAACGTTAGGGGGCATCATCGACCCCTCTCAAGATGTGGATGAGATCCATGAAGGCCCGAGTTTGCCGGCAGAAACACCCGGATGTGCTGCAGAAGAGTCAAAAAGAAACGAAAGCTCCCCCCTTGCGACAAAAGAAGAGGTTGACAAGTTTCGGGCGAAGTTGCGAGGAAACATGATAGATAGATGCCTCGATGTTGTTCGCGCACATCCTGAAACAGCGATCGAGGTGTCTGAGCTCATCCGGACCGTGGTTTTGAAACAACAACCTAGTGACACCGAAGACGAAATCGGCCAGACCTTGACTTTGGCGTTGTCATCGCTTGCCCAAGACGAGGAGGAAGAAAAGCAGCGTACTGGGAAATGCATTGCTGCTTATGCCCATCTACTCGCTTTACTTCTTCAAGACGAGCGCTTCTTTGATAACAATGTTGAGAACCTAAGGGAACATATCAACGAGTATATTGGATTCCTGAAGGTCTCCCCTACGAGCTCTACTGAAGGGATGCCACCGTGGATACCATATGTCCTACTGGTCGTCGAGACTCTCCTTCGTCATGATGAGCGTCCTGTTGCTGCGCAGTGGAAAGCACCGAAATCCCTGGACGAGGCTGTTTCTGACCCCGTCATTCAAATGCGAACTCCGATTGTCGGTGATCATGAGCGTACTCAAATCCTAGAATCTTTGCTTGAGATACTCCCGCGGATAG
Organism: Fusarium oxysporum Fo47; assembly: GCF_013085055.1. Classification (NCBI taxonomy): domain Eukaryota; kingdom Fungi; phylum Ascomycota; class Sordariomycetes; order Hypocreales; family Nectriaceae; genus Fusarium; species Fusarium oxysporum. Next base: position 1,707,327 of record NC_072840.1, on the reverse strand, counting down.
GAAAGGAAGAAACACTCGCCATTGCAGCACTCAGAGTTCTGGTTATACTGACACGCAGTCGACGACTAGCAAGGTTGGTCGGGGATAAGAAGAATTTGCAGCGGTTGTTTCTTATGGCAAAGCAACTGTCGGGTTCTGGCTCCGAGAGATTCAAACAAACCAAGCTCACTGCTCATATCATGACTGTTCTTCGTCATATCGTGGAGGATGAGGAGACCATCAAACAAATCATGCGCGCAGAGATTAAGATCGGCCTCCCGAACCTCCAACGAACGCAGCGGGGGCACCCTGATGTTAATAACTACTTACGTGCAATGACACCAATTGCGCTTCGCGCACCAGACCTTTTCGTTGAGATTTCCAACGAGATGCTACGCTTCACCAGGTGGACGCCCCCTTCCAGTGACAACCCTCGGTCCCAAAGTCTTGAGTTGAAACAAGAAGCTAGCCAGTCGACTTCCGACACAGGCGTTGACGATACCGATAACCTTGTCGACGACATCAAGCAATCCACGGAACCTGCAGACAAGGAGATGATTGATGCACCAAAATCCCATGAAAGCAAACGGCCCGTCGTTGAGAATCCTGATGGTGTTATACATTTCCTTCTTTGCGAGTTGCTCAATTATCGTGAAGTCGAAGATAAAGAAGTGCAGACTACTGAGAAGGATTCCAAAATTGATCCTGCTTCTGGCTCGGAAGATGCAGCATCGGCTTCCAAAGACAACAATGCAGCCGACGTGAAGGACAAGAAGCCACCAAAGCCTGTTTTCAAAACTGACGAGCATCCAATCTTTGTCTACCGATGCTTCTTGCTCAACTGTCTTGCTGAGCTCCTTCAAAGCTATAACAGGACAAAGATGGAATTCATCAATTTCAAGCGCAATGCTCCGTTAACTACAAGTACGCCAATCAAGCCTCGGTCGTCGGTCCTTAATTATTTGATTTACGATCTGTTGTGTCAGGGCAATCTGAGTGGAACAGCCGATACTATCGCCGCGAAGAAGAAGGCCGCTACTTCAGCACAAACCCAGAAGGTTCTGGTCGCCTTGGTTGCCAAGACCAGTGAGAAGGCAATTGATCGCGGAAAGGACAAATTTGCGTACGACGAGGAGCCTGATCTTCTGTTTGCCCGCAAATTTGTTCTTGACACCATGTTGAAGGCCTATGAGAGAGCACCTTTGTCTGATGAACCTTTGGAAACTCGCTACTCACGCATGCAATGCTTGGCCGAACTCATGAATTACATGGTTGGCGAAAGGGACAAGGACCCAGGTGCAGCTTCTCGAGGCTCCGACAACGTTCAAGCTCGGTCGCACGCTCAGCTACGGAGATTGATGTATGAGAAGGGTTATCTTGATAAACTCACGTCCTCTATTGCCGAAATCAACCTCAACTATCCGGGCGTCAAACGAGCCATTAAGTATATCTTACGTGTTTTGCGTGTTCTCACAGAGACAGCCAAGGAACTAAGCCATTCCAATATCTTGCCCTCTGATTCTTTGTCAGACACTGCAGATGATGACCTTGGCTCAACCTCTTCGCTCTCAGACCTCGGCGATGATCGAGAAGAAACCCCTGATCTGTATCGCAATTCTACCCTTGGTATGTTGGAGCCTCGTGGTGAGGACGACGATTCCGATGAAGATGAAGAGGAGGACGACGACGAGGACATGTATGGGGACGAGTATGACGATGAGATGGATTATGGAGACGACGACATTTCGGACGAAGAAGATAATATCAGTGACGATGACGAAGAACTTGGCGAAATGGGCGAAATTGAAGGTCTCCATGGCGAGCCGGGCGTTGTCGAGGTCATCATGGATGAGGACGAAGAGGATGAAAGTGATGATGACGACGATGACGTGGAATCCGCAGACATGGAAGACGTTGAAGATCAGGTTGAGATTGTTGATGAAGACGGCAACCCTCTGGATGACGATGGCAACTCGGAATGGGAGAGCGCGAGCCATGATGGTGAGGATGACGAGGATCAGGAAGAGGATGACCTAGAGTTTGATGCAGATGTTCACGGCGAACATATGCCCATGGAACCAGGCGATATCCTCAACGGCATGGCTCGAGCGATCATTGGTGATGGCGACGTGTACGATCCAGACCTGATGGATGGATTGGAAGATCATTATCTTGATGATGGTCACGACGAAGATGAAGACGAGGATGACGAGGATGAAATGGAAGATGACGAATACCTCTATGATGACGACTATCCGTTGGACGACCAGCCTCAACCAATGCCGGCTCTTGGATGGGATGGACTTGGTGCCGAAGACGAAGATCGTCACCGACAGATGTTCATGGTAGACAACCCAGGTCGCCGACGCTTTATTCCTTCCCGTACCACCGACTCGCGTAGCCCCTTCCCTCCCGGCTTCATTGTTGGTTCTCATCGGGACGCCGTTGGTGGCGATTTTCGCAGCTTCTTTTCACGCAGCCATCGCCCTGGGGCAGGCCAATCTAATACCGATGATGGCACAAACCCACTCCTCAGACGGGGCGACCAAAACAGAGAACCATCTCAGCGTCCCACCATTAATCACACTATCGGTTTGCGAGTTCCTGAAGCAATCTTTGGCTCAGGTGGACGACATATCGAGGGAACCATGGGCTTCCTTGGTGAACTAATGGAATTCCTCCCGATCATGGGGCGCAACGGACAACCTGCCTTCCATCTGCAGATTACCGGTCCGCATGGGCACCGCGAGTCTAGAGAGCTTGGTGCAGTACGAGCCTCTCGTATTGAACAGAGACGCGACGGATCGGCTCAGGATCCATTACAAGCTGTGTCGTTTGCTATTGAAGGCACGATGGATCGATACCAAGAGGAAGCTAGGATGGTCTTTGGGACTAGCAATGTGACAGAAACGGCTAAGCTCCAGAACATTATCGTGGCTAAGCTTACTCCCGCTGCAATGGAGTTGGAGAAGAAGCTAAAGGCCGAAGAAGCTGAACAACAGAAGCGCGAAGAAGAAGAACGGAAGAAACGCGAGGAAGAGCAGCGCTTGGCACGTGAAGCTAAAGAGGCTAAAGAGAAGGCGGAGAGAGAAAAGCGAGAGGCAGAGGCTCGAGAGGCTGCTGAACGTGCCGCTTCTGAAGCAGCCGCTAATCAGGATGTGTCCGCTGAAGGCCAAGGCAATGGAGGTGCGATGGAAGGCGTCGAGTCAACGAACCAAAGCCAAGCAGAACGTTCGGAGGCTACAGACCAAACCGCCGACGACGGTCCCCGTGTTATGACCACAATTAGAGGCGAAGAGGTTGACGTCACCGAACTCGGTATTGATCCTGATTATATCGCAGCTCTTCCCGAGGAGTTTCGCGAGGAGGTCATTGCACAGGCAATTAGCACCAGAAGGTCCGAGGCACGTGAAGAGACAAATGGGAACCCGACCGAAGCTTTCCAAGAATTTCTAGATGCTCTTCCTGAAGAGTTGCGACACGAAATAGCTCAACAGGAGCGCCAAGAGCAGCGCCGCCGGGCTCGTGAAGAAACGAATCGTCAAGCAACCGCCAGCACCGGCCAGGCTGTCATGCCGGAAATGGATACTGCCAGTATCCTCCTCACTTTCCCGCCTGATCTGCGACAACAGGTTCTTATGGACCAAGGCGAAGAGCTCATGGATCGACTGACCCCAGAAATGGCGGCCCAGGCCCGAGCTTTGTCTCAGCACAACGGCCATTCCGTCATCACAGGCCGCAGCCCTCAAGCCAGCACAAGTCGCCAGCCTGGGCCACCTAACCCCCAAGAGGGAGCAAAGGCACAGCGCCGAACGGTTGTTCAGATGCTCGACAAGGCTGGTGTCGCTACGCTCCTTCGTCTGATGTTCATTACGCAACAGGGCTCCATAAGGAACCATCTATTCAACGTATTTGCCGATGTCTGCGAGAATAAGCAAACTCGACTTGAGGTGATTAGCACTCTCCTTCAGATCTTGCAGGACGGTAGCACAGACATGGGGGCTGTCGAGCGCAGTTTCGGCCAGTTGTCCCTAAAGGCACGAAGACCGAAGGATAAGGAGAAGGACTCCGAGCAGAAAACCCCGCAGACACTCAAGAGAAGCCTGACTGGCCTAGCCGCCGCAAACACTACGCAAACCAATTCCGAAACCTCGCCTCTCTTGATTGTTCAGCAGTGCCTGGATCTGCTGGTGGAGTTGTCTTCAAAGAACCCTCATATTCCCTGGCTTTTCCTGACAGAACACGAAGCCGTCGGCTCAACTCTCAAGCGCTCCCTGAGTCGTAAGGGCAAGGGCAAGGACTCCAAGTCCCACAAGTATGCCATCAACTCTTTGCTATCACTCCTTGATCGCGACCTTGTTATGGAAAGCTCTGTCGTTATGACCCATCTGGCTGATTTGTTGAATCGAGTCACATTGCCTCTTCAAAATCTTGAACGTCGTCGTAAGGAAGCCGAGGATGAACTGAAAGCCATTGATTCCAGACCGTTGGGAGAGATGTCCAAAACTGAAGATCCTGTGGAGCAAGCTTCAAAAGCGGAACCAACCGAGACGAGCAACGTTACGCAGTCCAACACCGATGCTAAAGAGGACACTGTCACTGATGTTAATGCCAAGAAACAAGAGAAGAAAGATGCAGTCCAAAAGAAACTCCGACAACTTCAGCCGCCTGTTGTCCCCGCTCAGAACCTGACATTAGCCGTAAGGATCTTTGTGGCTCGAGAGTGCAGCTCCAAGACTTTCCAAAACACCATCTCGACTATCAAGAACCTTTCAGCCATTCCAGGGGCTAAGGCAACATTTGGTCAGGAGCTTGTTCACCAGGCCCGGCTTCTTAGTGAGAACATCGTCGCTGATCTGGACGACCTTTTGCCACATATTGAAAAGGCATCTTCAGGCACTGAGATCCAAGGCGTTGCTCTTGCCAAATTCTCACCAGGAGCATCCGAGCAAAACAAGCTCCTTCGTGTTTTGACAGCATTGGATCATTTGTTCGACAACAAGAAAAAGGGCGACGAGGCCGAGTCTAGCAAGAACAAGGATGAGAGACACGATCTAGTCACATCTCTCTACCACAACTCGACCTTTTCGGCCATGTGGGAGAAGTTGAGTGCTTGCCTGAGTGCCATTCGTCAGCGCGAAAACATGCTCAATGTGGCTACAATCCTGCTACCACTGATTGAATCTCTCATGGTGGTCTGCAAGAATACAACCACCAACGATGATCCCTCACAGCAGAAAGAAATGGTCCTCTCAAGTCCGCCACCCGAGTCTCGTACGGCCAGTCTCTTCTTTAGCTTCACCGAGGATCATCGACGTATCCTTAACGAGCTTGTCAGGAGCAATCCCAAGCTCATGTCGGGCACCTTCGCACTCCTTGTGAAAAACCCCAAGGTGCTGGAATTTGATAACAAGCGCAACTACTTTAACCGCAGCGTCCATTCCCGATCTGGCAGCAACCAGAGCCGACCCTCCTATCCTACTTTACAACTCTCTGTCCGTCGTGAACAGGTTTTCCATGACTCGTTCAAGTCCTTATACTTCAAGTCTGGGGATGAGATGAAATTTGGAAAGCTCAACATTCGTTTCCATGGCGAGGAAGGCGTTGACGCTGGTGGAGTTACTCGCGAGTGGTTCCAAGTACTCTCTCGGCAGATGTTTGATCCAAACTATGTGCTCTTCACACCGGTGTCCTCTGATCGGACGACCTTCCATCCAAACAAGCTCAGCGGCATCAATGATGAGCATCTGATGTTCTTCAAATTCATCGGTCGCATCATCGGCAAAGCATTATATGAGGGTCGCGTTCTTGACTGTTACTTTAGCCGTGCTGTATACAAGCGAATCCTCGGCAAATCTGTCTCGGTCAAGGACATGGAATCATTCGACCCCGACTACTACAAGTCTTTGTGCTGGATGCTGGACAACGACATCACAGACATCATCACCGAAACTTTCTCGGTCGAAAACGATGAGTTCGGCGCTACCACCGTCGTTGACCTCATTCCTAATGGTCGAGAGATTGCCGTCACCGAGGAGAATAAACACGACTATGTCCGTCTTGTTGTCGAACACAAGTTGCTATCTTCCGTCAAGGAGCAGATGGCCCATTTCCTTCAAGGTAAGCATATCAATCAATGATAACTTCATTCAATCACTAATTTTCAACAGGCTTCCATGACATTATCCCTGCCGAACTGATATCCATATTCAACGAACAGGAGCTGGAGCTTTTGATTTCTGGCCTACCCGATATTGATATCGATGACTGGAAGAGCAACACAGAGTATCACAACTACACCCCATCTTCGCAACAAATTCAATGGTTCTGGCGAGCTTTACGGTCTTTTGATAAGGAAGAGCGCGCCAAATTGTTGCAGTTCGTTACAGGAACTAGCAAGGTTCCACTCAATGGCTTCAAGGAGCTTGAAGGCATGAACGGTGTTAACCGATTCAACATCCACCGTGACTATGGCAACAAAGACAGATTGCCTTCTTCGCATACCTGTTTTAACCGTAAGTAAAATCATCAGCATTCAATTCGTACATCGACTAACATGGAAAAATTCAGAGCTTGACCTCCCAGAGTATGAGAGCTACGACCATTTGCGTTCTCAGATCATGAAGGCCATCACAGCAGGCAGCGAATATTTTGGCTTCGCGTGATCGTCAATCTTTGCATTGCAGGCGCGTAAAGGAAAAGGGATCATAGATGGGGACACCAATGGAAAAGAGAGTTGATGTTTACTACGGTACCCGGTATTATGTTTTATCAGCCTGGACTCGAGATTTCATGGTCTTGAGCACTGGATGTAGCATCCTCGTCCGGGCTTTACCTTGGGAGAAGTGCAGGTCTCCTATAGGTTCCTTGGAATGTGGAAAGCGCACAGAAAGTAGATGATAGGCGAAGTTTCATGTATATCAATCAAAGTTTAATAGGTGATCACCTGGAAAACAACCTATGGTGTGTGCTGAATTTGGTTGCTCTATGGTTTAAGTTGTGTTTGCTAGTGGTCCACCTCTTGATTTCCAGTTATTCCTGTAAAGGACGACACAAAATTGGTGTAAAAACAGTGACAAGTCATGATTAAGAAACATATAGAGACGAAAGGCATAGTATAGACACAGACGCAGGCATAGGTTGCCAATGAGCGCGGGTTACGAGTGCATTAATGCATGTTCATATTTTCGAAATGTCTCTAACGCAGTCGTGGCTGGCTCAAAACAAGCCCTATAGAGAATCCTCACTCCCAATGCATGCAAACCACAAGTCCAAGGTATGATTCCACTTTTTTTTTCATTAAACGCCAGAACCTTACTTGCGCATAGAGCTTGCTCGTCGCTTACGGGCATCGGCCTTGTTGGCCTTGGCCTCAGCAACACGCTTGGCAAGGACCTGGGCGTACTCGTTCTGCATATCGTGTTAGATGCTTATGATAGCTGTGTTGTGCGTGTGAGTAACTTACGGCCTCGTCCTTGACCTTCTCGGCCTGGCGGCGCTTGAGGGCAGCGCGGTGACGCTTGTGCTGGAGACGCTGAGGGGTGACGAGTCTCTGGATGCGGGGAGCCTTGGTGTAAGGAGACTTGCCCTCACCCTTGGGCTGAACCTCTCGTCGGATAACGTACTTGCGGACCTAGGTATCATGTAAGCATTAGTTTACTTTCAATTCTTGTGGTTATGATTGTTCAACTCGCTACCCCCTAACCTCTTTCTTGACAAAGAAGGTCAAGGGGTCCTCTCACACTCTACCCGGTCTGCCAACTCCTCCACTGCAGCTCCGGGTAGGCGATGATCGAGTATGGGCGTAGGGAGAGACATACATCGTCATCCTTGGTGAGGCCGAAGAACTTGCGGATCTTGGTGGCGCGCTTGGGACCGAGGCGCTTAGGGTGGACGACGTCGGTGAGGCCGGGGATGTCAGCATCACCCTGCTTGACGATGCTGAGGGCGAGGACAGAGAGATCCATGCCGACAATGCAGCCACGGACAGACTTTCGCTTGCGCTCACCGGTGCGTCGGGGTCGGTAGCAAGAGTGGCCCTCGGAAAGGAGGAGGCGGACACGGGTAGGGTGCATGACACCCTGCTTCATAGGGAAACCCTGCTTGTCGTTTCCACCGGTGATGCGGAAGATGTAGCCCTTGAACTCATCGCCGATGGAGTCACCAGGAACCTCAGCGCCCATCTACCAAGAAAAAGAGTCAGCATTTTGTCGGTCGGTTTGTTGTCGACGAGCCGAGCGGTCGCAGGCAAGAGAGTTTCGACGTACGCGCTTCTCCATGAAGACACGGAGCTTGCGCTCATCCTCAATATCGATGAGCTTCTGGCTGCCATTGGCAGGGTAGCTGATGTTCAACTGTAGAAGAGTAATGTCAGCGAATATTTACTTTGTGATCTTCAATCGAGCAGGAGCGCACGCAAGGAGGCCAGTTGACAAGAACGATTAATCCATTTCAAACAGCAAAAGGCTCTCTTGTACACTCGCATCGCTCGATTGTTGATTGCTTCTTGTCGTACCTTCATTTTGCCAGTTGTGGTGGGTGCAAGTTTACTTGACCTGGCCTGCTGTGAAGTTAGTAGAGGATGATGAGGTTCGAAATTTCCGAATTCGAAAATTGTGGAAGGCAAGTGCGACCTCGCTAGGGCTCTTAGGCACACGCACGGGCAGCCAATGAAGGCAAATTCACATCCCTCGGGCAAAGGAAAGTCCGACTACTCTGGATACCTAGGTACTAAGCTAGTGCGAGCCTGTTACCGACTGTTTCCACACCGTGTATACATGCATATTCTACTGTAGACTTCTAGGCACGCACCTCAAACTTAGACTCGAGGTGTCAATGGAAGCTTTCCAGCTCAGCTGGAGAGATCTGATACTGATACCTACCTATCTAACTGTTGGAACGATATAAGCTGTTTGGAACATCGCCACTCTCGCATTTAATCTCGTCATGTCCTCGGTTAAGCTATATCCTCCAAACAACAAGCCACCATCCTCAAGTCCTCTACCTCAACTCTTGCAAACCCCCTCAGGTCTAGCTCTCCTGGAACTCCAAGGAACCATCAATCTACCCCAAGACGCCAATGGAGATGCATTAGGCGGCGTCCAAGTTGGAAGACTTGACTTCCCAGATTTCGTGCCCGGTACTGAAGGCTCGGCATGGATGAAGCGGGTTCACCTTTATGTTGGCCAGCATCAACGTCTCACTGGGGAGATCAAAAAGCTTCCAAAAGCCATGGCCGTGGTGCGAAAGAGAGAGAATAAGGTGATATCTGGCACAGGGGGGGAAACACTAGAGCAGGGCGAAAATCTTGAGGTGGTTGAGATTGTCAAGTACAAACTTATGTTTCCAAACCGACCAGAGCCTGTCGGAACAGCCAATGCGACCTGATGACCTTTTTTTTTTTTTTTTTTTTTTTACAACTACGCGGTCAACGAAAAAGGCTATATCGTATTACGAATGCTGAGCGAGACTTCCGCACCTTATTCCAAGTCAACACTCAAATCTCCCATATCCTCTTAATCCGAGTGAAAGGCTCACCCATCCGTCCACTTCTTTTTATCGATATTCAACTTTATTCTTCATCACCCTACTGTATATCCAGCCAAGGTCCTATCGCACTTGTTGGATCTCAACCGTTCAGTATCATCATTGCTTCTATCCTGAGGCAATCTGCAAAGGCCTTGTCCTTCCTAGCCCGTCCTTTCCGTAGTAGTCCATGGGATAGACACCTTCACCCCAATCTTGTCGCTCGCCCAATGCAACAAGTGCCTCATACGGCGTTAACAATGGCCGCGGGAATGCATAACCCCAATCAATACTCAATCGAGGGCAAGCAACCTGCACCCAGCACTCGACATCCGACATGAGCGCCAATTTTCCCGGAAAGATCTCACTTAGTAGCAAGTGCACGATAGGAATGCCTCGCGCCTTGAGCTCTTTCTCGATGAGGCCCAATGTATGCGGGTTGCCCTGGCGGCCAAGGGCGCCGAGAATCAGGCCCCATTTGCGTGCTGTACGAGCGCTATGGATGGCTGTACGACGGAGAGACTGCATTTCCTCATGGCCGTACGCCTCCCGCGTGAGCTTTCGAGAGTAAGGGTCGTATCGGTAGGCTGGAATAGAAGGGTTGTGAATCATGATACTCTCAAGATGGAAACGACCATCACCCAGGTACAGGATCAGATCGATATTGTCGTTGTCTTTCAGACGAGGAGAAGTGCAGCCCAGGATTTCACCCTTACTCAATGGTGCAATCTGGGGAACGAGAACACGGAAGCCACCGCGCTCGAGACTGCTTTTGACGCCATGGATAGTAGCGTTAAACTGAATAGTGCCGACAACAGCTATGGTTTTGCCACTGGCAAAGTTGCGCTCAAGGGATGCTAGGAGATGTGTCGCATCAATGCTGATGTCGACAAAGACGTATAGAGTTTTGATCGTGGTCACGTCGACGGGGATGAGGCAACTGTGAGCATAGTGCACCAGCAGGTCACAACCAAGGGCCCTTGCTGTGTAATCATCGATACAACAAGCGCCATAAGTCACATCGCCCATGATGAGTGTCTCGACACCAGGGCAGAACTGCGTCAAGATATCTGATATAGTAGTGGCAAAGAGTAAAAGGCCCTCGGGCATCTGTAACGCAACTCTCTTGGCGTTTGAAGTTTGAATGCGGTGGATCGTCTTGGGGATCTCAAAGTTGTAGTTAGCAGGCAATAACGCAATGGCAGCCTTCAGATCAGCGTTCTCAAGAATGTCCTTAGGAACTTGATTTAGAAGTCTGGGAGCCCTCCGAGGTTTGGCAGCTACAATAAACAGCATGAGTATATCTTCATCCATTCCTGAATTGGGTTTCATGGTGAAGGACGGTGTTTTCACATACTCTGAACAGCACCGCTCTCCCCTGATGCTCCGAGCACTGCCGCGGCCTCAACTGCTGCTCTTCGTCCTATGAATCTCTTCTTTGGTTGCTTCAGTGGTGCTGCTGTCTCTGGCTCATTTTGGAAGGCGGGGGATTGACTCGTCTGAGCGAGCTGAGCTTCTTCGATATCGGCTGCTGTGCCCAGGTCTGTTTGTCTTCTATCTTCCTCCATATTGTGCTTGTGTGAAAAGAAGGACGATATGCTCTCCACGACGAAATTATCTTGAAATAAATCGAGAGTTCTCTTACATGGCCCGTTCAATCTGGAGTAAGTACAAACCAAAAAAGAAAAAAAGTTAGGTGGCAATGTGCGTGACTTGAATTTTCGACACTGTAGATCCACTCTCTTTGAAACTCGACTTCATTGGTTGTCTGAATGTAAAGAGACGCCATGACAACCAGCCAAGGTTTTACTGTTGTATGTTCTCATCACCATGGCAAGTCATGCTCCTCTTGGCTCAGGTAATCAATCATGAGACATCAGGGTCAGGTTGAGGATCGGTTGAATTGCATTGGCTCGCCCCCTATCTTCGCCCATATACCTACTCTTGCTCTGCTCTACAGCCTCCCTCAACAACAGCGTGAAAACAATCAGCTAAAAACATTTCTCTCTCTGCTCTTCCATCAGCCTTGTGTGCGCGCTCATTATACTATCTATCAAAATGCCGACAAGTCGTCCCCTCATGCGTCAATAAGGTTCTCTTCCGTCTGCTGCTGGCTTCGGGCCTCAGTATCTGCCCGAGCCTTACCCTTGGCCTTAGACTCCTTTGCAGCTCGCTGGTAGAACTCGTTGAGAACCTTGGCGGGAATACGGTTGAGCAACTCCTTAGGGTAAATACGGAGAAGGCTCCATGCAAGGTCCAGAGACTCATAAATAGATCGAGACTCGTACTGGCCCTGGCTGATGAACTGACGCTCGAACTTCTCCAAGAACTCGAGGGACAGCTTGTCCTCAGCAGACAAGGCCTCCTCACCAACGACAGCCTTCATGGCTGCGGCATCACGACCAATAGCGTACTTGGCGTACAGTTGGTTCGAAACATCACCGTGGTCCTTTCGAGTCATGCCCTCACCAATGGCAGACTTCATCAGACGGGACAGCGAAGGCAGAACATTGATGGGCGGGTAGATTCCACGGTTGTCCAGAGCTCGGTCAATGAACACCTGACCCTCGGTAATGTAACCTGTCAGATCAGGAATGGGGTGGGTGATATCATCGTTGGGCATGGTCAGAATGGGAATCTGAGTAATGGAACCATTGCGGCCCTCAACACGACCGGCTCGTTCGTAGATGGTGGACAAATCAGTGTACATGTAACCAGGGTATCCGCGACGACCGGGAACTTCTTCTCGAGCGGCTGAAACTTCTCGGAGAGCATCACAGTAAGCAGAAAGATCGGTAAGGATGACCAAAACGTGCTTCTCGAGTTGGTAGGCGTAATATTCGGCAGTGGTAAGAGCAAGACGAGGAGTAATGATACGTTCGATGCTGGACAGGAATTAGTACGCGTATCGTCGTTATGAATATGGTTTGCAGCTCACGTAGGATCGTTGGCGAGGTTCAGGAAGAGTGTAACACGCTCCAGACTGCCGTTTTCCTCAAAGTCGCGGGTGAAGAAACGGGCAGTTTCCAAGTTAACACCCATAGCACCGAAGACGATCGAGAAATTCTCCTCGTGGCCGTCATGAACGCCCTTGTTAGTGATGCCCTGCTTCTGGACGAGGCCAGCCTGTCGGCAAATCTGGGCAGCGATTTCGTTGTGAGGTAAACCAGAGGCGGAAAAAATGGGAATCTTTTGTCCTCGGGCAATCGAGTTCATGGTGTCAATGGCAGAGATACCTGTGGAAATCATCTCCTCGGGATATTCCTATATCATGAGTCAGATTATATCTACCGTGTAGCGCTCAAGGGTAGCCTTACACGAGAATAAGGGTTAATAGGAGAACCGTTGATGTCAAGATAATCTTCAGCCAACACCTTGGGGCCCTTATCAATAGCTCGACCGGAACCATCAAAGATACGACCAAGCATGTCTTCAGAGACACCGATTTTCAAACTCTGGCCTGTAAACTGAACCTTGGTCTGTGGTCGTCTTAGCTTGATGTTCTACCAATAGAGCTCCCAATACCGCCTACCTTCTTCACATCGATGCCGGAAGTACCCTCAAAGACCTATACAATCGTCAATCGCCATATCATATCGCATCGTATCTATGGAAAAGTACCTGGACGACAGCTCGATCACCTAGTAGTCCATATCAGCATGTTCCGCGTCATTACCTCAGAGACACCAGCAGCTACACTAACCTCGAGCTTCCAAGACTTGGCCTGAGCGCTCAGTGCCATCGGGAAGAGTGAGTGTCACGATCTCATTGTATCGCGGAAATTTAACCTGTTTTTGTTGTCAGCCCGCAAGTTCCAAGCCGGCTCGATTTGGCAGATGACGACGGCGTACATTATCGAGGATGACGAGGGGACCGTTGACGCCGCCAACAGTGTTGTATCGAATTCTGGGAATGACCGAGTACGATGAGGACTCGCGAGGGTCCGCCATGATGGGCGATGGATCGGTAATCGGACGGTTGAAGGAAGGGGCAAAAGAGAATATAGGAGCCGATCGCGAAGCTTGGAGGTGAAGTCGGGAGAAGGTCTCAAGAGGTTGGAGGAGGTTGAGCTTGCTTCATCCAAGTGGGGCCTTTCCAGCTGCGCCAGCCCAAAGACGACGCACGGCCGATAACCTCACCTCCACATGGGAACGTTTCGACGACATCGGTGACATCACATGACATTCGCAGAGGTAAGGTAAGTTGACCGGTTATATCAACAGCATTTAAGTCTGTCAGCTTAATAGAAGGAATCTAAGAACCTGCGGTGTTTCTGAATAACTAGGTAAATAGTTGCCTGTCTTTTCTTACTATGCTCAACGAGAACAACACAATAACAAGCTTCCTCTTAGCTTTCCTTTGCGTTTTGCATAGCTCGAGTCCGAGCTCCAAGAACTGCTTTACCTACGGTGCTGCCATTTTCCTTACCCAACTCCTTTGTGATCCAGTCTCCAATGTCAGACATGGCATCCAGATTAATACCAGTGTCCATACCCAGAGTCTCCATAAAGTAAACCATGTTTTCCGTTGAAACGTTACCGGTGGCGCCAGGGCTGTAAGGACAGCCACCCAGACCACCAACACTGCTATCGAACGTCCGAATGCCGTGCTCTAAGGATACAGCAGTGTTCACTAGAGCTTGGCCGTATGTATCGTGGAAGTGCATAGCAATATCCTCAGTTCGAATACCAGCTGCAGACATGCATTGGAGGAGAGCTCCCGTTCGAGGTGCTGTACCCATACCTGTAGTGTCCCCGAGTGAGATCTCATCTGCTCCAGCCTCCAGAAGGTCTGTAGCAATTTCAGCTACTTTGTGAGGATCAACGTCGAACCCTTCGAATGGGCATCCTAGGACTACAGAAATGTAGGCGCGCACTCTGAGACCGATAGCCTTGGAATCCCTAATCACCTCCTTGAAGCGTTCGAGCGATGTCTTGATATCGCAATTGAGGTTCTTCTGTGTGAAGCTCTCGGTGGCAGCAGCAAAGACTGCGACTTCAACACTTGGCTTGGTGGCGGCCTCGGCTCCAGCTGCTGGCTCCAGTTGAGTTGCAAACTTTCCGCTATTCGCACTGAGGACATCGGCGGCAGATTTAAGGCCCTTGCCATTGGGTGCTAGGAAGGAGTATGAGATCGGGCCAGGAGAAGAAACCTTTCCGTCGAGGATATGCTGCAAGATTTCGCTGGAGTTGCTCATCTATCGTAAAAGTGTCAGGTTGCTGAGTAGACATCGGATTAGCAAGAACACTACCTGAGGCACCCATTTTGGAGCAACAAAGGATCCAGCTTCAATTGTAGAAACTCCAGTTCGGGCTAATCGTTCGATAAGCTCAATCTTGGTCTCCAAGGAGATTGCCTTCTTCTCATTTTGCAGGCCGTCCCGAGGCCCAACCTCGACGAGCCTAACCCGGTTATCATATGACTGATTGCTGGCCGTCGCAAGGCCTCTATGCCAGCGAATTTGTTGCGAGCGGCGACATGCTCTGCAGACGCTGGACCGCAAGAGACTCATGCTTGGAAATTTTCGTGAGCAGGCGATATAGGAGTCGATGTACGCTCGATTGAAATGGGTCAATGTAGAAGGTATTGAAGTACCGAGCTTGACGGAGAGGTCTAAGTATTGGACACAATCCGCGTACTATCGGCCCCCCAAAACATGGGCCGAGCTTCGGGCTTCGGTACAGTCAATTTGCAGTACCGATACAGTTACAGCTAAAGGGCCGGGGCGGCTTTCTAAACCCGTTGTTCCCCGCATTGTTTAAACTTCCATGACATTCGAGGACTTCAATAGCTGGCGGATAATTTTGTTGTAAGGAGAGGTATCTTGCATTATTACAACTACAATACTCGCAACTACAGTGCTGCCTCACATAATGCCGACGGCTCAGACATGGAAGCTGCAGAGAGGCAGCCAAACCATGTACAGATTTTGGTCCTTTTTGACATTAAAATTCGTTTTGGCTTGACCTCTGTGAAAATAAGAAAATACACCTCTTTATCGTTGACAGGCTAAAACTGGGTACAAGTCGGTATTCCAGTAATCGCATCCGTAACCGCTTAGTACTCAGCCTCGAGCTCCTCCTCACCCATGGAGTCGGTGGCGACCTCCTCGTAATCGCGCTCCAGGGCAGCAAGATCCTCGCGAGCCTCGGAGAACTCGCCTTCCTCCATACCTTCACCCACGTACCAGTGGACAAAGGCACGCTTGGAGTGCATGAGATCGAACTTGAGAGAAAGTGAAGACCATGCCTCGGCGATGGCGGTAGTATTAGAGAGCATGCAGCTGTTTTGGCGTTAATTCTTTCGTTCCATTCGTTAAATGATAAGGAATCGACTTACACAGCGCGGCTGACCTTGGCGAGGTCACCGTTAGGCACATTCTCGGGGGCCTGGTAGCAGATACCAAGCTTGAAACCAGTGGGGCACCAATCGACGAACTGGATAGTTCGCTTGGTCTTCAGTGTAGCAACAGCAGCATGGGCGTCGTTGGGAACGACGTCACCACGGTACAGCAAACAGGTAGCCATATACTTGCCGTGACGGGGGTCACACTTGACCATCTGGTTGTTGGGCTCGAAGCAAGACATTGTCATCTCTTGGACGGAGTTGGCTTCGTGGGCAGCCTTAGCAGCGGAGATGACGGGGGCATAGGCGACCAGAGGGAAATGGATTCTGGGGTAAGGGACCAGGTTGGTCTGGAATTCGTTCAAGTCGACGTTCAGGGATCCATCGAATCGCAAAGACGCAGTGATAGAAGAGACGACTATGTGTTGTTAGTCAACTGGCAACTGCATAGCCCAACAGCTGTAACATACCCTGAGCAATGAGACGGTTGAGGTTCTCGTAGTTAGGGCGCTCGAGGCCGAGGTTTCGGCGGCAGATATCGTAAATGGCCTCATTGTCGACCATGAAAGAGCAGTCGGAGTGCTCAAGGGTGGTGTGTGTGGTAAGGATGGAGTTGTATGGCTCAACAACGGATGTGGCAGTCTGAGGCGCGGGATAAACACAGAACTCCAGCTTGCTCTTCTTGCCGTAGTCGACCGACAGGCGCTCCATCAGGAGAGCACCGAAACCAGAACCAGTACCGCCACCGAAAGAGTGGAACACGAGGAAGCCCTGAAGGCCAACACAGTTGTCGGCAACACGGCGAATCTTGTCGAGGACGCCATCGATGAGCTCCTTTCCAACGGTGTAGTGACCACGGGCGTAGTTGTTTGAGGCATCCTCCTTGCCAGTGATCATCATCTCAGGGTGGAAAAGGTTGCGGTAAGCACCGGTGCGGACCTCGTCGACGACATTGGGCTCCAAATCACAGTAGATGGCGCGGGGGACATACTTGCCCTGACCTAGAAATGAGTGTTAGAACAGTACGACCGTCAAGTCCCAGATCAAGCCATACCAGTCTCGGAGAAGAAAGTGCTGAAACCTTGATCGGGGTCTTGGGACTTTCGCTCCTCTGTGAGGTAACCATCGGGCTTGAGTTGGTCAGTATTTGGACGTCACGTTTGTTGACAAATTTAGGGGTTGTTGTGTACCTGGATACCGTGCTCGAGGCAGTAAAGCTAGGAAAACAATCAGTAAAGAGCTACATTAACAAAGTCTTGACAAAACTCACCTCCCAGCAGGAGTTGGCGATTTGGCAACCAGCCTGTCCAACTAGAATAGCTCAGTTAGCATCGCAACAAAGCAGACAGAGATGCGGTGAAAGCCCAACGCCAAAGGGAGGAATAGCTTACCGTTGATGCTAATGACCTCACGCATGTTTGCTGACGATAGTGTTTACAAGTATGAGATGGAGGAAGTCGATGCAATGCAAGAGCAGAGAAGAGGGACCACGAGAAAAGAGGAGGACAAAAAAGGACAGGCCAGACAAGGCTTTTACAGCGGGAAGAGAGGAGACAAGGCGAGGGCGAATGTTTGGTTTGGTGATAAGTTAGCGGAGTGGAGTGGACTGGATGGGAGAAAATAGGTGAGGTGGGGGAAATTTGGCAGACAGGGGAGTCTTTGCTGCCCTGGGATTGGATTGGACCTTCTATGGATTTGTTGATTTGATTTGATTTCGAGGCGTGCCTGGGCTGAAAAGGGGCAAGCGCGTCCTGCAACGCCCTGTTGGCGTTTTCCGTTGCCGGCGCCTGTTGGCCAGCTGCCAGGGCCCAGGGGTTGCCAAAAGGACCCTCTGGCCACCTACCACTCCGTTGTTTCTGTGTCCGTGGTTGTGGTTCTTCGCTTCACCGCTCCATCAAAATTAGCAGCTACAAGGAATTATTATGTCCAGCGTTATGGAGTCGTCGTGTAGAGGCTGGCACTGAATCTCACGGACCAGGCTGCCAACGCCAGCACACTCAAGTTGAGATATTGGTGTCTCTCTTAGACGATGATCCAATGGATCCATATTTACCACTGTCGAACGACATCTCATCTCGGGCTGTTGAGGCGTTCATTTCGCCTGTGTTAATTATAATTGACCTCATATCCATACCAGGTGTTTGAACTTTGAGCAGCCTCTAACTCAACTCAACAAAAGAAAATATCATAAGCAATTCAATCACTCTTGTTCCTGTTTTCTGTCCTTTCACAGTATTCTATTTCTTCACTGGAAGATAGTTGCAGTAGCCATCCTGGTCAGGCACCATGTTCATTTGTTTACATCCTTGTTAATATCTACAGTACGTACCCAGAACCACAACTCCCTTCTCGTTACCTTATCGTTCGCCTTGTACTCCGTACCAGCAGCTTAGGTATAGTAGTTCCTACAAGACATGGTTAATAAGGGGCAATTCCATTGTGTTCACAAGTATCTAGCTACCTAGGTACTAGATACCTATGTAGGCCGGTTGTCGTGATACATACGCAGGTGTCACTTGAGAAACTCGCAACTGCCGTTCGTTATCACCACCAGGCTCGAGCTCGGTCGATGATCTTCATTATGGTCTGTGATGTGTCAAACCCCCAAAGGCCCAAGCTTTACCGATTAGTAGTACGCACGGCCACAATTCAACATCATTTTCCCTCTATGTACCAATATGAACTTGCGAATGTATTAGAATGACAGATCGTGCCATGGCAGATTAATATGTGAATATTGCCATTTCACACTAAAGATGGGGAAATCGTAAGTCTATAATAGTCAAACTGTAACATTGAGTTGTTAGATATGGCTGGCTGGTGGGGCAGCTGGTCAACATCACACACGTGACGCTTTTGATCAATACCTAATGCTTTTGTTCCTACCTAGCTTAACATGTTAGTACCAACCTGAAAACAGTACTTACACATTGCAAGGACAACAGTTGGAGGGCAAACACAGGTCTCTCAATTACCAATATGCTGTCTCTCGGGAGGGCTCAAACCATATATGCTCTGGGCGGCCTGTTGTTTCTCCTTAGCACGGCCGTCGCCAATGTTGAAAAGACAATATTCACAGCTCCTGCATCACTCCCTATTCCCCAACAGAAGCCTTCGCTGGGTGATCTCAGACTACCGATCCTTACACCAGACGCCCCAAGTATTCGAACTCATATCAGCCGCAGCTTTCCCTCTGAGCCAAAGGATTACGCTTCCGGCGTTGCAACATGGGTGCTTCTTGATAAACTAAACCAAGGCCAGCGGTATGAGTTTCGTGTATGTTGGGCTGCGGTCGTAAGTCAACGCGAGATTTACGTAGAGAAAGCAAGCTAATTCATGTGCGCCGCCAGCAACCAACTGGGTTTGACTTGGGTGTATACGAGCTGGACACCGTGTGGCAGACACCAGAGCTGATTCAGTCACTTGCCAGCTACTCATTTTCTCGCCAAGATCAAGAAGCTAGGCTGACAGAAGAGTCAACTCAAACTGAAGGCAGGGAGCGCGAGGCTTCCATTCTTCTGCTACAGATCAAGGCATCTGCTGACTACTTTACGGACGACGCGGCTCTTATGAAGGATCCCTCACCTGTACACGTAGATCTCATCCTCGACCCCTATCTTTATGGTATCGTCCCCCGTTCTCTAGTCCCAGCAGCTGGCTATCTTGTTCTTGTCGGCGCGGTGGCTTGGTTTGTGTCCAGATCTATCGCCTCTAAGTTACAGACAATTGCAGTCACAACCGATGGCGCAAACAAGAAACAGAATTAACGGGGTGTTGGCACCATCGGGCTCTTGACTCTAGATGCTAAAAAGGGGGCTTGGTGGAATGCGTTCTACTATCTACGTTAATCATATTGCTCGTAACTTCTCCAACTTCATGTCACTCTCCCTGGCCCTCTCAAGAGCTTCGATATCTATACTCGTTTCGACACACATCTTCATCGAAAAACACTTTCATATCGAGCATCCAAGTGTCGGATGTGACAGGAGAGCTGTAAATTTCTTCGGCTTGGGATATTCTTGCGGTCTCGTACCAAAACGATTCAGGTGGTTGATAACTCAAAAGAGTGGCATAAATACTGCGGTTGTTCCGTACAGGTTCATTGCAGTCTCTCAGTAAGCTCCTCCATACTGAGGGTGGGAACCATGAGGCACAGGAGGAGCGCCACTGTTGAATTGCGACTGGCCACCGTAAGACTGCTGGTTCCCCTGGCCTGCGTTATAGGAAGGGTTATATCCTCCGGGAGGGGCTCCAGGTGGAGGAGGAGGAAAGTTCTGATTGCCTGAGCTTGGCGGTGGTGCACTATAGCCCTGTGACTGCTGAGCATGTTGATCAGGCGGGCCGCCAAAGTGGCCGCCGTGCGCTTGAACATCAGGAAAGCCTGTACCAGAAGACGGTTGATGTGGCTGTTGTCCAGGGGGTGGAGGAAAGTATTGTTGTCCCTGTTGTGCATTTTGTCCATGCTGGGGAGGGCCTCCTGGGGGAGGAGGAGGGAACGAGTTGTTCGAAGAACCATGAGGGCTCCCACCGAAAGAAGAGTTGCCTCCGTACTGCTGGTTCGAGCCAGGCTGCTGCTGATGACTTCCATAAGGGCCATTCTGACCGGGCTGTTGCTGATGCGCGCTGTACTGCTGGCCTGGCTCAGAGTGTTGCTGACCACCATACTGCTGGTTTCCGCCAGGCTGTTGCTGATGCGAGTTGAAAGGCTGATGAGAACCTGGCTGCTGCTGCGATCCGTATGTCTGATTCTGACTAGGTTGGTGTTGAGAACCGTACTGTTGGTTCGAGCCATGCTGTTGATGCTGGTTCGGGGATGGAGAGCCATAGGAATGCACACCGGCCGCGGGGGGCGCTGAAGCGACCGGGGGAGCTGAGCCCGTAGGATTGTAGGTTGGTGCCTCGCCAGAGTACGTTCCACCACCTCCCTGCTGCTGCTGCGGCTGTTGCCCAGAACTATAGCCAAAGTTGGAGTTTTGTCCCTATCGCCTGATTAGTCTTGCGCGAACGGCGCACGCTGCTGTTGTGAACATACACTGCTGCCGTGTTTGCCGCCAAACATAGTTGCAACGCCACCCATAAGCTGCCCGGCGAGGCCTCCCTGATGATGGCTTGAGCTCTGGTTGGAATTACCATGGTAATTTTGGGGGGCAGGAGGCTTCTCCTGACTAGCCGAGTGCATAAAGCTCGACGCCAGTTGCCCAACGAGCTTTCCTGCGCCCGAGGGCTTGCTTCCTCCATTGCTGCCGCCACTACCACCATGGCTGCCGCCGAGGAACTGGTTTGCAAGACCGCCGAGATTGCCCAATGGACTGGAGCTGTGGCCACCGCTGCTGCTACCACCATGACCAGAGTTCTTTCCGCCGAGCAAAGCGTTCATAGCCATGCTCTGACAGGCTGTTAGCATAATTCAACACTATCGAGAAATGCCAAGACGACATACTCCAAGACCCCGTTCACCAGAGGGACCATCTACACCTCGGGTGCCGTCCGGCATAATTGGTTCCATGGTACCATCTGCATGGCGCACAGTTTGCGATCCATCAGGATGCGTGATGAGTTCCGAACGTTTGGGAGCGCCGTAAGGATGTTCGCCCTGGGGAGCTGGAGTATTTCCCGTTTTGGCTGGTTCAGTAGGAACCTCCCACTGCGAAACACCGGTCGACAGTTGTACATAATAATATTTCTTGCTTGTGCCATCCCATTGAGCAATCCAGCCCGCGGGCAGCGGGGGGGGAGCAAACGTGGGGCCTTCGGCCTGAGGAGAGGCAGGGCCCGTCATGTTCGAGATACGGTATAGGTAGGTAAAGATATTGTATGTAGCGGTCGAGGCGGGGAGATGTCGCAAATGGAGAGGTCGCAGATAAGGTAGGCAAAGGATGAATAAATTGTCGCGTGGTGAGGGAGAAGGAGTGGTTGAAGACGGAAGTCCGTCACTGAACGAGAAGGGCCGCAGTCATGAAGAGTGTAAAATACAAGAGGCGGGAACAAGACAAGAGACGAGGTGAGGTTTAGATGGTGTCGCCTCTAAACTAACCCTGGGTGGTGGAGGTTAATAAGGCAGGCTTGGCTTGACTGGGCTAAGCTGGAGGAGGGGCTCCAGGCTCTCTTTCGCCGCCCAAGATCGATTGATGGGAAGGGACCCTCAGCAAGGGAAGAGCCCACTTTGGGTTGTTATGCTGGGTTCCATCCATTCGAGAGGTAGGTACCTACCCAGCGGCTAGATCAGGCGTCTCCAGAAGTGAGTATCAAACTAAACCGGCTCACTAATCCCAACAACTTGGTCCAGTGTCTTCAACCAGGACACCAAATTTCGTACGGATAGTCAGGTCCACAACCTATACTATCGGGCTCTGGATAATCAATTCAGATATGTACTCCTGAACTCTCAATAGCTTCATCTCACCATCCAAAAGACTCCACTGGGCTTCTGAGGTACCAAGGTATGGACCAAGCACAGCCCCGCCAGCAGCCCAGGTTAGGCTTGGATTCCAGACAAAAACCTACCCTTAATGAGTACTGTATATTCACTGTCTGATAAGCGCCAGTCTTGGTGCTGACGAATGTCTAACGATATAGTTAACCAATCACAACCTTTCACACGAGTTCATATCATACTGTGCATGTTGCTTTTTTTGGCGTCATGCTGGATAGCATGCTTCACCTAACGTTAGTACCTACGTAGGCAACACAGCCCCTCCTCTCGCAACAACACAACACACCAGAAGTGGTCTCCAACCTCCACGATCTGCTACCAAATGATCGTTTATGTTTACGTGTCGTAGGCGGCCTCTTCCTATCCGACGAAGTCCATACAAACCCCAACACACACATTGGCCGACCCAGGTTAGGCTAGGGTAGTAAAGCATACCGTACTGTTTTATCGTCATTGCTCTCCCCACTACATAGTATTATCCGGAATCACCGTCCCACAAGTCTGAGTAGGACTACTCCGAGTACTTGACAAAGAGTGCATTGAGCTGTATGCTTTAATTATTTCCTTATCAGGTCTTTCATGCGATGAGCCATATTCTACAATTAACAATCACAGCCATGTCGAAATAAGTGTTTTGAAAGATCCATGAGTCTGATTCCTATTCCAGTTATTGTACATGAAGATAAAAACTCCCAAACCCTTCCATCCACTCTTCCAGAACGTCAAG
Source organism: Fusarium oxysporum Fo47 (assembly GCF_013085055.1). Lineage (NCBI taxonomy): Eukaryota > Fungi > Ascomycota > Sordariomycetes > Hypocreales > Nectriaceae > Fusarium > Fusarium oxysporum. Next base: position 1,684,318 of record NC_072840.1, on the reverse strand, counting down.
CAAGGTATATGCTGGTCTATTTTGCTCTCCTTCCTCTTGACATTCCGAATTGCAGCTCAGCTCTAGTTCAAGATAGCCTTAGACCTGGCGACCTCGAATGGCAAGTCGGCGACCGAAACCAAAGGCCATAGCCGAGCTCTTATTGCCAGAGCAGGTTGTGCCAGCGGCCATAGATTGAACAACAGACCAGCGACCGGAAGCGCAACGCTGGTACTTGGTTCCACCAATGCAGTTCCAGGCGCCCTCATCACTGCATGCAGTACCAGCAGTCTCTTCAGAACCGGAGCCAGAGCCACCCTCACCTGCACCAGTACCAGGAGCAGTGGGGGTGGTAGGAGCAGGCTCAGGGCTACCAACACTGGTAGGAACAGGCTGACCGCCAGTTCCGGGAGCAGGTTTGGTCATGGTCAAGAGAGTGCTGGTTGCGGCGGGAGCTGAAGGAGCAGGGGCACCAGTAGCCTCAGCAGGCTGAGAGACGGTGACGAAAACACCACCAGGACTATGAGTTTGTGAGTCAGGGGCATTACCAATAGAAGAGAGAGAGGGTACATACGCTGAAGGGGCGCCGGCAGCTGGAGCTGATGGCTGAGCGGCAGGGGCTGAAGGTTGAGCAGCAGGCTGAGTTTGAGTAGGGGCAGCAGGAGCACTTGGAGCAGCACCGTTGTTGCCGCCAGCGGAGCCGTCAGCGGGAGTGCTAGGAACAGCACCGTTGTTACCATCACCGGAGCCGGAGCCGGAGCCGGAGCCACTACCAGATCCTGCCTTACCACAAGTACCCTTGGGGCCAGCAGTCTTCTGGGAGTCGTTGCTCACATCGGGACCAGGATCGGGGAATTCGAGATCGGACGACTCCTCGGTAGTGCAGCCATTTCCGACGTTAGCAACGAACATCTCAGGACGGTTGCTCATGGCATCTGCTCGCTTGCCGGAGCCACCACCAATAGTGACGGCAGCGCAATTCATGTACATCTCACGATTACCGATCTGATTGAACCACGACCAGGCGAAGATAGCCTCGCCGGATGGAGCGTCGCTGGGGACCTTGAAGTCGAAGGTGGTGGTACCAGCACCAGGACAGTTGCCGATGTATGAGTGGATGACCTTCCAAGACTTTCCTTTGTCGTAGGAGAGGGAAGCCTGGCAACTACCACCACCGTGGTTAGCACCGCCGGTGATGCTCATGTTGTAGGAACCGCCGGCTGCCCAGTCCGCGACCGAGGCACCCTCCTTAGTACCAAAGAGGGAGTGGTAGCCCTTGCAAGGGAAATTGGCGCCGCTTGCGTCGAGAGGGGCGGTCATGCTGTAGTCGACATCGCTACCAGCATTGGGGTTGGATTTTGACTTGAAGGGGGGAGGGTAAATCATCTCCATATGTGCCTGGGCTAGACCAGCCAGACCGAGGCACGCAGCGACAGACGGGAAATGCATTTTGTCGCAGTTAAAAAGGTGTGGTAGAAATGAAAGTAGCGTGCGAGGGTATCTCGAAAAGAAATTGCTGTTGACACGATTGTGTTGTTGTCGAGTGTTGCTCAGAGATTGCTTTGAGTAATCCTTGTGATGAGTCTTGCAGGATGAAAGATTTCTGAAAGGATTGAAGCGGTTTTATATCAGAGCCTGGCTTGTCCTTTGAGATTTTTCGGGCTGTTCGTTGTTCAAGTGAACTGATAATGAATGGCGAACCACGGGTGCGGGTTCTATTACAGTCGTTATTGTTCGGTGGTCGAACAGTGAATCAAAGGATTGTGGGTAATTGAACAACAACGTTGGTAAAGGAAAGAAAGTGATGAGGAACAATAAGATCCCAACACGAGCAAGGTGAAGAATATTTGTTACTGTATTGAAGAGAGAAAACAACAGTGACTGTACACCAGGAGTGACGAGCAGTGGCGGGCACAGATGGGTGAAGCGATCTTGTTTTCTCGAACAGGTCGACGGCGTCGGACGGGAGGCTCCAGGTGACACAAGGGCCGAGTTCTTGTACGTTGTTCAGTCGGTGAGTTGATGAAAGCTGTCGTTCAGAAAAAGATTCCAGTGTCCGTTACAAACAGGATGAACTGGGGTAGAAGAAGTGAAGAGGAAGTTTCTTGATTGTGAGGGAATGTATCCAGCCCGTCAAGGGAGTGTCAAGAAGAAGAAGAAGAAGAAGTGAAGAAGAAAGAAGTCAAAAAGGGACCGTCTAGAGATAGAATCCTGAGCGTTGCTGCAGATGAAAAGAAAGAAAGCGGATTTTGGAGGTTGGGGAGGACCTCTTATGTAGTACTCCGTACGATCACAACCACTTTCCTTTACCCACCAGGTCTGGCAGGTCAGAATGTTTCAGTCGTTTCGTTTCGGCTGCCTCTAAGCCAAGACACCGCACAGCACAGCACAGCATAGAGCAGAGTCAATAACCGGACGGACCCTTGACAGTAGTTGACTAACTAATCCAAACCAATGGTCTCCTGATTCCCTGTCCTGAAGCGCGGAGCGGCAAAGGTCGAGCGAATTAGTCGCTCTCGTTGTTCGTCTTTACCCCTTGCAGACTCGCAGAGCCAGGGCCTCCAACTCCACAGAGCATGAACACCCAACTACACAGCCCGGAAGTAAGTGCCATCAAGAGGCGGGAGGGTCCCTTAGGATCGACGTTATTCCCTTGACTCGCCAGGAACAATTTTCGGGGAGCGAAGCGACTGGCGGTGGAAGCGTCTCGACTGTGGGCGTCTATGTCGCATGTGTCTGGAGACCCCCTTGGGAGCCGGCGCCTAATGGCAAGCAGAGGATTCTCTTACCTAGGTACCTACCTATTCAGTAGTCACGTCATGGTACTTCTGATACCCAATACCCATAAATCATTTCCGTTTCTTTCTATCGCTATCGTAAGTTACATGGATCTCATGCCATTGTTCTCTGTGTACCTACCTGCGTTGATGTTGAAAAGAAAAGTGGTACCCCTGGACAGAGGCGCCGGGCCAAGAATTCGAAACCGATCTCTTCCCCACATGCCCTTGCTCTCGCAGGCACAGACTCTTTCATTATCATGCTCAATACTCTAATAGAAGTCTCTAACTAAGCCTCTTAAGCGTTTAGACAGATATCTACTGGACAAGGGACAAGCGACACCTGATACACGAGTTGTCGGTCTAGCCCTTTTCTTTCTTTCTCTGTTATTAAATGTCTTGCTTTCTCTATGAATACATCATGTGCTCTAATTAAACGTCTGCTTTTCATCTCGTAACACATACCTCATCTTCAACAATGGCACTCTTGCACGTGCTGCTTGCTTCGTAGATCTCTTATGCCGTGTTTGCCTGCCATGCGCCGGGCTACATGATGTGAGACCTGACGCGGCCCGTTTGTTGCTCGCCTTTGTTGCCACCCAATATTGGTCTGTTTATAGTCACGTTCCCTGTTGTTTCGTTGTTTCGATCCTTCTTTATGCCCATCTTCGCCGAAATACCCGTCTCGCCTTCGGATGGAACGAATGTCATCCTTTCAGCACATCTATGTACACTAGAGGCATACTCTGTCACGGGTGTAAGTCGTCAAATCGCAAGGATTGGTTCACCTTTCACTTTGGTTGAAGGCCCGAGTTCCGCACTTCTTTTTTGGTCAAAGGGCAAACAAGGGTCAAAGGATGAAGCAAGCCTAGGTGACGGTCTAGGGTCGCCTCAGCCAATCATATTTTAAAACCTACCCTGTCGCTTTGAAAGCCACCCGCGGCCTAGAAATGCATTGATTGGGCTGGTACCTGAGTGAAACGCGCCACCTGCAATGGCTTCAGGGGAGTCAGATCGGGCAACGATAATCCTTTCACCTGAGATGAAATTTGCCTTTCTTCTAACTGAAGCAAAAAATAAGTAACATCATGCATCTGAGATTTACGATTATCAATAGGATCAAGTTACTACTAATGACTTGCCTGTTGGGGATACTCGTGATTAATTCGTAAACAAATACACGTAACAGAACAATTTAAAACTGTCAAAGGTTCTGAACCCGAAACTTGGGTTATCGCGATTCGAGCAGGTCAAGTCAAATCTGATATGACTTCACGTGAAAATTTGTAATAGCGATGGCCCCTTTCATCTCCAATGCAATTCTAGAGAATCGGTTCCAAGGGTCCAAAACCACATATCTTTGGGTAGAGCACGTGAGACATTGTTCGAAGTGCCGGATATGCTTGGCCTGTAGGCACACAACAGCTTGGGGACACTGAATGACAAGTGAGTTCAATGTACACAACCATTTATTCATAATGCCATGTGACAGGGGGTATTGAAAAAACGAGAGCGGTGTAGCCCCCTTCGAACTGTGATTCAATATCATAAATGTTCCATTGCGTTACCTGCCCAAGGTAAATAGAGTCCAACCGTCAAGCAATTCGATGTTCTGCATCTACCCTGTATAGGTTACCAGCGGATGTTGTTGACACTGCATGCTCTTGCCAATCCAATCAATCAATCATAGGTAGTCTAAAGTACAGCAACACATCACATCACATCGTCATATGAATGTATGCGCTGTGCTTACGCAAATTGCGGGGGTTTGACTCAGAAACCCGATATTGAACCATGGCGCATCCATGATCATTCCCAGCGATTCGAGCCTTTTCTTGTCAACCAGGTAAAGCCGATTTGTTATCCCCCCGGTAAGGCAGGGTCTGTTGTTGATGATCGTCTACTGGGGGGACCCGCATTTCCAAGCCTTCAACGGCTGAATGGACAGTTAATAAACTCCATCAACGCCTTAACCGCTCTTGAGACAGGGAAGGATGGAAATGCAACGTTGCGGTCACTGGCCATAGCGTTTGGAATAATAAAGATGAACTCTAAATAGAAGGCGGAAATAAAGAGAAGGAAGCTCAAGAAAGCCTGACAGGTACACTATCAGGCTATTCATTTAATAAGCCATTTCCACATCTCGGCGAGATAGATCTAGGCCACTGTCAGGCTATGTAATTACTTCATTCTAGCATAGGTATTGCTGTAGGGTACTAACCCAAAGTAACCGAGACGTAAGTTTAGTATTCAAGGCTTAGCACTCTCAAGCCCATACAAAGTCAACTGCGAAATGTTGACGTTAAAACCATCGGCTGTCATCCGTGTTAGATCGTTCTTATTCTCTCACCCAGGTAACATTTGAGCTGACTTGACGTGTTCCTTCCCTCATTAATCTTGGTACTTACCTTACTCACATCGGCGTTGTCCGGAAATGTTCAGCCGTGTTCTTTGCCCCGTCCCCTGTTTTAACATGCCCCTGCTGTGTTTGAAAACTCGCCAGGGTGACGAATGGCGTGAGTTCCCACTAGCCCAGCCGCGCGTGTATGCATGTGAGAACTGTAATATCATGTTGATGAACTGTAAATAGCCGAGGTATTAGAAGTACTGACCTCACCCTCCACTGCCTCCTAGCTAAGGCAGGTAGGTACCTGTTCGTACCTTCCATTTCTTCCATTGGCGATAACTTGGTGCAAAACCCCAGGTTAAGTACCCTTGTATCCGTACCTCTTTTAAGATATCGACCTCCCTCCTCTCTGCCACGAGACCGCATATCGAACGTCGTCTTGGACACTGACAAGCTACGATATTGGAACCTCATGATTGTCAATGCCAATACCCACCTAGGTACCTAGTCATTCCTCATGCACTGCCATCGCATATATTGTTCAATAGCAACGGTCCTTAAGATTCAATGTAATTGAGAAGTTGTTCAACTGCTAGCATACAAAGTATCCCTCTACAATTACAGTTGTTAATGTCCAGCTTGGTGGGTAAATAAACAGTCACTATCGCACACATCTTCAAGCTGCTTGTACAGGTGAAACCAACATGGACATAGTCCTTTGTCTCATTTTATCATCTGGCTACTTGTGCTGCGTTGTAGATGGTAAGACAATGGTTGATGGGTGAATGCCTTTGCGTCGCGTCGCTTGATCTTGTCAACTCGACTGCTCGACCCCTTTCCTCACAACCAGACCACACTCTGATTCCTTAGCTGCCCCATTTGTCACTGCTATTAGCAAATACTGTCAAAGATTTGAAGGCATAAACTATTCAGCAACCACCGGAACACTCTCAATGATGGCATTGCAGTTAGCTCTGGGTTTTGCCTAAAACCGGATTTGCACCGAGTCATTCCCCTACTAAACGTCCGTTCTCACTTGGGCGATAGAAAACCACCCTTAGGCCTCACCTACCACCGCCCAGGTCGCCTCTCAGGTTTCGAGGGTTGCCAGTCCAGATGTTTGGTGTTGGTGTCCCCGCACCCAAGTTTACTAGGCTACCGGCCCAGCCTGTTCGACTACGCTTCCTCAATGCTTGTCCGCTCGGGGAAGCACTGAGAACAGAGACGGGCACTCCGACGCCCCATTTGTCCACTGTTGCCAAGGTACAACCAAACAGCATTGCCAACCCCATTGCCATCCAATCAACATGATAACAGATGGACAATATCAATGTCGTTTCATCTCTTCCACAGCTGACACCATCCACCGAGCTGCACCGTCCATTAACCCAATGATGTATTTGCTAGCCCAAGTACTTAGGCCATCCGAGGCTTAGGCCCCCTTTCATCTAAGCTTTGTAGTGCGAGGTCGCACGAAATTCCTATACTGAAACTCGTATGCAATGATTCACACACTGTTGTCTTGAAAGAGCTCAGGCTCCGAGATAAGTGCGTTAAGGTCTATCTCGGTGAGGCTGCCGCCCAGAAAGGTCATGCTAAGTGCTGCACTTTATTTTATGTGAGGGCGAAGAGGAAACCCAATGCTGAGTTTCAGATTTTATTTGGCTTCCTCTGAAGCCTCTGAAGGTCGAGGGTGGCTGGCGGCAGGCACCGCGTGGTTAGCTTGGGGCGTCTGGTGCGTTCCTTGGCCGCCATATCCCTTGCTATAGTTACTGCCACCTCGGTGCTGCCCGCTATACTGGTGGCCCTGCTGTGGACTCGTGCCAAAGTGTTGAGGCACAGGGCTACTATACCCGCCCCTCACTACACTGGCGTTAGTCGCTTGTTAATTCTCTGCGTGGCGATGGGTGTCAGTATGACTTACTTGGACCGCCTTGCTGGCCTGGGTTAAAAACAGGCTGGTTGTACTGCACGTTGGGGCTCATTCCATACATGGGCTGTCCTTGTTGTGACCCCTGATGCGCCATCATCGGCGCCGCGGGACGACCAGGGCTGGGATAGCCATTAACACCAGGGACTGGCTGAGGTCCAGAAGGGGGCATGAATTGCGGGTGTCCTCCAGGATACATCATCTGCGGGCCAGGAACCATTCCTTGAGGTCCAGGTATAAACTGCTGCGGCATCATCATCGGGCCACCCATCTGACCCTGCTGAGGAGCCATATATTGATGATTGTTAGAGAAATTGCGGAACTGATTCATCTGAGGCGTGCCAGGTCCCATGAATACTGCCTGGTTGTATGGTACTTGCGGAGAATTGTAAGCTACAGGCACGTTGCTGAGGCGGGGTGAAGCAAAAGACTGAGCCGAGTTTGAGTGCATCATGCGGTGATCGTCGTTTCCATATGGCGGATGGGGAACATGACCATGCTGAGGTGTGTGCATCTGCATGGGAGGCATATGAGGCGAGCCCCTAGGAGCCATGTTGTGCGCGCCCTGCTGGAGGTGGAATGGTAGTTGATGTTGATGTGGAATCTGAGGAACAACATGTTGAGGGTTTGGGGTAGCCAACGCAGGACCGCCAAATGGCTGGCGTTCGAAGTATTCCTTGTAAGTCAAATGCATCGTTGACTCCGGCTTCTCATTGTCTTGGAGCTGCCGCCAGGTGGGCAGTGTATCGAAGGAAGGGCGCAGGCCGGCGTTTTCGTCCCAGTTTCTCCCTTGAGGGGGTGTCAAGGTCTGGATATGAGACAGTATATAACATTTCTTGACATCAATGGCCTTTGTCTTACGGCGGATGAGCTGACCATCGGAAACGCCACTGCTTGCTGAGGAATTGACATTGTTAGCAGCAGATCGAGGACTCGAGGCTGCACTGGCGTGGCTATTGGGATTGAAGGCAGCCGCGAACGGGCTGGGCCTGAATTCGTGGCTATTCGGGTTCAGCTTTGCACCCATATGGCTAGGGTTGCCGCTGAGGCGTCGGTTATAGCCAGCTTCGACACCACTAGCTGGCCCTGTTGGAGGAGCACGGGTTTCCTGACTAGGAGTGTGTCCCTGATGGGTTGCAGGAGGTTGAGAGTATTTTTGTTGTTCAACATTGCGTAATCGCTGGGCCAGAGTGCCGGTTTGTTGTTGTGGAGGCACATGGGGACGGTTGTTTCGATACTGCTGTCCATGATAGGGCTGCTGAGCGTACTGCTGGCGAGCACCAGGATGGCGAGGTTGTCCCCCGGCTGCAGGCGTAGGCTGCGCACCGGCAGGACCACGGGCTGCTCGGGTATCACTGGGAGGAGCAGATGCACCAGCCGCAGCTGGTGCACCTTGACCAGAGGTTTTAGCCTGGGAGTCTTTTGATGGAGCAACCTTCTCCTTAGTCACGGCAGTAGCCTTGGCCTTGGCCACCTCTTCGGCATTTTTGATAGCCTTGGCCTGGATTTCTTGTTGCTTGAGGGGATCCTTGGCTATGATGGAGACTAAATCTGTAGGGACTGGGGTTGAGAGTTTGAAAGAGTTGGCAAACTTCTTTAACTCTGTCAACTTGACCTCTTTGTCCTGCTTGGCTTTGTTGCTTCTAGCCTTCTCGGCGTTCTGTCGTTGCTGGCTAGCAAATGTCTTGAATTCTTTTAACACATCGTGTTCGACTGTGGAAGTAGCACTGGGAGCAGGAGCAGCCTGACTTCCAGGAGCTGGGGCAACTTTGGCGGTATTGCTTGACTTAGTCTCGGCCGCTTTGCCATTAGCAGGCTTTGAGTCATTGATCGAGGGCTCTGTGACCTTGACTTCTGCCGGAGCTTTCTGCGCATCAGTTTTCGGCATTGATCCGTTCTTGATAGCGTCGGAGGACTGAGCTTTGGACTCTTCAGGGGCTGGCGGAGCCTGCTTCTTGGGCGGTGCTTTGATCTGGGAAGAAATGATTGCAGGGTCAATAGGGGCACCTTTGACACTAGATTGAGCCGCGGGTGCCCGCTTGGCTGGCGGAGTGTACTTGTTCTCACGCCCAGCGGACAGAGGCGGGAAGTCTTGGCGCCGAACACCGCTGTATCTGTAGGAGAACTATGGTTAGCCATACGAAGAAATGGTTGGGAAAGGGATAGTTACTTGTCCTCTTCATCACCCCCATCATCTCCGCCTACGTAGTCCATGATACGTTCCTCAGCCACGTGAGCAGTAGTGGGCGCACTGCGTTCAATTTCGCGCGCCTTCCTGTCTGCTGCAGCTATCCTCTCTCTGTATTCTGGGTGGTTCTTATCAATAGCGGTAGTGTAGAAGTTCTCATCGTAATTGGTTTTCAATCCAAAGAGCCTCTCATTCTCGGCGAACTGATCCCAATTACCGCTACCACTAGACTTCTCAAGGCCGCCATTGAAGGTATCGTTCGAATCGGGGACCCAAGGTTGAAGAACCCGCTCGTTACCGAATCGATTTTTGGAGATGGCAGTATCGGTTCGGAATGCAGCCCGGCCTCCTATAGCACCCAGGATTAGATAGTTCTTGCTCGAAAAGACTGCACAACAAACCATTTTGTTTGCCCCCAGACCCCCCACCAGCTATTCCATCCTTCTTCGGAACGGGCATATTCAGAAACGCTCCAGTCGTTATGTAAATTCTTAAAAGAGAGTCAAGTTTTACGAAGCTCGGCCACCATTCAGGTAACCAGAAAGAAGCTCAAGTGACGATGTGGGATGATTGTGGGTGTTTCGTTTGGGATCGCAGAAGGACTGGAAGCGACTTCGTGATTCTAAATAGACGCAGATGTTAGCCTTCCAAGGGCTATGAAGTCTCTCTGCTCAGACGTAAATGGCAGGGAGAAAAGAGCTCAGCAGTGTATCATTAGAGGCCACGTCCTGATACTATGACGTGACGACAGTGGATTACACGACAATCGTGGGGTTTGGGGATGCTCGATAAGGGGAAATACCAAATCGACTTGGTAGAGGGGGAGAGATGGGTATAATGCAACGACTTACTTTGCGATAACGCTTGAGGAGATCAATACAATAGTCGGGCGATACGGTGACTACCTTATGGAGCTGGGCTGAGTCTGCTGGGCCAAGGCCAAAGCTATAGTAAACTTGCCAAACGCTCACTTCTGACTCAATGCTGAGAAGGTTAGTAACTGTATGCATACATTCATACGTAGAGCCGTTTCTGATCCACTAGATAGAATTCCGGTGAGCGTTGTGTGCTTGGGAGTTAAAAATAAAAATTAAAAAAAAAAGAGAGAGAGCGAAATAGTAGGGAGGCCAAGCCGAGCAGTTGTGTGAGGAGAAGCGAAAAGGCGGCTCCAACGAAAACGCTGTCAGGAAAACGGGCGAAGAAAGTTAAAGACGAGGGGCTTCGAGTGGCTTTACCTCGCGAGGTCTCTAGAGACAGAAAAAAAAAACCCAGATACAATGATCTAGAGCGTCGTCCAGCTCGCGTGCCGTTAAAATTGCCTTGCAATGGGCAATAAGAGCATGGAGCGAATGCGGAAAAGGAGGGTTTGAGTCGTGGTTGGAAGGGAGAGTCGAGACGATGAGCGACGAGGATTTGGTGGTAGTCGAATTGGTGGTTGAGGCTTGGGGACTGAACCTTCACTCCGCGAGGTACCTACCTAAGGGGACGGCACAGTACAGGACAGAACAACACAGTAAGTGGAGGTCAGGTCACAGTGGCAGTACCTTAATGGAGGGTCAAAGGGTAGTACTTACTTAAGGTATACAGGTAAGCCGCCTCCTCTGTTGCTGTTCTGCAGGACCAGAACCCTCTCTTTTAGTTTGCTCAGGGACAGACAGCCGCGGAAAGGCTTTTTCCTCCCGGTAATGGGTCCCCTGCTTAACCTTTTACTGTCGTGAGTGTCATGTTTGGCCAGTGTCGTGTGTCTGAATGCCTGTAGGTACAGTTGACAATTCTGTGGGTCGCTCTCGAAAGCTGTGTCTTGTGAGTGGTTTCCCTAACCTAAGCTTTGACATCCATCCTACTAACAATAACGTAGGTTATTCGTTATCCATGGGTGTTTTAGTAGTACGATCCATCATGTCTTATAGGACTCATCGACTTCAACAATTGGTAACAAATCACAATATGCACAACCGCCCTCAGTTGCAATGAAATTGTGAGGCAGTCTAGACCGTACCCCAGCTCCATTTTCTTCTTTCTACCTAGCAGGTATCCAGTTGTGAATGTGCTTCAACTACGGAGTACGTATGAAAGCTTACACGCTTGTTGCTATAAAAGTGGGCGTTGCTGGGGATGCAGTGGAGATATGGTACAGTGCGCATAACCCGTATGGGTATTGAATCTTCAGCGCTTCCAGTGACATTCAGCTTCTATTGAGGTATCATCAGAAAACATGCAAAGGCCCAATGCATGCCCAAACACAAGAGGAGAGGGGCTATACTGGTGTAGGCGCAGTGTTGGTGGTACAACTTGTGTACCCACGAATGCGATGCTGACTGCAAGTTTGGGGCAGCGACTGGTTTTCAAACGTATGAGTGGCTGTAGTAACCTGACCGGTTCTGGATTCGCCGAGTTGCATACGAATGTTTTCAACTCTAGGATGTCTGGCGAGAATCCAGAGTTGAGTCTGGTGCGAAAAGAGGCTCAAGTTGCCTTCAACATTGCGGCCCTTACGGGTTGACTGGTAAGGCCATCTTTGAGCCCTCACAACTCTTTACCAAAGCGTACGTCGGCAAAAGAAACCCTGTAAGGTGCTGCCTCCGAATGCAATACAACAGATCAAACTCGATCTGTCTTCGCGAGAGATAAGCGTCACAAAGCTCATGTAACGTAAAATTGATGATGGAGAACAAAGGGGCCTAAAATGGATCAAAGGATTTCTACTACAAATATTCACAAAGAGGTCAGCCTCTCCCACATGACTTCTAAACTGTTGGTACAAGTTGTTTTCTCTCTTGGACCTCCATTTATACTCGCAGACCAATATCCTCAGCGTAGGGCAGTACGAACAGATCACCGACAGTTGAAACGGTGGCCTTACCCTCAAAGAGAGTCTTGGCAGCCTGTAAAGGGAATGATTAGTCTTATATAAACATTTGACAAGAGTCAGGGTAAGTTCTTACAGTTTTAATGGTTTCAGCGGAGACACCATCGATAGCCTTGGCAATGGTAGCAGAGTCGTAGGGCTTGCCGCTATTGACGATACCAGAGCCAGCGAGGGCGATACTGGGTTGCCGGAGCTGGTTCTGGTTCAGAAGGTTGAACTTAGCGTTGGCAACGGCCTTCTTGACATCCTCCTGGCTCGCTTGGCCATCTGCTATGCTCTTGAGCACCTTGACAGTCTCCTCAGCACCCTTGCGGACAGAGGCAGCGGGACCACTGAGCTGAACAGCAAGGAGACCAGCATCGGAGTAGGTTAGGTTGGAGGTGTTGACAGTAAGACCGGAGGTGCCAGCAGTGGCCTTGGCCAGCAGGCTAAAGCCAGGAGCCCACTTGATGGTGGACTGGCCACCGAGGAGAGCAGCCAGCACAGCGTGCTCAGGCTTGGTGGAGTCGTAGCCGGAGCCCGGGAAAGCAATGACAATAGAGTTGCCAGCACTGGAGCTTGTTCGCTGCTCACCACCAAAGTACTTGGTGGCGTCCGTCTTGAGAGTTTGGCCACTTCGAGGGGTAGAAGGCACGTCCTTGAAGAACTGGCCAACCCACTTGGAGAGAGAATCGGGGGAGGCACCGTCGGCAATGAGAGCAATGTTGGGCTTAGCGTAAGCAACGTCGGCGTAGCTGGCAATGTACTCCTCGTTCAAGTACTTCTGGTAAGGAGTTGAGGAGCTGGGGAGGAGGGAGGAGCCGAGACCAGTGTGGAAAGCGATAGCGTGGGCGTTGTCGAGAGCAGTGGCGGCGACGTCGGCGTTGAGGGCAGCCTGCTTGGCGTGGAGAACACGCTCAACATCCTCGTGGAACTCGTGAGCTAGCAATCCTCATTAATATGGCTCAAATGTATATGTAGTGTACGGTTGAATGTTACTCACTGGTATACTTGGTCAGGGAGATGACCTCAGCGAGGAGCTCGGTGAAGTAAGGCAGATCCTCGCGGAGAAAGCTAGCTTCGACAACAACAGCCTCCCTGGAGTGAGAGGAAGCCAATTGGCCACCAAGAAGCTCAGACTCGCGAGTAATGCGAAGACCAGATCGTCGCTGGGTGTTCTACATAGAGCCAGCAAATTAGCTCAAGTCGTTTATTTCCACTCGATGCTCTCGTCTCTCACCTTGAACGCAAATTCGGCAAGGCCAACAGAAAGGCCAGGAAGAGGCTGGTAGCGAGTACCGGCCTTGGCCACAACAGCGAGCTTAGTAGTAGGACCGTGAGCATCCCGCGAGGCAACCTTGAGGCCAGTCACATCCGAGGTCTCGTATGATCCGGTCGAAGCAGCGGCGGCGTAGGTTCGTCGCTGGACGCGGCAGGCCTGGCGGGCAGCCTGCTGCGCAGTTCGCGCAAGGGACGATCTCGAGATCATATTCGCGGGTGATGGCGTAGGCAATTGGCGATCCTTCGGCCGTCTAGGTGAAGCAATTGATCTCCAAGAGAAGTGCCTCGTCGAAAAGGTCCCGTCTAATTTTCGGGCTACGGGGACGAGAGAAAATGTCACGTGATTGGCTCCGGTCAGCCAGATTTCCATCCGCGGCATTGGCTCATCAGTGTGACTTCAGCGACATTTGAACTGGCTTTGGCGCTAGGGAAAGAATGAGTAGCATTGAAGTTTTGAACCCCACCTATTGGCCTACCAGCTGCTGACTTACATCAGAGTTGCAGGCAAAAATTAACTTAACGATCCATTAGCATTTGCGCTGGAAAAAAAAAAACCATCCCAGCCTTCTTGCTCTCTTGTTTTCTTTTCCACCCTTTGACCTTACAGCTAGCATTACTGATAACGAGACTCTCGATCTATTCTTTCCCAGGCCCTCGGTTCTTCTTTTATGGTTTTTGTCAATCAATGACGTTCCGGTAGCAAGTGTGGAAGCTCTAGAGATAGTGAGAGGATCTCTAGGAGCAAGCAATGCTCGTTGTGAGTCGAAGCAGCTCGACAACCATTTATGACATACCAGCTGACAGCCCTTTCACGGCAGACAAAACACGCCGCTGAGCTTTGTGCTCTCCTAGTTAATGATCTCCATGGCGAACTTCCTTCGGTACGTAATGTTTTATGTTATAGTTGTTTGGATACAAGCGAGGTTGTGGGGCTGACTTGCTCGTCGCAAACAGCGAATCTTGAATGCACTACTCACCAAAGGCCGGTCGACCATTGCGCAACTGGCCCAACACACGTCTCTCACGCCGCGATACTTACGAAATGGCATCGCTGTTCTGATACAGCAAAACCTTCTTTACCACCACACAGACGCTAATACCGACATCACGTACTACCAAGCCGATGCTGATGCCTGTTATAACCTTGTACGATCAGGGAAGATTCTAAATGTGATTGAGAATCAATATGGCATCGCGGAGCGGGAACTCGCCCAGACTCTGATGCAACTGGGCCATGCCCGAATCGCGGATCTTTCTCAGGCTTTCGGGTCGAGGGCGCCCAAGCTCAATGGACATACCAACGGTGAACATAAAACCCACGATGGCCTCATCGAATCAGAAAGTCACCTGAACTCTGTCCTTGTTCGCCTGATTCGAGCAGAAATCGTCGAGACTGTTCGGCCCGAAAGCTTCCGGAACCCTAGGGATGTCTATCGTGAGATCGAAGACGAAGTCACCAAACCTCGACCAGGCGAAAAGGTCACCAAAGGAAAGATCGAGGCTCAGCGCGAGGTCATCGAACGCTCTAGAACATATAGAGACCAGTCAAAGACTTTGAAGCGTCAGCTTGACATGAGCGGAGGTCCCAAGCCAAAGAGACGGAAACTTGTTAATGGAGCAACGCAAAATGGTCATGGATACGATGCTCCAAAACTGAACGTAAGAACGTCCAATGATTTACGAATTGATTTCACGACTGACATTCAACAGCCCAATGTGGTGGTCAAGATAAACTACGAAAGATGCTTGGTTGAGCTGCGGAACCAGAGACTTGCAGAACTCGCAACAGAAATGCTTGGGGAAGTCACTGGTGAAGTTTACCGCACAGTGCTCGATCTTTTAACTTCAGATTCTCCAAGGTGCCAGTCTGACCCTCTACTCGATGAAGTGACTCCTGGACAACAACCAACTGTGACAACTATCGACATATTTGAGCACCTGGACGAAAATATCAACGTACAAAATGGGATCGGCAAAACTCCAAGAGATAAAATTGACTCACAGAGTGCTGAAAGGATAAGGGAGACAGCGCCGGAGTCAGATGACGATTCTGACGATTCAGATGCCGGTCCTCCCGGTCGAAGAAAGACGTTTGACGTTGACGATGAAGATGATGAATGGGCTGACGACAACCATGATGGTACAGCTAATGGGGAACAAGAAAACAAAGTAAGATTTGAAGATGCTACGAATGGAAACGATACTCGAATCTCCCAGATGCGCCGTCATCTTCTTCTCCTCGCAGAAAGCAAGTATCCGTTCATCCGTCACTGTGGGATGTACGGCCGCGGGCAATGGACAGTGGATTTTAGTCGCCTTGTAGGCAAGCTGCGGGAAATCGAACTGGACGCTATTATTGAACAATCCCACGGCCGCCATGGTCTACGCTTGACCCGCATTCTCCGAGAAAAGGGCAAGCTTGACGAGAAGATGCTTCCAGCCGCCGCACTCATGAAGAAGGGTGACGTACAAGGCAAAATGCTTGCGATGCAGATGGCAGGTATAGTGGATGTTCAAGAAGTGCCTAAGGATAGCAGTCGACTTGCCAATCGAACGCTCTTCTTCTGGTACTTTGACAAAGAGCGAACCCAAACGCAGGCACTGGATGACATTTACAAGGCTATGCTCCGGTGCCTTCAAACCTTAGAGGTGGAGCGCCACAAGGAACGAAATATTCTTTCGTTTGTTGAGAGGAAGGACGTGCAAGGCAAAGAAGAGGAGGTCATGACCGCAGAGCATTACAACAAGTACAACAGGCATCTGGGAGTGCAGGACAAGCTTCTCGGTCAAGTCATGAGGTTAGATGAGTTGGTATCTGTGCTTCGTGATTATTGAGGAGTAGAAAGGGGACACCAAAGCATATATGTATTCCTCCCAGCTCAAACCTCGTTTGGAATTGGCGGTTGGCGTGGGTACTGGGTACTAGCGTTGGGTAGGAGTTTGGCCTTGCATCATCTCTGCATCCATATTTTAAACAACAACCCGCGAAAAGAACACATTAAATTGCCTTTTTTTTTTTTTTACATGCTCCTCGCCTTTGCTTTGTAGCTTCTTGATCTTTTGATTTGTTGTTGGTGAAGGTAGGACTTGGTGTTGTAGGTGTGATGGCCATCAGCAAGCATGCGTGTCCATATGGCCAGACAGATATCGTTTACCTGCAAAGACTGGCCTATCTACCTAGTACTGTGTATTTTGCTCACAGGGAAACTTCATTTTAGTTCTTGTACTCTAAGAAGCCCTGTACTTCAAGTCCTAAATCACTTTGCCTTGGTAGCTTCTTTCGTTATTTCGAGACTGTGACTTTGAGGCTCGAATGTTGAGCTCTCGGCCCCCGGGAATAATGGTATCCGGCTATCATGGCGTTGCTTCCGCGATGAGTTTGAACCTCGTCAAGTGTTCCTGGTTCATCATATCAAGACGGTTATAGAGGGAATTATCGCGGCTATAGGGTACCGTGATTACTTGTCAGTGGCTTGTATAAACTGTGGCTCGTGCTTGGCCAGGGGTTGTTGAGGGTCGAGATTCAAGAGTGGAGCCTCTCTCAACACACCAGAGAAAAAAAAATCATATGGAATCCGTAGACGGATAGCTAAAAGCTCCACGATTCTCCGACGTCGGTACATACAAGCACAAATACGCCAGGGTGATTTAGCAGGGGTTAAGAACAAGGCCAGGGGATTCCTAGGAACTGAAAAGAGATAAGTGCATTGGGTGACAGGAAAAATTTCCCAAGCAGCCAGCTCTTGAGTCTTATACCCGAACTCTTGCTCTCGCGACAAGCTCACGATTCTGTTTTTTTAAACTTCGTGAAACTCCTGGGAACTACTGTCAAAGCAGTATCTTGACCTGATTTGTATTACTCTATCTCATCAAGATGTCTCCTCCCGTCGCTGCTGGTCGCGAGAAGGAGTCCGGCCTGGCTCGTGTCCTCGGCTCCGGTACGTTTCACTCCAATTGAGAAGGCGACTATGCTATTGCTTTACGATTTCCTGCAATCGATATCTCTAGTTCGAGCTGACAACATCTTGACAGGTTCCGCTGGTATTGCTGAGCTGGCCGTCTTCCATCCTGTACGGAACCCCACCTCTTTTGAGCACAACCAGTTGCGACAAATCTTGGAGTTGTTCACTAACCCCTCCACAAGGTCGACACCATTGCGAAGCGGTTGATGAGCAACCAGACTCGTGTAAGCAACCTACCTCTCTTGATGCATGCCATTGGACAAGATATTGACAGTTTGTGCTTGTAGATATCCAGCGCCAGCGAGTTGAACAAGGTTATCTTCAAGGACAAGGCCACCGCTCCCCTCGGACGAAAATTCGTTTCTCTCTTCCCTGGGCTGGGATACGCCGCCGGTTACAAGGTCCTCCAGCGTGTGTACAAGTATGGTGGCCAGCCTGTTGCCCGTGATTACCTCTCCAAGCACTATGGAGCAGACTTTGAGAACGCCTTCGGCAAGAAGACTGGAAAAGCCATCATGCACTCTACTGCTGGAAGGTAGGATATGAAGACCTTTGTTTCTCGAGAAGCTTGAACTAATGCGCCCCACAGTCTGATCGGTATTGGTGAGATTGTTCTCCTACCTCTTGATGTCCTCAAGATCAAGCGTCAGACAAACCCCGAGGCTTTCCGTGGCCGTGGCGTCCTCAAGATCGTTGCCGATGAGGGTTTCGGCCTGTACCGTGGTTGGGGCTGGACTGCTGCTCGTAACGCCCCTGGATCTTTCGCTGTATGTGTGACATTCTGCTCCTTGAGTTGCTTTGGAAGACTAACTTGGCGTAGCTGTTCGGTGGATCTGCTTTTGCCAAGGAGTACATTTTCCATCTTGAGGATTACAATAAGGCCAGCTGGTTCCAGAACTTTATTGCTTCTATTGCTGGCGCTTCCGCTTCTCTCGTTGTCTCTGCTCCCCTTGACGTTATCAAGACCCGTATCCAGAACCGAAACTTCGACAACCCTGAGAGTGGCTTCCGAATTCTCTCCAACATGGCCAAGAACGAGGGTCCTGGAGCTTTCTTCAAGGGACTTGTCCCTAAGGTACGTTCACCAGCATAGAAAGTGATGGCCGTCTTTCTGCGGCCCGCCAGCTCCCGATCAACTCCCGATCAACTCCCGTCCCCACTCTAGAACTTCTAGACGCTAACTTATCCCGCCCTGCAGCTGCTCATGACTGGTCCCAAGTTGGTCTTCTCTTTCTGGCTTGCCCAGACTTTGATTCCTGCCTTCGACACTGCTTTCAAGAAGTAGAGATGAGATTATGGAATATTTGAATTCATGTTAAAGATAAATATACGAATCTAGATAGGTACCATCTGGACGGCGATGACGAAGAAGGCTTAAATGGGAGTTTAGACGGATCAGGTTATTTTGGGTTTGCTACGATAGACACGCCGCTGCACCGATATGAGAGGATCGGCTTCGCTTGGAAGCCAGGTAATCTGTTAGTGAAGCAGTCGAGAGGCACTCAACTCTGTATAAATAAAGCGATTTGATTTGATACATGTCATCTGTTCTAATGAGGTACCTATGTGAGACAAGAAAATTTAAGGCCAAGCTTGATCCTAGGCGACAAAAATATCTAGGTAAGCCAGCCTGAGCTTGAGGTATTCTTGAATGATTTCGTCTGGGCACCCTCTTGTAAAGTCTGAAGTTTTCTTTGGGACTTGGAGGATACCTTATTGAAAGGCGTGATGTGATGGTGCTGGAATTGCTCACCCTCACCGTCACCTACCAGGGCATCAGAGCGATAGGCACAGTTGCATTGTTTAGATTTGCTCGATACAGCCGCGAGCAAGGTCATGATCCCTGTTGAATTCCACAATGATGTATTTCATAGGCCCCTCTTCACAAGGCGGTCCAAAGGCCCTCAATTCGTGGTGTCATCTGCTCTGTTGTGAGCTCGTGATTTGCCAATGTCAACCGGGGGTACGGTACAACGACAGCCTAACGTCGAGTTAATTGTCAGTGCGGGAGGTTGCTCGGCAACCAACCGGGCCCGAAACAAAAAATAAACCAGGTTGCGGTTACCGCAACGGACAGCCAAAGATTGAGTTATAGCTTCTCCCAGCGCCATCTGAATTAAACAATGCAACCAACTTTGATGCTCTAACTTCATTTCCTCCGATTCCACCACCCTCTTGTATCTAATACCTTCTTGGATTGTTTGTTATACTACCTGCTTTCCTGCTTGTTAGTTGCAACGAATATATTCAGAACATACACCGCATTCCTCAATCCCCACCGACTTTGTTTGCGCTCTTGTAAATAGCGTGGCTGCGGTGCCGTCCGCATTCTTGCCATCGAGACGAATACACTTCTCACATACCATCACTTGTTTCCAAGGAACCAGGCCAGACATGTCTTCTTCGGAGCGAGACAGTTCTTACGACGGGGACTTTCAGCTGAGACATCAACAGTCGGCTTCTTCAGATCCCAATTTTCGAGCACTTGTTCCAATGTAAGTTTTCTTGTATATGCCCTCATGCATCTCTTGCGCCGACTAACAGGGAACAGGTGGGACAGCTCTGACCCCGAACGCTGCCCCCCTCCACTGCCTCTGAATCCGGGGTCGCCATTAACTTCACGGGTGGGAACTTCGAGCGCTATCGCATCTGCTCACGCTGCACTTAACGAGCGAGCGAGAGAAAGCACCATGGCTCCTACCAAGAGAATAGAGTCCCCGACAAAAGGACATCGCCGACTACAGTCTTCAGTCCGTGATATCAGCATGATGATCGAGGGTGCTAGCGGCCACAGCTCGCCATCGCGATCACCAGAGCGTCAACAACGTCCAGAGACGCCCTCTCGGCCGCGGGATGCTGATAATCGGCCAAACGAAAAGGACTCTGTAGTGTCGAGCACGACACCAGTACCTGGACCCAGCTTGACGCCGATTCTGCGTCCTGCAGTTCGACGGCCTCCTCCTCAAAGCATCCTCGGCGAAAACACACCTCCGCAATCGTCCACCATGCTTGCTCTTCAACACATGACCTCATCCACACCTGTCAAAGAACCGGAGAACCCTCTTACGGATATCACAAATGGCTCATTAACCTTGCCAAAAGGTCCCCAGAATCTAGAAGCGTTGTCGGATCAAATTCTCAGCCTGACTAGCATTGCGACAGGACTTCAGAAGGAGATGTCTCAGTTGAGCCGTCGAAGCAGGGACAATGCTACGGATCTCCTTAGCCTCAAGGAGGCTACAAATTCGAGAGATGAAGATATCCGCAGAAGCCTCAGAGAGCTTTTGGGGAGCCATGGCAATGGCAACGATGGCCATAATAGGCTCCCTCCGGCTCGGGACCCCTTTGGAGGATATTACCTGGACAACAAGCCACACAATCTCTCTCCACCAAGCACCAGGGGTTTTCATCTCCCTAGAATTCCCTCTCCCAAGAGCTTTGGCGACTCAATTGAGCGAGGGTCCATCAGCACACCCTCTCTTGCTGGCTCTGAGGCGCCACCCTCCGTCGTTCTTCTGGAGCGAATCATTCGGGAGATGGGCACCAAGGAAGGGCAGGAGTCTCTGCTCGGCCGGTTACAGGAAGTTTCCAACAAACTGTCTGGCATGGCCACATCCCAGAAGTTGGACGAAGTCATTGAACAGGTGAAGGCGCAGTCCGAGCAGGCTATTATCCTCGGAAACTCTCTCGGCAGTCCTCATGCGAGCCGGTCTCGTAACCTCAGTTTTGAGTCAGAAAACAGCCGAAGCGATATCATGCCGGGCCAAGCAAGGAGCGCCGTTTCCCAGCGCGTTGAGCACATTATGAAGAATGAGGCTCGTCGAAATTCGGAACCATCAGCCCGTGGTGCTGAAATTTTGAATGACGACCTCATAAGCATCATTCGCTCTGTCAAAGACAGCGTCTCTCAAGGCGGAGGTCTTACTGCCGAAGTCAAGGCTCTTGTCCGCGAACTGCGAGGCGAGGTCCTGGGCATGGGTCGTGAGATTGGCCGACGCCTCGAGCAGCAAGCATCTCGAAGAGGTGTTGAAGATCATGATACCCCGAGCAAAGATGAAGTCGCTCGCGTTATCGACGAGGGGCTTGAGCAAATGAAGGATCAGCTAAATCATGTTCTCCGCGAGCATAGACGCCAGTCAGCTGCTTCGGTCAACACTCAGAAAAGCGCTGTTGACTACCAAGAGATATACAATGCCATGAGAGCGGCCATCCAAGACAATGAGGCAACCAAAAGTAATTTGCCCGACTTGAGCCGAGAAGATGTAATCGAAGCTGTCAGAGACGCCTGGGAGAACTATAAGCCTGAGATCGAAGTGCAGCAGCTCGGACTCGAGAGGGACGAAGTCTTGGCTTGCCTGAAGCAAGGCCTTCAGGAATATGCGCCCCGCGATGACCATCCTCCCGCTGTGACTCGGGACGAGGTTTTCACTGCCGTTGTAGATGGTCTAAAGCATTTTGTTCCTCCTCAGGTTGATCAGCCCGCCACTCTTTCGAGGGAGGAAATCATTGACGCAGTTCGTGATTGTCTTGAAGAGTTTGAATTCCCTGTGGCCCCAGGTACTGGAAACGACATCACTCATGAGGACGTTGTACACGCCGTTAGGGAAGGCCTCCAGGACCTCGATGTCCACTCCAGCCGGGCTCTGGTACCCGCTTCAGCCAGCAATGATGACGTTGCTGATCGTCTCCGGGAGATCATGGAATTTCTGCGACATGAGTTCAAGACGTTGTCCGAAGAGACTAAGGAGACTGTCGCGGCCAATGGACGTGAGACTGAGCAGGTACGGGATGTGACCAAGGACGGTTTTGAGAACCTTCGACAAGCTATGGAGAGTTATGTTGATCGTGCCACTGGCGCTGCTGGCCAGGAAGAGTTTATGGATGACCTTCTGAAGTCTCTGGAAGATTTCAAGGATGAGATGGCAGGTATTGTCTCAACCACCAACCAAGAATCTCGTGAGCAGCTTCAGACTGAGCTCGAGGGTCTCCGCGAAATCGTCAACTCATCTATGGTGCCTGCGTTGCCACCTCAGACCAACAACACAGAGATTCTGGAAGCCTTGAACACCGGCTTCAACAATTTGCGGCAAGAGGTTTTGCGACCACGCGCCGAGACAAGTGAAATCCTCGACGCACTCAATGACGGCCTCAACGACCTCCGGGCAGGTATGGACCGTGTCACGAACAAGCCTACCGACTTAACCGCCAATGACGAAATTCTTGAAGCACTCAAGACTGGACTCCACTCCGTCCGAGCTGATATTGAATCCATTCGCGACAGCAGTAATGACCGCGCCGTTGCCACGCTGGAATCTACACCTCCTGCCAACGACGAAGTCCTAGAAGCACTGAAATCAGGACTCAGTGGCGTACGAGCTGATATCGAAGCACTTCGAGATAGTCAGACAGAGAAAGCGGTCGCTGTGGTTGAGCCAAAGGAGAACGATGAGGTTCTCGAGGCCTTGAAGAATGGCCTCGATGCTCTCCGTGTTGACATCGAAGCTATCCGTCAAAGCACCTCCGAAAAGCCCGCGGCACCTGTCGACAACACCACCAACGATGAGGTGATTGAGGCTCTCAAGAACGGGCTTGACTCTCTCCGGGTTGATATTGAAGCCGTTCGTGACAGCAGCGAAAAGGCTATCGCACCGGTCGACAACTCATCCAGCACAGAGTTCATCGAAGCTTTGAAGAACGGACTAGAGTCACTGAAAGCCGATATTGAATTGTCTCGGGACAACAGCGATCGTGCTGCACTCGGAGAGGACACCTCAAACGATGAGGTCATAGTTACTCTGAAGAATGGTCTTGATTCCCTCCATGCCGAGATCGCAGCTCTTGCAGCCCAGGAGAAGCCTGATACTCCCATAGAGAACACTTCAAACGATGAAGTTATCGTCACCTTGAAAAATGGTCTTGACTCTCTTCACGCCGAAATAGTAGCAATCGCTACTGCCCAAAAGGCAGCAGCCGCTCCAGTCGACAACACCACCAATGATGAAGTCATCGAGGCCCTTAAGAATGGCCTTGATTCTCTGCGTACCGACATCGAAGGACTCCAAGAAAGCAACCAGAAAGCTTTAGCCCCAGTTCCAGATACCAAGCCAAACGATGAGGTTCTGGATGCTCTCAGGACAGGATTAGAGTCTCTCCATTCGGATATCGAAACTCTTCGAGAAAGCAACAATGAACGAGCCATTGCACCTGCAGAATCATCCACCGACGAGAAGATCCTTGATGCTCTCAAAACCGGCCTTGAATCTGTTCGTTCCGACATTGAGGCCTTGCGGGATAGCAACGGCGAGCGGGCCCTTGCCGCAGTGTCAACTGACAACACAGAGGATGACGGACCTTCCGAAAAGATCAGATCGGATGACATCAAGAACCTCGAGGTGCTGATTGCAGGACTTGCCATCAAGATCGACTCTGTCAAGTCTGAGAACCAAGGTCTTCAAAAAGATGATTTGTCTCGTATGGAGGATTTGCTTCGCACAGTTCAGGACAGCGTTGACGAGATCGCCTCCCGGGAGACACTCACAAGATCGGCTTCGGTGAAGAAGAAGAAGGAGGATGGAGAGGAAGAGACCGCTCGTGCAATTGTGGGAGACGGCGATGAGCCTGCATCAAAGGAGGACATGCAAGCCATCGAGACTATCCTGCGCAACACCAAAGGTAAACTGGACGATCTTATTGATGGCGAGCAAGCCGTTCGAAAGGACCACATCGACAATGTGGAGGCCTTGCTTCTTGAGACTCGGGAGACTATGGGATCCCTTACCACTCAATTGGAGACGGTCTCCCGCAAAGAGGAAGTCACGGCCTTGGAAACTCTTCTCGGTCAAGTCTCAACTAGCCTTGATGAGATTAAGGAACACGCTACCAAAGAAAGTGAAAATCCCGATAAGGTCACCAAGGCCGATGTCGAAGCCGTTGAAGCCTTGGCTCTTGAAGTGAAGACAGCTCTCGAATCTTTTACCAGCACCGACCTCGCTCTCCTCGCCCGCAAGGAGGACATTACCAGCCTGGAGGCTCTTCTTGTCAAGAAGGAAGATCTTGCTGGCTTAGAGTCTATTGTCAAAGACTTTCAGGACAAGCTGGATACCACAGTTGACGCTCAGACCAAGGCAATCGCAGTGCGTGATGAGGAGAGCACCTCAGTTGGCGAGCGCGTCACCGAGGTCAAAATCTTCCTTGAGGAACTACAGGGAACCATCAACGTCAAGCTTGAAGAGGGCGCAACTGGTGTCGAGAGCATTAGTAAGCTCCTTGAGACTGTCGGCGAGAAGATCAACAAGAACGAGAACGTCCACCAGGACCTCAAGGACATGCTTGATACCATCAAGACTGAATTTGAGGACTCGAAGGCTGTTGTGTCCGGCGTCAAGGTCGAGTCTAACGAGAAGCTTCAAGAGGCAACCGAGACGCTAAGCACCAAGATCGACGAGAAGATTGGTGAGCTCATCACCAAATATGAGACTCTTCAGACTACCCTTGATGATAGAAGCAAGGTCAGCGAAGCCCGGGACGAGGCTATGGAGGCAGCCGTTGTAAGCTCTAAATCTGTCACAGATGAGCTCAAGCTTCTTATTGATACTCTGGGTTCTACTGTCACCGATTCTCTGGAGAAGATGGAGGAGGCTTCTAAGACTGTCTTCACCAAGGTGGAGGAGCTCGTGGCCCGCAGTGAAGAGACTCACACTGAGGACAAGGCCGAGCATCAGCAAACCCGCGATCAAATCACTGAGGCCTTGACGGCTGTTGAGAGCTTGAAAGGAGAGGTCAGCGAGTCTCATCTCAAGATCCTTGAATCTGTCAAGGATCTTCTTCTACTTGTCGGTGAACACTACGAACACTCCAAGTCTTCGACGACCGATATCCAGGACAAGATTGTCGAGCACAAGTCTCCCGAAGAGCTCATGACCCTCCTAACACTTCTCACTGATGACAAGTTTAATAACACACATGTTCATGAGAAGTTGGATAAGCTTATCGAACAAATCTACAACGACTCGGAAGTCAAGGAACGCCTCGACAAAATCATCGAGGAAAAGTACAACGACACAGAGGTTCGCGAGAAGCTAGACAAGATCATCGATGAGAAGTACGACGATTCTCAAGTGCATCAGAAGCTCGCTACCATCATCGAGTCCAAGTATGATGATTCGGAGATTCGGGAAAAGCTTGAGAAAATTATCGAATCTAAGTATGACGACGCCGAGGTGCGGGCTAAGCTTGACAAGATCATCGAAGAAAAATACGACGATGCACCAATCAAGGAAATCCTTGGCATGCTTGTTGAGCAGAAGTACGACGATACGCCCGTCCGTGAGAAGCTTGATCTGATCATGGACTCCAAGTACGATGATACTTTGGTCCGCGAGAAGCTCGATCTGGTTCTGGATGGCCGATATGACGACGCTGTCGTGCAAGAGAAGCTCGACAAATTGGTCGACCACAGCGCCGTTGCCGATCATGCCTTTAGTCGCCTTGATACGTTGGACAAGGTTCATGCCTCAGTAGTCCAGACAGCTGCTGATATTTCTGAGTTCCTCTCAGCGCAGAAGCAGCGAATTGAGCAGGCTCACGAAGACCATACCAAGACTCTCCAAGAGACCATGGCATCTGTGGAACGCAAGCTCGCGGAGAAGGATCACGTTGAGGCAGCAGTTGCAAGTCTCCGAGATGAGGAGGAGAGGCTTCGACAGAGTGTTATGACGTTGAGAACGGAACAGGAGAGTCTGATACGACAGAAGACACGTTTAACTGGTGATGTCTCTTCCCTTGAGACGGCTCTTCATATGCGCAAAGAGGAGCTCTACGACATGGAGTCTCGTGCAGAAAACCTGGAGCGCCGGATCCTCGAGGGTGTCATGGACCATTCTCGAGTCCTTCTCATGGCAAAGGCCAATAGGAACGGTGGCGATGCTATGAGCCGCAAACGTGTTAGAAAGCCTGCCAACGAGGAGGAGTCTCCGGAAACAGGTGCACATGGCCGCAAGTCTATGGTGGGCATGGCACTAAATGCTAAACGCAATTTGGCTGCTCCAGTACAGAACGGATCAGGTCGCAGAATCGTTTCGCTCAGCCAGATCAACAACAATGTAGCTTCTGGAGGTGTCAAGCGCAGCCAGAGCGTACGAACCCCCTTGGGCGGCGGTAAAACATACCGCAAGCGAAGCTGGGGTGGTAATCTCGACAAAGGCCTCGCTGACAATGACAAAGAGAATACTGTCAATGAGACTGTCGAGGAGGTTGATGAGGCAGATGTCAAGTCAGCAGCAGCGCCAGAGGCGACAGAAGCCTCCACAGACGAGACAATAGTCATTGAATCGACACCCAATGATGAGGAAGCGGATGGTGGTGAGGGTGGCGACAGCGACAACGAAACCTTGAGAAGAAGCAGTCGAGGCACCGTAGTCACGAACAGCACAGATATGTATACGGATGGTGACGAGTATAGTGAGTACAGTTATACCGAAAGCGAGTGGACAGAGAGCAATGTTGGGACTGATGCAGGATCAGTGCAAGGCAACGAGGTAGTGGTCTATGGGAATTAACGCGGAGGAGTAATGACGACAAGCTTGATTTAGCTGGCATACCATTCATGTTCATTTCGAGATGGAAACGAGACAGAGGAGACTTGAGTTTGGGTGTGATGTTTATTTGTTAAAGGCATTGATTGTATGACGAAGCGAGCGTTCAGGGTTGGCATGGGCTTTGATCAGATTGGAGACTTTCCCTCCCCCCCCCCTTTTTCTTAGTATTCGTAATCTGCTTAGATCGGCTTTGATGAGGATAATGTTTTCTTGATAACTTTAGTAACAAACGAATGTACGAATCAATAACTTTACTGAGACTGTGCTCATGGATATGATATTGAGAGGATTCAACATCCGGGGGGCACAGTCCAAATGCAATGGCGGCTCAAGGTCATATCAAATCCATCCTGAGTAGAAATCCAAAAAGAAAACGAAAAGAAAGAGAAAGAGAAAAAGGACGGGGATGCATACAAGTGGACGCTGCTGATTTGGCGTGTGTAACGAGTTGGACTCCCGGTGGTCTAGGTGAGCTGAGCAAACCGAGGTCCCCTTCATTGACTGCTGAAGTAGCTTATCTTATCAGCGATTGTATCGAACGAGCCCCTCCAGCAACCGCCGCGTCTAGCTACGTAGGATAAACATGTAATTTGTGGACCAAGATTCAACAACGAACATAATTCTTCACGACTTGTCTTCCCGCACCGTCAATCAATTACAACAATCGCCATGGATCAAACCCAAGCAGGGGGGCTCCTTGACCCTCCTGAGCTCACACCACTCGAGCAAGAGGTTTTAGACGAGTACGAACGCTTGGCCGATAACATGAACAAAGTGCGTCTGCCTCATTGTGCTGGGATCAGAAAGACACAGACTGATATCATTCCCAGCTCGCCAGTGTCCTCGAACATCTTGCTTCGAACCCTAGTACAGAAATTCTTGACGGCCTTCGTGAGCTCGAGCGCAAGACGAGTCTGGCCTTTACTCTTCTCAAAGCCAGTGTTTACAGCATAGTCTTGCAGCAGGAGATTGACTGGGGTGATGGATCGACAGCGCAATGAGTTTAAATGAATCAAAGAAGAACGAGAAGGTAGCTTTGTGGTGGAAGAGACAAGGATTGATACCCAACCAAATATGATGCGCGAAACGATACTTTCTTTCACATGGATTTGATATCAAGTGATGACACATCAACTATACCATTTTCTACCATACCGAGGACATCAAAGAAATCTTCTCTATTACAGGCTACAGATACACGATTTTTTCTTTGGTGATACAGGTGGTTTGCGTGAGAGTGGGTTTAATATACAGCTCCTCCATAGTACACCTTGCGCACGTCCACCAGCTTCTTACCCCGGCCGATGGCGATCTGCTCGGGGTCGGGCTGGTTGGTCAACGCTTGGTACGCTGCCTTGACGGAGTTCATGGGGTTCTTGGATCGGGGCATGCGAGCAGCGATATCGTGGATACCGGCGGCGCGGCACATCTCGAAGATGCGGTGAGGGCAGCGGAGTCCGAAGCCTGGGAGGGAGGAGGTTAGCTAGCAGGATCGCGTGGTTGCCGGTGATGAGTGGATGCGTACCGGGAGGACGGGCCATCAGCTCGACTACAGTGCCTGAAATCTTGGCAGACACATTACCATAGATAGTACGGTTCTCATATCGTCGGACGGGTTTCATGTTGCGGATAGCCAACATCTGAGCTGTCTCCTCAGCCACACCGGCCTCAGTAGACTTTGCCATTCCAAGTCCTAGACGGCCATTGCCGTTACCAGCAATGGCAACCACAGACGTACTACGGACCTTGCCCAGACGAGTTTGATTGGAGACCCAACGAGTCACAAGACCTTTGGTCAGCAGCGAGCGAATGTCCTTGAGACTCATGCCTGTCAGGCGCTTGATCTCTTGGTACTTGCCCGAGTCATCCTGGCCCTGATCCTCGGGGTCAACGGCGTGCTTGTACAAGCCTTTGACACCGGGGACCTTACCAAGATCAGGCGCCTCAGCCGTGTAGGCCCGATCAACTCCCGCGGGGCCATCCTGAATGAGCTCAAGGTTCGAGGGCTCGACCTCACCCTGACTGCCGAAACCAACAATCTTGTCGAGCTCGGCCTCCCATGCCTCGTCAACAGCCTCATCCAGCTTCTCAGCCTGGGAGCGAGTCATGAACTCGGGACCCTTATCGTTTGCAGTGGGCTCAGGGCCGTCCTCGGCGATGATGTAGCGCTTGATCAGCTCAGGGTCCTTTTCAATGTCCTTGAGCTCATCCTCAGTGAGATCTATCAAGTCCTCTCCCTGGCTTTCCTTCACACGCCGCAGTGCTCGAACCATGGCTCGGGTAAGTTGGTCGCTCGTCTTCTTGTCAGTGATCTTCATCATTTTTTGTCCGTAATTGTCGATCCATTCGCTCTTGTCAGGCCATTGCACCTCTCTCGGGGTGCCTTCGATCTCCGGCTTGATATCGTAGCGGGGGTCCAGCACGGCATAATCCTCGATGTAGGTTGGCTTGTAGGGATCGTCACGTAACCGACCCTGAATGATCATATCTTCAGGGTTGATGGCTTTCTCGCCCAACTCAATAGCCTCAAGCTGTTCTGGTGTGTAAGAGGCTTTGAGGCTCTCTAGATCCTGCTTGGACATGTCGGCAAACTTGTCCTGCTTGTACTTGTCCATGCCCGCCGTAAATTCACCCGACTCCTTGATCAGACCTAGCTCCTGGGCCGTGACATTTCGAAACCGAGACTTTCGCTTCGACCTGGGTGGTGTGCTGTGGAATTGACTACATGGTACGAGAGGGACGGTGACTGAAGCGGTTCGAGATGAGGCGATGCACCTGCCGAGGAGGTGGCGCGCCGGACGTGCGACGCTCATGGTCGACAGGAGGCTGAGGAGTATTAATTCGACGAGGGCCAGCGGCAAGGGAAGAGGAAGAGGAGGCGGAGGTCGGATTTATTAGCGTTGCTCTCTCTCTCGCTCTCTCGCTCTCTCTCTCTCTCTCTCGTATCTCTCACACGAGCTAGAGATTTTTTGGGACCCAAGAAATGGATGGTTCTCAATTGACGTGATCCCCATGCGGTTAGCGGTTGATGGACAGCAAAAGCCAATCAAATCGGGACTCTCATCAACTACCCTGGAACTTCCATTCTCCGTCCATAATCACGTGCTCCGGAGCATGGCTTGTCTAAATCAACCTCATCCATTGTCGGAACGTTCCTTGAAGCCACCGAATGGTGTCAACCACCTCAATACTCCTCACTTAACATCAGTGACGCCATTATGAAGCCCAATGAGTGTGACTGAACGGTTTCTCCTTTCATTTAGGTACTAGCCGCTTGCTTTATCGTACTCTTACTATTGTATCGTCAGCCATAGCCAATCATGAGCCACCTTCACATCAGTCGACTTTTGTTACAAGGTGAAACGTCTCAGTAACACCCCTGGGAGCCAAGCGACTGTTAGGGGTCTTCCACCGTTGTCACCACTCACTGTGGACCATTTACCAGATTTGCTTCGCCTCCCGTCTGTCACTTTGACTCTTTTTCTCTTCTCATAGCTATCTCGATCTCTATACGTCTTTATTCTATTCCATTCAAAGAACATATTATCTTCCATTCCCACTCTGTACGTGACTGGCGCACTGTACGGCTTAATTAAGACAGAAAAATCCGGCATTCCTTTATCAAAAATACTCATCCTAATACTACGACAACGACAACGACAACTTCATCCTCACCATACATACCTTGTCCTTCACGATGGGTCAATTCGACTGGTTCTCCTCTATCGGCGCTACAGACGAAGCTGTTGCTGTCCTCAACGACCAACCCATTATTTTCACCATCCTCTTGGTGGTCCTTGTGGCTGTCATTCTGCAAATCGTGCTTCTCTGGTACATTCACTATGCAACCATGAAACCCGAGCAGCGCAAAGCAAAACAGGACAAGAAGGATAAGAAGAAAGCGGGGAAGACAGCAAAGCCAAGCAAATAAGCACTATCTATTCCTTCAGCAATTATCCACGGCAATCTTTGTCCTGGCCCATGACACTCATTTGCAATCTTATCGACTTAACATTCAACATTACATCTGCCTCACGATTTCTATAGAACAGGCTCAAACGTCACGCTACGCTTGCCTCTCCCATATGCTATCTATAATATATCAATCTTTCTTGGAGCATCGCCAAATCCCGCCGTTCTGGTCAAATCTCTTTTCAGTTTCCGACTGACACGTTTCCATCGTCAGATGTTAGTCTAAGTTACACTGATTGTCGCAGATCAGCCAGTGGTCCAGACTTGGGAAGTTTGCTGGGTCGACTATTGTATCTTGTCTTGTTGCGAAGTCAATATCCTGCCTCATCCAAGCTTGCCCAGGTGGCATCACATTCATAAATTCCATTGTGTCAAAACCAGCTCCAAGCCGACCAGTTTCACCAAGCCATGGCTCTGGCCAACACATGGAGGTTGGGCTATTTGTAGCATCACTCCATAGATCCTGATGCGTTTCGACAACTTGGAGACTTAAATCCGTTATTGCTTCGTGATGCTCCTCATCCTTCGCAATATCGAGGTGATCATCCATGATGTCCCAGCTTACATCCATCATTGTAGTCCTCTGACTTTGTCGATGCACGCATTCGCCTGATTCTGGCGCCTTTTCATCCGTCGCTCCAATTGACTGCTGTATCCCAGGAACAACTAACCCTTGGCCCGAAATGCGAGAATTTCGGGTCGGGAACATGATTCTTTTTGGCGTTCTCCTATTTGTTGATGGAGGCATATTGACATGTAGAAGAAGCACCTCCCAGGCCTTTCTCTCCAGTATGTCCACAGAGCCTTTTTTTGCAATATGCGGGTGAGAATAAGCCTCGTAGCCTGATGCTAGATCAGTCACTTGCTGTCTGAGCACCGGGGATTCGGCATGCTGCATACTTGCTAAGGATGTGGCAATGATGGGTAGTAGTTCGGCGCGGTCCGATATGCTCTGCTTCTTTTATCAGCGACTGAAATACATAATTGCTGAGAGCCAGACCTTGAGATAAGGCATATGAAATACTCCCGGCG
Source organism: Fusarium oxysporum Fo47 (assembly GCF_013085055.1). Taxonomy (NCBI): domain Eukaryota; kingdom Fungi; phylum Ascomycota; class Sordariomycetes; order Hypocreales; family Nectriaceae; genus Fusarium; species Fusarium oxysporum. The sequence continues at coordinate 1,652,406 of NC_072840.1, read as the reverse complement.
CAAGCTTGGTGAGGCAGTAACTGAGTCCACAGCCCCAGACTTGGTAGCCCCTATACGTTCTCTCTGGCGCCAGCATCAACTGCTCAAAGAGAATTTCGATTAAGGACGATGACTGCAGGTCTTTCAATACTTTAATGTCCGTAATGGTATCCTCCCTGGGGAGAGTCTGCGATGCATTCCCGCTCCCTTTCTCGCATGGGGAGTTGAGACTGGACATGAAGCTGTCAATAGCTTGTTGGTCGATCAGCTCCAGAGTGTCTAGCAGATTGCTCTCCATACGGCCTTCGACCCTTTCCTTTGGCTTGTCCCTCTTCTTCCGCCGCTTGCTCGTCTTTAAACACTTTCGAGGCCGTTCTTCTTCTTGAGACACGTTGCGCACATCGATCGACAACATTAGATTCCGAAATGCGGTGGTACAGGCGGAAACTGGGGCAACGAGAGCCGATGAGAGATTTGGGTGCTGGAGCGAGAAAGATAGAAGTCCAGGTAGCTGAACTGGACATGACAGGTTAGGCTCTAGATGAACGCCCAGGCGACCCCAAACCTGGTCAACTCAGTTATAACTAACTCGGAAGTTCCAAGACATAGCCAACATACCTCGCAACTGCTGACTGCCTCGGCGATGGCATTGAGACGGAAAGTCTCAAGGATCGGATGCCCATTAATTGCAATAGAAACCTCAAGGCAACAAGCACCGGACCGAGCAACCCAAAGATGAGAATCTTCCACTGCCGAGGAGAGATCTCTGATCGTTGCAATATGCCGTGCGCCATCAGGGGCATCGATATTGATCGATGCTGAAGCTGACAATTCGACATTTGCCTGATTTGAAATCACACGAATAGTGGGGAGTCGCAACGCGCACGACATCGTTATTCCATGCTTACCCAGGCAATAGGAGGGGAGTCGATACCTATGAAATCTTCCGCGGTGTTGTTGGTGGAAATTGATCTCACGAATCGCATTTGCGGCCAAGGAAGGAGCTTAGGAGCTGATTATTCATCCCAACAACCTAATGTAAGAAGCACCCGACGGGACAGTGGAAAGAAGGAGCGATCTGATAACGTCCATTATCTAGGTACTCAAGGTAAGGTAGTTATAGTTTAATACGCGGCAAGCATCCAAAATGCCATTGGCAGTTGGGAGGTATTGATAGATATCGTAGTCGAGTCGCTAATCATTAGGGTAGGGTGGATGTCCAAAATATAAGTTCCTACTACTAAGGTAAGTCAACCACATAAATCCTAGGTGTGTACATCATTATCTGGCTATGTCCAGTCCAAGCCAGTAGGCGTACAAAGTCTATAAAATGCCCCCAATGTTTGCATCCATAAGTATAGTGCGCATGCGTGCTCCGTAAACTCCGTGCGATCAATTGATAGATTACTTTGCAAACCATGGGAACTTCTTCTTAGGCGGCTCAGCGAAACCCCCTGAGCCACTTTCAACTTGCACACTTCGCTGATAAATGTCCTGTATGATTCCGTTAGTTTGTGTCCTTGAGGGATCATGCAACTGATATCTCACCTCTTCATCCGTTGGCATGCGACAACCCAGAATCAGTTCTCTTGCAGTGTCGTGCTTGGTTAGATTTGGGTATGATGTACTCTGGCTCTTCATGATTGGTAGCAAGACCTCTCCCAGAACCTCAAACTTCTTCCAATTGATGCGATCTCCATCTGTACCGACAAATGTTCTGCTTCCCTCCTCTGCTGACACCAAGTCTCTTCGATGAAGGGGGATGAAAGGAATCCGGGGGAGGGAAGAATTTTCCCAGGCTAGGCGGTAGGCGAAATGACTCTTCTGAGTTCCCATCAATATGCCCAACCGCGCAAACCGCTTTTGGACTTCTGCTGGTACTAGTGTTCTCGTCTGATTTAATCGATGAATGGCCGTTCCGTTCACACCTGCTAGAATGGCTGCCAGTCCATTGTAGTTGTTGAGTTGCCGCAGCTTGAGTGAAATATTCATGAACTTCTCTAATATTAGCGCTCGATGCTTGGCTTTGTCCCGCAGCAGAATCATGTTGGCAACCCATTTGGCAACATGATTGAAATGGTTGATCATTCGATTCACATTCCGTAAACTCTTGCAACGCTCCTTTTGGGACGCGGATAGGCTGACGTGTCGAACGAAATCTCGTATTCGAATTGAGGAAAACATGATCCAATCGATTCTGGTCAGCTCGTCCGCAACATCATCATCGGGGATGTCCATGAATATATGGTAGCGGAATTTGTTCATAGGTAAGTTGTCCGTAGGTTCCAGGTTGCTTGCAGCTCTTTCATAGTCCTCAAACGTGTGAAAATGCACCTGGCTCGAGACACTGCTGCTTCTGTCCGCAAGAGAGACCTCTGAGCTTCCAGATGGTCTTCCATCCATGTCCGACTCCACCGTCAACACACTCACACCCGATGACAGCTCGTTCATGTCCTTTGACAAGATCTCACTTGCGAGCTTATCGCTAGCCTCATCCGAGTTTGCCCAACCTGTATCGTCATCTTCCACGACATTGAATTGGAGGTGTCGTCGCATATGTTGTGCTGCGATTGAGAAAATCGGTTCTGTACTCAGATGCCTGATAAACTCCTCCAAGTTCCGTCTAGTTTGAGGGCGGGCGAAGTCGCCGGGGTAAAGTGATACCCATTTCGCGACCACCTCGATAATTCGGAGCTGTGTGGCTGTCTTGGAAAGGTAATGCGCTGTCTTATCGTCTCTCACTTTATCCAGTCGGGTTAAAATGGCAGTAAAAAGCTCACCAGGAGCTGCAAACTTGCGATAAAGACAGAGGAAAACATCAGAGAAGTTGTTGTCGATTCTTGTCAAGCGAGGAGCAAGAAGTCGATCAACTAGCTCATCGAACGTTACGCCTGCCATCTTCGCTTGCTTATCCAGCGTGTTATCGTCATTTCTTTGAAGTATCGGGATGTCATCGGAGTATCGATAGGATTCTGCGTCAGACTCATCCACATCCAAGAACGAATCGGTACTGGGTCTATCGAGTCGAATGCCAGGAGTCCTCAGCATGTTATTGAGTGTTTGCGCTTGGCCCATTTCTCCTGCCTCGGGATTCGAGCTGGCTATATGGCCTTGCCTAGGGCTACGAGACGACTGCGCCCGGTAGTTTTCGTTAATTGGTGGATTGGAGAACCCCTTGAGTAAAGAGAAATCGGAGCTTGCTCGACTATGTTTGCTATGTTGGCTAATGGGGCGCCCGGTGCCAACGTCAGGAGCTTCCAAATTGGCAGCAGACTGCGCTCGCCTGCGCGAGAACGTTTCGCCATTTTCTTCTAAACCATAGTTAGCAAGAGTCTGTCGGTAATATCTTCCTCGTGCACTCGCCTCTTCGATGGGCTATTGCGGCTCTCAAGATGGTGTGAAGGCACGTTTTGGCAACATCAGTGTCATTTGAGGAGATTTTGTAGGTTGAAACACAAGATTTAAAGAGTTGATGATTCGCAATGGCTTCGGCGTTGACCTGCCATTCTGCTTCAGGGGTTTCACATTTGCAAGCCACCAGACTAGCGGGTAAACCAGAGTTCGTGAGAGCCGCTAGAATGGATCATTTAGTATAGCCTCAACCATTCAAATAGATGGATTTCATACCCAAAGTCTGAGGTAGTTCACGCACGGATTCATGATTGGTGACATCATATAATATAAGAGCAGCATCGACGCGGGGGACGATATGCCCATTGATCTGTTTTGGCCACTGGATGGGCTGCGTAGGGTTCAATTCGAAGTACTCTAGGTCCAGCTCGAGTAGAGTTACGGCGTGAGAGTTGTTGTCAACCAGCATGCGGACGCTGGAAGCATTCGAGATAGGTGGCCGAGACAGGCCTAAGACCCGCTGGACAAAGGATGATTTGCCAACCCCGGTGGAACCGATGACGGCAATGTTGAAACTTTCCATAGTCGGTGATGCTTGGGACTGTATAGCGTCAAGCTGTGGTCAGCCGTCTGTCGCAAAACTGCCTCTACCATCCAAACCCCGAATAACCGTTTGTTGAGCAACGCTGCCCCGCGATAGCTAGGGTGGGGCCGCATGTGATGGAACATGGTTACATACCCAGTACGAAGAGGGTGTAGCGGTCAAAGATTCTCGTCGTGGAGGCGGCCAGTATTGGCTTGGTTCGTTATCATCGCTGTCGGGCTTCAGTTTCTTTCCGCCGCCGCTTTTGCGCTTGGCTTGCTTGGCCGCTTTGCCGAAGTTGTGCCCCTTTGTGTCGTGAAAAAGATGCTCGTGGTCCTCGTCTTCTAGCGATTGGTAGACCGAACTTCCATCAGATTGGTCCTCGTCCTCGGAAACTGCAGCAGCTTGAACGGCCGGGTCGTAGGTCTGGAAGAAGGGGTCGTCAATAATTGAACCGACTGAATCTCGATGGCCGTTGGCCGGGGCTAAAGGATCGGAGTCGCTTTCGATGTCGGGGTCTATGGACGCCGGGCCTGAAGCGGCAATGCCTGAAGTTGGGTGAGCATTCTGTGAATCAACGTGATTGGGTTGCATTGTCGCAACTTCAGCGACTAGGCTGAGTGGTAGAAATAAACATGGACGGGATAGACTCGATGCCAGCAAGCGCAAATGGCAGATGGAGGGACCAAATCCTTGCGGGGTTGGAAGAACTCGTAGAGCTTGCTTGACTAAGGCAGGGTAGCTACAGCAGGGGTTCAAACCCGTAGTAGGCTGTGTGTGAGAGAGAATGGAGAAGGGATGAAAACACTCGAGGTCTGAGTAATGAGAGACAAGAAGGCACTAAATGAAGAGCGAAATGCTAGCAAACCAGGGAGGGAGACGAATTTACCGTACCTTAGTGACTGACAAGACTTGCACTGTACTGTGTTGTGCCGTACCGTGCTTGGGAAACCAACGGGATGAATTGGTTCGATGTCCAATTGGTGGCAGTTTGGCGACCTAGTGAGAGGGATGGATGGATGCGCAGATACCGCGGAAACAAGCACTGCGTCCTTTGGATGACAGCCAGCGGGCGAGACAAATGGAACGGGTATCTTGAATTAGTATAAGCACTGAATGTTCGGAACAACAAAGACTGGAGTCCTATCGGCTCTTGTCTCGAGGTACACACCGGGCCACTACCTATTCTGAGGCAATACCCAATACAGGCACCAAGACACGAGTACTCGAAACCTATTCGAAACCTATCGTGTTAGTCCAATTCGACCAACCTTAAGCCATAAAACGGAAGCCAAGAGCGTTTACACAACGGGACAATGCATGGCATTCCGTCCGCAAGCGGGAGAACTACCTAATAATGCGCAACCACAGTGGCCCAACTACAGTACTGCAATAGAAATCTGTTGGTTGAAGGCCAATCTGGATTGGATATATCTTTGTGCAAATCTGAGGAGAAGCACCTTGGACAGATGTCAGGAGAGGAGAGGAGAGGATGCGCTACGACGCGCTGAAGCGGACCCGGCGTCGTGGGTTGAAGAGTGGATGCGTGTGCGTATGTAGGCGTATGCAGACGCCTCTGACTCGGAAGAGAGCCACGAGGGGAAAACTCCTAAGGAACGCGTGCCTAAGAATGGACAAAGAGTATCATCGATCTTGACACCGTCAAGTTCGACTGCGCGAAATGTCGAATCTGGCACAAAGAGGGGAGAGAGCTGGAACCGAGCCTGTGGCTCGGAACAGGGAACGTTTTAGGAGCGGATGGTCTAAGGTACGGGAGACTTAGTTGGGCAGGCTATTTCCAGTTAAGGAAACTGGGTTCAAAGCGTTATGCAGGACTTGGGCAGGTCAACTAATAACTCATTTCTCGGCGTTGTTCTGAGGACTGACTTAAATTGAGTGTTGAAGATCAACGGTAATAGCAACCACCCCTAACAATATAACAGGCCAAAAAGAATGCGGCACGGTATCGGCATCGGCGCGGCACGAAACGGTTCCTGGAACACAAACAAAGGGTCTTTGTCCTTAACTGAGACAGTCAGCAACTCCCTGCTTCTATATAAAGGACCCCAAACCCATTTGCCCAAGACTAACTGGCCTTCAGGGCTTCTTGGTTTTCACGCACTTTTATTGCACATCTCCCAGGATCCAATCCCGCGTTCCGTGTTGGCGCTTTGCTGCCCATTGGCCAGTGCACAATAACCAACAGGGACTTACCTGGCACTTGATCATTCTAGACAATCAAAGACTCACGTTCAGTTATACCAGTTCCTGGTTGATAACCACTTCAGCCAGCCATGAAGAAGCGGTGCCGATAGTGGGTGGAGCTTGGTACATCGCACCCATTAGGTCGATTCTGCCTTCCACATGGTCTTCACATCCTAGACATCCAGGACATCCAATAGCGACTGTTCAGACCTCGCTCGCTCATCCTCCAACCTAACCTACCGACCTACCTCAATGTACTTAAATTAGTAACTTACGCTGGACGCCATAAGATTCCAGCTCTTTACAGACAGACCTTATGGATGCCATGCAACATACTATAATCTAAGGCAACGGGCGTTATATAGTATGAGGCCGTGGATACACCTGGTCCATTCGGTTCTCATCACTTGTCATTTTCACCGTCTTCCAATTTCGTCACCGAATCCCTTCGCAATCGATGCATGAATTGGTCATATCCTATGAGCTTGAACTCTCTAAAAGGCTAGAGTCAAGATGAGGAATATTTATGATTTTTATGAAGATTTCAGATTCAGTATTTGTTCCTAGAGAGGCATTCGGTAGAGCAAGCACAACTCCAAGACTCACGCCAGTCGACACTTCGTCACAATCAGAAGTTTGGTGCCGTGTTCTATTCTCCGACTAAGTTCAAAGCTCAAACGGTCGACTGAGACCTGGAGGCGTATGGTGATAAAGTACAGAATTTGTAAGAGGATGTATCGTCGACACCGAGCTGCCATATATGATCCACGGCTTGACTACTCATTACGAACACTTCTCAAGACACTTATCTGTTGTCGTGATGGAATGGAAAACAAGGCGTCCGGTTCCCTAACAGGCACCTTCCAGAGAGCATAATAACTGACGTATCTGAAGATATTGGTTGTTATTAGCGCTGGTCCATATCCGTATCGTAATTGTGGGACCAGAAGATATTCAAACTAACACCTCACAGATTCGCTCACTGGCTTTGGGGACACGATTCATGAGGAAACACCAGTTAATAAACTTTGGTGGTTCGCAACTAACAGAGACTCTACTTGACAATTCTCCTTGGTATTCTCATCCGGCCAACTGGCTGATACAGAAATACGTCATTTGCATAGTTCCCCGAAATGGAGCGGATTGTCAACATATGCTTCACTTGCCAGAACTTTTTGCTGAAACAGTCAAGTACCCATGACTGCGAGCATAAGTAGGATCTTGCTCCGCCAACAAGGGGAAAAGGAACGACTACAAGATATAACGGTTTGATGATATGCTATCCAAAGTACTTTTTGAGTCAGATTTGCTATACAGAGCCAAATATCTCGGCGGAAAGCTATGAGAGACGAGGCCAATCAATATTATCCATCAAGTTTCACGCTATTCCCATCAACAATAACTCGGCAACGGCGAAAACCGACAGAAAGGTTACGGTACTTGCAAGTATGCCAGAAGGCCTTTCAAACATGCTTTGAGCTCTTGCGAATGCTCCGAGAGACGTTGTTCTCACCCGTGTCTGGTTCTAGTCATCATAAGTCACAACCGGCTTGGCACATTCCTGTGCCCAAAAGCGGGAGCTCTTAACTCGGAAAACGCACGAGCCGTCCTACGAGTCCTGTCAATGGATCGTACCCGCAAAGTGTAGCGCCGCCGTCTGCCAAGTTGGGTAATACAAGTGAGGTCCCAGTTCTCCTAGTGAACTGTAAGTTTGTCCGTGCCAGATGATGGGGTAAATTCAGGGACAAAGCATGCATATGGCGATCTACATATCATAGGGATGAATCAATGCCGGATCTGCATCTTCGAGTGAAGAAACTCTGACATGTTTAATCCTTCGGACTTGGCCTTTTAAAGAGGCACTCACAGATATTGAGTGGCCGTTGTCTTGGTTGAGTGGTACTCAATCTCTGTTGGTTCGACTCAGTGTCCTAGCAGTTCTGGCCCCTCCGACTGGAATTCCATCCACGTCAACACCATTCCCCAGCTGCTATAATGTGCAGAACGCACGTTCGGCCACTTCGAGACCCAAGGTATGTCGTCGTGCCAATTCCCTAGAGAATTGAAACGTCTAGTCTTCGGTGACCTCCACATGTTCGTGACATTGGCTCTGTCACGAGACCCAATGACTGCTTCAATGTCTTACCAAAAGCCCTGAATGAACCCATGTAGCTGGATCCTCCAAGAATCTACCAAACGTCCTGTTTGTGTGGGCTATTTCTAAAAGCAGCCATATCCGAGAAATAGGGTTTTTGTGAAATACTCGATTGGAGAAGTTGTCCCCTTTCGGCGATCAGGAACGCAGGCGACATTGGCTGATCATAACAAAGGGACCAAATTAAGCTCTGGCCGGACCAGTCCACCCAGCCCGCCGTCGAGTTGCGAGCCAGTCGCGCCACGATGGCGCTTCTGGTTGATAGATGCCCACTCATCGCGGACGGCTTCATAGTTTTCCTGAGTGGGCCAGGCCTGGAGTCCAGGGCTTTTGACATACTTTGCCAAGGAACTGTAGCCATGACGACGTTTACATTTAGTTGTAGCCAAAGACATTTATCTCGCCGAGATCCCCAATATCCGTCAAGGACCCTCAAAGACTGTTTCAAGTTTTCTTATGTGGTCAAAGAATCGTAAAACGCAGGCTTGTTTGTCGATATAACATTACCAGTGGCCAGCAACCCTGCAGCCGTCATAGTGGCATTCAATCCCCTAGGATCTCATCCCATATCTTCTTCTCCAAGCCCGTCACCTAGCTTGCCCAGCATGACTACAACAATGCTGTACACGACGGGCATTTCAATGGAGGAGCCAAGCCATCGGTTCTCGCCCACGACAGTGGCTCCTGGGAAACCAAGGCATCGACCAAAAGCCTTGCAGATCCAGCCATTGGACCCTAACGAATTGAGCGCGAAATTGAACGATATCTCAGTCGAGCAAGAAGGCCAGCCTCGTCGTCCAGTCCACACAGAGGACTCACTCCGGCCCCCATTATCTGCAACAAGTATGGGCGCCCCGTCTCCCCGGACTATTCAGGCAACGCATGCGTCGCCATCGATTCCAACCACCGTTTCATCAAGAGTCTTTAGGAAGGAGAAGATTGATGATAAACTCAGTTCACCCTTGTCTGCAAAGCCGCCACGCCGTGGCAGCTTTTTTGACGCATTTCGCTTCAGAGGCTCGAACTACACTGACGAACTGCAGAAGCAGACAGAGGAGGAGGGTGTTCAGAAGCCTGCTCGTTACAAGCATGTCCCTCAGGTGGCAGCGCAACAGTTTGCTCGCACCACGACAGTCGAGCCCCTCACTCAGAAAGCTTCACCCAAAGGCATGAGACCTGCTCCCGGCCCCTACTCTGTGAACAATGGCACCATATCGCTGCAAGAATACAATAGGCAGTATAGAAGAGCACAGAGTCTCTGCAGCGGAAGACCAACTAGCGCCAGCAACGTTGCGAGAATGGGAGGCACTGAGCTGGATAAAGTGTCAGCCCAACGCAAGAGACAAACCGCCCGTAGTTCCATGCTCTGGAATGTCAATGGACCTGAGTTATCACGAAGAATGAGCACCGGTAACATGCAGCCCCTGCCTCAAGCGCGGCGAGATTCAATAGGTACGGGTGTCGGAGGCTTTCAAGGGAACGTCGCATCATCTGCGAGGCGTGGATCCGCAAGCTCGTCAGGTTTCTCCGATGCATCATCGCCCTTTGTACGCGAATCTGGCCCAGCAACCCCTTTCAAGCAAGAGTTTGGTATCAACACTTCGCCTAACCGTCGAGGGTCTGAGACTAGTGCAGCCACTTCTGGTTCGCGGAGAGGTAGTTTTGTTAACGTCCCCAACCCTCAGCACGCGGCTGAGATACACAGGGTGGACTGGTCTCAGAGTGACCAACCAGTCAAGGGTCGACGAGATTCGAAGTGGGGAGGCCTCAAACATCGAAAGACCAGTTTGAACCAGCAGAAGCCCAATGCTGAGGACCAGGGCCCCAGTTTTACCAAGACGGGCTCACAGTCATCTGTTTCTCCGAAATCGCCCAAGTCTGGATTCTTAAAGCGATTCATGCATTAGCGAGGGAAAGAATGCGGATAACAAGGGTAATTTGACGGGTGGATGATATATATGGAAGAGCGAAGACAACTCACCAATGATTATTGTAACATAATGACCGAATACTAAACATGAAGGAAAATCTTAATATATGACCTCCGCAATCAAAAAAGCATCTTCAGTGTCGTGTGAGATATGATTGGAACCAAGGGGAAAACCTAACGCTTTTCTTGCGCCATCAAGCGTTCGATAAGTCTTGTATCCTCTTGTGCCATTTTCTGCCGAAGAATATTGTCGACGTCCGTCCGTGCATTCTCGGTGTTCATCAAGTGAAGGATAAGTTCTGAATACTCGCGTATAGCATCACCCTGCTCACCGTCCGCGCGACGAGCCTTGCGCAGAGCCTCTTTTCCGTTCTGAATACCAATGTCATGGTTCCAAGCTTCTTGCTTTGGTGGCAGACCCTTGAGGAGGGAGGCGGGGATGGCAGGCTTGGCCTCAGGAGGTGGAAGCGTGGCAGCATCTATTTTGCGGAGCTGGTCGGGAAGGCCTGGATATTTGCGAAAGAGAAGGCGAAGTTTCTCTGAGCTTTCGAGAGCCTGAAAGGGATTTGAAGGGTCGGGGAGCTGAGGCAGTGATGTTGCTAGCGACTCAGAGAGTGCCGACCGAGGTGCTGCTGGTGCTGGCTCGGGATCAGCAGGGTGATTTTCGTGATGGATCTTGTTACAAGCAACAGAACAGCTTTGATAATGGTTAGCCACTGACTGGGGTACCAACTGAGAGGTGAAACTTACTATGGAAGGCGACATCTTGGGCATTTGTATTTTGGGGGATTCACGTCACATACACCACAAAGTGAAGGTTCTGGTTTTGTTGTCGCATTATCGCCATCTTTGGCTCCAACTTGTGTAGTTGGCGTAGTAGTATCTTCTGGGTGTTGGGCCGGTAGATCATTTATTCGTTGAGGTTCTGACATTGTGATATCTTCTGAGACCAAGTGGGTATGAAGGTAGCTAAGGTAAAGGAAGGTGATGTGACGGAACCTAAGGTAAGGTAAGTACTGTACGGAGTACGAAAGGGAAAAAAGGTACAAAAAGTTTCAGTTCCAAGGGGTCTATCGCCCCGCGTCATTACCCGCTTGACATTTTGGACCCAGCAATTGCAAGCAAAAGGAAAAAGAAAGAAAACAAAAAAAAAAGAAACAGAGGTAGCATGCTGGTCCGTGCACTTCCATCGGGGACTTTAAATTTGCCCTTGCATCATAGGTAGCTCACCCATTACTAATGCTCGGACCTATCACGGCAAGGTGAGTGAGTTTACACAAGCACAATAGTTGGAGCGGCGAAAAGTTGCTTTCCATAGCACAACCGTCAACGCCGAAACTAGCCTGTCTTTCCTTTTCAAATTTGTTTCTCAACAAAAACCAGTTTTCTTGAACCTTGGCCTCTTATTGCAGTCAAACCGGTAGCATCCTTTCTTTGATATATCTATCTTCAGAACCTACGTCATGGCAACTTCAAGAGCCATGTCACGGACATTGGCCGCTGTCGCTCGGCCCATCACAGAGACATCTTGCCGAGGAATTCCGCGATGGACTCGTTCAATCAGCACCGTCCAGTCACAACTTCTTGCCGGTTCTTATACTACACGGCCCCTTGCACGGCGACAGCGCAATATTCCAACTACCATACCAAGCCTCGCCGGTGTCGGTAGCGGGATCCGAACCATCTTCATCCAGACGGAGAACACCCCGAACCCAGATGCCCTCAAGTTTCTACCGAATCATCGAGTTGTGCCCGAGGAGCTCTCTACGCCTTTTATCGAGTATCTCAACCCCCGAGCAACCATTTCTCCGCCGTATCCTTCTCCACTCGCTGCCAAGCTTATGAATATCGATGGAGTTACGTCGGTTTTCTACGGCGCCGATTTCATTACTGTTACGAAGGCTGCAGATGCCAATTGGGCACATATTCGACCGGAGATCTTTGCCCTCATCACAGAAGCCATCACTGCAGGTGAGAAGATAGTCACTGTCTCCGAACGCCGGGATGGCGAGGCCGGCGCGGCCGAGGAGGAGGATAGCCTTGCGTACAACGAAGACGACAGTGAGGTTGTTGGTATGATCAAGGAGCTTCTTGAGACACGAATTCGACCAGCTATCCAGGAGGATGGCGGCGACATAGATTTTCGAGGTTTTGATGACGAGGGCTATGTGCATCTCCGGTTGCGAGGTGCCTGTCGTACTTGCGATTCCAGCACTGTCACCCTCAAGAATGGAATTGAGGGCATGCTGATGCATTATGTAGGTTCCCCATTATGGCTTACACCGTGCTGTCTTAGGCTAATGTTACTTCCAGATTGAGGAGGTCAAAGGTGTTAAGCAAGTGATGGATCAAGAGGAAGAAATTGCTTTGCAGGAGTTCGAAAAGTTTGAGGAAAAGCTCAGGCAGCAAAAGGGCACTGCCGCCTCGGCAACATAGAATGGCTGAAAACAAGGATTATCCTTATATGTATGATATTTTGGTGGCAATTTGATGATACCCACGGAATCTATCCCCTTCGCCTGCCATCTCATCATTGTAAAGTGCTGGGGGAATGATCCTCTAATCACAATTCGACGTTCGGACCAAGACTTGTGATGGGAAATGCGCATGTACGGCATATCGGCCCTGTGGCCTATTTTTGAGAGCGGAGGTGCTTTGCGCAGTATCGGATCTAGCTGAGGACTAATCCCAACTGAAAATAGAGCATATAACCAAATTGAACAAGCCAGGGATAGTCGCATCACAACAATGCCGCTGCTACCGTGCTATGCCCATTACTGCAGGAGCTCTCGAGATGGACGACAGGATTTCCAGAAAAGATCGGATTAGTCGACGTTTCACTGTTTGAACGAAAAGGGTTGGTGGAAGAAGAGATCGGAGATCAGCCTAAAGCTGACGCTTTGGGAACATTGCTGGGAGAGAAATGACACCTTCACCATGCCAGCGGTGTTTGGAGGTCGTGCTGCCTGCGTACGCTTTGACGAACACTGGTTGCAAGGGAACTGGGTTTTTTTTTCGCATACGATCCATGTATCACAAGACGGCCACCTTTTATGTATTGGTAGACTCGCCATTGACAAAACGAACGGGGGTGCCGTGCCTGAATTGGGCAGTGAGCATCTAACTTGACATAGTATGATGTTTCGAAGAGTCTATAAGTGCACCGGGATGTTCCAAAGGAATATTATCCGTCAGTCGTTGGGGTGCTGGCGGAGTTTGAAAATTGCTTCCAACGAGTCTTATACGCGGATGTAAATGCAGATGCGGGCGCGTTGATCTCGCTACTTCCTTGCTTGTCTTTGTACGGTCAACAATGCATGGACATCGATTGACAGCAGCTTTCCAGGAAAGACTGGTTTGAGAAGTTGGCAGCTGACTGTACGAGATTTCAAATGTTCTTATGACTTTGAATTGTCGAAAAAGGATCCGCAAAGAGCTGTAGGGGACCCCAGCAGCGATGCACCATCCCCCACAAACATGGAGAACATAACTACCTGGTCCACCAAGGCTTTGGCTCTTCGGGTCTTTGAGAAACACACGCTAGATCGTATGGATCCGAAGATAAAGCGTCGCGAAATGCTCGAGTACGTCGCAATTGGCCCGGTTGGCGCGATCGGGAAGCTTGCGGACATGGCTTATTTTCGGCGTAACACTGCCTTGAAAGAGTAACGTTGGGTCAGATAAACTACGAGAATTGGATATTGAATTTGGACCCGCCGACAGCTCCAACTGCTGGATTAGCCGTACCAGTTAAGAGCCGCCCTGAATACACCAAGGTCTCCTTGGCTCCGCCGGGAGAATGTCACAAGTCGATGTCGACGAGATTCTGCGTTCCGGTTGTGGATGGACATGCAGGGCCGGAGAGCCGCCGGCATCATTATCATGATGCAGTAATAGCGAAAGAGAGCCCTGCAGTAATATGCCGGGAGCCCTTAAGGATGACCATGTAGGTATCTCGGTCCTTTGCTCTGGCCTCCAAGTACAATCAAGCACAGTACCCATAGGCATGGACCGGATATCTATCCAGAAGAAGCTTGTCAAGCGACCGGCAAAAAGCTGGAGAATGAATTCAACCGCGAATTGAACTTAGTTGAAGAGAAGCCACTTTGCACTAGAAGCCCGTTGCAGTGGGATGGCGTCTTGGGATTCTCTGATCCTGTTTCTGTGATTGGCGCGGGAGTCAATATGCAGTGGGTGATACAGCCTCCACCGAGGCAAACCCCACAATCCCCTCATAGTGAGCGACGTGCGAGAGCTGTTGGCGTGTCCGGATCTCGAGGCCCTGCGTTATTGTTTCAACGTGGGGAATCAGGTTTGCCTTGATACCAGGCAACCAAACATATACCGGGCGATAGCAGAGCGCATGACCCCAAATTTTTCTCCGTGGGAGAAAAGGGTATGATTTAAAAAGACCCTTTGCGCCTCGGTCTGGACGGGTTCGTTACCTCGACTTGTGCCTTCTTTAAGCCTTTATTGAACTCAAAACGTCTTACAGCACCGATACCAGACTCTAGTCGCACGAGGTAAAACACATACATCGCCCACCATGAGCCCTTCAGCAGTCGAAGGAAATGGGGTCGCAGATGTCAAGACGACTCTCAAGCCCAACATTGGCGTTTACACCAACCCCAACCATGATCTCTGGGTAACGGCTGCTGAACCCTCTGCTGAGGCCGTCAAGTCCGGCTCCGACTTGAAGCATGGCGAGGTCAGTGTTGCTATCCGCAGCACTGGTATCTGCGGGTAAGTTGCCATCATGTTCTGACCCCGCCGCACCTAGAGCAACCGCTGACCGGGGTATAGCTCCGATGTTCACTTCTGGCATGCTGGTTGCATCGGTCCTATGATCGTCGAGGGCGACCACATCCTAGGCCATGAGTCGGCCGGCGAGGTTATCGCCGTGCACCCTTCTGTCAGCCATCTCAAGGTTGGCGACAGGGTCGCTGTCGAGCCAAATATCCCCTGCGGTACCTGCGAGCCCTGCCTTACTGGCCGATACAATGGTTGTGAGAGCGTCCTGTTCCTGTCAACACCACCTGTTCCTGGCATGTTGCGCCGATATATCAACCACCCGGCTGTCTGGTGTCACAAGATTGGAAATATGTCATTTGAGAACGGCGCTCTCCTCGAGCCTCTCAGTGTTGCCCTTGCTGGCATGCAGAGGGCTCAGGTCGCCCTGGGAGACCCCGTCCTGATTTGCGGTGCTGGACCTATCGGGCTGATCACCCTTCAGTGCTGTGCCGCCGCAGGTGCTTCTCCCATCGTCATCACGGATATTTCAGAGAGCCGGTTGGCATTTGCTAAGGAGCTCTGCCCTCGCGTGATTACACACAAGGTCGAGCGACTGTCAGCTGAGGACTCCGCCAAAGCAATTGTTAAGAGCTTTGGAGGCATCGAGCCCAGTGTTGCTCTGGAGTGTACCGGCGTCGAAAGTAGTATTGCCTCTGCCGTCTGGTCAGTAAAGTTTGGCGGCAAGGTCTTTATCATTGGCGTCGGAAAGAACGAGATTAACATCCCCTTCATGCGCGCAAGTGTACGAGAAGTCGACATTCAGCTACAGTATCGTTATTGCAACACCTGGCCTAGAGCTATCCGCTTGGTTGAGAACAACGTAGTTGACCTCTCAAAGCTCGTCACTCACAAGTTCAAGCTTGAGGATGCCATCAAGGCGTTTGAGACGTCAGCAGATCCCAAGAGCGGGGCCATCAAGGTCATGATCCAGAGCCTGGATTGAAGACGGAGTAATGATCAATATAAATTTGGTGCTCGGCGTATGTTTTTGGTTTCTAGGCGCGGGTCCGTTAGAAGACCGTACAAATAGCCTCTATTTGGGATATAGACATGAGAATATGAGATTTGGTGAAGGACTTTCGGCCATGAACTGGTGATATGAATATGAATGCCTGCGGAGTCAGATAAAGCAGATGCTAGATAGGAAAATGTCGAATACGCCATTTGTAAGCTTGAATTCAAGATAAGGAAATCAACGGCTTTGACTGCTGTCCTCAAGCAGCTCGTTTGGGAAGATATAGTAGTGAAGGTAGAATAAACAATTCATCGGGGTTCTTGCCAGTATGTAGGCCATCCAGCGGCAGCGCGGCTAGCAAGTCCGAAAACGGTCTAGTGTCTTAAGCCGTCGGCTACAACCACCATCCAGCGAGTTCTTCCGAGCTTTTTTTCTCCCTCAGACGACCTCACTCAAGATCCAGACCCAGCTTCGACTCCATCAATTGACCACCCGCCGCCGGTCTCTTTACCCCACGGAGCTCCGATATCGAATCTACGAGGCATCTCGCACTCTTTTACTGCCTTAGCCGTCACCATGTCTTCTCTCGCTCGTCCCATGCTCCGTTCGCCCGCTCTCCGCGTCGCCGCCCGACGCTTCGAGAGCACCGCCACCCAGAAGGCCACCGAGAACGCAAAGCAGGCTGCCTCCAAAGCCACCGAGAATGCTAAGCTGGCTGCCTCAAGGGCCCAGGAAGGTCTGTCGCGTGTCACAACCGCTGCTGGCCCTGCTATTGCTGGTTACGCCAAGGGCGTTGCCAACACTCTGGGCAAGGTTGGCGGACGAACGGGCAAGGTCATCGGCTTCGTTGAACGTACGTGGATCATTACAAAAGTCACGACCGGTGGCCATTGAATGCTGACATTATAATGCAGGACAAGTCCCCTTCGTCGTTTACTACTCCAAGGTCGCCCTCGAGCTGGGCAAGTTCGTCTTCCATAACCAGAAGATGAGCCCTCCGTGAGTTCACACAAGTCCTTCATATGGCGGGGCATCGACTAATTTACATCTCGCAGCAACCTGGCCACCTTCCAAAACACATACCAGAGCATTATCAAGTCCATCCAGAACCGTACCATCATCCAGTCTACTCAGAACGCCATCCAGCAGGTACGGAATATCGGCCCTGCTCAGCTCGCCGCTGGCGGTGTTGTCGCAGCTGAGGTCCTCGGCTTTTTCACCGTTGGTGAGATTATTGGGCGATTCAAGCTTGTTGGCTACCGTGGTGAGGCCTCTTCCCACCACTAAATGTGTCTCTTGTAGTAAGGAGCAGGAGTTGTAAGGATCGATGAGTGCCGGACGATGTGATAACAAATAAGGATGAGTGGGCTTTAGACTTGGTTCTCCCCGGCCGAGGACGCCTGAAAAGGGCTGGTTGGAGACCGTTTGTTTCGGGGGGAGTTGAAAACTGGGAGACTTGGGAATACCGGTCTCACCGGACCTGTGATGTTTGTCCTCTGAGCACTTTTCTTTTGTAGAACTGTACATCAACCAGCCTCTGGCGGGCTGCCCCCTTCGTGGACAGCTTTCAACAATGATATTTAATAACTATTTGAGCCTTCCTGTGATAAATCAAATGTTCCTTAATTACAATCGTCCCGGTAGCATACATAACTTATCATGACATCTACTCACCTAGCACCGTTTAACAAATGCCTTTGACTACCTACCACAGTCTGATGTTACTGACTCACTCTTAAGACTCTTGATGTGGTTCAACCTAGGTGGCCCAAGTTGTCTAAGATCGGGATTTTCTGGAATGAGCTATTGCTATCGCTTCGCCTATAGACTTTCATTTTTATTTTCAAGAGAGCAAGTTGATGTATGGAATTGTCCTTAGCCAAACGGTCACTTAAGTTTTACAACTTAGAGCAATGACTCAGTTGGTGAGTCCCAGGATTGGAGTGCAAGTTGAGAAATGGGTCAGTATAACCGCAGTTGCGTTCGTATAAGGTCATCTTGGCATGTGGTTCCTATACTGACAATGCTTTGAGACCGGAGACGTCTTCCAATACGTACCTTATTTCCCACGCAAAAGGAGGCTGCAATTGAAGGGATTCGCACGAACAAATTCATGTCGCAGCCTTACTCAACTCCACGACATACAAGCTCAGAACTTTCAAGTCCGTTAAACGTACTTTATATATGAATGTATGTAGGGTAAACATCCATGGAATGGCAATATGTAGCACGATACATTTTGAACGTATTCACATTTCTGTATGAGATTCGGGGGTTCTGATGAGTGAGCTCTGCAAAGCTCCCTGATCGATTTGCCAGATGATACCTGCAAATGTAAATTTCCTCAACCTCTGGAGCGAGGTGATATCCCACGATACCTAAACCGAGCAAACTAGCTCACTGGGGCAAGTCTTGCGAAGGACGTGCTCAATCCGCATCTGCCATATCAACTGCTTTATCATAGCTTGATGAACCTCGGACTTGTCCACCACCTTCTGCTTCTGGAAATAAGGACAGATTTGGGGTGTATAAGCCCTTTCTTTCGATGTTACCTCCTCCACACAGAAGAAGTCAATCAGGCGTCTAATAGACGACAGAATGACGGACCACAGGAACAGACGTGGGAGCACAGCCGCGCGCGAAAATCAGATATGGAATACATGGAACGCAGGGCGATGCGGTTGAGTTATCCGTATGGTCCGGACCCTGGCCGGTGTTGAAGGCCCGTCCCGAGGCGCGCGGACCTAGATATTATGGAGTCCGACATTGGCCCTTGGCAAAAACGGTGTTGTTCTTACCAGCGCTTCTGCCACAACAGGTAGCAGAGCCCTTACCAGCGAAAGCGAGCAGATAATGTCGCCCTTGGCAGATGATTGTGGCCAGGTGACCATTATCTAGCGGTCAGATAATTTGAGAAGATCGACAGCCTTGTTCAGGATGGTGGACTGGTTGATGTGATCAAGACCCCGCTGTTGGTGATACCAATTGAGAATCCTTGCCTGTTGGTGACCGTCGGTACCACGCTGCCATTGAGGTAAGGCGTCTCTTCAGATTCAAGGGACCCCGGAGTATGAGAAGTGAGAAGTACTGCAGCATTGGGAAATCGTGGTACCATTTATGGATCGTCACGATGCAGCTGCGCGCGAAAGCGCTGGCGCCGGCGCTTGAAACCCTGCCAGTTCACCAGGCCGATTTGGATTTGAAACCATGTCATTCCCGAAACCGACGGACCGAGGGCTTCACCACGCTCTTCAGCGTACTGTGCTTCGAACAATGCGTATCAGTATTGCCAAGACTGTTCGTATTCCTTGCGTTGTGCGGTGAATACCCCCCCGCTTGAATGAGAATTTGGCATTACTGTTGAGGTCCGGGCTTCCTAGCCGTCCAGACATGACTGCGAAAGCGTTAGCATGCCATCAAGTGTGACGGCAGGAGATGTTTGTAGACTCACATATTACAATAAGTGTGATAGCGCAAAACACACGTTTCGCGCTTCGCTCTCTCACATAGCTCACGAACTTCCTCGGCCTCGAATCCGAGTTTCTCGATTAGGGGTTTTAAACTCATGGCCTCCAGACTATGAGACAGTCCGATATTGAACCATCGAGCGATTTCACGTTCATTTCGATCAGCAGACCAGGGGCAAACATAAGCCTTGATCACCTCCTGCCTGATATCTGTGAAACCTGCAGCTTCGAGCATTTGCCGATGTTCTTGCGGTGTGACTCTGACACTGCGGTTGAATCGATCCATGCCATCGAGAAAAAGCTCTGCCCACTTCACGAATGCGGAATTTGCTGGGCGTTCATCATCGTCACATCGGGGTATCCAGTCAACCTCGATGTGCTCGAAGAAGCCGATGCCTGGTGTCAAGTGCCTAGTGAAGTATCAGTGTGATGCTCAAATATATAGTTCCGGACATACTCAAAGACATTGTGGTAGACTTGAGGCCACAAATCCGTTTGAATACTGCCAAGTAACATTCGCATATGAATCAAATCGCAGTCCGCCAGTAGGGGCCCCCAAGACGGTTCTTCAATGTCATACTGCTTTGGCATAAAGCCAGGAGGAATCCTATCTACATTAGCCGATGGCCTACAGAGAGCGAGTGTGAGCCTACAGTGCTGGTTGAATCTGATTCAGGTCTACGGCCATGATCTGGGCATCTGAGAGACATCTTCTTTAGGTCAGCAACGTGGTAATAAACGAGATCAATGGCACAGGCATGCATACTCTTCGGCCACGTTGATTGCCCAAATACCCGTGCCCGTACCAATATCCATGATTCTGGGCGAGGGGCGTCTGATGGGAGCTAGAAATGGCTTATTGTCTCGTGCCAGAAGGAAAACTTTATGAAATATATCCAAACGATTCAATTCTTCCTATTGCTGGTCAGGTGGCGTACGATATTATCATTTGCAGACGACTTACTGAATCAATTGGAAATAAGTATTTGCCAGGTTTCCAAGAGCCATAAAAACGGCCATGTTGCCAGAATCCATCTTGAAGGTATCGCCCTTCCGACTCGTTCACGCTGCATTGCACATGTAAGATTGGCTGCTCCACAAAGAACTCTACAGCATACCTGTTTTGAGGAGGCATTACAACCATCGATAAAAACCGTCGAAGCTGCAATGTCCCAATGAAGCGCAGGGCCTTACACGAGGGCCACGAGGCAAGGCTGCAGCAAGACGTGATTTGCCGGTGGGAGATGACACAGATAATCCGGACCGCGTTTTTGAATCCAGAATGAGCGAAGTTCCAGTTCTGGTGGAGAATATCGCTGCGAGAGTTAGCAGACGCACGAAAGTGAAGAAGACAAGATCCACCAGGTGAAGCATAAAGGAAAAATAAAGCGAATATTCGCGGAGGAATGAACGTGAGAAGCAATGCGGGTCCGACATCATGAGAACCTAATATTTTCAAGGGAATGCGATATTTGAGTTGTCAGGAGAAGCGCAACATGCTTCGGGCACCTTGGCTCTCGATGGGTTATTTCAACCAAACTTGAGGATCGCCCAGGCATACACACTAACACAACCCAAAGAACCTCTAACGGCGATAAGTCTGGGAGGACGCAACATTACAGTTGTGTTTATAGCAGCTCCCGTGGATCAAAGCAGAGAAAACCCCACCCAATGGTGTTTATGGCCAGATTCGAGTTGACTGAGAGTCCTGGGGGAGCAGAAGGCTTGAAAAGAGAAGAGAGGGTAGGATGTCTGAGAAGCCTGAGGATGAACTCGCATAGGCGGTTTATAGTCTGAACTTACCGAATATGAGCGAGTCCAGAGGCCGAAGCACGTGTATTAGAGAGACCAGAAGCCGTCCAAGAAAACGCCAAGAACGTTATGGAGTGTCGAATAAGACGTTGAGAAGATAAATTTACGCGAATCGCAAATTGACCCGAGGTGAAGCGTCGGTGTCAGGACTTGAAGATGTTGAGCTGGGCGTTGGTTGTGTATATATATATGCAACTGGATAGAAGACCTCCTGGATGCATTCCAATTTCAGTTTCTGTCTCGAGAATACGGCCAAGTTGGCTCACGAAAGAAGGAGATGGGAGGCAGTTGGAGGATGAAGGGTTCAAATGAGTTGAGTTTGAAGATTGTAGGAGGGGTTTTTGTTCTCTCGTGATCCTCTTTTTGAGACTTGTGGACCGAAAAGCTTGAGCCCAGATGATCACCGAGTAGTTAATTGAGATAATAGAGACTCGTAGTTGGAGGTAAACAAATGCAAAGGGCATTAAAAGCGTCATGGGCAAGAAAGAAGCTGGAAAAGATGAGGAGGAAGGTTGTTGATACTTATTGTTGCCAGCAAGAGTGTGGAGCTGGAGCGTGGGACATGGATACAGCTAAGGTACCTAACTTACAGCGCAATTGTCCACCTTAGGTAGCTTAAGGCAAGACAGGGCAAGGCGAGGCAAGGCAGCCCTAGGCACAGCGTTAGAGGTACAGGCACGGGTACAGGTACAGGTACAGAGACAGGCATGGATGGATTCAATGGGTCCTACCTAGCAGTTTAGGTGGACGTGGGACCTTGGACCTGTGGGTGTGCCCCTCGAGGGTTCGCCCCTCTCCATTTTTGCATTACACCCCCTGTTGAGATGACGGCTGTTGGTCGAGTCTTGCTTGTTATTTGTATTGTGATTATTATTATCATCATGCGCCTCGAAAAGCGGTCGAAGCCTTGTGTTACCATCCCTGAAGAATCTTTCTGATGGGCATGAGAACAGGCAGCCCACTTCAGGTTACCTATCAAATGCCACTGAAGCCAGCGGCACTACAACTTTAACCAACCCGGGACTAAGATGGGTCGGGCTGAAAATAGATCAGAATCGTAAACTTGCCATTCATATTCCGATCTCACTAATAAGTACTAGAAAGTGGTGAAGAGGATATCCAAAAACTTGCGCCAAGGGTGCCGCCAAATGGTAGGGACAAAGTACCGTCCGTATCAACGTCAATCACAATGGAACCCACACACAGCTCATTCAGAGGGGCAACCAACCTCGATATCGCCGGGCTACCTAGCGGGGCTGATGGATGGATTCGTGTGAGAACCACTTGTTGTGTTATGCAAGGAACTTAACCTGCCTTACCTACCCGTCCATACTGTACCTACATACATGCGCTCACTCACCGTCTCTGACAGCCTTTGGCTTTGGACGTTCTGCAGCACCTGCAACGAACTCCTCCATCGCGTATCCAGCCCATCAAAATTGTAATAACATATGCATCGCGTTTCCTTGGCTGGCCTCCCCAGCCGGCCTGTGATGTTGGTTTCCATAGTAGAAACGGTCCATAAGGCACGAAATGGTCTCCCGGCGAGGTCTTGTTATTCTGCAACACCCGATATCACATCCATACTTGGGGTCCTCTCTCCTTCCAGTCTCGCGGTATGTGATTTAGGTCGCACCGATGGCCGTTTGGCCATCTTTGGAATAGCACGGAGAGGAGTGCTGGATCTCAACGTGCGAAACACCCAGCCATGATGGCTTTCCCTTCTACAGGATTGATTGATGCCGTTGGGTATCATGATATGGCTGTCACTGGTTGACGGCGCCGAAGCCGCAACCGCCCATTGGCCTCGGGCGATGGACGACGGGTGCCGTTTAGGTTCTTTTTCTTCTCTTGTTCGTGTTGGTTCCGTCCCTCTAACCGCGCCCCCGATCAGCCACTGATCGCTGTCATTGTGGAGGATGAGGGGTTCGTCCCGCTGTTGGTTGTGTTTCGGGGAGGATACCAATGGCCCCTAGCCGACGACGGTCTTGTGTCTAATCACTTTAGCATCGAGCCAACAGGGAACATGGGACTAGATGAGGGGACTTATTGAAGACAAAAAGGTCAGGACTGACTCGGTTGTTGTAATCGATGTAATGATTTCAGATTTGATGCTGGCTCGAGACATTTTCTATCGGGCGTCAAATGGATTTCGTGGGATACACTTAATTTTTTTTTTCAGCGACCTCAACACTATGCCATTTCGTCTTTGCAACAAACATTCCCGGCTTCATGTTGGCTTTCGAATCGAGACAGCCGGCTCATGTTCTACCAACATTGGATGTAAGATTATTGGCCCATGACTTTTTCCCGGGCGTTGTCCCGACTAACATATCATTGGCCCATGCCTCTGATTCAGCACAGGAATTCATTTTAGATTCTGTGTTACTCGGAAAGCCGTGTCGACTTGGACACCACAGAGGGGAGGTGCTAAAAAACGAGATACTAGGTCTTCCGAGAGCAGTGTGATAAATCAGTCTCAGTTGAACTTTAGGCTGTTTGTGAGTCGAACCATGCCTGAGAGAGGGAGGAAAGAAGCTCTCCATTGTCAAAGGTGGTGCGCCAGTCAGGTGGTGATGCTAACTACCTATATGAATGGAACTTATCATTCAAAGGTATTGCAGAAAAAGAAAAATCTGTCCCAGTTCTCTTCTCGTTGACAACAACCTTGTTAGAGTCAAACAGGCCAACCCGATGTCGTGGGCGAGTTCCCTAGTGCCCGCCCCCTTCTCCTTACGCCGTCGCAGACTGTCCAATCTCTGATCTCTGCAAGGCTCAAGCCCTGAATCAAGCACCTTACCCTGCCTTAGACACCACTGAAATGCACCAAAACTGTCAGGGGGTGTGGTTTACGCTAGGGAGATGCTACGGAAACTAGTGCACAGAACCCCTGCCGTCCAAGGCTCGCTTTTGGATCATTGGCGCTGAACTCAGGTGTTGTTTGGCTCCAAGGCCCGCCCGCGGTTTTCGTTTCGTCCCGTTTTGGTCTTCTTTCTCCATCATCTTGTTGCTCGCTTCTCACCGATGAATTACTTGCTTCGATGAAGCTCCTGATCGGGTGTATAAATGCGTGCCATTTGCTTCGGAGGATACCGATGATCCAATTAGCTCTCTTCCCCACCAATCTGATACTCACCATTTGATGTCTCTCACAAATGGATGGGTCGTCGCCATATGTACGAATTCATGTCTAAGCTTGTATGCTCAATCCGATTGCTGCCTCCCCATAGATGTATTTCCAGGAAGTCTCAGACCAGTCTCGTCATCCTCAACATATTATCTGCGCTGGGCTGAAGGGTATATATACCAAGAAAGGTCTGATACTGGTCCATCGTGCCGAACAAGCAGCGTGAAGGGCCGGCACTTCTCCATCCAACACAGGGAATCGGGAAAGCCCTGGCCGACCCGGCATTTCGATAACCATATCAGTTCCTCAAGCCTTGATCATGGATGCAGAATTTTACCGGTTATCTCTTCTTGGTAACGTATTATTGTGAAGCTGACATGAAGATCTCCAATTCGGCGAGTCGTGTCACCGTAGCTTGGACTACTTAATCTAGGCATCAGCACGTTTGCATAGCCAACATATGATCAATCTTGCAAATCAGTGTCATTATACAAAAAAAATAGTCTGCGCTTATCATATTCATACCATGTGATCAGTCGAAGCCCGACATATGCCATGGACGGCCACGTCCAAGGAAACAATACCTTTGTCACTTGGCATCTAACACCGTATTTCATCGGTTCTGGTGCTTGACTAACTCAAGCGGACTCATGGGCAGTTTGACGTCCATTCCGGATAGCTCATGACAAGATAACTTACACCCATACTCTGTCTTCTTATAAGATGTTTAGAAAGAGGTTTCCCCAAGAAGTACATATTGATCAAGGTCTAGTGTGAGAACCGACAGGGCATTCGCTTCTTCGGGGCAGACACATCTCGGATGCAATTATTCTGGGCATCTTATCAAACACGGTTCCCTCAACCATCACTGCAGGTAGCTTCGGCCAATTGATGAATGCGTTCCCCGAAATCGACTAATGTCTGACCAGGTTTGTTCCCGACTGGCAGACAGCCTCCCAATGTTTCTTCGGATGGCACCAATCAGAGATAACGACGCTTTTCTCGTGAGGTACTCCATCATGCAAGGTCCAAGGGAGCAAGATGAAGGTTGTTGAGTTACATATCCCTGAACCTTGTCCACTTCCGCGCTAACCCAAATTACCAAAGGATTGGTTCCGAGATACCTTCGATGCAGATCCCACAGAGCCCGCAACAAAAGCCAGATCTAGTAGTGGGTTTTCAAGTCTATGCACCGTACTTCTTCATCATTTCAATGCTAGATGGCATGCTACAACGGGCTTCAGAGCATGGGATAGCAGAAAGAGATGAGGTTTGTACTCGATTCTGGACTCTCCAAGATATGGTCAGGAATCATCGTCGTCTTACAATAACCTTGTTGATTGTGAGGAATCCACTCTCAGCTCATCAGCTCACTGATAGACTACATCTTAGCCGAGGCAATTCCAGGAAAAGAACCCGCTCGTTGTCCTATAGTTGGCTACATATCAGTATAGCTCCTGATCAGGCATCATAAAGATGACTACTGCAAAGCTTGCACTAATCACTTCAATGGGGGCGGCGCACCATGATCTATGGTGCCAGCCCCCAGATATTCATACCACACGTGCCATGTCTGCTGGCGCGATTCGCGCGGTAATGTTACCATCCAGCTTTAGACTCAAACCAAAACAGCAAACACATCTACTGGGACTTGCGACCGGTCGACTTTGGGTACTTTACCCGGCCGAAGTCATCAGCGCAAATGGGCTATTTCATACCTCCCGCTCCTCACCGCTTCAGTAGCCGGAGAGGCCCAGGGAAGTGGACGAACGAGTGGAGATCTCCGAAGGTATCTGTGAGTTTGGTTAAACCGTTAATAGGTGCCAGACCCAGGCGACGAGGGAGTTTGATACGAGACGAAACTTAACCGACACACCTCCATCGAACCCACAGTAGACTAGGCTGTACCATCCTGTCGGATCCCTCTATACGTACAGTACCTACATGCACCACAATACATTGGCCCACGTATGACCAGTGTAATGGGATAGTAAATGCCAATCGCCGGCCAAGAGAACAGTTACTGACAACGATGTGTATTTCACTCTGTTCTGTCGGGATCGTCGATACAAAACATACTAACCAATCTCATCTTCAGCTGCACAACATCTATGTCTCAGCATAAACAGAAAACCATGTTGGAGTTTCCGTCTCCTTGAGGGTGTCCTAGTACTCAAGAAAGTACCAATCTCACAAGATGGAATGACTGGGGCTGCAGCTCTCTGAGCAGGGTTCATTAGTGGTTACCTTGCACATGCTTGACCACCCACGATATAACGTCGCTGACTTCTGGTCATGCTTGAACCGTTAGGTAGCAGCGTCAGCATTTTTGGCAAGTCATTACCGGCCACCAATTGAAGTAAGCGAAAAGCTTGGTGATGCCGAAATTCGATTGCCATGTTCATTCATGCGAGACAAGTGTAATACAAGAAGCGAGTCTATCACTCGGGCTGGGCTGAGACTCCCAACTCCGCTATGACGGTACCGCACATGTACCTAATTTACACCCCGGTAATTGAGGCCCCCAGCAATCCCTGTCGCCTATGCCGCTTTGGTGTAAAGACCCGACCAGTTCCAGACTGTCGGGACAGACTGTGGGGTCTGTGAAATTGGAGTTGTGAGACTTGTATCCGTGCCTACTCCGTTCTTTCTGACTGTAGGCATTTTCACCACTGTACGTTAGTAGTCAAGCCCAAGCATATACCATGACGTCCTATACCGTTCGCCCGTATATATAGACGTTTTTGATGAGGAAAATAGGGACCCATAGTCCATATGTAAGTGGTAATCGCTCCAGAGATGAGTTTCAGCGTCACACCAATAGGCACATTAGTACGCCTCTACACTCAAGGGTCTAAACATGTCGCGAGAACACCCCCCCAAGGACTACACAGAACAATGTGCCCCTTGCCTGTGAGTCTATATCATAATACTATTGAGCTAAGACTCGTCTGCACCGACCAGACGATCCTTCGTTTAACACCGACGCAAGAAGACGCCGAACAGACCAAGATGTTCCGCTAGGTTTCAACATACAATCCTATTGGACAAACCGAACCAACAACATAGCACCCCCTCGACACCCATTAAAAGCCACCACACGCCGGCTCGTAGCTGCAGATTGTCTGTGGTCCCAGCCCCGGGGCCGGCCCTAGACTGAGTCCGCCCTCTCACCTCACCTCACTTGCTTACCTCTCTCACTCTCACTGCCCACCTGGTACAATCCCACCGCTACGGACCAACAGCATAAGCCTAGTTCGACATAGGTTAGGCGTGACCCACTTGACATGGTTGTTTTGTACAATACTCGCTCTATGTATGTCTAAGCAAAACACGGCTTGTTTTGGAAGTGGTGAGGTTGACTACCAACATACATGAATCCTTCCACCTCGACCTTTTACTTCGCCCGGTTCGAAATACCCTTTCTGTTGAGCCGATGACGGCGGAAGCTTGTGCTGTCGTTCTCTTGCCAAGCTTATTATGCTGACATCTTGTATATCATCTGATGATTATATTGACTCATTCAGCTTCAACTGCTACGGGCATGGTTGAGGATAAGCAATCAAGCTGCTTTCATCGAGTGCAAACAACACGAATTCCATAAGCTGCCCATGTTATTATTGCTATACCACTTGGCTTATTGATTTGGAAGCAGGGATCAATGGCCCCAATCGTAAACAGAAGCTGCCGTAAGATAACCTGATATGGTCCCAATCTGTTGGCCGCGCTGCGGCATCTGCAGCCCCGAATTTTCTTCACCGCATGTACACATGACCCGTGACCGTCTTCATATACCCTTGCTGTTCCAATCAACCCAATGGCTTTGTCCCTCTTTGACTTTGTTTTGATGTTGTTTCCCGACACCACGCCGCCGATCTGGTCGCAAGGTCCAAACCACGTCGCTTTCCAAGCGAGTCGGTCTGAGTTCACCACTCATATTCACCAGTAGCCTTGTGAAAGACATACTCCTTGCCGTTGACTGTCAAGACTCCATCCTTAAGAGTGCACTTCCTATAGTTGCGGTTAGTAAATGAAACAAAATTACTCAAACTCATGCTGGAGTTGACATTGAAACGCACCACTTGTTCTTGACCCGCTGAACCTTGTCGTACATGCACAGCATGATATTGCCAAGCCCCTCATCATCAACATCATCGTCGTCTCGGTCCTCTTCTGGGTCATCGAGGTCAGAGTTGATGGCGTCGTCATCATCTTCGTCGTCGTCATCACCTCCATCGTATGCGGCAGGTTGTTTGCCCTTGGCCACGCGTGATGTCGGGACCGACGAAGTTCGAGTTGCCTCTTTTAAAGGAAGCATCAGACCGCCGCCCTCCATGCTCTTGGCCTTGGCAAGGATTTGTTCATGCAGCATACGGTCGATCTCAACTCGCCCGAGTTCATGCAAATTGCCATCAGCAGCTCGTTGCATGAGTACACCCTCGAACTCTTCCAGATCGCCAGCGCCATCAGTCTGGCCGTTTTGAATGTGGGGCTGACCGTTGGCCGGGTGCTGCTGTTGCTGTTGGGCAGTTGCGGCGGCCATTTGCTGACGATATATCTGCTGCTGATGTTGTTGCTGGGTTAGGCCGGGCTGCTGCTGCTGATGTGGCTGCGGTAGAGCTGGTTGTTGTTGCTGGCTCTGCTGAGAGTGGCCTTGTTGCTGGTGAAGGGCGTTGATAGAGCTGGCCGCTCGCTGTCCATACTGAGCCTGCAATTGCTGAGCAGCACGATTGGCAGCTACATTGTTGTCATTCATGTTGATGTTGGTGTTGTTATTGTACTGTTGGTAGGCCATCGGGTTACCCTGTAAGCCGGGTTCTTGCTTGATAGGTACGTGAGGCTCGGTCTTGATATTGTTGCCTTCGGGCTTGATACCATTCTGCACCTGGGGTTGGGCCATTCCCGGTAAAGAAAGACCAGTTGGGTTGCTTAGCTGAGGCGAGAATTGAGCCTGAGCATGAGTCTGAGCTGGTGGAACAGCAGACGGTGGTGCTTGTGCGGGGGGGTCGGGCTTGGGGTCCCAAGGGAACTGGGCGACGTGAAGCTGAGTGAGCTTTTGCTGCCATCCCTGGTTTTGAAGCCATGTTAGCCGTTTTCTACATCAAGTATCCTTCGAACAAAAGAATGAAATTCGGGTTAATCATGGGACGAGTTCATCAACCACCTGTGTGCTTAAGCCGCATGTCTCAGCTCATTGGTGAAGCAGTGAAAGAACAAGCTCAATTAGAGGCAAGGTGTGCAAATCACAGCATGTTTGGATTTGATAAGCAAAATGGAAGAGAAGGGGCAGCCATATTGGTGAGTGGGCAAAAGGCGAGGCAGTGCAGGTGTAAGACAGGTGTGTTGTGGTGATGATAGGATGATTTGGCGTGTACAAGTGGATATGAGATGATGATGGAGGGGGAGATACATTTCGAGCGAGCCAATCAGAATGTAGCGGGTGTCGGCGGAAGGAGTCACAAGGCAAGTGGCAGTCGTAGCAGGGGCTATGGGCTTAAAAGACCCAAATAGTGCTGGGTCGCCCCCTCCCCCTCCCCGTAACCCGCCAACTCCCTCTGCCCCCCTTCGCCATGCTGCCTGCGATGCGCTCAGCTTCGACCGTGAGTCGATCTTCAGTTCTCTAGGCCATTTCAAAAGAGAGTGCTGCGACTTAACGGAACCTGCTGTCTTTGGTCTCGCCATACTCGTGGAGTATGATAGTGTACGGAGTTGAAACACATCGACACTCGTCTTTGTTGATGACACAGGCTTCTCTCACCCTTTCCTTGGTGATTCCCGAGAATCAACGAGAATTGCAGGCAAAACATGAAACTCGACGAAAAGTATATCTCTTACCTGTCGCAGCTCCTCTAGCACTGATTCTTCAACGCCGCTCTCCTCGAAATCAACTCGCGAACTATTGACAACCTCGTCAATGATGGCTTGGTAGACGTTTCCGACGGCCGGGTTCGACATGATGATGTTATGAATGTAGTCCGGTCGATGGATGGATTTGATTAGGATATTGAGAAGACTTGGATCCTCGGTTGATGAGTCGCTGAAATGGCGTCGTCAAGCAGATGTGCCCCGATGGCAGTTCTCTATCCACGGATGACCTTGGCTCTGGCGAACGCAAGGTGCAGCTCGCGATAAGCAGCGCAAACCCGTTCTTCAGAAGAGACCTGAAAAGGACCTTTTGACGAAGAGATATTGTAGTGCGGATGTTGTTGCTGCAGTGCTCGATAAATGCACTTGATGTAGATGTAAATTCGGCACTTAGCCACGGCGATGCGATGCGCCTAGCTAGGGGCCACTGTTAAACGATGAAAGAATTGAGTTCAACTGCAATGCAAAGCAAAGACGCTTCGAATAAAATATCGAAAGAAGCAAGAGGCAAATCAGTATCAATTAATTTACTGCGTCACACGAATGCAAAATACCGAAGAGGGTCTTGTGCCAGGTCGGGGTGTTGTGCGGCTTTGTGATGTGATGTGCAGTGGGGAGAGTTGGTAGCCTCTGGGAGATTTCTGTTTCATCAACTGCTAGCTGAGCTGACTCAGCACTTCAATCCCAGCGGCCACTGGGCTTTCCAGTCCACTGAGAGGCTCCGCTCACAGGGCTGATCGAGGATGACTGTAACCTACCTCACTGGGGCTCATCTCTCTAATATTGTAACAGCTCAGATGATATCAAATTCGCAGGTAGGCCTCGGGGTGGAAGTGAATTGGAACAACGGGAATGTTAAAATAAATACTAAGGTTAGGCTTTACCACACTGAAGCTGGCCCAAGAATTCTTTCACTTGTGGATTATTGTTTTATGTCTCTTTCACTCCAGCTACATCCCTCGGTGATCTTTGGTATCGAATGCAAACCGCCACCTGAGATATCAGTAGTGCCATGTAACATGCATCACTCACCCGGCCTTATGTTCACTATTTCCTCCATGGTTGGACACTTAAAGACTCCCTATCGCTTCCTTACTCAATCGATCATTCATCTCTTTTCATACTTATTTATGTGTTGTGTATGTATCTGACATCGCCATCCATCTTCAATAAAAACTTCATGCCACCAGTCGTCTCAGTGGGTGCGCCTCAGTATTAAATACATATTCATCCAGACTGATCAGCTCCGGGTCGCTAAAAATGAGATAAAAGTACTTGAGGGTTTCGCCCATCCAGAAGGACTCCATTGAGTCCACGGCACGGGGTTTCTCCTCTGTAACAGTAACATCCCATACAGCTGTATTGGCCAGCTCTGTCTTTGTCGCTTCTTCAATCGATTTGAACATAGTCCAGGCGTGCTCGGTATACTCGTTCTCGCCGGTGACCCGGTACATCATGAAAACACTCTCAATGGCCTCTGGGCGCAGGATATATCGGCGATCAGGAATATGAGTAAACCCGCCGGGAAGATGCTCGTCTTTGATAATAGCATCCGCCTGTGCTGCCTCGCCCTCCTTGATCTTTGCCTGCTTGAGGACACCTTCTTTCCACAGCTTTTCGTCCCATGGGCAATGCTCCTTGGAGTCACAGGGAACCATATAGAAAGTCTCAGGCATGATACCATGAGGAAATGCTTCATAAGTGTAGATGCAACCATTGGTAAGTTTGACTGCAGTGTCGACGTCCTGCTGGCGGTTGAAGAGTCGCCCACCTAATGCCAGCATGCCTCCAAGGAAACAGACTAGATGCTGTCCCTGGCTCTCGAGTTCCAACTGTATCTTTCCACCTTTGTCTTTGGCATGAATTTGTCCAGATATGAGAATATCTTTGTTCTCAGGCGTCATCGGTCGAAAGAAATTGTGTTCTAATGCTGCATCCATGGCCTTTTCATACATGGTTTGATAAACAGGTAGTTGTCCACCCGTTAGTGCTGCCATCTTGGGCAAGTATTCGTACACGCTGTCAGCCATTGCACCGAGGGTGAAAACGGATCCTTGGTTAAAGATCTGGCTCTTTGCATCCACAATCAGAGGCCACTGTCCAGGGAGCATGGTTGAATCTTGCTGTGCCGCCAGGAGATCCATGATAGTCTGTGAGGCGTCAAACCATTTGGCATCTCCTGTGAGTTGCGAGAGGCGTGTAAGCTCGATACACAAGCTTCCAATCTCTGCAACGAGGACACCAGCGCCAGCGATCTGATTTTTACCCCCCCCGGCAGCGTGAAAATTCCAACGTAAGACAGGCATGTGGTTGGGTGTGTCAAAAGCCTTGTAAATCATTTCACCAACCTGGACTGCCTTGCGGAGCAAACGCATATCCTCGCTAAGCTCAAAGGCAGCGAGAAAGCCACCGAGGTAACGGATAGTAGTCTCAAATATATTGACTTCTTTGAGATCCGTGGCTGTGAAGTCAATCTTGTCGACTGCATCCACGGCTTCGTAGAATTCTTGGTGCATATCCATGATCCAAAGGGTATCAAGGGAGTCAACGAGAGTAGCGGCCCAGCCGCCGAATGGATTTGCCTGGCCAGCCGAGACGGGACTGAGCTCGTCTGCCATCCAGGCATGCTTTCTGTAAGAATTCCAACATCTTGTGAAGGTCGCCTTGACAGCCTGTTGACGCTCGCGTCGCAGTTCAGCAGTACTAATGGAGAATTCAGGGAACGTGGCTTGGACCTTGGGATAGGTGACAGGAGGAGAAGTGGGCAGTGGTTGGAAGGCAGAGTGAGGATAGTTGACTTTGACGGTGTTCCAGTAATAGTTGTCATCCTGGTCTTGCCTCCACAGCGAAGTCTTTACGGGCCAGCCGTGCTTCTGGTTGTGGTTGTAAGGGCCGTGTCCATATCGGGGTCCAACGTATTCAGGGGTCCTACCAGCCCAATAGCAGAAGAGGATCACTGTCAACAGGCCGCAAACTAAAACGAGACCTCGACTGCGGAGGAGCATGGTAAAGAAATATGGGCCCGTGCCGCGTTGAGCGTCGAAAGGAATAGAGAAGAGGGTTTCGAGATGTTGCAAACAGAGTTGTCTCTCTCCTCCTTCTTTGGTGAGGTAAGGGAGAGGTAGAGATACCTAAGGTAAACTAATCTTATCCGAGGGTCTTTGTCTTACCTTATCTTTGATTTGACGCGCTGAGGGTTGGTAATAAAACAGCTTGGCATTTGTACCATGTAATTTGCCCCGCCAAGCAATGGCGGTATGTATCTTATACCTTGATTCAGGTAGAGAGTACATTGCTTTAGCTCGGCGAAATTCGACCAAATGTGAGCGACACTACCAACAGGACCAACACACAGTTAATGCGTATCTGAACACTGTATACGTCTGCGCCGAAAACGTTTCTTAATACAGTGTCAATTGTGTAAGCGCCCGATAAATATCATCCACAAAATCAACTGAGAATGAAACAGGTTCAGCAAACTATATGATACTCTTATTGAAATTCTCTCCACTACAAGACTGTGAAATACTTTTCTGAGGAGTGGGTTCTGTTGCTCTACTTCTGCTGTGGCTAAAATGCGACTCTGCTGTTCCTGGCAGGATCTTTTGTCGTTCTTTTCTTCACATTTTTTCAAAGTAAGACATGTCAAATTCTTTCTTCATCCGGTAGTTACTATTTCCTCCTACGACCTTTTTTCGATGGAACTAGACGCATGTGTTCATCCTCGGCAGTGATATCACGGAGCTTAACAGCCCTTGTCCAGGTAGCACAATCCTTCGATCTGCATGACGCCCATCGGGGCAAACAAAGAAGAGCTTAACAGGGGGGGTGGCTACGTGAGCCGCAGTATAAACACCGACCTGGTGGAGGAACTTGTGAACCCTTGGCCATCTGTCTTCCAAGGCCCAAGGGTTAAGAAATCGATTGCAGAATCTTTTCCATGAATTGTACACATTCTAGGCCTGACTTCGAGGCCTGAGCTTCATGATAATAGTCCTAAAACTTGTCGTTAACATATGATAGGGTGGCAAAGAAACTTCAGGCTAGTTGCACTGTATTGTAAGTATATATCCTTCCATTCTCTTGCACCCTATAACTGGGCTCTTGTAATGCTTGACAATGCAAAGCTGGAGATAGTTCATGTCAAGTGACATGACTAAGTACACCAGCGCAAGAATGAATAACAGTGTCTGAAATGGCCTTAAGTTGCTGATTCCGTCATGCCATCTTAAGCTACCTACATATGCCGGACTCGACTCAGTATAAACCCCAGCCGTAGAGCAGTCCATTCTATGTGCAGCCACTTCTTTATGACTCACAAGTTGTTCAAAGCTGCTATGCCTCTTTGTCTATCATGCAGGCAGATGTTCTTTCAGTACTTGATTCTTTCAGTACTTGATTCTTTCAGTACTTGATTCTTTCAGTACTTGATTCTTTCAGTGCCTGATTTGAGATAAGAAAATGTCGATAGAACATTGCTTACGCGTTTCTACAATAACTAGAGTGTATGACGATTCCTAGCTACCAACCTTTATTTGCTTGATTAATTTGTGAGAACATGGGTTAAGCTGTTCAGCCAGATGTGACTACAAGTACGGACACTCTAGTCAAAAGTAAGAACGCAGTATAGCGGTAAACTGGTAAATGCGTAGGTGCTTTTGATCCCAAGCCTGCCGCTTGGACCCTATTCGAGGGACACGCTTGCTGGCGGATCCTTGTTTAACATCCTCCATCTCGCTATTTTAGGTAAGGTATACTTGTTTGGACGGACAAGCTACAGCATGGACCTGCCCTTATGAGCTACTTTTGTTCCCCTTGGGACAAGTCATAGGTGGTATATGAAACGTCTCGCCATCTAGAAACATAGAGATAAAACAGAAAAGGTGCTCAAAAAGAAACAAATTTGGGACCAAAGACCCCAGGGCTATGACAGTCCTCAATGATTGCCAGTATGATAGAGGTTGCAGAATAATTCTCGTGAGCAATGAGAAAGGAGTCACTCGCCTGATCCTACATATTCCGAAAGTTGCCGTAATCATAATCTACCATTTGGCAGTCAGTCGGTGATTAGTGAGAACTTGGAAGAATTTGACGGCACATATTGTCCAGCTAGTAAGAAGGAGCGGCGTTACAGGCGCCATAACAAAGAAAAGCAACGAGATCACTTGGTACTGGTTATGATAACTGTATGAGAGCAGGATTGACTGGCATCAGTGGTGATTTATTCCCTACCTGGTGACTTGACGGGACTAGGGTTGGAACTATGGAACTCACATCAACATGGCCGTAGGGAGTAACAAATGGCGTTCAATGGTAAGACACTCAGCCATACCTTAGGTAGTGGGCGCCGAGGTACTTACTATCACATGATCAAATTGGCCTTGCAGTACAATGACAGTCAAAAGAGTATCTGACGTTAAACGAATTTAAAAATAATGCTCGAGGCATTTTAATTTCATTTTAATTCCAATTCCTATCCGATCTCCATGCATAAAAACAGATCCCAAACGCCCACAACTAACACAGGGAGTCCACTATCAAGGCGACTCCATGCTCCAGAACTTCCAATAGCGCTGTGATGCAATGATGCGTCCATCGTAATTTCATGACCATTCCGTTTCGTTCGTCTCTGCGTGGAGAAGCACTTTCATACCACGAGCAGAGGGGCAGGCAGACACCCCAACTCCGTGCTTCAAATACAGAGAACCAGATACTAGTGAAAGGTCATACCTACCGTGGTCCAGTGGGTACTGGTACTTATCGGATGGTCATCTGCTTAGCCATGGACGCCTTGCTCGACGCGCCAGAGGCACCAATGCCAGCGGTGGCACCAGCCTTCTTCTCAAAGATCTTCCAGAACTTGAGGCTCTCGTCAGCAGCTAGTGGGTTGTTAGTATACTGCTAGTTAAAGTTTGAACGTCTGAACTTACCAGCTGTTGCAAGCATCTGGCCGTCAGGGCTCAGGCAGCTGTGGAGGACTCGGCTCTCGTGGGCGGGGATCTCAACGGTACGGACAAGGGTGGGGTAGCTCCAGATGCTGAGAGAGTTGTCAGGGAAACCGCTTGAGCTGACGATCTCGCGGTGGTGGGGGCTCCAGCGAAGAGAAGTGACCTGAGAACCAGTGTCGATGCTGTTGACGCGAGCACCCGAGGTGGAGTTCCAGAAGTGAATGTGACGGTCGTAAGAGCCGCCACCAGTAGCGAGGAGGTTCATGTTCCAAGGGCACCAAGAGAGGGCCTTGACAGCAGCCTTGTGGTTGGTCTTGGTGAACTTAGGAACAGACAGAGATCGGGCATCCCAGATGGAGACGAGGTTGTCGTTGCCGCCAGTAGCGAGCTGAGCGCCATCGGAGCGCCACTCAAGTCCGCAAACCTCGGATGTATGGGAGACGAGCTCAGCAACCTTGTGCTCGGCA
The DNA here is from genome assembly GCF_013085055.1 of Fusarium oxysporum Fo47. Taxonomy (NCBI): domain Eukaryota; kingdom Fungi; phylum Ascomycota; class Sordariomycetes; order Hypocreales; family Nectriaceae; genus Fusarium; species Fusarium oxysporum. The sequence goes on along the minus strand of NC_072840.1, from coordinate 1,615,771 downwards.
ATGCGAACATCGTGGTTGTAGACAAGACCGCTACGAGCACCGGTAGAGAGAAGGTGCTTGTTCCACCCCATGACACCGACACGTGTATCATGGCCGAACATGCTTCGAATCTTCTGGCCCTCCGCAACGTCCCAGATCTGGACCTCGCCAGTTCCCATACCAACACTGACATAGGCGCCATCGCCAGACCACTTGACGCTGCTGACATATGTATCAGGAGTGGTCTCAAGGAGACAGCTAACACTACCTTCATCGGCAGACCAGACGTAGACATTGCGCTCAAGACCGATAGCGACCTGGTTACCAGAGCTCCAGTCGAGGAGGTTCAGGTAGTAGTCGTCCACGAGGCCAGGAGCATCAAGGACACGCTCAGGGGCAGTGGCAATGCGGCGGCGGAGTTGAGCGGAGCTGGAAGTCGCAGACTTGAGGGGGCGGTTGTACTGTTGTCGCAGGTCAATTGGCTTGGAAGACTCGGGGGCAGCAGGCTTGAACTCGAGGATGCGAGTGTTTAGGCTAACACCACAAGCATTGGCAAGGGAATCTTGGTAAGCCACAGTGTTAGGGGAGGGTCGAGAGTAGTTGTCAGGCTCATCATCGTTGATGTTGAGGCTCTCGAGAGCAGCCATGGCTTCGTCAGCAGCAGCAGAGAGAACAGTAGAGCTCTCGGAGCTGCTGCTCTTGGGGCGTTGCCTATCGGGGAGATCAAGCTTGCCAGAACCAGCGTTGGAAATGGCAGAGCTTGCGCCACGGTTGGGGATAAATCGGTCGCCACCATAGTTCAGAGTAGTCTTAGCAGTCTTGGAGCGGAGGCTCTTCTTGGACTTTGTGCTTGAAGGGGTCTTGGTGGTGTTGCCAGTACCAGTGAGGGTAAAATCAGAGACGCCAAGCTCAAGAGCCTTCCGGGGAGTCTGAACACCACGGGCGATGTTGGACTTGGGGGAGTCACGGTGAGAGGACTTTGTAGTAGATCGAGCAAGGTGAGACATGAGGTTACCGCCATATGTAGAGCGCCCGGATGGCCTAAACTCGTTGCTAGACTGTCTTTCGGGGGTAAATGGGGAAGAGTTCAGGTTGACGGGGACGTTCGTGGTGGATGACTGTTGGCGGGGAGAGGGAGTCAAAGGCATGCGCCCGCCAGCGGTACGGGCTGAGAATAGTCCCTTGTGGGACTTGACAGGCGTCGACAATGCTACAGAAGCCATTATGAATTTTGCGATATGATGACCTGTGTATCAAACAAGGTATAGAAAGGTGAAGAGCGTGTAAGTGGGACTCTAGACGAGTGACCCAAAGCTGGATGGTATATCGAGCCTTGATGCTATCGAACGAGGTCCAACGAGGGGCTCCTAGTAATTGGTATACCTGTACTGAGATCAATGATCGATAAAAATCGGGGCTGTCTTCACAAAGATATAACGAAGTTGGGAGGCGATCAAATGGCCGTGGCGATAGGATCTAGCAAGCTTTGAAATTTCTTGTAAGAAGCGTTGGATGAGAGGTTTGCAGCAGAGCACAAGGCTATAGCGAGGAATTAAAGTGACTGAGGAGGGGAGCGAGTTGTAGATGGTGATCATGAGGAGAGATTCATTCACAAGCTGAAGCTCATGACGGTTACCTTTTATTTACTTATGCCCCTCCGAGCTTCTGGCCGGGCAACCACTAGACATATAGTCGGACCTGAGTTGCTCCCGCTCCGCGACCCTGCCAACGTAGACGAGCCAATTAGATTACGAGAACACAACGCCTCATCAGCCTTATCCTTGCCTGGCGCGATGACCAAATTTCTCTTACAGTAGACGCGGCTCCAAAAGGGCAGGGGGGCCTTTTCTCTTTGTCTGATGCATCACCAGCCGCATTTAACACCATCCACTTTCACATCCACTTTCTTCACCGACCCGACGGCTCAACCTCGACGACGTGGCTTGTGTATTGTGCTCATTTCTTGTGCTCAACCTTTGTCCCTCTTTTTCTCCGTCCACTCAGTCTCAACGGCAGCACAACGTTGTGAGATGTGCAGCCAACGCCACTGATCGCTCGTCGAATTTACAATTCAAGCCATGGCTCAACCTTCAACCCCCGGACAATCTATCTTTGGCGGGCCTACCCCTGTCGCCGGAACAACGCAGGCCTTGGGTGCTGTCAACCAGACCTCATCTACCTCGACTTCGCTGCAACCGACGCCGACGCCGCCTTCGGCCACTTCGTCGTCTAACAATACCTACATCATGCCAAATTCCCCTGCAAAGGGTCGCAGCGTCGCCGATGGATACCGACCCAAAGTCACCCGCACGCTAGGCCAGAGACCCGCTTGTCTAGTAAATGCTTCAGTGACGTATTGTGGGAATAATCAAATATATGCTTTTGGAGGGTTCGACCAATATACCGATGAGGTTTATAATCACGTGCTGAGGCTGGACCTCGTTAGCCATCAATGGAGTCTTGTTGACAACTATGGTGATATTCCAGGAGTTCGGATGGGTAAGCTACACAGAAAATCACCGCGTTACAGATGCTGATATTGTCCAGGACACACTGCGACCTTGTATCAGGGAAACAAACTCTTGGTCTTTGGCGGCGAGAACGAACATCGAACATACCTTTCGGACCTTATTGTCTTTGACCTCAAGACCGCCCACTGGACTCAGCCACAAGTCTCAGGCCCGATCCCGAAAGGTAGAGCGAGACATGCTGCTGTCTTACACGAGGACAAGCTCTTCATCATTGGTGGCATAACTGGCCAGAACAACTATGTGTTAGATGACATTTGTTACCTCGATTTGAAAACTTTTACCTGGTCTAAGTCTTGGCGTTTTGTTGGTCGTTTTGACCACTCGGCTTATATCTGGGGCGACCGAGTCTGGGTATTTGGAGGTCTGAGTGAGGACATGGACAAGATCAGCGATCTGTGGTGGTTAGATCTGAAAGGAAACCCGCAATTTGATTCCCGACCTCAAATAGGCATCTTCGATCGAGGTTCTCTGTCTACTCGAGCTAGTAGCTCTCCCCGACCTCCATACACCATGGCCCAGGCTCCTGTTGTAGGAGCTTCTGGCTACGCCGCCAACTCTCGCACAGCCCAGGTCAACCCGCCTTCAATTCAAATGAAGACATACGCGCCTGTGGCCCCGGGGTCTATATCTGCTCTCAAATTCATGTCTGGTCCCTCGATTCCCTCTCAGGGCTCGGGTCTTCACTTTCATGCCTACTCTTCGGGTACCCTTCTCGATTTTGTCACACCTGCGGCGACTCTCACATCGAGAGAATGTTCTTTGTCAGCCCTGGACCTTGGCACGCTTCGCTGGACGAAGCTTGCTGGAGGGCGGGAGATCTTCAAAGCGGGTTACAGGTGGCATTACTGTTGTATGAATGAGGATGGCACCAAATCCTGGTTACTAGGTTGTCCAACTGACCCTGCTCCGGGCGACATAGGGCCCAACGGCTATGAAGAATATCTTAGGTAAGGCCAGTTCTATCTCAAAACCTGATGGTATGGCTGACATGATTTGACAGCGATATTATGGAAATTGACCTGCGACGATATGGCTTTCTGGGCGATAATTTGACACCAGAACCAAGGGTAGAGTCAAGGCCATCTGCGATGACAAGAGCCGTGGATCAACCTTCTAAAGGATTAGGTTCAGATCTAGCGAAGCTCTTCAACCAGCCACCTGAGACAGGCAGCGGAACTGATTTTGTCGTTACTGCGCTGGCTGGTGATTACGATGACGACGAGGCTCTGAGCTCCGGTCTGATTCGAAATGACGAGACAACAGCGCGAAACGAGAGCTGGCTCTCAGCAGACGCGCCGACCTCACAGCCTATTCATGTTCACAAGCTCATTCTCCAAGCGCGTTGGCCACACTTTGCGCGTCTTTACAACGCCCAGATGGCTGAGTTTCACACCAAAAAGATGCACATCCCCGAGCCTTACAGTGTAGTCAAGGCCTTTCTCTACTATTTATACACAGATAGCATCCGTGGTACCTCGGACAACGATAGTGACGCAACCACGGCGCTCTCTGATGTGGCAGGCCTTCTGGTAATGTCCAATATCTACAATATCCCTCATCTTCGCCTGCTCTGTGTCAATAGACTTGCCAAAGAACTCGATGTCGACCATGCTTGTATCATATGGTACTGTGCAGGGCTCGCTAATGAAGAGTGGTTGCGTAAACGTGCCGCAGGATTCTGTATGACCCACTGGGGCCGTATCGTCCGGACCCAGGGATTCCTCCGTTTGCCGCGCACTGCACTTGTCGAGCTTTCACAAGAAATCGACATGGAAGGACGTATCATCGGCGGAGAAGAACTCGAATGGGGTGGCATGAATGATAACATGGGACACGATGCTCGTAAGGGGAGCATAAGCAGTAACCAAACCCATATGATCGAGTCTGAAGCCGATGACGAGGATGGCATGGAGATGACATGAAAACTTACATGTACAATCGCTGTTGTCTTGGTGGCTGACCGAAGGATTCTTATCCTCTATCCTGTGAATCTCAGCAATTTCTTCATACTCGCAAAGTCGCCGATTCGCTCGATACCATTAAAGCACCTGCCGAAACAGGCACCCTCTTTCTGGTCCTGCTTTCATTACCTATATCCAGTTCACCTGGCCTTTCTACTCCGCATTCAGCTACAGGATGGCCGGTAAGAAGCACAGTGACACTTTGGTAAACTTTCCGCAAGGATAGGGCAGCACATTATGCATCTGCATCGTGCAATGCCTATATTATAGAGTTTCTGTCCAGTGGGGTGTAAACGACTGTTGCTTCCTATTCTTTGTTCAAGTTGGCTTCTTACGCATTGCGAGGCGTTTTGTATCTGCACAGCGAACTAGTTATAAGCTATGGTCTCGTAAAATCAGATAGATATGTCAAATACACGATACCCTTTATCCCCCGTTTACTCTGTCTGATCTCAACTCGCAAATTTGTCTCCCCAGCCCTCGCAATCTCTTCCAGAAATATAGAGCGTGGTAACCCCTCGATGTCCACTCAGTACGTCTGACGGGTTCATCCGGTTTGTAGTTCTTGTTTCAATATGGGCTGTGATGCTGATGTTGGCGAAAAGAATCACTAATCTGGTCAATGCACAATTGCAGCCAAGAGCAATTAGAATTATCGTCTAGCAGCATCAGCAAGTCAATCATTTCTTTTACTAAGTTAGTACTCGGCAACATCTTAATCTTGGTGATGAATCTTGGTGATGGACATCTCAAAAACAATCCTATTCACTTAAAGGGCATGTGACGCTGTCCAGTCTATAACCTCGCTTTTCATTGTTCGACCGACTCCAGCCATCCTCGCTTTTAATATAATGTCAGTACAAGATGATGGCAATTGCTTTGCCAACAATAGTCAAATACTGAACAACAGTAGTAGTCAAGAACAAGTGTGATCATGCATCGCCCTCACAAACAAAACAAAAGGGAAGACCGCCCGAATTTCCAGGGCACCATGCAAATGCCATCTTTCCCAACCTAACATCTAAGGACCCCTTATCAACTTTTGAAAATAAAACCAGAAAGCAGGAAAAAGAAAAAGAATAGCCCATTTCCACGTGCCAGGCCAGCCAGCATATCAGCACATGCGTCTGACTCGAATTAGACACCGAGTATCAATAGATCCAGCTAACGCGTACCCAACCACGAGAATTTCCAACACATGGCATGTTTATCTTAAGTGAAACAACAGTTGCAGAAACTGAGGTCAGACACTGGACTTTTGTTTGCAGTTGAATATCGGAGTTAGAAAAGTGGTGTGCCTTTCCCCAGTGGTTGAGGCCGTCTAATTACGGATCGTTAACGCTGATGTAAGATGTTGAAAAATCCGGGTACGAGACAGAATGCAAATGCCCGGGAGGGAGGTATTGGCAATAAAGAGATACTGATAGCGCATATAAAATCAATATGGTATGCCGGAAAGAGTCGAGAGTTTGTACCAGCAGTGCACTGGATTCAGCTGCTGGAACCCAAGGCGTCGCTCGGAAATGTAGAAGTTTCACTTCCTTCGGCGCTCTCACTCGAAGTCTTGGCAGCGTGCTGTATACTATTGCATCATCTGATCTTCTCCTATTCCCGGCAAGTTCATACCTGCTGCGAGAGCCTGAAGCTTGAAGTCAGGATTGCAGGGAAGGGAATGAGCCTTATGCTGTCGGAAAATGTTAGTATGTAATGGACCTTGAATCTAGAATTTCGTGAGGAAACTTACGTATTTCAGTCCATTCAAGTTTTTATATCGTTTGCCGCATGTTTCACAGCTAAAAGGCTTCTCCTTCTCCATTCCCAATGTTCCGGGGTAAGGGGCACTAGTTTCTGGGTTGACGATAGAAAAGGTACCGTCTCCATTCTCGTGAAGTTGTTGGGTTTGATGGCCATGAGTTTTGTGGTATCTGTAAACAAGTTAGCAAGCATATTCAAGATCGAGATACAGTCGAACGCGTTGAGTCAGAACTTACTTCAGACCGTTCTGATTTTTGTACGCCTTTTCGCAGCCAATAACTGGACATTTGAACGGCTTGTGCTCTTCAGGCATCATCATGCTCTGTAAACGCTGCATAAGAATCTTGTTGGCCTGTGGATCGTTCAACTGGGCTTGGTTAATGCCTAGCTGTTGCAATTGTGCCTGGATGGAACGGTTCGCAGCAGGGAAAGCACCAGTGGAGCTGAAAAGGTGTTTCCCAGGATCGTTTATGCAAAAATTCGAATCACTATTGTTCTGGTTTCCGCCAAAGCTCATATCGCCGATATCGTTCGTGTTGCCACCCATAGGCATACCTGGTAGGTCTTCCTCCATATCGACTTGCTGGGTGTGTGGTACTTGTCCTTGGGTCGTAAGAGTAGGTGTATTGACGGAAGAGACTGTGGGGTTGTTCTGCAGGCCAAAGCTGGCAGCAGCGGGAGTGGGTGGCTGAGAGGTCCGTAGGCCCTGTGTAAGACCAGAGGTGTTCATGTTCAGCTCGGGCCTCTGCTGCTGACCAAAAAGTTGTCTCGTTTGGGACATTCGCTGGCTATCGTCCATCTCCATCGTGCCAACAGCATCGTCCATTTCCATATCTGCAACAGCATCCATCTCATCATTCAGGTTTGACGCCATTGCAGAGCCTCCATGCGCATCATGGGGCGCCTGTTGGCCGCGGTTATGTTGTCCAAGTTGGTTCGTTGCAAGGGAACTGCCGCCTGGCGCTGCCGACCCAGCTCGAGACATCGACATCCGAGGGGCGTTAGGCAGCCCCAGCTGAGAGAATTGAGAAAAGGCATTATTTCGGGCTGTGTTCGGGCTAGGTTGCGTGTGGGCTTCCTCGTAATGTTGTAGCAAGTCGTGGAGATTGGGCAGAATCTTGCCGCAGCAGGTGAAATCTCGCATGAAGTTGGCCTCCAACTTGGGCAGATAGGAAGATGAGTGAAAGGAAGGAGACTGGTGAGTTCCGAAAGGCGAGGTGCCTGCCATCATAATACTATAGGACCACGATATTAGTAAACTGCAACCTCAAGTGCGATGAAACATCGGGCATGATCGATTTCTGACGCATGTGGGCTGTCGCAGGACAAGAATGGGGCCCGAAGCAGAAACGGCTTGCCACAATACATGATCAGTCGTCTTCGTAAGCGATGATAGTCGCAGACAAGCCGAGGTTTCGTGCTACAACCCATATCGCTTTGATCAAGCGGAACAGGGTTGAGCTCAAAGCAAGCAAAGGAAGCCTGATCGTGACAGAGAAGTGGCCGCTCGGCCAAGGAGCCAAAGCGAGGGCAATGCTTCAAGTACAGGATGATGATGAGGATAAAAGTATGCAGTGAGGTAACTTACTCGTCTCTGACAAAACTACCAAAAGACATGCCTCCCCAGCTCATGCCACCTCCCATAAGGCTGCCAGCAAGAGATTCTCTTCTATTGCGGTTCGCATTGTCACCACGGTTGGAATTATTCATCGATATGGGCTTAGGGCCAGCGCTGACAAAAGAGTCCCGGCGGCCCATAGAAGGGTCGAGGGATGGCCCGGTAGTCATGGTGATTTCGGTGTCTTCAGGAAGTGTATAGTCGAATGGTTGAATGGCAGTGTCGCGATTGCTGATGTGAAAGTCGGTATCAACGATTTGGAACTCTCCGGTGAGGTCGACGAAGGAAGTGTTGGTGGGAATACAAGGATCAAAGTCGCCGATGGAGAGTTGGGGGGTAGCAGCTTTAGCGGTAGTAATAGTACTCGACAGCACCGAGGCAGCGGCTGGAACAACGGATTTAGAAGCAATGTTAGCGTGAGCGCCAGGCAGAAAATGGCCCGTGGTAGGGGTCTCGGGCTGGGGCGACGGCGACTGCGACTGCGTCAGCGAGCTTGAGCCCGAGTTGATGAGCGACCCTGGAGAGTCAGGGTTATCAGCAACGGCGGCGGCGAAGTGGGCATGGGCGCTCGAGTCACAGGCACGGTTGTTGCTGTTGGCGTTGGCGGTGGCGGCGGAGACTGCGGCCGAGGGGGCGAGACCTGATGAGCGAATGGCGTTGGTAGGATCCCTCATCCTGGCACTCTTGGTGGAGTTAGACGCACGCGGCTCCTGGGTTCCCACAGTGTCGCCTGGCTTCTGGAACAACCTGCCGAACAACTTCCCCATGTCGAATGAAATATGAATGGTAAATCTGATGATATTAAAGTGCTGTGATGTTTCTTAGGATGAAGGTGGGGAGAAGTATAAAGGTGGTATCGACAAAGAACTGGGAGTACCTTAAGGTCGAGCTCGGTAGGCGAGGCAGCCTGAAAAGGCCCTGCTAAGCTGGGAGAAGACAACAGCAGGAGCGGTAGGTTTGCAGGTGCGCCCTGTGTAGGTTGGTGTCATCCACCTGCCAATACCAAGAAAGTACCTGAGGTGAGCACAAGATGGTAGGAGAGATTCAGGTACCGATGTCCAATCACACCAGGTCAGGTCAGGAAAGGTGCTATTCCCAGGTGCTTCTGTGTTGTGGACGGTTTCGTCCAAGACGGCATGGGTTAGACCGGGCTTGGCGTGATGCTGTCCAGGGATTCTAGTCACTCACTAACCGCTGTATGGTTTTAGTGCGTGCTGTTGCTCTGGATTCTTTGGTGGATTGTGATAAATCGACCAACAAGCTTGTGTGAGGGGCAGGATACCTCTAGTACTCCAAATAGGTGAGAGGGAAGGCTTAGAGTAATAGAATGGCAGGCAATTTGGCTTTTCAAGAATATCTCTCCACTTGAAAGGTTGTGAAATAGAAGTGCCTGCCTGTGGCCCGGCGCTGGATGAGTCTTTGGTCGGCTTTCAGCGGTCAACCTAGGTAACCTATGCGAGGACTTCCCACGCAGCCACGCATCGACGACTGCTCTTTTTCTGAGGCTTCTGGATAGGTAGCTGTGCTACGAGTGGTGATATTTGTACCGTGAACGAGGTTCTCAAATGGAAGTCAAATTCTACTTGGGGAAACCTTATTGCTGACTCAGGCCGCGTCGCTGCGACCTATCCGATGAAGAGTTGTTGGAGGTATAAATCGATGGCAATTTAATAACGTACAAGCATTGCTGTGTGAAGTAATTACTGACGATTCAGTTGCGTCAGAGGAAGTCGATTAGGGGATCTGACAGGCAGTGCCAGCGAAAGCACTACTGCAAAATGATCAGTTCGAAGGGTTGGGGTGGGTGGGTGGGTGATGTGTAGATGATGTGAAAAGGATATGAACATGAACCCAGACTGGCGATGAAACTGAGCATGAAAGAAACTCAACGGTATGTCTACAGATATAAAAAGTGAACATTAGTTAGTCTATATAAGTAAGCACGAGGCGTCTCCTCAATTGGATGCTCTATAATATATCATCATATCGTTACATACTCAAGATTCGAAAGAGATATGACGAAGATACGACAGGGCAGCTCTCAGACGCCCACACAACCACTACGCCTCTAGTAAAAGTGACTTACCGCAACTTTCTTCCTAGTACAGATAAGAGATGATCAAAGGGTTATCGCCTATTCCTTGGTTGGGTTTCTCCAGTAGACGCTTCTGTTGCAGACTTGTAGTTGATACTGGTTCGTACCATATGACGATGTACTTAACCCACGCATATATGAACCGATCAACCGTTGATATGTGACACCTTATTTGTTTCTGTTCTCGATCATTCTTACACTTCTTTGAGCTTATAAAGTTCTCGCAGCAATAAGGGCGGGAGCTTGATAAGTCCCTTAGAGTTAAAGGTAAAAGAGCAGGTGATGATGCAAGGTTCATGGGTTTCTGGATTGAATCGCCAAACGAAACATGACAGCCAATCAGTAGAATCAAGGACCAGGGGTTCACGAAGGGCGGAGGGGGAATTACCGAGAATGAGCAAAAAAGCATCAGCTGGTGTGGGGGGCTCCAACCTGGACATACTGGTGCCAGAACAGCAAGCCCTTGCACCAGGTTGTGTAGGCAGTTAGTTGAGGCCAACGCACACGACAAACACCGCATTCAACGCGGTGTTTCCTCAAACCCCTTTATCCAACAACATGAGTACCTAGTTAGCCTCGACCTAACTAGAATAATATTTGCAGTGTTTCTCTAACACTGGAATAGTCTATCCGGGATGGAAAGGTACGGCACAAAGTGGATTTTAGGCATTGAGTAGTGAGTGCAGCTGGTCGAATAAAGCCTGGAAACGAAAATGGCAATATGTATGGATAGTTCGGGAAAATCTCTTTAAATTACTGTATCAGTTTTGGATCATTTACAGAATTGCTTGACACTTAAAAAGCATAATCAATGCCGTCTTTCACTACATCAAGGAGCCGAGTACACGACAACGTCTGGTACCATCATACATACTACCTACCATAAGGTTGCCAAGTCGAGGCTCAACAAATGGTACACATGGGCCACTAGTCCCTTGACCCACGAGTCCCAGCTGGACCTAGTCCTACCGTTGCAACGCTGCTCAACACTACATATTCGGGCCTCAAAGCGCTAATGTGTATGAACCTGTTCGAGGACTGGATCCCAGCTTACGAGTTACATGAGCTCTCAATATAAGATTCATGTGGAAGCTGCGGCAACCGCGTCGATACACCGCAGGTCTTCCTAAGATCTTCATGAAAAGCATGTCCTAGCCCAGAATAGCAAGAATCCGGTCCCAATTCCAAGCTGATGGATCGTGATCGAAGGTGGTGTTCATTCTGGCGTCAATTAAAGATGCGGAAGACAAGAGGGAAAACGGGTCCCACTCATCCAGCCACAAAACGTGGCATATTAGTGTACTCCCATGGATTATTACCTACTGGTCTCGAATGCCGACAAAGACCTCGGTCTGTTAGATCAATTTTACCTATTCACACTTAGACACTCAATCAATAAACCAGACTTCTGGTGGAGATGGCTACTAGGTTGAGTGGATCCACTGGTATTTTGCCAAGACATAGTGAACTGCGCATTTGCTAAAGGCAGTTTCAGTGTCGTATCAAACTCTAGCCAAACTATCGTACTAGGTACACTACGAGGTCGAGAGATTGCTAGGTCGCGTTAGGAAGCAAGATACCCGATTGCGTCGTAGACCATCAGGAAAACGATTTCCATGCTCAATGATCAGCATCTGCAAGCGCATAGCCAGTGACATCTAGTCTAGATCCGTTTTAGTGTCACCCTTCCAAGACTGCAAGGCTGAACTGTGAGACATGCAGACATGGAATTAACAGCGGACCAATACCTCCTGGTTTGAACCATATCGGTCCGCCAGCGTCTCTCATAGGATTGAAAATTTCAGTCAGCAATAGAAGCCTACCAGAAGAAGGCTTCGTGTCTGTAAAGCAATGGCAAACTGGCATTGAGACCACAAACGATCCCGATCTTGTCTGAGAGTTGGAATCTGAGACTTATACTGTTGCTGTAAGAAGCGCTAGCAGGGCTGTCGACCCTCAAGTTTACATCCATCATAAGGACTAAGAGAATAGCTTGTACGTTACATCAAGTACTACAAGGCTAACAGGGAAAATAATATCTACATAAGACCATGCCCTTATCGTTGGCTGAGAAGTGATCGCAAAGTTCCCTGCCTGTGCCCCAATGTCGCATTGTCCCGGGTTAACGGACAGTTGTCTTGAGTCAGGTAAGAAGATCGTGATCAAAAGAGATAATGGAGAAGAACTGCCGTCCGGGATGGAAACGAGAACCTCACAAACAAATCGCGTCGGCGGGTTCAACTCGCGTATCCATAATTGAGAAACTCCTCTCATTGAATGTCGAGTTGTATATCCACAGATCAGCCTTAAAGAGTCGGCCGCTAAACGCACGCTTCCAGCCTCCTCGAGATAAAGGTACAGTACTAGAGTACTTGGAAAGCTACCTCATAGAAGGTTACAATCTATGCCTAGATGCCGGCAGCGGAACCAACCCCGAGGTGAACTATTCGATCAAGGCAGCGAGATAGTCATTAATGACATCTGGCTAGCCGCTCGTTGGCTGATAATCTGATGGCTTCCCTTGGGGGCATTTAACAACTCCAAAAATCACCACCTTTTGACTAGTGTAAGGTATTTACCTGATCGATGAGTGCAATTGGCTTTCAGAGGGGAATATCATTCCTGTTTTGGGTCGTGGTTTCACGACTCGAGTCGACCTGGACCGTGCAGAGTCTTTACGTCAGAGCACTCATGGGTTCTGGGAAAGGTGCATTAGGTCAAACTCTGATATCCCGGCCGAGATGTCGATGTAGATGTAGCGCAACGCTCTGATGCAACGTCAACGATCTAATTTCCGTTTACGCAAGTAATCACTGCACGTCTTTATGCATCATGTCAAGGCTCATGACTCTTGTCTGAGCTTGGACAGTAACGTAAACAACGTGGCATCAACGTGCTGTGTGGTACTTGGTGACCTTCTGACAGGTCAATGCCAATGCCAGATAGTCCCAATTGAGTGGTAAGCGCGAGTCGAAAACGAGATCTCGTTACATTGCCATGAATGTACGCCCCTGTAATAGCTTGACGTTTCGCATGGGGATGTGATAGATCCTAAACTGGCTCCAATGTCAATGTGACAACGTTATTCACAACTAGGATCCAGGGTCGGCAGCTAGAGACGACGACGGTTGCGCCTTCCCTCATGGGAACATTCGAATCACGGGCGTCACTGCTGCCTGTCTCGATTTCAGGAATAAGCCCAGGAACGCCATCACATGAAGACGACCCATTCCATCTCAACGCTTCGGCAAAATTACCTTCAACATGGGTCACTGTATTAACTTTTCATTCGTTAAATCGATCTGTGAGCTCCAGCCTTACCTACGTACATACGAATTACTTAGAACTGTACAACCTACCTAATGACAAACAGTGCCTCATTAGTCTGCTGGCCACCTTGCACATCTCCTAAACAGTACCTGAGCTCGTCCCGCAAACGGCCACCATGACTGGTGACTTACACAAAGCCGTCTGTACAAACATTTCATTAGATACATTTGCCCGCTTCTCCTTACCTTTGTGTGGTTGTGTTCCAACATTTCCGCCACTATAGAAGCTCTCCACAGAAGCTATCCGCGGAAGCATCGCAGGATATAGAATCTACAGACAAGCAAAGTACCTTGACGGAAGTTCCGTGGTTCAACGATGTACCGACATTTGATTAAAACTTTCCATAATGCGCACTTGATTCAAACCAATAAGATTACAGGTATTGCCGGATATCAATCCAGCAATGGACTGGTCCGGGACACTGGTGCCGCTGTCAACCTTCAATGCTGCAAAGTCCCGGCCGATCGCCCCCAAGTTGGCATCCTGCACAACAAAATGCAACCAGCGTCTTTCCAAGCAGGTGGCTGGTGGTTCTTGTCTTATACTGGCACAAAGGTGTATTTTGATGACGCCGATTCCCCAGTTGTATCTTGATCACTTTTCAAGGAACGACGTCTGCGAGGCCTCAACCTTGATTCAATCACAGCTGAAGTTGACTTTGAGCGGAAACACTTGTTAAATTCTAGATCAGCGGCGTATACCGAGCTTCGAGTCAGACCATTGTTGACTACCTAAGTCATAAGTTCACATCCAGACACTTAGGAAGACCGCCACGCTTGGCTTTCTTTCCGATGAACTAAAGGGTATCTTCAGCTCCTCTGCAATCAACACTCCGTCCTATGGCCGCCAAACAGATGACAATTCATTCGTTGAGCCGCTTAACCCAAGCCCACATGGGCGCAGAACGGGATGTCTGGGCGGGTATTAGGTTCACTTGTGAGTATCCCCGAGATCTCGTCGTGGGTTTTCAGCCGCGACTTATTTCACAAGTTAAATGGACTTCTGTGAGCCCTGCCGCAACACCGATCTATCATCTCTTCACGCCGCGACTGTGCCAGGTCTTCCGGCGAGACCAGTGACCCGTCCGGCCGAAGGTTGAAGTGGGCTAGCTCCTTTCAAACTGCCATTGGGTCAATCGCCTAACTTCCATTCCACACAGAAGTCTCAATTGTCAGCAGTATCGTAATCATCTTCGTTCTGATTCCTCGACATGTGAGGTACCACACAACGCCGTTGCCTTTCATATGGATTGAGCTAATAAAGCGTGGCTGACAGGTCCTGACTAAAAAGGTATTGGACTTGGCTTCCATGCAAGAGTGCCTAAATGCTTTCGTTGACTGAAAAGGTTTAGCTTTAACATGTCTACCCTTCAGTTGCACTTCAGCAACGCCATTGAAAACACTGGTCGTGTGATCCAAATACAGGTACTGGTTGCAGATAAAAGCCATAAATACAGCAAAAGAACAATGCGGTTCGGTCGTGCCAAGTGTTATGGAGGAAGGAATTCCTTGTTGAGCATCAACCCGCAGGCTGAGCTTTCGACCAAGGCTTTCCTGCAGTTGAGTGACGGAAGTCAATCTCACTTTCGAACTCCAGTTCACTTCTAGCTGAACTAGACACTCCCCCAAAAGCATTCTCCTGCAACACGCATCACAAATCCGGTTCTTAATTCTCACTTTCTCTCTCCTCCCTTTAACTTTATTTTTCTCTTGAAAAACTCTCTCGCTCTCGAAGTAAAGTAAATGCGAGGGATTACCATTTGATAGGTTGCCCTTGTTTAGAATTTCGCCTTTTAACCTTGCTCCCCACTCTATATCTTTCTCGCCTCTTTCTCTCCTTGATAATATCCTTCATTTTATCGCAATACAATAATACCATGGCTTCAGCACCTGAGGAAGTCTCTGGAGTCGTAGAAACGCAAGCTCTTGAGCTCCGGGAATTTTACAAACTCTACGAGACCGCTAAAGATCATCACAAGCGTTTCATCACGCATCGCCAGGAGCACAAGGATCCAGTCGTTTTACTGCCACTCGATGCACTCCAGATCAAGCTCGATAAACTTGAAAAGGCTATCAAACTCCAGCGCGAACATCGAAGCAAACCAGACTGGGAACCAAATGCTATTCAATTCTGTTTTCTTCTTAACTTGCCGCTTGATGAGCTTACAACTACTTGGAACAACTACAAGCAGAGCAGTGTAGTTCTCCACCACCTAGACAATGTCGGCCCGCTCACATCTTATTGTAAGATCCATTAATTTCTGGTTCTGTTGCCCATTAATCTAACCTAACTGATAGTTCTTCAGAAGGCGCAATATGTTTCTGCAAAGAGGGACAGAGATGGTAAAAATGAGGACATAATTGACAGAGTTAAGTGGTTAGAAGCGGCACTCGACAAGCTTGATACGACCCGCATCAAGCGAAAGGACCCCGAGCTTGAAGCATGCAAGAAGAACGACGGTGGACATTGTATTGTCACCGGAGTTGCAAACCCTCAAGTCTGCCATATTATTCCATTCGCTTTTAACAACTCCGACAAGAACACTAAAAAGACATCTCTCTTTTCAAGCACCATTTTCTCAATGCTTGGCCTTCCAGGAAATAAGGAAACAGAAGATGCTATCACCTTATTACACCAAGGAAAGGGCTCTTTAGACAAGCAATGGAATATGATTTGTCTCAGCCCTTCCTTATATATATGGTGGGGACATGCTTACTGGGCGTTCAAATGGCTTGATGCGACGCCTCTTACCGATGACACCAAGACATGTAAAATCAGGCTTCAGTTCCACTGGATGCCGCGAAACATCAAGCGCGATCCTACTGCGTCTTTTTATCTAAAGGATCTCCCAGACCTCGAGGAACAAATCAAACATTGCTATGGCAGCGAGCCATACTTATGCAACGAGCAAAACTGCCAAGCATGTTATGGAACGAAAGGCATTGCTGCGCATAATGTCGAGAGCGGCCGTCCTATTAGAACTGGTGATATTTTTACCATCATTCGAAGCACCGTTGATGTACCGCTTTGCCGCACTATGTTTGATATACAGTGGGCTATCATCACCTCAGCTGCAATCTCAGGAGGAGCTCTAGTGCCAGACGAGCTTGGAGACTTCAGTTTCCCACCAGGCGATTATCGTTTCTCCTATGAGGATATTCAGGACAATGTCGAAGCAGATGAGGACACTCAATCAAGGGTACAATCATGGGTTGACCAGAACTCACCAGAGCCGCAACAAGAACTTTAGGGAAGTTCGCAGGTACAAGCCATGGATACAAGATTCAACAGGATGTCCATTGGAACAGCATCCAGTGCTAGTGATGTCACGGCAGTGGTTTAAATGTCGTTGATAATAGAAAGATTAACCGGATGCAAAGCTGTGGGAAAGCCATATATTGAAGGGGAAATGGCTTATGAGTTTAGTCGCGGGAGAGCTGCGTATGAGGACACTAATGATATATGAGATTTATTTGCTATAACCCCCGGGTTCATTGTGCAGGGTCGAGGTTTAGCGCTATAAGATCGGATTGAGTGCGGCATGGCGTTTATCCAAGTGAACATTATTATGCCGCTTGAACTCCTGTTCTGGTCTTGACTAGATAGTATAATTCTCTTATTCGAACCTGACCACGAGGCCTATTCTATATTGAACCAATATGATTCTCGAATACACGAGAGTGACGTGGAACCCGGTCTAGGACAGCTGCGAAGATGTGGCAAGCACTTAGGTTGAGTGTACGAATATGGGCCAGTCCTAAGCTGCTTAAGTTGCCGTCATGTTCATGGAAAGACCAAACTTGCCCTTTTCTTCTGTCTCTTTTCAAAAAAGATACCGCCAATAATTATACTCACTTGGGAGAGATAATGGAGTCATGAGTGTTTCAATGCTATCCGCTCAAGGTTGATTGCTGAGAATGTTGTTGATAGACATGTAGAGCAGTGTGTAGGCACGACATAGTAAGCTCGATCATGGCTGGCGCTCGGAACCTCTGGTCCGCATATTTCTCAGGTATTTATGACAAATGAATCATATTCCCGAGGTGCATGAACCAGAAACGAGACAAACGATGCGGGCAACATCGCTCAGTAGTCCCCATTCTTGATTTATTTGATGCTAAGAGGTTTGAGTGTGCTGCATGTCAAGCCCCTCACTCGAAAACGTCAACACATGCTTGGCTGTTTTCTTGATAAACCAAATGAGGTTTACCGTATTTACAGAGATACAATCTCTTTTACTCGACTGACTATCGTTCGAGAGTCGACAGATCAGCTTTGCACTTTACCTCAAGACTATAGAATGACAAATTGGTCCCGGGTAGGTAAGTAAAACCAGCATGTACTGATACCCGCCAATCATACCTGACCAAGGGTTGCCAATGATCAAAGGGTTCATCATTCCCGGAACATTCCCCATCTCAGGCCATGAGGCGGTTTCTCGGAGCGCTCCGACCTGGCATAAGGCGAGACAAGACCGTGTGGCTTATCCAGATGCGGATCTAGGCGGCGACCTCACATAAGCATTCCGAGCTATGAACGCCGGTAACCCGTAGAACCTGGCATAGCCCGACGACCCGAGAGTTGGCGAAAACCAAAGTCGTTGCTCACGGGTAGAGATTTCGTTTGACGTCGGGACTTCAACGGCGATGCCGAGATGCCAACCGCTGGTATTGATCTAGAAGACCCCTGGTTCACTGTGCAGGGTAGCGGTTTAGCGCCGTGAGATCGGATTGAGTGCGGCATGGCGTTTACACAATTGAACATTGTTATGCCGCTTTGACCGCAGAACGCCGTCATCATTGCCGCTGCTTTTGGAAGCTTGTCACGGCATTCTGCGGCATAATTGAGCTTTACTTTATATTTAAGATACTATGTGCTGCCATGCGCTTTCAGGACTCTCGCGGGTGATATGGGGACATAAATCGCTGGAGATGGAGAGCGAGTGATCGCCCGTCCGTCTGGTTTGCCATCTATCGTAGCTCTGTTCGAAAGACACTTCGATGATGGCACAACAAGAGATTGGGGTTTTGCTTCCGGGGCAGCCGATACTCAGCTCTGTAATATTAGCAATCAGATGCCCAATTCACTCGAATATTGACAAAGATAGTCCCAGAAACATCTCTCATTGTAGCATATCCTCGGAGTTACCTACCTACAGACAGTTTCGTTTGAATTTGAAGCCCATTCGGCGACTCGGGCATAGTTCGGTGACTGTTTGCGCCCGGACGAGTTCGGAAGAAACTGACATCATCTACCGTCATGCAAGAAAACGGTACACTCGGCCATGAAAATTTGTTTGCCATTTATATACGTCAGGATAAGTAAGAGGGGATCTGAGATACTCATCAATTACAGAAAACACCATTTACTCGCATATCGCAAACTTGGCGAATTTATCACGACACTAGTACATCAACCTCACCTCACGTTTACGACATCTTCCAAGTACTGAAACTCAGCATCCTCTCAGTTGACCCACCCTGGATTTAAACCACGCTGCAACCCACCTCGTTCGGTTTCTTATCATACCACCTTCGCCCTGAAAACAAAACACCGTAAACTATTGCGCCCTGACAGAAATCCCATCTCTACAAATTTGCCGCTTCTCCCACGACCGTCTTTCCCCTCATTTCCAGTCCAACCCAAATCGCAATCATGAAGATTCTTACAAAGGAAGAAGAGGAGGCGCACTACTCAGCTGTCGTCAAGGGCGGTCTCATCGGAGGTAGTCTTGGTCTCGCTGTTGGTGTTGGAGGTGTCATGTTTGCTTCAAGGCGATACCCTGCTTTCCGCGGCCTCACAATCCCCTTCAGAACGTTCCTCGTCACATCCGCCGGCACATTTGGCGCCATTATCAACGCCGATCGCTGGTCCATGGATTTTCAGAAGAAGCAGAATCCCATGAACTTTTACGAAGACCAGACCCAGCGCGCTCAGCAGATTGTTCGCGAGAATCAGACGACCTGGGAGCGCTTTATGGAGTACGGCAAGGAGAACCGCTACTCTATCGTATTTGTCTCATGGCTCGCATCCATGGGTGTCGCATTCGCGCTCGTGAGCCGTTCACCCATGAATACAGCCAACAAGGTCGTACAGGCCCGTGTGTATGCTCAGGGTCTGACCCTCGCTGTTCTCATCATCTCAGCTGTCTTTGAGATGAACGACGCCAAGAAGGGCGAGGGTCGCTGGCAGACCGTCATGGTCGTCGACCCCGAGGACCCCGAGCACAAGCGACTTATTGAGAAGAAGATCCACAAGGAGGAGTATGAGGGCCAAGACCTCTGGAAGGGTAAGTCGCACTTGAGATCTTGCAGAAAACATTATGTGACTAACTGGGCTGATAGATATGGTCGCTGCTGAGGAGCGACGCTTGGCCGCTAAGAAGCAAGCTGAGAACAAGGCTTAAAATAAACATGTTATCTTCTTATAACGACAAAAACAACTCAATGAAAACCATTCCTCGATACACATTACTTTAAAACTCATCATTAATACTACGCCGAGCACAAGCCGACAACCACAGGAGGAAATCGGAAATTGTATATACCAACAAACCGAAGTTTCATGAGTCGATGAGCTGGGATGGAAAGGAAGTGGCTATTATCGATTGGGATAGTCATTGAAACAAAACTGCCCTCTGTTTTGTCTTTTCTATGCGCATAGAGCGGGTGGGATGGTTCCTTGGAGTTACAACCTCTTAAAACTGGCCCGGAACGTTCTTGGTTGGGGTTTGAATTGCACCCAATGTATCATATGTAGCCATGACAGCAAGAATTGAGCAAGCATCTTTATCTCAAGCGTATATACAAGGACATATGAAGATGACCCAGCATCTCATTCTTCTAGACTAAGTTAACAAAGATCTGCACCACCGACTCCCTGCTAGCCCTCTTTTGAAGGGTTCAGTTACCTTCCCAGAACAACAAATTGATTATCAAGCACACTAATATATCCAAAGGAGCTGCATTAGCTCATATCTCTAAACCTCGATAGTAAAATGGCTGATTTGCGAATAATATGCATGCACAGCTAGCTCTAACAGCATAACATCGCCATACACCTCGCTTCCATCGAAACCTCCAATGACAATGAGGCGGCTATCATACAGCACTGTCCCGTGATAGCCACGGCCTGAAGGTGCTTTACCGTAGACCCTACGTCTATCCCATGTCATTGTAACCAGGTTCAAAAGCAGGACATCATTCGAGTATTCGCTTCCGTCGTGGCCTCCAATGACAAAAAGATAGGAGCCGACTATTGTGGCCGTATGTGATAAACGGCGGAAAGCAACGGGGATAGGGACTGCTCTCCATAACTGGGCGTCAACGTCGTAAACCCATACATCGTCGAAACATTCGCCGCCATCAGAGCCTCCAAAAATGATGAGTTTGCTGCCCACCATGTTGGCAGTGTGGTAGCCCCTTGCCTTGGGACGATAGTCTTTTGACCCAGGGCTTGACTTATCTGAACTTGACACTAATCGCCATGACATTTTGTTGACATCAGCAACATCTAAACGCCAGATATCATTCAGAGCTCGGACCCCATCGCCGCCGCCGAATACGTATATACCATTCTTGTATAGACAAGCAGTATGCGCTCTCCGCTTCGACGGCATCTTATCTCCTATAATACGGGGCTTTGTCCACCGGAAGTTTGTCGTATCCAAAACATAGACATCGTTATAATACTCTGGGCCGTCACCTCCGCCAAACACGATGAGTTTCTTGCCTACGGCAGTACATGTCATGGCTCTCAGAGGAACAGGTATATCACCAACGACATAAGGTATAGACCAGTGGAAAGAATCGGCATCCAGCACGTAGAGATCGTTGAAGCATGTTCTTGAGTCACAGCCGCCGAATACATAAACGTTCGAGCCAATGATTGTTGTTGTGTGTGCTCGTAATGAGGTGTGAGGAGCGCCTGACACAGGTGCCTTGGACCAGTACATGCCAGATGCTGGAGCCACGTCGACGTTTGGAGCGGTCCGGGGATCTGGAAGCGACGGGAACGCAGTGTACTCGTCTTGTGATATGCGAGATCTATGCGATGCATACCGAGCGGTCGCTTGTGCAGTCGTTCGGCTCGTTATGGCAGATGTCGACCGTGAAGCGGTTGGTCGCCGATTATGTCGATCTCCCTCACTTGAGGCATCGCCAGCGCTGGTTGAGATTGAATGCGGCGGTTTGTGGGCTGCTCTCGAGGTAGAAGCTCCTTGCGGGGCGGTCTGTGATGCGGATTGAGAGCGCTGCCGGATAGAAAGATCGGAAGGCTTTCGACGATTTGCTTGTATGCTTTTGCTGGCAAGATGACCTGGTGTATGGCTTCTGGGTAAGGGCATCTGATCGCTAGACTCGTCATCATCGTCGGAATCGTCGTCGACAAAGGTCGGCCGTGTGGCTATGGGGGCCGGAGCAGGCGATCGTTGTTGTTTTTGTTGCTGTTGTTGAATGCTCTTTGCCTTGAGATGCGACTTATCGGGGGACCTCCTCGGATCCGCCATGACTGCGTAGGTTCTTCTTCATTGCCTACCTAGACAAGGCGTTGAGCTTGTGACTTGAACCGGTCGAGGTGGGGGAAAGGTGGAATGAGTGAGAGCAGTGAAGGGGGCAAAAAGGAACGAACAATATGCAATTAAAAACAGGCAGTTGAAGCCAAAGCCAATTGGCGATTTGCCAAGGGCGCAAAGAGAAGAGAGGGGCAGGCGAGCCGGTGATGGTGATAGTACGTAAATGATGTCGAAGGGTAGGGATCGTGCAACGTTGGAGCTGGGGTTGAGGCGAGTATCGTCTTGAGTCGAAGTACCTGAGTACCTCCTAGCTTTGTTGTCGTTGATTCTGGAGCACTTTTAGCGAGGCCCGGCCCCTGTGACCAAGTGCGGAGATGAGGCTCTCAGGCGTCTAAGGTACCTGATACATTCGACCTCTCACTGACCTCATAGCACATAAGACCTAGAAATACGGAGTAGACCTTAGGGAATTTAGTGCAGTTTAGTTTACACCATCATATCGAGGTTTTTTTCCCCATGCACTTGAAAGTCGATCTCGGTTTTGACGACTGATCTTTTCATCAGCTGGCACTGAACGAGCACTGTCAAAAAAACAATCACTCATTAATTTGTGTATAATAGTGCAAGAGGTAAGCTAATTTTCCTCACGTACTGTAACAGCGAGAAAAACATTTGCACTTCTTTATCTCCTTCCGTTCTTGCCTTTCTCTCTTTTCCTCTCTCTCTTACACTCACTCACTCCCCTCATAAATCTTTTACTTATTCTTCATAGCGAATTTATGAACTCGTAATTTTCTTTCAACACATGCATTGTCCCAGAGACTGACCATTATCAGCCGTTTTTGCCATGAGTGAGCAACACGACGCTCAGATGGGTGGCGTCTCCCCAGGCAATGCGCATGCAGAACTTGCAGCTGATGCCAGCAATGTTACAACCTCGACAAAGGATGAAGAGCGGGCTTCGAAGAGACTTAAGGTTAACGATTCGATCCCGTTTCAGTCTGCTCCAGGAGAGGATTTGCACGATGCACCCGCTCCTAAGGAGAATGAACAATCCACAAATGGCGACAAGGAGAATGAGGTCCCGAGGCCAAAGCCGGACCCCAAGACTGAGTACGTTGATGGACGCAGCAAAGGAGTTGCTCCTATCAAGAAAGAGTGAGAAGCCCACCGTAGACCCGTTCTAGAGACACACTGACAAATCAAAGGTATCTTGTAGACATGTCAACTCAGAAAGATGCGTCCAACGATGCTGTGAACGACGATGACGCAGCTGAGGCACGCGGTACTGCCGAAGGGAATGCTGAGAATGGCGATCGAAAGCCAGGCAAGGGCAAGAAAGAAAAGAAGAAGAAGGGCCAGAACACAGAGCGCGATTTTGGCAAATTTGACGATGCCTTTCGTCTTTGCAACAGTCGAGCCTTCTATCCCGAGTTTTCTCCCAGAGAATGCAAGTTTGGTGACCGATGCAGACTCTGCCATGATATTCGAAAGTATCTTGAGGAAGGACGCCGAGGTGATGTTGAGACTTTTGAAGGCAAATGCCCCGTGTTCGAGGCTCATGGCCACTGTCCTTCAGGCTGGAAGTGCCGCTTTGTTAAGAGCCACATGGAGGAAATCGAGCACGAGGACGGCCGAAAAGAGTTGGTGCTCATAAGCACTTCAGCAAATGGCGGCGAGAACGGTGAGCCTAAAGATGAAGGATCCGAGGAGCAGCGACCTGCTATTTTCAACGTCGTCA
The DNA here is from genome assembly GCF_013085055.1 of Fusarium oxysporum Fo47. Lineage (NCBI taxonomy): Eukaryota > Fungi > Ascomycota > Sordariomycetes > Hypocreales > Nectriaceae > Fusarium > Fusarium oxysporum. The sequence goes on along the minus strand of NC_072840.1, from coordinate 1,592,249 downwards.
GCATGGATAAGAAGATTGACCTCAACCGCAAGCGGACTGACTTTACGCGATCTGACCAGTACATCACTTGGCTCAATAAGGAAGCCAAGCTGAGTGAGGAGTTTATGAATCGTCGCAAGAATCAGTCCACCGAGGGTATCGAAGATCTACGCGCCCGCTTCGTCGACCCCCCTTTTAAGCCTTCTGAGAAACGCCGACTCTATTTCGGCCAAGAGACCCCAACCCTGGCACCTCTCACCACCCAAGGAAACTTGCCCTTCCGTCGACTCTGCGTCGAGCTTGGAGCCCAGCTCACATACTCGGAGATGGCATTGAGTATGCCTCTCATCCAAGGAACAAAGGCTGACTGGACACTTCTAAAGGTTCATGAGTCAGAGCTTTCACCCCCCCAATTTAACCCAGGCTCTGTCCCCATCTTTGATGACTACGACCACTCCAAGGATATCAAGTTTGGTGCCCAGATCTCCGGAAACAACCACTGGGTTGTTACCAAGGCTGCTGACGTCCTAAATCGTTATTGCCCTCACCTTCGCCTCATCGATTTGAACTGTGGTTGTCCGATTGATATGGTCTTCAAGTCTGGCGGTGGATCGGCGCTTCTTGAAAACTCAGGCAAGTTGGAACGTATGGTTCGAGGCATGAACGCTGTGTCAGGAGAGGTCCCTATCACTGCCAAGATCCGCACTGGGATCCGAAACTCCCGTCCTACGGCCACTCAGCTTATTGGAAAACTGGCTTTTGGTGCACGAGAGCACCGAGAACGACTTGGTGCTCCTGGATGTGCGGCCCTGACTCTTCATGGACGCAGCCGTGAGCAGCGATACACCAAGAAGGCCGACTGGGGCTACATCAGCGAGTGCGCCGCGCTCATCAAGACTTACAACAAGCAGAAGGACACTCTGACTGACACCATCGCTGAGCCCGATGCCAGCAGCCTCCCTAATGCCAAGGATGGCCGCATGTACTTCCTCGGCAACGGTGACTGCTACTCGCACACCGAGTACTATGAGCACATTGAAAAGGCTCGTGTCGATACCGTCATGATTGGCCGTGGCGCCCTCATCAAGCCTTGGCTCTTTGAGGAGATTGAGAAGGGCCAGTACCTCGACAAGTCATCTAGCGAGCGTCTCCGCTACATCGAGAAGTTTGTGCGCTATGGCCTTGACGCCTGGGGTTCTGATGAGCTCGGCATTGGATTCACTCGCCGTTTCCTTCTCGAGTGGCTCAGTTTTACGCACCGCTACGTCCCTATTGGTTTGTTAGAGTATCTCCCACCTTGCCTCAATGACCGACCTCCTAAGTACGAGGGGAGAGATGAGATGGAAACGCTTATGGCGTCCAACAACTTCAGGGACTGGATCAAAATCAGGTATGTTCATACTTTTGTGGCGCAATACACAACGGGTTTGCTTTCTTGGGTCGGTATGCTAACTGGCCACTCACAGCGAGATGTTCCTTGGCCCCGTCCACCCAACGTTCAAGTTCCAGCCCAAGCACAAGTCCAACGCGTACGAGGCTGAGGGTTAAACAACGATTAAACAATAGAGCATTGAACAGGCGAGCGGCGCAGAGGGGGCCTTGTAAAGAATTGCTTGAGGCGAAAAAGGTCGATTTTTGGTACGCATATTTGCTATCTAGGCACCTAGGCGAAGATAACCACAGGGCATGGATGACTGATGTCTTTATGACGGGCCCAAGAAGGAGGTCCTATTTGCAGGGGAAAACGGGGATGTAAACCCGAAACTCGTGTCATAACGGAAAAGTCTGGTCTAGTATCGATCAGATAGATGTACAGAGAACAACTCCAAGTGTATTTCGACTCGGCGCAAACTGTTATGAGAACTGTTACTGTCAAAATTAACAATGGTCTCCCAGTCGTCCAGAGGTTTAACACTCCCGGATACGGAACCCCGGCTTGTCTTCAATTTTGCTGCTATTGTTGTTTCGAAGTTCTACCTACGCGGTTCATGAATTTATGCCGAGTCCTCTAGGATTTGCATATGCTTGACCAAATCGACGCACGAGTATTGACACCGAACACAGTCTCATAATAAAGAAACGCCATTCAAGCTTCATTCAATGACTTAACAAGTGAAAATATACAGATGTATCTTTGTGGGAGTTATGCTTCCCCAGGTATCGCAAGACATGACGAAACCATTCGAACGCTAGGAACTAATATGTGTGTGAAACCCATCCAACAACTCCGTGATGACTTTTGTAATCCAATCACCAATGTACCCTTGCAATATCCGAGACAGAATCGTACAGCTGTCGTCTTTATATGTGATTATCGACGCTTCCAATGTGTCTGACAGCATTCTAGGAGTAGAAGTGGCTCCTCTGCATGCCGTCAGCAGAAGCGTACTCGTTCTTCCCATCCTCGGGGCGGGCAATTGAGCTGGTTAGGGAGTTTGTACGGCTGCTCTCGCTAGGCGCAGCCTTGATCTTCTTGGGCTCTTGTGCCGGGCGCTTGATGACCTCGAGGTAGGTAGATGGAAGATAGCCTTGGCGGCCGTCGCGGGATCGGCACTGCCACCACTCGCTGGGATTACCAGAAGGGTCGTTTTTACTTAGGACGGCAACAAGGTCACCCTTTCTCGCCTCGAGCTCCATGCCTGTGTTAGGCTGAGGGAGGAAGTCGAAGGTGAGTCGGCAAAACTCAAGCTTAGCAGGGTCGACCGGCTGCTGTGATTCCATGGCCTGGGCCTGAAGACGCTTCTGCTCCTGCTCTTGTGAGGCAGCAAGCGTCCTTATCATCTTTGACATTAGATAAGGAATGCCAAAGGCGGCCAGGACAAAGAACAGTAAAGGCTTCTTGCTGGCCTTCGCAGGAAGTGGGTTACCATCTGGTCCAACGCTCCGACCTTCGAAGCGTGCAAATGCAGCTGGTGTGAGGGCAGTCGCATCGGCAGGCGGCGGTCGACCAGTAAGCTTGGCAATCAATGTGCGAATCCAGCGCATCAATGTGAAGATGCCCAGCACGGAGCCCAGAGTATCCCTCAGATTACCAAATTGTTCAGCGACAGAGACCATGGCTAAGAACTGTTAGTTGACTCTCCGGCCTGAACCATCACACTAAAGAACTTACCAAAGAAGCTGGAGTGAGTAGCCATGTAGGTACTCTCAAGCATCTGGGCGAAGCCTCCAAAGGCCGTGACAATACCCTCGAGCATTTGGAAGGTAGCCTGAGTGCTGTTGTTGAAGGTGTTGGTCAAGCTGTTTTGGTCGCCAGGCATTCCCATGCCACCGCCGTACATACCGCCGCCCATGCCACCATACATGCCTCCTCCGTAGCCACCGTATCCTCCACCGTACATGCTACCGTAGCCACTCATGCCGCCCATACCACCCATGCCAAACCGCGAGTAGGGGCTGGAATAGGGTGACGAGTACGCGCCACCCATTGAGCTATACGGTGAGGAATTCATCCTGCTGTAATTGGCAGCGTTCTGATTGACCGTTGATGTGAGAGAAGAAGGTCGATTAGGAAGCGGAGGGGCAGAAGACGAATCGGTGATCGATGTTGTAGTTCCGGACGCAACTGACGGCGAGATAGGCGATGTCGCTAGAGTATAGTGAGTAGGAAGGCGCTTTAACGCGGGGAGTCAGGAGAAGGTGACTGGCAGAAGACATGGAAAAGGAGATAGTAAGAGAGAAGAATTGATGAATGCGACTTACCAGCAGTCGCAGCCGCGCCAGGCTGCTCCCAGGGCTTGGGTGGAGAGGCCATGATATTATCTTGTTATCGCAAGGAGGAAGGGTTCAGAAGCCGGGTTCGGACAATGGACTACCGACAAACGGTATCACAGTGTCAGAATTCGAGTCGTCTAATTATTGAGCCTCCTAGTAAAGCAGAGTTGTCTTGGTCGTTGGCCACTCCTCGTGACGTTTGGTGGTGGACCTCGGAAAGTGTACCGGACGCAAGATCGGAGACTGACTCCGTGATTATATGCAGCCCCCAGTTAGCGTAACCGCGGCGCGCGGGGACAACGGAGTTGCCTCGGGATACGGGAAAAAGAGCCGCCGAGACAGAGATATGATAAGATTGAGAGGGTCGCTATCTCTCGAGAATTAGAGACGCGCAAGAATTGCGATGGTGACAGGCGTGGGCGTGGAGGTGATGAGGAGGAGGATGAGGGAGACGAGATTGTCGCAGAGGAAAAGCCGAGAAAGATGGAGTTGATTAGAGATAAAAATTAGTGGGGCCTCACTTAACCTAGGCTAGACTTGAGAGCAGGCGCATTCAAGTTTAAAAGGGAAGAAAAATCCGGGGGCGAATGGGACCGAACCAGAAGCCAGACCTCGGCTGACTAGGCCCCGCCGACTCTCATCGTTCTTGCCTTTTTGAGGCAATACGACTCGTGAAGAGGGGTGTTTGCCTTTTGAGATTTTGATGATGTTTGATGGTCTGATACTTGGTACCTATACTTGGGCATTTCGTTGATGAGTTTACGAGTATGGCATTCCTTCAGATACAATAGCTCGTGAATGCTAGTTGAGTCATCAATTGATGCTCCTTTCATCACCTATGTCGCTATAATCAAACCGTTTTCCGTTGGCCGTTGTAGCCGGCCATAGGTAAGTTTCCATGTGACGCTGATGCTTTCCGGTTTCGCCACAGACAATCGGCTTTACAGGCGACTTGCTTCCAAGGACTACCTTGGTAATTTAACCTTACGTCAATCTCAGCCGCCATCCTGCCAGCTTACCCTATGGCATATAATAAGAACAGAATGAATGAACAAACTACCAAATCAAGCCATGATGAGTGTATCAAGATATACATAGTACACATATACCTTTACTGTCTGTCTTACTCGCTTGTAATAATTTTCGGTGTTCTAGTGCTTCTAGCCTTGAAGAGCGAGTTGCTCCTATTGTGAATGCCTTGATCCTACCATAGGTACATTATATATAGTCAATTCGGGCTACTTCATGGAAGATTGTATGACGAGAGTATTATATATGTATATGTACATCTATAAAAAAAAAAACCAGAAAATCCAGGAAAGCCTGTTCTAGATTTCAAACCGAGTTCTGAAACATAATGAAAACAATTACCCAAACCAGCTTGTTGAACTACCTAAAGAAGAGCTATTGAGGGCCAATCATGATTCAATAGAAACTCAACTATAACAACAACAACACAACACACACCATGGTTGAAAAGCGACCACCAAGTCCTGGCTTCATCTCTAATCCATTCATCAAAAGAAGAAATCTCGAATGGACTCTCGACTCACCATCGCCCTCACAGCCACCAACAACTGCTGACATAGAATCTGGATCAGCCACTGTAGAGGACCACCTCTCGCATTTCAAAGCGCACCTCTCTAGCCATATATTAAGCCAATCGCCACTATCAATATCATCGTATAGCTCACTATACACCGAAAACTTTGGAAGCTCTGCAGGTGCTCATTTCGTCATTCATCAACATGACCACCCAATTGCTGGCACGCACTATGACCTCCGTCTTCAGATCAATGAGACCAGCAGCGCCAGCTGGGCGATCATGTACGGACTCCCGGGCGACCCTCAGAGCATACGGTTGAATCGAAACGCGACAGAGACGCGAATTCATTGTCTATGGGTACGGAGTCTTTCTCTTTACAGGAGAAAAGAATTAATATTTAAACAGAATCACCTCATAGAGACTGCCTCAACCTCGACTGGCTCACTTCTCATTTGGGATACGGGAACATATAGCATCCTCCCCCGTCAAAGCAAGCATGCCCCAGCGACTGATCCGTCCTCTCCAATGTCCTCACCAGGTCCATCTTTCGCGCCAACACAGCAAGCTCTTCTGCACGCCGCTTTTCAGAACCGCAAGATCCGCATTAGACTGCACGGATCGCGCTTACCTGATCCATATGTCGCGAACCTTCGTTTAACCAGGTCAGAAGATGTGGCCGGCAGAGTAAGGAGCGGAAGAGCACCTCGGAAACGACGGCGTCGTCATGCCCAGACGGAGACGCAACCTGAGACGAGTGGTGATGATAGCGAGAGTGATGAAAGTGAGGATGTCCCTTCAAACACTGATACGGGAACCAACGCAGACAATCTTTCCGCCATGGAACGTGAGATACGTGAGCTTGAAGATGAAGAGGTCCGAAGAACAAATGCATATCCAGGGGCTTCCAACACCATCGGTAGTGTACATCAACGACGATGGTATCTTTCACTTGATCGCCCGGCTTGTGGGTTTGTGGAGCAAAGAACCAAGAGCCGTTCAGTTTGGGAACTGGAAGGCGGTACGGAGACTAAAAACAAACAGAGCGACAATGGACGCTTGTCATACCCATTCCACGTCCGGGGGCCAGATCATGAGCGTAGTGTATTAACAGGACGGCTAGGAGCTGATATTCTCCAAGACGAGGGCGTGGATAAATTTATTCAACGTCAAGGTTGGAAGCCAGTGCTGAAATGATACTCCCCGGGAAAAAAAAAAAAAAAGACATGCGCAGTGTCTGAACAGACTATCAAAATTTATTGTGTAGACTACATAATACCTAGGCTTGTGCCACGTTCCCATTTTCCCATCCGAGTGCATGGCTGTATAGCTCGTCTACCTTGATACCTGGCGGAGATCATATCCCATAGACTGGCCAGGACGACCACCTCGCCATAATCCCATGTAAATCAATCCGTCTCAACCAGACTCATCAAACGCCATCCCATGCTTGCTAAATCGCGGATCCACATGTCTGTGAAGACCGAATCACACCCAACCCTGTCACTGCAGAAACAAAGAAAAAACATACTTTTGAAATAGCAGTATTATACCCCCTTTCAGCACGTCTTGAAGCCTAACTTTTGGGCTCCACCAGAGTCGGAGCAATTCGCCTCTTCTTGGGCTCCTTGCCGTCTTCCTTTTCGCCTTCACTGGCGTCGCGCTTAGTGCCCGCAACACTGCCTGTGGTACTTCGAGGAGTCTCAGGAGGTGTTGTGAGCGGAACACCAGTCACCTTGCCAGAATTTGCTGCTGCAATGCCTGGAACATTGCCAGAAATCAGAGGTGGATTGGTAACTACACCGGCTGCGGGCACAGTGCTGGCCTGTGTAGTGATAGTCGCAATTGAAGACGTCGAATTCGATCTCGCAGGAGATGAGGGACGTTGAGAAATAAGTGAAGCTGACTGGGGGGGCGAAGGGGCAGTAAAAGAGCTCGCCGAGTTGCGATGGTGGTGATGCGAGCCGTTAGGAAAGGGTGAAGGCGGAGCAAACGCGGTCGTTGGGGTAGGCATGGGAGTGCTTTGATTAGACGAGGTCCCTGTTTGCGACTTGGGCGGACCGACTTCACCCTTGTAGACTTCACCCAGTTCTCCAGCTGCAAAGGATAGTGTTGAGCAGAATCCATCAGAAGACGAGATCATTAAAGTCAGACCATCGCTTGACCTAGAAGTTTTGTTAGTCAATCTACACATTTGATAGGTGATAGGAACTCCAGCATACCATGCAAGGTCAGTAAAGGTAGCGCAATGAAGATTGCTGACGACACAGATAGGGGTCTTTTGCTGAGTATCGTAAAGTAGGACCGAGTCTTGTGTAGCCACTGCGTAGACCATGCGATAAGGCAGGGAAAAGGCAGGCTTTGGGCCTGGTGTAGCCGAAGCCGTATCTGAACCCGATGTCTTTGCGTCTGATGTGGTTGAGGGTGGAGGAGGTGGATCCATGACAGAAGGAGCTGGGGATGGCTTCGAAAGAGGTTCTGGAAGGGATGGAATAGGCTCCTCTGAAGATGATGTGTCAATGGTTATATTGCGCGTGACAGGAGGAGACTGTCGCAGTGTGTAGAATATCGGAGAACATTTTACCACGACCGAGGGCTTCTTGTGGCCCGGCAAATGGGCAATTGGGGGTTTGTTAATACCACCACGCGTGTAAATATAGACCGTGTTAATCACTTCATAAGTAGGTTTCGCGTCTCGTTCAGCCTGGTGTTGGTTTTGGTACTGTCCCGATGGAGTTAATAGCAAGCTGCCATCTGGTGTAAATGTGAGTCGTCGGAAAAAGGACGTGAGCGTCTCATTGGCATAGAGGTTCGCATTCTTCATTCCCAACCCGCTGCTCAACGTTGACGATGGTTTCGGAGAGGGGTCCATAGGCATGACGGCCGGCAAAGGCATAGATGGCGCTGGCGATACAGATCGCCGAGAAGAGAACGAAGATCGACGGCTATGGCTAACGACGCTGGGAGGGTTCATGGGAAGCGCGAAAGAAGTAGGCGTGCCGGGTGCAGAAGGCACAGGTGATCCGATAGAAGGCGCAGAATCGAGGACAGCAAGCGAAGAGCGATGGCCAAAGTCGGGAGGAGCAGGACTGCTCGAGGAGATTCGCCGAGGAGGAAGATCGGCCTTGATATGGCTGGCAAGTCGAGGAGTCTTGTCGTCTTGGCTGAGGGTGTATTGCCCATCCTTGGTTTTTAGAGAGTAAATATGAACTGATCGATCGGAGGACTGCGTCGCGATGTACTCGTTGAGGGGATCCCATGTGACGCCCTGCACATAATGGCTGTGCTCGGCGATCTGGCGCACGAGTGTTCCTGTTTCCTGTGTTAGAAGCTGACGGTTATCGGGTCGTTGACAGTCGTCTGCTGACCTGTCTGAGCGTTGTAGATTCGTGCTATATTATCCATGCTGCCGATGATGAAGTACACTCCGTCAGGAGACCAGGCTAAGTCATAGATCTCCGCGCCACTAGATCGACACATATGCTTTGCCCTCCATGACTCTTTATCTTCCGGGGCATCGGATCCGAATGCTGTTTGGGGTGTTTCGCTTGGTACCCAGAGGATCACATTGCCATCGTCGCCCGCAGAGGCTAGAAGCTCGCCTGAAAATGAAGCTGTGAGCAGAGTAAATTCTGAAAGCGGATGGGAGAGCCTTACCCTTGGGCGCCCAACGAACAACATTAACGGCCTGGTTGTGCTTTGAAAGGGTTGAAAGGTACTCGACCTTACGGTCCTCCCCATCAACCTGAACCCTCCATATTCTGATATGATTATCACCACCAGCCGTGGCTAAACGTCCCTTTCCAGACGGCTCGAAGTGGGCGGAGTAAACGGGGGCATTCTGGTCATGCCAATTGATGATTAGAGGAGCAGCTTTCATCGTGTTGATATGTTTAGGTGATCAAACGAGGGTAGAAGCTGCATAGGTGAGGTAGGGAGACGCCCCTTTGAGGCTGTGGGAGAAGAGACTGAAGAGCTCTGTGGCTCCCACGCTCGAATACGAACGAGATCAACGGTCGAAGATGATAAGATGACGCGAACCTAGAGTGGATATGCAAAGAAGAAAAGAAGGCGAAAGTGGACTCTGGATAATTGTTCGAGGTTATCGGCAGTGATGGGAATTGGCACGGTAGTGCCAAAAGTAGAGTAACAACGGGCGAGTTTGATGGTGGAGAGTAGAGCTCCAGGCTGGAGCTGGTGTGGACCTTTGAAAGCCTTTGATTAGACGCCAAGGCAAGCTGTACGGTAGATAACTAGGAGCTACGGAGAACAACAAAGATCGGGAGTCGAAGTTTAGCGTTGCTGATTGATTGGATCTGAGAAATAAAAAGGGAAGAAGGGGGAAACGAAAAAAAGAGAAAAGGAAACGAAGGGGAAGTGAATGGTTGGAAAAGAGGAGCCAAACGGCATGATTGAGGTTTATTCCGGCGATACCTGCAAGAAACAGGCCTCGCATCACTTTATTGTCACTGTCACTGCCAATGCCACCGCGACTGTCGCTTTCTTACACTCACGACCATGAGGAACAAGGCACGAGGCACAGGGCGTTTTGGCGTACCTTTAGGCGTGTCACCAACCTCAGTCGACTAACTAAAATATGCAAGGTGCTGTAGGTGGACGCATTGGATAGTTTTACCCAGTAGAGGTTAAGTTGCGGCGGACGCGCGGGCGATCACACACATGGGGGATGGATCAAATGGATCATATGGATCCAATGAGGAACAACATCCAATTCATGGATGGATGCATGTCACGAGGGGACAACGCACCTCAGTCAGGGCAAGATCTTGTTTTAAGCTGTGCTGTAGCAGTGGGTTATCAGTGGTGGAGGTCCAAGACAGTTGCGCCGAAGCCAAGCGCTAGACCAAGGAATCAGTCGACTCTACCGAGTATCATGGTGCCTATTACCGAGTATTCTTTAGGCCTGTCGCCAGCGTAGTTAAAGTGGTTGTCAGAGCGGCTGCATCGTGTACCAGGGACTCTACTGGGGTTCTATGGACGGTCTATCAGGTGTTGATGACAACTGAGACGGGCGAAGTAACACCAAACGAAATGGGGGCCAAAGCTCATCAGCCCTTAGAGGGGATGAGTTCAGAACACCCAAAACAACCGGTCATCAAAAGGACCAGAAACAAAAGTTAAATGCCTCCTTGGGTCTGTTGGCATGTATCAATGTTCACGTCGACGTTGGATAGATAATGTATGTGGAAACATCCGGAAACCACTCGCCACTGTTGGCAGCACAGAGGCTCATGTAAAACAAAGGCTCAATCCCGGTTGGTTTCCTTTTACCTACTTGTTGAATTAGTATATGGCTTTATATCCCATTTGGCACTGCTGCCTCTCTTGGAAAGGCATACATATTCTTAAATATGTACCCATGTAATGTAAACAAACGACTTGTTAGGAGCTGATTAGTGAGTTATCACAATGACCCAACTCAAGGTGCTAGCAAGTGGGGAAAAGTCTCGCGGGGAACAAGACATCCAGGTTCAAATAGCCAATCACATTGCTCGTCTTGATCATCTGCATCGCTACCAATGGCCTGAATCTCAATCACTATGGAGACCAGATGGGCTCTTTTCAGCTCTGAGGATTCCGGCCACAGAAGGATGGCATGGATATCCGTTCTATTAGACATATAACACTTTGTGTTCCAGATTATTATTGTACGATCTGAATGAATCCTTCGTACCCATGGCTATTGGGATTGGGGAATGGACCTATAATTTCGCTACCCGTCTACGCCGTTGATGTTATCTTTGTCTTCAGCTGTGTGATAGGATCGTCTATTTATGTATAGGATTAAGTTTGAGACATAAAACATTGGTCAATAAGCTCACCAAACACCTCCCTGAATAGGCAGTGTGGCGGCATCTCGAAACCCAGCAGCGGCTTGCTTGATGAGTGTAATATCGGCATCTGCCTAAGCCAACCAGCCACCGTAGTATCCAGATGCCCTTATCTCGGGTTCCTGTGAGACACCAGCAGGATTCCATTCTATGTTCACTAAGGTAGGTAGTTAGCCTTTTCACGGCGCATAAGATTGGTCCAAAAACGAGGATGACTGGCTCCATGTTTTGGAGTAAGTGGTTCCCCCCCTATGCTGTTTATAATCAAGAAAATTAACATTATTGATTTGAGTTGACTTGTTAATTTGGCTCTCGTAGAAACTTGCTCTCGATGCATCCACCAGCCATACCCCTGACTGTGCCCGTTGTTAAGAATATCTGTGACTTTATCTAGCCTTCGTCAACGCCTAAAGAGTATGTGTTGTCTGTGACACATTGCCCTTGCCAGGTTTCGTGAGATCATCACCACCATCCGAAGCTTCTGCATCCAACGAAACTTTGATTGTGCGGAACTTGCGAATAGGAACTCCTTGAGCGAACAGCTCATCGATTTCTTCCAATGTCTTACCTCCACACTCAGGGATGCAGAACCACGAGAATAATGTCGCCAGGAACGAAGTCACTCCGAATATGAAGCCGACTTTAGACCCAAGGCCAGCATGTGATTGGTCAATGAGGTAGGGAATACTGAAAGCAACAGCCCATTGAATGACAATGTTGAAGACGGCACCCACAGCATATGTGAGATCGCGTAGACCGGTCGTAGGGATCTCTGCGGCTACAACGTGTGAGAGAGGTGCCCATCCTAGGGAAAACCCGATGCCGAAGAGGGTGACGGTCGCAACGATGGCAGACCGAATGCTCTGCGAGGGGTTCTTGACAGTTCCGAGCCCACCCATGGTCATAAGACTGGCTGTCTGAAGGACTGCTCCGGCTATCATCAAGGGACTGTCGAATCACGTCAGCTGGTGCTGTTACATGTGAGTACTCAGGCAATACTAACACTCGTCCTGTCTTATCAGACAAGAACTGTGTCAAGAAGACGGCAACAATGTTAAGCGCAGAGTTGATGCACGACATAACAAAAGGGTTAACCGAATTCAGACTCTGGATAAAAATTGTGCCATATTTGGAAGCAAAGTTCTGACCCGTAAGTTGAAGAAAGATGTTGACGCCGATTGTGATTAAAGTTCGTTTGAGATTCGCTGAGGTCGTCAGTAAATGTCATATCCCTGATATTGGTAGTTGGCGTTAGCTTACTCCCTCGCCACATGTCCATAAAACTGCCCTTTTTAACAGTGTTGTTGAGGGCATTCTGCATCTCTCGAAATTCGTGCTCGATCTCGTCGTCGGTGTATGCCCCTTGTCGAAGTAGTCGGAGGGACTTGAGAGCGTCCTCCTGGCGATCTCGGGTCAATAGCCAACGGGGAGACTGGAAGAATTAGAGAAATTCGGTAGCCATCATGGTAGTTCTCATACCTCAGGGATCCACCACACAGCTACTGCGAGGATAGAAGGAATCACGAAGAAAAGGCCATAGGGGATCCTCCAGGAAGCATGCCCCTTGATGTCGCTGGTACCTCGGCAGATAATAGACATGATAAGGCTACCAAACTAGACTAGCCATTAGAGAAACAAAACACCAGGAAAGAAGAGGGGACCCAGACGAACCAAAAGACCAGACTGATAAGTACCAACGACAAAGCCGCGAGCCTCTGCAGGAACAAGCTCTGACTGTAAAACAGGAACTAAGGCGAGCTCCATTCCGATGTAGACGTATGTAATAGTACGACCAGTGATTGCTTGAGTTGGGGTCTTCGACGTAATCAAGATGACTCCGGATATCAAAGCCCAGAAACACATGAGAAACATTGCCAGACGGCGGCCAAAGCGACGGCTGAAGAGGTTACCAAGAACGAGACCAAACACAAAGCCAATAAATTGGATACTGTTCAAGAGGGATAGGAAGACCGTCTCGAGAACGTATGTACCAGTGGCTTCATCGAAGGTTCCGAACTGTCTCTTGAAGAAAGGCATTGCTTGAGTGTTGCTGAAGGCAGACTGGTCCATGCCGAAGTTGAGCTGCGATAAGGCAATCATGCCACAAGCATAGATGAGGCGGCCGTTGAAGCAGGCAAGGAGCCCGCGAGTGCGTTTAGGAGGGGCCATATCTGCCTGTTGCTCAGAGTCTCGGATCATCAAGTTGCTGGCCTGGATGCAACTCTTGGTTTCCGAAGACTGTACATGCTCTTATTTATACATGGTTGCCAATTGTGGCCATAAATTGAAGCTTCTTGTCGTCAGAACTGGACTCGATCACGCGAGATGATCTAGGGCGCGATGGAACATGGTTTTGGATAGTATCCTTGATGTTGGACGGGCATCATTGACGAGTGTAAGTGTCTTCCAAAGGTATGGCTGTGGTTTCAGCTTCGGTTAACTGAACCCGGAACTCGATAGTCGCCCATCTCTGGTAAAGTCAATGGCGTGCTAGGGGTTCCCCGCATTTCGGGGAGTTCGATAGGTTGTTTTTGGCGACGCGGATAGGCGGGTCCGTGTATGCCGGGACGGAGATGACGGGTAAAGACGGAGACGGAAGACGTTCGGAGTGGGGCCGATTAGGTCAGTACCGCGCGTTGAGGGCCTCTGGGACTCCTCTTCTCTGGGCCGGTGGCTGATACTGTATCTTATGCCTATGGTGATTGTAGAATGTTTCTGTGTAAGCATTTTCAAAGGCAGATCTATCCTCGTATTGGGATAGATAGACGGAGAAGACGCGGATAGACGGACTTAAGTGGACCTCAAGCACCCTCCATCATCAAGTGTGTATAGCTAGATCCTGTCAACTCCACACTCCAATGAGCTCTCCGTAAACAGTTAATATGGTAGATAGCCCCGGATTGAGAAACGAAATGTAGATAATTACTCAGAAATTCTCTCTGTTGCTCTACCAGGGCTGTCTCATCAACTTCATAATCTGTAGCCTGTTCTTGAAGCTCAATATGGGTTCCATTCCAACCCGCAAGCAACCCAACTTTCTCGTCATCGTCGCCGATGACCTGGGCTACAGTGACCTCGGATGCTTTGGCTCCGAGATAGCGACTCCAAATCTCGACCGCCTCTCGCAGACTGGTGTGCGACTGACCAATTTCCATACGGCTTCAGCATGCTCCCCAACTAGGAGCATGCTATTCTCCGGAACGGACAACCACATTGCGGGCCTGGGCCAGATGACAGAGCACATGGCGAGGTTCATGGATAAGTATAAAAACAGGCCTGGCTATGAGGGATATCTCAACTTTCGCGTTGCTGCGCTTAGTGAGATTCTTCAAGATGCTGGTTATCATACAATTATGTCTGGAAAATGGTAGGTTGGGAGCAACTTCACAGCCTCAAACCATGACTAAATGTTGTCGCCAGGCACCTCGGAACGACGAACGAGACCTCACCTCACGCGAGAGGTTTCGATAATAGCTATGTCTTCTTATCAGGGTGCTGTAATCACTACAACTATGAACCGCAACTCGACGACCCAGCGCACGGGTTCTTCACACCTATGAACGCCGGCAAGTTCTGGATGCAAGACGACAGATTCTTAGATCGAAAAAACCCAGAAGATATCCCCGACGACTTTTACTCGACAACTACCTTTTCTGAAAAGTTAATTGGCTACCTGAAAGATCGCAAAGACACTGAACAGCCATTCTTTGCGTATCTACCTTTCACCGCACCCCATTGGCCTCTACAGGCGCCGCGCGAGACAATCGAGAAATATAAGGGTGTCTACGACGATGGTCCAGCAGCCTTGCGCAAACGAAGGTTGGCGAATCTCGTTGAACTGGGACTCATCTCTGAAGACACGGAACCAGCACCCATGACAGTCGAACTGTGGGACAAGATGTCGCCCACGGAGAAGGCTGAGTCGGCGAGGAAAATGGAAGTCTATGCCGCTATGGTAGATCTCATAGACGTCAATATCGGCCGCGTGGTGGACTATCTCGACTCTGTTGACGAACTAGACAATACCTTTGTCCTCTTCATGTCGGACAACGGAGCTGAAGGGGCTATGCTCGAAGCTGTTCCCATGATGGGCAGTGTTGGCAGTGTCCCAAGAATCATCAACAAATACTATAACAACTCGATTGATAATATGGGAATGGCAGACTCTTATATCTGGTATGGTCCTGAGTGGGCATGCGCATCAATGGCGCCCTCCAGGGGTTTCAAGACTTGGATCACCGAAGGCGGTATTAGATGTCCATGCCTTGTTCGATATCCTCCTTTCTCGAAGGCTGGCGGATCGCACACCGACTCATTCTGTACAGTCATGGATATTCTACCAACAATCCTTGACTTGGCGGGTGTGCCCTTACCAGGAAGCAAATTCCGAGGCAGAGAAGTGTTCCCCGTTAGGGGCTCCTCATGGGTGTCGCATCTTGAAGATCAGGCTCCCGCTTTTCACGATGAGGAGAAGGAGATAACTGGTTGGGAGCTGTTCGGTCTTCGAGCTATCAGGGAGGGTCGCTGGAAGGCTTTATATATGACCGCACCAAGGGGAAAGGACAAATGGGAGCTATACAACCTGAAGAACGATCCAGGCGAGCTGCACGATCTCGCGGACAATAACCCTGATATCATGGACCGCCTGATTAATTTATGGGAGATCTACTACTCAGAAACAGGAATGTTTGACCCAGGGCATGAGTTCGGTGTCACTAAGATCTAGGAATTCAACAAATATCAGCTGCTTGTTTCGCAAGGATTAGTATTAGAATCACATCACATTCACAGTTATTTGTGTTAAGACTTTGGCATATGTTTGCAGATTCTTTTGTTGATCTCTATGTCATTCCGTGACAAATGTTCTGAGGTAAACTTGTGACGGTGAGCTATATACTCTGAAGAGAATAGAAATGTTTCTTGGTGTAGAATCTTCCTTGCCATCAACGACTCGAGCCAAAATTCAAACGCACTACTCTCAAAATTCGCAATCTGCGTATCGGGTGGTTTCTCTACTGATACCCTTGCCTCAGGGAACAAGAAAACACTTGATCTTAAACCAAGGTGCAAAAGATAACTAATCTAAAGGCATACTAAGGCTATACTAAATTGAACTCAGTACTTTTGTTGTAAGGATTGAGGTCCTAAACGTTCTTCATCGTCTAGCCAAATATCGTTTGTTTCAACTTTTCCTTCTCTCCACTGCTCTCACACATGTCACGGAACACACCCTCTTTTTGCCAAAGCTCCTTGGGAGTTCCAAACTCTGCAACCTGACCGTCTGAAAGGACGAGGATGCGATCAAAATCAGCAATGGTGCTCAGACGATGCGCAATGACGATGAGTGTGCTGTCGGTAAACTCCTCTCGAATGCTGCGCTGAATGAGGGCATCGGTAGCCATGTCGACGGCGGAAGTGGCCTCGTCAAGTACCATGATCTTAGGACGTGCCACAATGGCACGAGCGAGACAGAGCAGTTGTCTTTGGCCTTGAGATAGATTGCCGCCAGACTCAGAGATAGGGCTTGATAGATCTCGGAAGATGTTCGTATTCTTGGCAGCAAGTGTCGAAGTTGCCGCAGAGGCGGGCTCATTAGTAGGCGTCACTGGTTGTGAGTCGACAAGATGAACACGGCCCAGTGACTCGCGAAGCTCATCATCTGTATTGTCCTCAAATGGGTCAAGGTTGGATCTGATTGTTCCTGAGAAAAGCACAGGATCCTGAGAAGATGTCAGTCTTCATGTAGTAGAACCAAAAGCGAATACACATACCTGAGGAATGATAGCTAGGCGAGATCGCAAGCTATGCAGGTCAATTTTGGAAATGTCCAGGCCGTCGATGGTGACGCTACCAGAACGGGCCTCCAAAAATCGGAATAAGGCGAGAGTCAGAGATGACTTTCCAGCACCTGTACGCCCCACAACACCGACTCTTTCGTTATTCTTGACGTCAAAAGAGACCCCCCTGAGTACTGGTGGAAGGTCAGGGGCGTATGAAACCTCGAGATCCTTGATCTCCATAGTTCCGGAAGTAGGCCACGCGGCAGAAGGCTTATCTCCCTCAAGCGACTCGGTCTCAAGTTCGGTGTATTCGACAACTCGCTCGGTTGAGTTCATATTCAGTTCCATACCAGCATAGTTTCGAATGGTCCAGAGGATACTCTCGGCAAAATCCATGGCAAAAGACAAGGTGAAACCAGCCAAAGCAGCGTCCATACTAGGGCTCACAATGACAATTATTCCGACGACAGTCGAGAATAGTGTACCAATAAGACCCATACGTAGACCCATCCAGCGGTTCACAAGCCACATGTAAGAGGTGATGATACTCCACGAGTCAAGCTTCTCATACATCCTGTCAATATAGACCTGTGTCTTCTTATAGCCTCGGATTGTCGACACACCCGCAAGAGCTGCGTTGAAGAGCTCGAAGACTGGAGACTTGCAGTTACTCTCGAGTCGCTTTAGTGGTCGCGCGCCATAGAGATACCTATTACCCAGTAGAATACCGAGCCCCAGGAGAACTATAGCCAAGGGGATCACGATGCCGGACGCGAAGAAGGCGGCCACGCAGACACCGACCAGGGATAGCAAGTTGGAGATGAACTGAGTCCAGTCCATAGTGATACGGTTATCGATGATGTTGAAGTCGGACGAGAATCGATTCAGAATTCTGCCGACGGGAACGGTGTCGAGCCATCTGAGAGGAGTATGTAGGACAGTAAACAGCATCTTTTCGAAGAGTGATCGGCTCGCTTTGATAGCAAGGAAGTAAGCCCAGAAGAACCTGAATGTGCCAACAATTGCGGTAGCACTGGAGATGGCAATGTAGATCCATAAGTAGTACTTCAAATCGTAGTGAGTCTCACTAGCCCTGAACTCAGGCGCAGAGGTGTACGGGAAATGTTGAAGTGAGAATACTGAGGCGTGGCCATGTTGCTGCTGGATGCTGCCAGTTGAAATACTTTCGTCGACATCACCGGTCCAAATTCGAAGCCACCATGCTCGACCTGGGATCAATGTTAGCAGTAAACTTGACCATAGATTTATAATTCTCACCAAGAATGCCAACTTCATATCCAAGAAAAACAAGTGCACAAATACTCCAAAGGACAACGCCGCCACTGTCTTGCAGATAGGTCAGATAGACATGCTTCTTAACGACACCCCTTTCCCGAACTTCTTCCTGAATGAACTGCTTGGCGTTCTTGGATGGCACTTTATGCAGCGCATTATTCTCATTATTCTCAGCTGGGTCTGTGATGGAAGCTTCCTCGGAATTGACAGCCGTTGAGGAATCCGTGGTCTCATCTTCAGAAGCTTGCTGCACAGTCTCTTCGTGCTGGCGAATCTCCTCCAAGGTCCCATCCTTGATAAAGTCGGAAATCAAACCAGCATGCAGAGCAACACCCTCACCAAGCTCAACTATATACTTGGCTTTCGACTGCACTAAAGCAACGTGGTGAGTGACGAGGATTCGAGTACGTCCCTTGCAAATATCGCCCGTGACACACTTCTCAAAGATATGGCGGCCTACATGTGCATCGACAGCACTAAAGACGTCGTCCATTACTAAGATATCGGCTCGTGAGTAGATGGCCCGAGCCAAAGTGACCCGCCATTTCTGACCGCCAGACAGATTGATGCCGTTTGCGCCGAGCTCCGTCTTGTCGCCGTCTGTCAGGATCTGCAGATCCTTCTTAAGAGCGCACACATCAACGACCTGGTTGTAGCGTTCCTCGACAAAAGGGAGTCCAAATAAGATGTTATCACGCAGAGATGCGCTCTCGAGCCAAGGAGTTTGGCCAACATAAGCAATAGATCCGGGAATAATCCAGTCGCCGAGGTTTGCTTGGGCATCGTGACGCTCTTCCGGGGCGATGGTGTTAGGCACATAAACAGAGCCCTCCAATACATCAGTTTCACCAAGAATGGCAGAAAGAAGTAAACTCTTTCCTGTACCGGTCTTTCCAGAAATCACTGAAAGTTCGCCAGCGGGGAATCTTATGTTCAGACTCCTCAGGATGAACCTATCCTCGTCGGGCGTTTCGTCATCTTCGGGCCAGGCAATAGATGCATCTTCGAAGGCCACATCTGTGCCTTCGGAAAGCGTGTTCTTCATCTCGGGACCATTGAGATACGTTTGGATTCGCTTCAAGGAGACAAACGTGTCAACTCCCATCGTAATGAGTTCTGGTAGCACACCGAGCGAGACTTCCAAAGCCTTGAAAATTCCAATGCTAACGAAAGCAACAGAGGGCAAAAGTTGACCGTTCATAACGGCATAGACAGCAAGGGATGTCGCAGCAAGCAAAATGGGGCTGACGACCCAGCATCCAAAAAGACCGGTATCGACAACAAAAAGTCCCCATAAGGTCTTTAGTTCCCGCTCTCGCATAGCCAAGATGCGCTTTTCCCAGCGACTCTCTAGGGCAGCGAACTTGATCTGCCTCATTCCAAGAAGAGCTTCGTTGACCACAGCTAACTTCTCATCGCGGAGCTTCATCAACTTATCCGATCTGGATAGCAATTCTCGAGAGAAGTAGGTGTTGGCGGGAAGAGTAAGACCCCAGGCTACCAGACCAGCTGTGAAAGGAATCCATCCAATCAAGCGAACCAAAAAGAAGGAGAAAAATAGCAGTTTGAAGACACTGTTGATAATCAGGAACTGGAAACCCGTGAAGTTCGAGATTCGCAACGCATCAACACCAACAAGGTTGACGATTGCCTGTCGAGACTTCAACACACTTGAGCCGTCATCGGCATCTTCTTCATTTTTCTTGTCTTCTGCTTGGTCCTGTGGTTCATCTGACTCTTTCGACTTATCCGCAGACTTGACGTTCTTGCGTCGAAGCGACTTTTCGAAGATCAGTGTTGACAATTGCGACCGGATAGGGAGAGCAATGCTCGCAAACGAGTACCAGAATACCCATCCTTCAACCCACTTTGGCATATCAGTATACGGCAAAAAAGTTTATATGAAGTACTTACAGCATCTAAGAGATTAAAGCCAGCCATCGCAAAAATCAAAATCCAGAGCTCCAAGTTGGATGCTCCGGACAGTCCTACATCGCGCTGTTCGAGAATGTTGATCACACGTAACATGGTCCAGAAAGGTAACAAGGCCAGGATGTTCCGGAATACAGTAAGGGAGAGCTGTACCATAAAGGAACCCTTGTATGCCCAAAACAGGGAGCGGAAGAGGCTACCTTGAGGTTTAGATGCGAGCCAGTCCTCTTTCAAATCAGCAGCTCTCAGCGTCCGGTCTACATGAGGAACATCGCTGGCATCCAGATCATTCTTTTTGACTGCAAAAGAAAGGAGGGGATCTACCCAGGACCACGTGTAGCGGCTGAAAGCAGAAACAGTCCATTGATCATCGACTTTTTGACCTTTGAAGAAGACATCAGGTCGGCGTGGAAGTAGCACACTGAAGAGGCAGAGAAAGACGACTGCACCAACATTCACGGCACGAAGAACAAGAGCAACTGTGTTGTCTCGAGTAAAAGCCTGAGTCTCCTTAATCAATTGGGGCACAGTAATGGTGGCAACAATAAGAGAAGACCCAAAAAGCCACAGGCCAAGATCGTGGACCTTTACAGGCGCATGATGGGCACTCAAGGAAATGGCATGTAGAAGAATAAGAGCCTATTTGGAGAAGAACGTCAGTGACCATTGCAAATTGTCTTTCCATTTTAAGTACTCACCCATGCCCCAGCAATGAGCCAATTCTTAAGCAAAAGCGAATCTGACTGCGAAAGCGATTGAAGTACTGAAATTGCAATCGATGTTCCAAGACCGACGGCGGACAAGGCAAGGATGAAAACTTTGGGAAGACGGTTTGAAAAGGCGGCCAAGCTTTCAGGCGTACTCTTGCCATCAGCATCCTCATAGAAGTTGTCCCGTGCAGTGCGCTTCCGTAGTTGGGTGACAGCTGTGGCTAGAGCAGGCGTAGTGGCCAATGCTACAACAACAAGGCCTGTGCCAGTCAAAATCACATCGATGTTATTGGGCACACCCATGATTGAGGCTTTCTGAGTAGATTTGCTGAGGAAGAGTTGTGGGAAACAATGGCGAAAACCGCCAGAATATAATCTTTGTCGTCACCCTCTGTTATCGTTGTTGTGGTGGTTATGTCGAGTTGTAAAATCTTAAAAGGGCCAGGCTAGAAACAGTCTATACATTTGACGTGCTCCGAAATGACGAGGGAAAAGAAGGGAAAGACAGACAAGGATTCAGCACAGGTTTTAATAAGATTCGAAATCAGTCACGCCTTACGCATGTAAGCTGGCTGATGCCGCTTCAAGGATTTGTAAAAAAAAAAAGACGGGGACCTTCAACACCGTGGTGAGTGGGTTGAATCAACGAAACAAGACGTCAGAAAGGTTTGGTTAGATAATCAAGAAGTGCGGTTTTGGACCGAGTTTAGTCTTAGTGCTTCAAGGAACCGCTCGAACAGGGTTGAGGGAAAATAGTCTGGGGGGTTGGTAGAGGGGCAAGGATCTGATTGCGAGATATCTTACAAAGGTCCATTGTTGGGAACCTAGCAGATTTGAAAAAGTTCCTTTGATATCAGGTTGCCCATGACTCTTCACGGCGAGGCATCAACGATCCACAAAGAGTATAGTTCGTTTCTAATGCAAGGTATGATGTGCAGAGCGTGAATGCCATAGTGTGGTATCAACGGGATCCGGCTATCAAGTGTACTTCCTAGTACAGGATACTCCATATCACCCGGCACCGGGGCTCTCGGGCAAGATCCTTTGGCAAGCCTCCTCTTTGTGTCTCTTGTGTTAAGCAAAATGAGGCCGGCATCATTCAGTCACCGCTCGTCAGCCACTAGAGGTGACAATGCAGGGTCTTTTCGAGCCCTCCAATCAACACCACAAACCATTCATGTGGTTGGCGGAGACTAACAAGGTCCACCACGATCAGCAACCATCTTGAACGACAGTTTTGATGAGAAGGATCTGGCGTGGTTGTATCCGGAGATAGGCAGTAGTATTGATGCCTTGGGGTCTTAACTTAGACTCCAGCAGTATGATGTCCTATAAGCAGCTGCCTTGGAAATTTTGGTTGAAAAGTCTATCTTCGCATCGTAGTTGGCGATTAAAGAATTTATCCAGAGCGTGGTGTAATACGGAGAGTCAAAAATTCCACCCAGCGGGTTGGGAATGCCGTTCCCGGGACGTTTGGCCCGTGCGGAGATCGCTAAATTCAGTGGACATCTGGAAGGTGGGCCCGGCGAACCGTTTATGGAAGGACCTTCAACCAGCGGGCAATACTATCCCGTCTTATCCAGCCCATTGGATTGCCTTAAACAAGCAGAGATACAATTGAATTAAACATTGTATATTGTATAAACGAAATTTTTTTTTTTTTTATCTACCAAGCCAATTAACAGATGCGATCTCAGAGCGGGCAAGGTCAGATATTAACAGCTTCAGTGAATATTCTTTGTTGAGACTGTTTGCTGAACTCTGATGCTGTATAGAAGAATGACCATTGCCCAAAATTCATGACCAACTTGACGGCATCTGCTGTGACCCTTGTTGAACTATATCAACACCCATTCAGAGTTCTCGGCGACGTGACTCATCAAGCTAAGCTTAGATGGTTCCCTGAGACATGCATTATTGGTTGGTGCAGGGTGTAGAAAGCACCCATACGAGGTCTAAGACATAGTCTAGGTACGTAGTAAGAAAATATCTGGAGTCTGATACTATCGAACACTTAACAAAACTTTGGAGTGAGACGTCCGAATCAAATATACAGAAAGTACGGCATTATCCATCGCCATGCCAGGATTATGCCCTTGATAATTGCGGTAGTTTGAGACAACTTCGGATCAGTACATATTGTTTGGCAACGAACTGTAGGGATCAGCTAGGCGACCACTAAACTTCACGCGAACCGTTTATACAAGGTTACCTGCTTATAGTAGTAGTTACTTCTGCAATGGCTCGACTGGGTATCGTGTATCTAATAGTCCTTTTCCAATCGACAGTGGGGTATGTTGAAGGGACGGTGAAAGGCTTCATCTATTATCTACCAGATGAATGCACACTTTATTCAGACTTCACAGTCGTTGTATTCAAATCCCATTTCTATCTTTCATTCTTGGACAATTTTCATAAGTCTATCCAACCCGAGGTAAGAGAGTACGGAGAGATGTCAACTTGGAGGGAACACCACGGGCAGGTCTATGCATATTGATGATATTGGCTCCTCTTACTTATGTTTACATCACCGCAATTCAGCAAACTAAAGGTCTCTCTCACTTCGAACACACGTCACATATTTCAAACACATGTATTCTGGATAAAGCCGAGATCGATGTACTCAAAAGCTCAAACTCGTAGTGGAACACCAAAACTCCACTCTTTATCACATCCACATGAGGTGATGCCGCAATGGCAAAAGGCGATGACGCCTTCCACCTTGTACCGCGGGCAATTATGGTCTTCCATGATACCCCAAAAATGGTTTCAAAACAAAAATTGGCGCCTTCGGAAGACCCAACTTCTGGATGACCTTTGCCCGCTTCGGCTTCTCCAACCTCGGGCTTCCGTCCGTTCTTCCCCGCCTCCGCCGTCAATGAATGAATGAATGAATGGATGTCAAGAGCCAGTAGTTCTTGTATGAATGGACGTCCATCATGACCGGCACAAACTCTCGGATCCCAATGTCATATTCATTCGACCTTCGTGCGCCCATCATAAGAGACAGTACAACAACCGTGTTACCGACCACATCTGCAACATCGCCGGGCTTCTCCTGCAACTCGCCGGAGGAACCCACCACCCAAGACGGTCAAGATCACGACGATGCCCAATCCCAAGGATCGGGGAAACGACAGCGGCGACTGACCACCACCGACTTTACTCGCAGGAAACGCGCTGTGACAGCCTGTCAATTCTGCCGTGTCCGTAAGACAAAGTGCGATAATGTTCGTCCAACATGTGGCTTTTGCGTGCGGCATAGAGCCAAGTGCATCTATTTAGACTCAGACAGTGAGATGGGAGATGAGGGGGTGGAAGATGCCGTTTCCAATCGTCAAATACTGGACCGCCTGGATGAAATAAAGGAGATACTCCAGAAGACCAACGACTCACCTCAACCTTTCTCAGACATTGAGCCTATACTCACTAATACCGAAGCCCCCCAGACACCTGCAGCTGGCAGTCCATGGACAAGGTTCTCTGCTGGTGCACAATACGAAACACAAAAGGCATCAAAAGTGCAACCGTACGAATCTGAACGACTTCCCTTTGCTGCTCTACGTTGTGAATCCCTGCTTCAATGGCCGGCACTCTGCAACATTATCCCGAGCGATGCCCGTGACGTTGACTCGTTCCCACTAAGTCCGGGGTACAAAGAAAGCAGTGTACAGAAACCAAACAGTACTGGGAAGGGTATCGATGAATCCTCATTTGTCACCCTGTGCCGAAAGTTTCTTGCACATGTGCATCCCCGAAATCCGGTTCTGGACGGACAGCAACTCATAAGGCATGCTCGTACTACAGAAGAAAATGGTCTGAAATGGGACACTTCATCCTGCCTCGTTGTAAGCCCGCCATCTTTCTTCATATCCTATCAACCTAACAATTCCAGCTTTTGTCATGTGCTCTGGCTGAATATACTGGCTTTTGGATAAAGCCAAATGAGTATCTTGTCCCGCCAACTCGGGAGCAGCTTCGACAAAGAGACGACCCCGACCAGGGTCCCAGGGCTGAACCATACTATGCAGCAGCGCAAAAGAGGATGGGTCTTCTTGGGAATACTATTGAAGATATTCAGTGTTTTGTCTTGGCGACCATATTCGAGAAATTTGCCTTTCGCCCGTTGAGGGCGTGGTACTACGTTCAACAAGCCTGTTCCCGTCTGGAGATTCATCTGCGCCAGCGTGGTGAAAGACCTCGAGTACCTTTTCGGCAAAACAACCCAGCAGACTATCATTTAGAGCAGAGACTCTTCTGGACCTGCTTTCGAGCAGAAAGGTCAGTAATAACCACCTATATATTTGGTAGTTGAGTGTTGATTCGTTTGCAGTGAGCTTGTCTTTGAACTAGGATTGCGACCAAGTGCCCTCGAGAGTTTCTCATACCCAGAGCCGCTTCCAACACCCCCGGAAGGCCTATTAGCTGGAACTGGACAGACTCCAAGAAGTGAAGGCTCGCATATCGATCAGGATGAAGAGCAACGCTATGTTGACGAGCGAGGGTGGTACTACTACCTGTCCGAAATTTCCATCCGGCGTACGGTAGACGAGACCTTGAACCTTTTGTACAGAAATGGGGAAGAGTATTGGATGAAGCACCCAACATACTTGATTCGTCAGTACCATGAATCTGAGCAACAGATATCGCAGTGGTAAGTTTCTACTTGACTTAACGTGGCCTACAAAGCTGACGCACCGAGTTTCAGGCATTACCATCTTCCTGCTGCAGTTCAGTTTGAAAACGATAAACTTCCAGAAGAGGAATTTGCATCTGCTCTTCAAGGCAGGGCATCCCTTTGGCGAGAGTATACGCTTCGCCCTATCTTTTATTACATGCTGCACTGCCCTCAAGATGATCCTGTCTTTCCTCAGGCGCATATCCTTGCGCTCAAAGAACTCGATATCTGCGCCAAAATGATCCATCGTCTCGCTTTCCAAGGGCGTCATGGCGGTACATGGCTAATATCTCGTAAGATCTTCTTAAGCGCCTGTATCGTTCTTGCTGCTGCTTCTAATCCGCACCGAATTCATCCTCCTGATGAGTGGCAGATGCTCATTGAACTTGCAATACACACACTGGAGCGTTGGGCAGTGGATGCTGTTGACGTTGGGCAGATGGCCGAAATTTTGAGACATATGTATCACCAAGTATGAACAACAATGTATCAACTTAGTTTATAAGTAATAATTGAATGATCTCCTAATATACATAGCTTGTTTTAAACTTCAGTTTTTCATATAATAGATCACTAGGTTTAGTATACTCTGGTAGAGGTGATGGAAAACCCTGTAGGATCATTCGCACTTGTTTGTATTTCGCCGGTTGCATCTTGCTATCGTCACAAAACTTTATGTAAATCATGAAGTTCGTTTGTATTCAATCTGGGGTTCATAAATCGTTACTGACTAAGGTACTAATAAAGAGACTCCTGAATCGACGCTGAGCCTGCCTGATAGATTGCCTTCACTTCATATATCGTTCAATGAAAGCAATAAAATCACAATCACACACATAAAAAGAGATAATTTGAGTCTCTTTGTCTCACTCCTCGTCGGAATCGTTGAGAGTCTTCTCAAATCCCTCAAGGGGAACTGCAGTTTTGATGTAGTCGCGGAATCCACGGCTCATCTTCACAACAGCCCTGAGATGCTTCTCACTGATTGTAATCCGCTCGGAATTCTCCTCTTGAGCCTCATTCTCGGCCAGAGCGAGGGCTGTTTGCATGGCGTTGCGAATCTCTCGCCCATTCCACTTGAGACTACGAACATCCTGGCTATTCCACACAAACTCGCGAGCCGCACCAGAGACATGGATCAAACCGTTTGAATCTCGGCTCAAGCGATCAAAGTTATGAGTCCAGATGCGCTCACAGTCCTCGTGAGTAAGACTCTTGTAATGCAGTGCGACGTGAATACGGCTGAGGAATGCAGTATCAAATGACTGAACACGATTGGTGGTCAGGAAGAGAACTCCACGATAATACTCGAGGGCCCGAAGAAACACAGATACAAGCCCGTTCCGGGTAATATCCTTAGAGCGACGGCGCTCGAGGTAGATATCCGCTTCATCAAGGAGGACAAGAGCACCGTAGCGTTGGCCAAGCTCAAGGAAGTAGCTCAAGTTGGCCTCAACATTGAACGAGTCAACACTGAGATCACCACTGGTAAGTGAAATAAGAGGCCGATTGGTAAGCTCGGCGACGCATTCAGCGGTGCATGTCTTTCCAACGCCAGGTGCACCATGGAGCAGGAAGATTCGGCCTTCTCCTTTGTTCTTAACAAAGTCATTACCCCAAGGGGACAGCTTCCCATCTCCCAAGTCAGCAGCAAACTTTCCAATCAAGGCCTTAACAGTCATCTTGATCTCATCGTCAAGAACAAGATACTTGAAAGCTTCCTTGTCCGTCTTCAGCTGCTTCAGGTTGGCGATGTTTAAGTGACCCCATCGTCGGTCGCCAAGGAGGAATCCTGGCATAGTCTTGCTGCACACAAGATAGAAGAGGTCGCTATCTGGGGGAGAGTCTTGGGTAGGATCAAGGTCTTCGAATCCATGATACGGGCTTTCGGTACTATAGTTTGGGCGGTTTGCCATACAGGCATCGCAGCTACATCGCGGGAGATCCTTGGGAAGATGGTCCTTGGAAGGAGGCGCGGTTTCATTGTAAACTGGGATGCGGTGGTAGCGACCCGCGCGCATGTTATCGGGTCCTTGATTATAGAATGTATCAAATCCAGGGGCATCACATATAACACGGCCGCACATGAAGCCGGTTGGCCCACGGCATTGTCTGTTGCTCGGCCCAGAATTCACAAGAAGCCCCTCGTATTCCATGTAAGTTGGTCGCTTCAAAAGCTCCCAATAGAGCTTGCCTAGGGCAATGTTCTTTTCCCTCATTGTAATTCCGCCTTGGGCTTCGAGATCTTCAGGCCAAAAAGCTGCAGGAATGATGGAAAGGCTCCCGATGGCTTGCTCACCAAGCCAGGGAGAGAGGTTGTAGCTGAACATGAAGCGATTGACTTTTGTACCGTTTGACTCGAGCATCCAGCAATTAATGTTGTACACATCACAGGAGCTGTTGTGTCCCTGCCCCATGGTGACGCTGCTAATGACATATGGGGTCCAGATATCATAGCGCTTTGCGTAGAAGACTTCACCTGGCTTGAGCAGAAGCCAAAAGAGGTCAAAGGTAGCTCTAGGGGTAGCAAGTTGATGACGCTCCTCTTCACGACGGATCTCATCGCCGAGGTTATCGTCAAGGAATTTGAGGAGAACGTCGATATGCTTAGATGTAGTCGCGGCGTAATCAGAATCATGGGCCAATGGTTGGTGATCCTTGTAACGGGCGAGCTCCTGTCGATGATGGTAGAGGACCCGGTAAGGGGCATTGATCTTGACAGGCTTGCCGTCAAAGCTGACGTAAGGATAGTAGGCTACTACGGCCTTAAGGGCATTGATAAGGTGATCTGAATGAATGATCATGAAGGGACGTGAAATTTCTGGACCAGGAACTTCGGGATCTTGACCTTCATCTGGGTAGAGATTGTCGTAGCGATAATCAATGTTCTCGAATGCTTCAGTAATCGGCCTGTCTTCCTGGTCTCGAGGACCTCGAGATCGACGGTGGATAGGGATGGGGGATCGGCTCCGGGGTAAGACCTTCGTTATGATCTCGATAACGGGTTTCTCATCTCCAGTAGCATCGTCATCGACAACAAGGTTGATATCGCCATTGAATCCATACGGGGGAACATTCTTGAAAGCTACAGGGCTCTGGCGGCCTGCTATACGGTTAGCTCGACATCACCATAGAGGATACATGGCTGAAGACTGACATTCTATGACATTATTTTGCCAACCGAGATACTTGACCACATGAAGGACGTCTGGCACTTTGCCATCAATCTTAAGAATTTCTGTTTTTGGGCACACCCTGGGCATAGAGGCCATGTGCGGACTATGTCTATATCTTGGCCTGGACCTGGGGGGGATATCCTCGAAGCTCACAATGGAGCTGGAGTCGTCGCCATCGACGACGTTGACTTCATGAGGCTGAGGAGTATCCATGATGCTTCTGAAGAACAAACAAACTTATAGGGAGATAAGAAAGACACTGAAGTCAAAAGACAGTTATGTCAAGAGGGTCTGAGGGTCTGAGGGTCTGAGCCGACCAGAGGAGAAACTGTGAGCATTCTGTCTGCTTTATAGAGCAATTGACAAAGCTGTGTAAGCTGAGACTGGCCTATCATGGTATTGAGAAACAGTCCACCCAATCAAGGGGTTCCCCTATCATTAGCTATGGTACCAGTCAAGGCAGCAACGCCAAGTTTCAAGCCCCAGGTTGTTTGCCTTGAGCAAGTGTAACACAGTTCTGGAGTAGCCTATAGGGAGGCAAGAAACCCTAGGACCTCAATCCTAGATGATAGAAAGATTTAGGCAAGTTTGCCTAAAATTGCCTAAGCTTAGGGGACTCTTTGACAAGCTCATTTTGGCATCCTCTTTCAATGTCTGAAGTTTTCTTGCTCCCTGGGTGTAGCATATGGAGTGATGTGGAGATATTGGGCATGCCAGCTGCAGCACAGCCCTATGCAGCCTTAAGTGGCATTGCTGAAGGTCAAAAGTGGATCTGTCTTTTGATGTGCGGGGGATTTATAGTATGAAGTTATTGTGAGGGTAAGCTCCCAGATCATTACTCCACCAAACAGTTTATTCAGTCTAGGGGCCAATAGACCTTAGACGATGTTAGGTATTTTTAGCATCTTGCCTTGAGGTCGCTGTCCCAGTTGATACTGAAATATTTCTGAAATAAGCAAATCGTTTTCGACTGATTGAGAAAGGAAATCAACTTTCAATTCTCGGTTATCTACAGAAGTAGGCTACCATCCACAAGGTTGCACTGCCTTCCAAAATGCCCCGTAGTAAGCCTTGGACTATCTTATGCAGCCAACCATCGGAACTAGTCCTGCGTGTTCCCGCCAACCCATCTGAACTCTAGCAAGCAAGCCAGCAGAGAGCTCTCAGTGCGTAGTCCTCTCCTGATATGCCCCCAGATGAGGTTGATAACTTGACATGTGTGTGATCACTCTGTGGGCCAAATCATCGAGAATGGCTGCAAAGTGAGCGTCAGACCCCTGAGTCAATCCTTGATGAAATAATGCGCGAACTAGAGTGGCGAAGTGTCGACGATAACCTTTCTCAATTTCAATGTCTGCCAACTGTTGTTCATTGGGCCCTCCTGTGAGTATGAAGAAAGGCGAGCGTGGAAGCTCGTCCTGGTCGGTGGTTTCAGTGTGACCGTAAGGCTGTAACAGCTCATACGAGGAGCAGTTGTTCTGTGTAATGTATTTCTTGAGGGGAAGCAGAATATCCCGGAAGCCATACTGACAGCCTGTGATGTCGATCAACCATCGTTCCCCTGATGAGTCCAACGTCGCTTCGACGATGGTATGGAACACCCTGTCGGTCATGATGCCAGCAGGGGGGTGAAATCTGATAGGGAGGGGGGGGTTCCGGATCTCAACAATGGCGACATCCATTCGAGAGACAATTCCTAATCGATTCCTGTTAGCAGGATGACCCTGGATCAGAATAGACGGCTTGACCTACCGGCCAAGAGACCCCTGGTCATCGGACCAAGGAGAGAAATCGACATAGTACACTGGTTTACTAGAAGAGCGGCTTCTTTGTGATTTTCAATACGGGTGAGGTGACTCGGGAAAAGATGGCGCTCAGTTCGGTTCGGGGTGTGTATGAGGACCAGAGTTCCGGAGTCTTCGTCATGTTCGATTTTTGTCAAATGAATGTCATACACAACCTCCTTGTACGCCAAAAGTGCTGCTTTGAGTAGCTTGGCTGTACGTAAAAGAGCTTTCCGTCGTTGCATGTTGTAGCAATACTCTTGATGAGTTGGCTCGTGAGCTGCCTGGCATTCAGGGCTGCACCAGAAGGTAGTGACAGCATCTCCGTCTTGGTATTCTGGAGCTCCCATACAATGGGAGCACCCCACGGTTGAATACTTGCCACAATGAGCGCAACTGCCCATTTTGAGTGCTCGATAGAGGATGCTTCAGGTTGAAGAAGTTGGGAGTTGTTGTGGATGTGAGGGTTTAAAAGGCGAAGTGCAGCGAGACCATGAATCACGAAGAATAAGTGACTGCTCAAGCTCCTGGTTTAGCTTGGTCTGTTGCTAAGTATTGAACAATCACAATCGGAAGGTGTCGGCCTTCCTAGGTACCTACAAAGCGAAAAGTGAACCTCTATACAGAAAGCAGACGTGCCAGCAATACTCACCCAGGTGACTAGAAGGCACCACTCTCGTATGATACGGGCCGGAACACACAATTGCAATGTTTGCGCTTTTTTGGAAATGAGGCAGACAGGCAAAAAGGACTGTCACCTCATTACCATTTATGATGCCAAATAATTCTATACGACAGAAGGGACGCAGCCTCTATGCTCAATTTCCACCCTATAACGCCGTCCAGCTTGTCCAAAACTCCACCACTTTTAGTACCTAAGGGAGACACAAGAGAACCCAAATCAGAGAACCCCAAGTTCTTTCAGTCAACTAGCGGCGGAGTTATTCAGTTCCCACCATTTCTTGCGTTGGAAGTGACGTTGCTGGCGTGCGCGAGCAGAAACTTACAACACGTCAATGTCAGCTTGCACGCCTTCGTCCATCCATCATCTTGCGCAATGCCGAGTTTGATGCTGACATCGCCAATCTTGTCACCGTCAATCTTATATGGCAAGCTAAGAGGTGTGCCAGTTGCATCTGTTTGCCTATGGACATACGCGCCCAGCTGTCGTACAAGCTCCAGGAACCCAACCATGGCGTTATCAAAGCGTCGGTGCATGAATGTTAATCCTAGAGGCATATCTCCAGAGCTGTACAACTCAAGTACATGCTTCTTTGGGGGGGCATTGACAGCGCGACTGCCTAGTCGACTGGAAGAAGGGCTTGGTACTTCGTATCGGATGATTCTTGACGTGCTTCCCATGGGCTGCGGGTCATATCCATCGAATCTGTAGGAAAGTTTGTCCGCAACGGTAACCAAGAGTAGCAGTGCGTGTCCCCACGCGGCGTTGATTTCTGGCCAATCTACCGGTTTGTTAGAGAGACGACCAAGCCGAAGACCGTTAATTGTCGCAAAGCTCCCATCGTGGCTGATACAAAAGGTGTCGTTATATACGTTAGATCGCTGCAGCTTTTCTAGGAGCTGGGAATCGTTGCTGTACTTGGCGTTGATGCTGTCCTTTTCCGCCTGGAATTCACCCATCTTGGTAGCAAACTCGTTTCGTTCCCTCCAGAACTTCTCCTCCTCTTTGTCCAGTTGTCGCGACTCCTCCTCAAGAGCTACGAGCTCCTCATCTAAGGAAGTCTTTTCCGACTCCAGCTTCTTCAGCTCTTCCATAGCTGTTGCTCTATCCTGCTCAGCTTTTCTCAGCGCTTCCTCTTGAGCTTTCATGTCTTCTTCGCTTGGTTTGTTTGCTTTCGCCTCCTTAAGATGTTTCACATAGGCGTCTCTTTCGCGTGAAGTAACCTCTAGCTTCTTCTGTAGGCCCTCAACAAGCATTTCCGTACATTCAACACAGATAGGGTGGTCGATATCGGATCGCGCAGATAGAATTTCGAAAAGTCGGTTGACCCTATCCATCTCGTTTCCCACAGGCGCGTCAACATTATCCCCATTACTTCTGGCAGAGCTGGCACGGCGCAATGCTGTTGGCATAGCGTGAGACTCTGGAGGCTGACTCGGGTGAGTCATCTGGGACTCTGACAATAAAACGAAAGACATAGAGGAATCGCGGGGATGCCCTCCATGGTTGCGCTTGAACGTCGGTGGCCCGGTATTTCTTGAGACTGTTTCGTATAGAGACTTGCGCGCTTGCTCTTGTGGTTGCGTAATCGGTGGGCTCGTTACAGATGATTTCTTGAGGGTTTGGGGAGATGTAGATGCTGGCGAGCGAGGTCAGATACATGCGCAGAAAAAGGATCAGGCCACATACAAACAAGCACATCGTAGGCGGCTGGATTGAGGTCCTCGAGGGATCCGTCCAGCCTGAGAGGCTGGCGGCATTTCTGGCAGTTCATACTTGGGTTAGCGAGCAGGCATTGTTCGAGAACGGTTGCTGGATGAATGCGCTGTACAGAGCTTTTGAGAAAGCGTCCCGTGTCGTTGGTGGGAAAGGTAGGGAAAGTAAAGAAATGGACAGAGTAAGGTGTGGATGTCTTAGCGGTGACGTCGGGTTATGTTTAGCACTGGGAGCCACGAGCCAATGCGCAGTTGATCACAGGGTACGGAATCATATGGAGAAATTTAGAATAAGCTATATACTTCATTACACAACAAGTAAAGAAAAGAAACTAATTACAAAGAAAGATCTATCACAACTAAGCCTGGCTTTCATATTCTTTCACAAGGTCACATGAAGCTATCAAAGGTTGATAGCGTCCACATGATAATGGACGGATGGTTTGCATTAAGCATGTAGTTAACCCCACCAAATTGATCGATAAGATCCATATGGAGCCAAGCACTTTACGCGATGCACGGCCCCTAATGGCGCGTCACGGCGCGTCTAGGCCCTTCAGTTGCTCCTCCAACGAAACATCGTCATCAAAGAATGCAGGAGCCATCAAAATGGAAGGCTACCATGCATCCTGTTAAAGAATATGTCGCAAAATTATGCATGATTTAATGTCGACAAAGATTCTTCATAGTGACAATGGAGCCACCGACAAAGAAAAGGCGACAGGGCTCTTCAGCTCAAAAAGAGGCACAAGATGAAAGTGACGATGACGAACTTGCCTCACATCCCCAAGAGATCAGGATGCGCCGAGACCCTGATATTCAGCTTGCACTCAAGCGGGCGAATGCTGACCATAAACTGCAAGCCACAATGGCTCATATTATCGAAAAATACAGCCGGGACTTTGAGGGCATTGGCGACGAAATCGACATGAACACTGGAGAAATTGTCGTTAACAACGGTCATTTGCGTAATATGCGTGACGAGGGAGATGTTGAAGGACTATGGATGGAGGGCGACAGTAATATCGACGAAGATGAAGGAGTTCTGCTGGAGGACCTTACGGATGGATATTCCGATAGCGAAGAACCAGTCAAAGGAGTACAACATTCTCAGAGCGACAATCAGAACAACCAAGAACCAACGTTTGCAGAACAAGTTGCGCCAACGAGCCAAAGGACTCACAGCGAAGTCGCCCGGGAAGCACTACAAACTGATATGGATACGGCCATGGATCCCTCACAAATTTCTAACGCCATGTTGCATACCAGCGAATCTCACTTTGGTCCTCCATCCTATGGACCAGGTTCGTCAGTTGGATTCGGACCAACTCCAGGATTTGGGCCCTGGGGAAGAATGCACGGGTTTCCCATGCAAGCCTGGGGTCGGGACGATATTCCTCCATATTTTAACATGCCGCCGAGTATGCCAGGACCTTGGTTTAGCGGGGGCAGATACGACTTCCCTACTCATAACGGACAGACATCGATTTGGAGTCGTAACCGGGCCAAGAGGACAAAGCGGGCCGGCTCTATGAAAGCATCTTCCAAGCAGGCGACGAGCAGACACCCTAGCAGCTCTCGTACGGAAGAGGAGGCAGTTGCAGATGACCATCACAAATCCATGTCTGAGGAACAGCCACGCGATAATCAGGAAGATCTGGCCCCTGATAGAACTATAAATGATACCGACGACGACGATGATTTGATGTTCTCTGAGACTACTGAGGTAGCGTCGACCCCTGAGGCGAGTCTTGTCCTCCCAACAAAAGAAACATCACCTGCGAAGGGCCAGGTTCATCGACATTCACAAGGGGCACTGGAAGAAACCAATGGAAATGCTGTGAAAGTGCCTCAGAAGAACGACGAAGAAGACGATTCTGGTCGGAGACGGTCTGGCCGAGCGAGGAAACAAACTGAGTATATGGGCAAGATCTCATGGGACGACGCCAAAGAATGGCAGAAATCAGGACAGAGGTTAAGCGTGGAGCTATACAAGGCTGATCCAGTTATTCGCAAAGACTTCGAAAGCGTCGATCATATTGGCGACGAGTGTGCCTCGTCTTCGGAGGAGCTTCACGACAATGCGTTGCCAACAAAAGTACTCGAAAGGGGGACGACCTCCCAAAGGCAGGTTGTACCAGATTCACAGGACACCGCGACTCCTTTCAACAGCAGTGCTCCTGAGGCACCGGAGCGCAAGACGGGCAACGACAGACACTATGCTTCTGATGTACCTACCGTTCCTAGCATGGAGCTTTCAGACGACGAAGCTCCTCTTGTTCTTTCAAGGATCAGAGCACCAAAACGCCAGGTAGAAAACCGAAAACCTCCACCGCCACTCATGCCAACACAGGATCGAATTCGAAGCGCTGAGCCCATTGTCTATGTTGCGAGTAGTTCACCAAAACCCAACCAACGAGCAGCACCCATAGTTGAGCCTACGGTTGGGGGTATGCAGGGCCAGACTATAGAGCCTCTCAAGCGCAAGCGGGGAAGACCCAAAGGCTCAACACGCAAGGCTCAAAATAATAATACTGTTTCCAGTACGAAGGTCATAACAAGGGGCCCCACGGTGCCTCAACAGCATGATGCTGGAGCGCCAAAGAAGTCGAATCCTGCGAATCTCGATATTGAAGTTGGGGCCAAAGATCACTCGACCTATGCTACGAGGAGCCATGGTTGTCCCGATCGCGATGAAGAAACCTTACAAAAATTGGATCATGATGATACAGAGACTGAAGAACGTACAGTAACACATCATCTAACGAGCGAACCCAAGAGCCCAGCGTCTTATAGATCACAAGCTAGAACTTCAGATGAGACCATCAAGCTTCGGCGGTCCTGGGAAAAGCTCCAAAAGTCCAATAACAGCACAGACGAGTCAACAGAACTCAATGAGGATATCTCAGATGACCAGGAGGAACAGCCGGTGCCTCTGACGCCATCCGGGCTGTTGCAGGAACCAAGTACAATTCTGGAGGGGCCTATGGAAGCACCAGAGACCTTTGTAATCATCGGAGACGAGCAGTCATCTACCGCTAGTCCTTCTTCGCCCGTCCATGTTGAAGAACCTCCCAACTATAGCGATCCCCCTGACGAGAGTAGGTCTCGTCTTAACGACAACTCCTCTGATTATGCGCCTCCTCAAGACGAAGCTGTACATGATGACGAATCTCTCCCCGAATTGCCTCGAGATACCATGGTTCATGGGGCATCGACACCACGGAAGCCGAAAGATACCAGGACTCCCGTTACAGAACCTCCTTCAAGCTCTCACAAACCACACACCCCTCGTCATGCTTCCATTCGTACTACTCGTGCACCATCATCACGCCGATCCCTCCTCTCATTTGTGTCGGATTCGGAATCAGACACCGGCGAGTCTCGGGATGAGTTAGCGCGCAGAGTCAAATCAACATCAAAGACAGCAAGCGTCCGTCCTTCAACAAAGAGGATTTGGCGAGCGAGTGCCCTAACCAGAGAAATCCAACGGACCCCCAGTAGAAAGCGTTTCCATGAGATGTCCAGTCCTACCAACACTGTTAAGACACCGGGGGGCACGTTACGAACCTGTGGTATAGATGGTTATCAATGTGGCCGAGACTTTTGCTTCACTTGTATATGAATGGCCGTTCTGATCTCACAGATTACTTTTGGTAGAGAAGACCATAGAAAATAAAGCCTTGTGGGAATCAATATACAACAAGCAAACATAGCGCTGTGGTTTTATTTGATGCTTAACGCTACTCGAGAAAAACTGACCCAAAAGCATGAAAACCTCCAACTACAAAGCTAAAAAAAAGGTTAGGAGTGTTGGTGATTAGATTAGCCCTCGATCTCAATGTGCTATAACCCCCAGAACCTGGAACGCCGAAACCACATTGTCTCATTCCACATCGCCCCCGTAACAACGTCCGAGATGATGCGGCATGTCGCGCAAGCTTCTCCTCACCGCACCGAACCGATCGAATCATACGTCATGCTAAGGCTGTAGGATATTCTCATACAGCCCCATTCTCATGAAATCCATCTCACAGGGCCACTGAGTAGACGCGCTTTCACGGCGGAAAGGATCGAGGCGGATCCGGCTGAGATATTCTCTTCCCAATATGGGTGTATCCTATCAGGGTTGGAAAACCGACAAAGGAAAGCAGTAACCGCCGGTCCAGGGTATCATGGTTAAGAGTTGCCACGAGATGGATCGCCAGAGATGATGAGTGTTGGAGAGCTACGACTCCAAGCACTCTCAAGACTTGTTGGCAGCGCCATTAGCAGCTGCAAGGTGTTGCTTGAAAACCTCGGGATCACGGACGGGGTTGAAGTAGGGGTGCGCTTGCGCCTCCTTGGCGGTCAAACGCTCCTATACAAATGTTAGATCAAATAGGAGATGTCGGAGCTATAAACAAACCTGATGGTCGTATCGCAGTAGCTTGTCAAGGAAATCGATGGCCTCATTAGAAACAAATCGCTGGTTTTCCGAGGTGACGAAGCTATGCCAGGGCTTCTTCTGGAATCGTCCGAGAATGTCGTCATATTGCGCATCCAGTTCAATTTCGTACTTATCAATGTAGTCAAACAGATCATCAGTACCGAGAACCTTTGCAATCTTCACAAGCTGGTCCGAGTTACTGTTCCCATGGAAGAACGGCTCCTTTCGGAAGATCATAGAAGCAAACATGGCTCCCAGGCTCCACATGTCGAGACTGTAATCATACTCCTGGAAATCGACCAACAGTTCTGGACCCTTGAAATAGCGAGAGGCCACACGAACGTTGTATTCGGTACCGGGGTGATAAAATTCGGCCAGGCCCCAATCGATGAGACGCAACTGGAAACTGTCAGTAAGCTCTACGTCAGACGTGTCACGCCAGAATGACCAACCTTTCGGTTCTCATGATCGATCATAACGTTATGAGGCTTAACATCTCGATGCATAATACCCTTGCTGTGGCAGAAGTCCAAAGCCTTGAGGAGCTCAAAGATATAGAACCGGACATCGATGTCATTGAACTTAGGGTAGAGGCTTCGGAAATCGGTATTGTTGACGTGCTCGAAAATGAGGGACGGCGTCTTACTCTGTTCGCGTTTGTGGTCAGTTACATGTTGACAATGTCAGTTGAGAAAGTTGGCACCAACCTGCGCATCCCGAACAACGTCGAGCAAGGCAACAACATTAGGACCTCCGGCCAAATTCTGGAGGATCTTAATCTCGCGCTTGATCTTCTTCTTCTTCACAGGCTTTAGAACCTTGACGACGCATTTCTGGTAGTTGACGACATTGATGCCTTCAAAGACTTCAGAGTACTTTCCACGGCCTACAGACGCACAAGGGGTCAATAACCAAGCAAACGAAATGGACAACGACGACATACCAATCTTTCTGACGACCTCGTAGTTTTCTAGGGCACCCCAGCCTACATGGTTATCAGCTTCGTTGTCAAGGGAATTCTCACGTGGGGTGAGGGCATACTGATGTTAACACTGTCGTAGTCCCAGTAACTGCGGGGCATGCTCTGGTTGACATCGGCGTAGACGCGCGCCATGATGGGCAGAGATCGAGACCGTCGCAGGGAGGCGGTAGAAGAAGATGGTGTCACGGGACGTCGATGACGGTCGGAGCGATAGAGATGCTGAAGATGAGAGGTTGAGGCCGAGATACTCGTATATGTCTAATCGAGCCCAGCCCAAGGTCTCTAGTCTAAGAGGCTGAAGAGGAGAGGCTGGACCTGCTTTGACTTGGTTTGCAAAATCAAGGTGGGATGGCATTTCAGGTCGGGTCCAGCCCAGTCCAGGTTTGCCCCGTTGTTTTGGCGGGCGGGCTGGTCTGTGATTCGCTGGGGCGCTTATCGGCCTGCCGAATGGGCACGAGTACCTCCAAATCAATCACAAGGCAAATAGATGGTGGCTTGTGCAGTATCTGAATTGAGTGGATGCGCCCTGGCTGTTTCTGGCATTCACTTCTAATTGACTACGGACTACTAACCTACATAAAGTCTAAAAAGACTGAGAGGCTGTCGGAGAAACAGTGAAGGGCTTAGGCTCTCCAAGGCCAAAGGGTTGAGTCTGCTAATAAATGTTACTTCATGAACATCCTGTCATCATCTAAACAAATATAATTATCTTATGCACAAGCTAAGCCTAGGGTAGGTCTAGACAGTAGACACATCTCCTAGAGGTATGTAGTTCGAGAATATACTTGTTTCCCTGTGACCCCGACAACAAGACGAATTCAATATTGGTACCAAACAGACACATGTGCGTCACGAATAGGCCTTGAACAAAATACATGGCTTGACATCTACTGGAGTCAAAACGCCTACCTCATATTTTCATTGGTCGTCGAAAGACATACAATACGAACAAGCTGCGTTGTGAAACTTGTCAAAGTGGCCTGATTCAGACCGTATGCTACACCACGATCAGGGTTAGCAACATGAACAAACTGCTTGCTAGGAAGAATACGAATAAAAAGCCTCATTTCTCAGAGAGAAGATTAATTGCTCGACATTTCAGGGCTGCAGAGGTGTCAATATCAGCCGAAGCCAATACTTCGTCCACCTCCAGCCCCGATCCGACTAAGGATGACGATACAAGGGTTTTCATCATAACGAGGTTCAAACACACTTTAGGGAGTATCAACTTACAAATCAAAATCTCTTGGTGGGTAACGTTCGAGACTCCAAAAGCAGTATCCCTTCTACATCCAGGGAACATGCTTAGTCGTATTCCAGCGAGTCCAAGCCCTTGTCCACAACGTCCCAGGTTCGTTTGCGCAAGTCTGGTTTCGGTTCGGGGCGAGGGCGCTGAAGACCTTTCTTCTTCTTTCGTTTCTTATTACTCTGAAAGGAAGCGGGTAATGAGGAAGACATGTTTTTGGTTTGCGTGGAAGTAGGGGTATCATCGCTCAAATCCATGGCCTCGCTCGACGGCGCTGTTTCTTTCGAGCCCAGCTGTTTCGCTCTTTCTTTCTCTTTGCGCAGAGTTTCGAGTTCTGAATGTCGAAATATTTCGATTTGCGCATCCGTCAAAGTCCTTTTCACACCATCCGGATAATAGCCCAGGTTATCGTCTTCCTCCTCCCAGGTGTCGTCGACGGCGTCATCTTGAATTTGATCCTGGGGGGGCGAGTCTATGAATTCAGATCCGAAGGCGGCGACGGCTGTGTGCGAGAAATGGGATTCGTGGAAAGCAACAAGATCATCCTAGAAGTATCAGTAAAGTATCAAACTGCGCATATTTGGGTAACATACGGGGGAAATGTTGGGTATTACATGCGCATTCGTCGTACTTCCATTATTTGATTGCGGCATGTCTTGGTTTTTCTTTAACGCGAGATCAGGCATGATTTGCGATTTCGCGAGATTGGCGGAAGACGCGTCCAGGCTGAAATTATGTCACGTGCCAATGCACCAACATCAAGTTCGTCCAGTGTGAAAAGAGATAAATATGTCCTGGCAGCCTGGCTAGCATATTTGGCAAGCAAAGTAAGTTGTGAGAAGACAGTCCAAAAGTTTGATGATGGAGCCGGTTAAAGCTTCCGCCACCAACTCAGAGCCCATAGATAGCTCACTGGGACTTGAGAAGCGCTAGAGCACTTTCGAAGGCTCTCACAACTTGATCATCTGCAAAGCGTCAATATTTGGTTAAAGGATGGGACGAAAAGCACATCGGGCTCACAATGCTGTTGTTTCCGTTCCATTTTATCTTCAGCGAGATTCACAAAGCGTCGTCGTGTTTGCAGGCGCTTCGCTGCCCGCTCATCATCGTGCGCTGACGCAGACGCAGCCCAAATTTTGAAGTACTCGCCAGACGTTAGTTTCATCAGTCTATGTCATTGCTCAAAAGAACTCACCTTTGATAGAGCATCTGCCTCCTTCAGAATCTCCCGCTCCCGTTCATCTGCCTCTTGCAAAGCAGCCTCATAACGCGCTTCAAACTCATCCCAGTCAAACGGTTCTAGAGCACCAGGGGTGTCTGGTGGATCAGAATTGTTGGCTTGTCGATCAACTTGAGGTTCGGGTGTCCTTATACTAGCGTGCGGAAGTTTCTGGATGTTACTCATGTTTGTTTCCTCAGGAGCAGGGACAGAAGGTTTGATATCGTCTTGACTGGGATGGTTCTCGCCGTCTTCTTGTAGTGGAAGTGCTGTATCCATGTTGGGCATTTCGCGTTGAATCGCCAGGGGTGTTGTCGGCCAAGCAACAGGGGTGTGTGTTAGGAACGTGCAGCACTGTCGAGTGAGCAGCCTGATCAACTGTCTTGAGGCGTCGGTAATGAGTCTTGAATCTTGTATTCCACGGAGTGGTGATTTCTCTGTCAAAGTTGACACAGTTCAGTGAAGGAAAAATTAATTCCCGGTACCTAAATGGTGAAGTTATTTAAATCAAATATAGTTGCTCACTAACAGTCGAAGTCTTGAAGTGGGTGTTCCTGCATCATTTAGTTGGCTGCCTGTGTGGCTTACGTTCATGCGCCACAGCACCGTCACTATCATTGCTCGACTCGTGACTCCCATCTTCAACCTCAAAGCCTACAAGTCATCTGGCTTTCACTTTCAATCACTTATCTCGGGCTTACAAAGATGCGCCCCGCCTTTCCTGTTTTATTACCGGAAGGCTGAACGTGCTTCCCTTGGTCTTCTTAGATCAACAGATAGCGACAACTGCCTTAACGCAAGTGGCAAAGATACAAAGCCAGGATGGACTGCGATATCTGTCATCGCATTCACGACACAGAGCGTCTCCCTTTTCTCTGTACCGTGGACGCCCGGAACTCCCTTCTTGATGGTCGCATAAACAATGTGGAACTTCTCCTGCAAAACGAGAGTCTCCAAAATGAAATAAGCGAACTATTAGATGAGACGAGCACCCCAAACAAGTTTCACAAGGAATCACTACAGGCACAACAACGAACAGCTGAAGATAGAACGACACAAATTTTGGCCGCTGCCGATAAGCTCAGAAATGACATCAAAACTGCCAGAGAGGAGATCCAGGCCCGGAAAGCTGCACTTTCTCGTCGCAAGTCGGATATCGCAGCTGTATCTGGTGGCCTAGTTGAGCGCAGAGTAAAACAGCAAAAAGACATAGAAACGGACATTGGCAGACTTAAGTATAAGTGGTCTCGCAGCGCTGGCGATATGGCTCGTACAAGATCTTTTCTTTGTATGGAGGCAGCCCGACTATATGGACTTGAACGTATTAAAGAAGGCTCTACTGGCAAATATGAGTATTACCTTGGCGGAATTCCCGTTGTCGATTTGGCCACAATGAACTGTAGGCTCTCCCACGGCTCTTTTAACTATATACTAACTCCTTTACAGCATCAACGCCAGAGATGATTTCAACATCTCTCAGCCACATTTGTCATATCCTTATGCTCGTATCACACTATCTTTCAATCCGTCTTCCTGCGGCAATTACTCTTCCTCATCGCGACTACCCACGGCCAACTATCTTCAATCTCTCTGCTTCTTACAGATCTGGGGATCCAGTATTTCCTAGTCAGGCAGGAGTAGGGAATCCTTCTCACTCCGGAGACACAGAGTCCCAGCGTGTTTCACGTCCAAGACCTCTTTTCATTGACAAACCACCAGCGCTGTTGGCCAAGGAAGATCCAGCAACTTTCTCATATTTCATAGAAGGTGTGACTTTGCT
Organism: Fusarium oxysporum Fo47; assembly: GCF_013085055.1. Lineage (NCBI taxonomy): Eukaryota > Fungi > Ascomycota > Sordariomycetes > Hypocreales > Nectriaceae > Fusarium > Fusarium oxysporum. Next base: position 1,549,752 of record NC_072840.1, on the reverse strand, counting down.
CGCCTACAACATCGCCTGGGCTTGCAGTACGCAAGGTGTTTCGATAGGTGATAGGACTCACTTTGAGGACATTTGCAATATGGGCCGCAACTTACACGAGCTCCTCACAAATCACCAAAATGTTGGTGGAAACCTCTATCCATTATCATCTAACAAGAAGGATCCGAGCGCATCTAAGAATGATACCGATGCCCAAGCCAGCCGCATGGGACAATATTCCCACGGCACAACTTTCTACTACCTCGGCGGAGCTGAGGGCACCGAGTTCAGTAAGACGTTCAAGCTTCCCGGTCCGATCAAATTGGCCGACAAGCTCAAGAAGAAGCTGCTCAGCGAGGCGCCTGCCCCTGACTGGGAAGTTCTGGATGATGATGCATGGAAAGTTGAAGAAGAGCTTGTGGATACGAATCAACCCAACAAAGACTTGCTAGGTAGCGATAAGAATTCCCCGCGTCGGGGAACGAGTGGGTGGATGAAGGTAAAGAATAGATGATATTGTTCTACCAAGAACAATGAACAAATACTTACTTGTAATTAATTTAGCTGCTGTGAAGATAATACGAGTAAATAAAGAGATAAAAACCTTTTCACCTTAAGTAAATTGCATTTATTTATTGCCAAAGCATGCCAGCTAGTATATAAACTTTATTTTATTTTATCTCTTTATATTAGTATATCCCAAGACCGAGCATAGAGTTATATAGGTAGGGACCTCGCCTACCCACGCTCTGTTGTTCTCTTCTGCCCGCAGTACAAAAATAATATCGGTGCTTCAGTACCTAGAACAACGAAAAATGTGGTTCCGCCCGGGATCGAACCGGGGACCTTCTCGGTGTTAACGAGATGCCATAACCAACTAGACCACGGAACCGTGCTAATGTGTACGAGGACAGCTGCGAGTTGACGCTCAAGTTGGAAACAAGTGTGAGACTTATTCACCTGCTCTAGGGTAGCAAAAGGTACAATATTTTAGCTGAGTTATGAGATGAAAGTACATTGTTCTCATAAATAAGTCCCTTGCAATCTGCTTGGATTGTATTAGCTGTCTAATGCTTACTTATAAGGCTTATATTTACTATAGTGGCGACGCATTGGTGGCGAATATTCATACCGGTGAATAGAGAGGTACTACAAGGAAATCATCCTAAGTTATTGGATTAATGGAAGTTCATAATAAACAATAACCAAAAACACAGTCATTGTATTGATACATTTATTCGTATAGTCTTACACTGAGTCATGCAGCTTGGAGCGATGTGCCATAGTCTGCTCGTCATGATATACAGGATTGTACAATATGCTTCTCTTTCCCGCCGTTTTATTTCCCAGATTTTCCAAACAAAGATGCAATGTAATCCCCAAATGTAGAGGTCCCCTCTGCCTGTCTCTGTTTTCTCTGCTCCGCCTGTGTATCCCAGATCTTCTGAACGCTGCCGGCAACCTCAGCCTTAGCCTGGAGATCGGCACGAAGAGCAGCCTCTTCAACCGCACGTTCCTCAGCTGGTAGTTTATCAAGCTGTTCTTTCCATTGTTGTTGAAGTTCTTCGGTGGGCATGACCGCATCTTTCTTGGCTTTTGGTAATGTTGTCTGGAAGACCGGAACCGGCAGTCCTTCCGCCTTAGCCTTCTCGACTGCCTCCTCGTGCTTGATCATTCGCTGATAAAGAGAGTCGGCGTGCATTTGGATATCCTCTTCCACCTCAGGCGATCTGCCCACCACTGACCCATGTCCCAACGCTCGAAGAAAACGCTAAAACAAAGTTAGAACTAAGATGTTAAGTGAAGCGAAAGTAGACAACATACTGATTGCATCATATAACACCTCTCGAATCTTCGAACTTGATGCCTACACATCTGCATTTGATCCTCCCAGCTTCCATGCTTCATGCAATTCACCCACTCCTCTTGGTATTCCGCACAGTTTTCCAATGCCGCCTTGCCAATGGCCTCTTTTCGTTCCTTGTATGCCTCCAAGACGCTCATTAGCTTCTCGTGATCTGTTGCCGTCTCTGCCTCGATCTCGGCGAGCGGTTGGTAGTTCTTCCAGAGGTGGGCATATCGACCGTCTTGATACAGGCTTGCCGAAGGTACGACTGGCTTCTGTGGTTCTGCAGCTGTCACCGCTGCATCGGCATTTCGGGGCTGCTGATTTGCTGGAGGAGGATTCGTAGGTTGGTTCGAAGGGTATTTGAGGGGAGATTCTTTCTCCAGAAAGTCGCGAAGGCTTGGATCGAGTTTCGAAAGAGGGTCTGACGACTTGTCGGTACCAAGGACCGAAGATATCCAACCCATTGTAGTAAGTTTGTTTCTCTAAACTGGCGCCAATCTACGGGAAAAGGGTTGGAATTGAGTTCGAAGCTGGACTTGAAGTTGACACTCCAAACTATAGCTTCAACTGTGATAAGTGGAGGTAAGAATTTCAGCGATGCACTGTACGCAGCACTGTATACCTACCAACTCCATTTTTTGTAGTTCATCAGACAAGATTGAATTCATAGGATCCAACGATTCCAGCTGGTTCGACATCATAACATCAAGCACTTAGTTCAGATGGGAATTCCTCATATCATTGTCATAAATATTTCTTTTATTCAGGCGAAACGACACGTCATCATCAAACTTCAGTTGCATCTATCATGAACTGGAATCTTCACCACAGACACAACCGCATCACAAAGGTTAAACAACAGTTCCTCACGGCACTGGCATTTTTTGGTCGGCGAATAGTCAAAGGTATGAACGTAATCTTGAGATCATGACGACCCTTTTCCTAGCCATATCACGCCCGATTGAACCATCAACCCAAAACAATTGTCTTCGTGAATCCTTTTTTATTCGCGATTGCATCTATAGCACAATCATTTGCAACGCAACATCCGGTGCCCGACCCTTCAGGAGAAACTTCCCATCTCTCCTGATGCTTATCACGCCGAAAAAAATGCCAGAAGAAAGTCCCAACTTAAAACTTAGAGAACTTCTTAACAGCCTTGCCAGTTCGGGGCAGGACACGCAGGACGTTGAAGCGGACCTTGAATCATGTTAGCGATCATCCCTGATATCAGATCTCTCGTTCTAAACGTACAGTCTTGCTGAGGGGTCGGCACTGGCCAACGGTGACCTGGTCACCCTCCTCAACACGGAAAGCGGGGGAGACGTGGGCGGCAACGTTCTTGTGTCGCTTCTCGTAACGAGAGTACTTGGGGATAAAATGGAGATACTCTCGTCGAATGATGATGGTGCGGTGCATCTTGGTGGAAACGACGGTACCGGTCAGGATACGGCCACGGATAGAGACGAGACCGGTGAAAGGGCACTTCTTGTCTGTAGATCCAAATGTTAGTGATGCGCTCTAACGTCTATTTTCTTTGCGCAAATCCCTCCCAGCACGGTCGATTGATGTCGTTGTTTATGTGTCCATCGTTTGGCAAAATTCGTTTTCGTGTGCTCCTCCAAGTCCCCAAATCTCAAATCTGTCGAACGTACCAATGTAGCTGCCCTCAATGGCGGCCTTAGGGGTTCGGAAACCCAGACCGACGTCCTTGTACCATCGTCGGCCACCCTTGCCCGGTCGGGTGCTCTTGGTCTTGGTCTTCGAGTTCTGGAAGATGTGAGGCTGCTTCTGGAAAGCACGCTCCGACTGGACGGTCAACTCGGTCGCCCTGATGCAAAGGTTAGCGACTCATTCGGTTTCGACATCGTGTATTCATTCGGTTTCGACGCTGCAGTTGGGCTGGACTGTCACTGACATCTTGAATTATCCTTCTCGGGCAGGTACCGTAACGAGATGGCGTGTGGTTGAGCTGGGTGAGGCGAGGTTGAGATTGGCTATGCTAGGCGGAAGGAGAAAATAACACCAATTTTTGCGTGCCTTCCTTAGGTAAGGATAATTAGGGCTTGTAATTTTCGCGAGGCAGGTGCCAGACACCCACGTGATTTTACTAAAAATGCTGTGGCTCAAGTTCACGTGACTAGGCGTGAACTATGGCTGTGATCGAAAGTGGGTCATTTGAAGTTGATCGATGTTGGCCCCACCCTCCCCCCTGGCAGCCAAAGTAAACAAACACACGCGAGATAGCCAAGTCACAGCCCACTATCACTTATCGTCGTCGCGCTTCATGTTGGGGTTATACTTTAGACTCGACAAAACCCAACAGCTCAATTACGCATGATGGCACCCGCTGATGCAACTTTGCCTGCTACAAGGCGTACGCGAAGATCAATCGGGGCCCATACAGATGTGAACAAGGCGTTCGAGAAAGAAAATGCGACCGTCGACGTCACAAGTTCGTTGGCCGCGAGTCGCAAAAAGTCGAGGAGCAAGAGTTTAGGTCCTGGTGGCTTGGATGCTCTCATGAAAGCCAACGGAAACAGACGAGCTGTGAGACATGATTCTTGTTTACTCCATACAGTAATAACTAATAAATTCAGTCTCTTGCAGTCCCATCAAGAGCCCCGCGCTCAATTCTCAAACAAACCATGCCGATACCTGAAATACCGCCTATGAAGCCGAGACAACCCGATCTAATTGACTTTGGAGAACCAACAAAAGAAGTTTCGACTCCGAATAGCGCGGATAATAGCGGATCCAAGATCGCAGTCAAGACAGAAGAAGAGCAGCAAGCTGCAGCTCGGGAACGAGAGGAGCGTGAGCGTCGCGATGCTCGTCGCAAATCTCTTGCAAACCGTCGCGTATCTTTTGCTGCCGAGGCAACTCTACACACGTTTCATGAAGTTGAATTTAACCAGGACTCGACGACATCTACTGACTCAACAAGGCGAAACTCAGCCTTTTCCAATGCCGCCGCTCAGCAAAAGGAACGCGATGACGAAGAGAAGAAGCAGAGACGAAGTTCCGGACTCCCACCAGTCAATTTCCACAACTCCGAAGACGACACTGCGACAACGCTCTATAGTTCAGATTCCGAGCCTGCAGATGCAGTCGAAGAGGTTGCCGATGTTGAGGAAGATGGCGATGATGATAGCAGCGAATCCGACGATGGCACGATGATGACTGTCGATGATGTGACCGGAACAACAGCTGCTTCAGATCGATCGGTCGATTCCGATGGAGAGTCATCCACCCTAGATGAAGCACTCAGACTGGCTGCGCGAAGAGCTGGCAATCAACAACTCCAAGATGAAGAAGACGACGACCTTGACGAGGACGAAGAATATATCCCCATGTTTGGATGGGGCAAAGAGAACAAGAACAACATTGCTGCACAAGATCAAGAAAATCTACCGCCTCCAGCTCGGACTCAGCAAGCTCAAGCAATGCAAGATACGGAGGACGCTACCGAAACCAACATGAGTATGGACATGGATATGGACATGACACGCGCAGTCGGCGGTATCATTAAGCCCCAACCCGCACAGCAGTATGATCCCGATGAGGATATGTCTATGGACGTCACTCGTGTAATAGGGGGCATCATCAAACCCCAACCTCCACAAGAACATAATCCTGATGAGGATATGTCTATGGATGTTACGCGTGCAATTGGTGGTATTGTCAGCCAACCCCAGAGAACCAGCGCTCACAATGACGATGAAGAGGAAGAGGAAGAGGATACCCCAATGGAAGAGGCTACCATGGAGTTCACGACCGCAATTGGTGGTATCAAACGCCCAGCGCTCGAGCAAGATGAGGGGTCAGACGGCAACGAAGACATGTCAATGGAACTCACTACTGTTATAGGCGGAGTCCTGTCACAAAAGAAGCGGAAGAGCATAGCTGCTTCTCGAAGGCGTACGGTCAACCGTGCCGAAAATGAAAATGATGATGATGATGCCCCCATGGATATGACTCTTGCAGTTGGCCAGATCCTGTCAAAACCCGGAACTGACCATCCAGAAGACCATGAGGATGCGGATGAGGATGAAGGCGATGCTACAATGGGTATGGATATGACCACTGCCATTGGGGGTATTCTCAGCAAAGCGACAGGTGGCTCACGAAACCTGGGCAAGCGGGTTATGGAAGAGGAGGCTGATAGTGCAGATAGTCCTGATGATGTGCTTCAGGCCGCTATTAGCAAGACTGCAGTTGACGAACAAGCTAAACCCACAACGCCGAGCAATAAGCAGACTAAGACACCAAGCCCCGGACCCTCAAGGACTCCAAGGAGTGCTCTACGAAGTATCACTGGTACTAAAATCTCAACTCCGCAAGCAAATCCTCGAAACTCTCGCACACCTTCACCTGCAAAAGCAACAACAACACCGCAGTCAACCAAGGCCAAAACACCAACATCAGCCAAACCAGCTACGCCTCAACTCGATTCAGTTGTATCGGAAAAGAAGGCTACACCTCGCTCTACGCAACGAAAACCTCGCTCAGCTTCGCCAAAGCGACCATCTTCTGTCAGAACGACAAGAGCTAGTTCAAGGACCCCATCGCCTGTCAAGTCCACTCCCAAGCAAGGTCTTTTCCAGAATAATTTTAGAAACAGCAACCGAACTCCGACAGTCATACTTACACCCCAACGAAGCTTGTCAGGAATTGGTGCTGACCGGGCTGGACTTGGGTCCCCACAGGTCGCTGCGCTTTTCGATCGACGAGGCTCTATTGGTGATATGGCTACAAATTTCGTGCCGGGAAAGCGTGGCGTCATGTTTGAAGACCCCAAGGAGATGACACAAGAGATTGATCGCGAGGCACAGGAAGAAGAAGATAAAGAAAACCGCAGAAAGATTCTTGAGAGGGAAGCTGATGGCGCCGAAGCCACACTTAACCTACGAGAAATGATTGACAGCCTAAGTCCTAAGCGTAAGCCGCTCAGGGGTCGCAAGAGCCTTCATGTAGGAAGTGCCAAAGGCCTTCTCGGCAAGCGGCCTAATGAACTTGACGACGATGAGGATGAACCAGAGGATAACGATGGTGTCAAAAGACTCAAAGGTCACCAAGGAAGCCCTGTCAAGAACGTCAGACTTCAGCAACCGCCCTCCAAAGAGGAGACGACGGGAAGATTGAATTATTCGTTCCGACAAAGCCTGCAACCAAATACTGCTACACCGACCTCGTCTTCGCCAGAGAAGCCCGATGCAGCAACCACGCCAAGGCATCAGGGTAGATTCAAGGAGGTTGAAGACGACAGGGCTGGACACCAGGTGAATTTCGATGAAAACCCGATCAGAGATGCGGAGCAGCTGGAGGACGAAGTAGAGGCAGAGGCCGACCAAGACGGAGATAGAATTCATCTTCAGGATTTCCTGAACATGACCTCTATTCGCTTCATGGAGCTGACAACAACCAAGCGTCGTCACACGCAAGCTCCCGGAACCCTTGACAGCGGATTCCTTGATGACGGTGAAGAGGACCTTTCCCTCGAACGTTGTGTTGTTGCTGGAGCTTGCACAGTGCCAATGCTTGAACTCTATCAGCACTCATGCCGTGAGCTGAAGAAGTATATATCGGAAGGCCGACGAATCGTGAAGGAAATTGAGACCGACACATTTGAGGAGAACCCGCCTCTGTTCAAGGAGTATATGGCGGCCACACCTGAGATCAAGACTCTGATGGACAAGCAGTTTATGAACGTCAAGAACCACGCTCGCTTGTTAAGCAAAGCCATGTGGTATGAATGGCGAATGAAACTGCAAGAGGGATTGAAGGAAGGTCTTTTAGGAATCGACGATGGTATGGAAACCGACAAGAAGCTTCTGGATAAGCAGAAGAGTCTCCTTGATTCCGTGCTACCCGCCATTGTGGCTCGTTATAAGTCCCTTCTGGAAGAAAGCAATAATCTCGAGGAGATCGCCCGGGAGCTTGCTGACTGTGACCCTGCCGATCTTGAGGCTGCCCGCGACGAGCTGGCGTCTCTGGATGAGGACGTCGAATATAAGAAGAAGCGCATCGCAGAGCTAAGGGAGCAGTTCCAATCTTCAGAAGTTGAAGTCGAGGACTTGATCACCCAGAAGCAGAATTGTGTCGATGAAATCGCAGAGTCTGAGAAGATACGAGAGGAATGCCGTGGCTGGACGAGCACAGAGGTCAACAGTCTTAAAGGTAAGTCTTTATAAATCTACTATAAGGCAGTGACTAACACAGTCTTAGCTCGAGTTGATTCCATCGAGAAGCAATGTGGCTGGTCAGTGACTGGCATATCTGGCACTGTCCTATCGATGGCCTACAGGCGTGAGATTGAGATCGTCTTTGATATCGCCGCGTTCCAGGAGCATCAACCGAACTCGGCAATTGATCTCTGGTATATCGCTGATAGCCGGGAACAGAACGCACTTCCCAAGACAACAGAGAAGGAGTTCTTCTTACAGAGTATTCGAGATTACGTTCATGGGCTTCCTCATAGCCGCGCTGGGGTTGCCCACCTCCTAAAAAGTGTCCAAAATGCCTGGGACAAGGCAAACCTCGTCTCGTCGCAAGTTGTCCGACTAAACGCTACCTTTCCCACGACAGTGGAGAAAACATCCGACTCAAGTATAGCCATCACAACATCTCTGCTGCTCGTGCCTCTTGAGACTCGTCTTGAAATCAAGCTGGATCTCCAGGGTCAAAGCAGCGCCGAAGCACTCGACGTGATGATTGCACCTGATGCTAAGGTGCTGTATGGTGAACACTTTAACGTACCCAAAGTGACTGAATTTCTAACGGCACGGATTGGCAAGGCTGTTGGGGCTAGAGAAGAGCAGTGGAGTGACGTGATGGTTGAATTGCACGGAAGACTGATTGCGAGAGGTCGCAAGGCAGGATAGTGCATATAAGCCAGTATAATGAGTGACGATGGTAACGGGAATTGGAGCATATGGGAACGAATCACTGGCGTTGTTTGGACACAGATACCTAGGTTTGCGTTTGTCTTTGTCTATAGCAGTGCTTTGTGGCACTGCTCCATTGGCCGATGTTTAACAACAAAGGCTTTTGTGAAAATAAAATCATCTATTCACTAACTATTATCTCGTGTTTGTCCATGACTGCGTAAGCATCAAAGACCTTTCAGCGGAATGGAGGTGATACAATAAGGCCAAACTTGAAGGCACCCTAGGTATTGCTTTGATGTGGTACTATGTTAACAAAGCCATCTCTTTATTGTCAATATCTACACTTCTCAGGCAGGATCAGTGCTCACACAGCAAGGCCAACACACCTCAGTGACTGAAAGAGATTTCATTTCTACTGCCACTGTTCGCTAGTGCTTGTTCAGCGACTGTCTTGTGGGTTGATACTGCCAGCGTCTGCCTGGCCACTGTCAAGGACTTGATTCACAACAAAAGAATGCTGGGAGTAACAATAAATTCGCCAAACAACCCGTGACTCTTCAAATTCTGCTTCTTGAAAAGATCCCTTCAGTACAATATGATATGATAAATCTTCACCTTCACGCATCATATGTCAAGTGAGTTCCATAAACCTTTCACTCACTTATATACACTTCCGCAATCTCATTCATACGCTCCTGATACTATACTATACTTACTATACTATACGAAGTCATCATAACTCAAGGGAACTAACATTTGAGACTTCTTATCCATTCCCTCGACACGAATCAACGACATGGCACGCGCATCAGATCTTAGCTGGGTCTGGGGTTGGCTGCCCCTTGACGACAAGTACGAGTGGGATTCTATCTTCACCATAGACGAGGCTTTTGACAACAAACACTACAATATTACCTTCGCCGCTATCTCCGTTCTTTACAAGATCCTCAAAGCGATAAGCATCATCCTTGTGCCCATCGCAATCCTCCTCGGCCACTGGCTTGCCAGCTTGGCCGTACTAATCCTTTCCGTCGTCAGGCTGTCCATTTTGGTTCTCATCCTGAAAGTATTTGGAGATGGATTCGAAAGCCACCAAGAGGTGGTAAGACCATTCTTTTCCACCAGGTGGAATATTGGGGAGTGTCTATCGATGTCAAGCCTCCTTACATACTTTCCCATGATCAGGTTTAGGGCTTGCCAAGCAATAGAAATTGTGAGGGAACATCTCGTTTCTATACGAGACGAGCTATACGAAATCACAGGCATTGACTTTCGTTATCCTGACCTACCAGACGGAGACGTAACCCACATCCAACCCAGCGATACTCGTGCGGAACGGTGGATGAGGCAGCTGGTCCAGGAGGACAGGATCAGAAGGTAAACTCGACAAGACGTGCAGGACCGGATCGCTGAGGCGGAAAACAGGAGAAGGGGCATCGAGAATGAAAGGATTAGCGGCCATGATGTTATCGGAAATCAACAAGAAAGCCTGGACGGAGGACCAGAAACACCAGCCGCAAGAACCAATCCTCACGACAGTGACGAGGAGATGGGGAGTTTCGAGCCTGGTGCCGCCGGGGATCCCGGCGTAAGTTCAAAGGAGGAGCAGACCCCTCTAGCATCTACAATTTATGACGCTCAAATGGCCGATGTATGGCGACCAAATGAAGAAGAAAGTAAAAGAATTGGAGATGCAGCTCAGAACCTGTTTAAAGACCTCATGGACCAAGATGACGAAGACTCCTCGGAAGACACAAAACCAGAAAGAGAGCCGTCAATGAGCCCAATGAGAGAGATAGTAACCGAAGATCAACAGGCAAACCTCGAAGATACTCCTATGCAGGATATGCAGTCGTCTGCACCACCCGCCATTACCGCTGGACTTCACCTACCGATTCAGCAACCAGAGGGCCCGCGTGTCCAGGCGCAGCCTTTCATATCGCCAGAGTCTCGTCCCATAGGCCAAGGGATGTCTCCACGGGAGGAAGCCAAGCTTGCGGACATGCTTGTGGCCGCGTTTGAGGAACATGGCCCGGACACACCCACACAAGATGCTCAACCTCCCAGTGTTCGCCCTCAACCTCTCACGTCTGCAGACCCGCTTCTAGAGGCTTTTCGTGCTAGACTCACGGCAGCAGAAACTGAACCGCAGCCAGACAAGTACTACGCGCAGGTTCCCAAGGACCGCGGTCCTCTTGATCCAGTAAAAGAAGCCACCGCTGACCAGCGCGCTAACTGAAAGATTGCGAAACCGATGTCTCGAGCACATAAGTACACTCCCGCGGCCCAATCAACCCTTCAGTCAGTGTCACAAGGGCAACCCCATTCACAGTCGGAAACATTACGACAAACGCCCTCCCAGGTAAACGAAGACAGAGGAGTTGATATAGCGGAGATGGACTTGGCGGCTCGCAGTCTATCAGACCTCGCAGCTGCTACGGGTATTGTTATCGGGAATGATGCTTCAAACCAGGCAGCGTCTCCTTCAGGCAAGGACTCTAGTCATAAGGACACTGACGCCCAGAAGACTGATGTCCATATCACAAGCAGTCAGAAAACTAGTACTCATGAGACTAACATGCAGGAGTCATCCGTCAGCGATCCTGAGGTCGAAAGGCAAACGGCAATGACCCTGCCAGAGGAACAATCTGGACCAAACTCACAACAACCTCAAAGCGCCTCTGCATCTATCTTGTCAGCTAAAAGCCAACCCTCACTTGTTCAGTCAACGCCCACTCAAACACCGCCAGCCCAACCATCACCAGCAGCCGCAAGCACAGCCGCAGCTCAGCAACATACTCCTACCACCAATAACTCACCCACCGCAGCGGGCCCCATCAATACGCAACAACAACCAAGTATTTGCCCCGTGATGCATGGCGGACTGCTACTTCCAGGGGTAACCCAACGCTTTCTAACCCAACAGCTACAGCTACACCAGCACCCAAGAAATCTGGCCCTGACCCCGAGAAGGTTGCAGAATTCCACAGGAAAAAGCAGGCACAACTGAAGAAGCAAATACCGAAGAAGCCAGTCAATATCTTCATGCAGACGAAACGGCCTGCTGCAGTTCCATCCACACCTAACATACCTCAGAAGAATCCAAACTCTTCCACTCAAGGACGGTCGCCATCGCTAACGGCTATTGATGAAGGCGATAAGAATACGATGGCTGGTCTAGATTTGCTCTTTGGTGTTCCAGGGTCTAATAAAAAGAAACAAGGCCTACAAATTATCGACATCAATGACATCCCGGATCATCAGAGAACTCGGATACAGAAAGATGATGCCGGACGTAAAGATGAAGAAGAAGAATAGCAAAAGAACAAGGCGAAGACGAAGGAGAACAGAGGCAGAGACCGAAGGAGGAGAAGACACCATGAAACGCACACCAAGCAAAAGTTTGCTTGTTAAAGAGTCCTCGGGTATAAATAGAAGTGTGTGATTGGCATTCGGATCCATACGAAAGGCTACCTCATAATGAACTTGTTCTACTTAGCCAGTATGACAAACCAGTATGGTTAGGTTCCTGAGAAACACGGCACACATATATACCACCATACCAATTTTCAAACCTAGTCTGCTTCGTATTCTGTAGTTGATCACAACATTGCATTCTTATCTAAGACTCTGTATAAATGCTCATCTATTGACTCGTCTGGACGTTATCACATCCCAATACAATGACTCGCTAGAGACATCAAACTTGAGAGGGAAAGTTTGAAAGTAGGGACATGAAAGAGGCATCAGAGCCAGGATTGATCTTGACTAGCAAATTGCTCAGGTACGAGGATGGCTGACTTGAGAGTGCTGGAGTTTGATGCCATGATCTTCGTACTATGAGCCTTCGGGCGTGGGTGGTTACACATTGTGCGGATGACGGATCCTCAAAGGGTTTGGCCAAACTGACATGACGAATCTGTCCCAGATCTCTGGTTTAGGTTACTATTAGACATATTAGACATAAAGCCTATATCACGAAGGACTCAGATGTATGAATGTAGTTTATTGCTCCACTGGATCAACCATCCAGACGGGAGTTGCTAAATCACGATAACAATGCTACCCAAACTCCATCCCGAGCAGTCTATTCTACTCAGAACACTCTACGTGAGGCTGTCTGCTTAGCAGCATCCCTCATCGCAGGCGCAGAGACCACAGCAGATCTCGCAGCCAGCCTCCTCACCACCACGCATGGTCATATCAGGCTGAGGCTCAGCGCTCTTCGTGCGTGTTAGTCTGTGAAGCATGGAGCCTTGCGTACGATACAACTTACAGGCTGCTGTGTGACGATGTCTCCGTTATCAGAGGTCATGGGGGCTTGCTGAGTGGGTTCCATGGCGGCGGGCATCTTGGATGACTGATGGAGATCGAGTGATGGATCTGGATAAGAAGAGGCAAGGTGGTGGATGATGAAGTAGAGTTGTTTGTTTAGTGCTGTGTGTTGTATTATAGCAAGTCTGCAATCCCACAGCTAGGAACGAGCTCTTAAGTACCTTCAGCCAACTGAGAGGCCTCTCTCTTCACTGAAACTCAGCCACTCCGTTCCAGCAGCTCCTGTCTTTGTCTACATTCTTGATTGGCCTCACCGTATGGTTCCTGTTAATTCAGCTCTGACCAGAGACTCCTGTGACGTACGCTTGAGATGCCGAGTAGCCGTCCAGGCCTGAGATATTGTCTGCGGGAGCAGCCGTAGGGAGAGTGTTCTGGCCAGGGTCCATACTATTAAGGATACTTTGTATAAGACGTACGGCAAACCTACGCCGAGTATGGTTTCGTCCAGGCACGTAATTCGCCAATGATAGGGTCCAAAGCCGTCAGCAAGCCATTAACCGGCACGGTCACTGCCGAAAGATGCGGTGCCGAACTTCCGGAACGCCCGCATTCCACATTTATGCAAGCCTCAAAAGCTTGAATAGGCAATACGACAAACAGGGATAATAAGAGAGACGCAGACAACACCACGCAAGTCATAAGCCACCGAGGGTCCGAGGCAGAGGACAACAGATAAGAATAGGTACATGGATGCATTATGCTATCTTCAGACCACTAATAAATAAGGTGTGATAGCTAAAATAAAATGTAAAGGGTGAAACGAATAACCAAAACCACAAGCTTAAGGTAATGGTTTCAGAGAGCCCGTCCGAATTTACTATTGGAACCGCTAGTAATGTAGAAGCAGATTAAAGGCTGCAACACATCAATTGTCAGATTGAAAAGCGTTCCGTGTGACCCCCCTTATAGTCAATAGTCAATAGCCAAATCAAATGTTAAGTTATCCTTGGGGTTAGCATAAACGACGCGTTTTATAGTGTAGCAATCACGGATGCCACTTCACCAAAGGCAACTCGAGAGGAGCATAAGACGGGCAACACATCGATTCTTCTCGACCCTTCGTTCCCCCAGCAGCTCATTCCATTGCCATTTCCAGACCTGAGTGCCTTTACTTTTGTCCTTTATTTTTATTTTGTTTAGTACTTTGAGAGCCTGGCAGCCTTGAAACGACTGACTGGCTCCCGTCCACCATCTTGCTCCTCCAAAGGTTGGATCGGAGATTCATCTTCCTTGAGGAACCCACCTTCTCGTTGGATGAATTTCTTTCGAAGCTTGTGGTGCTCATCGGCGACCTCTTGATATATCAACTCATCATCAAATTCATCCGGTGGGTGAGGAGCAGCGCGTGTGGATTCGCGCTCAACTAATGTGTCAGCGAGCGTTGTTCCTTCAGGACCCGTAGGTGCCGTAGGCCTGTCCTGATCTAGGAACTTGGTGGGGACATCAAGAGGGCCCGGTGGAACAGTATCTCTGGCCTTCTTGAATCTCGATGGTTTGCGCGTCGACTTGATTTCAGATGTATCGGGAGCCTTGGCAGTGCTGGAGCGCTCAACAATTTTGTCGCTCAATGGTTCCACAATCGGTTCCTTCTCCTTCACAGGGGCTTCTCTCACCGGAAGGACAGTGGGCTCGTTCTCCGGTGCGATATCCAGATTGGAAGCAAAGCGAACGCCCTTCTTGCCGTTGGGCTGTTCTGGTTGCTTCTCTTTGATGTTTGACTTGGTGGGCGCAGGTTTCGAGGCTGAGGATGATGATGTTGTTGTTGTCGCCGAGGCTGGCTTGACTACGATACGACCAATGCCTTCTTCATCATCCGAACTTGCATCACCATCCCTATCTTCTGGCTGCTCGGTGAAGCGGGATTTGATGCCCAGTTTCTTCTCTAACTCCAGCATTCTTTGACGGTAATCATCTGTCACAACGCGGCCAGTATACCGACCATATTTGTCTTCCTGGTCGTCGTCATCATCCCCAAAACCTTCGTCACTGTACTCATGTTCGTAGTCGTCGCTGTCTCCCTCTTCGAGCTGCAGCTCGGCGACAACAGCACCAACTTCTCCCGAGTATTCGAGCATCTGCCGCCGCAACTCTGCGTCCTCCTCATCCTCATCCTCGGGGATGTACGCTTGCTCGTTGCTGATCTTCTCCTGCTCCTTGGCATGGTTCATGATCTCTTCAACACGCTTAGCATTCCGCGAGACTTGGGGCTTTGGGCCGTCTTGCATTTTAGTATCTGCAGCAAATGCCACTCCCTTAGTGGCAGATGGTGCTAGAGTCGTGGTTTCAAGCTCTGTATGCTGGGAAGGACTTTCTTGGGAGTATTCGGCTTCTTTTTGTTCAGAGCTCTCGATTTTTGAGGCTGAGTTGCCATCTTCGAGATCTTCGATACCGGCCTTCTGAAGGGCATCTTGAATCTTAGGTAAGGCAGTATCAGGCTGGTTAAGCTTGTAAGAGATAACGTTGTCGTCATCGTCAAGCTGCTCGATAATTTCTGTGATAGGCAGACCGTCGTCTTCAGTAAAGTCGGGTTGACTTTCGTCAAGCTTGGTCTCAGCAGCGCTGATCTGCTTTTGCAGCGATGTGATATTCGTGGTAACGTAATCGATGCGTCGGTCAAGAATATTCAAAATCTGTTCGCCGGATCGATGTGTCCTCTCACCAAAGATCTCATCAAGTTCACGATCTTTCAAAAGCTCTCCTTCGAATCCGGCGTGAATGGTCTTAAGCTCTGTCTCGCCATTCTTGCATACGGCTTCGACCTCTTCTTTGAGCATCTCATACTCAACATGCCAGGTCTGCCAATGCTTCAGGGCATTCTGCAGCTTGCTGAGATCATCTTCCAGCTGCCTTTGTTGCTTATCAAAGTCCGAAACCTCCGACATTTTTCTAATTCGGTGCAACTTTTATGACGCTGCGATGAAAGGAGAAAGATGAGGAAGAAAGTTTGTAAGGCGTTGAAGTCATGATGAATGGTCCAACCTCTCCACTAAGAAAAAAAAGTTAGGAACCAACCTTTGAAGATTGGCGGGCTAACTTCGGCTATCAATCTGGCTATTTCACCGTCAACGTTTGCCCCACAACAACATCCGCCAATTCAAGCAATGACGATCGATAACTAGCGATCTCAGCCTTAGCGTTATGCACGCCCTTCAGGTCATAAGGCTTTAATCGCGGGGTGCACCAAGTTAGTAACGAGGTGAACTTCACGCTGTCTGTTATGGCATTAACAGATAATGCTATCTTTGGTTGCGAATTCCGATAGAACATCAGCATGTTCAAATGTGGGCAAGCATGTAATACATCGGCCTGAATTCTTCCGACCAACCTCTTTACATGCCAGATGCACTTCCATATATCCAAGGAATTATAAGACGACGTATGGCGGTACCTGCCTATTGAGTTATCCCCACAAGCAGAGGTCGCTGTATAAAAGCAGAAGATCTTTCGCCGTGGGCTGACCTGCAACTTCGTTCACTATACATTGATCACCAACAAAACAGTCTTCACTACCTACACATCTAAGCCTATCTGTAACTGTCTCAACCATGGCAGAATGTAATGGAAGCAAGACTCTTGAAGCCAAGTGCTATTGCGGCTCTGTCCATTACACAATCGATGTACCGGTTTCGAAACTACCTCTACTCACCCATCTCTGCCATTGCAGCCTCTGCAGGTATGGCTCTGGTGCGCCATGCATCTTTCATGCTCCGCTACCGGATGGGGTGAAACCCAAGTTCGTGGAACCATCCTCCAGAAGTAATATGACGAGCTACGCCATCGGGAAGAAGATCGGAACATGGAACTTCTGCTCAACGTGTGGTTGTCACATTGCTTCAACTGGGCCGCCTGAGAACGAGTTCTGGACAGTTGCTTCATCAACATTCGTGAATGCTTCAGACTTCTTTGATGTCCGCAAGCACATCTTCAGCAACTCCACAAAGGACCGGGGGATCGCCGAAGCCCTGACACATGCTGGCGGAAAGGAGTTCATTGACTGGAACCCTTCTGACGGTAGCCCCGAGGCAAAGATTGTTGAATCTCGTGTGGAAGTTGGGAAGGACGGGGAAGAGCGTCTTCGTGTGGAATGCGAGTGTAAAGGCATCTCTTTCACTATTCCCCGGCCGAGCCAAGAGATCAAGGAGGACAAATTCTATTCACAATTCGTTTCTCATAGAGACGATACCAAGTGGCTTGCGACTTTTGACGCATGTGACGATTGCCGGCTTCACAATGGGACTAACGTTGTGGGATGGACGTTTGTCCCTTTATCCATATGCGAGCCCCGTATCGAAGACGATCTACTCATTGGGAGCGCCAAGACGTTCAAATCGTCGGACAATGTCGTGAGATCCTTCTGCGGCACTTGCGGTGCAACCGTTTTCTTCTCTCACGCTTGTCGAAGGCCGTCTGAGAACCATCATGTTGTCGACTTGGCCACGGGTATCATCAGAGCACCTGAGGGTGTCATGGCAGAGAAGTGGCTCACTTGGCGAGCAAGGTTGGCATGGGCTGATAGCGGAAAGAGATTCGATAGTGACTTCACTGAAGCACTGCAAGAAGGCATGAATAAGTGGGTGTTGAAGAGAGAAGGTCTTGTTGAGGATTACAATATCGGTTGATGGCTCCGATGTTCGGAGGTTTGCCGAAGGACAATGCATGTTAGTCTTAGGGTTGTCAGGTGTTTGTTGGTGAAGTGACAACGATTCACAACTGCATGGTTAAAGTTCAACTGTCAGAATAATAGCAAATATTTATTCCTCTATTTCCTTATGAATTTTTATATAAACTTAGCCATGGCTATTAATCCCATCAGCGGCATTCGCCTCCCGAAGCCCGTCCTGTCACTAAGTTCTTAGCGGGATACACCCCGAGTCTGGTGTGCGGCGACATCGCTTCATGAGCCCAAATCTCTATTCAGCAAAGTCGAAAGAGTTTATGTCTGATATCTCTGAATTGCACCGGCTCTCTTTCGATATTAGTTACTTGTGGTGCGGCCACTGAGCTCGAATACCTCATCTATAGCACGGCGTTGATTTCACGAGTGGATTACCCGAAATTTCTGCGAGTTACCACCACTAAAGACAAGGCAGCTTCACTTAAACATCTCAAGACGTTGCCGATTTCAATGCGTCATGTCTTTTGGCGGGCTTTTAGGCAACCTTTCAGTTTCATAGCGGTACAACGAGTCGCGGTATCCACCATGGCCTCGAAAGGACGGTCCTATAATGCACGCAGCCTCTCATACTGCTTCAAGAAAAGGACAAGAAGGATGGCCAGCTGACTTATTTTAGGATGCCATTGATGCGCTCAACTCACTTCAGACACCTTTTGATGTCGTCGAGGCTCGTCGGAAGGCGGGGATAAGGCCTGATGCTGTGTCTATCAAGGAAATGCAGACATACCTTCATCGCATTGGATATACTGTAAGACTCTCGAGCACGAAACATATGCATGAGACTGATCAAGTGACAGCCGTCTGATCTCAATCGCCTAAATATTGTACATGTAGCCGGCACAAAAGGCAAAGGTAGTACCTGCGCCTTTGTCGACTCTATCCTCTCTCAGTATCAGCACACAAGGGGCACACCCCGCAAGACAGGCTTTTTCACATCGCCTCATCTCATCGCTGTTCGTGAGCGCATACGCATCAACTCAACGCCCATTTCAGAAGACCTATTCGCAAAGTATTTCTTCGAGGTGTGGGACCTTCTCGAATCGGCACCGAAAGATGATGCAAAGAAACTCATGGCTCCTCGACCTATTTATGCGCGATATCTGACTTTGATGAGTTGGCATGTCTTTCTTCAAGAGGGCATAGATGTTGCTATATATGAGACTGGTATCGGTGGTGAATTTGATGCTACAAACGTCGTAGAGAAGCCTATAGCATCTGGCATTAGTACACTGGGCATTGATCATGTCTTTGCTCTCGGTGATACGGTGGCTAAGATTGCATGGCACAAGGCGGGCATCATGAAGACTGGAAGCGCGGCCTTTACAATCGAACAGGTCCCAGACGCAGAAGAAGTTCTGAGGAAAAGAGCCTCGGAAAAGAACGTGGATCTGAAAGTCCTACCAGTCGACCCTCGGCTTAGCAGCGTTCAAATTCGACCAGATGCAACTTTTCAGAAGCGCAATGCTACACTGGCTATCGCACTCGCCGAAACAGCACTGGAGAAAGTTGGCATTTCTCTACCGCCTCGGACGGATACTTTACCCCAGGAGTTTATAGACGGGCTTGAAAAGGTTGTGTGGAGAGGTCGGTGTGAGGTCAAGAAGGAAGACAAGGTGACATGGCACGTCGATGGCGCCCATACTTCTGATAGTCTCAAGATGTCTTCTAAGTGGTTCAAGGACGAAACTTCTGGACGGTAAGTCGTTGTATTACCCTATCCTGCCCTTCAACTAATAGATTCAGCAATGGACCGCGTGTCATGATCTTCAATCAACAAGGCCGTTCAGAAGCTGTCGACTTTCTCGAGTCCGTTTTTAAGGCGACCAGACGAGAAGGACAACCAGCATTTGACCATGTCATCTTCTGCACAAACGTCACCTATGCAGCATCTGGCTACAAGCGTGACTTTGTCAACCGTCAATTCGACCCTGCTGAGATTGATAAGATGACTGTTCAGCAACGGTTTGCGGATAAGTGGATGTCCCTTGATCCCACGGCCACAGTAAAAGTCATGCCCACAATCGAACAATCCATTAACTACGCTCGGCATCTTGGAGAGGATCTCCCAGAGGGAGAGACGGTGCAGGCCTTTATCACGGGAAGCTTGCATCTTGTTGGTGGTGCCTTAGGAATACTGGAAAAGGCTGATGCTCTATGATTTGATGATAATAGAACGAGCTGATTGGTGGGCACATCAGGGAGTATCTATAATAGACCTTCAGGCTCCAGCGCTCGCAAAACGCCCCCTGCAAGATACATGCTCCCTGTTGACAAAACCTTCTGATGAGATCCTGCAACTTTTCTGGCCTCAGTTACAGCGTCCTGGATATTATCAAATGTGTTGACCTCACAATTAGCTGCTCTCTCAGCCATCATTTTTGCAACACGTGTCTGAACACTCAGATCTCTGGCTTCTTCATCCGTTGACGGTCCCTCCTGATCGTTCCTTGTAAAGAGCGCATGGCTGAATATGTTTTCTCTCCCTGTAACTTCTTGAACAGTGTCAAGCAATGTTGCCAGCAGTTGTGTTGCATCTCTCTCCTGCTGGTTGAAAACCAGAACTGCCGATTCATCGTTTCCAATATTCGAAGCAAACCATTTTGCGACCTCATACATGCTATCCTTCGTATGCGCACCATCCAGGTACCAGCCAATATGGCCCTGCTGAATGATCTCACAGCGCCCTCTGAGACTTGCCTCCTTGAGCCCTGTAAACATCTTTTTTGGAAGGTTAAGAAAAGCAGTCTTGGGATCAACACTCATACCTAGATGTTGTCGTACAGCAAGCACAGCAAGAGCTTGGTTATACTTTTGAAAATCACCTGGTAGTCTCCCAGCCACACCTCCCCATCGTTCGACACTGGCGTCATCCAACTCGATGAGCTCAGCGCCTTTTTCTGCTGCTCGCTGTTGAAGTACTTGCCTCACGCCAGGCTTCTCGTCCATGCGTCGGACAAAGCCACGCACACCTGGCTTAAGAATGCCGGCTTTGTGCCATGAGATCTTCTCAACCGTGTCGCCCAGCATCGCGACATGATCTATACCCAGCTGCGTGATGACCGCGGCAGAAACAGCCTCAGGAGGCACCACATTTGTGGCGTCGTACTCTCCACCAATACCGCATTCAAGAACAACGCTATCGACCTTTTCTCTCAGGAAGATATGCCAAGCAAGGAGTGTCATAAAGCGGAAGAAGAATGGCTTTGAGCCAGGTCCTTCGGACTCGGTGAGGCTTTTGCCATCCTTCTTAGCAGCTTCAGACAGCCTTTCCCAGAGCTCAAAGAAAGCCTCAGCGAAGAGTTTCTGAGAAACCTGCTCTCCTTGAATGGCAATGCGCTCGCGCGGACTCACGAGATGTGGGCTCGTGTAAGTCCCAACAGTCTCGTACTGCCGTAGCATACCCGTCGCAAATGCACTTACAGAGCCTTTGCCTTTGGTGCCCGCTATGTGAATGTGTCTCAGGCGTGCAAGATCCTTTGGTTCATATCCAGCACGTCGGAGCCATTCGCGCATCTCAGGAATAGCTAAAGCATTGAGATCTTTTGGTGGTACAGATGAGGCATTTGGGGCAATTGATTTGTCAAAAAGATTCGTGGCTTGGCGATTTGAGTAAAGTGTCGAAAGTTGACGGAGAGCTTCATTGTAATCGCGGAACACGGTGCCAATGCCCCTCCGTGCCGCCATTGCGTGCGTTAATTGATTTCTCAGCAGGGAACTGAGGTTTTCATTCAGTAGGTAGTTTAAATCAGTGCTGTCAGGTCTGGCTGAGACATGAGTGCATTGATACAGGTCTTGTAAGAATCAATGCCCAAGTTAAATGCGAAGGTGAAGAAACGGAGTTGGATGAGTAGCTTATTAGGTCGTCATGTGTAACTTATGTGGTACTTCTACACCAGCCTTTTGTCCTAGTTGACATACTCCAGTTATATTGGCCAACAATTCATATACAACAAAAACCAACAGTTTGATGTTATTGTGACAAGTCAACGATCAAGTATTCTTCGCTGTCAACAATGTCGAATTCGATCTCTAAAATTTTGCCTTCCTACTGGATATTAACAAGTTGCTCAGTTCTGGTGTTGTATTAATCAACAAATGATGAGGAATCATGCAACAAGGCATTAATATCGGCAATAATAAATAGTCAAAAGATGGTAACCACGCCCTCATCGTCTATTGCTATCTAATACACGGCTATCCAGCCTCTCTCTAGACACGACGGCGCCTGGGTCCAATTATACACAACAAATGAGACATCCCTTTTTTGTTTAATCCACACGGAGACTCTGAAGACGGGCTTCTGTGGCAATCACCTATAATCATGTTAGCAAAGCAAAGATAAACATATGGAAAACGATAAAACTCACGTCGAGAGCCTGCTGAACCTCCAACACCTTGCGAACCTCGCCGAGCCAATCCTTACTCAAGGTCTTGGCCCATCCATCCAAGCCGTTAATTTCTCGCGCCGCAGAATCCAGATCACCCTCCTCAAGGTACGTTTGGGTTCGGGTGAGAATGCTCTCAACATCGTTACCGTCCGCAAGACCTTGCTTCTTGAACATAACGTGGCTAAGAACCCAGCTGGAAGCGTGGCTGGCAACACCGGCCTCATCGGGTAACAATGAAGCCTTTCGGACCTCATTGGCGACACGACGGAAACGGTCGATCAGCTGGGAGGTAGTAGAGATACCGCGTTGGTAAGCGGATGGGTTAACGGAGGCGATGGCGGCATTGACAACAGGATCATCGGAAGCGATTTCTCGGAGAGCAACGAGCTCGCGAATAAAAGGGCGAGGGTGGTGGTCATCCTCCAAGCTGGCTCGGACAGCCTCAACGGCAACGTGCAGCTGCTGAGTCTTGAGGTTGGTGTCAATAACATCGTTCCAGCCTGTGGTAAGCTTCTCAAGGTCTGATACGGCAGACGACAGAGCGTTCAGCTTGCCTAGTCGGCTCTCACGCTCCTGCTCAACTTGCTTCTCAACATCCTTGGTAAACTCCTTCTTAAGGGCCAAAGCCTGCTGCGCGAGCTGGTTCTGGAGTTTCTCCTCGTTAAGTTTCTTCTCACGCTCAAGAAGCACATTAACTCGGTCCTCATAGTTTTCTCGGACCTTCTTCATCTCTTGCTCAAAGTCTTGTCGCCATTGGTTCTCCTGGCTGATCATGGTGTTCTCAACACGATCGATTAGATCTGTAGCAGCCTTGTCGAACTCCTCAATCTTTTCTCTGACTTGCTGGGCAGCCTTCTTCTCGAACTCACCCTTCATGGCCTTAAGCTTGCCTCCAACCTTGGCGATCTCATCCTTAGCCTTGCTAACAGAGGTGCCATACTTGCCATGAGCATTGTCGGCGTTGATGACTAGGATAAGGTCGTTCACCATGTGGACGAGGTCTTGAACAACAGGCTCCTTTGCATCCTCGAGCGATAGAAGGTCGATTGGCTTCAGAGGAGGGAACTTAGAAGGCTCATTCACTTCTGGTGCTTTGAAACCAGAGTCAGACCTGGGGGTAGGAGCAGGCTCCTCAACCGCCTTCGCAACAGGCTTGGCCTCGACTGGAGCCTTAGCCTTGGGCTTGGGTTTAACAACCTCCTCGGCCTTCTTAGCAGCGGCGGAAACAGGGCCAGCACTTGAGTGACGTCCGGCTTGGCCTGCATCGGCTACTCTCCAGGAAGCGCCGCTTTGGGCAGGAACTCGAACAGCATCCTCGGTGGCTTGAGTCTTTGATCGGCCGGTGATGTTAGGGAACCGTTTCTTGTAGTCCATCTCCTCGAGGTAGAGAACAGCCTGCTCGCCAAAGGGGACGTATTCGGTGAAGAAATCGTGGAAGTTGTCGCTCACGCGAGAGTACCAGACACCTCCAGCGAAACCAACGACACCAAGAACAAGCAGGGTGAAGACAAAGTTCTTGAGCCTTCGGAAGAAGCCCTTCTTCTTGATAGGCGCAGGCGCAGGAGGAGGGGGAGGAGGTGTCAAAGGGACGTCTGTGGTAGCGGCCTTGGTCTCGCCAACATCGTCAATGGTGGTCTCGTGGATTCTCTCGGACGTAACCGTTTGGGAAGCTGGCAAAACAGGTTGCTTAGTGGGATCGATCTCGGACTTCTTTTCGACGGAGTAGAAACGCTGGAATTATCGTCGCGGTTAGTTTATTTCTGGTAGAAGCAACTAACACGAGCTGTGACGTTGTAAAGAAAGCTTACCTGACCAGCAAGGCTGGCACGCCGTGTAGCCGCAATGGGCCATTGGCGGGCAGCAGCGGCCACAACGGGCCTGCCGCCAAATGCCCTCACAGACTGAAGCGAAGTTCGCAACATGAGGGATTGCAATGGCGAACAGGGCGCAGTTCGCGATGCAGTTGATTTTCGGTTAGATGGAGTTGAGAGCTGCTTCAAAAACGCTCAGGGTAAAAGTTCGGCAAAAGCCCAGCTCCCGGTTTTGTATGGAGCTAAATGTTAAGCAAGCGGCAGGAACCGGGTGACGCAACTGCCTCATCAACCGCCGAATATGATGAAGCAAAAACATTCATCTCCATGCCAAAAAGAGCAAGTTTATCTCGTAAGCTCATTCTACGTAGTTGATCAGCCGCTTTTCTCTCCCAATTTCTTGATCGACGAGCCTATGGTCAGTACCTTATGATTGATTACATGTGATCAGGAGATCGAAACATGAAGTCATGTTCTGTTGAATCCCTATTCTAAAAAATTAAAATAATCTCAACATATGTTTTGATAGTTGTGTTGGCATATGCAGTATCGTCACATAACAAACACTCGTTCAATTGATGAGTTCTTACTTGGATCTGACTCCAAGACATGTCTGCCTCCCAGACTTCCTCACGAACTCCGTTTTGGGAGCAAAAAGACATGAGACCTCGAATCAGGGGCCCAAACAACTACCCAGACTACTAGGTAGGTAGTTATAAAGAGTTTCTAATGGCAGTGCAATAGATCTACCTAAGTATTTTTGTCAATCATTAGGATCCATAGTCTTTTAAATTTTATTCTGGCCTCATCCAGACTCACAATGTGAACATGTCAACTCGGTCTACAAATATTCGTTGCTTGATCACATGCAGCACAAGATTTTAACAACATGGTCCCATAACTCATTTAATAGCAGCCATCTATTCAGAAGCTGTGAAGAAAAAGAAACTATAGAGCGGCTCGTCCATACTCTCCTGCTTGTCCATCTCATGGGCCACCTCTGGGGAATAAGAAACCTTCAGACATTTAAGTCGCCTATGATCGAGGTCTGTAGTTTTCATACCTCCCCTAGCCACTCCGTATTCTCTGACATGCTGAAGTGCCAGGCTACGGCACAGTCGAGCATCCAGGCCATTCAAGCTACCAAGCAACAAAATTCAAGTTCGGTATTAAAAAAGTATGGACTGAACTGATCCCTCCAAACCCAAGGACTCCGATAAATTATATGACGCGCCCCAGCTCATGCATTACCTCAGAGTCCGTAATCTCGGACAACTCGTCGTGCTGGATCCACGCTGAGGCCTCTGTGATATGTGCGTGGACGTAACGAAAAGTGGACTCTAAACCTGATGCTTCAACCTCAATACCTGCTTAGCAGCTGCAAGGGCCGCTGACGTTGGTGTTGGAGTTCTCGGGAGCCAGGCTGACACCTGGTCGTTGGCCCGGTCGAGCATGTCGTGGACCAGCTTGGTCCAGAGGCAGCTTCTTAGCTATGGCTGTGAAAAGAGTTTGGACGTTCTCGGCAGTCTTGGCAGAAGTCTCGAAGAAGAGGAGGCCAGCCTCACGAGCATAAGCCTCAGCATCGGCGGTGGGAATGGCTCGTTTGTCGGGTTGCTCAGTAACCAAATCCAGCTTATTTCCTGCGAGGGCAATGACAATGTTCTCATTCGCCTGGCGTTGGAGCTCCTTAACCCAAGCCTTTGCCTTGTCTAGTGATGCCTGGAGGAATATTAACATGGCCCTATGGTGGTTGTAAATCTGGTGAACGTACAGATTGAGTGATATCGTAAACGACAACGGCGCAGTTTGCATTTCGGTAGTACATGGGAGCGAGAGACTTGTAGCGTTCCTGGCCGGCAGTATCCCAAATCTCGAACTTGACAGTAGTGTTCTCATCGAGAGAGATGGTCTGGGTCAAGAAGGCAGCACCGATGGTGGACTCGCGATAGGAATCGAATTGGTCCTAGAAGGTCTTGGTAAGTTGCTGTCTCATACAATGACGTGGGCGCCAGTAGTTCATACCTTGACAAATCGCAAGACTATTGAACTCTGAGGTGAAAAATTAGTAAACCATCATATCAGAGACTGTCGTTGCGATATACCTTTCCGACAGCGGACTCGCCTATGTCACAAGTTAGCATATATGCTATGAAACCGAAACGGGCAGGCAAGGAATGCCGACACCATGTAACATACCTAGAAGGACCAGCTTAAACTGAGCGAACCGGGTGTTAGTGCCGCGGGCGCCAGCGGGAGGTTGTCGGGAGGCCATAATGAGAGATGGGAATGTGGTTTCGAGATGAAGAGGTACGGAGAGCGTCTAACAAGAGTGATAGTGGCAGCAGCAGTGGCGGTATGACCTGAAGGTTGAGGGATCGGACGTGTCCTAGAACAACGGCGTGGAGAGACGCTCGGACCGGAAATCGTATCGGGGTGATTGCGCGACGGAAGCGAATCGAGGAAGAAGGGAGATTTAGGGCGAGAAGGTAGGCGACGATAGTGAGATGCAAGACAAAAGTCGAGGCTGAAGGTGAGAGGCGAGTCTTAAGATGGGGCTTCGCTTCTTTGATTAAGACGGGACAGACGTGGATGGGACTTGGGGAGGTAAAGTGACTGCCTTGGTTCTTTAGTCCTGAGCCGTGACTGGCTCAAATGGCACGAGGCACACGTCAGGCAGGGCCTGTTTTGGTGAGGGACACCCACTGTGCCACTGTAGTAGGCGGGAAGACGGGGTCTCGGAGAGGTACACTTGCGCAATGCTCACACGGTAGCTGTACTGATCCAGGGACCCCGATTTGGGCGAACGGCATGTACCTCTACATCTTACGAGCCTCATCCCATGGCTCTGGGCTTGTGACGTGGGTCCCGCCTTGAGCCACAATGGTCCCCTTAAGTTCAATCCATCCCGTCATTACGATTAACCATGTGGCTGTGCTAGAGCTCGCTGCGCTGGCCTCATCAACTCGTCTGCCAATTCAAGCTAACCATCCAATACCATACCAACTCAGCCCATCCCTCACGTCGTGTCCCTTTTTTTCTTATTTCACTATCTCTTGCAGCCGTCAAGGGTGAACAAGTCGCCAGTTGGCCACTCTTAATTCCCGGGCTTTACTATAACCTTCAACCTTTTTTTTATCTCGCTTTCCTAATCTTTACAGCTTCAGCTATGGCGCAGCTCAACACCCCCAAATTGCCTTATCGCGACATTAATGTCAAGATCGCCAACGACTCTTATACTTTCACTTCGCCTTCGTCTCCCGATGCGCCCGCCCTGGTAATCGATCGTCCCACTGGTGATGTCCGCCTGAGTGAAGGCAGCGCCGCATCAGCCAAGAGAACAACTCGCGTCTCGAGTATCGCTGGTATTCTGGGAATTATTCAGCTTCGCCTTGGTTCGTCTCTGCCGTGCCAAATCTTGGGCTGATGTCCTCTGGTTTTGGCTTGTGCATTTCACTGACCATGTAAAGACAAGTATGTCATCTTCATCACGAAAGCCCAGCCTGTCGGCCGTCTCAAAGGCCACATGGTGTATAAGGTCGCTGCCACGGAGATCCTGCCCATGCGCGAGCGCTTGATTCACGACCCCGACGAAGACATCTTCATTCAGCTTCTTAAGAACTTTTTGGCTTCAGGGCCTATGTACTTTTCTTATTCCATCGATCTTACCAACTCCTTCCAACGTCAGGCCCAGGCCGACACTTCCAAGCCCCTGTGGATGCAGGCCGACGATCGTTTCTTCTTCAACAAGTATCTTCAGGGCGATTTAATCGACTTCCGCACCCGAGGCGCTCGATCACAGCCTGGCGCACAACCCGGCGTTGACCCCTATATCCTACCATGCATCTTCGGCATGCTTGAGATCAAGCCTACCACATTCAAGGGCAACCCCTTGACTCTGGTTCTTATTACCCGCCGATCCCGCCACCGTGGTGGTACCAGGTACTTTACTCGAGGTGTAGATGATGAAGGACACGTCGCCAACTACAATGAGACGGAACAAATCATCATCCTCAATGACAGCAGCAGCGGGTTAGGTGGATACGCAGGCAGTTCGGACATGCAGAGCGGCAAGTTTGGCGCTGGCGCCGGTCAAGAGATGCAGATATTCTCTTATGTCCAGACCCGTGGTAGCGTTCCTACGTTTTGGGCTGAAATCAACAGCTTGCGATATGTTCCTAAGCTTCAAATCCGCGGCGTCGATGCAGCTTTCTCCGCTGCTCAGAAACACTTCGACGAGCAAATTCGCTTATATGGTGACAACTATCTCATCAACTTGGTCAACCAGAAGGGTCGCGAGCAGCGGGTCAAGCAATCGTACGAGCAGATGGTGGAGAAGCTCGTCTCTTCTCCTAAGGAGCGGCAAGAAGCAGATCTGCTCACCGAGGAGAAGTTCACCACAATTCAGCCGGAGGGCAAACGCCAAGAGTTTGACCGGCTGCACTATGTCTACTTTGACTACCACAGCGAGACAAAGGGCATGAAGATGCACAAGGCTTACGCTCTTATTGAGAAGTTGGCCGATGCATTGGAGAAGCAGGGCTACTTCCGTGCCATTGACACCCCATCTAGCGTTGACGGTAGCCTCGACGCCCGGAGCTACCAGACGAGTGTCATGCGTACAAACTGCATGGACTGCCTCGACCGAACGAATGTTGTCCAGAGCATGTTCGCTCGGCATAAGCTTGACCGCATCTTTGAGGATGTTGGCTTCATGCCCCGCGGCTCTTCATTCCGTGACGAGGATCCTGCTTTTGAGGATTTGTTCCGTAATCTCTGGGCTGACAACGCTGATGTTGTCTCCAACTCATATGCTGGCACTGGTGCCATGAAGACTGATGTCACACGTACTGGTAACCGAACCAAAGTCGGTGCCCTTCAGGATGCCCGTATTGGTATCACACGTTATTTCCGTAACAACTTCCTCGATGGACCCCGACAAGATTCTTTTGATCTTTTCCTTGGAGCTTACCGACCAGGCTCAACCAATATCGGCACTACTCTGGTCTTCACTGACCGTCGACCGGTCTTGATCCAGGCTATTCCCTATATCCTTGCCTTCAGTGTCTTCATTGTATTCATTGGCCTCTTCACCCGCCGAGACCCAGAGGCAAGCGCCCTGCCTCTTCGTATCTTCCTTTTCTTCTGGATGGCTATTGCTGCCTGGTCTTTCTACTTTGTCTGGAATCACGGCATGCTCTATGTAAGTTTCTCGCTGCATGACACTCACCTCAAACCATTCTAATTCTTTTTAGGTTAACTGGCCACGCCTCAACCCCAGGCCATTTGCTGTCGAGGGCTACAATGAGCACTTCGCCAAGGCGCGCAAGGACTCTGTCATTGGAACCTATGTGGCGAAACACGAGAGGGGGCTCAGCACAGCTCGATACCTCAATGCCGAGGAGGGCAAGAAGAGGATTGAATAGAATCAAAAGGGGGCTTGAACTTTGGTTATAATGTGGGTGCTTTGCTTTGGTGGCGCGGTGACATAGCTTTGACGGTTTTCTTTGTTCAAAGACTATAGAAGCCTGCTTTTTCTGATTCTTTTAAACCAGCTGGGTGGGTAGGGATAATCAAGACATTTGTTGTAATGATGTTGTTTGTCTAGATGACTTTGTCTATGCGCAGATAGTGTCTACTTTAATATAGGTCTGGATGAACCCTCAGAGTCAAATGACTCAAGGCCTTGAATCTAGGGGCCAAACAAACTATTATCTTATCAAGATGCCGTTAGCCTACCTGAAGTTTCTTAAATCCATCCCAAGATTACACAAATGCCATTACTACTTGAGATCGGGAAGTCTTGTTTTTAGACCTCCCTATATGGTTTACAGTGTGATGCGATGAAGAGAATTGGACAGAACTACATGAGTATTATTAATCTAAGTTACAAATATGATGACAGGAGTATTAATAAACAAAGAAAACTGTCGCTCATAATTCAGACATTTGCTCCAAGGCAAGATGCTCCCACCAAAAGACAAGGCGCCACGCCATGCTTCTCCCCACAGGCGGGAAAGGGGTATCAAAATCGGATAATGCTCTGGTATCCAAAAGAAAGAGAAGAGGGAATAATTGGTGAGAATAGTAAAGAAAATGCTAAGGACAAGTGAGGTGTGGAATAATGAAATAGTGGTATCTTTTTTTTTGGCAGCACTCAGTCCCATGTAGAAAACTCCTGCGATACACAATCCTCCCCATGACTCCAAGTTTCAGAGGGGCTTGTCTCAGCTCATAGCCAAAGGAGCCATCTGACACCTTGCCAAATGCCCTGCCCAAGGCCCAGAAAGAGTCTGAAAATGGTAACGACAAACCAAACATACCACATAAAGCCAACAAGCACCCACTCAACAACGGACCACATTCCGCGACGGAGCCATCTGAATCTCCTGCGTCTGTTGCGCATCATCTTGTCGGTCAGATCGGTGACATGCTTGACCTTGAGGAGCTGACCCAAGGCCAAGTCTTTGCCAGTCTCATCAGCTTGGTCTGATGCCTCGCGTGTCATGCCTGATAGTTCATCTGCGATTCGAGAGCGAACACACCAGATGCGCTCCTCTAGTTTCGGACGCGTTTGGGCAGTGAATTTATCGGCTGACGTCTGCCACTGCTCAATTGATGTTTGGATCGCCACGTCTAGGGTCTGGCGAGCTATGCGGAAGTGGTCGGAGCAAGGGACCGCATCGTCGAAAGGCAGTGACTTTTTGGGTGTCAATTTCGCGATGTCAACCCATGGTATTCCCACTGGGTTTGATTGTGGTGAAGAAATGAATTCCTGAAGGTCATTGCTGGGAAGTGGTTTCTTCAGCTCCTGAGCCCGGCGAGAAATCTCCATGGCTTTGATGCCAGAGGTAAGAATAAGCGTACGAAGTCGGGCAATTTCACGCTTCGAAAGTTGTCCTTCCTGGGGAATGGCCTGATTTGCGATGGACCACTTCCGTGCTCTGAAATTATCGGGCTCGTTGAACCGAACCATTGGAGCAGCCTCGTCAGCCTCCCTTTCCATAATTCGAGGACCATCCTTGACACTCTCCTGGCACGACTCTACTTCCGACATAGCAGGCTCGACGATGGTCACCTTTTCAACTTGTTGAGGCTTGCTAGGGCTTGAGATTCCAGAAGTATCAGGCGCGGGCGGTTTGCTGGCATCAACACGAGATTGAGAAGGTTGTAGCTTCTTTACGTCAGTTGCTGATTGGCCATGCGTTTCTGCCATGGGCTGAAACTGTGGCATCGAATCCAAGAAGTGTTTAGCCCCATGTTGAGGCTCGGGCTTGTTACGCCTCGAGTTTGTTCGCGACAAATTGAGAGAAATTCTTGATCTTCCCTTGGGCTGATCATTATCAGATTCATCAGAAGAGAGAACATCAGTGGTTCCCTCCATGGTGATGTCCTTTTTCCACAACATATCGCCTAATCTCGAAACACCACCTCGGATGACCGTGTCAATACGAGGGCCCTTAAACATGCCTCGAAGTCCAGCCTGGTCGTCGCCCCTTGGCCTAATACTACCCACGCTACGCTGGTGTTTGTGGCTCTCGAAGGTTGGCCGTGAATTAGATGGGTTTCGTTCAAGCGGCTTGGTTTCCGTCGGGGATAAAGGATCTGGAATGGAAGGTCTTCTGCTGGATGCCTCCGTCTCCAATGCCTGTTCTTCAGGCTCGTCACGCGTCTTGTCCTTAAAAATTTGCTTTACTTTTGTAAATGGATTTCTGGAGGGAGATGATGATCGACTAGACGGTGCCGACAGCTGTAGACCAGTCGGTGGTGCCGATAGACTGTATTGGGGAGCAAGTTCAGGTGACATAGGCTGCGGAGAGTCGGTGTGTTCTTTGCTGTTTCCGCCGCGTTGGGACCCTCCTCCCGTATTCCTTCCCAGTTTTGGCAGTGATGGGATTTCCAAGGAAGCTCTGTTGTGAATGGGGCGGTTTTCTGAATCTTTAGAATCCATCATATTCCACTCTCTGCTAGTGGCCAGCTGATATTGTGGTTTGGGTTCAGATGAAGTCGAGTCCTCGGGCTGCATATGTTCAGCCTCGGTCTCCTGGACGTGAGAGAGTCTTTGCTGTCTCATGTCTCGGGCCAGCATTTCCAGCATTTGCTTCTCCAGCAGTTCAGTCTCGCGACTTGATATTGTTCCACGTCGGGCCTTTCCTTCGTTTGGCATATCATCTTCACTGGCGGAGTCATCTGAGGATGATCCTCGTCTCCTGAAACGACGGTGGTGCACTGAGCCAGTCTGTCGGTGGAAAGATCCCATCTCGTGGAGTTTCTGCCGTGCTCGGTCTCTGTGGCTTGGTTCGAGAAGTTCAATCTCGGGCTTCGAAAGGTTGGATTCGTTCGAGTTTGCTTTTCCATTCATTTCTTCCATGGTTTCAGTACTGAAAGGCGGTATACCTATTCCAAGCTCATCGGTCTGTCCTGAAATTGGCCGGCTCAAGGTTTCTCCTGTTTGTGGGTATATTTTGTTGAGATTTCTGTCTTCAATGAGTTGCTTGTGATGGTCCTGTTCGAGCCAGTAGGCATCTGCAATTAAGTCGCAGGCTTCGAAGAACCAGTCAACTCTCGGACGTCGAACTCTCAGTGCCGCCTTGGCAGCCGAATCCGTGGCTATCTGAGAATCGATTTCTTCAGCACCTGGAAATGGTGGCAGAATCGAACCGTCACTGGAAAGAAGCTCCCTCGATGCTCGCTCCGAAGCCTCATTGACCCAATCTTTAACAGATTCGACGTCAGCAAACCCCTGCTTCTCACCATCGATGACCATTCGTTCGCGAGCTCTGACTTTTCGATTTCGGATATACTGCAATGGGTTGTACTCTCGACCAAGTGGAATCATGAACTCTCTGCTCTCAAAGGCATGCATTTTGCCCTCTGTAGGTGATCCAGGAGGGCTTGAAGCTGAAGGTCTATCATAGCCAGTCTTAAGTGGAGGAAGAACTTGTAGCAATCGTCTATATTGGGCCATTAACTCTAGGTGTTCTCTGGCTTTCTGCGCTCTCGCCAAAGTTGACGTCGAAAAATGGTAACGGTATGATGCGTCGGTAGTTTCGAAAGGTGAAGGGCGTAGTGGACTACTGGATCTAACACCCGGTAGTCGTGGTGTAAGGCTTTGATTCGGAATCGGCGATGCCCCTCTGACAGCCTTTCTTTGTTGCTGAAGATGTGCTCTGAGATTGCTCCCGGCCTGAGAGTCTTGTACGGGTGCCAGACGTGGAGGGTTACCGCGGCTAATGTTGCGCCGAGACGCAATTCGCCGTGACTCGCTTAGGTTCAATGCCATGTTGACTATTTGGGTTGAGTCGACGTCCAGCGCAGCACCTGGTTGCGATGCGTGCGCCCTACGGCCTCGCCTTTGCGCTTCATTCCTCTTTGTTATATGCAACTCTTCCTGAGATGTATCTGGCGACACGATGCGAGCACGAGGACCGCTGCCGGAGCTAATTCCAAGACCTAGGTCCCGTGTGCCATTGGATATATATGGTTCTTGAACATCCTTCCCCTTATGTCGAGATTTACTTCGATGTGCCCGGCGTTGGTTTCCGGAGTCATCATCTGTCGCCACGGGCTCCTGAAGCAAGAATGCACTGCTCGGTTGGGTCTTATATGGTCGCTTCGAACGGGCTCGTTTCGGTCGACCGGCTTGAAGGCCGCTGGGAACTACAACAGCACCACGAGACTTGTGATGGTAGCGTGGAAGAGTTTCGTCATCGGAGAAAGCAAGAGGTCGTTCAGGGGATAGAGGAGCGTGGAGGAGAGCGTTCATGCTGGGTTCTCCTCTCTCGGCGGTGTCGTAACTAAACCTCGTGGGATGCTCTGGCGTAACTGGGCCATCCCGTCTGCCATATGCACTCAGTGACGAGGCAGCACGAGGGTCAGCCATTGCGCGCTGGTATTTACATACAACGGCAGCAGCAGGGGTAGACTCTCAGGCTCGCGCTCGAAAGAGAAGCGGGGAGTTGTCGTCAGTGTTGATGAATAAAGTAATATTGCAGCATCGTTTTTCTTCTTTTCAAGGGTCCTTGTCGATCTAATGCGCTAGATCCTGGTCAATATTGTTGTCCTTGGTGACGATGTCTTCTGGGGAGCTAATCTTGTACCGATAATGACGGCAACAAAAGTGTCGAGTTCGGAGTGGATGCCCGACAGGGGGAATCCGCCTCAAGAGCTCATCGCTCTCTTTGAAGTGCACGGGAATACGTCGCAGTGATGATGCGTTGGACCAAAGGTTTTCTTGTAAGTTGGTTAGGATGTTGCATTTGCGGAGCGTTCATGTTGAAAGGATTGGACCTTAGACGTAGGGGTCCTTGGGTCTATAGAATGTCACGGGAGTGGATGTGACCCGTCGGGGTGCTACAAGACACTGAAGCCACAGGCGGCAGGGCCTCTCTGATGCGCCAGTTTTACGCCTTTCCCACCTATCCTAGGCACAAGCGTGGCGGGGAGTGACGCACGCGTGTCTTGATGTGGCACCTCATCTTGTGTTGGAGTACAAGGTTTGAGGGGAATCTTACACCTTATCCCAAGTACCGGGTGTCTCAGGCCCGAACTGCCGATACTCATCACATGAAAATAATTAACTCATTCGAAGCCAAGGTCTAAGTCAGGTTGCGGGAGCTGCTGAACACCTCCTGATGGCGGGGGTTTCAGGGACAGTCCAAGTTCATAAATAGAGTCATGCGCTTGAGATCTGACTCAACTATGGAATGGACCAGATCCTTAGATAGAGCTCAAGGCCGTAATCCTTCAGCGCTTTCTTATACATTTCTTATAGTGGCTGTTTTGTCTAATTGATACAGATACTGTTCAAAACTGGAATCAGTAGTAAGATCAGTAACATCCTGATAGTTTACACAAATACTGTACACTTGTCGTGACAAAGAGGGGTACACATCATCAAACGTGCCATCCTTCTCTTACATCTTCTCTATGCACCGACAACCTCTTCACATCTGCCACATAGCGCGTCTTCCTTTGGCGCCATGTATCGCCAGCATCTGGAGCATTTTTCCTGCTTCGGGGGAAGCACATGCACATTGACCTTGGCGTCTTGGATCTCGAATTCCTTTTGGAAAGCCCAAGCGGGATTTTCAGGGAGGGGTTCGTTGACTTGCACCGAAGACACAACAAATATGTCGTGGAGCTCATCCATGTAACGTCCAAGAACTGCCGCCGCTTTTCCATCCTCGACTTCCAGGTAGACTGCGCTCTGGAGAGAGCTGCCAAGCGCTTTGGCAGTTCGTGCATCCTCCAGTGTTGCCTTGACAGCGCCATGAACTTCTGTGATGATGGACTGATCCTTACGCACCACATCTTGAGGGAGCGTCAAACGCATAGGATCAACGAGAGGGTCATCATATAGCTGGCGAGCTGGGCTTATCAAGGAACTGATCGATGTTAGCAAATCGTAAACATGAGCGAGCACAGGACGATAACTCACGTGTCTTCAGTCATCCATTCTGGCCGGAACGACCAAGCCTCCTCAACAAGCATAGGAGTTATCGGTGCCAGCATGCGCAAGAATCCGATGAGGATAGGCTCCAAAACACCGCCGCCATCACCACAGTAGAGTCGGTCCTTCAGGGCCTCCAAGTAGAATGCGGACAAATCGGTTGCGACCCAGCGATTAATTGTACTGACCGCTCTGTAAAACTCAAAGTCGTTGTATGACTGCATGACCTCTGACATGGTATCGGAAAGTTGAACAAGTGCCATTTGGTCTAACTTGGTCAATGGACTCTGACGGGCCTCTGGATAAATTGACCCGAGAAGCATCTTGATGATGGTTCGATATTTGATCAGCGAAGCATTAACAGGTCTAAGAATATTTGGTCCTATAAGAACATCTGATGTGAAATCGGCGCTCGCTGCCCATAGTCGAATGGCATCTGGGCCGAGGGGGTCAAGTTTTAGCCTGTTACCTCTGGAGTAAGCCTGTGAAAGAAGCCCTTTGATGACTTCGTTGGGGACAATCATGTTGCCCTCTGATTTTGACATCTTCTTGCCTTTCCCATCGAGCGTGAATCCGTGAGTGATCAAAGTCTTAAAAGGAGCAGAAGCTTTGCCAGTCGTCTCCTTTGATGTTTGTGTAGCAACATAAGTCAATAAACTGGATTGGAACCATCCGCGGTGTTGATCGGAACCTTCAAGGTAGACATCAGCAGGGCCCTCAGTTTCTGTCCATGAGCTGCCGCTGTCAAACCAAACATCCATAGTATCAGTGCCTCGGCGGTATTTGCCCTCCATGTTGGGTGGAATCCAAGCAGGTTCGTCTGGGTCATCAGAGAACCAGGCAGACGAAGAACGCTCTTCCATAACTGAGATGATATGGTCGATTGTTTCTGTTGTCATGACAGCATTTCCGTTCTCGTCATAAAGTGCAGGAATGGGAACTCCCCATGATCGCTGGCGAGAGATACACCATTCGCTGCGACGTGTGATGAAAGCTTCTAGACGATTACGACCACCCTTTGGAACGAACCGAACATCCTTCAGTGCTTCAAGGGCGTCATCTTTGATACTGCCAACATCAGCAAACCATTGGGCTGTAGCACGAGTCACCACAGGTCGCTTGGTTCGCCAATCGTAAGGAAAACTGTGACGTTGTTTATGGCTTCCAAGTACATCGTCGCCCACTAATTCCAAAACAGCGTGACTTCCACCATCCATGACGGAACTCGCTTTTGTGAGCTTCTCTGGGTCGTCAGGGTAAGCTTCTTCAGTGAAGAAACCGCCATCGTCGATAGGAGCAAATGCTTCAATGCCGATTTTAGAGCACACTTCATAGTCGTCCCGGCCGTGTCCGGGGGCAATGTGAACCAGACCAGTACCAGAGCTGGAGGTCACGAAATCTGCAGTAATGATAGGCTGCGGCGGAGCAGATTGCCCCCGGAGTTTGTTCTTGTACTCTAGACCTTTCAAGCTAGAACCCGGAATGGAATATGCTACAACTTGAAAGTCGCCAAGGAAGCGCTTCATATTCCCAACACAGCTCGAAGCAACAAGATAGCCGTCATCGCCAACCTGGAGGATCGAGTACTTGATTTGGTCGTGGATGGCAATAGCCCGGTTGGCAGGGAGAGTCCAGGGAGTGGTTGTCCAAATAGTTGCATACAGGTTTCCCTTGAAATCGGCCAGTTCAGGTATCGAGGACCAGTCTGAAATAATAGGGAACCTTATGTATGCGGCGGTAGAGACATGATCCTCTACGAATTGCAACTCTGCCTCAGCAAGCGCAGTCCGCGAAGAAGGTGACCAGTAAACGGGTTTGTGCTTGCGGTAAATCAATCCTCGACGGACCATGTTTTGAAAGACGCGCAATTGCCTTATCTCATATTCTCGGTCCATCGTTGTCCACTTCTTCTCCCAGTCTGACATAACGGCGAGAGCCCGGAATCCCTTCATCTGGTTCACAACCGTCTTGGAGGCTAGCTTTCGTGCTGTGTCCCGGACTTCCACAGGAGTCAACCCCTTCGTTGTATGCGATCCCAGTGCCTTCATCTCGATTGGAAGACCATGACAATCCCAGCCGGGTCGATATGTCACTCGTCGGCCTTGCTGCACCTTAACACGCACAATCATATCTTTGAGGATTTTGTTCATGGCATGGCCGACATGAAGCTCACCATTGGCGTATGGGGGACCATCATGAAGAGTAAATGGCTTCTCCCCAGATCGATTCTGTGCTTGCCATGCGTATAAATCGTCGGTACATTGCTTGAGATAATTTGGTTCGAGCTTGGGGGTCGGTCGAGCACTGCGAGATCGGCTATATTAGGTCCCCACGTTCCAGTTTTGGAGGCTCTGCAAAGGGGAAGACATACGGAAATCTCGACCGAGGCAACCTCAAGGACGACTTCCAGGATTTAAGCATGGTTGATCAAGAACCATGTCGCACTTAATTAGGAAGGTTTTTGGTGTTGAGGTCAACACGGCTGAGCAATTGAGATTTTTGGCGCTACTGGGCTGTTTAAGCAACCGTTCAATTCAAGCTTCCGCTATCCAATCGCTTACACAAGCTGCAAGGCTGACGCCAGGGCCCAATTCCAGACCTGAGAGAACTTCCATGACTTTTAGCGTGTCGCGACGCGATTTATAGTGGACAGGTACTCATTACATCACTGAAGCGACGCCATGTCCAGCGTCGTTCACGCTACTTCCATTTACTACACTTCACAATCTCACATATAGCGTCAAATACACGATGGCTCCGGTCCGACGATATCTGAGGATATCCAAGTACTCAGTTCTTGAATGCCGAATTTATTTGGATAACCCTGCATTGGCCCAATCATGGCTTCTGAATCCTCGAAATCCAGTATTACCCAAGGTCATCGAAAGCATCCGTCCTTTGGTGCTTCCGAAGCTTCGTGAAGAGAAGGAAAGGATTAGAAAGAAGAGCAAGAAGAAGAGCATCAAAGACGTCATAGTATCAGGTACGTGTGTTGAGATCTTTTTTTGTCTCTGTCAGCAGCTGATCTCACTTAGACGAGTTTGAGGTCTCCATCTTCTTGACAGAGACGAGCACGAGACATTCTCTCCTTTACAAAACCAAACATTTCAGGGACAGGCTACCACCGAAACTCGAGTCCAACTCCTCTAAACTCATCGGTGAGACAGATAGTGTTCCCGTGGACGTTGAAGATGAATATCGTGCACCTGTCTTGCAAGAAGACGATGATGAGGTGAGACTCGCCGATATTCCTGTTGCCGAAACAACAACACGACGGAGTAAGCGCCAAAGAGGAATACAGGATCCGGAGCAAGATGGCAATGATGAGGCATTTGAAGATGATGAAACAGCCTCGGCCATCGAAATCGATTCTGATACGGAGGCACCCCCACACAAGAGGCACAGGGCGCGGACGAACGACGGCCTTGACGGAAACGAAGACAAGAAGAAACTAGCTATGGACGTCTCATATGAGGGATTTGCAATATACGGACAGGTGCTGTGCCTCGTGGTCAAGAAAAGAGCAAACGCTGCAGCTAGCAGTGGTGGGGGTGGAAAAACCCGGCCAGAAGGCCAGGCGACGATGGAGAATTGGATTTCTTCTACACAAGTGCCTGCTGGGGAGGACATTCCATAACCGAGGTAGTCAAAGAGCCTCCTACGCTTATGCTAATCTTGCCCAAGTCTTTTTATTGCTTGGGATCGAGGTCTTGAATCTTCTTGCTTCTCTGGCTGGCCTGAATGGCATGACAATTTGATGATAGGCCGACGAGGGTTGACCCGAATACCGGGGTTTGACAGACGGGAACTGCGGATACGGCCGTCGGGTTCCTGTGGGTGTTCGGGCTGGCTGCGGGCGGCGGGAGGAGACAGGCTACCGGTGACTCTACTGCGCACTCAATACCTGATGTCAGTCAAGTCATCAGTCTAGTCTGGCGAAGTACGATTTACAACAAGGTATGGATGATCAATCACATAGGCAGTGCCTTGGATATTCAATTAGGCAAGAATAGCATCATTGTTACAGCCCACCTCGACCGGGCCGCTCAGACATCACCGTCAACCACGGGCCTCGATGTTTCTTGGCGTCGGTCTCGCATGGGTCCTGTCTCCAGCTTGGCACAGCGACGATGATCTGGAGTTGACAAACAGACGAACACCAGGCCCCTACCACGAGCCCCGTTCTGAAGCTGGGTTGGTGTTCTGCATGGTTGCAGCCGTAAACCTGGAGCAGCGCACTGTGGATGAGGAATATCGGGTCTTGGCGAGTTGCATGTCTCAGAGTGATATGACAAGAGGAAATCTATAAGCCCGACGTCCGGAGGAGATACTCCCATGGAGGAGTTCGTGTATATCCCGCACTTGATCCTCTTATTTGTGTATCATCAGACTGATCCTGGTACCGTTGGGTGGCATAATGGGTCTCAAGAGCAAAAATGAGGCCTTTTTGATATGGAATCCCAGTTTCGAAAATATTCGGTAGATCCTCGATGATAGGTGTACGTACGAGTGTCACATTTTTTGAGGTTATGATGGGTGTGAAAGCGAAATTCCATCTCTAAGTCCCTTGTCCAGCAGGTCTGGAAAAGCCGGATGATTGCGGACCATTACACTGCCGGCATACGGCGTTGTAACCCAACCGGTTGGTCACAAATGAGTATCCAAGCTATTATGAATATATTTGATAGTGTCAAGACATGACCCTTGAGCGGAGTGTCAATCGGCTGTCATGGTTTATTGTGAATGTCTCAGATGTTCCGGTGAGGCTTGCTTTGAAATTGAATTGTATTTGACGCCCTTTATCCATGTCAGCCTTTCACCCTTCACTATATGCGTCTGGCTGACGTTGGTCATGTCGAGACTCGGGAGCTTCGATATCAGCACGGCACTTTGCAAGATGATCGATATCTCCACTTAGAGATGCCCAATATAGGGACGGAAACTTTCGTTCTGGTTTGGACTACGTTAGTCTACCCAGCATGTCGTAATCGGCACTTACCATGTGAGAGGCAGTGTAAATCATGAAATGTTCAGTAAAGGATTGAGGTGTAGGGAATATGATTTTTGATAAATTTATCCAGGCTGAGCTGATAAAACAGCCGTTAAGGAGAGTCGTTTGTGTAATTGATGAATGTCGCGGATACGGATACGTTGCCTTGGGATGGTTGTGTTGCCTTACGCGTCTCAATGGCTTGGATTATATCGTAAATATGACAGCCTGATACAGACGAGCTCTCGAGACTCGGGGCCGAACGCTTCGCCGATGACAAGACACGGCAGCATCGGAATTTGGGTCACAAGATGCTCAACCATCGTCATTATTCATCAATGTGATGTTCTTGACCCCCTGGTACCTTGTGCCTGTGCCTTGTGCCTGTCTGTGCCTGTGCCTGTCTGTGCCTTGTGCCTGTGATGGAGGGGGGGTTTTCAGTGATGAGGTTGGTAGTTTTAGCAACAAAGTTGCGGTATGAACCGTCACCAGCACAGCAATCTCTCTTGTTTGAGTTTTGCGAGTGAGTACATATCTGTTTCTAAACAGAGGATGACTGTACCAACGTCTAGGTTGGCGTCTCAGAGAGACAATGAGGGCGGATGGATGACATGCCTCGCAGCAACTAAACACTAGCGGCGAGTAACCCCGCAACCACAGACACAGAAAAAGCAAGGGTCATGGAGAATACTCAAAGTCAATTCGATGAAACACATAAACTCGGTGAGTAGGCAGCCAGCTGTTTGGTCTCATGACGGGGGATACTTTGGTACAAGTGGTGTTGGTACCTCTGGGCTTGGAGAGACCATGAGGCCATTCTCATTATGATGACATGGATATTGCAGTTTGTTTGTTAATTCCTTGCATTTGGTATCCATGCATGTCTGTATGTATATGCAGATGCATGCATGCATGTTTGTTCAGTTCTTGGCTTGTAGACACGCCTCCACCATTTGCAACTTCACTGCCTGCCTCCGGTACAGCGGCACGATATGTACGCAATTCTTCATGGCATAAACATCAGCAGTGAGTGAGATTGTGATTATCAACTTACCAGCGTACGTGGGCCCTTTCGAGCCCCTCTTCTTCCGGCCTATTACCTCTCAGCCGGAACTGATACACACGCTGTCGTGGCATCGCTGAAAGTTGCTTACAGACATGCTCGTGCATGCTGATACCGCTACCTACTGTGCCCTCGTTATCATTGTATCGCTTCCATTTCCCCATATGGAGATCTGCTGCTCAGGCCATGCATTCGAAACATCATCTTTCGATTCCTGGGATTTGCACGTCTCAGCCTTGAACAAGACAATCCCATGGCTGTGGCAGGCATCACACCTACTCTGACTGCTGTGCCACTGTTAGTTTCTAGTTCCCAAAACATGGTATGGTAGACACACCATAATAGTTTCACCATCCTCATGTCCTACCTTGTATGCTTCTGCCTTGTAATACTGTGCCCTGCCTGTTCTGCTCTGCGTTATCCCGATTACTATGACTGTTACTGATGCTGAACTTCCCCTCATCCGCCCCCACGATAACTCCATCCTTATACCCATGACAGCTAGTCACGCTCAGAGATGACTCTGGCTGCCGACCATTCGCTACCAGGATCTAATTGAGTTATGAGCCAATGATGATCCCAACTCTGATCTTCCCCTCTACAGAACCGTTGCAGATTTTACCGTTGGGGCCGCACCCGTTCCAAGATATGCTCACACTAGTTGAACTTACGGCTCACTGCAGTACCTAATGCTAGTCCAGTGGAGGATTCGACAACTCAGCAGAGGACATGCATGTTTCGCCGTGTTTTTGCTTGCGAATATTGTCCCGTGACTCTCTTGTGCAGGTTTTAGACCAAAGATCCATCCTTTAGGTTCGTTTATGGCCATTGTTAGTGGCCGCCCGATCACC
Organism: Fusarium oxysporum Fo47; assembly: GCF_013085055.1. Lineage (NCBI taxonomy): Eukaryota > Fungi > Ascomycota > Sordariomycetes > Hypocreales > Nectriaceae > Fusarium > Fusarium oxysporum. The sequence continues at coordinate 1,507,472 of NC_072840.1, read as the reverse complement.
ACCAACCATATCAAAGAACGACACGTCTTGCATTGATCTCGATCTTCAGCTTTGCATAGTTGACCGCTTGTTCGACTAACCCATCTTTTCCTTAAATAACACTACACTACACTACACGACGGTATAGTTCGACCAGGCCGTGGAGAATGACGCTGACTTGAGTAAATCCGCATATAGGGTAGAGAGCATGGTGTTTCAAAGCTATGCATACGCCTTACTGTATCACCCGCTAAACAAAGGCCAAGAATATTAATCAGACGAGTTGACTGTGATTGCAGGCACAGTAGTTTGAGACTAGTTCACCGCAGCCTTGTTATCGTCAGTCATCATATGTTGATGTTCATCAGAGAGACCAGGTTATGACATGGATGTGCTCTCGTCCTACACCAACGAACCCACGATCTGCAACACATCAGTTACATCCGCTCTGTAGACGTCCTGTCATTTCTCCGCCACAAATAATACGAAGGCACATCTCTCACCAATTCCCGTATCTATCTCCGAGCTCCTCAAACATGTCCCTAAGAATGCATACAATAATAGCATGTAGACCCTAAAACCTGAACACCTGACAAAATGTCGCAGGTTGTTGATCGACAGCATATCTAGGACCCGCAGCGGGCCGATCTGATACAGAGTCGCTAGCAAACAAACCCTGTCTCTCGAAGTCGAAGCTCTCTGCAATCTATCATCCATCGCAAGGCGCATGTCTGAGTTAAAGCCAAGGACGATCAGGTGTACATGCTCTAGATGCTCAACCAACAGACATACCCTGACGCCTGATAACTTCTATAGCTAGATGTCGATCATGATATGATGATCTAACAATACGCCCCCGTCACATCATGAACTTGAGTTGTCCATGTTCGTAGCCAACAGAGAACTGGAGAATCATAAGCACATCATGCAAGCTGACGTCTGCAGAGCGGTGTTTTGAACAATGCAACTGCAAAGCTTCATAACAGTGCATAGAGTTGCTCGATGGATGTAACGAAACACGCCGAGCTCTCCGCCTCTTCAGTATCCGCATGGTGTATCCCCCCTTCAGGCTGACATGAAGGGTCCTTGCGATTAAGCACGTTGCCTAAAGCGATAGGGCCGCAGGTAGAGCGGCCATGCCACCCCTAGAGGCCAAGCTATGTAGGCGTCACCACTCACGGAAAGGACTGCGAACCGAGTTCTGAACCAAGGGTTCTTTCGCATATTGGCCGTAACCGTCTTGAATTCACCCAACTCCATTGTCTGGTGCGGTTGTACTTTAGATATGCATACATATGCACGCCGAGATAGAATACCTTGATCGGAGAGAGCACACCGTTACTAACGTGGAGATAGCTGCATATTTGATGAGCAACTCGTGTTGACACGCAGCTCATGGTCCCATTACAAGGGACTGTACCCGCTGATAACCTTGCAAATCATCACCACGTGCAGTTACGGAGGTTGCTTCTGGGTGGGAACTCATAACAACCTGCAGGATATAGGTGAGCCAAGAGATGATAGTAACCGAGGTATCACGACAGCCAGAGGGAATATCACGCCCATATCACTGCACCTGGATAAGAAGCACGTATATGTTACAAGTCGAGGCAGGTTGCTGGAATTCGAATCCACATATCGATATCGAGGTTGAGAGAGAAGGGTAACGAATTCCGACGGAAACTTGTTTCGCTCAGCACCATGTTTCATAGCGTGGGCGGAAAAACTTGTGTGTCTCATAATCCAACCCCCCAATTTGAAAGTCGGGTCGGGTCAGGACAGTAGCGACGAGAATAATCGGTAATATTGGACAAACACAGAGTGACAAAAGAGTCCCGTCACTTTGGGCGAATTGGGGTTACATCGTTGGATCGATGGATGTTGCTCTCCCCTCAGGGACTCAATTAAAGACGCCACCTACAACTGTTTGTTCCAATCAAGCAACGTGATGGTCATTCTCACCGCCCACTCAGCAATTGTCGCTGTGCCAAATGTAGCCAAAAATATCAAAGTCAACCTCGCATCATTTCCCCAGTACAGGGGGCCGGACATTAGCAGTCCGCTCGCGAATAGGTAATTGATGTGCTGTTCAATAGTGATCGCTAACCCTTGTGCGGCTGGCTTTGAGATAAAGGTCGAGACCAGATCCAGTGGAGGCTGAACTATTGAGGGCGTGCCGTCGCGCAGTGCAGGGAGGCTATCTCTCGTTAGGTGACATTATCTCAGGGAGGGCAAGCTGAGCAGCTTCAATGTCAATTGATTATCGGCTGCGAATAAGTGTCAACATGTCTCGGAACAAGGAGCACGTTGAAACTCTTCAACAATCGATCAAACACAGACCATATGTTCTGCCCGAGAATGATTTCCCCATCCGTGCACCTGCAATATCGCAGTTCGGAATGTGGGAAAGGGGCTCACACGTATGAAGCTGACGACATGAGCCTGAGACAAGACAAGACAGGGACTCGAGGTACAGGACATTGCTGCATTCGTTTGTATGTCCGTCAGAATGATGGACACGAACAGGGATCGTCAGGGGACGCCACACAACAGCAGCCATCGTCATATGTATCCCCTGACTTCCACGTGGAGAGGGTGCGTGCCCCTGGGGCCTGTGGCTTGACAGCCCTGCCTCAAAGCTGAACAAGAGCCTTGTGGGCTGTCTTGGCTGTGATGGTAACGCTGCAGGTGGTGTGGTCCATTTGGTCGCTGTGGCTTGCTGCTGAACTTGGAGAACCAATTGTTGTCTGAAGGGATGTGGCTTTGGCCGCGTCCCAATGGGCCCTTTGTCTACGGAACGAGAATATTGCCAGCTCTAGCGTTTGCGTGTTCCTGACCTGACCTGTCGTAAGCTCGTTCTGTGCCGGCAGTGCTATAGACTGAGACATTGTAGCTGAGAGTTTAGCTTAGCAGGTCGGTCAACTTTATTAGAGCCAACTAACAGCATCGAAATGTCACTGACATGATCGCCGACTTTTAGTCAAAAGTCGGGAGACTCTCTCGACATGGAGGTCCCGACGGTTGGTCGGTCGGCGACTTGCAATGAATGCAAAGGAAGTTTCTAAACTGACTAGAAACCGAGATATTGGGTTTGGTTCTGTTACGCTAGACGGAGACGGGCCAGTAAATTGGCGAGAAGCTACGGTACTTGCTCTCGATGTCAAGCCGTCGGCACTATTTTCAAGGCGAGAGGACAGAGTTCTCACAAAAACCAGTTTTCAACTCTCGTGGCTACCCGGCTGAAGCGTCAAGTACGGTTCCGCCAAGTCTCCTAAAGTCCGACCGCCTGGATGAGTTCAACGGTATGTGGATAAGCAGCTGGCTGGCTGGAGACATGAAGCCCCTAAGCCTCATCTGGAGCCGAGGCACGGCGTCTCCGTGATGTCTGATGTGCAGCATGACCAAACTTGACTGTGAGTGGCCCGAGAAACCCCAAACACACTTGAGACGGGTTGCGGTGATCTTTGTTCCTTGTCAGAAATGCGACGGTGTCAATTGGTCTGAAAGGAGCGGCCGCTTTCTCATCTCGGCAAAGCAAAAGGTAACGGCAACCTAAAGGGTCAGAGTACGTTACCAGCACGGCGGAACGGACATTATGTTGGTACGTATCTGTGCCAGAGTCCGGAGAAAACTGCCGAGAAGGGCAGAATACTCGCCAGCGGTGATGGTTCTGCGTCAGATGACTCCAACGTACCAATAATGTTGGAGATATTGAATGTTCAGGGTAGTATCAGAGGAATCACTCAATGATTGATCGCTGCAGGCATTTCTTCCAACAGGTCCAGCCAGTCAGATCATAGACTGATCAAAGATATCAGATACGGTGAAACCTATCAATTCAAAAGCCGAGTCCCGAAACTGATCGGATCGTCCTTGAACTGTAAGCAGAACAACGAAGAGTTAATCACTTGCCTCTTTTTAAGCCATGATCTTCATTATCGGGTCAGAGGGTTCTGACATGAAACGGACAACAGGGCGGAATTGATGTCAATGAAGATCACATTTTCAGCAACACGGTTCCGCTCAGGAATCAATCACAATGGCGGTATCCATGATTGCCATCCAATTTGCCACCATTCCCACTCTCTGGATACCCCCAAGGAAGTCGGTGAAGCAGATTTCAATCAGAAACCCGGCGGTCTGGAACTGACACGGGGTCCTGGGTCTCATCTCAATAATAACCCCAGATTAAAAAGGAAATATGGAGAGGAACAATCGGAAGAAGAAAGGAAAGAAAAATCTTACTGCTAGTGTGACACACTCACCCCTGGTTTCCAAATAGCTGATACTGTACAGAGCACAGCGGATGGAGATCACCACCTCAAGGAGGACGATATCGGCACAAGTTGGGATGAAACTAGGCATACTGTACCCAGCCTCGTCATCAATCATGAAATGATCAGCCGTATAACGCAGCCTAAAGGCCTCCAAGGCTCACTGCACAACTGCCCTAATGGCCGTTGGGACCGCCTGTTTGCCGCTAGTGCTGAGTTTGCCACCACCCGTTCTTTTAGTCAGGGGCACAAAACAACCCCGACGGCAAATTATTTCATTAATTGAATTATGTACGAGGAAGGGGCTTGCATCTGGTCCGTGTTTCTGATTATTGAGGCTGAATTGAATTGTCTTGTGGAGATAATTATTGTTCGAAGGGATGAATAGTTCAGACATCGCCAATGCAGGGTCCAGGGATGTAATCTCCCAACAGAAGTACGACATAGGAGAAGGGGTACGTCGGTCTGTAGGTAGGTTTGTACAGTCAGCAAGGCTGCCGTGCTCCATTTCTTTTTTCAAAGGTCTATTGAGTGCACGTGCACAATAGTTACCAGCTGGAAATTTACTGATGGCAAAAATAAATAAAAATTACAGGGGCATTGCCTGGCGCCTCAGAACAAAGACGGAGAAAAAACAGAACCAGCTTGCATGCACACCCCTTTCAGCATGGACCAAATGAGATACTCAAACCTCATGTACCGACCGTTGCTCGGTACAGTCTCAGTGGATATGAATATTATCGTCCACTACTATTGAAGGAGTAGACGCTCAAGCCCTGTGTTGGGCCGTGTAGATGCCCAAACCTGCTCACTGACGGGATGTCGTGCATGATGTTTCTGATGACTGTTGTCCGTGTAAGTCCGTTGCATCATAGACAACTCACACAAAGACCCGGCATATGGATCAGAAACGATGGATATCATGCAAGTTTGTCACCTTTTCTGCCCCAGCGCGTTCCTACGTGAGCGTCTAATCGGCCAACACATTCAAAGGCAGTGGGCGCAAGTGCCCGTGTTGGCTTAGCTATAGCGGTAGTTTATTAGCCTCTAGTCTCTACGCAGGCTCCGTCTCACAAGTGCAGCAGCTTAATCAAAAATAAAAGTGAACCAAATTGGCGGTAAGCTAAGAGCTAATGTGACATCTCCGAAAACACCATTTTCAGCCAAGCCACAGACGGACGGGAACCAGAAGACACACGTAGCATTGCTCCGTTATTTCATCGAGTCCGAGCTTGGCTCTAGAATTAAATCCCGACCCTCGAAATTTCCAAAGAATATTCTACGAGATGGACCGGGCTCTTGTCGGTGTGAGGTGAGGTGATCCAGAATGTCCTCTCGGTAATCGAAAGTCATCCATGCTCTGACGGTGTTGGCCCTGACGCCTCAGTCGGCAAACGATAACGCCAACCATGGCACTTTTTTCACGACATCCATGGTCAAAGTGTGGCACCTCATTCCACATCCAGAGCCATGGAAGCCATGGAACGTCCATAGAACAATTCTAATCAAACCCACATACAAAGTTACAGTCCACAGCAAGCAAAGAAAATAAGGCCTTGACCATCTGTTCGGAAGTTTCGGAGCTATTGGACTTACACGGACCATTCATGAATCGTTTGGTTCTCAGGTTTCTTCTTTCAACCCGAAACCCACTCTCAACTCACAAACATGCGCTCACCAGGCTCATGGAATTGCGGCATGTGCTGTGCAGCAGATATAGGACCCCTATGACTTCATTACGATGATCTTTGACCGCTCTCAGCGTGATATCGCGCCCCGAGCGCTCGCTTCGAACGCACAGTCACAATCGCGGTGAGATGAGGTCTTTTTGATTAGGTCTTCGGATACAGGAGTGGGATTAATAATAAAAGCGAGCACAACAAAGAGAGCGAAGCGAGATCTGCTACATACATAAAATAATGGGGTCAACCGATGGATGGTCAGAGTGGAGGTTTCATTTCACCTTAAGAGCATGCATGCCTTGAATACGAATAAGCAGACCTTTTTTCTCTCTCTCTCTCTCTCTCTCTCTCCTGTGGGGGTTGCAAACAACGTTGACCGCACACCGTTAAATGCTGAGCCTCTATGCCAAGGCCCCCCCCCCCCCCCCCCCCAAAAAAAAAAAAAAAAAAAAAAAAAAAAAAAAAAAAAAAAAAAAAAAAAAGAGACATGCAAGGCAAGGGTATGCGAGTTGTATACCGCAACGTTGCCGGCACAGTCGGGATTAAGGTCAGAACTGGACAACAACATCGTCACAAGGCTAAGAGTGTGAGTCATTCAAGACCCCAGATGTAGGCAGGTATCAATCTACTGGGGGCACAGAAGTGCATGATGGGATTGGGGAACACAGTTGGCAGGCAGGGATACAGATCCGGAGTCTGGGTTGGGCAGTGTCACCTGCAAACCACTCAACATCAAACCCCGGTGTATGTATCGAATACATTGCCGTGTAATGTTTTGAAGAAGTTGTGTAAGTGACCGTGAATGTAGGGCTGCAGACTGTATCCGTACCGAAAGAACAGAAGAGGAGGGAGGAAAAGAAGGAGGCGGCGGCACAGCAATACCACGAGACATTGATGCATTCGATATGCCCCGGCGAAACAGATCTGTAAGAATAATACCATGCTTTGTAAATGGCTTACACGGCTTAGCGGTACTATTTTTGTCTTCTCCGTCAGTTGAAGGAGCCTCGTAAAACCACAACATCGCCGTCTCACTAAGCAACATGACACGGGAAAAAACGTGTTGTAGCCAGGCACAGGCACGCAGATTACGGTAGTCCTCATTTACACTTTTGGCCTTCTCAACTGTCGGGAGAACAAACGTCAAAGCGAAGGTTTTTCTTCATCATCGGTTAGAAGAGCACTGGAATGCTCGGTACGCTTCTACCGAAGGCGGCCCGCGTCCTGAGCCCGCCAGACCAATACTGCACCTCTGTTCTCTGTTAAAGTTTTCTACGACACATGTTTGAAAGGTGAAGTGCGTCAGAGCCTCGCCAGCCGTGGTGCCTAGGCTTGCGGAGAGTTCTGGGCCGCGAAACCGGTGCGATATGCCGAATACCAGTAGAAGCAGGGAGTAACCTGAAACGAATACGTTTATTTTCAACGACGGCGAACGCACTACTAGTCTACGCCGTAATAGTAAGATAATCAGGTGGCATTTCCGATATGGGAAAGAAATTACCCTCCATTGCTTGGCCATAGACAGAAACATGCCAACTTGGACAGACCAACACGTGTTGTTACACGCCAGCGTTAGGCTGTATTGCGGTATGGATGGCATGGTATCGTGTTATCGATCTGAGACTTTTTTGGCACCAACAACCGAGACATGGGAGCAAGGGAGATGATCGGTCAGTGTAAGTTAAGTTATGTTAGAGGTAAAAATTCGTATGACACCACCGCAACTATGGATATCCCCCCGCAATCGAAATAATTGTCTTTGGGGGTCTGGACTGCATCTATCAGACCGACAGCAGCATTAAGGCCCAAGTACGGAGTATTAATGCAGCTCCTAATTAGTTCGATAGTTGATGTATATCGGTCAGTCAATATCATATCCACATACCAAGTTGCTTCTTTTCAGCGGTCAAGATCTCGCCTGCAGACATGCCTGCATACTCAGCCCTAATCAACGTTGTTGAGAAAGAGCCAGTAAGCTGACGATGGAAATTCGCAAATTGGGTTTCCCATTTGTGTGTGACATGAACCAAGCGGTGACAGAAAACCGCCGCCCCTGGTCTCAGCTATTCCAGGGCGTTTGGTTTGGTGAGATTGTGTCTATTTTTTACCAACGCTTCATCTCAACTCACATGTGAACGGGGGCATGACAGTCAAGGTTCAGGCTCATGGACCACCGAAATTGGACGTCATTCAACAAGCATCAAACACCCTGGGCAGCATACCCACCTGAGAGGGAGCCTAGACGAGGAGGGCTAGAGCGTAATCTCAATCTTGTACAATTGGCCAGGGTGAAATTCTTCGAAAGCTTCCATGCGACGTTCTATACCAGGATTTGCTGTGGAACCCCCAACAAAGAACCAGCCTTTCTCCAGCTTCACCTGTTTCACACTGCTTGGCTGACGAGGCCGTCTGAGCCGTTCTGCCAGCCAAGATGGGCGTCGACCACTGCATCTTCCAATAATTGCCTGTTTTGTCAAAATGAATAACGCTACGAAGGTGATGGCTGCCACGGAGAAGATAAAATCAAACGGCTCGGTAACCGGACTCGTTGGAATGAATCAGTACAGACTTTACTTACTGGCTGGTCTGGACTTGATTTTCGCTGTAGATTTTTGACGTCGACGGGTTTCGTTTTCCTGAGTTGCTCTCCTTGGAGAACTAACCTAGAGTTTTGGTGCGCCTCCACGGCGGAAGCCGGTTCCTAAGATTTACACTGGCAGTTGATAGCGCTGGGCCAAAGTACACGCCGGCTCATGATACTCGTGGCCTTTGGACGCATCAATTGGATACCCAGTACCGGTAACAGTCAGTTTTGAGTTGACTGCATCGAACATCACATCTAGGGGCTGCTGGCTGTGCTACATTGGCAGCCTGCTAGGCAGCCCAGCTGATCTCTCGATATCCAATAGAAGGTTGATAATGCGCCGTAGGAAGCAAGGAATCGTCATAATGGGCATTTACAAAGTGCCCCCGTTATTGCTTTTTTGGGGTCGGCCGGCATTCAAAAGTCCAATGGGCGTGTCATACAAGCAGATGATTGAGAGTGTCGTATTGGTAGAGACTAGGCTGGGCAGTGAGAGTAAACTGCTGTGCTGTACGAACTAATTGATGCACATTTGCATCTGCAGCATCGGTGAGGACAAACACAATACCTACCCAGTAGAGACTGAAAATGTGGCCGAGCACATTGCATTTGTGCTACTGCAAGCACAGGGTTCAGGATGGGTATCAAGAGACAGCATGTAATTAATTGTGAGTTGCAATATTCATTAATTATTGAATGAAATGGTGGATTTTACTGAATTACTGGGCGCTTTGTTGTGCGACAGGGGCCGATTACTGATGACTTGGCTTGATTGCTGTAAAGGGACTCCATGTCTTGTTATTCTATGCCATCGACCGTTTGCTTGTTTCAATTTCCGTATTTCTATTTTTTGTCACTGTCCGTTTTAGCAAGAGGCTTGCCAATGAAAAGGAGACAATATAGGAGGTGTATCGTATTCTCTTACACCGCACCAGAATAGCTGGAGAGAAAACCCAAGGCTCGGCTGTCAATTGACTGCCCGCTTGCTTCAGGTGTCCGGCGGGCTCTGGTACCTAGGGCCAAAGTACCTCGACTGACGTATCTACCTCGTACGAGAGAGCCTTAGCTCCATCCTGACCTCCATTTCACATTTCAGCGTGGCATGGCCCACGGCATGGCATGGGTATAGGGGGTGTGTCCTGGAGCGGGTCCTCATCATCTCCTGGAGGGCTGAGGGCGTGCATGCACACCCCCTAATTCTCTTCTCTGGCCCCCCCTGTCTCTGTCTCCAAGTGGTGCCCTGTGTCTTGCGCCCTGGCTGCCCTGGCTGGGCTGCTTCACCTCAGATTACCTTTTGGCTAGGAGCTTGAGCTGGGCTGGAGGCACAAACCAAACACCAGACTGCCCTGGCCAGGAATATTAAAAGGGCAGCGACCTCCCTCTTCCCCACGACCGATTATTCACATCATCAACTCAATAAGAATCTATTCAGGCATTCACTCTTGGCCTCTACTAGCTCACTTACCTCAACTCAACTTACAAACACTCGAGCACTTACACAACAACTACCACTACTACTTACTACTACTACTGCTACTACTTGATCGATACACTCGGATCAACTCAACCACCAAACAACATCTACATCTGGAACTGAGCCATCTACACTCGGTTCTCAATACAACAACTATTCGAAGCTATATCTTCAAACTACCATCAACATGCCTGCTCAACGACCTTCGCAGCTTCCTCCCTGCCCTGGCCCCCCTCCCAACCGACCTCTGCCTGCTCTTCCCAAGCGAGGTTAAAGCATATCGACAGTATCGACAGTTAAACCAGCATCTGTCTTGGGTTTCAGCCTCTTCTCCGGGATCACGCAACCACCAATACATGACACCAACAGGCAGGCTCTTGGCTTCAGCTCTTCTCGTCGGTTACACAATGGCAAAGGACAAGGTTCGCCCGGCTCTTGCGACCTCCTGCGCCGCATATGCACATGCGAACTACGACTGAACCCCTATATGCACATAATCTATCATAATCACTCTGGGTTTTGGTATGCAAGCCGCCTGCATGCAAAATACTACCGCTTTTCGACTTGTTCATCCGTCAAATCAGACAACCTGCTTTTACCGGATCTTCCTGGCCACTTTTGCCCAGGCATTTCGCGACCCGGTCAATTCACCAACTTCGTCCCTTATGGCTGGACCGACCGGACTCTTCAACTTCACTTCTTTGCGTGCGCCCTTCACTAAGCGCATTATCGTTACAATACCCTATATCACACTATCTAATAACCCTTTTACCCTTTCTTTACTTCGTTCATCACTATTTGGGAGGAATTTGTTCCACGGTCTTTCAAGGGAACTGTATCAATAGACAGGCATTATCACGGCGTCTCACAACATACACCGCATTGTTCCACTATCTTTGGCATTGCGCGCATGTGGGCTTATTGTTTTTATGATGAACACGTTGGTTGGGAACATAGATATCATTTGGGATGGGGGTTGGCTATTTACACCCGATTATCCTCTGGAGCAAATGGGATTACCTTATGTTTATGTCCACTGATCACTCAGTGTTGACGGAAATGGAACGAGATACCAGGATACTTTTTACGCGAACTCAATCAAACTTGAAATTGCCCCTAAACAAACAAGATTCAAAAGAGTGACCTTTGTCTCGCAACGATAACTTAGTATGGCTTCCCTTCTTTTTTTTCTTGCTTCCCGTGTCTCTCCTTTTGCGAATCTCCAGACCCGAGAATTGCTTGGCGGACGGACCACTCCAGGGCCTGATGCCTTAAAAAGCGAAATGTCAATTGCGTTTCTCAAATTACCATGTCCCCCTGTCTCGATAGCGCCTCGTGATCTTTAGTATCCTTGTCTAGTAGCTCCCTTGCATCGTACAATCTTTGTCATAGTTCATTAACTTATGCCTGAGCTGGGTTTGGCTCATGGGCATTGCCAGGCACAGGCACAGAAACAGCAGTTCGCTTCCCTACATAGCAATTCTCACCCTTTGATGCCTACGCCGCGCTTCTGCAGCGTCGATCCGAACAGCTGACGCTCGCCTCAACAACAACTGAAACTTACAGGGCCCCTTTACCAGGGGAACCTGACTGCTTGCGCAATACATTACTGCGGCTGCCCTGAAATGTCTAATCATAGTAGTGATAATTGCCATGTACTATCATGTCTTACCCGTCTTCAACTGCGGCCGGACTTGCCGTGGCTTACAAGGTAAGAAACCCGGCGCTGATCGCCTCCTATTCCCCAAGTTGGAGATGTCACCGGGGTGAGGGGTAGACAAAGACAAGATTCATCAAATCGTCATCTTTTAGAGAGAAAAACTCGTTCGCTTCGCTTAGTAGTTCCCCTCGAAGTGTGATCTGATCTCCCCCTAAAAGAGCGACCTAACGTTAGTACAAGGTACGGCACACTGTAACTCTTGGTGCGGAATGGCATCGGAATTAGATCCAATGACAATCCAGAAAACATTAGTGTTTTCTTTGTCCTTTATGTCCGGCCCTGAGCCGGCGCGACGCCAGTGGGAGCCTCTCAGCCTTCACAACCGCAATTGGTTTGTTGGCCGACCCTATTCAAGTTGGTTGTCATCGATTCCTAAGCAAAGGGTGAGACGGGCTGATAGTTAGTTGGGTTCCAAGTCCAAGGCCGAGAGCTAGCCAACATGTTGGGATGATTTATGATTGGTACCAGCTGAAGGTGAAGAAATCCAAGTTCATGGTATTGGAGTCTTTGGCTTGTAGTAGTTTGCTTGCTTCAATTGTTTGGCTCTGCCACTCTCACAGTGAGAATCATTAAAAAAGACGACCGTGCACATCGAAAATGATGAAACAGGCGGTCACGCCCATCAAAGCTATGAGGCTGCTTGTCTTTGACATATTTGGATCGTCTAATCGCCATGTGGCGAACATGGCCAAATCTTTTGCTCCATCACCTCGTCATGTTCCTGTGCCTGTCTCAGAAGATTGACGATCGCTGTCAATGTCCGTTCTGTTACCGCTTCAGGGGGTACGGGTGAAGATTACCGACAAAGCCCTCATTGTCCGTCGAAATAAGGAGTTGGACGAAGATCACTCGTTACCATCGGCCCAATTACGCAATGGATGAATGGCACAAGCTAGCTGTAGTGAGCAGTGATTAGTGGTGCCTCAATACCTATAGTTTAGGCTTTGTGGCATCGTACCCTTCCGCTCTGCTCTGGCGGTTGGTGTAAGTTTGTTGGTGAGACGTTCCGATCGATGTGGCTCATATCGACCACTAGTATTTGAGAGCAGTTGTTGAAACACCAACGTACATACCGTAATCATTCAACTCTTGTTCATCTTATCTATCTCCGAAACTCTGGGTTCTTGTTTGACATTGGTTCAGCCAGCAGCGAAACAGCGCTGTGAGGGTTGGTATGCAGATCAGACCTAGTTGTCAAAGTATGTATCCCGGATAGGAATATGATATTTCTCCAAAGTGGGTATAAGTGGCTTCAGGGACTCAGAACGAGAGAGTCAGTCATTTTGACCAGCCAAAGCCGTTTCCATGACATGAAAAGCCAATGGCAATGATACGCCAGATCAAGATAGTCTTCGGACTCGAACCTGGCCGACAGGACGGGAGGCTGTATCATGTTAAAGCCCGACTCGATGGTGTGAAGGCTAGACAAAAAACAATACAGATAGCCGGATTGAACTACTGAGAGAATTTAGAGTTCTGTCGTATTAAACTTAACCTTCACGATGCAGTATTTTGTCACTTACAGATGAATTATGGAGTAGAGGGTTCCCGCTATGATACTGGGCGCCAAAATCAATCACGTGGCTACGCGCTGTCACTCATAGCGGGCGGGGCACTCTGCTAGGCGCTGCCAGGCTAGTCGACTAGAGACAAGAACAACCACAAGGCTGGCGTTTGTGAAGCCTTTCAAGAGTTCCCCGACCTCGAGGATCAACTAAGTTTTACTTGGTGATATTGGCGTACCGCCACGAGATCTACCACAAAACTTTATACCATCTCTCCGCCTCAGACTACCGCACGCTTCCGTTACTGCGGACTGAATCCCGCAATCATACAACCTTTGCTTTCGGAGCACATGACGTCCGTGGTATAACTACAGACAACCTGGGATAGCTTCACAGCCTGATCGTCGGACCCTGGCCAGCCATGTTAGACCTTCACGTATGGGGCTCCGCCTTTGGCCTCCCGTCCATTGACCCCGAGTGCCTTGCTATCATCACATACCTGCATAGCAGCCTCCCTGTATCAGCCTGGCGCCTGATTCCAAGCAACGATCCTTCCATCAGCCCGCGTAGTATGGCTTACCATTGCCGTTGCCTTGACTGAACCCTGTCTTGCTGACCGTTGCAACCAGATACACTACCAGCATTGTATGATGAGGGCGTATGGGTATCAGGCTTCGGTCCTATTGTCGAGTACTTGACTGACAAGTCCATCGGTGACAATCTGGATGCTGGCCTGACCGACATTCAGCAGGCTGACCGTATTGCATATGCTGCCTTCTTGTCTGCGCACGCTGCTCCATTGCTGGATCTTTCACTCTATGTCTCCGCTGCCAACTGGTCAGCCACAACTCGGCCCGCCTTCAGCACTCTATTATCCTTCCCATTGACATGGACAGTTCCGCCACTGCTCCGTGCCGAGGCTGTTAAACGTGTTGAGCACCTGGGCTTTGCTGATATGGATACCGACTTTGACCCTAATGGCGGCCTTCACCTATCCTCCGGAAGAGATGCTTTACCAGAGACATTCCGAAGGCACATTCCTGTGAGGACAAAGAAGACGATTCATGAAGAAATGACCCCTGAACAAGCAGTTCTTATAAGGTTATATGGAATCACAGAAGACTGTCTCACTGTGTTAGATGATTTCCTTGAGGGAGGGCCCGAGGAGAAGATGCATGGTTTCTTCAACGGTACAGAAATCTCATCTTTGGACTGCTTAGCCTTTGGCTATCTCGCCTTGATGCGTGATGCTCCCGTACCAAGATCTTTCTTAAAAGATTGGCTCATGAAGAAGACACCTCGGTTGTCCACGTTTGTTGACGGTATGAAGACAAGATGTCTGGACAAGTCCAAACTCTTGCCGTTGGTTGAGCCTGGTAATAACACCGTATTACGCATTGGAAGCCGAACTCTTGACAGCATCCTTCACAACGTTCCTGGTCTGGGTGATGAGTATGCGACCGAAGTGCGAAGACGTGCTGAAGGAGGTATCACTGGCATTGATGCCAGATCCCTCATGTTGGCATTGAGTCTCCTTGCCACAGGTGCAGCTCTTGGCTATGGCTACCACACATACAAGGCACTACAGCCATTTGGATCACGGATACAAGTGTGGTATTCACACAAAAACTATTCGAAACTCAGCGAGTTTGGTGCGCTGGGCTCCATGTTGGGCAGTGTATTAGGAGGACCAGTGGAAGCACCTAGACCATCTCATCCGTCAAACCAGGCTCGGTTCGTCGAGACCGATACAGACGTGGACTAGGAATGATGATAACGATGTAAAATTATTGTACATTTATGTAATAGACAAACCACTTCCAAATACCCTCTGTCAGAGGGATAACCCCAAAGGATGTTCCCTTCCCGTGATCTAGATGTTGCGAACTATTTATCATAATTTTCCCCAAGGCTTATCAGACCCATTGCCACTTAGTGACTTCACATCTCTTTGTGCCATGATTTATATCTGTCTGATCTCTTTGCCAACCATCTCAGGTCGCTCAATTTCCCACTCATCTCGCAAGACGGCGAAAGTGAGATCTGTCACCAGCAGACTCTGACCCAAACTCCACACAAGAGTGATGGCATAGAAGAAATTGGCATTGCCGCTTCCTGCATAGATCCAGAGGTGGTAAAAAGCTGGCCCAAGAAATGTCGCGTACAGCAGCGTAGAGGTGGTAACAAAAGCGTACCGCATAAGGGGGAAAACATGTCGGAACAGAGGGACCACAGACAAGAAGAGGCTGGCATCTGCAAGCGAAGGATAAGGCTTGAAGATTGAGAAAATGCCCAGTAGGATGGTCAAGACAGCCAAAGGCTGGGGGCGGAGACGGATAGAGAGGGCTGCAGGATAGGCTGCAAGATGCAGCCAGAACACGCCAAGGAAGAAAGCCCTAAACGAGTCAAACATCTCAATGAAGAAATACCACCACAGTCCCACGTTAGGTGTGAGATCCGATAAGGTCAATTGGATGCCATATGTGCGAGCCAGGAACTCCCAGGAGTTGTTGGCAAGCAAAAAAGACATGCCCAATAACGAAACCACGCACCCCAGCACAACAGCTACGTTAGTAGCTGCAAACTTAGTGATGCAAGCAATCCGACGCTTCTCAACTTGGCAATCATAGGCAAGGAGGACAAGCGGAGGGAGGAGCAGGATAGGATACATAGACAAATAAGATGCGAAAGAGATTGCGACCATGGCGTTGAAAGGAGATCCTTGGATAGCTTTGGCGATGGCAAGAAGAATGGCGCAGTTGGTGAAGACGCCTGTTGATCGTCCTATACATGTCGCGATGGTGTATGGGTTGAACAAGAAGCTGGCGCCTATTAGTTCTGATACACGAAGTTCTGAGTCAAGATATCCCTTACCCAGCAGCAATTGCAGCACTACCAAACTTATTGGCACGGCGCGGCGATGTAAATAGCTTCGAGTTGCCCGCAACACCCGATTCGGCAATTTTATACAGAGCGTCGGCGCTGAGGAGGTCGACGGCGATGTAGAGTAGGTGTGTGAAGATGGGCCAGCTCTTTACGTCGGGGAGTAGCGAGAACAAGGGCAACAGAAGAGGAGCCTGGTGGAAGACACCACCATCGTATGGCGAGACATTGTTCGTATATAGGAATAGACCTTCTTGTACTTGGGGGTTTGTAAGTACCTAAGCTACATTCGATGCTCGTTATGCGACGACCGGTTGAGACTTACATCGCTTGAAGCTTGTGACGGGGGTGGATATCTCGACGCGACCTGTTAGGAGATCGGGCAGGCCAGGGAAAGCAAGGAATAAGATAAGTCGCAGCAGGGCAGCGCCGGCGAACACGCTGGCTTTGCCTCGCAATGCCATTGTGTCTGACATTGCATCCCTCCAGCGAATATTGTTGGTATAAGCAGCTCTGGAGGAGGTTCGCGATACAGTTGAATTGGAGGCCACTTGGCTGGTTGAGCTCCCGTCCTTGCTTGGCGGCCCCTCCACCTTCGGGATGTACCTGCGACGGGAGAGGGGCCGCTGGAAGAGCCGCTGGAGCTTTTCGCCAGAGCTCGATAACAGCTCCACTATATTCGCTGGATTGGCGATGCCAGGCGCTGCAAATGCGCTTAAGGGTGCTGAACATGCCCCCGGGCGGTGAGCGGCCCATCACCCAATGAAAAGTCTCCATTTGTGGTCTAGTCCATACTAGCGCCAGATCAAGGCGGTACAACTTGGCATAAAATTTCATGTTGGAAAAAAAAGTTGAAAGATTGTTAGGAAAAAGTGCCCCGCTGGTTTCGCAGAGAGATACAATCAACCACCAACACTATCACATCTCCAATTAACAATGCCTCGGATAAAGAAGAAGGGAAAGGCCGGCGCGGCCAAGAACTACGTTACTCGAAACCAGGCGATTCGAAAACTTCAGATCAGCCTTCCCGACTTCCGAAAGCTGTGCATTTGGAAGGGAATCTATCCTCGCGAGCCCCGAAGCAGAAAGAAGGTTTCCAAGTCTTCCACCAGCTCGACTACCTTCTACTACACCAAGGACATCCAGTATCTGCTCCACGAGCCGCTGCTTCAGAAGTTCCGCGATCAGAAGGTTCTTGAGAAGAAGATCTCTCGTGCGCTCGGTCGAGGCGATGTCACCGACGCCGCTCGCCTAGAGGGCAATGCTTCGCGACCTGAGAAGACAGGAAAGCCTCGCTATACTCTTGACCATGTCATTCGCGAGCGCTATCCCACATTTATTGATGCGATCCGAGATCTTGATGACTGCTTGTCAATGCTCTTTTTGTTCGCCAACTTGCCTTCCACCTCCTCGGTTCCCGCTAAGATGATTGCCCGTTGCGAGCGCCTGTGCCTCGAGTTCCAGCACTACCTCATTGTGTCGCAGAGTGTTACCAAGTCGTTCCTCTCCATCAAGGGTATCTACTATCAGGCAAACATCCAGGGCGAGGAGGTCCTCTGGCTGGTTCCTTACAAGTTCAACCAGCGCGTCGTTGGCGATGTCGACTTCCGTATCATGGGCACCTTTGTTGAGTTCTATATGACCCTCCTCGGCTTCGTCAACTTCCGACTGTACACCTCTCTTGGCCTCAAGTACCCTCCCAAGTTCGACCAGGCTAAGGATGAGGCTGGTGCTGAGCTCGGCGCTTTCACCCTCGAGGGCAAGACCTTGGTTGGTGCCGACGAGAAGGAACAGAAGACATTGGAGGCTGCTGAGCACAAGCCCGACCCCAAGGTTCAGGCTGCTGTCAACAAGGTTATCAAGAAAATCAAGGGCAACGATGACGATGAGTCGACAACAACGTCCGAGAACCAGGTTGAGGGCGAGGACCAGGAGGCCGGTGTAATTGATAAGTTTGAGCCTGCAGTCTCTGGTGGCGATATTCTGCCCCAGCCCTCCAACACTGGAAACAACCCCAACAGCCTCTTCTCCAACCTCACCATCTACCTGTCCCGCGAAACCCCACGACAACCCCTCGAATTCCTTCTCAAGTCTTTTGGCTGCAGGCGTGTTGGCTGGGACGCCGTTCTCGGCGATGGCGCTTTCACCACCAACGAGCTTGACCCTAATATCACTCACCAGATCGTTGATCGACCTCCTATCCAGGCCTCTGCTGAGGATGAGGCCGATGGCGACGACAACCAGACATCACAGAAGCTTGCTGCCAACCGACGAGTTCCAGGACGAACATACATTCAGCCTCAATGGGTTTGGGACAGTGTCAACGACGGCGAGCTGAAGGAGCCTCATCTGTATGCTCCTGGAGCTGATCTTCCTCCCCATCTGAGCCCCTTCGTGAGGAACGTCCAGGGTGCATATGATCCCACTGTTCCTCTGGAGGAGCAAGAGCCTGAGGCTGAAGCCATTGAGGCTCAGAGCGATGGCGAGGATGAGGTTGATGATACTGCTGAGGGTATGGATGTGGCTGATTCTGATGAGGGAGAGGGAGAGGGCGGCGAGGACGACGAGTTTGGCGGCTTCTCTGCAGACGAGCAAGAAGAGGACGAGGAAGAAGATGATGCCGAGCAACGGCAAGACGAGCTTGAGGCTGAGCTCACTGGTGGTGCTGTTAAGCCCAAGACAACGAACGCCAAGGCCAAGGCTAAGGAGGACGCTCGCAAGGCCCTCTCCAAGAAGGCTCGCGAGGAGGCTGAGGATCTGGAGCGTGCGAAGGGTATGCTCAGCAAGAAGAAGAGAAAGCTGTATGAGCAGATGGTGTACACAAACAACAAGAAGAGTGCTGAGGACCAGAAGCTACGGGCCAAGAGGAGAAAGTTCGAAAAGGAAAAGGCCACCAAGGGCAAGGCCAAGGCTTAGGCGTAATGTTAAGGCACTGTTTTATACCATTCCTATAGATTTTAAGCTGTACGCGATTAAAAGCATTTATTGAGTTGGTTATACGCAAATCTGTGTTGAGCAAATGCTGTGTCGGTGAATGTTGTCTCAGGTGGATAACCTGGCTTTTACTTTGCGACGCACCTCTGAAAAACTTGAACTTCTCAACTCACCACAAATACTGGCTCAACCATCCTGGCAGAATACTACCCACGGATAATGTGATTCCTGGAGATTAATCTACATCTGAGCAATTATATTTACACATCATTGTTACCCGTCTTTCCGCCAAGATGGAAGCAAGCGCTACCACCTGGGAGTTAGACAGCGATGAGATCGCATCTATCGCCTCTGAGGACTTGCACGAACATAGACCGAATCGCTGGACGGGCGCTAAATCGACATGGCGCACTCTGACGGAAGAGGACAGACTGCTCTGGCAATCAATGAAGCAGATTAAAGATCAGGATCTCGCGGTGCATTTATACAATGCTTTTGCGCTAAAGCGACGAGGCCGAAATCCAGAGACAGCACAGGATTTAGTCGTCAGAACAGTGAGTCGATATCATCTTTTATACCACAAGTGGAATGCACTGACGATGGAACTTAGGAATCTGGTGAAGAAGGTGTTTGGGCACCGCCCAAGGCATGGACTGCATGGCCGCTCAAACATAAACATGTGCCCAAGGAGTGCTTCACCAACGAACAGCACGACGAAGATGACCATTTTACATTCCGCAGAGAGGAAGAGATACTCCCCAGTACTGAGCTTGAAGAAGAAATATCTGCCACTATCTTGAGAACTGCCAAGCGTCGGTTCCGCAGGAGGAAGAGCAAGATGGCCAAACCGTCCATCGAAGAAGATTCCACGCCTCTATATAATGAGAGTGGCAACAGCACACCTGATCCTTTGTCACGCGAATCTTCTGCCAAGCTTGAGACTGATGAAGGCAAAGAAGAAGATGAAGATGAAAAGATGGCTGTCGATGAAGAAGATGGTCGGCGTACACGACGTAATCCCAAAACTTATGAACCAGTCGAGTCCACCAACGACGAGGCATCCTATGCCCTTTTACGTCCACCAACACGACACATTTTATCACAGCTGGACAATACACTAAAAATACTTCACAATTCACGTATTACAGGCATGAATTATCTCTCTGATTCTTCAACTGAAGAGGAGTCAGATAACCAGAGCCAAAGTGGACAGAAGAGATCTCGTGGTCGTCCGCGAAAAATTCTACATGAGGTTGACACATCTGCATCTACCTCACCAGCGGGAGCTGGTAAAACCAGCAGACGAGGTCGCCCCCGAAAAGTCCATATCCCTCATGCTGGAGAATCACATGAAGAGATGCTTCAACGTGTTGCTCGTGAATCTCATCGAAAGATCCCCTCGACGCTTGAAGACAGAGACGCAGCTTTTGAGGAGTGGATCCGCAAAGGTGACGAGATCATTGAGCGAGAGCGAGAGCGATCACGATCTCTATCGTTGAAACGAGCAACTTCTCAAGGGGCAGAGACGGAGGAGGAATCAGTACCAGGAACAAACGCTGAACGTAAGCTCTTAAGATGGGGCTTGCGTGATTGGAGCGATGTGCTGGGCGCAGCTGCTATAGCAGGTTTCTCAGGCGATGTCATTGCGAGAGCGACACGAAGATGCGCTGATTTGTTTGGTGAAGGAATGGTAGTGAGGACGCTGAAGGAAGTGCCTGCCACTAATGATAAAGGCACCACTTCTGTCGAGTATCGTCCTGAGCCTATCCAGCTATCCTACTCGGATGAAGAAGCCAATGATGAAAGCGATGATGCCGCAGATCTCATACAGCGTCGTATCGCATCCCGTCAAGCCTCTCTCGCATACTCAAGTCGCAGCCCAGACTCCGTTAGAAGCCCCAGCCGTCACTCAACACGCTCTCCAGGACCATCATCAGCCGCCCGGTCTCCGAGCTCCCGCTCCAACTCTGCAGGTGGAATGTTATTTTGTCCAATTCCCTCATGCGACCGCGCTGCACAGGGTTTCGCACGCAAAGCAAACCTTCGACGGCATATGGAGCTTATACACCAGGGACAGACGGAAGAACTTGACAGTGACGAGGAGGTTGCAGGTGGTGTACATGTGGATGGCTTCCTCAAGCCTATTGTGCCGGGAAGGGGCTGGAGAGGCGAGGACACTATTCAGAGGAAGAGGAAGAGATTCTACGGTGATAAACCTGGGATGAGCCGTGAGACGAGTTATGCCGAAGAGGATCTGTCCTCATGAAACAGGAGTAATTCAGAGTGCCACTATTGTTGAACGACCTTCTGGCCTAGTAACGAGGGAAAGGGTTTGGTTGATTCATACATTGCTCACGGCATGCATGGTACAATGCGAATATCTAGTACAAAAGAATAAATAATTTCATATCTGATGGTCCTCTCTTTTCCCTTCTCTAGCTGTACGTGCCCCCCGGATGAAGAAGATAAATAGGTAACAAAAGATTCCATGCAGGTAGAAGAAACAGCAAAAGAGAAACTCCGGTACAGGGAATCGAACCCTGGGCTCCGCGGAACTGATCTCTCAGGTTATGAGAGCGCGAAATGTTAGCCACTACACCATACCGGACGGTGACTTGTTGAGAAGAGTCATTGCAATTTGATGCCAACAACGCAGAGGCACTCATACCAGTAAAGCTCGACGTTTGTTTAGCTGAGACCGAAGTAGTTCAAAGATAATGCAGACGGGAGGTGCAGACGAGAGAGACCA
The DNA here is from genome assembly GCF_013085055.1 of Fusarium oxysporum Fo47. Taxonomy (NCBI): domain Eukaryota; kingdom Fungi; phylum Ascomycota; class Sordariomycetes; order Hypocreales; family Nectriaceae; genus Fusarium; species Fusarium oxysporum. Next base: position 1,485,688 of record NC_072840.1, on the reverse strand, counting down.
CAAGAATGTGAATAGCATTCATTACTTTAATTGTCTAAAAGTCAAAGGGTATCAAGTACTCAAATAACCCTACAACGAAAACCCAGACAACAGTGCTGGGAATCGAACAATGAAGAAAACCATCCATAGCGATGCTTCCTTACAACACCCCAAACTCCCAGATCCAAAAGGCCCTACGAACAAAGGAACATTGACAGACAGTATATAAGAGTTTTAGTTGAGCCTTGGACTCTTTCTCCTAGACAGGCTCTCCTCAAGCGCGTTTGGAAGCATATTCTCGCCGCCCTCAGAGATGATGGGATCCCTGACTCCAACCTTCTTGGCGCTGCGAGTCACACGCGTGCTGCGCTTAAACAGTGGCAAAGTGCGCTCAGGGGGCATGGATATAATGCTGGCGCGAGGATCGAAGCCGATGGATCCAGTTGTGTGATTTGGTACATTGGGGTTCACTTCACGAAGGCTTCCGGCCAGACCTATGTGCTCAGGGGCACTAGCATTGGACATGCGAGAGGGCGGAGGTCGGACTGGGGATGTCATCATTTTCTGAGGGCAGTCAAGGTCGGCAAAGACCATGGTACCATCCCTGTCAGATGCGTCACGATCCTTGGTTGGTGTAGAAACCTCGTCGATGCGTGAAATGATGAGATCGTGATCTTCAGTGCGAGGAAGGTCAGTGGGGTAATGATATTGGACCTTGGCTGGTGTTTCACCAGTTGGCTGGTATTCTTGGAGGGCCGCGCGAGTGATGTCTTCGCGCAAGTTAGCCAGAGGTTGGCAGAGCTGATCATCGAGTGGCTCTAGGCCATCTTGAAGATCACCAAGATCGAGTTCCATCTCCTCGCCCAAGTTCTTGACGCGGTCAAATGTAGACTTGAAGTGCGATGAAATGTTTCCGAAAGACTCCTCAACAGTATTGGACAACGATTGAACAGACACGCTATGAGACTCATGGTGATGGCCGTTCTCAGTCTTTGCACGGCTGACAAAGTCGTCTAGGGCTTCCATTTGAACATCGAGATCCTTGATTTGCTCGTCGACAACACGAACAGTCTCGGCATGAACAGACTTGGCAGTAGCTTGGATGGAGCTGCTGTGGTCATTGGCGGCTGTCCAGTCATCCTTCAACTTCGTCTTGAGCTGCTCACGAGACTTCTTGACCTCGTCCAGTAGCTCACCCTCCTTGACATCCCACGTTGACATACCCTCGCCATATGTATCGACGGCCTGCTCCAAGTTGGTGCTGGTGGCCGTGATGCTCTTCTGAATCTGGGAAGCTCTGTCGTGAAGCCGTGACTCCTGAGCGTCGGCATGGGTGTTGATAAGAGCTGTTATTTGAGTCATGAGCTTCTGACGTTCATCAACGGCTTGGCGACGCTCCTCCACCAGGGCATCTTGAATTCGCGAGGAGATTGTAGCGTTTTGTAGCACAATCGTGTTTGTTGCTGCTTGGAGCTGTCGCTTGAGGTTGTCGCACTCAGCTCGCTGAGCAGTGATGTGCTTAACAAGATCCTCGAAGGTGGACTTGAAGTCTTTTCCAATAGCACTGTAAGAGTTGTGAAGCTGTAACCTGTCAGAATATGGTCTCTAAAGCTGTAATACAGAAGCTTACCTGTCCGTGGAACGCAGTCATCTCATTCAACATATCTGCCGCTATCCTCTCGGCAGAATGAGAGATAGACTGCAGGCTCTCGCCCATTCGCTCCTTGACCGTGTCACGAACAACCTTGATCTCCTCCAAAACCTCGTCCATATCCTCCTTCGACTTTTGCTTCGACTGGAGTAAGTCTTTTTTCGACTGAGTGAATGTGCTCAAGTGCTCATCGAGAAAAGTTTGTGTAGTCGATAGCTTACGCAGCTCCTCATCTACAAAGTTCTCCATGCGCTGTCCGACACTTGCAATATGTTCTTGCTGCTCCTCCTGGAACTCATTGATTCGACGCTCGACCATGGAGGTAACATCAGCAACCTGATCTTGAGATGTTGTCCATGTGTTTCGGTTGATCGACTGAAGATCCGACTTTCGCTTGTTCTTGGCATGAAGACCACCAACATCACGGACTGTCTTATGCAGCTTGTTGATGAGCTCTCCACCAACCTCGGTAAGCTTCTGCTCCGTCTTCTGGTGTGCTTTTCTGATCTTGGTTTCCTCAGCAAGTGACTTCCGTGTTGCAGAAAGAACAATCTCGGTTTGGTCCAACACTTCCTTGGTATCGTCCAGCTGGGCTTTTGTGCCCTCGTGATCCTTCTTTAGTCCCATGAACGTAGACTGTAGGCTGAACAGCTCCTGGACCTTGTTGCGCAAGTTGTTTTCCAGGGTCTCAAGCTTGGCAGCCTGTTCCTCGTTGACGATGCGGCGAGATTCGCTCTGAGCCGTCATCTCTTCGTAGGCTTCGTTTGAGAGATAGACACCGTTGCGTTGGCGAGTAGCGATAAGCTCACTCTTGAGCTTCTCGATTTCCATAGTGAAGTCCCTGAGCAGTGTCTTCTTCTCAACCATAGGGTTGAGCTGGGGCTTGTTCTTGATGTTCTTGGCCCTGAAGGCATAGTCGAGTGTTGATATGGTCTCTTCCAGGTTACTCTTGGCGGGAGAAATGGTTGCAATAATGCAAGTCTTTGTTCTACCACCAAGTGAGTCCTGTAACAAACGAGTCAACTTGGACTCTCGGTAGGGAATATGAGAGCTGCGGTCCACAAGCGCGTTGATGACTCGACCGAGAGTCAAGAGTGACTTGTTGATGAGGCCAGCCTCCGCAGCACGCTTGTTCTCAGCTCCTGATCGCTGAATGTTCTCACTTCCAGCCAAATCGACGAGGTTCAGCTTTCCAGCACTAACAAGAGCATCCACGCCGTGCTCGTTCGGCTTTCGGACATATGTGGTAATGGTGAAGACCGTGTGACTGCGAGAACTTAGATCATTGCACTTTGTAGCAGCAACCTGGCGTTTCAAACTGCCGTCCTGGAGCACTTTGACACCCTCGGTAGCGCTCTTGATGTGCTTCTCCTCCATGCCCTGAACAATGGTGCTGAGATGGCCTCGTCGTGAAGTGTCGTCGAAAATCTTGAGCTTGTTGCCCTCGTCGGATGAAAGCAGATCGCGGAGTTCTTCATTGTAAAGTTCAATAAAGGAGCACTTGATGGTACTCTCGGCGTTCTCAAGCTCGAGCTTGTTGAACAGTGTCTGTAGGACTCGAGGAATGATACCAGCTTCGTCTGAGAGCATACCCAGGGTGTCGGTCATGTCACCAGACATGGTATATGTCTTTCCTGTACCTGTCTGTCCATAGGCAAAGATGGTGCAGTTATATCCGGAGAGCATCTAAAACAGTTAATAACTAGATCTGTGTCCCGTATGCTCTTTCAACCCACCTCGTCCAGAATTGGCTTTACTGTATCATCAAAAACCATGTTTTGATCCGCCGCCTGGGAAAAGACGCGATCAAAATTATATGAGCGGTTGCTCAAGGCATTGGAGCCCATTGACAACTCGACAATCTTTCCCTTGACCGCATCTGCCGTAACAACGACGTTGCTGTTCTCGCGGACCTCACGCTCGTTGCGTCCGCGACATCGCACAACGACCTGGATATTTGTCTCCTCGGCGCTAGACTCGGCCTCAAAGTCACGCTCCTTGCGCTTAGTTCCGATGGTATTAACAGTGTTTACTGAAGCGATAGATCCAGTCGGTGATACGGCGCCGTTGCGCGTCGCGAGCGATGAGCCATATCGTGTCGGTGGTGCTCTTGACCCAGCTCTTACACTGGAGCGGCTGCTGTTGGCGGTGGCAGCGCGCACGCCTGGAGCCATGGCGATGCGGCTGTGCTCCCGATCGGAGCGGGTTGGGCGTGGAGGAGCCACGATGGGCAACTTTTTGTGGTTTCTATCGAGTTGACTCTGGTGTTGAAGGCTGTAGAAGAAGCCTCGAAGATGCTTCAGACGCTGCACATTCGCTTGATCGAGTATGAAACTAAAGGAGCAAAAATGTTTGAAACTTGTAGAACCTCGAATACGTTGACATTACAAGGAGGGGATGCCTGCATATAGTTTTGGTTATGATCGCGGCAGGGCTGTTTGACATAAAGTAAATAGTACAACTCTGTTGAACCATGTTTAGGTGGAACGGGCTAGGGTCAACACAAGCTAGGGCGTCCGTTGCCACGACAACCAGCCACCTCTAGCTCACCCTCCGCCTATCCTGGTCTACACTCAATGGAACTCTCACTAAAAGCGGTGAAAGTCATGTTACGATAGGTCATTATTTCATGTCTTGGATGCGAGTATCATAATCTCCGTTGTCATCATGAGACACTTTGATTAGGTCCTCAGTGATTCAAGGTCAAACATAAACGGCATTACATTCCCGTATGGGGATAAATGCTCAAGTACGCCTTCTATGTAATACAAAAAATTAATCAAAACTCCAGGATTTGTAAATTCGTCTCATCATGAAGCGCTCTGTGAGGCTGATAGATTGCTATTCGGTATCCATCTTATTGTCATCGGCTTCTGACTTCGTCTCGCTCGCTGGAGCTTTGGCTTCCTCTCCCTTTTTCTCTTCCTCCTTCACATCAGAAGCCACTGTATCAGCTTTCTTGTCGTCCTCGGCTTCTTCTTCTTCCTTTAGCTTCTTGTGGGTTTCGCTTTCAAGGTCTTCGTCTGCTTCCCGTTTGGAGCCTACGCTCTCTGCGCCGGGGCTCCTGGCTTCACTCTCGCTCTCAGCATCTCCATCAGCGTCTACATCGACCTTGCCCTCCTCGTCATCGTCATGTTTCCTGCCAACTGCCGCCTCAACATCGATCCCTTGCATTCCCATGCTACCTTCTGACATGAAACTCGTAGTTGTAGATTGAGGTCCGGTGTCGCTCATGCCGATCTCTTCGGGCCCTCTGGCATGGGGTATCTCGTCTTCTTCCTCATGTGGCTCTTCGTCCTCTTCCTCGTCCATCGTCATACGTTCTCCTTCATGAACCACTTCTTGGGCTCTTGACAGTTGGCTCACGGGGACCACGCCGGCTCTTTGCTCTTGGCGTAAGAGTTCTCCTTGTGTGACCCCTCGTGCATGCCCCGTAGATGGAATTCCGTTGACGCTGACTGAAACCGTCTCGATGCTTCCTACTCCATTGGGGCCCTCGATAGTCTCTGTGCTTTCACTGTGAATTTGAGCTCCCGGGGTGTCCTGTGAACTCTCCGGGCTGCGCCTCGTCAACCAAGGAATAGGCGTTAGCAGTGCTCCTCCCAGCGCTTCATCTGTGCCCAATGCTGCCGTTGTAGGGTTGCTCCATGAGACTGACACTGCTGGATCCTTGGGGTCCTCGCCATTCAAATGCATCGAAGACATGTCAGGAATAGGCGGTGGCAGGGGATATGTCTTTGTGCTCGATGTCACCTGGACTACGCGATCAACGGCATGTAGATAAGGCGCTACTGCTCTATAATGCGCTCTGGGTCGTAAGATCAGCTCGGCAAGGCGCTGAATGGTGTGTGGGGGGTGTGTCTCAAAGGTCTCGAGATGTTTGGTGATGTCAATGACCATATCGGCCAGTTGCTTGGGTAGCGCACCATCAATGACTTGTGTAGCTGGAAGCGACTCGGTTGCAGCAGTTTCCTTGTTCGTTTCTTGAGACGATTCGGCTTGTGGTGACGCGGGCGCAGATGCTCGCACCTCGACAGGAGGCTGGTGAGCCGGTGGTGGAGGCGGTAGTTTAGGGATGGGGAATTCGTTGTGCGCAATCTGAAGCGGTCAGTCTCTAGGTCGAGTCAATCGCAAAGCGACAGGTGGTAGTACCTTGTCAAGTCTGGCAATTATGTCACTGCGCACAGTAGGCCAGACGTCCCTATTGCAGTCAGGTTTTCATGTCCACATACGTGCATCCAGGTCTTTGAACTTACTTTTCCACAGTAGCGCCCGAGGCGAAAAGAGTGAGAGGTCCATTATCGCTATCGACCTCCATGTTATAAGTTGCGATAGAAATGTTAATGTGCGATGGTGTTGATCACCAAGTCGCGATCGGTCGCGATGCTTTGGTCAGTGGTGGGGTTGTAGATATGGGGGCATCTGTCCCGTTAGATGCATGTAAACTTAACCTACACCACACTGGCTAGGTACCTTAACTTAAGGTAGGTAATAGGGAACTACTTCGATCTACAAGTCTGTGAAGATCACATCGATAACCAATTCAAAAGAAGATGCTAATAGTGTGTGTTGATATTTTTGCTTTGGCAAGACAAGTTTGTGGTTGAAGGCATACAACGTTCCACGTCAGGCGCACTTTCATCCAAGGACCTGGTTTATCCATAACTAACATCGACACAACAGTACCATGAAGGGAAGTGTTGAGGCGAAACGAATTATCTTTTTATGGGCTCATCAATAAACACAACATTTCGTTTACTGAATACCATTAAGAATCTATCTATTATAACCTAAAAACCCAACGGAGAATACATCTTGGCCATAACCAGCCCGTTCTACGTTTAGAACTGGAACGGGTTATACAACCACTTTGACGGCTCAAACATTGCCTCAAACTTAATCCCATCATACGTTCCAATAGCACAACTTAGATCATGGAAACCCTCCAATCCCGTAACCGGTAGATCTTGCTCAGCATCAGTCTCCTCATGGAGCGCCCACCCACCCGTCATCGTACCGTTGCGCGTAAAGAAGATATCGACCTGCGGTTTAGGTCCACCAACAGAACGCAATGTCATGCCAATACCGTAAGTCTCTCCGCGCTTGAAAGGCTGAGTGAAATCGCGACCACCCCAGCGATCGTTGACGTATTTGTGTCCGTCGTCACCATGTACCGCTAGACTTCCGCGATGCCAGCCTGGCATGCGGAATGAAGGATAGGGTAGCGCGGTGAAACCCAGGGCGATGAATACCTCAGGGCTGTCGCGCGCAAGCTTAACTTCGTAGTAGATAGTCTTGGGCTGGCCGAGGCGAACAGGGTCATGCTCAGTTACTGAGTAGAGAGGTGGGTAACCAATAATGCAACGGTCAGGTGAGTTCTTCTTACTCCAACCTTGCCAATGTCCTGGTTCCATCCAAGTGAGCTTACCACTGAAGCCCACGGGCTCCATGAGGCGAATGTTGCCTGCCTGGAGAGCTGTCTTTCCAGTCTGGTCCAAGTTAATGGGTGCTGTCAATGGATACGACTGGCACCAATCCTCGCCAGCATTGGCCTCTTCCTCAGTAGCATTGCTTGTAGGAGACCTATCGTAACCGCTGAAGATAGCGGGTGGTGGTGGGAACAGTGAAGTATCCGGCACTGCCACTTCCCAGTCATGCTTGGGCGGAGGTCCAGGTGGTGGCGCGTAGTCTCCTCGGCCTGGTGGAGGCCCTAGAGGTGCAGAGTATGGAGGTGCATCATACTGCGCTGCGGCCTTGCCCGGCGGTGGTCCTAGAGGAGCAGAATATTGCGGCGATGAAGATTGACCAGGTGGTGGTCCCGGAGGTGGTGCAAAATCCGAGGCCTGTTTTCTGTCTGGGGGAGGCCCTGGGGGCGCAGAATAGCTAGACTCTCCAGCATATTGATTTGGGTCATTTTGAGGGTTGTATTTGCTCTTCTTTACATCTCCTTGACTCTGAGAAGATGCCGGCCTCTGCGCGGGACGAGGCGCAGGGTCATTATTCGCCTCTTTCTTGCTTCCAAAACACATGGCGATGATGATGATGTTGTTGAAATTAGGTATAGGACCTCAAGGTACATATGACGATGTTAATTAAGCAGGGATTCAAAAGTGGGCACCTGCAACCACATATAAGCTTAAATCAAGCAGGATTCACGGTTAAATAGCAAAAAATTACCCAAGAACGGTTATTGGTGAGCAATTGAGGGTTTAAGAAGGAAGTCTATATAGGTATGTTTCCTTTGGTCTTTTGGCCTCCTTTGTTGACATCATGTTGGTTTAAAGTAGTGGCTGTGCCGCTTAATTTCCACAAACACCACGCCGCTTTGAGCTTACACAGCCCCTTCTGGTATCACGAGGCAGAAAGCTGAATTACGATACGCCAATACGCAGGGCATGATAAGTCAATGAATTGTATTGGGTTAGGCCACTATAGGTATTACTATTGCTCTTTTTTTTTTTTTTTTTTTTTTAAAAAAAAAAAAAAAAAAAACAAGTTGGGTTATCTTGTCAATTTGAGTTATTCTTTTCCCTTTGTAAGTTGTTAACTACTGGGCATCTCAGCCCATGTTGTTACTACTCCGATATTTGGTGTGAGAAAGCCCCATCCTAAGCCCTCACCGACCGAGTTTCTATGACGCAGACTAACTACCTCCACCCCACTCGCTGGCTTGCTGTTCATTGGGATAGAAGAAGGCTACAACAGCAATGATGATGTACACCGCACAGAGCAGAGCACCTTCAAGGTAATTGCTTCTTCCGTCCAGGACGAGGAAGTTGACAATAAACGCCGAAACGAACAGACAGACAGTCTCAAATAGTGTAAAGTAAAGAGACATGTCTTTGTCCATGATCCATCCGAGAATAACCATGACGGGAGTAAGGAGTAGAGCAATTTGAATGGAGCTACCTACAGCGACACCGATCGCGAGATCCATGTGGTTTTTGTATGCGACCTTGATGGCGGTGACATGTTCAGCGGCGTTGCCAACAATAGGGAGAATGATGAGACCAATTCCGACCTCGTTGACACCAGAAGTCTCAACGACCTCTTTAATAGAATCAACCAGAAATTCAGCGCAAACTGCAACCAAAGCTGTGGAGATGAGGAGAAGAATGATGGCACCGCTCTGGGTGAGGTGGTCTTCTTCGTTCTCCTGTTCCTTGGCGATCATTTGAGCACCAGGGGCAGTCAAGATTGGAGGAACAGAAGAGAGCAACATGGCGCCTGGAGCTCGAAACTGGAGACGGTCCGGGAGAGAATTTGTACGTCTGATTCCATAGCGAACGTGAGGGACAGGGGTAGATGCCACCGTCGACTTTTCAGTGAAAACGGGGGCGATGTTTTTGACAGACAATCCTCGCAGGGGGAATGGCCGTTTGCCAGTGTTTGAGGGGCCAGCCTCAAGGTCATCCTGAACGGCGAAGTCCACACGTCGAGGTTCACATTCGCTATTGTCCTGCGGAGCATTTTCGGGCAGCTCATTCTGTGCCTCAGTAACGCCTGCGGCCTTCTTGGCATCACGAGCTTGCTTTTTGCTCTTGCGGTGCCTGTGTCGGCGATATCGACGGCGTCGACGTGAACGCTTTGCCTCTTCTTCATCCTCTTCTTCAATGGCACTCTCACTACCCTCGTAAGATGGGAAGCGAGGAAAACGATGACGCGAAGCTGTTGCCTCAGAGACCTCATCCTGTGGGGTGGTGTTTGTCGTTGTGAACGAGGCACTGCGGGTTCCTTTGGTATCAGCGGTATCAACTGAAGCAGTGCTAGATCTCCTATGCCGCCTATTTCGCAGAACCTTTTTCATTTTCTTTCGCATTGTACCATGAGATGAGTCAGAGTCAGATGAATCGGAACTTGAGGATGAGCTGTCGTCAGAGCTGGAAGAATCCAGAAGGCCGGCAGCGGGTCCAGGGGCCAACTCAGCATCAATGATATGCTGAGGAGTCGACTCATACATGTAAGCATGAGATTTCAGCTGGAACATGAGATAGATGACGTATACAAGCAGAAGGACCTATGTTTATTAGCAGATTGAAAAAAAATCGTGTACAAACCTGAGACTTACGATGCTCGTTCCACGGCTGATTTTGAGGGATTGCCGGTCAGCGAGATCATTATCTCGGAAGGAAGCATGAAAGGCTGTCTTTTAAATGGTCAGTACGTGTATAGATATAAGCTGTTTGTAACATACCGGCAGAACAAGACTGATAACACTCAAACTGAGCAAACAAGCACTCATTTGAGTGACAGTACTGTTATAGACTTGCTCTCTGAAGCGCAAACCACCAAGAAGCATGCTCATACCTAAAATGAAACTGTTATTATTTGGAGTTGAAAGGCTGGGCAACCTCTGGAACGGTTGACAGCAAAGGGGAGGGAGGGTACCTAAGATAAGCAATAAATTCGCTAAGATTGAACCTAATAGAGATGCCTGGACAATGCGAATTTTGTCTTTCGTTAAGGCATAGATGAAGATAATGAGTTCCACGGCGTTGCCTATAATAAACATGCGGATTAGACTCTGTGTGGTGTTGTGTTGTGGGTAGATTTACCAAAAGTGACATTCAGCAACGCGCCGAGAGCATCACCCATCTTTCGGGCAACAGACTCGGTAGCATAAGCTAAGAGACCAGCAAGAGGAATAATGGCAACTGCATTGAGACCAAAAACAATACCTCCATTGATGCCATCTACCTGGGATACTGCAATGCCAACAGGGACGAAGATGAGGAGGATGTTGAGCCAGCTGTGGAAGATAGAAATTTTGACACTTCGCTTAACTTCAGCGAAGAATCTGTTCATTTTGCTGGTTGGATTGGGGTTCTCTTGTGACGGCTCCTCGGCCTTGTTGGGAGTCTCTATGACAGACCCCGGCCGTGCAGCCTGAGATGATGTGTGAGATGGGACATCGCCAGCAGAGAGAGCCTTGAGAAGAGAGGAGTTGTTTCGGCTGGGACCTTGACGGTCACCGCCGTTGACAGAGCCAGAGCTGCCATTCTGTTTTTCGTTGAACTCTTTGTGTTCAGGGTTGCTGTGCTCATTCAAGCCCTGAGCAGTGGGCGCTGCGGGTTGTGCACCAGAGCGACTGCCATCTATATTGGGTGGATCAGGAGAAGCTTCCTTCATCGAACAGGTGTTTGACTCTCGAGAGTGTGATGCGAAGCCGTGAACTATCGGAAAAGATAGTCGTCTTGTGCGTGGTGAGTTTGGGTAAACGTCGAAGTTGTAAGTAGGAGATGTAGGAGGACCAAGAGCCAAGGCCTTGGCTTTAAGGCGGGAGCTAGATCTGGAATGACGCTGGTTATCCAGTGGCGTCAGTGGATATCAACCCACTTTTTATGTGGCTGGAACTGTCCAGGCCATGAGTCTAGCGTAATGATGGATATCTGATGTCGTCAAAATCGGTGAGGGAGCCGGCTATAGTTGTGCTTGATTGGTTCCATGTAGTGCTGTCAAAGGCAAAGTGAGGCGGTGCAGCCTCAGATTATCAGATACTATGGACTAGTTTGCCCCGTGATCCCTGAGCTCGCTCGCTTGTAAAGAGTCTCGACGTTTCTAGTCCTATCGTGACTCATGTACTTTTTCCTCGACAACAACAACGCTCAGCTATTACTAATGCCTAGCCTCTATTGCAAAGGCCAACAAAGAGACTCAGCTTCGCCAATGCTCAAAACAGGCCCAACAAACAGGCTACTGGAGACACGCTACGAATAGACAAGCTTATCGATGATATCCCCGTCTTTCTCGGATGTGAGGTGCCGGATTGAGGCTTGGCATGACCACAACAAGAGCTTGGCCTCCCAAAGCGTAAATGATCGACAGGGACCACAATCAAGTTTCCTTGAATTGGACTTGGCTGTGGCTTGACTCGATACGTACCGTTGTCCCTTAAATGATAACAATGCTTACTCGACGTAAGAAAGGACAAGTCCATCCCACCAAGTGACGCAACGTATCGCACGGGGATACCACTCGGGTGTAACTAGAGTCGGAGCCGAATTGTGAATTGGTCAATACGCCGTCGGACACGCTTCGTGGGCTCCGCCCCTGGTAACGCAATACAATCCACGTAATCCAGCCCACTAGAGATTGCTTTTCAGTCTGGTGCTAACGCAGTTGCAATGACGCTGAGCGAGAGTTGTTGCTGGCTGCTCAAGCTTGACAACTGGCCAGAAGAGTAAAGTGTTCCATTGTAGGTAGCTGAACTCGAAGCCATTCGCAGCACTTGTTAGTATACCAGATTTGGCCAGTTTTTTATTCACGCCGTGGGCAAGATTCATCTAAATGTTATTTATATACTGGTCTAAGATGCCTAAGGTATTACTTATCTTTGGGTCGGATATTCAAAATTAAAGAGCAGAGGTAATATACCTTTAGAGAAAAGTTCTAAACATATTACTCTTAGACATAATGTTCAGAGTTGACGGTAAAATCTATATCCAACCAACCTGACGTTAACATATAGATCATATAAACGTTATCATGCTAACACCAAGACAGTGTCTTCCTTATAGTCACTAATTTGAGGACTATCATTTGGTTTGTTGAGCACCTCGCCCTTCTTGCCCGAATCCAGCAGTGTTCAACACTCGCCAATATCCGTACTACAAACCAGCCAAAGAATTACAAATCTTGGCTCAACCAGCAAACACTACACAACCAGGCCTGACTAGCACAAACTCTCATCACCTAATGGCAGTGTACCAACTTATTTCAATTCTATTGTGACCACCACTCCTATTGGCTCAAATGTTTCGGCAGCCTGGGTTCCTCCTTCAAAACCCAAGGGAACTCTACAGGCCTAGAGTACTACGTCTCAGTCGTGGGACGATGAATACTTTCACAGATGTGATTACACGAAGATATAGTTCTACCCGTTGCACAAAGGACGTTCGGTTCGCGAAGACATCCCACTGCGTTTATCATGACTCGTCGCGTGACTCTAGGTTAGCTGTAGTGGACTCGAGTACTATTTGCGAACTTTATTTAAACGATACTTAGATATGAAGTAGCCTCACGACAGGATACTATGTTTAGTAACGGTAAATATTCCTATTTCCTGGGCTAGTTTAATGAGCATATATGAGATTTGACTCATATCATCTCTTATGAAAGAAATGCAACCCACGAATGGCCCTAAGAAAACCTGACATTACCAACAGCAGTAACCGAGTACGCAAGTGCTAATTGCAACACTCAACATATAGGTACTCAAACGAACTCACGCATGGAAAACCGATTCATAGATACCTATGAACGAAAAACCCAGAAATCTCAAGTCTTAAAAGAGTAGTTTTCTATATAGATTTCTCTTCAATATCTCATACAGGTATGACCGCGTAAATATATTGCGGCTCAGGTCAGAGCGCCCTTACTTGATCACCGTCGATCAATCCCTTCCATCCCCCTTGCTGTAAGCAAATGGAACAGTTAAGTCACAAGCCAAACGATTTCAAGTCACTAGAATGTTTTGGCCCCGCTCGCTAATGCCTTCTTTGAGACAAACCTGGCTGAGATGCGTTGTATACGAACAGACAAATAAAATAAAACACTTTCCGTCCCTCCCTCTTCTCTTCTCTTCTCTTCTCTTCTCTTCTCTTCTCTTCTCTTCTCATCTTCCTTCTTCTTCGGCGATTCAGAATGTACAGAAACATTGGGTCATCCAGCCCACATCTTTGTTCCCCGTCTACCGCTTATGAAACAACAAACTTTGCTTAACCGAGTAAATGTATGTAGTAGTAGAGTGTAGAGTAGTATAACCATCCGGGACCACCAGCCAGTCTCAATCTCGTATCCCCTTGCGCCATGATGTGATGTGAGTATGTGTAGGTATGTGCATGCATTATGGAGAGGACCAACCCTAGGCGGTCTCCAAGTTGCGTACGGGCATCGTCGAGAGCCCTTGGTGTTCGTCCCTCATTACTGGTAGATGAATGTGTGTGGTGTTTAGCGTCCCGGCAAAAAAATAATAGACAATGACAATTATGGCATCCAACTGCGAACATTGGTGCAGAACTTCCAGACAAGAGATCTTCAAACTCAGACGGTACGCCGTTAACTCCTGGTGCTGAACGCATGCTTTGTTCACCGGTCCTCGCCACCCCTTGCCTTTCCGCGTCTCCTGAAGAAATCCATCACCCGCTTGGCGGCTCCGCTGCTTCCTTCGTGCCCACGGTAATTCTCCCCATCGTACGCATCCGCAAACTTCTTGTGGCTCTTCTGAAGCACACTTGATCGGTCGTCACGACTGCTTCCGACTGGTCGTCCATCATAACCTTCAGACTCTGAGAAATCCGCTTGGTATGGGCGAGACCTTGAATCAGTGGGAGGTCGTCGCACATCCACTGATGAGTCCGAGCCTGTGTTCAGATGACTACCTTGTATGTATGTAGGGATTGCGGTGGGTCTTCGGCCATCCTGTTGTTGAGCGTTCGCATGGCGTGTGTGGTACACAGGGCTAGACTGTGCTGTATCCCGTTGAGGGTATTGTTCGTAGGGGGCGTCGAAGTAGGGTTCGCTGTGTCGAGCCTCCTCGTGAGCGCTGTAGCCACGGAGCTGCTCAGCTCGAGGATGTTGGATGGGCAAATCCTGTTGTGAATCCGCCTCAGATCCAGTTACACTTCCCTGGTCCTTGCCAAGTCCCATCGCCTTGACCAGTGAGAACCGACGGTCCTTCTTATCACTAGAACCTTGAACACTGCCACTACGCTTCTTTCCAAGGCCGAGAGAGAATGATCGTCGGGAGGCCTTTGATTCCATGGAGGGCCTGGGACCAGCTTCCTCACCTGGCATCATGGTGGTGGGCATACTGACGGGAGGATACTTCCTTGATTTATCAGGCTGCTGCTGCTGCTCCGGTCGCTTCTTAGATCGTCCCCCAAAGATAGACCCGCTGCGGCCCATGATCTTGTTACCAAGATCACCCAGGGTGTTTGACCTTTTGTGACCTCTGCCTGTCGACTTTGTCTCATTCTGGAAAGTTGACATCTTCATCACCTTGGGAGGAACACTACCCACAGTCTTGGCGATGTTCTCCTCATCCTCAGGGTTCTGAGGTTGTTGAATTCGACCGTGAGCGTTTGTGTCGGCAATAGTGGGAGGTGCAGGCTGGCCATAGTTCCCATGAGACTGCAAACCCATTGATGCAGAAGATTGCATTGAGCCTTGGGTCCTTGGCCTTGCTGTGTTGGTTGGCCCAGTCATAAAGGCATTGTCGGAAGTGGCGCGGGTATCGCGAGCTGGCCTGTGGGGGACAGCGCTCTTGTGCGAGCTCTGTGGGCGTCTCGACTGGGTACGAGAAGGGTTGTCCTTTGTCATAGGAGGTTCACGCGGAAGAGGCTTCTCAGTATTGGCTTCAGGCACATCCACTGGTACCTGCTGTGGCAGGGAATGGGAACTAGGTTTTGAAGGCGCGGCATCTGCACCGCGCTGAGTTTTCGTCGTAGGGGCCACGTATTCAACCTGGACTGTTCTTCGCTTTGCATCCTTCGGTGTGCTGCGATGAGTAGTCTCAGATTCGGGATCAACACTGCCATGAGTCTTCGCCAGTCCTCCAACAACAGGAGGATGAGATTGTTTTTGCTTCGAAGCTTCGCGGACAGAAGAGCTTCGGGCAATCGTCGGGGCCTCGGCGTAATCGTCTGGTGACACGCCCGAATCGGGGACTTCTGACGGTAACGTTGTCGAGCTTGTGATGAATTCAACGAGGTTCGCGTATTCACTCAGCCAGCTGTGCCGAGCAACTTCGAATAGATCCGCTCTCTTACGGGGATTAGGCACGAGAATGCGGCGGAGCAGGTCTCGAGCGTGAGGTGTGACGTATTCAGGGAAGGTCAGAGGTGTTGTCACGATATACTTGTATAAAAGGTTGATGTTGTCGCCTTCGGGGTTGGCGGGGTCGTCATCGAAGGGGAGGTAACCGGCGAGCATGGCATACTGTAAACAATGGTCAGTCCAAACTCTCGTTCTGTGTCAATCGCACGACTTACCAGAATGACACCACAACTCCAGACATCCACCTTACGTCCAGTATAAAGAGAATCGCTAACAACCAGTTCGGGCGCAGCATAACAAGGACTACCACAACTTGTCTGCATGAGGTCACCCTTCCTAGAGCCATTCATCTTGACCCGGTCTAAGCCCATTCGCTTCACAAATTCCTTATCTGTGAGATTAAGCTCTTCCTCCTTGCTCAATTCCTCATTGGGGTCAAAGGTGTTGGCGAAGCCGAAGTCGGTAATGATAATGTTGCGGTTTCGATCGAGAAGCAGGTTTTCCAGTTTCAGATCCCGATGTACGATTCCCTTCTTATGGAGATATCCAACACCAGACACGAGCTGGGCAAACAAGCGACGAGCCGCGTTGTCCTTTAGATAACGGTGGTTAAGGATGTAGTCAAAAAGTTCACCACCCGACGCGTACTCGAGGATGATACCAATGTGTCGGTCTGTCTCGACCTTGTCGATTAGACGCACAATATTAGGATGTTGGACTCCGCGAAGGATGGCAACTTCGCGGTAAATCTTGGCAAAACGAGAGGGGTTGCTACCCACACTGTCTCTCTTGATGAGCTTGATAGCAACCTGTGATATTGTGAGTCAAGCGTCTCCAACAAGATCAAATGCTAGCTTACCTGGACGCTACTATCCTGCTTCCAACCCAGTTTCACTTTGCCAAATTCACCTTCGCCGATAGTATTGCCCAGAATAAAATCGCCGAACTTGGTATTGCCCTTGTGGCTTCGGCTATGATCGTGTCGGCTTCGCTGTCCTCGTCGTTCCTCATGGTGATCACCCGTCGCGACAACAGGAGGCGGCGCTGCGGCATCTTCGACGCTATGCTGGGCTGCAGCATGATTGCGATCCCGGTCGATGGTATCTTGAGCAGCTGCAATTGCTTTCGTCAAGCTGTCAGTGGCATCGTGGACGGGTTTCGAGGGCGTGCTATGTGCGGATCGGACTGGCATGGAAGTAGTTGCGGCCCTGCCGTCTCGGCTACTGGCTCGGGCAGCAGCGTCAGCCTTGCTGCTTCGGTGACCGTTCTCGGCAGCCGCTGAATCACCACGCGAACCAGTTCGAGTGGATTCGTTTCGACGGGGAGAATTGGTAGACTTTTCGTTAGAATACTGAGACCTCCGCGAGCTACCACTTTGGTGGTTGGACGAGGTCCTTGGGGGAGCGACGGGAGGCATGTTGCCTTGCCAGTCGGAGGCAGAGGCTGAAGGTTCTTGGTCGTTAGGCGCTGAGGCGGTGACGGGTGAACCGAAGCCGGGAGCTAGATGATAAGAAGGTGAGGGAGCGCTGTCGTTCGTTTTTCGTGAAGGAGGTCGCCGCGAAGATGAAGAAGCGGTCGAGGTCTGCTGGGCATTGTACGCCTGGCCGTTACCGTTAGGGGATGAGTGCGAGGGCCTGTACTGGCGGGACGACGGTGTGCTCAAGGGGGACGAGGCCAGAGCGGTGTGTTGATGGGGGGCCGTCTGTAAGGCAGCCGACGACATCTTCCACGCCCAGACGCGTAAAATAAATTTGACGGATCAAACCGTTTGGCAGAGCGTTTTTAAAACACACAATACAACGGTGTGCGCGAGAGTTGAGGTTTTCTGACAGTGGCGCTCAGGAAAAAAAAAGCCAGGCGGCGGACGCGAATATGCAGGTCGAAATACCTGGCAGTTTCAGACAGCCCAGTCAAGGGAAGCGCTGAGCCGGGGATAATATGCACGCGGCGCCAGAGAAGTAGTTGTAAGCGACGAAGACGGGGGAAGCGGTTTGCAAGTCAATGAACGAGTACTGAAAATGATTTTGAGCAAGAGTTGAGAAGAGTAGAGCAGAGTTCGTGCGTGTCTCGACTATCTCATGGTGCGCGCGCGACGAATTGCGAATTACTCGATATCGGTCGTATCCGCTTTCTTGCTTCTGCTGCTGCGTCTGCTTGCTTCTTGCTCGCTTGTTTTGGCTTCTGATTATATTTTCGGGGCGAACGGGACTGATCCAATACAAAGCTGAGTTCTGCGGTCTGAGGTGCAGCTAAACGGCCGCGACGGGCGGATCAGGATTGGAGGACGGCCGACGCTGGATGCGTTGGCAGCCGAACAGGGCTGGGCTGCGAATGGCACTGAACTGTATGTAGGTATGGATTGTTTTTTTGTTGTTGTGCTGATGCCCTGTGTTTCGCTGCGCCTTGGGTCTTGGATCCTGCAGGTGCTAATTAACTCCCTTTTTTTGATAGGACTGGATCCAATTGGGCTTGACGAGACGGGACTTGACTGGACTGGAGGTTGGGGCGCGCGATGGAGCGCAAAAGAGAGTTGAGATCGTCGGTTCAACCTAACGCGCAACGCAATGCAAGGCGATGCTATGCTATGCGATAGTAGCGACGCACAACGTCAAAAAAGACGTGAAATATCAAGTCGCCAGAAACAGGCGAGTGAAGAAGAAGGGAAAGAGTCGATCGGGAACGAGGTTCAATTAAACGGATGTGGTAACAGAACAACTGCCAACCACCAAACCAAACCGAACAAGCCAGGTCCCTAACGTGAGGTAAGTTTAGCAAAATGGTGTGAGGACCGTGTCTTGAGTCGGGGCCTCTCACGCTATCAGAGTCAGACAGAGGAGTCGAGAGATTGGAACTTGGAGGTGGAGGGAGTCTGAAGGGGAACTTTGCAGCCACATGCCCTTGTAAGCCAGTAAATTTAGTGGACGGGAGGGAAGCAGAAACAAGCGTCAATCCGATCTAAAGAGGTTCGAGGTACTTAATTTCATGCGGGATAAACAGACGATTCTCATGTATAACACCCTGGTCCGAGGGAAGGGAAGCCATTCATCAATTTCCCAGATGGGACTCTCAAGACTCAAAGACTCGGGCGCCAGGACGAGATGAGACGTTCTAAGAGACTACGAGACCAGGGTAGGTTGGGCTGCAGGTGTGGGACCCTCGAATCATGGATCTTCCAATGGAGAGGGAAAAACAGTCAGTCAATTCATCAACTCCAGTAAAAAGTAAACACTAACAATAACAACATTAACTCAGCCCATTGATTAGACTAGGGCGCCTCTCAACTGAAAAAGCGTTAGAGCATTGAATTTTGTGAGACTTCTCAGTCAAAATCTGTCAAGTCTCAAGATGCCCGCCCATCCATGCATGCCCTGACCTTGTATATGATCCAATGCAAGGAGTCGAGGGGAAAAAAGAACCTTGGCTGGAAGGGGGACTTTGCATGGGTTTGAGCGCGTCAAGATCCATTATGAGGGTACGTAGTGCCTGAATCGAGCGCAATACAGAGTACCACTGCAGTACCCCTGAATATAGCGCTGTCGTTCCTGCAGGTACGGTACGGGATACAGTTTTGTGTTCCATCTTCAACTCCAGCTGCATCTCCATTTCGTGTCTCATCCGACGGATGCTCTTGATCTCATTACAGCTAGTTAGTTCCCGACATTGGCGCTATCAGCTGGTCAAGAGAATAATATCCCGCAACTGAGAACTCACAGAGTCACAATGGCCGTCAACTTTAAAATGGCAAGTATTTTAAACCTTCGGTTCAATAGCTCATTTAGATGGAGATATTGAATGACGATGACGATGACGAGGCATTACCTTACACCAACAAAACAAAACAAAACAAAACAAGCCTCTTGTTCCTCTACCAACTCTCCCTTCTCTCATCTTCATGTCTCTTGTTTTCTCGAGATTGGATATCATGCTTCAACCGAAAGCCATCGGCCAGTGCTCGCACCATCAAGTCTCTTGACCTTTCTCGTGCCCTTGACCCTTGGCCCTTGTTTCGAGGCGTCTGAAGCTAGTCCAACTTAAGTTCTGCCCAGCCGAGACCTTCTCTCAGGTCCCTGTTCGTCTGACGTCGCGTACCTGGAATTGAATTTGGTGCCTGAAGCCAATAATCTCAACGTCGGTCATTACGGACATCTACTCAATATCGTGTATCGCATGCTGACAGGAACATCAGCTCAATCAGGGCGGTCTTTACATCCAAGGCAAGGACAAAATGCCCGGTATGTGATGCGAGGCATTGACCAGTAATCTTACAAGTGGGCTTTGCGAGGGGGTTGTTCTCTGAAGGTGGGTGGTCTCAGCTTTGGCTTTTCTTCTTCTTGATGACATTTACGGCAACCCGCGTCACGATATTGTGAGCAAGTTGTCGGTCAGGCCGTCGATGGTAGTGTATATGGATGGATGACAGTCCAAGATTCCAAGCCAACTAACTGCATTACATGGGTGCATACGACGGATAACGAGGAGCCGTTTCCATGCACTATGTACGTATCATAATTATAATTTTGGGCGCATCAACTCAATCCTCCCTCTAGTTCCCTGCATGCATCAAGGGCAAGGTACCATACTTGATGATCAGCTTGCTCAACACCGTCTTCTCCAGCTCCAACAACTCATCCCACGGTCCATCTCGCCTGGGCCCGTCCATGGTCTTGTTCCTCGTATTCAGCCCGCACCACGTAGAACAAAGGAAGCTCGAGGTCAAGTTTCCACTTGTTTCGAGAAGTTAAGATGCAAGTAGCGAAACCGTGCTATGGTTCGTGCATATACATGAAGACGATTTCAGGGTTCAGCTTTTGCTCCGCTCGTCGAACTCAGCTAGGTGTAAATGGCTGCATTCTCAAGCCTGCAATGATACTATGTAAGACCGGGAAGCATATCACACAATAGCAAATCAATTTTCCCCATAATTTGACTGTGCAATTCTCTCACTCTACAGAATATATGTAACCTTGATTCAGCTGTCGAGATGTGATGTCCCTGGTTCAAGGTTCAACTTTTAACTTCGACATGTTCTTCCCTACCTCGGCATACACATCACAATCACTAGGCTCGTCACGAGCGCACTTTACTTCTTGGAGTTA
This sequence comes from Fusarium oxysporum Fo47, assembly GCF_013085055.1. NCBI lineage: Eukaryota > Fungi > Ascomycota > Sordariomycetes > Hypocreales > Nectriaceae > Fusarium > Fusarium oxysporum. Next base: position 1,465,186 of record NC_072840.1, on the reverse strand, counting down.
TTACTACTACGCCATAAGATTTGTCGGAAGCAGTGGTTTCTTTTTATGGAGCGGAACTTTTTTAAGTTACCCAACACACACAAGACATGCCAACGAGGAGATTATTTTACAGCGATGGCAAGGTCACCTCACCTTCAAGTGAATAATTGGTTATGAGTTTGAATTACGTACTAATAAAGAAAAACATAGAGGGCCCTAAACCTTGGCACAAGTTAATAGCACTTCTTGATATAGGCAGTCTTAGGACTTATTACTCCTTAACGTGAGATAATGTGTTGCAAATTTAGGATATATAGGTCATCATCTTGTTCGCAGCATCTTCCCTGGGGGTTAGCCCATGGATTCTTCCTTGACCTTGCTTGAACCGAATGTCATGCATAGATTCTCATGACTCTGGGGGTTGGGCACACTTGATCAGCGTCGAATCTCGCTTGTCATTCATTTCCCCAGATCAAACAACCGAATTCTTTTGATGACTTCAACGATAGCAAGATCTCAGTTGCGGCTTACAAGCAATGGTTCCATTATATTACATGTGCTTCTCAGGCTATGTTGGTATTAACCATTTATCCCGAGACAGTCCTTTTTTCCCACGGACTTCTGAAACACCCTAATATCATCTCTTATTTTCCCGCGACTTAGACGCCACGGTATATATTTTTTATCTAATATTGACGTGCTGGACCAAGGCAGATGAGGAAATGGCACACATCTAGGAAGTCATCTGAACGTGCAAGACTGTTTTTCGACGGGAACTTGCACAATAAGGCTGCGCTTGTGGTGTTGAGGTCCAAGAGCAGCATTAATACCGGAGATGAGCTACGCGTAAAGCAGACAGGGATCCATCTGACGTGAATTTGAGCTTGACAAGGTTGCTTTGACTTCTTTTCTTCGTTTCAGACGTCATTTTCCGGCGTCGCCGTCTCCAGAAACAGATTCTTTCTTTTGGGAGAATCGATGTGGAAACTGGAGATCAATTTTCACGTGGAAGTGTTTAGTTCATGAACGTCAAACTTGGTACGGGTCTCATAGACATGGCTTCCACCATCATGATGGGCTATCAACCTTTGCTTTTCAATAGATCCCTTCTCGGCTGAGCCACTATGTCATGTATAAATGGTACGTTATATACATTTCAGCTGAAATTGGAATCACCCCTCACTTCCTGTCGCGACGCGTCCATCCTGGTCATACTGGGCCGCCAAGTGACATGCCGGGCCAGTCATCCTAGTCGTCGATAAGGCCTTGATACCTAGCCCAGATCCTCAATATGTTTGCGTCTTGAACCGCAATCGCAATTGCATAAGTGAAGATCGCGTTACATCCACTCGACAGTTCATCTCTAACGCATGACTTGATCCTAGTCATGGCCTTGATTCCCCTCTCGATCTACACTCTCAATGCCACTCTTGATCTTTGATGCGATAGTTGTGATAAATTCATGCTCCCATAGCGGTCATGACTAGGTTTGCTCATGCGATATACTCTGCATATAGGACTACTTAGCAATCTCCGCAGGAACTGAGTCTATCACGTCACTAGCTATGGTGATGTTCGCATATGTTCGAAGCTGGCTTGGAATCATCATAAAGTGAGAGGCCTTCCCTTCACGATAGAACAGCCCTTGGTTCTGTCTTGAGGTATCCTGGAAAGAGATGTGTCCTTTGAGATCTGTTTAAGAAGCATGAACTTACCCCTTGGCATCTAGCAGAGACACAATTTCTCTGTCCTTGTCTTATTTAGGCATACACATACGAGAAACAACACACGGTATGCGAACCTGTCGCAACTCACCTCTCAATGCATTAAAAAGTCATGCGCAATGGCTACGACATTTCCTAACCATGAACCACTGGAAGTTTAGCTATTGAAGCGACCGTTGAGTGTGGTCAAGTTGTATTCTAGCATTTACATCAACATGTCCCAATAGAGTTAACATGAGTGCAACTCATTATCTGCGTATTTTGACCACGTTCTATTAAATAACCTATATAATGACCACAAGGCCGACGAAATGCTGCGCTAGATATGTGAGATCAAAATGCCAGATGCCATGCTTAAAGCTTAATGCTGATATTATAAGCATCTAATGCCACCGCGACCCCTGTGATCGTTGCGGTATATGCAACCAATATTCCCATTGTCAGTACGGGAGTAGCATCCAGTGTGTTGACTGTCATATTGACCAAGCCAGTCAACAAGTTTGCCAACAAGAAGATGGCCAATCCGTTACGATTGTATGCTCGGATGACACGGCTGGTGGCTTGCATATAAGCCTCCTTCTCCGTCTTTGCGTCTTGTGCATTATAGAAGGTAGGGAAGAATATCGTATCGATGACCGCAAAACCCAACAACTGCAAGGTGTTGAAGGCAACAACCCATAAAACATAGGGTAGGTTTGCCATGCGACGGGATACTGCCAAGCCGAAACCGTAGTGATAATTCGTGGAGAGCAAGTAGAGTCCAGTCCAGACACCACCCCAAACAGCCATGGTCATCAGAAGGGTGTTCCTCTGGGCTCCAGGGCTGGCGGTACTCTTAGGGGGGATGTTACGGGGAATGACAAACATGCCCGTATCTTGCCCAGCAAGGAAAATTGCCAGGTATCCAATGAAGCTGAAAATACCTTCCCGGTTCATGCTGATTAGGTCGGTCCTGGGTGCCGTCAGGACATACGCCTTGAGACTAGTGGTTTCAAGCAGAATTTGATATGTGACGCCCACCAACAACGACAGGGCTGCAAATGAAGGAATCCATTTCAGAGCTGACTGGAAGATAGCAACAAATGGGGGCAGAAAACCAAGGGTGAAGAAGAAGTTCCAGTGAACGCCATATTCTGTCACATGTTCGGCGTAGTCCAAACCCTTAACACTCAGGAAACGTATTAACCCTAGCACTAGTAGTGGGATAGAATGGCGCAGCGAATGCACGATCCGGTGGGAAAGGGGTGTTGCCCGGCCTGTTGTGCGACCTATCGCTTTCTCGCGCAGTACAGGACGAGCCGCAACAAGGCCGGCTGAGAAGACAAAGGATCCAACACCTAAGTCCATCAGAGAAGTACCCCATGTCTCAACCTTGGCAAACCGTCTAGGAAACAAGCGGAAGTCGACAGCAAGAATGGCCACACAGGTGACAATCATCATGCAACCGCGAAAGTTTGTGAGGAAAGGCTTCGTTGATAAGATATCAAGCTGCCCGGAGTTTTCCTTGGACCGCGCATTTGGAGGGACCTTGAGCTTCTTCTTTCGACTTGTAGAGTTAGGTGGGAGGACGAAGATGAGAATCGCAGGCGCAATAAGAAGAAGGTTCAGAAGAAGCGGTGATTTTGAATAGAGAGTTATTGACAGGAGAATGGCTCCAACGTTGAGGAGGAAATCAACAGCGAATGCGAGTACGGTATATGGTTCGAAGAAAGACTGGCGGGCTTGGAGGACGGACCACAGAATAATCGCTACCTGTAACAATTCAAAATTAGCAACTATTCACGCACAGCATGGTATGAGCGGGTGGAATAGGGGTACCAACAGCCGCAACGGATGTAACATAATTGATTTCTGCGACAGAGCCGCCAGAGAGATTGGACACAAAGTCCTCCTTTCGTTGCTTGTAGCTCCCGGATTCAGACATGGCCGGCGGCAAATGATGGCAAGCCTCAGCGCATAATTTAGGAGAGTGTAGAGGTTCGGGCACAAAGAAACGGTGGAGGCAATAGATCTGCAAAAGTTGACAAGTAATGTTAAAGTCAGCCTTGTTCGTAATGAAGTTACCACGTTGTAACGTGTAAGTACAGTTGTCGTAGGATATTGAGATGGAGGGGCCCGGAGGCTATGGGACAGGGAGCTTTAACCAATCAGCCAATGAGACGTTGCGCCTTAGCCGGGACACCCTGTCACGTGTATCCTCACCACCAACCTCATACGCCTCCTACACAGTATTAGTCTCCGTCTTCAACCTCACACCAACGAACACGGTACCCTCGCGATATTCGACAGGTCAGGCTTTCCTCAGCGCCTCATTCAGGCCACTGGGTCGGGGAGGCCAACCAAAACCGGGCTCCGTCCCGCGGACGCAGACTCATCATGTCGGCATCCATTGCCTAGAGCAAGCCGCATTTCTTTGTTCTCTGGCTTAGCAAGCACACACTTTCATTTCGTCAAAGATTTACGCCAACGCCATATGGCTAACTCCTTTGTGTTGAAATCTCTGAAGTCAGAGCATGTTGGGGCAGATGAGCAGCACATATGCCATCCTTTCTTTAAGGTCGAGCGCCATTTTATTCCAATAATAAAATATTTATCATCCTGCCATGGGAGGAAGGGCTACTCCTTGTTCCTCATAACACTTCACTCTCCCATCTTCCAGAACCAGCAGCGTCAAACTCCTGGTTTATGTCTCATTATTGTCTGCCTACTTATAGCCTGTCCAATATCTTCGTGAAACTCCTTCTTCTTCGTCATATCAACTATGACCACAGTCGCCTCTGAAGCCAGACCTCGTCCATCCATAGAACCTATCCGAACTTCAGGCCCTGGTGTCAATGTCCGATCTTTGCGATCCCGTATCATCCAAAAGAGCCCGTCATGGACCCCTTCACCCCTATCACCACACACCCGACCTCTTCCACAACTTCGAGAGCGCGAAGATGATGATATGAAGCAGGATGATGATACAAAAGCTGATCAGCTAGAACCCCGAAAGCGTGATCTTCCCAAGCTTGAGTCCGGTTTACGCAATGTCTCCTTGAGACCCATTGCACCTCTTTCTCTCCCAAGCCCAGGCCCCAGCACTTTGCCATCTCGGCGCTCTCCCCTTTCTGCGCCACTCTTAGCTCCTCCCGTTTTTCAAAGACCTACTCTAGCAGATGAGACAAGAAGCATGCTGCTTCAGGAGTCAGATGCAGAGCGAGGTGGTGAATCCCCCCATGTCGACTGTGAGCGCCGACAATCTGCCCCTGGTGGTCCTCTTCACGCCAGAGCCATGCACCTTGCTCGACAAAGAGAGCATCATCGTCGGCGATGGATCGCAGCTTCATACAGACCTCGTGAGCCTGAGATATTTGTGCTACCTGTTGAGCTTTGTCGCTTGTCTCAGTTATCTTCGAGTGACGCAGAAGCGTCTTTGCCCTATCCTTCGGAGAGACGTTTGACTACCCGTGTGGCTGTTCATTCGCCTGGCCGGAAGTCAATTATACTAACTAGAACCTTCGACTTGGACGAGTTAAGAGCTACACTTCCAGTTATGAGCCCTCTTGAACGACATAAAGAGAATAGGCGTGCATCAGTTGTCACTCTTCAACCTCCTTCTGTCAGCTCTCGAGCATCCTCCCCCGGAATCTCTCACGAAAGACGTCATTCCCACGGCGTTCTCCCTAGAGTAGATGCAAAGCACTCGCCGGCTTATGAGCGCAGAGGCTCCCGCCAAGGTTGCGGCCCTGTCGCTATACGTAAGTACTTCAACCTTTAACCTCAGCATTACGGCTCCGCGAACCATGCCTAACTTTTCTCAGGCCTCAGCTATGCTCGAACATACCTTCCCGTTCTGGCTGCTGTCATTCTTTCAGAGCACGTTCGTCCTGGCGCCACGGTTGAGCTCCCCCTCCCGCATCCTCATGCTTGGGGGGACACTGTCGCACACGTTTATACTGGACGAGTCACACTTACTGAGCCCATCAAGCAGAACATCCTGTATCTTGGAGGCTCAGTCTAAAGGAACGAGAGAACAAATCAAGGACGTTAGTGCGGGAGAATGTTCGAGCCTCTTGGACAATAGGTCTTGATGGGTAACTGGACTATGGGAGGAAACTTTTCAATATGTCTTGTAATTTTGGGTGTCACTAGCGAGTCAATGCAACATTTCCATTCTTTATCCCCCGATTCCTTTCTGCAACAGCCACTGCAGTTAAGGGGCGTCGATAACTTCAATGCAGAGACTATACGAATGATCTTCTCGGGCTGTATTATATAGTGACAGCCCTTCATTTTCGAGTTGCATACGTCTTCCACCGGGTAGTGCTGACCTTCTGGCACAGGCCCTGGTCCATATATAATGTCTTCAAGCTGCCATTGCTCCTAGTTCTTTTGCCCCTTAGCCCTTTCGGGCTGGATACTTACATCGAGATATGTGTATTTCGAGCATCACGTCGTTCATGTAACAGAGACTATGTATGAATTAAACACCATAAGAGCTCTGAATCTATTGACGAAAATCTCAAAGAAATACCATGTAAAGGGAACGTTTGAGACATTGCAGCGTGCTATGTGGTCATAAAAATAGAATTTTGTATCACGTATCGTAAACAAGAAATGTCCTTGTGATCCTGGGGATTGAGCCGCGGACTGAGGCGATCACCATATTAGCTGGTTAATTCATGGGAGAAGATCCATATCTAGTCTTCGAACGAAAGTATATAAAGGAGGCCTAGGTCACATCACGTTGTTCTTTGTTATATCTTTCGCGTCATTGCTTGATCTGTGTTTGATAGCGACCTTGCCATCACCATGTCCGAGGCATAGTTCAACTACCCCAGGTTTTGATAATACATATCATCGTATTAAAATACTACCTCGGTTGATCGATATATCAGTAGTTTTCTTGGCGCGGAAGACCTACCTTATTCAGAAGGCGACATTGATCTAGAAAATGGCCGAGGGGACGATTTCAGCATTCACATGTCTCAGACTGGCTCTGCATCGCACATCACGCGATGTGCCCACAAGATCACTGACAAGAGATCAAAGCTATGACATCTGGAGCTAGCATCAGGATGGTGGTCAAAGAACAAGCCCGTGCCTATCTGCCACCGGCTCGCTCACAGCCTATCGTGATCCCCTCCCCCACAAGTGTTCGATGTGTTGTCGACACGAACCCTCCAAAATGCCAACTTCGCTTGGTTTAGTAAGTGGAGAAGGACGGCGCGACGCAAGCATGGCCTGCAGGATGCACGCTCGGACGCTGATGATATAAACACACCCGTAGTGCGCCACGCTAGCCTGGTCTGACGCTGCCAGGGTTCCTCGAGGCACTAAAATCTATCGCGTGTATTTTGGGCTAGGTTCTTTAGGTAGCGCAGTTAGGATGTTCAACAGTCGATTTTGAGACAACAACCTGCAGAGACAATAGATGAAGGAGAAAACATTGCGCTACTAGGTTAGCAGTTTCTGCGCCGTAGACTTGCTAAACCCCAGTCCGCATACTTTTTTTTATCAAGTCTTGATAATACGTAAACGCGGAGGAAGTTCCTCACAACAGCGACACATAAAGTTCCATCAAGGGTCCATGTTGAAATGGACCGGCCCGGCGGCTATTGCGGCTTTGCGAGTTGAAGCAGTCCTCCGAAGAGTGGGCGATGACCGACCGATGGTAAGCCGCCGCACCTCCGCCCACCGTTCGGGTGGGCTTTGTGAAAACGGTGCATAAAGACCGCGAGTAATTCAGTGCATTTACAGAGTAATATGTGAGCCAGTGACAGTTGTGGCCAAGTAATTAACGCATGAGACCATATATCTGCACGACTTGATAGGCGAGTTGCGGCCGGGAGAGATCAGAAGTCAAGCAGAGCCGGCTTCCTAACAAAGCGATATTTACCCTTACTCGTTCTGCTTCGTTTCAACAATGCACGGCAGTCAATACATTGAACTTGGCCGCAGCCATAAGCAATGGCTACAGGATCTCTGTGCGACATTTCTTCCGGGAAGGGACGGAATCTGTAGTATTAACTCTTGGCTCTGATTGCGTTGGTGTGCCTGAAAAAACAGCAGGGTTCACACCAAGACGTCCTTTACTGGTCATGGGTAAGCATTTGACGATGTGACGCCTCCGGCCGATAGTGAGCTGCAGCTAAGCATATGGGGATGGGTGGTGGGTGTACACTTGACGGGCGATGAGCGAACAGACTTGTCGATCTTAGAACTGCATTAGAGGGTCGATAATCGTCAGACGCCATCTCGGCCGGGGTCTTTTCTTGCGCCATCTCTACAGTAGCAGAAGAGGAGACTACGGTTGAGCTTGTAGGGATGAAGAATGGAGACGGGAAGAGAGAACGGAGATTGATGAATCAATGAAGTCCTTGCCCAATGAACAGCCAAGGGAAGGTACGTACTGCGAACTACTTTCCCGAGTCGATCGAACTGGTTCCTTCCAACCCTTACCTACCTGCCTACCTTACCTAGAGTGAGTGCCTTGCAATCTACCTTAAGGTAGCACCCAAAGATAGGCATCATGGAAGGGAAAGGATGTACCACGTACCTACCTAGTTGTCTAGATCCCGCTCGGTACGAGATCTCAAGTTGCCTCATCAGGCAACAGGCCATGAGAAGCTTTGACCATTGCTTGTTGCTATCACTCGATTAGGCATCTCGACCTTGCACCAAAACCTATCACCAGCCAACACTGAAAATGAGAGATAATTCGTTGTACCTCAACAGGCATGGTGGTTTCTTTATGATTCACCTACTATAGCCACTAAAGTACTTGCCGCAAGATGCAGATAACCAAGTCAATACTTCAACATCTCGATCACCTCATCGGGTTCCGGACCGTCTGAGCAGAACTATGTGATTTATCCATGTGCTACAGAAACAGAGCACCTCAAAAATCCAAGACATGCATATGTATGCATTATGTTGTTACATGCGTTCAACGTCGGCAGGTCTCTGTGTATGATAGAGGGGCATCATTTGTGCAGGATAAACCACATACTAATGCGATTCCGAAACATCAGGAACGCTTGATGCGACTTTTGATAGCCGTTGTAGTTCTCTATCAACCGAAAACCCTGTCGCCAGTTGCAGAGGGTTTCCCTTGGCGTCACGAACGCGATTGACCCGTGCCACCCTTGCTATTGCCGATTGAAGTCCGAGCTCTGGACCCACGACGATATCTTCACCATCAAAGAGGGGAAACGGGGCCACTCGCAAGGGTCCATGGCGCAGCAACTGGATAAAACACAACAGGGACAGTGGCTCGACAGCCAGATCGAGGTTCAGCATGTGCAATGTCGATTACCCAGTGACTTTTCTGATATGTGGCTATCCGTCCCATCCCGTGGGGCTGGTTGTGCTATGAGCGTTGCGATACGACGAGAGAAGGGGAATCTCCAGTAAACCTTCTGTATCAATGGCATTGGTCACTCGCTGACTGACGAAAGATCTGCAAAAGGATGGACTATTCCCGGAGGATTAACGACCAGGGACCTGCATCCAATTCGATGTAAGATGATGTTATGCAAAACAAAAGATTCAAGGTTGTGGGGGTATTTGCAACCTTTGCCAAAGGTTGGGTTGGTGACACAAGCAGGATCGGTCCTTTGGTGAGGTGGATTTAGGAGTAAAACATCGTCACAGACATCATTCGTTGTGGATATCGTTTGGATATGTTTCTCCATGGTCAACCAACATGATATGCAGCTTTGCAACTCCTAATGGGCCTCGTGAGCTCACGCAAGACATTACGCCAGCAATAGCATTTAAAATCAAGTTCTGATACAATGCTTATCTTGTTATTGGCAAAAGAATATTGTTTCTCAAACAGAGCCGGTCCAATGACGGTCATATGCCGGCCGCACACCAAAATAGCAGAGCCCCAAGGCCCGCAGAAAGCTAGACAAGAACAAACATCGCATTACGACAATGATGATGAACGACATACATGGTAGACAACTGTCGTAATTCACCATGCACCAAAGGTTGCAATAATATTCGACACCCACACCATCAGACATGTTCGCTCTCTTTGTAGCTGGTAGTCTATGCATACACAGCTATACACTACATGCATTACGTACTATTAGATTCAAGAAGAGATAATACAACGAACGGTATAAGGATAATCACGATGCTGATGCTAAGCTGACAAGCCAGTCGCATCACGGTGATCCTGGTCTAGCCTGGCATATACTCGGTACCCCCAGACTGAGACTCAGCTAACCAGAATTACATCAGGTACCTTGCGTTGTCCATCTCACATCATGATATCTCCTGTACTGTACTCCGTAAGTGGATATCAAGAAAAAAACCCCGCGTCAGAATCCATATCATATCAAAGGAGGCCAAGTGCAGACGATCGCTGTCCACAAATGCTTAGCTTGGCTTGAAAACTCTAGCCTCTGTGCTTGGCGTCTATCTTGCACTCGTCCTCCAGTAAACTCGATCAAACCCCTCCCCACCCAAGCAGGCTCATTACGTTTCCATTCTGCCTTGTTCCCTTGAGTTCTGGTTGTGCTCGTGATTCACACTCGCTATGCTGCGAGGTTCTTGGGTTGACACATGGTCTAGCCTGATAGCTGTCACGGCCACGGAGATTGAAAATGGAATCGATGTCTTGGTTCGGCCGACAAGGAGGGGAAGCGGAGCGTATACAATGCAACACTTGGTGGGGGCTTACAGGCTTGTTTCTTGACTCTGAGTCGTCTTGTCCAACCAGACTCCCCTGTCTTGTCTGAGCCTGCACCTCATCTCGAGTTGAGTCCCGCTGAAGATGCAACGGTGATCAGGGAAACCCGGCCTGACAATGACACGAAAGTGGTTCCTGTTTGCCCTCGATGCCACATATTACGACTCGCGCTGTTTCGACTGGGACTCATTGCCTAACAGGGCAGGACCCTGGATATCCCGAGCTTTATGTGTGCATCAAAAGCTTCAGAGATGATGCGATAATTAATTCCTTTTTGACTTTGTGGCTACCTGTCTCATCAACCTCCGGCACTTGCGCGAGATGCGAGTGTAACACGTCAAGCCCTAAGCCAAATATAGCTTGCTGCAGTCGAGCAGATGCAAGATTTTGGTGTGCCATACTCGAGACCAAGGTCACATCTGAGCGAGGCCTGTCTGCAAACCATCTGAGCTGTCGTACTAATGAAACTAATCACTTTGTGGGTGGTGCTGTGGATCTCTAATTGCCAGTCCATTGACCATCCTTCAGTCTCTTCTTTAGGCTAGGGCTGTCATCACTAAACTCGAAGCTAGTGCCAACGATGCCATTTTAGGTTACTCAATGTCTCTACTGAGTCTGTATCTATCCTTGCGAACTAATAACAGGTTGTTGTTTTCGATGTGGGTTTAACTGGGTATGAAATGTCTGCGCCCGTTAAACCCGCCTCAGAACCAAGGAAGGTCAGATCACAGAGACCATAAACAAGTAATTATCAGGTAGGAGATATCTCCCAATGTTTTGATTATCACTCTCACATGCCTTAAAGCTAGCTTTGCTTTGTGTACCCTTTGTGAGTCTCACACACCACCTAGAATAGCCTCCATCCGTAGTCCCAAATGATCCCAAATTGTTACAAAACGAGGGAAGATGACTCTTGCTCGGGTTTTGTCAGCAAGTCAAGAAGCTAGTAGTCATGATAGCCTTGACTGCTTTCCCACCAAAATCGTTTGGCCCAGCAAAGCTCGCTGTTCAGGTTACCACGTGTCTTTCATCTGCTTCGGAAATATCTCATTCCAAGGAGGTGACACTCTCAACCTCGTCAGCGGCCGTCGACTGGAAAAGCGTAATCATCATCCCCCTAAGAAGCAAGAACTTTTGCCCAATCGGCCTCTTAAAAGGCCTCCCATCTGTGTCCCCAATCCGTCCTTTTTTTTTGGTGGTGGCTGTGGTGTGGTGTGCAAGAAGTAGTAAAAGAGAAGAGGTAGGAAGATTTTCGTCATTCCATTTAACCATTGGTCATGGACAATTAACTTCCCACGTGAAAATGAAAACGTTACTCATGGCCTCATCAAATCGTTTCATCGCCAGGTCAAATTACCCAACACTGTGAATTGATCGAAGTTTCGTTCGCGTGCAGCTTGGCGTTGTTTGGCATCATTGCCATTGGTGTATGCACTCGTATGGGCACATACGAGGTGCTTGAATCATAGGCGGCATAGTCGCTCTTTTCCCATGCGACTTGCTGTGCCTGCGGTTGCCGTCCCTTTTGGCGAGCGTTATATCGAATAAGCGATCCCTTGCCAGGGGGAGTCTTCAAAACGATCGAAGGCTGCGGGGCGGGAGCAAGTCGCTGCTCATCGTTTGCATCTCCATCAGCTCGGCTACCCCATGAAGTCTAAACAATAGATAGTTAGTTGATTGCTTCGGCACTGGTTTATCGAAACGTACCATATTCAAAGTGATCAGGGCGTACAGCTTGATCAATCCGTGGAAATATCCAAATATGACGGAAACGGGCAAGAACATGATATCGCTTGGGTTTCGAATAAACAGACCCATCAGCTTGACTACCTTCGTGAACGCAAACATGAAGATAAACTGAGTCCAGAAAGCGTAGCGGCGATTCTGGATCTCCCAGTCCGCAGTTCCCCACCAGCATGAAGCTAAGAGAAGCGGATCAACGACAAAGGCCAACGAAGTAAAAGTTGCGAAGTGAAGAGCATATGTGCACCACAACTGTTGCCTGTTTCTTGTTAGATATTCCGAACAAATTTTCCAATGATAATTCTTTTTACTCACGTCCAAATGTAGCGTTCAGTGACCATGCTGGTCCAGTTGCTTCGCCAGTTGCTTCGGGCCCAACGAGAACATTGGTACAAAAATTTGGTGCTGTTCTCCAAAGTTGTTTCGATCTCACACTCCTTGTCGTACTGGATCCATGTCTTCCATTGGTGGCTTACCAGCCAACGAGTCACAAAGTTGTCGTCGTCAGCATTCAAAATCCACTTTCTCCACTTCTCGTTCTTGAAGCCGTGGAGAAAGTCATGACTAGAGAGGATTTCAGAGCGGTAGGCGCCGGTACGACCAGACATGCATGAGGTGCCACCGTCGATATTGTGGGTGGCTGATATCTCAAAATTTCGACGCTCAATGTAAGCTGCACCCAACCAGTTCCAGGCCTTGGTTGACCAAGAGCCATCATGCTCCCGTCGAACTCGTTGACAAGTTCCTACACCGCCGATTTGAGGGTCTTCAAATGGAGCGAGGATCCAGGGCATAAGAGTCGAGGGCCAGGTCACATCATCGTCCGCCATGATAGTGATGGGGGTCTCGACCTTGGGGAGCGCCTCGCACACCTGCAGGCGCTTGTTGGCAATAGGAGTATCCAGAACACGGACTTTGGGGAAAACCAGGGAGTCTGCCAGGCGCTGGAGGTCTTTTCGCTTATCATGCGTTGTGACCAGAATCAGCTCGGCAGGCTCACAAGCGAGAATGCTCTCAAGAGAAGGGCGCAGCTCCTCGAAAGCATTGTGAATGGTTGGGATGACCACAGTCACATCCTTACTCGTGAATGTCGGTTTGCTGGGGATGGGCTTCGACTTATATGTCCAATGGCTGACGCAATGAACTAGAAGACGGAGATAGCGATGGACCCTGAGATCATGTTAGAACTGGCTGGCCATGATAAGATTTAAGGCTTCACAAAAGCCTTCTTGTTGAGAAACGCAGTTTCCATTTGAAGATATTGAAAATGACTTACCAAAGGCCCACAAAAAGGTACAGCCAAAAGGTAGTTGAATACCAAAAGTTGAAAGAAGGCGTTGGCGGTGCTAATAACCCAGCAAGGCCAGGAAGATGGCTGCGCCCAATGCTTTGGGTCTCAGATTCGGACATGCTGAAGCTGTTAAGTGTCGAAATCCAATGAGGTTGATAGGTGGGAGGAGGTGCTGTTGATCCCGCGATGCGAAGAACTGTTCTTGTGATACACGGCTGTTGATGGGTACTACACAACGAGGATAGAGATTCGAAAGAGTAAGGGCGAGGAGGGGTTTATAAGTGATTTCAAAACAAGACTTTGTGTCTCGTAATCTGGAATTGATAGTGGTTGGCCGTCCAAGATGATTGTGTTGTGGTGAAAGTGAATCAGAGACGCTGGAAGTACCAAAGCAAACACACTATGCACGAGAGACAGTCGCACCGTTGCAAGACTCGAGGCACCGGAATAATATACAATGACGGGAAAAGGAATTATTCAAAGATGGCCATGACAAGAGGAATTGGCCGGTAGAAGAAGGGCGAGGAGGAGGAAAAGAGGTAGTGGCGATGATAACAGCCTGGGGTGAAGACGGGGAACGGGTCTATGATATATACCTAAGCCAAACCCCGTCTCTAAAACGGACCATGCATGAACATGGAGTAGTGAGGGTCCTTGATGAGGTCGTGGGCCATCGTAGTGTGTACCTAGTTGTGGTGGCACTGGTAGGGCGGCAACTATGTACGTAGAGACAAGCGCGCAAGTCTGTCGAGATTTGATCTTGTTCTGGACAACGGACAAGACAGCAGGGGTGTATTGGTCTTGCGCTCACTGCATTAGGACCAGGACCAGTGGGGAGCGAGGGGTTGGATGATTTGAGAGGGTTGGAGGGGCCATGTATGGCGGCGGCGGCGGCTCGAATTGGGGGATTAAAGAGGGCACAACTATGTAGCTAATTAGTAGCGCAAATGGGATTGGAGGAGGGGGTGTATTGAGATCACAGCAAAGAGAAAAGAGACTGGCGCGCGTTATTTGAGATGTGTTACTGAGAGCCATTTGAGTCTCATTCGACGCCGACCCCGGCCGCGTTGCTACCGAGAACGGTACGGGTTTATTTTCTGTCTTCTCTTGTTGTCCATTTCCATGCTACTCCTGCAAACTGTCGAGAAATACTGGAGCGACTGAGCAAGCGGGGTGACTGTACATAGACATGGAGCACTGCGACTGTATTCAGGACAGGGCATGGGGGCGCAGGCTCGCAAGCGTGGAGTCGACATTAGCATCTTTTGCTAGGTACCTCAGTGCCTTGGCTCGAAAACTCCAGCATGTCCGTTCGCTTCTTTAAGACCCTATCATCGTGGCGCCGATTCTGGGCTGGCGCATGAGAGTCACGTCTCGTGCCCGGTAGCAGCCCATGTCATGGTATTGAATAGCACTTGGCCAGTGCTGCTCGGCCCGCGGCGCACATCATGGTCCTTGTCGTTTCGTTGTTTTGCCTCTGGGGTCCAAAGTGCAGGGTTCACACAAACCTCGATGGCGTCGATGGCTACGGACGGGAGAGGAGACATGGGACCTTGTTCGTGTTTAGCGTGTGGATCTCGTTACTGCTGGCGCGAGCGAGTAAAGTCCAAAGAAGCCAAGACAAAAACAAGACAACCATTCAGCATCGCATTGCCTTGGTGAGGATCTGGTGGGGAGTGGGTTAATAGCTGGAGGCGGCTTGGACATGAACCAGGGTCGTCGAGGATACTGTATGCATGTATCTAGGGACTCATCAATCTGCAACATAAAGCATAAAGCACAACCTGACTTGGAGATATGCCAGTCCATTAGCCGCTCGCCTGTGGTGCGACAGGCCGGCTCATCGTATCAGAAGCAAGAGGTGGTTGTCTTGCATCTTGCATCTGAGGTTCAGAATGAATCCAGTGGAATGCATTGGACAAATGAGCAAATTGCAGCGCTGCTGCTGCTGCAGTTGTGAGAGGCCGGATACAGCTATGTATATGTATTTCGAGATTGCATATCGACAGACGAGGAGAAGATCATTGATCCATTGGCCAACCAAAAGCCACTGAGCGGAGGGACAATTGGCGAGCGAGCTACTGTACGGAGTACGGAGGACTGCCTTCGATATCGGATATCATGGACGTGCAGGCTAAGAATCCTTGAATGCAGGAACTGGGCCCTGATGCGCGCCAGCTACTGGACGAAGTATGGAGATGTTAGCGTATGTATGGAGAAGATGCAGCATGTAGGTCGAAGGAGCGATATCACACAATGTACAAGGGAGCTGAGCGGAAGACGGCTGATTCCTTCCGTAGCAATGAGATAAACTCATTTGAGGTAGGGAAGGTCCATGCTAAAATCAATCTTGGTCTCAAGGTAATCGACAAGATGGGGGATGAGCAGCACTAATGAGTTTCTATTTTCTTTGGGTAGATTCCTGCTAGTTGAATCATGGATGGTCTGGAGGAAAGTGGTACAGAAGGTGCAGATAACCTCAAATCCGAGGTCCCTGTCTGGTCAACGTTAGCTTAGTTGTCGAGGAAAGAAATGGTGGGGAACCCACCTTAGCACCTAGAGGTAGGTAATGCGCCTACCTATGTGCCTTTCCTGGTTGCATAACTCACGTCTTCTAATTTTCCTAGCTGATAATTGACATCTTGGTGGCTTCATCGAATTAGTGCTGAGGTACCTCTATAATGATTCAGATATGTCACTCCCATCGTCTAGATAACAATCTGGTACCCTCAAACATCCGCTGTGCTGTTACGAATTCTCTTCGCTGTTCTTTATCGTCAACATGCACCTCCACATCTACCACCCATGGATCAGCATGGATGTCTTTCTCCGAGTCAAGTAATAAAGTAGCTTGAGGTGCAGAGAGGATTCCCGTGCCCTATCCACGCAGGAAGAGACAATGAGAGGACAACCAGAGAGGACAGTGCATGTATGAAGTGACCAGAGGAAATGCATCATCACATCACTTCGCATTGTCTCGCCTTCTCGAGTCGTCAAGGTTGGATCCGCTCCGCCCATAGACGGCTGCCGCGTTGCGTTGCCTACCTCCAATGGAACTCGTAAGGACCCGCGGCCGATTATGCTCGGCGGGAGGAAACCGGCCTGGAGAAAACAACCGACCAGCGGACACTGCAAAACCGCAGATCGACCAACCCGGCAGCTAAACAGAGGAGGCAGGGTTGCAATGCTGCGGATCCTCTTCGGCTTCGGCTGGCTGACGAGATTTACATTTTGAAAGACTCCGAGAAGAGCCAAGAGTCTGCTTCTGCATCATCTCCGCTGGTCCCTTGTCTCTCTTCCAGTCATGATAGTTGTGTTGCCTGCATCGGCAGCTTTGAGAGTCAGTGCACGGTGCAACGCACCAAAGCCGATGATCTGTGGCTAGCTGCTATCTGTTGAGATATCAAGTCTTGGGTGTAATATGACAGATGTCGCTGTATGGATGGCTTGGTACAATATGCCACTGCGCTGTCTATCAGAATACAGCCGGCTTTCTTTTGCTTCGCTGCGTTTTGGACTGTTCTGCTTGAGGAAGCGGAATTCCTGGCCGCTTGTGGCTGTTCTCTTTTTACCCAGCAAATTACTAAATTCTATTTCTGAGATTGGACCCCTCTTATGATGAAGCTGCACTCTTATGCGGTTGGTCCTCGTTGGAGTTACCTTGCTGACGATACGGGCATAGAGTCTGGAGGAGTCGTACGCAATTGCAGATGGTAACTAAACCCGTAAAATCACACCATACCCCGATCTGCTACTTCTTCGCGATGCTCGAACCCACATGGCCTGTTGTTGGTTTTTGCTTGAGACAGGCACCACAAGGGTCTTCCGTGTAGTATCATGTACGACAGCCAAGACGGTGCCACAACGCCTGGGGCCAAATAAATATCATCGGTTTGAGCCAAAGAGGGAACTACAGACACGAAGAAGGTCTGCTCAACTTCCATGCAAAAATAGCTCAGCACTACCACCTGCTCGTGCACATGCGGAAATCGATAGCAACGAGGCCTAGTGGCATGTCGGTCATGATATACTCCCATTGGCTCATCTTTGTCGATTGCACATTGTCCCAGTCCTTCCTGATCGATGATGAGCCGCAAAATGACCCGTCCATTCATTCTCCCACGGCTGGCGCAGATGGGTCAGTCGTTCGTTCCTCATCTGCAATTCTGCATAGCTTGTCCTTGAGAAACCGACTCCACTGTCAGCGAAGAGCCACTGTAATTGTTGCTCAGTCGACACTGGATAAACAAGTCAAGCTCGCCAGATCCCGAGCCCTTACCATATGTGATCTAGGCTCACAGAGGCTGGTGCGTGCGCCCCAGCATGTGGGTATTATACGCACGTCTGTCCTGTTAGGAGCCTTCAATCAACTCCTAGTTATCAGCCAGCATCTGTTGGTCTGAGGTCGAGTCAAGTTCTACGCGGCGCAACGCAGCTCGACAGTTTCGGCAATAGTTATCGTCCTGCAGACTACTGCAGACCATCGGTCATATTTCTCGCTGGTTGGCTCCTGTAGGCCTCAAGTTTTGCTTGGCTATCTAACGTAGCAACTCAGAATATCCAATCCGAGTAGCGTTGCTTTGACCACTATGTTGAGACATAACTGTCACTCAGTCTGCAGCTGTTCACAAAAAGGTGCTGCAGTGCTCCTGCTGCTGCGCTTGAGGTTGCTTGCCTGCAATCCAATCTCGAATGGCATTCAGAGCTCAAAGACAACTTACCATTACCTGCAACGCAACAGGTAGCATAAGTGCTGTTATTCGATCAAAGCCAATCGATAATGCATGGTGGGTCAGACCTTTTGTTTACAGCATTTTTCAAGACAGGCTCTCGGAGGGAGTCTGCCCATCAAGACAAGACTGCAGGGATCCCCACTGCACCCTGATCCTGATGCCGCTCGTTTATTGTTGAACCCTCTCACATTTACACCTTGATTTGCCGCTATGGAGCCATTGGCATTTTCATGGGCGCATGCTCGAGGTATTTTTTTCCTCATTCGCAGATCTTTAGTAACCTCGCCACCATGCAGTGACAAGATACGGCTCCGGGCGTTGTTGGTCCGGTATATCAAAAGCTATGCCTCAAGAAAGGCCATATTCACAATGCGTTGTGATATCACTTTCAAAATATTCAAGACGAAGCCGATCTTCCTGCCGTTATTCTTTTAGTGCTACGAAACTTGTGGAGGAGCCGGGATAACCCTAGCTTTACTCGGAGGCCAGGGTGGTTTGCTAGACAGGGGAGAAACGATTGAAGCACGGAGCATTTGCTAAACCAACGTCGACAGGGTTGAATCTTGACGCTCACTTCTCCAAACCAGATAGACTACTTTTTCCTTGTCGCTCTGTAACGTCAACTTGGTACAAATCCCGCCGTTATACTGAATCCTCAGCCTCCTGGTCAATATGGCTCACATTTCGGTATGTTCTTATACAGATCAAATGACATCTACGTTGGCGCAACCAACCTATTCGAAAAGTTTCCAGTCAAGAATTTACACTGTTGCATTCATTTATATGCACCTTGACCTTGATTCAATTCAAGTGGCAGGCCTCGATGAAAGGAATACACAGATAAGAAAGCCAACGGCTTCACGGCCTTGGTGTCATTCACCCGGCATCATTATGCATGAGGACGTTTGCACATGTCAGTCGGCAGGAAAGGGCAGCTCGTTCAAAACATGGGTCGGCGCATCAAGTATCAAGTCTCCATACAGAGCTTCTCAAACAGGGTTATAATAGAAGGCCGTTCACTAGTCCGTGAGCTCGTACTCTTAGATGCGAAGTTATATTCGATGTCTTTATACTCAAATGCAAATTTGTCTGTCGCTCCTAGTCACCAACCCCCCTTTGAACCTTTTCTCGTATACTATGAGACTTCTGCACTGACTTGGAAGCAGTTCTTGTCAACTTAAGCCTCCAGTGTATTCAGATACAACACAAGTATCAGTCATAGTTGAGAGCGGAGGCCCCTGTTTGAGACGGTTATTTGTGACTGCGAAGGAGTCATTCGAATCTCAAGTGTCTGCCTCAACGCGTTTATAACCGCTCGTACCATCTCCCCGTTAGAACTTCTCTCTTGTATCATAGGCACATACATATATATTTCGTATGGACGGCTATTAACGAAGCTCTTTTGTTCCCAGATCGCACCGGGCCATGGCGGGGCATTGGCATGCTTCGGGGAAGCACGAGGTGCTGCCGGATGTGCTGTCGGAATAAGCATGCAGCATGGGAGCTACCATCGTGGACTTGGTCATAACTGATCGATTTCCATAGGTCAAAGCTCATTGTACCTGCACTAATGCCTTTTCCCTGCAGTCTAATATGGCACCAAGTCACGCATCGCGAAACCTAGATATGGTGTTTTGCATCGCGAGGTGGAAGTTGGTGTAATGAAAAATCAGACGGAGCTGATATACTATATTCAAAATAAGATATAACTGCCGTAACTAATAACTAATATAGCTTACTTTCCAGTGATCAATAATTCGGTGATATTCTATTTCGAGACAAAGTTACGTAAAACACTTATATATTTGAAACCATAGTTCACTGAATACACCATTTCCTCGCCCAAGAACAGAGTCAACACCCATACACGAGGCTCAGAACGCCCCAATCAGTATTTTTAAGCATTCTACTTCGCCTATAGAGTAATCCTACCTATATTGCAGCCCAGGTTAACTGGAATTATGACTTGTAAAAGTTGATAGTAACTACCCTATATGCAAGAAACTCATATTCAGAATTCAGCATATCCAGGCTTTCAACCAGATGCCAATACCGCATACGATATATTGGTCTTGAGGCTTCTTTAAGTCATCAATGTCACAGCGAGTACGGTATTGATAAGTTACTCGAAGGTCTATCAGGTTGAAACGCCGACAGAATGAGAAATGTTGGACATGTCGGGCCGTGGTGATAACAAAGCAAGATCTACATAAGCAAAGCTGAACTGATAATGAATCAGCACTATTTAATCGAGTGCCTAATCATTGTGGTGACCTTATACTTGTGTGTTCCAGTTTCAAGGTGTTTGATGCACATTATACTGAAGCGGCATACCATTGTAAGTCAAATAGAGACAAGACAAGGCAGGAACCCCCCCAGTACAAAATCACGAAGTAGAGATTTCAAAGTTATGCAACATGTAACAATCATCTAAGCTCCAGGGCTTTGTTGAACACAGTAACGACTGGTGGCGGTGATGGCGAAGCTGTATCACTTGTCCCCTAGAACCCAGTTACGGACCTCTCAGGCGAGCGAGTTAAGGTAATATGGATTAATACTCTAAGAACATCCCGTGGGCATTTCTCCCTGGGACTACAATCGATAAAGTGGCCTGTAGGCTGGCATTCGTTAGTGACATGGCTACATCTCGATGGGAAACATATCATTAGATTACTCTGGTTTGACATAACCATTGTAAGGAATAGAACCTAGACAATGAGATTACAGCCGTTTAGTGAACGCTATATTGAAATTTTGGCAGGTATTTGTGTCTACATAAGCTCACTAGAAGGTAACTTCCCAATTTCATCTTGTGAAGCGGTGATCGACCTTGAAATTCAAGACCAGCACAGCTCAAGAATGAATCAATATTGTAATAGTTCTATTCTCGTATCAAAAGATTTGAATAGAACAGTTCCTTCTAACGCATAGGTATGCGTGAAATACCATCGCCGCTAGTCCAGACTTACACACTTTACCAGAGACTCCCCAATACACATCATGAAACACCAATACCGAAAACATTGTTTGAGACCAGACAGGCAAATTCATCAGACGAAGGAGCCAAGGCGGGCCTTTCCGTGTTTCAAAACATAGTATCGGAGTCTTCTCATAGGGGGCATTGTGTTTGAAGATGGAGTCATGATGATGGTTGATGCGTGTACGTATGACTAAGTACATAGACAATTCAAGAAGGTTCACGATATATTGCTAGATAGCATAATTAGCTCTCCGGCCTAGAGCTTGCTGATACATATGATTATTGGGTAGATAAAGTATCGAAAGTATTGATGTCTAGGCTGACCTGAGCCTCAATGACTCAATGAGTGGGACTCCTTTACATAGCTGCATCGTCTCAATCGACCTTGTATTGAAGTCGTAGCAATACCATGCATACTGTCTTTATACAAGCAAGGAGCCTGAGCTGATTTGACTTTCAGAACTGCCGATATCCGATCATCATGAAACTTGTTTTGCATGTCTCAGATGTTTCCGGCGTAACTCACTGAGTTTCTACTTCAAACTATAACACGGCTTGCAGTCTCCACAGCAAATGATAGTCAATCGCAGAGGATTACTTGTGAGTCCACCTAGCCACCTAGTATATAACTGTGAGGTCATGGCCTAAAGACAATTCTTTAGCTGGTGGATACAAATGCCATTTTACCAGGTATAGTTTGTTCTTAGTGGATTAGCATGACAATATGGAGATGGCCAAGAAGCTCCCCACTCCGTATACTATAACAGGACAAGGTGAACGGATACTATGGGGAACGACATTGATATCGAGACTCTACGCGAGACGTTTGGGGAGAGTTGCAGGTGTTTCTGCATGTCTCAACCAACAATAAGCTACGGAGGCAGACTTGCCCACTTAGGGCTGGAACCTGTTAAGAGAGTAACGTAATGCACAGGCAGATGGCCACGTACCGGTCAGTTACGAAGCTCAAATGTCACTGAGGCGTGTTGGTAACTTAATCTGACTGCCATTTCCACCTGACTTCACCACGAGAGAGGAGTTGCGAATCTATTGAGGCGAAGGTAGGAGGAGAAGCGGAGGCGGGGCAGGGGTCCGTTGTGAAGAGAGGGGCAATGAGGAGAAACACAGACCTCATGGACGCTATCGACTTGTGGCGCAAGTTAAAGACGCCAGTTGAGGACCCTTTTGAGGGGAATTTAGTTGTGAGACCAGTATGAACTGACGAGGTCGTTCAACATGTGGTGGCCAGCCGAGACTTGAAGTCGCGTGACCTTGGATAGGTTGTCGAATGTATGGAATTCCGAGAAGGGTTCTTGCCTCACTTGACTGAAAATTGTGTGGTAAGTCTAGAAGTGATCGCCAAGAGACGACGGTTAATGGCGTTTCTGTACCTGATGACGGGGTGTCTGGTGGCGCAGTCTGGATTCCCCTCCTCTTGAATAAGCACAGGGACGAGGAATGACGAACACGTGGTTGTCAAAAGGTTAAAGGCATTATGGTATATTCATCAAAGGATTCGTAATTGATCTCAGGCAGTGCTGTTGAAGTGTAATCGAACTCAAATCTATACAGTGATAGACGCATAAGCCCCATAAACCACGTTTCCCGCTTTCATCAATAGTCAATTCCTACTATGAGACAAAAAAAATCAGTGATGACATCAAATTGGACTGGCCTAGAGCGAATGATCGACCACTAGTGTCAAGAGACAAGGGGGTCGAGAGCCACGAATTCGAGGTCGGGACCAAGATAAGGAACGCGGGATAACGGGAGACGAGGCAATTAGAGAAGCGAAAGTATCAATTAATCGCGTAGTCAAAAGTTTGATGATGCTTAAACGAAACTATTCAGGCATGGATCGCTACGCCTCAGTGAATACAGAACCAACAGTCGTGAAGTGTAGCCGGTTGGTCTCACGGCGTTACAGGACCCGAGACAACCCCCCGCAAACAGAAGCGTTGCTGGTAGATCCGGATGGATGAAACGGGATGATGTTATTGATGCTGATGTTCTGGGGGATCAACACGGATGAAACAGTACATGATGCAACGAGGGGGAACAATTTGTGACAGATCTACCCATACAACATGACAGAGAAACAAGGCTGAAAACAATTGTAAGCCATATTGTTTCTTTGGCTCAATGTATCTACTAGAGAAGGGCCGATAAAAGGTGAGTGTAATTGTTAGTGGATGACTCGAGGAGAGCGAAATCACAACACCAAGAATTACATTATCAGAGTTGCGTGTGCCCAGATTGCATAGGTTATTGGCACCTAACAGTTTTATCCTTGCAAAGCTGGCGAGGCTATTGGCGAACCAATAGGTTGGTTGAACCTTGGGAACTTCATTTCGCTTTGTCTTGGCTGCTCGCTTCCTGACAGAGTAATTAATCGCCCAATTTCGTCTGATCAGAAGCGTCATGAGTTTGATATTACGCTGTAGGTAATTCTCGAGTCCATGAGGGGACAAGTGCATGTGAGTGACATCTCCCTCGGGACCGCATTTCTTTCGAGTTCTTCCATATCTTCTCTTCTTTTCTTCTGTACACAACATTCTGTGCTCCAGACTTGAGCGCATCATCATCTGTCCCTACTCTTCCTATTGGACCAATACTCCCCTCCATCGGGACAGATACGGTCTGCTACATCTTAAGTTTCCAAGGATACATCCCCCCGCAAACGCCCCCAAATCTCACTCACGTCTATCTATCCGTGTCGTTATCTGCCGCTACTCTACTGTAGGCTAGGTAGCTAGCAAGACATTGATGTGAATATCTGCGACCCGACCGCTTCGATCTCTCTTTGGCCTCTGGAACCCCCGCATATCACATCTCTTGTATTGTCTTACCGCCTCTCAACAACTTGTAGTCGAATACTACTGTGACTACCACTGTAACGGGACATCGGCACTCGATCACATCATTGCAGGTTCGCAGACCGCAGACCGACGTTGGCTTGGCGATACCCACGGAACCAGATACCCTGGCCAATCCCTGGTCAGCGTCACAGCCTGTGGACGAAGAGGAAGAGTCTAGAGAAGAGAGGAGTGAAAAGGACTCAACAAGAAAGAACTCTCTCCACTAAACCCCACGTGCCAATGCGCTCGATGAGGCTGAATCTGGCCTAGAACGTCTTGACATTGGTTCAATCACTCGGCTTCGCTGCCACCGAAACCCAGTTTTTCTACCCAAGGTTAGAGTGTCTCTGATTGAAGAGCCTACTGTAGGTACAGTACCAGGCTGTAGGTATCCTTCCCATATGCTGAGCTGATCTAGTGCTGAGTGATAGTGATTGCTAGGTAGAGTACAGCGGTATTTGACCGGTATTTGCCTCCTCCGGCCGCACCGCCATTCTCAAATCGACCTCCACTGCCTCCGCCGCTTTCACCGTCGTAATCTGCCGCCTCTTACACGGCCACAGGCAGAAGAATAAGAAAAGACACAGAGGGTTTACCGTCCTACCCTCCCTGTTTTCTCTTTCCCCTCATCTTTCGACTTTCATTTGTATCATTCCAAATCAAAAACTCAACTCTTGTCTTGGCTTTATCGCCGCATTAAACTCTGGTATTCCTTGGCTTTTTAGGGACTCGACTCCAGAAGTGAGAGTCAGTTGAATTGGGCTACCGCCGGGCCCGGACTCCTCCTTTACAGCAGTAACCCCACCCACTACGGAGTACCTACTCTCGGTTCTCTAGGACCTGGGAACACCCCTGATAGTTCTAAGGCCAGGCCTCCCCGACCCGACCAGTCCGAGTCTTTTCTCTTTCATTGCGACATTTCCTTGTTGTCGCTCTGTTCTTCTTATCTTGTTTACTTACTTGCATACGCTGGTCGTTGAGAGAGCGAAGAGAGTGTATCTTCTGTGAAGAACCTTTGTGTGTGTGGAGGTGATTTGTCTGTTCCTTGTACAACTTGAAAGAAAAGAGAAGTCAAATTCTTTCATGATGCTCTGAGATACGCTGGGCGTGCGACAGACTCCTCACCCTCCGCCTGCGCTGCGCCCGTATCCGTGCAACGGCGACAAGACGCCCAACAACACCAAGACCAATACCAGCAGCGACACCAACAACAAAACACAAAACCCCTCGTTTACCTCTTTGACACCCCTTGAAACCCTTTCGGGTTCTTCTTCAACCTCTCTTCTACACTATTGCCTATTTTTTAATGGCAATGGCGCAGACCAGCAGTTCGTTACCGGGTCACCTACACGGTCACGGCTTCGGACATGGTAATCAATACGGCCATGGACATGCTAAAATAACAAAACCTCGCAGTCGACCTGCTGTGAAGCCAATCCTCAAGAAACTGCAATCGCACCACTCCCACTCGGAAAAGAATTCCCTCGATTTGGATCGCGGTTGGGACGAGCAGGGTCAATTTGGTTATTCCTCGTATAATGTGGACGGCGACGACTCGTCTTATACGGCAGGTGCATCAGCACTGCCAACACCTGCCGCCCGCGCCCGCGATGTCAGCTTCTCTATATCGGCCACGGATCTGAGCAATGGAGGTGCTCGCTCAAACAAGTATTCGCACGGGCATGCTCGCTCTACCAGTGGCACTTCTCATGCTTCTATTGCGACTTCTGCTAGCGGTGGCAGAAACGGCTCCTTTGTGCATCCTTTTCAACAAACGCCGCGCACCTCAACACCACCTCTCTCCTACGCCAACTCGCTCGCATCCCTGGACAATACCACCGGACCTCGCGATTATTCCCCCACGATAACTGAGAACGAGGACAATATCGACTCTCAGAGCCTTCAGACTTCGACTCGTGCCTATCATTCTGGTTCCCGGCCCCGCCGTCCCTCTCTTGCTAGTCAGCGCACCAGCTCGTTATCAGATGTGAACCAACCGCTGCGCATCACTACCAACGGCCGCGCTGCCCCAGGAATATCTGCGCGAAAGCCCCATAGCATCGTGACTCGCAGCCGATCTGACCTCCACCTGAACACAGGCTCAAACACTGCTCTCGACTCTGCGTCAAGCACCAGCCCACCTTCTGGTTCCTTTGTTTCACCCCAGATGATCGCTGCGTCTACATCCTCCAACGCCATGTCACCACTCCGAAGCTCTCTCGACATGAGCGGTTTCCGTCTCCGCTCACGCAGCGAGGTTGATACTGTCACCCGCCAGGAGAACGTCCGCGAGGCCCGTCGTAAGTTTGAGGAAAAAGAACGAGCCAAGGAGGAAAAGTACGCCCGTGAGCAGATCCGCAAGCAAGAACGTGCAGAGAGTCGTGAAGCCCACCGCTTCAACAAGAATGGTCGCAAGGGTAGCTTTGGAACCTCTCGAATCTCGTGTGATCGTGTGTCCAGTAGTACTGACATTCGGCCTTCGATCTCCCGCAAGACTACCGGCACTGGCGTGGGTCTGGGGTTGACCACCGAGAACGAGAAGGTCGACTTTGGTACCCGCAGCTACGACACTGTGCCTACAGGCCAGACACCTGGCGCTAGAGCTGACGATGTGCACTTTCAATCAACTCACCGGACCAAAACCACCAAGCGAAAAACCACCAGTACTTGGACCGCTTTTGTTCTGTGGTTGAGGACGCGACTGCTCAAGCTTGGTCGAAGATAGGGGAATTTTACCAGCGAGACCAAGACCAAACTCAAGACCAAATTTTCTGGCCCAAAGAAGGGATTCGTTGTCAGAACTCCCTATCAGCAATACCAGCCGCGACAGCAGACTAGCGCCTTTGACGCATACTGCTCATCACCATATACCCCTCGCCGATGAATCTACGACTGCTTTCCTCGGCAGATACTCGGCGAGCACAAATTTACAGCTAGCCATATCCTTCACTACGATACCTTGAATTTCACCTACGGGAAGCAGTATATCCCTCACTTCCCATTCGCCCACGTATAACGCACACGCACTCACGGCCTTTGGAGCAATGTGGCATGGAAACGAGCGAATTTTCACGACCAGGAGGAACGTTATCTTTTGACATTTTATAGGCAAGGAGTTGGGGTTTACCACTTTGTTTTTTCTCTCTTCTACTTCTACGATTGGCATGCATGGTTGCATCAACGGACTCAAGCTACGCGGGATGAACTCAAGAACTTCGTTCTTTGATTTGGGACGACTTGTTGCATTGTTTCTTGTTTTTTCGAGTATCATTTCCAGTTCGGCCTGCACGGCTGTGGCATATCGGATGGAACGGCTTAGGCGCTTCTACCATAGAACCGGATCAAAACATGGACAGACATGACCAGCAATTTGCCTCCCTCACGTTAACGTTACGTTTCCTCCCTCTCTTGGCAAACATCCTGTGAAGTAGCACAGCCCTCAATTCTAGTGACTCGAGTGTCGGGCCAAGAATAAGACGAATCCATCGTACGTGTGTACCAGAGTGGCTCAGCTTTGCCTCCTCTGCTTCCCTTTCACATGACATTAATCAATTGCACATGACGTTCGTTTGCGGCCTTTGACAGAGAGTGGGTCGGCTTAACGGAGATCCTAAGTGTGGGGAGGATTAGTTAGACAGGGGTCTTGAAGGCATGGATCTCATGACCTCTTTTTGATGGTTCAGCGCTAAATCATTCCTCGAGTCCTATCTATGGAGACATTAATCTGGGGTTATGAGACAGAACCTTATTGCTGAAGATGAATGCAGATATCTGTCTTACTAAGGAATGAGGAGAAATGGGTTTGTGGGTATCACGATGCAGTATTCTGAAGAAGTTTGGTGATGAGTTTACACCAAAACAAACGGAGTACAATTCGTAAGGCATAGATAGCAAAGTGATCATAAAATACAGCAATAGACGCATTTCCAGCAATGAATCACTACAGCTTTGGCCTGGCAATATCAACGGGCGTCCACCAAGGGTAGATTTTGGGCGCATTCTTGTCCATAGTCCCCGTAAAATCCGGCTTCCTCTTCTGCAAGAAGCTATTCATTCCCTCTTTCGCATCCTTACCTGTGAACAAGTCCCAAAATATCTTGCTCTCAAGTAAATGCGCCTCCTCAGGCGACGAGGCTCCCCTGTAGATCATGTCCTTCATTACTCGCGCAGAAACACCACTTACATTGGCCGCTATCTCATCCGCGATCCTGAGCGCTGTGGGAAGGACCTCTTCAGGTGCGACAATCTCACTGAAGAGACCGTCAAAGAGCTTGTGAGTGGCAGGGTAGACAGCGCCAGTGGTGGTGAGGTGAAGTGCACGGCTGGTTCCTATGAGGCGTGGGAGGAAGAAACTGCTGCATGCCTCCATGCTGAAACCACGGCGACCAAACACAAAGCCAATCTGGGCGTCGCGGCTCACAACGCGGATGTTGGCGCCGAGAGTCATTGTGATACCCACGCCAACAGCAGAGCCATTGATAGCGACGATAACAGGCTTGTTGCAGCGATACATAGGTAAAGTGACAATACCACCCGAGTCGCGATGATCAGCGGCGTCTTTCCCCAGCGCATGCTCCTCATTGAAGTCCATGCCCGCGCAGTACATGCGGTTCTTTGGATCCGACGAAGTGAGAACTATAGCGCGAACGCGAGGATCAACGGAGAGTGTGTTGAGCGCATGGGAGAGCGAAGCCGCCATTGTGTCGGTGAATGCATTACGGGCTTCAGGACGATGAAGCTTTATGACTATGACATGTGTGACTTCTTTGGAAGAGGGGGGATGATGGAAGAGCTGCAGGGTTGGGAGGTTGAGGGTTGCATAGCTGTCGGGGAGCGAAGGCGATGCCATTGCGATTATTGGTTTTGTGAGTAATAAACGAGGTATGATTGAGTGAAGCTGAGGTCAGGACGATGTTAATTTAGAGTGCGACGGATTGACTGGGCTTCTTCAGTTGAGCCGCGGAATGGTGACAACGTCTCTTGACTCACAAGATCGAACCGAGGTGCAAGCTAAATAAGCCCAGAAGCGTTGGGTGGGTGTCGCTTGATTATCCCCGGTATCTGTATATTATTCCTAGCTCCTCAAGTGAGTAAAATAGAGTGTGTAAATGAATGAAAGATGATGATTTGAGAGCTTGTGAATGCTAGTATCACATGTAAAGTTATTGGTCTATGTTCAAGCTAGAGATCGTCAGTGTCATCATCAAGCGGCTTGGATTCCGCACGCTGCTGTCTTGACGAGAACCAAAAGCAGCATTTGTTCAGAACGTGTCAACTTAGAGAATATGAACAGGATTATTTTAAAATGTCTATCCAACCTATGCCCTCGGCTGCTCTCATTGATCCTTATCATATGTGCTTATTCCAAAGTCCAGGATAGCAGGATAAGGTACAAATGGGTTTGAAGGCCGTCTTTGAGTGATGTGTCCTGTTGGTGCTCTTGCTTGTTCTTATATAATCTATCTATGAATTATATACTGAGTCCACCAATGCAGTAGTATTTGAACTTTCTGCATATTTTATCATAATACATGAATATTATTACTTGTTGCAAGTTCATCGTCAAACAATTATCAGCTTGCACAGTTATCATCACAGTGCTGAACACTCTTCAGACTGTACATCAATGACTAATCCCCTGGTTGACCAGCCAAAAAAAACTCCGGAAGCCCAGATTAACCAGCAATGCAAAAGTCTCTCCACAAGCTCCAAGTTTTAGTTGAGCCGTTCTGACCAAAGACGCAGACACAAGAGACTATGCTGTCTGGAGTATCGAATCATGGTCTATCAATGGGAACCACACAAAGATGTGTGCTACCAACTTTATATCAATGAGCGTCGGTCCCTCGAGGACATCATGGTGCACATGAAGAATGTTTATCAGTTCACGCCGAGGTAAGTGCTCAGTGTAAGTGAACGCTCTTCTCGACTTACACGACCCATTTCAGCAAACGCGCTTTTCAAGTTCAGTTTAGTCGATGGAAGTTTCCTACAAAACAAAGACTAAAACATAAGGATGATCGACTTGTGAAGCGCATCCATGAGCTATGGAAGAGAAATGTCCCTCAAAGTGAAATGCTTCGAATCCTTACTGATGAGGATGGCTTTGACATCAATTCCCGTGAACTCATGAGAGTGCGTGCCCGCAATCGTTGGCTCCTTAGAGTTCGAAATGGTGACCGAGCAAGATCTGGTGATGCTGAGCCTGATGATGAGAATCTTGAGAACGATACTTCACTAGATGACGGAGACGTGACCACTCTACTGCCTGACCAAGAACCCAGAGATCTTGACCATCCAACACCATATGCTCCTGAAAACTCAGTGCAAGAAGACCCCAACTCTGTCCCAACAACGCCCAAACCACGCAAGATTAGCAAAAGACAAAGCCGAAGAAATCGTCAACATCTCACTGAATCAGAGCACATTGTCCGTTTCCCATCTGAAATGACCTTGAACGATTCCAAAGAAGCCCTCGGTCTCGATGCGACCACTTATGCAGAAGCTCGCGAGTGTTTTGCTCGAATCTGTCAAGAAGAGTCCATCGTCAAGAAAACCCAAGCTGGACCAGGACGATGGGACTATGTCAAGAACCGCCTGATTCATGAGCGCCCACACCTACAACAGGCTCTTTGGCTTTCCAAAGAGGACCTTGAGAGAAAGCAGCTTGCATTGGACGTTATTTGCACTGACGTGACCAAGCGTCGACGCAACCAGGATACCAGAATGACTCTCGTCGATGCAAAGAACGAGCTAGGTCTCAACCCAGAAGAGTCTCATGAAATCCGCGCTGCTTTGCATGAAGTGCTGTGCGATGCAAAGTTTACATGTAAATCTGATGGAACACCAGAGCAATGGGAAGAACTGAAGAAGCGATGGCTCGAGAAGTCAGAACGTATGAGGGCAATCCCCCTTCATGGAAATGATGAATCATCTCGCCGAAAAGTCAAGGCAGTCGAGATCGTCGCTCGAGATGTGATCAAGAGAAGACGCGACGAGAAGAGATCCAAGACCACCAAGAGTGGCGAAGCTCCTAAGCAGAAGGAGTCAGCAAAGCGCAAGTCTCAGAATGACAAACCACAACATACTGTTCAGGATTCGCATCTCACCGCGGCTCAACCAAGCACATATCAACAACAAGCCCAAAGAGCGATGGAGAACCCCCCTGCCTTCAGAATGTCAGACAGGGGAGCCCCAGGGTCCAGTTCACCTGCGGATCCGATGATGGATCAACCCATGGACAGCAATGGGTATGAGCCTGTCCATGAGCCAGTCGATTCACGTATTGCTTATACAACAACCGGACAGCCACCAGCACCACAACGGCCAGGACAGGTACAATTGCCGGCTCTGGGCATGCCGGCTTCTCAGGGTGTCCTACCTCAGCCCCATAGAATGCTGGGCTCGTCCGCTGCCAACACCGTGCCCATGGATGCTCAGTACGGCTCATCGATGTACTTAGGAAATCAACCACAGGCAAACTATATGCCGCAGCAATACGTGCAGCACCAATTCTCCGCGTCGGCGCCCAATACAATGTTCTCGCCTGTGCCTTCAGTGCCTGCCGTACCATCTTCTTTTGCAGTATTCATGCGATTGCACCCTTCGTCGACATATCCGGCCAATACCAGCCTGTGGATATCTACAATGTCTTCACAATCGATCCAGGAGTTACGACAGGTCGCGGTTACTAAGTTTCCCGGGGCGTTGTGTGTTCGCATCGAGGGTATCATTAAGGACCCTAAGGGCAACGAATTACCCCTTCAGATACAAGGAGATGATGAGTTAGCAGCCTACTTTGACCATATGCAGAGTGGAACGCCGACTTTTACTGTTCAACTTGTCCAACACGGCAGCATATGATCACTTCGTGTACCTTTGAATGCGAAGAGCTACCATGCTACGTGTGATGACAACGACAACAAGAAAACGGGCGGACGGAGTTTCGGGACAATATACAGCTTATGATTGGGTAGTTTGACAGTTTTCTGGGCGTCGGGATGGAAGCACAGAGAGAGCGGACTTGGTCTCCGCGATACATTTTGGGGAATGCGGCTGAGACGTTCATCTACGGCGGTGGCCAATCTCCGAAGATCTGACGTCTCGGCTATTGCAATTAGCATTATATGGATACCTGAAAACATTCACTGCTTCAAAACATATTCGAGGTTCATTGCAACAGCATTGGTAATACATGATAGTGAAATTGGCCGAGGCCGGCGGTGACGTGCTTTGATGTGATAATTGCTCTTCAACGTGCCCCCTCTATAGTCAATATTGATCCTTGAAATCATATTGAGCATCCACTTTGGTCAGTTTCCAGCCATTGATGGATCCTATCTTACAAGATTGAGGGAGAAGCTCCGGGCCCGGCTGGTACGGATCGGTATCGAAGATATCAGAATACGGACATTGCACAGCGCGACTGCTGAATTATACCGAGGAAACAATAACGAAAAAGGCAAGTATAAGAGTAAATATAATAACACAACCAATGAGAATTAGTCAAAGGCCTCCACGCCGTAGCAGATCTAATCGAAGCCGATCTCAGGGCCCTGAAGACGCCCGAGCAAGGCCCCGTGATGTGGGGTTCGGGAATTATAGTGCGGCATTCCAACTCCGTCCTAACAATTTTCCATTGCCGTTGACTTCAACACTTAAGCTCGACATCGACCTTTCCTCGTCGGCCAATTCCTATCCCGACACACTCCTACAGCTGCGATCAGCTCCTCTACACCCTTTTACGACCTATATATCTTAATTATCCCTGCTACTGACTTTCAACCTCTGCCCGCGCACAAGCTACGTCGTCATGGCTTCTCTTCAATTGCGCGCTCAGCGTGCTGCTCTTCGGAGCTTGCGGACACCCACCACAGCTAGTTGTAGAACTATGAGGCTACCTGCGTCTTTCTCCCGCTCTTACGCTACCGAGATCGAGCCCGAAAGGCCGAATAAGAATACCCCCACCCGACAGAGTAACGAGACAAAAGTGGGAAGGACGTTCCAAGGACAGGTTATGGGCAGTATTGGATCTCGATTAAGGCGTGAGCGGGAGCAGAGGGAGAAGTACGAGGAGTGGCGCAACATGACAGATCCTACACGGAACTGGATGGTGACATTTGGTACGCTCAATTACGCGCTTTCCGAGTTAAAATCTAACAAACGATAGTCTTCCTCTCGGGCGTTGGTATTTCATACTGGCTTGGTACATATTGGCCAAGAGACCCCGAACCTACGTCGACACTGCCTCTCAACAAGTCCAAAGCTCCCAAGCACAACACGAAACTCGAGAATATGCAGGCTGCCTGGGCCGACTTTGTCAAGATTGTCGGCCAAGACAATGTCAGCACCGCTGAGAACGACCTCGAACACCATGCCACATCCAGTTGGTCCTCTCATCAGGCTGGCCCCGAAGACCGTCCCTTTTGCATTGTCTATCCCTCAAGCACTGAAGAGGTGTCTGAGATTATGAAGGTTTGCCATAAGCGCAAGATTCCCGTTACAGGCTACAGCGGCGGCACCAGTCTCGAAGGTCACTTCACACCTACCCGCAAGGGCATCTCTATCGACTTTGGCCGTATGAACAAAATTATCAACCTTCACAAGGAGGATCTCGATGTCGTTGTCCAGCCTGCGATGGGCTGGG
Source organism: Fusarium oxysporum Fo47 (assembly GCF_013085055.1). Lineage (NCBI taxonomy): Eukaryota > Fungi > Ascomycota > Sordariomycetes > Hypocreales > Nectriaceae > Fusarium > Fusarium oxysporum. The sequence goes on along the minus strand of NC_072840.1, from coordinate 1,431,546 downwards.
AAGCTCTAAATGACCACCTGGGGCATGAGGGTCTCTTCTTCCCTCCCGACCCTGGTCCTGGCGCTATGATTGGAGGCATGATTGGCACTGGGTGCAGTGGCACCAATGCCTATCGCTATGGTACCATGCGCGAGTGGGTTCTCAGCTTGACTGTCGTTCTTGCTGATGGTACTGTCATTAAGACCCGGCAGCGACCTCGCAAGAGCTCTGCTGGCTACGATCTCACGAAGCTGTTTATTGGTTCCGAGGGTACCCTTGGTCTCGTGACTGAGGCTACTCTCAAGGTTACCGTCAAGCCTGAGTCTACCAGCGTCGCTGTCTGCAGTTTCCCCTCGATCCGCCATGCCGCTACTTGTGTGAGCAAGGTTGTGGCCCAGGGCATCCCCGTCGCTGCTGTCGAGATTCTCGACGACAACCAGATGAAGTGCATCAACGATGCCGGAATGACATCACGAGCATGGACAGAGGCAGCCACACTCTTTTTCAAGTTCGCCGGAACTCCCGCCGGTGTCAAAGAGCAGGTTGCCCAAGTGCAGGGGCTCGCTAAGCAGTCTGGCAGCAAGACCTTTGAGTTTGCTAAGAGCCAAGAAGAGCAGGACGAGCTGTGGAGTGCACGAAAGGAGGCTCTCTGGAGTACCACAGCTGTCAAGAAGCCTGGCGACCACGTGTGGACAGGCGATGTTGCTGTGCCCATGAGCAAGCTACCAGATCTGATTGAGGCAACCAAAGAGGATATGGCAAAGAGTGGCCTGTTTGCTTCTATCGTAGGACATGTCGGTGACGGCAACTTCCACACTATTCTGCTGTACAACGATGCTCAGCGTGCAAAGGCTGAGGCTGTTGTCCATCGCATGGTCAAGAAGGCTGTTGAGATGGAGGGTACCGTAACGGGTGAGCACGGCGTTGGACTTGTCAAGCGGGATTATCTCCCTCATGAGCTTGGCGAGTCTACAGTTGACGCTATGCGACAGGTAAGAAATATTGCCCATATATTGAAATGAGCAGTTTGCTAACAGTCATTGCAGATCAAGAAGGCCTTTGATCCTCTATGTTTGCTCAACTGTGACAAGGTTGTGCGGGTACAAAAACCCAAGAAGGGAGAGGTCGACGAGTGGTAGAGAGTTATGAAATACGCATGAGATTGGAAACGGACAAGAGGAAAAGGAGCATGATGATACCTGGTGTAGCGTGTACAATGTAGGAATAGATGGCTTGAACGGCAGTCACAGAGACTCGTCTTTACAAAAGCTTTGTGTATAAGATCAGTTTAGCAGAAACCTTGATAAAGTTCACCCTTAGTCATGTAATCCACTCGAAAATGTACTTATCTTCTTCTGTTGCTTTTGAAGTGCTAAAGGCACTATGACCTTTGGCGACCAAACTTATCTTTTAAGTCAATATATTTCCTCTAGAACCTGTAAAGTTACCTCAAGTTCATATTACATTTTAAGAGTTTATTGGAGTCAGCCCCTGGAGGGCTGAGGCTGCCTGCATACTTATATTGCGAGTCAATCTTTATATGAGACTGAAGTCAGGCTTGCAAGGACATCGAGAAATTCTTTCTCCTCCACCTAAGGAGTCCAGCTCCCCCCAGAGCCTATTTAATATGGCCGAAATCATACGCACCTCAGTTAATCCAGCGCAATAAATGATCATGTTGACAGCAGCGAAACAGCATAACTTGACTACCGAGGCTATAGCCTTGCTAACAGGGATATCTTTACAATAGTTGAGCCTTTACAAATACATTGGGTACCGTGAAAGTCCAGCTTGTAATAGATGAGAAATAGGAGTACAATATGCACTTCAGGGCTTTTTACTACGGAAGATCGATAAGTATCTCGTGATCTCGGAGTGTGACTTATATAAGGTTGATAATGGCTTATTCCCTCTATGCTATAGCGCAATATACTGGCTCACTGCCTCACAGTCTGATCTTCTATCTTCTTGGTAGAAAGTTCGTTAGTTGTGTTTCCTTTAATGGATCATTAGCAAAAGCCTGTCACCGTGTCACCATAGATAGACATGCCACACACCAATCATTCTAGCATCTACCATGGCAAACCGAATTGCCCTTGTTGGTTAATCCCAGCTTGAGTCTGAGCCTGGCTCGATCCTGGACCCGGACCTGGATTCTGACTCTGATTCTGAGTTGACCTAAAACTGTACTCAGCATCGAATGCACATAACTCAGAGGTAACGTACGGGTGATGGTTGCTAGTCAGAGACCCGATATTCCACTGCTGGAAGATCCGGTCCAGCCGCGCTCTGAGTACCTTGACGCGTTTCTCGCGGACGCTTTCGAGCGCATCTTTGCTCTCAAGAATACCTCTGTTGACCTCGTCGCTTAGGGTGTACAGAGCGTCGAGTTTGTGTTCGAGCTCGTTGATCAGCTCGCGGATGGCTTCTTTGTCGACTGGCTCTGTAGTGTCTTTCTTTTCTGTGGTCGACATGGCGATTTCTTGGTTGCGGACGTAGAGGAGAGATGTTTTTTGTATCAAGGTGTATAAACTGGCGAGGGGGAGCGAAAGTGCAGAGAGTTGAGGTTGGTAGTGAATAACCGCAGTGCACTGAGTAATGTAGTTGTAGAAGCTCTTACCTCCCTTGGGGCACTTTCCCGCATCTCGTGCCCCATTCATCAAATTGCATAAACAATGGCAATGTAGCAAAGAGACATAAAAGGATAATGACCTGTCAATATGAATTCACAGGATATCTAAGATCATATGGACAGAGGTATCGAAGCAAACAAAACTGAGCCATTATATTGACTCTTCCCAAACACCATAAACTCCCCCAAACAAAATCCAGATGTGACGCCCTAGATCAAAACACTGTGACAGTGTTGACATGCCCATTCTTCAAAACTTCAAATACCAACCCTGGGAATCCATACAACGTGGTCGTGGAATCCCCGTTTGTTTCTGCTCTTCTTGCGCCGCTCTCCTCCCACCCTCCCAAGAACTCACAACTGCTGCCTGGACTATCGCCCCAGCCACGATTAAGAACCATGCCGCGTTGTCTTTGCTGAGAGTCGTTTCGTGGGAATGCAGATGCCCATGCAGCATTCATACGGTCCTCTATTTGTGGGAAAGGCGTTTCCGAATCTGTCGGTCCGTTGCCATCATTCAGAGAGTCCAGGTAAGCAATTTCCCAGCGACAACGGCGATGACGATTGAATTCGTATGAGCCAGGTATGTTGCCATGTAGAACCAGCTTTGTGGCTACTAGTCGATCGGGAGAATGGGATATGATGCCGTTCTGACCCTCTGCTTCACCGACTTTGCTGCCAGGAGGAGTTTGTGACGGGGGTACACGAGTCGATATTAATATGTCAAACCCAAGATAGAAATAATTATAGAAGCATTCGCCATTTGTGTTAAGACCGATCTGATCATCGACGGCTTCTTCATTGTCTGATGCATCAGACCCCTCGTGCATGGAAGACTGATCTGTATCGGTGAGATCTTCAGGCCGGCCAATATCAGCAGCATCTGGACAACCTTTAGCGTTGCTTGCTGTACGCGTCTTATGAATGACCATTTTCTGGTCATTCTTGCGATAGATGGCATTCGGAGGCCCCAACTCCATGAGGAGATCTTGAGGTGTTGTCTCGCCAAGGGTGATCCAGAAAGAGTTGCTGGTCCATTTTCTGAAAAGCTGAATCTTTCCAGCTCCATGTAATCGAACAAGCGAAACTTCGTCGGGGTAGACATCTTTGCCTCGAGGAATCACGGTAGTTGACTTGATACTGGGCAAAATCTCAGTCCAAAGAGTCGGTCTAGCATCAGCCCAGGAATCACCACTAAAGACAGCCATCGAGGTTGCGACTTGACTAGATGCCGATGCGAAAGTCGACACTACGTCTTTCTCTGGCGAGTACTCGGAAGGATTAAGTGCGAAGTTAAAGGCAACACCGGGATAGGACAGGACATAGATGCCATTATCGTGACCACTAGATGGCGGAATAAATTCACCGGCGTACGTAGGGCCGAGTAGTTTATGGTATATGTGTCGGAAGGTCGGTCCTGATGCCGAGTCGCCTGGTGAAGGAGATCCAGGGGTACCAGCAAATGGTTTTACAAGATCTCGTTCTTTGAAGGTAATGTGATTCTTGGTAAAGTCGGTAACCTCGATAAGACGCAGACGCTGTTCGGGGCCGTCAAATCTGAGTCGTATACCATTCCCAGGGAGTTCAACGCCAACGGGTTCGGTGACAGGTCGGTCAGGGGAGTAAAGTAGCTCGATCTTCGGGAAGCGTTGGGGTTCAGCTTTAAGACGGGTAAGGACATCGTGAAGAGTTGCACCGAGGACTGTAAATATGTCAGTAGATGTTATCAAGTCTTATGATGTTTTACCATACCTAGGAAGCCCAGTGCTCGGCCAGGATAAAGCTGCGCGGTAAAGAGTGACATTTTGATGGCGATGATATTGTAGATACCTGTAGATAGCTTATCGCGGAGCTATCCCTGGAGGGGTTGAGCTATGTGAGAGCTGAGCTCCTAGGAGAGCTTTGTAGACTGTATGTTGCTGACCATGAATGAGTCTTTTGCTAAAAGAAAGATTTAAAGAGCAAGGGTATGGAGAGGTATGTAATTAAATCAAAAGAAAACGGTCACGGTGTCTGTTGCTGTTGGAGTCTTATCGAGTGAGGAGTGACAAAGATGCCATGTGATGCGATGCTGTGACGCGGGGCACTAAACGCACTAAAGGGAGGTGAGACCCAGTGCTAGTTAGGGATGACGTAAGGCAACCACATGGTCTTTGTATGCTGCTCATCTTGCCTATGGACTTTGTTGTTTCAATCGCTCATTCAATTGGTTCAATATTCATCTTACTTGACTAATCCGTCCCTTTGATCTAGATGAATCCTCTGTCAGACGCGTAAATGCTCGCGTATTCAATGTGCAAGGATCAGTTACTCTAAACAATGGTAGCCGTATTGCTTGTGATAGACGAAACGAGTCCTAATATATTGAAATACGCTGCAGTTAGTGTGATTGGTCTTTCCGTACCGAAAAACCGACCGCTATATGCAAACAGTAGATTGTTCCTGAGCACCCATCTCTTCTCTCATGATCTTATACGAGCCTCGGCAAATGGCATCTCATTCATGAACCTCGTGTGGGGCAGCCTAGGTTGGCGTTCTAGGGGTCGTAAACGGCAGATGCAGCCTAAGCTCAGCTTAGCTTAGGAGAGAGTTGAATCTCTTACTTATCTCCAGACCTGCTCTATTAGGACATAACTCTTGTTCTTGCTGCTGTTTCTGCCATTTATATAAACTGCACGGGTCTCCTTACCCCAGAATCCTCCCTCAGACTAACACAATCCCCCGGATCTTCCACCATGGCCCCATCCGACTTTGCCGACTATCCCAAGCCTGTCGAGGCTCCAGCAGCTACATACAATCCCACAGTCGAGAACAACCCTACATTTCGAGGCATTCCTCTCGTAGTTGGTGCTAATCTGTGAGTTTTATATCCTGTGGCTTATACCCTTACCAATGCTAAATTCTTGTAGCATCGCCAAAGTTGGGTTCCTTCAACAATATTTCTGGGATAATGCCCACTTTGGCACTATCAAAGATATTCCTGCTCTTGATAATATTCCCTACAGGTTTCATGTATGAAAGGTCATTGCTTCATACAAAATGCCACATAGCTAACATCCTCAGCCTACCGTAACTCCCCTGGGCCCTGCAGAGCCTATGCTCGACTTTGAACCTAAGCTTCTCAAGTCCCAATATGCAGAGTCCAAAGCACGCTACTACACTGCTAGTGACTATCATGAGATGTACAAGTCGGGTCAAGTGACACCTCTTCAAGTCGCTGAAGCTCTCCTCCCTCAGATCTCCAGACCAGATGGCAAGTACTCTGATGGCTGGGTTGATAACCACGGCAAAGATCATCTAGTCCTCGAGGCTGCCAAAGCCTCAACTGAGCGTTATGCTGCTGGCAAGCCACTGGGTGTATTGGACGGTGTACCTATCGGTGTCAAGGATGATACCGATGTTAAGGGATTTCATAACCACATTGGTATGAAATATGACCCCTCCATTGAGACTTTCAAGGAGCAGAAAGAATCTTCGTGGCCAGTGAAGAAACTCCAGGAAGCCGGTGCTGTAGTCATTGGAAAGAATGCTATGCATGAGCTTGGCTCCGGTGAGTCTATATACAACGTCTTGCTAATTCAATTACTGACCTTGATCAGACACCAGCGGATGCAATGTAAGCACGAGCCGCTTTGTACAAGACACCACTAACAAATCCAGGCTGCACAAGGAACACCCACTAACTGGCTCAACAAATCCTACTATCCTGGCGGTTCTTCCTCAGGAGGCTCATCCACTGTCTCAGCTGGTGTTGTCCCCATCGCCGTTGGCACCGACGCGGGAGGCAGTATCCGCATCCCACCCACTTTCAATGGCGTCTACGGCCTCAAGACCACACATAACAGAACTATGTTTATGAATAACACAATGTGTATCACCGGCCCCATCGCCGCTACTGTCGCAGACCTGACTATTGCCTACCGCGTCATGTCCCAACCTAACCCAGATTGTCATATCCAAAGCCGTTTTGCTCGTTCTGACCCACCACCAAAGGGCCAGAAGAAGGTCATGGGAATTTACCGTGACTGGTGGAACAAGGCTGATCCTCGTGTCAAAGAGGTTTGTGACAGGGCGATCGATTACCTCGCTAACAAGTGCGGTTATGAGATCATCGACATCACTATCCCTTACATCCCTGAGGCGCAACTTGCGCACAGTGTTGTCTGTATCACTGAAATGGCCGAGTCAGCCCGCCGACGAACTCCCAATCCCGCCGACTGGCTCTCTCTGGTAGGACCCGCTAACAAGGTCGTTATGTCTGTCGGTACCAGGACTCCTGCAGCTGATATGCTCAAATACGGGGCTTTACGAGAGCTCATCATGCAACATCTCGCCTACTTATTCCAGAAGCACCCCGGCCTTCTTATCATGACACCCACAAGCCCCTTGATCGGATGGCCTATTGTCCCTGGTGATCAAGCCTATGGCATGAGTGATACCAACACGACCATCCGAAACATGCTCTACGTCTTTTTAGCCAACTTGACCGGCACACCTGCGGTTTCGGCTCCTGTTGGCTACGTCGATCCTGACCAGGGTGAGGGTAAGCTCTCTATTGGCTTGATGGCTACAGGAGAATGGGGTAGCGAGGAGCAGCTCCTGGCTTGGGCAACAGAGGCAGAAGAGTATTTGCATAACGCTACAGAGTCTGGCCGGCGCCGACCTGATGAGTGGTTGGATGTTGCGGATCTGGTTAAGCAGAAGGCATAAACTCGTCGTACTAAGATTATGCTTTTGCTGTTTCTCACTTAGGTCGCAAAAATGAAAATGGAATTTGGAATCTTTCAATCGTTGTTTAGCATGTGGTGATCAAGGGTGTTACTTAGCCCCCTCTTGTGACTACATGTCGAAGCAACTATTGGGCTTATTTAGCCAGGAACTTAGAAGCAAGACCCATAAGACCGGAAGCGCCACCCTGCTGTCCACCAGCACCGGCCTGGTTCTTGAGGTACATCTTGAAAGCGACTTCACCAGCCTGCTGGATGACGCTCTCCTTGCTCGTGCCCTCGGATACCTTGCCTGATGCGGCCTTGTTGTCAAAGAGCTATAAATTCATATTAGACGTTGACTTATACGTGTGCTGTACCTCAAAGCTAACCTTACTAGCCTCGGCCAAGGCAAGTCCCAAAAACGCAGTCTGACTGTTGGCACCAGTGCTGCTCTGGCCCTGGCCCTGGGTGAACATCTTGAGAGCTTGCATAGCAGCAGCGGTACCCAGACTCTTGCTGTCTTGCTGGGAGTCGTCGTTGTTGTAGGTGTTCTTGTGCTGCTTGATGGCATCTGGTGGTCATATGTCATCAGCATGTGTCTTGACCCATCGGACAGAAATCTCAAAAAGATTACTTACCTTCCTCATCGAGGTCCTCATCAGCAAGCTTGTTCTGCTTCTGTCCGAGAGATCCTAGAATGCTTCCAAAGAGATCCTTGTCACCAGAAGATCCGGCTTTCTGATGGGCTTCCTCCTTGGCGTTGTCAAAGTCGACGTTTCCACCAAGGAAGCTGGAAAAGCCACCGCCACCCTGAGACTCTGTGTATTGTTAGATTCGCTCGCTCGAGTGGAAGCCTGCGTTAATAACTAACGGATGCCACCGGCAGGAGGGTACTGCTGTTGCTGGCCGTACTGGCTCTCTTGTTGTCCGTAACCTTGCTGCTGGCCATAGCCCTGCTGCTGTCCATGCCCTTGCTGCTGGTGTTCTAGAAAGAATATTAATTAGCTGAAGCTATCTGGAGTCTGAGTTATAGTTGAGATGTCGAGATCAGTAAAATAACGGCTAGCTGTTGCTTTAACCTCCCTCGACGATCTGAGGTCGTATGAGGGGCATCATGGATTCTTGGCGGGGTAATAAGAGCTATGAGGTAAAATATGAGGACGGAGACATGAACATACCCTGACGCTTGTCCTTGTCGTCGTCAAGATAATCCTTAGCGGCGTTGATGAGCTTATCCATGATTGCGATGTGGCTTGAGGGGATGGAAAATATGTTTGTATTGAAAGTTGTTTAGTATCGAGAGGGAAATGTAAATGTGAGAGAGGTTGATGATGCAAAGGATAAAGTTGAAATAGAGAGGGGTCCAAGTCTCAGGTACTGTATGTACATTGAGCTCGGAGAGCGGACGTCCAATCAGCTCAATTAATAAAGCCTTTATTACATGGCCCTCTAGCTAGCAGTGCCTACCTACCAGAGTGTATGACTGTTCGTTATGCTGTATTATCCATCCAATACTTTGCTGCGATTGCCCTGGAGGTGTCTGACGTGGTTCCAGCTGTACAAGCTACAGCTCTACGCAATCCATTCGGCCTTAGTGGGACCTGTAGCATTAGCCATTGCTTATTTCAGCTGCCATGGATCATAGCTTCAGCTGAACTGCGTCGTCACGTATGAAAAAAGACCCCGACTGACTGTATTGACCGACACTGAATAAGGTACCTAGCCAGAGGTAAATGGGTTTTATGTCGTTGCATCTTTTAGTCACGACAGTCACTCTATAGAAAATGCGTCAATTCATATACGTGGCGCATCAAGGGCGCGCACGTCAGCTATGTCTGCCCAAATGCTCCCTACACTCCAGGTATCTGTGTTGTAGTCCCAGTCGTGACAAATCAAATATCCAGTTCAATCGTGAGTTTGCAAAAAGAAAATAATCAAGTGAACAACCGGCTGTGAGCGTCTCGTGTATCCCGCTTTTCGCCATCCAAATCAGTAATTTCAGCCTAAACTCCGTCGTGCCCCAGGCACCGTGTCTCTGGTCAACTCGTCTGATGTCGCGGCAAACACTGCTACTTGCTGCCCTCGTTTCGGTCGTGTCACGCATCTTACAGGCCGGTAGATCGATAACTCGTTGGAAGCCATCTCGTCGCCTCGTGATTATACAGATTGATCCACCGTAGGAGGATGACTGGTGCTGGTTCTCTTCTTCTCCCTCTTGGCCCAGCGTAAACCGCAGGCGTTGCATAATGTCTTCGGTCCTTGGGGTCCCTTTCTCCATTCCGGTGAGTCCAGGGTGCCTGTATCATGTTAGTATTGAAGCAACAGGCCACTTACGTCGACAAAACCACTTACCACAGTCCGTACACACATATTCCTCAGACGTCTTGAGCTTCTTCTTTCTATCGCCTGTTCGAGGGTCCCGCTCCATCGGAATTGCAATTCCTGCATCGCCCTTGATCAGGGTCGGGCTAGCATTACCAGTCGTAATTCCCCGGCTTCGTTCGCCCTCGATGTATCGCAATCCCGTCAACATCTCAATCGTGTCTGTGTGCGATGCCCCTTCGTAACGTGCCATCTTATCCTTCAGCGAATCCTGTCGACCACCTGCGACTGAGCCTTCGAGATTCTCGCGTGTAAGAGCTTTATTGAGAGCTGCTCGATCGGCTTCTGTCATTCCTCTTTCGCTAACCGGGCGGTAAAAGGTTCCCGAGGAGACGCCGGTTCCTTCAGATGGTGTCATGTCTGAGCGACCCTCTTGACTCTGCAGCCACTGCTTCTGCGCCTCGTCGTTTTCGGCCTCCTCTTCACGACGGAGCTCGGCGATACGGCGCTTTAATCGTTCATTTTCGATCTTATGCTCAAGGAAAGAGTCTAAAAGTCCAGCGTTTTTGGTGGGATATGGTCGCGCCATCATGAACACGGCCTGGCAGAAGGGTGACTGGTTATTTGGATTGGGGGCGAACTTGGCGCCAGCAATGTGAGCATGGCCGACAGTCTCAAAAATCGCATATTCGGCGTCCTTCTTTTTGAAACGGTAAAAAAGTCGTAGCGGGTTGCCTGATGCGATGGATTCGTTGAGTTCTGCGACGAAAACACCTTGGTCGTCTGGGTGGATCAAGTCTTTCAGAAATACATCTTGGATCTCCTCTACACTGTATCCAGTGACCTGGAGAATGCTAGGTGATGCGTACTTAATGCGACCGTTCGCATCGAGAATCTGTAAAAAGTCTCTGAGCTCTTCTACAACCTTGGCGGGCCAATTTCTTCGCTTGGTGAACTCAGTAAGGGTGCTGGCGCCAGCGAGATTCATCTGAGCAAACGCGCCAGCAGGGAGGGGCCCTGCGCCAGGAACATTGTTGGCTGCTGTGTTGAATTGATTTTCAGCTCTCGCGACAGACTCTTCTGTTGTCGATTGCCCGTTGCCGAAAGAGCCGCTCATGTTGGAGTCATCTGCGGATTCGATGTTCATTGGAATGTCTGTTATGCCGCCGAGTATACTATTATCGAGCATGGCCATAAGATCGTTGTCCTGACCATCAGCGCCCATCTACAAAATCGGGTTAGCCGAAATGATCGAAGATCAAGGTTGCGTTGGCCTTGGCCGAAGGGGGGCGCTATAGATAGGGCCGCAGCCCCCGGCGTCGGCGTCGCGGGGAGGGGAGTGGTAATTGACCTGGCCACCAGTCATGTCGGGGAGAGAACCGATATCGAGGTTGAAACCGTAGAAATTGTTGAAGTTGTTCGGATGAGGGGCGCCCTGGGGCGGAGGTGGTGGTGGAGGTGGTCCGTGGGACATGGTTGCGGCGCATTCATGTGGCAGTCGAGCATTCGTAGTTGCATTGGTGAGAACCTAGAAAAGGGTAATGCCAGTGGCCTTGGGCGTGGCCTTGGTGGTCTCTTCAGCGCTCGACTCAGTGGATGCGACAGCGGTAGCGATAAGAGCTGGGGATAAGTTGTCCAATTGGAGATATTGTTTCGATGGCTTGAGTACCATGAGAAATACCTAAAAACGAAAAGATATATCCGGGTCGTATCGGCGCTTTTTTCCCTTCAATTTTGTTTTTGGGTATGGTGGAGGCGAATTCTTGAGCTCAACATCTAACTCGAAATGTAGAAATGGATGTCGAGCTCCTCCTCTCTACTGTCCACTGAGATAATGAACAGCAAAGAACATCAAGTAATCGGCCAGGAACAAAGCGGTAAAGAAGTTGAAGGGAGCCCTATTAGATGCCGATAAAATGTTAGAAACAACAACAAAAGTTGAAAAATGTGGTTGGCATGATGAAATTAAGTGAAGAGGCAGCGCTGAAGGGGCTCGAAATAGATCAAGGCATGGACCGAGATGTTTGCACGGGCACGGGCACAGATTGGAGTTACCTGGCTGACAGTACTCAGATGGGACGCCTGGTATAGCAAGAAATAATAGTGCATGTGAGAGGCAAGATTGTGAAAGGGTTTGGATGAACTTGCTGTGACGGGGCAAAGTGAGATGAGATATCAGCAAGCACATATCCATCTGTCATGTCACCTACCTACACCACGGTTTCTAGTAGCGTCTTTGGATAACAAAGAATGGCCCGCTTTCTGAGTCAAGGCGAGGCTCAGGATCGCTTTGAAAGGAGCAGATCGTTAGGTTCACAGCAGAGACAGAGGTTGAGAGCGACTTTTAATTGTTTCCCCTTGCTTGGGTCTGATGACAGGGCAGCAACAGGCTTGTGGTGTGTGTGTCCATCTCAAATCAGTCCATAGACTGCCATAGCTGGCTGGGCAGCTTAGCAAGTGTGGCCAGGTACTATCAGGGATTTAGCCACTGTAAAACATGGCACTTTTGGAGAATTGGATTCTTTCACACATGGGAATTTGGGCTGCCTTGGACTGAACTGGGCATGAAACGTCACCTCTTGTGTCCGGGGCCCAATCTGCACTGCTCGGCAAGACCCCCTGTTCTTGTCTTTAGCCTCATGGGCACTTGTCCAACAATTGAGCCAGGACAAGACGAGTGTGCCGGAGGTTATGCCCCGGGAAAAGCGGGCCAGTGGCTCACAGGAGTTCCTCCAGCCGGATCTATTGGTTGACTGCATCGGCGTAGTCCGTTTTAGCGCACCCTTGGATCGCCTTAGCCGGATCCAGCGTAAAGGGTCCAGCGTCAGTAGCGCAAGCCAAGCGCCAAGGTAGGCCACCATCCACAGTGGCTGACCAATATTTGTAGTATCTCGTTCGAGGCTCGGAGGAGAAATATCGATTCTCGTAGGCATTCATGATGTCTGATTAGTCTGATGTTCAGGGGGATCATCGCGGGGCAGTTACGGGGGTCTGTTGCAGAGATTCGTGATCGAGATATCGGGAAAGAAAATGGCATCGGGGAACGAGAGATGCCCAAGGGGTGAAGAGAAAAATGCCATGTCTTGTTCAAAACCACATAGTAGGTTGCATGTCTGCACGTCTCGTTAGCCTATCATCGTAAGCAAATCCTTCCCGAATTTGTCGCCTCATCTAAAGTCTGCTGTTTTCTCAGTTTTTCATGCAAGGAAAACAGAGATATGTCACTGTCATAGCACAACTAGTGTCACCCAAAAGCAAAATGCGCTATTTGAACTGCTTGAATGTCCCGGGGAGTAAGAAAACCTCTGACATGAAGCTAGGGTGCCAAAATCAACTGGTCTAAAGACCTGCTAAGATATACTAAACTTACCCAAATATTTTTGTCACTTATGACAGAGGTCCCAAGTTTTCTTGTCTTTCCCTAAAATGTTTGTATCTCGTTGCTTCTCCAGCTCTCTAGACCCTTCGAGGCCCTTAGGCTCTCAGGGAGAACCATCAAGCATTGTCGCTCCAGCTGTAAGGGGTCTCGGGTCTACGTTGTACAGACCCAAAGTGGAGTGGCGCCGGGACTGGTGTGGTTTGCTTGTGTTTTGACCCAGGGACGTTGGAGGGCTTGATTTAGGGGTCTCTGGAGACTTGCCACTTGATGCTCTGCTGACGTCGAAAAGACGTAATCTTCTAGTCGATCTCATCAATTGATGAAACGTCACAAACTACTTGCCATGAGAGAATGAGAAAATGAAACGGTTTCGCCAGCGTCAAAACAATGCTAAAGTGTATTGTTGAGCTCAAACAGCTTTCCAAAACTGGCCAATTTTGGAGAAATGATTAGTGAACAGGCCATACAGGCAGGCAGGATGGGTGATAGATTTGATGGATCAAGGTACTTTCCATCTTCTCTCCCCAGTGAAGCCGCGGGAACTCCGGCTAAACCAAGCACGTGATTACGCATCGACTGGTCCTGGCTTTCGAACCTCTCAACGCGTCTTTGTACCTAACGTCGCGTTACCCGCCAATTTGACTTCAGCTGCCTGATCCACGCTAACGAGCGACACTTGTTGTCTACCTTATCCAAGGCCTCGACGTTCTTGTGACTTGTGAACTGCAGCTTTTCTTAGTAGTCAATGATTTATTCTCAGTAATCGACACTGCCGTCACTACGCTCCCCTGATGAGGTAGTAGTCACCATGTCCAGAATCGACAAGCTTTCGATCTCGGGTGTGCGGTCCTTCAGCCCCTCAGTCCGTGAAGCTATCCAGTTCAATACGCCTCTTACTCTTATTGTCGGCTACAATGGATCGGGAAAGACAACAATCATTGAGTGTCTAAAATATGCCACGACCGGCGAGCTGCCGCCTAACAGCAAGGGCGGCGCTTTCATTCATGATCCAAAGGTGCCGACATGCGTATTTCTTCAATAAGCAGATCTTGATGCTAACATAATGTAGCTTTGCGGTGAGAAGGAGGTTATGGCCCAGGTCAAACTCCAATTTCGATCAATCAATGACCGTCAACATGTCGCTACTCGAAGTTTACAACTTACCGTCAAGAAGACCACCCGCTCTCAGAAAACCCTAGACTGCTCCCTGGTTGTAGTCAACAATGGAGAGCGAACAACAACTTCTACTCGGCAAGCTCAGCTAGATGAAATGATCCCAGAGCGTCTCGGTGTTTCTCCTGCAATTCTTGATGCTGTCATTTTCTGCCACCAAGACGAATCCCTCTGGCCATTGAGTGAGCCGGCTGCTTTGAAGAAACGATTTGACGAGATATTTGAGGCCATGAAATATACGAAAGCCATCGACAACCTCAAGGTCCTCCGAAAGAAACAAGTCGAGCAGCTCGGTAAGCTTCAGAATGACGAGGCTCATAACAAGGTGAACAAGGATCGTGGTGACAGGGCCGAGAAGAGGATGAAGGCCCTGCAAGCCGAAATTGAGGGATCTCGAGAAACTTGTGAGTCGATCAGTTCTGAAATGGAGGAAACGCAAGACAAGATCCGAAACATCCGAGAAACGGCGAACAGCCACCTTGCAATTGTGCAGAACCTTAACACCAAGCGTGAGCAGCTTGAGTACAGAGAAGAGGCTGTCAAAGAATTGAAGGCCACTATCGATGAATTGCCCGATGACGACGGAAAGCTCGAGGGTGACCTAGCACATTATGAAGACCGTATGCAGCATCTTCAGGATGAGGCCGACCAGAACAAAGCACAGTATAATGAATTGCAGACCGAGTTAGGAAAATCACGAAAGGAACTTTCTGCCAAGCTTTCCGAACAGGGCAAACACCAATCGGACAAAGACAAGTACGAGCGTCAATTGAAGATACGCATGGAAACCATTCAGGAAGCCGCCCAGTCTTACGGCTTCTCGGGCTTTGACGGCGATCTTTCGGATCACCATGTGAAATCCTTTAATGACAGACTTCAAAAACTTCTGAGCGAGAAGAAACGGGACCTAGAGCGCTTGCAGAAGGAAAACTCCGCTGAGCTCGACCGGGCCACTGGCGTCATCACTGAGCTTGAAGGCCGCAAAGCTGCTCGCATACAAGACCGCGTGTCCGCGAAGCAACGAATGGGCGCTATTGAAAAACGCACTTCGGTACTCCAGAACGAGTCAAGTCAGATAGACGTGGACGAGGGTGCCAAGGCTGTACTTGATGGGCAGATGCAAGATCTTGAAATTAGATTTCAGACAGCCCAGAAGACCTTCGAGAACGCCGATTGGGACCGCCAAATCTCTGACGAGAACGATAAGCTGCATCAGCTTGAGAATGAGAACGATAGGCTAGGCCGGGAGCTTGTAGAATGTACTCGTCTAGCGTCTGAGCGAGCCCAACTTGACTACAGGAAGAAGGAACTTGGTGACCGCAAGCGCAAGCTTGATACCCTGACAAGCACCTGGAAGCCGAAGCTCGACAAGATTCTTGGCAGTGATTGGCAGCCGGAGACACTCGATTCCAAGTTCCAGGCATTGGTTAAGGACCAGAGCAAGATTGTCAGTGAGGTACAGAAGTGTCGTGAACAAATCCGCCAAAAACAGCAGAAAGTGGATTTCAAATTGAGGACTTCTAAGGAGTCCCATGAGAAGAAATCCAAGGAGGCGGCTACTTGCCAACAGCAGGTTGTCAATGCTCTTCTTGCCGTTCGCGACAATGCTACCGTTGAGGATTACAAAGAAGAAATCGAGGTCACTGAGTCACAGGTGGAGGAGCTCAGGAATGACTTGAGCCTCTTCGACGCTCTCGTGGATTATTACACAAAATGCAAGCGCTTGCTTGATACTAAACGCAAGTGCTTACTATGTGATCGCCATTTTGATGACAACCAAGCTGCAAGCATGGAGCGCTTGAGCAAGAGGATCGACAAGCACCTTGACCCCAAAGGCAAAGTTGATACAGAGAAGGACCTCAAGGACACCGTCGCGAACTTAGAAAAGCTACGATCTGTCAGGGGATCTTATGATACGTATGAGCGGTTGAATGCCGAACTGCCTAGTCTTCGAGAAGAGTGCAAGGTTGCCGAAGCAAAGTTTGATGCCCTTGAGAGACAAGTGGAAGAACAGGGATCCGTCGTGTCGGCTGAGGAAGAGAAGCAGAAAGACTTGGAAGATATGTCGAAGACGGTCCTCAGCATTGCACAAACTGTCAAGGACATTGCAGAGTCCGAGAACCAGGTTGACCGTATCATGTCTCAGCAAATGTCAGGTGGGGTCACTCGAAGTCCCGACGAGATTCATGAGCTTCAAGCTGGCCTATCGGACCAGATGAGGAACCTGAAAAATCGCATCGTGAAGTTGACTACGGATCGCCAGCGCACAAAAGACCAGCTCAACTCTCTTGAGCTTGAAAAGAGCGAGTTAAGAAACAAGATCAGCCGAGCAGCGGGTCAATTAGACAAAAAGCAGGACCTCCAGAATCAGATCCAGGCACTGAAAGAAGAGGCCTCGCATCAACGAGACGTCATCCAGCGAGCTGATGAGGAGTTGGAGACCATTGAGCCCAGCATTACTGAAGCAAGGTCTGCCCGTGATGAAGTCCTAAGACGTGGCCGGGCCAAGGAGCAAGTCATTGCTGACGCCCGTGATGCCGTAGCCAACTCTGTCAACGAGATGAAAATGATGGATGCTGATATTCAAGATTATATCGACCGGGGCGGACCCTCTAATCTTGCATCTAATGAACGATCCATTGCCACACTTGAGAAGACAATTGCGAGTACTGAAAAGGAGGTCACAGACCTTACTGTTCGTACGAACAAGCTCAAGCAGGACATTGACAATGGAGACCGTAAGAAGAAAAACATCAAAGACAACCTGAACTACCGCAAGAACCTTCGCACGATCGACGTTATCCGTCAAGAGATCGCTGAGTTGGAAGACCGCAATGCAGATGAGGATTACGAACGCCTCCAGGCTGAAGCTCGCATGCAAGAGAACCACTATAATCGGCTTCTTGCTGAGCGAGGCTCCGTTATGGGATCTATGAAAACTAAAGATGAAGAGCTTGGGAGGCTCCTTCAAGAGTGGGAAATGGACTACAAGGACGCCAAGAGAAAGTATCGCGAGTCGCACATTCGCGTGGAAACGACCAAGGCTGCTATTGAAGATTTGGCGCAGTGTAGCTCGGCCGTGGACAAAGCTGTGATGCAATTTCACTCCATGAAGATGGCCGAAGTGAATCGCATTGCTGGCGAATTGTGGCAGAGCACCTACCAAGGAACCGACATTGATACTATTCTCATCCGCTCAGACAACGAGTCAAACACAGGCAAACGCAGCTACAACTACCGACTCTGCATGGTGAAGCAAGACACTGAGATGGACATGCGTGGTCGATGTTCTGCTGGACAAAAGGTTCTCGCGTCTATCATCATTCGCCTAGCTCTGGCTGAGTCTTTCGGCGTCAACTGTGGCCTTATCGCACTCGATGAGCCCACCACAAACTTGGATCGCGACAATATCAAGAGTCTGGCGGAGAGTCTCCATATGATCATCAAAGCCCGACAGGCACAGAGCAATTTCCAGCTTATTGTGATTACTCATGACGAGGACTTTTTGCGACATATGAGGTGTAGTGATTTCTGTGACAGTTTCTTCAGAGTCAAGCGAGATGAACGACAAAATAGTGTCATCTCGAGGGAAAGCATCACAAAGATCTTCTAATAGGTGTATCAAGTGCTCAAACAAGACGGCTTGAGATTTGATGTCGGACAAATATGTAAAATAGGCTGAGGTATTATCAGCGTCAAAACATTGTTCTTGGCGTTTAGGAGCGTGTACAAATATTATCATATATTCGCTTATCGTTTGTGCACTGCGATATCCTGGTGTTGCTCCTATAACACTTGGGTAAACAGACGTTCGACTATATCGACGGCCTCATTCAGCGTTGGGTGCAGCGGTATCAAATGATGTCTTCTGACGCAAATCCACCCCAAAATGCACGATGTTAGGATGAGAACTGGTTCGATGTCGTCTCTTCCTAGGACGTCAGCTCATTATGAAGAAGGGATACGAATAAATCATATCAGGAACTCACACTGCTCGTCATGCAATTCCAAGGAACCCATTCTAACCCATCCTGGACAAGTCTCAAGCTAGGTGAACTAGAGAGGTAGTTTCCGATGCTTAGTCAAAGCAAGAAGATCATCAGACACGCACAAGAACCGAAGAGTCATTCTGGTGAGCAATTGCATATGTAGTTGACTTTGGTTGTAGCGGCCAGCTCGAGCTAACACTTACATTCGTTAGATTCATACAATAAGCCGAAGGATCATCTTGGAGGCGAGTACGTAAAAGTTTACGGAATTATGCCCCGGCAATAATGTTCGGACTCCACACACACCCTTGTTCTTGGGGTCTTGATGTCGTTGACGCTCTTATTTCACTGCAGTGGAATTATTTCTCCACCCTCCAAGAGACCAGACGGCTCCTTTTGCCGAATTGCTCGAAAAAGTTCCTGGCCTCGCCCTCGCGCCTCGGATTTAATTAATGAATACGGTAGTCATGGTTGTTGCGTGCGTGGTCCCCGTTTTCGGAGAAAGGATCACAATGCACTTGACTACAA
Organism: Fusarium oxysporum Fo47; assembly: GCF_013085055.1. Classification (NCBI taxonomy): domain Eukaryota; kingdom Fungi; phylum Ascomycota; class Sordariomycetes; order Hypocreales; family Nectriaceae; genus Fusarium; species Fusarium oxysporum. The sequence goes on along the minus strand of NC_072840.1, from coordinate 1,412,835 downwards.
CAACTCAACTCAATCTCTTTCTCCCCTTTTTGACCAGGATCCTCATATGAAAATCTTTCACAGACGCAAGGTGAACGCAGAGTAACCAAGCCAAATATAACCGTATTGAGAAAACTACAGGTTCCTGATTAGCAATCGCCGTTGCGGTCAACGCCGGCTTCCGGACAAGGATCTTTACAGCTACTACGTCGACGACTTTCAATCATTTCAAATAGGTGAAGGGAAGTAGGGGTTTTATCTTTACATCTAGCCTTTTGGGCTTTCTTGCGCAACAATGGCCGCTTCACCACCAACACCAGAGCGGAGGACTAGCTCAGATAGTACTCTTGATGTTGAACGAGATGGAGCCCATGCAGCGAATGGACACTCCCAAGACCCTACAGCGGCCGAAGCAACTTCCGAAGGAGCGGAGACGACACCGGCCGGCAGTAACCCATCTCCCGGAGCACCTGAGGCCGGTGACCCCGAGGCCGGACGGACCAAGTCGGAGACAATCTTGGTAGTTGGTGCTCTATGTCTTGCGCTCTTCCTTGCCGCTTTGGATACTACCATTATTACCACAGCCGTTCCTACTATTGCCAACGAGTTTCACTCAAGTCAGGGTTACATCTGGATAGGAAGTGCATATCTGTTGGGCAACGCCGCATTCGTGCCGACATGGGGCAAGATCTCGGATATCTTTGGTCGCAAGCCTGTTCTTCTTGCTGCAGCTGTCATCTTCTGGATTGGATCTCTGCTGTGTGCCGTTAGCAATGGCATGCCAATGCTCATCGCTTCGCGTGCCATTCAAGGCATTGGTGGAGGTGGTCTCATCGTTCTACCGAATATCGCCATTAGCGACCTTTTCTCTATGCGAAACCGTGGAATGTACTTTGGTATTCTGGGTATGGTTTGGGCTTTAGCATCTGCGGTTGGCCCTATTCTCGGTGGTGTATTCACAAGCCAGGTCACCTGGCGATGGTGTTTCTACATCAACCTTCCCATCTCAGCCGTTGCCATCGTTATCCTTGTCTTCGTCCTGAAGCTCCACAACCCACGAACACCGGTGAAAGAGGGTCTATTGGCGTTGGACTGGCCTGGCAGTATTCTCATCATTGGCGGTACCATTATGTGGTTGCTCGGACTTGAGCTTGGTGGTGTTTCTTTCCCCTGGGACTCCGCAACGACGATTTGCCTCATCGTCTTTGGCATCTTTGTCGTTGGTCTGTTCCTCGTATACGAGTGGAAAGTCGCCAAGTTTCCCGTTCTCCCTATTCGCCTCTTTCACACGCAAAACAGTGTTGCATCTTATGGAGTTGGTTTCACTCACGCATTTGTCTTCATGTCAGGCAGTTACTGGCTTCCACTCTACTACCAGGGAGTCCTCGGCGCATCTTCGTTGCTCTCTGGTGTTTATCTGCTTCCATATGTGCTCTCCCTGTCGTTTGTGTCGGCTGGGGCTGGAATCTACATCAAGAAGACAGGCAATTACAAGCTCGTTATCGTTTTGGGCTTGATCATTACTGTCATTGGCTTCGGTCTCTTCATCAACCTTGAACCGCGCGCCAACTGGGCGAAGATCATCATTTTCCAGATCGTCGCCGGAATCGGTATTGGTCCTAACTTCCAGGCTCCTCTGATTGCACTCCAGACGAATGTTGAGCCTCGAGATATTGGTTCTGCAACCTCATGCTTCTCCTTCATCCGTCAATTGGGCACATCAATCTCCGTTGTGGTAGGAGGTGTCATTTTCAACAACAAGATGGAGAGCCAGTATCCCAGACTGAAGGAAGAACTCGGTTCCGAACTCGCAGACAGACTCTCCGGTTCCAATGCAGCAGGCAGCGTCGAGCTCGTTGGCTCCCTGACAGGCCACGATGGCAGGGTTGCCAAGACAGCATTCTGGAAGAGTCTGCAAACAATGTACATCGTCTATGCATGCTTTGCAGGCCTGTCGCTCATCATCAGTCTGATGATCAAGCAAGTCAACCTCAGTAAGGAGCATAAGGAGCACAAGACAGGTCTCAAATCACTGAAGCGACGCGATGATGAGAAGGAGGAGGTCGATGCCGCAGAGGGTGTCACGACAGGTAACGAAAAGACGACGGACAACTGAAAACGGCGTTTCATGTTGTTCTTGTGTTATTAAGGATATTTCAACATGCCTGCAGTCATGAAACAAAACTGCTTTTTGGTATATGAGCACTTATTATTGGGTATAAAACATACGAGCGTTTGTAATTAGACTGCTGCCAATGAACTTGTTTTAAGCAATATCGACGCGTTAGCATGTGAATTGTGTAGATCCACGCAATGTTGTCATGGCTCCAAACTGTATCATTGATGAGATTAGTCAATGATTTGAGGAGCTCATAACGAAGACTATTACCACGATGACTTGGGCTAAGCTTGGGCTGATTCAAGCGATTTTAATCAGAGTCAAGAAATTCATGGGATCGAGTCTAAAATAACTTCTCCCCCTCTTCGACCGTCCTCTTCCACTCCTCATAATCAAATCCGAGATCTTCCAATGTCCTCAATTCATGTCTCTTATCACCCGCTGCTCTGCTCGCCAACTTGATTTTAGGTACTCTCTCCCTCACCCATCGCTTATCTAGTCCCCAGTAAGGCGGTCTCTTGCCCTCGCCATCATTCTCGAGGCCGAGCTCAGGGGCCTTGGTCGCGGTTTTGCTCAGTTCGTACAAACGGTTGATGTAGTCGACATCTTCTGGGAACGCCATGACATGAATTGCCTTGCCTTCTCCTTTCTTTTCGTGTTGCTCCTGTACCCAGGCTTCCATAGCAGCTTCTGAAGGGGGGTTCAAGCGCCCAGACCAGATGCGAGCAATTAGTGCACTCTGGGCTTCAGCAATGGGGAATGGAACAATTCGCTGTGGAACACTGAGAAATGACAAAGTAGGATCCGCGGTGTAGAGAATTTGCTCCCAGAGATGTGCCGCATGGCCTCCACTGGGTACAACGACAGTTGGGTCAAGAGACTTCAAGAAGGGATACGAGTAGTGGAAACCAGTGCAGAATATGACAGCATCAATGTCGTTCTCGATCTGGCCGTTGGCGAAGCGAACACCACGTTGAGAAGGGAGAAACTCGACAATCTCGGGAACGCCAGCTGCCCATGGCTCTTTGGCGGGTGGTATCACGGTGGGCTTCTCCTTTTCAGAGACAAAGATGGGCTGCTTTGCAACAGTAGAGAGTTGTGCGCTCACGTCGACTCCAGAGGCAGAGTTTCCGACAACAATGACTTTCTGAGTAATTGTTAGTGAACGTTCGATAGGGGGCGAACAAGGATCCTTACCTTATCTTTGAAGTCACCCGGGCGTCGATAGAACTTGGAATGTGATATAGCCCCTGGGTATGCCTTGTCAAAATCGACGAGGCCAGGAATATCGGGGATGAATGGATCATTGTAGTGACCACTCGCCACTACAACAGCGTCATACTCATCTTTGATGACCTTATTGGCTTTGAGATCGAGCACCTCAACTGTCCAAGGTTGAGAACGGCTTGGATCAGGTTTCTCAATATTCAGCACCTGTGTCTGGTATGAGATGTGAGGGTTGATTTCCTGGGCATATTCCTTAAGGTACTGTAGCACAACGCTATGTCGGGGGAACAGTGATGAGCCTTGGGGAAACTGCTTATCAGAGTATCTCATGAGAGAATGAGGAATGTTTGTCTCAAGGAGGTCGTAGATGGGCGACATAAACTCAACATCGCCATTGTCGTTAGGCCATAGGGCTTGATCTGGGGTGAAACTAGGCTGGGTTCGTGGAACTGAAAAGCCTTGTTCTCGGGCTAGAGGTGTATAGTTCCAAACACCTCCTGGTGTGGCACGTTGCTCGAAGACTCGGATTTTGGAGAAGTTTTTCTCTGCAAGAAGGTATCTAGAGTAAGGATCAGTGACTGGGCTGGATGTGTAAGTGGTATCAGTGATTACCTGGCCGCTGCGAGGCCACTTGGGCCAGCACCAATGATGGCGATGCGACGAACGTCTAGTTTATCTGCCAACGCCATTCTTTCTCTATTTCAAAGTCGTCGTTCTGAACGATGGACCCAGATATGGCTTTACTGGAATCGTGAAACACACGTACGTCTAAGTCACAGTGATGTAACAACGCGACATAAAACAGCTCTGGCAATAGTGGGATGCAAGCATTCGATAACGATGTGGGATGAACAAGGTAATATATAATACTCTCAACGACTCAATGCTCTTCTCATGACCGGCTCCTCGTCTCATTCGATTAATGATAAAAGACGCTGCCGATGGATCCCGCACAATAGCCTCATCCGCTCGGCGCTGTCGAATGATTGTCTCTGTGAGTATGATTGCCTCTTTAGGTAATCCCGGTCGGCGTCCGCGCGACCCCGACTCCGGGCATCGGAGGACCCGGCGCTGCCAGTCTGGCCCGTTGAGACATGTCTATCTAATGAGACAATTCGACTTGATTCAATATGTGAACTTGTGATACCTTCATATCACATTTTCTGAAATCTCTGTACTCACGCCTGTAACTCATCAGGGTCGATTAGACTTTGTCCCTGCGGCTCCGCGAATTCTCACTAACGTAAGTGCCCTGCCCATTGAAGGAATAGCACCTCAACCTCGTGCAAGCACGCAATTTGGTCCACCTCCATCAACATCCATCAACAATAGGCACAATAGCGTATCTTTATCTGCTGTTCTGAAGACTCATCTTACCAGCGAATGAGGTGATTGAATTTTTTTTTTTTTCGATGCTCTCTCCTTTTGTAAATGACATGCAATCTCAAAACCTCTACATGCATTCTTGTACAGCCGCGATATCAATCGTATATTGATAACCCTCTCATCTGGGCTACTGGGGCCTTTCCATTCATTGCCATGCCACTCGCTACTCTTGACATCGCCCATTGCCCAAAATGGCATCTGCATCTGATATGAAGGCTTCGATCCACCGTTTCCGCCTCCGCAGGGTGTCTCCATCCCCGAGGGACGTCGGTCGGGCCCGGTCCGCTTCACCACCAGTGTCTCCTGACCAGCGGCTACAGCAGCAGGATGCGACCCAGGGAGAGGCGCAGGCTCGGCGGCAGGATCAGCAAAAGCAATCTCAAACGGTCGTCGCGGGCCGGAGCGCAACTGGGAGACCTATAGCCCCGGCCTGTGATAGGTGTCGCAGCTTCAAAAAGAAATGCAGCCGCACATTTCCCGTCTGCTCTCTATGTGCCAGCGCCGGTCAGAGGTGTTCCTATACTAACCCTGTTGCCAATGCCGAGGCTCAAGTCCATCAGCTGCGCTCTCGAGTACAATGGCTGAGCCAATACATTGAACAAAACATCCTTCCGCCAGGTCGACAAGATGTGATAGAAGGTATCGAGACGGGATCTGACCTGGGTATTGTACTAGGTCATGGGCCACGGAACGGTATGGGGAATATCGCAACTTCAGGGACTGCATCATCACCTCTATCGCGGGTGCCAGGTCAGATGGCTTCTCCTTTAGAGACCATAGGCTCTCTTCCCTCTATACGTGGACTAGACCACCCCTCAACCGGGCGACAGAGTGTTGAGATACGCCTAGAGGAAAGGGATCCTGGTAGTGTGCGAACCACGAGCAGTCGTTTATCTTATGGAGAGTCAACGGATGGATCAGTTACAAAACGAAGATTGATTGCAAGACAAGCCCTCCCTCCTGACATTGCCCCCAGTCGCTTTGTCGATGCCTTCTTTCGCCACGTCAACAGGGCATATCCATTTGTCGATCAAACTCGAATACGGCGAGATCTTGAACTTCTAGGGGATGCGTCTCCTGCTGATCAGGATCCTCCCATGACACTCTTGTATCTCGTTATGGCCATCGGATGTACGTCGCTGGTACGGGCTGGGCAGATCCCTAGTGATACGGCGCGTCGGTTCGATGTGGTATACCCAGACATCATACAAGAGTGTCTCTCTAACGAAACCATCGAGTCTGTACAGATTCTTATCTTGTTGGGGTTGTACTCTCTGTTTGATCCAGCAGCAACCTCAGCCTACTTCATCGTCGGTATTGCGGCACGACAAGCCATGGTCATCGGTCTAACTAGGCCGGACGAACAGCCTCGTACGGCCGTGGAAACCGAGCTCAGACATCGACTGTACTGGAGTATCTTCGTCCTTGACCGTATGATGTCTGCTTCCCAGGGACTGCCAGCCGCTTTTACAGATGAGCATGCCAATGTACCGCTTCCAGGACTGACGGTGGAAGAGTTTGCCAGTCCGGACCGAGCTGTGTATGCTCGGAACCTACAGACCAGTCGGCATGTCATCCAGCTCCGACAACTCGAATATCGAATTCTTCACGCAGTACACCTACAACAAAACTCTGAAACCGCACGCCTGGCTCCCGCAGATAGGCGTACGGTACTGAATAGTTTGAGGTCTGAAATCGAGGACTGGTACAGCAACGGGTGTCTCATGTCGCCTATGGAAGCAGATAATCTGCCTATTCACAGCAGCATCACCTGGTTGAGTGCTCAGTATTACCACTTGTTGATTCTTCTCTACTTTCCGAACCACTTCAACAGCTCTGCTGCAGCTGTCACTCGTCAGGAGCAGCTTGAATTTGCTCAGAAGCAACTCCAAGCCAATTCGGCGCTCCTTCAACAACGACAACTCCCCCTAAACAGGGTATCGCTGAGTCGGTTATTGCCAGTATGTCTGTTGTTGATGCATGATTTCGTAGCATCGTATAGGGCTGATGGAGCATCATCATCGGCCCGGGAAGAAGTCGTGCTACTAATCACGCTTCTCGAAGCGTTTCCTGAGGGGTGGACAGTGGCACAAGAAGCAGCTCGTATCATGCAGCAGTTTGCTGGCGTGTTGACAGGACAAGGGGGTATGGCCACTGCGTACTATGGCGAGACTATAGAAGAGCTCATCAAGCAGTGCATCGCTAGTTTTACGGGGCTGCTACATCAGTTCTTGGGTAAAGCGACATGCTTCCAGTCGATCGAGTATGCACAAGAGACTCAAGAGGTTGGAAGAATGGGCCAGATCGGAGCCACGCAACAGTCGTCGACCAACTCACTATGGCTGAATGGAACAGATTCAAGCATTGGAGGAGTTAATGAAGAGGTGGTACTAGGATATGGATGGGGTTCATGGGATCTTGACTTCCTGTAAGCGAGAGTTGAATATATATCTCCCGATGTACGGATAGATAACCAATTTTTTGTTCACGTATCCAGTACAAACACTGGGTACAATGTGAGCATTTTCGGAGGAAGAATACTCGATTCAAGATAATTCAACTTATATTTAGATTTTAGCTAAAGGGTAGTATTGTAGTCCGTTCTATGTCAATTCATGCCATGGATTGGCGTGGAGTAACCTCAGGCCCTGACGATATCATGACTGGTGGATTATATACGATCAATATTTACGCAGGCGAACGGACAAGGTTTCCGGCCGGTGAAGATTAACGATGCCCAAATTCAATCGACTGAATAAAATGCATATCATTCCAACGGCGACACAGCCTCGATTTTAGGTCGTTTGCGGGCCTCAACGGCTGGGGACAGAGTTTAGCTGGAGGCTCTGCCAGCCCTACCAGACCCTCCTCTATGCTGAATTGGAACCTGAGTTCACACCATTGAAAAAGCTTGGCTTATAGGAAGTGTGAGAGAACCAATACAAAAGAATTGCATATGCGATCTATTATTACTATGTGTGAGAACTGTACATCTGTCCATCTGTCTATACTTGGGTGATGACGACGCTTCAATTAACATGGAAGTGGGTTTTCCTCCGCTGACATGCATCTGTAGCAACTCTCTGATTGCCCCAAAAAGATGGATGTACGTACTATATTTATTTAATGGACCGACTGCAGGTTTATTTATGGAACTCTCCTCTGTGGATCGGTAGAGATTACTACTGCAAGGTCTTATGCCAGGAACACGAGATATCCTTGACCTTTGCCATACGCTCAGCGATCATGAGTGAGGCGATAATTATAGCGATGCAGTGAAGCACGAGTTGACTGTGATCAATATAATTGTGCTGGCTAATTAGGAAATGAAGGAATTGATGGTTTGACAGTGGCTGAATATTGATGATGGGCTTGGTAGGGCTGCATATCGTGGAATGGCAGGGAATTTGATAGACAGCTAAAAAGCAGGAAAATACGGTTAGTGGTAAATCAGATTCATGATCAGATACACTAGACGATCACCCGCCATTTAATTACTGTTTCTTCAATTTGTTTGTTTTATTTAGAAATAGATGCATGCATAGCGGCCTCATTTTATCACGTTATCCCAATTCAGAGGGCCCGTAACCTTAATCGAGATGGATGGCAGAGACCTTCGATCCTTATTTACTTGTGATTGATCAGAGCGGAAGGTGGCTATACGAATGGGCTGAGTCCGACGGACATTTCCATTGCATGGTGCAGAGTATTGATTGTTACGCTAGCTTGTGAGTTTATGTGTCATTTCAGTGGATGGTTGGGATGTGCACTAACAGCGGGGACTATGCATGACTGCACTGCCGCAGTCCTCCATTTCAATCTGCATTCGTTCCCTCATCAACATAGCCCAGCCCTCTTTATTAGCTATGTCATACCGATGCATGGCAAGGGGGAGCGCCTAGGTACGATGATGTGATCTTTTATTCTGATACCGGCATATTAATCAAATTCGGAGACACCCGTCCAGTGAATGGCCAGCACCGCCTTTGACTCCGGCAGTTCTGCAGGTGTGTGTGGTGGATGTGGGATCCCTCCCAAGGCTGATTGAGTTCATCCACACAGTTCAGTCAGTAACAGTTCCTAGTGGAAAGCTAAGGCAATCCGCCGTTGGAGGCGGGATGCTGCGTCCCGTCTCTGCGGTTCCATCCAACTCATTTTAGACTCCACCCGTTAAATGTGCAGTAAAGGTCAGTTAGTACCTATTGGATCGTAACACGAAGGACTGCATGAAATGTTCAAGCACGTCGCTCTTGGCCGTATGCGTCATAGCATCTGAAATCGGAATTCATGATAGTAAATTGTCGCAAGACCATACAAGACAGGACAAGACAAGACTGCCTCATCCGACGTAAACAGTAGCAACATAGTCTGAGACATGCTAGTTGCAGCAAAACCGTCCACTCTGACCGAGTCCTGTCTCCAGAAATCAAGGAACCCACCTCCAATTCAGGATCTGGTAGCGACGAAAAGCCCAGGGCAGGGCACTCCACCCACTGCCAGTGGAGTGCCATCAGTTATCGCTACGGGCTGGGCACCCCAGAAAAGAGTACCTAGGCGAAAAAAGAACGCCTGAACCCCTGGAGTCCTGTGCTCTGCCACCCTGGGCTTGGCTTCCATTTGGCTGACCTTACCTTGGGCTGGGTTCGCCCGCCCCAGGCTTTCTCTGCCCGCCGTGGTTTGCTCTTTAAGTTAGCCCGCCCTCTCCCACCCCCCCCTGCTTGGGCTGTTTCAGCGACCCAATCTTATGGAGGTCAAGGAACTCACTCCCATCTGTTCTGCTTCTCTCTTGACTAAACTAAGCTGACATCCTTTTACTACAAACGCTTGGGCTCTTCTACTTTTCCTTTCATCTCATTTCTCTCTTCTCAACAACAACAATATCCATTATTTCCCTGGTCAGGCCGTTTTCAGCCACCAATTAACTCGACAACAAATCCCTCGTAATCGCGACTCCGTCTCTCGCTTCTCTTCCGCTTTTCCTCATCGCGCGACTCCTTTTTTTGTCCAATTTTCGTATAACCTTATTCGACTACTGTACTGTACTTACTCACCTCGGTACCCGTGGCCATCCGCGTGAGCAAAGCACCCTGTACCTTAATATAGACACAATTGCCCCGACCGAACCTCCGCGTCTCAGTATCTGTCGCTGTCCAATTTTCTTTCATCAACAACGGCAACTCTTCATCATCGTCCGTCGAGCGATATCGACGAGTATTTTCATCACTTCGACTGTTTCCCCGTGACTCCCGGTCGGAGTCTTTCCATGTACACCGTGGCTACCCGGCTAGAATCTCGCAAATCGCTCCTTGGAGCTGACACCGGCTTCGGATACGGAGGCCATTCATACAACAACTCCTACGGAGACGACAGTTACGCTCCTTCTCCAGTTCCATCTCCACAGCCTATTCCTCAGCCTGCCGCCTTCGCCCAGCCCAACTTCGCCGACGCTGGAGTTGATCCCGCATACAACCAGGGCTTCGCCTATAGAGAAGGCCTCACCCCTTCGGTTCCGGCGCAAAGTATGAAGAATGGCAAGATCGATTTTATGAAGAGCCGATGGCCTGCCTCTTTCATGGCTGTCTCTCTTCTCCAGGCTATTCTGTGTATTTGCTTTGAGGCGTACGTCATCTCCGTATCTTTCGGCATCTGTACCTCTCGCTGACCCCTTATCTAGCTATGTATTCGGCAAGTTCCAGGTCAACCTTGGCACCCATATCAGCGCTCCCCAGGTTCAATCTCAGTACAAAACTATCCCGACTTTCTTGACGCTTTTCATTTTTGGTTTCCTTTACACCCTCGTCGTCGTCTGGGATGCTCTCCGACAAAAGAACACCATTCAAGTCATTGGTGTCTGTTTCTCTAACCTGGCCCTTATGGTTTACACGACCATCCAGGTTGATCAAATTTCCGAGGCCTTCGATATTCTCGAGCAGAGCAATGCTCTCAAGCGTGGCATGACTGCTGCCGAGCTTTGGCACGATGTGAAGCCTTATCTGGTGGCTATCCCTGCCATCATTGCCCTTGCTACCCTCGTTATGGGCTTCCTTTCGTGGAAGATTTACCAGGAGTATGCTTGGGATATTCTCAAGAACATTGGTGCCGATTATCGCATGAAGAAGCGATTCCTTCACTACCAGGTATGTTGCACTCTTTTGCCCACACTCCTTGATCAATAACTAACTCGAACCAGATTTATATCGCTCTGCTCAAGTTCGATTTCTTCTTCTTCCTCGGCTTCATCGTTCAGTTCGTTGTCGTCGTTGCTGACAAGGATGACCCCGAATTCGCCCTAACTATCGTCACCATTCCCATTACCATTCTCATCCTTCTCGCTGCCGCTTTCTTCACTCGACGAGAGAACAAGATCGGTATGGTTTGCATCATCATCCTCTATCTCGGAGGTCTCAGCTATTTCATCTTCAAGCTTGTACGAATCTATCAGCCTGGACACCGACAAAACTACGAAGCCGTTCGTCGATCATTGACCGCATTTGCTGTCATCACCATTCTTCTCATCCTTCTCACCATTACCAACGCCATCGTGTGCATGCGAAACTTTGGCAAGGGCCTGAAGCCCCATCTGCAGTCTTTGTCTCGAAAGCGCAAGGTCGAGGAGAAGCCTGACATCAACTCAATCAACATGCAGGATGTCAAGCCTCAAATTCCCAGCCGAATGACCATTGATTAAGCGGCCCCTTGCAAGTCATGATTCTTCGAAAACAAAATTTTGGGGACATGAATGTACAAAGACACGATTTTACGAAAGGATACAAAAATTTTCCCTTTTCTATGGCACCAGTCACAAAGGGCAGGCTCAGGATGGACGGTGACCAAACGGGTGCGGCGTGAACAGAAGGCGACGAAGTGATATCCCATGGTGTCGGAAACTTGCTTGGACTTTTTTATTCTATTTACTTTGGTTGTTTTTTGTTTCCTATGTTAGACCCAACCATATTAGGCGTTCAATGCTCCACCACATGGAATGAGATCCAGGAGCTGATACATAGTTCTTTTGTTACTTTTACTTTTACTTTGTCCCCTGATCAATTGGATTGTACGTTCTCATGATCAGATAATCCGATAGGAATTGAATAGTGAAATCAGGTACATGCAAAATGGCCCGTGCTCGTGTGGTCTATGAGACTGCTCATAGGTGAATCACGTCATGAAACCATCAGGATTCTGACTCAACACACTTACTGACTGGTTTCAACTTTGTGAAGCATGATGCGAGACAATAGTGCAGCTAGAACGTTGCGTGTTTCACAGCTTATGCTGGAGAAAAGATCGACGTGTCTGTCTATGAGGCAAAGGAAATATCCCAACAGGTACAATTGTAAAACAAAATGCCAAAACGCCCGCTTTCCATTCTTGATTTTGAACCAAAGCCGAAGCATAGTCCTTGCTGGATTCATTCAAGTCGAATAAACGCCAATCCATCTTGCCCAATGTGGCAGTGCGCTGTGATAAGTAGCATGACCATGCATGTATGCTAGCAGGAACAGTATGCTATAGTCTGATCTGGATGGCATCCTTAAGGTGACCTTCTGTCGGGCAGTAGGGACACTTATACCGTGCTGCTTTCACTATGTTGTTCAGAGATTCGCGGCAGAGAACGTGACCGCAACTGAGCATCATGGGAGGGTTGTCTTGAGTTGTCTGCTCTTTACTTACGGGGCAGACAAAGATGGGATGATAGATCATAAACTCGGGCAGAGGTGTCGCGAAGGCAAGTTCGTTCTCTGTCGTCCATTCTGTCTTCTTCTCCCGCATATAAGTTGTGTATTTGATCAGGCGTGGAAGAGCGATGGAGCCTGCTGTGACGGCGATATAGAGAGGTGACTCCGCCGATAGGCCAAGCAGGGAGCAGAATTCGCGAGTGAACGACATGGCTACGTCCTCGAACGCTGACTCTGTCTCAAATATATGGCTGTAGGGAGATTTGGCCAGGTTAGGGGCGAACACCACAGCGCTGGAGAGTTGTTGTATCTCTAGCAAATGACGGTTCTGGAAACGTGGGAAGTTCTGGCGAGCATAGTTAATCGCTCCGCCAAGTCCATTGGTCGCAGGGTCGTCGGGGAGACCGTTGACAGATGGACCTTTGAACAGCCAGACATATTGGAGCTTGATAAGCTCAAATTCGAGTGTGCTTCCCCTGGCCTCAAGATGGACGCCGTTTGCGTGGGCCCAGTTGATGGCGGGTAGGAGGTTGTGGTCCTTGAGCTGCGAAAGGATGCTATACATTTCAGCGAACTTGTTTTGCAAATGCTCTGAATGTAGACCAGCCATTTCATCTTCTAAGTCATCCTCGCTTTCCATATCATCATCGCCATCCTCGTCTGTTTGTGAAATGGTGTGGGCTTCGCGGCCGGGAGGGTGATCTGTAGCTTCTTTGAGAAATGTCGAGGCGACAGAAAATTGACCTTCGCGAAGAAGATGCATGGCTATCGCACGGTTGATAAGTCGCGGGTGGTCCGCCATGGCATCAGTCTCCATAGGGAGTTCTCGGTGAGGAAGAGCCTGTGTCGGTCAGATGTCGTTGCCGTCAAAAGCTAGAGCTGATAGACAAACCTTATCGAGGGCCTTTCCAAAGGACTTCTGCGCCTTGGTAACATCCTTTAGGTCTGTAGTGATTCGTTCGAAGCGGGCTTTGACTGGATTTTGCAGCGTCATCATAGCCATACCAGTTCGAGTCGCGTCTTGCTCTATTACAGTGGTTAGTTAGTGATAGTATCAGAAAAAAGCCAGCTCACCTTGAGCAATCTGCTCGCGAGCATTAGTAAGAAGTTCAATGACTTGATCTACATCATCGATCGCGGATTTGAGTGTTCTGTTCCTCATACGAGCCAGCTCAACCATGAGCGGTGCAAAGGGCGAGACATGATCGTTATCAGCTTCCGCCATGGTTGGGGACTATGTGGGGTTTTGAATCAGATGCAGAAGATATGATCAAGACCAAGAGTTATGTTTAACGCGAAGTGAAGGTTCAAAGGTCAGAGAGAATCATGCGCTCATCCAATAGCTAGGATATTCGACGGGTGGACGACAAAATGCCCGTTGTGTTGAAGGTTGATGTCGTTTGAGGATTCAACGGTGACGGAACGCTCCGAGCTTGGATAAGAGAGACAGGTGCATTATCGCTATCGATAAGGGGGATACCGAGGCTTTGCTGTTAAAGGGGACCAGTCTCGCTCTCTTAATGAAGGTCAATTAAACGAGAGTAGATTTTGGCTACACTTTGACAACAGCTTCACTTTAATTAGGTACAATTTGCATACACAGCTGTTGAAAAAGCTTCTTCGACTCACCACAGCAACTATCACATATAAGGTCTTCCTCCTCATATAGCAAGTGACGACGAAAGTGTCGAGTGACCCCAGTCTCCCCCAGGGATTCACGTGGGGCTTCGTTGAATTAGTGCCCCGCATTTAGCTTGTAAAGTCTTCGGTTGCGTCTGCGATAGGTACTTGAAGCAGGTACCAAGAGCTAACCTGGGAGCTATTGCATCACATGAAGGCCCTGTAATGTTAGTTGCCTCTCAGACCTGTTCAACACCGAAAAAAGGCCTCCCAAGACGCGCGCGCCTCAACGAAACTACTAGAGACGTCCTCTTGCTACTCCTCGCTCACCACGGGTGAGGATGAAGCTCGAGACTGCGTCTATCAAATACACGGGCCAATGACGACACCATGGCTTTCAGATTTCCAGATCCTCGACTTCGAGTCGACGATGAACTCTCGGCAGGCACCACCGCCAAGGGGTCTGTCGCCCGTACAGTGACCACCTCCAACTCTAGCACCACGCGAGAAAGTCCCCCAAACGGTATCCCTCCGTTAGAAGTTTCCGCATACAATGAAGTTGCAGATTCTCAGCCTCTACCGTCGCCGAGGCGCAAAAATCTTGTCTTTGCTGATCCTTTCGCCTTTCGGTGCGTCGCGAACAAGCACTCCTGAAGCTTCCAAGGCTAACATAGCATCAGGTATCTCGAGGAAGGCAGCAATGTTGTCGTTGTCGAGCGCCGAGGCATTTTACGCGGATACGAGTCGTACCTAGTCGAACAATGGGCGTGTTCTCGAAAACCACCAACACTCCTGATCGTCACTTATACTGGAGACGAAAAACACTCAGTCGTTGTCGGTGTGCTCTCTGTTCCAGTAGACGAGAGTCTTTGGCCTCCAAGGCTACGCTTCTACTTTGATCAACTCCAGGATTCACATGCGCGGCCCAAGGAGACTGAGCTTGGAGAGCTTATGGTTACTAATCTGAGTAATTTTCCTTCGGCCCTCACCGTTATTATGGTACCTGAGGGTGATATCCGAAAATATCGCTCCTCGTTCATCGTCAATGAGGATTTGAAACGGTTAGGATGTTCTGGGCGATCAGGCATGACTCTGTCAGATCCAACTGAAGCAACGCAGCTCAAGTTCTTGCAGCTTTACAGGACGAGCGATCGAGTACCTGTTCCGCAAGCTGTAGTCGAACTTATCAAGCTTTGTCAAGTCACATTGTACATGTTTGACAAGCTGGGGCACCAATACATCGATGGACTTCTTTGCGACAAGACAGAAATGGCTATCAACAACTGGTGGATCGAAATTGGTGCTGAACACTATAATTTTGAGCCTACCGATGGCATATTAGGCCCTAGTACGGTGGCGGCATTACTAGGCATGTTCATGGGTGCTCGAAATCGCCTTCATTGGTACGGTGCCCCAGTATCAAAGGACGTATTTGACCTAGAAAACACTAAGCGTGGTATTGGTCACTTTCAAAAATCACAAAAGCTCGAGAAGACGAGAAGGCTGGACCGTCAAACTCTTCTCAAGCTTTACACTGTGTCTGCCAAGGCTGCTGCTGGAGAAAGTTGGGGTGTGCAGAGGGCTGTGAAATCAACGCTGACAGAGGTCGGAGGTAAAAGGGGTGAGCTTGTAATGGGGATGGTGTCAGGAAAAGACAAAGGAGGACTTGCTGATATCGAGACTCTCGACATTGGCACTTTTGCTAGCTTAGCATACGGCGAACGGGCCAAATGGCTGTGGCATGGCAAGCCTCGGAGAAGCGTCGCTGAGCTACCACACCACAGTCCAGAACTGAGCAGCGCCGTACCTTGGAAAGAGGAGGAAGCGAATCCAAACCCGAAACGAGTATATTCAGCGCCTGCTGAGAACGAACTGGATGCGAAGCGACTGGATGAGACTCCCGATGTTTACTCGGGCCACCCACCTGGTTCCGCCGTTAGTGTCGCTGATGGATCAGGTGACAAGGAGGCTTCACGGAAGAATATCTTCAAAGGTGTCGCTGGAAAGATGAACGACGCCAGGTCTGGTTTCGGACGTATCAAGGATGTCGTTGGGGGAGGCTTACGTGGTCACAACAATCGACCTTCGGTTTCAACAAGAGATGACTTTTCAGAATCGGGCCCCAGGAGTTCAAGCCAGGGGCTCACTCCAGGAACAACACAACCGCCAGCGCCCACACAAGGAGTGGGCAGAACCTTCACATGGAACAACAAACCGCAGGAGTATCTAGCAGCGATGAAACGAGCAGACGCGGAAGGGGGAGCAGGTTTCCCACAGCTTTCGCACTTTGCGTCTACCTCAACAGTTGACATCAAGCAGCCAGCCTCGGCTCCCGTGGAAACTCAAAAGCACGAGCAAGATGGGGAGTTATTTGATATTGGGGTAGAAGTGCGTAAGGATGTATTGTCCAAAGCACCCTCCGCCGTTGGATCTCTCGTTGATGAGCATGACCTCCAGGGGCCTGTTCTGGATGCAGAACTCAACGATGATCTATCCAAAAGAGGGCTCTCGCGACGACACAGTATTCAGTTATCACAGTGTCCGAACATGACCGTTCTCAACGAAAGTCGCTGGCCACGACGAATGTCATTTGGCGATGCTGAAGAGGCAGTATTGGAGTGGGAACCGCTTATCGATGTGGCAGATGCAGCGGATGACCTTGCCAATATTGAAGCATTCAATGACCTAGCTCAGCATTTTAACCAGTGCTTGGAGGAAATGAAGCACCGCATTGAGCCATGGGTCATAGAAAAGATCAGTGCAGTTGAGGCTCTCGATGAACGCTACGCGAAAGACAAGGAGGAAATGCATGCACTCTACTACCAGCTGAACGAGGCATGCCAACGTATGCGTATAACTTCTCATGAGCTTCTTGCCGAGGAGCGGTCTCATCTCTTAGAAGGCCTTAAGGAGGTTGAGGCGCTCGTAGCTCGTCTCGATTATGAAATCAATGCTCTGTTACAAAAGGTGGTCGATGTCGAAGATGGTATTGTTACTTTTGAGAGGCAAGTGGAGGATATGGAGAACAGAGCTGAGGTTTTGAAGGCCCAGCTTGAAACCGAAGGTTGGCTTCACTGGATGTTCAGAACTGTCACGGGAATCGGGACGGGACCAGATATTACAAGGTCGCCTTCTTAATCCAGGGGTTGATGTTGGGTAAAGAGCGTTTTCTTGGGGGTAACAATCCCCTAAAGGGTCATCAGCACGGAGTTTTGGGACATCGATATCATATCAAATATAGCATAGCACACCCCTGGGTACAAGGCATTTTTTCAGGGTCATATCGAATAAACTTAATCTAGTTATCCATATACCAAAGTGTCATTTCTCGCCCTGACCTCGATTCATTCATATACAGGTATAATACAGCAACACCTCCGTTGCACCTTCGGTCATCATTTCGTGATGCAAGCGCCAGATATCGATTCAGACCCAATATCTATCCGTTCTCCTGAATAATCGTACAAAGCTTCATTCATCACCCCAGCCTATTTGGGGCCCGTCCTCTAAATGGTTTCTCGAGGTCGTAAAATGTTTGCGTTTCGTTCATCACGCTTAGAACATGCCACCACCGCCCTGCTGGCCGCCTCCGAGAGCCTGGCCCTGCTGCTGCATGATCTCGCTGACCTTCATAGATGTGTCGAGGAACTTGGCTGTGCAGCGGTCAAGGCAAACAGACTCGCCCTTGTTGAGCTCGCCCTCGCGGTAGTCGTTAGGAATGCACTTCTTCTGGCAAGATTGCTGAAGACTGCGGCATTACAATCAGTATCAATACATGTGCTTGGTGAGCGCTGAGGCTTACCGGTTGTAGGTGTCGGCCATCATGCGCATCTCGCTCTCAACGGCAGCAATCTTTTGCTCCGAGGTAGGCTGAGGTCGACCCATTCCGAGGAAACTCATTTTGGCGGTGTTGGAAGAGGTGGCTGGGCGATTTGGTTTAATTAAGACGTTGTGATGGTTTAAAGGCTGTGTTATGACGGCGTTTTGGGACCTTGAACTGGACAATGGGAAATTTTCCACTTATCGCGGATTGGTCGATTATGTAAGGATGCTTTGTTCCGGCTACCCTGTACCACGGCATCATGAACCCATTTGTACATGAACCCATTTGTACATGAACCCATTTGTACATGAACTCAAGGCCTCATAATACTTATAGTTGCAGTGTTCTGGGTAGGAATGTTATAATATTCTTGGATTATGTTTAGAAAAGGAGGGGGGAATACACAAGTATTGCGGCATCGACGTCTTGTTGTTAGTTGGAGCTTCAACCGCTTATCACTATGGCACTGACTTGACTATCACTGTTTCACTCCCACCTCAATTTCAATTGGCATAAACTATTCTTTCATGTTGCGCTATTTGGTATTATAATCATTCCATCATTTAATTCCTAAAGGTAATGTTCTTCGTGCGAGTCCACTCATCAAGACCAGCAGATGCACCAAAACGGCCGTATCCACTAGCCTTGGCTCCTCCATGAGGCAGACCGCTCTCATCATGAATACTCATATTGTTGATATGGACAGCACCTGTCTCGATCTCGCGAGCAATTCGGAGGCCTCTCTGGAGGTCAGATGTGAATACAGCAGAGCTCAAGCCGTACTCGGTATCGTTGGCGATCTTGATGGCTTCCTCCTCCGTCTCAATAGCCATCAGAGAAACTGTAGGGCCAAAGGACTCCGACTTATAAATGTCCATTTCTGTGGTGACATCTCTCACAACAATTGGTCTCATACGGGTCTTGCTTGACTCTTCAACATCAGGGTTTCCGTGAACCAGGGAGGCACCCTTAGAGATGGCATCCTTGATCAAGGCCTTGTTCTTTGCAACAGGAGCCGATGCAATAAGAATCGGTGCGTCCCCCTTAGAAGAGAAGACTTGTTCAATGGTTGCTGACAGCTTCTTCTCAAACTCGTCCTTGACATTCTTGTGCACAAGGATCCTTTCGGTAGACATGCAGACTTGCCCCGAGTTCATGAACGCTCCAAGGGTGCATTGCAGCGCGGCGAGGTCGAGGTCCGCATCCTCCCACACGATAGCTGGGGCCTTGCCACCCAACTCCAGAATAACAGGTTTCAGGTTCTCGCCTGCAAGCTTACCGATGATACGACCAACAGGTGTACTGCCGGTGAAGTTGATCTTCTTGACTTCAGGATGCTCAATCAATGCGGCGGTGACTGCTGCAGCATTGGCTCTCTCGTGGAAGATGACGTTAAGAACACCATCAGGGAGTCCTGCCTCTCTGAAAACATCGGCAATGGCCCATAGTGTTCGAGGAGAAACCTCACTGGCCTTGAAGACCACTGTGTTACCAGCGGCCATGGGGAAAACAACAGATCTTGTGCCGAGAATATAAGGGGCGTTCCTGGATTGACATGTTAGTAACTTCTTAGACTCATCCGGGCACGAGAAGCCTACCATGGCGCAATTGCTACAACGACACCATAAGGCTCTCTCAAGACGAGTGCGGTTGTGTTGGGATCCGACACAGTGGGGATGGCGCCCTCAAGTGTTCCTATACGACCGGCAACTTCCTTCAGATGGCTAATGCCTGTGCTGATATCGAAATCGGCCCAGGTAGCATCACTGCCAGTCTCTGACATGGAGTACTTGCGGAGCTCATCACGTCGCTTTTCCATAATCTCGGCGGCCTTGAGAAAGAGATCCCGGCGCTCACCAGGCCTTGTCTTGCGCCATGACTTGAATGCCTCAGCAGCAGCCTCGACAGCAGCATTGGCATCCTTGACGTCAGCACTGTGGTAGCGGTGGACGACCTCGCCGCTCGCAGGAGACACGACATCAACAGCCCTTTCACTGGTGTGATCGCTGCCGTTGATGAGGAAAGGCACAGTATGAAGCTTGGTCGCCATGATGAAGACGGGGTATCAAGTTTCAGATTAGAGAGTCGGTAATGTTGTAGTCAAGCTGGATGGGGCGACAGTCGGACAGGATGACGGTTTATATAGGCGGTTTCGACGAGAGAATGCCCATGAGAAGAACGTATCTTGCTAGATTCATTGTAGTCTACTATGCATCCTTGGCATATAGCAGTGCATGTGGGATAGCTTAGCTATGCGGATCGGCTCCTCCACTTGGAAGAAAGAGGTAAGAGAAACACAGGAGGAGGAGTAGGATCCCCTAGACACTAGTCCACAGCCCCGCATAATGAGTGTGGGCGACCCGCGGAATAAGAGGGGGATCCTGAATTGTGGTGTTGTTCGGCACTTTCACCGGGTTTGGATTGGAGATCGTCATTTGGCAAGTAGCATGGGCTAGATAGATAGAGTAGCCATGTCCGTCCGAGGCTTGTCTAGCGTGGGAAGGTACTCCAATTGCATTGACATTCCCGATAATTTGGAATATTTGAACGAGGTTCACTTATAAGGACCATACAAGGTTTCGGAAAGGAACAAGAAGAGCCGATCACTCACGGGTATTTCCCGCCTCGCCTTGAAATATTGCTGGCTTTTGATGTCCACCAGGCCAGGGTCCATGACTTGGGCCCGAAACAGAAATGCAGGGTCTAGACTGGAAACATACGCTTTCAGATTTGTAAGAGGGTATCAATTATGTATCAGCCAAGTTTGAATAACGCATCTCCTGTAATAAAAGGCATCATGACTGTTGCATCGAATTTGGGTCCAGGAAAGGCTGAGAAACATCCGTGGTTCGAATGCGAAGAATTTCTACACACACAAAGCGTCAGAACCGTGTCTCATTAACACTGTAGCCTTAATCAAACTCACCGATTTCTGGCATCGATCCCGGAATCACAAAGTGGACCTCTGATTTGAATCGTGGACAATGCACATCTTGGCCAGGGCGTTGGGGAGCGGGTTTGAGCTGACGCTTGACCGACTGACGAGGCTTGTCAGATTCAGGCATGATGAGGTGTTCGAGGAAAGGTGATTATGATTGTTGATGAAGAACACAGGTGTGAGGAAAAAGAGAAGTGGTTTTAATGCAAAAGGCAAAGATGATTATCTAACGCAAGTAAGGTAGGGAGATATGTTTTTGGCAAGATGCGCTCAGAGCAGTCAGTGTAAAGTGGTTGAGCCTGATTGGCTTAGCAGCTCATGTCCTTCCACTGGAAGGACAAATATCGTTTTCGATTTGATGGACGGAGCAAGGTATTACTACCATAGTATGTGATTTCAAATCACGAGTGTAGTGAGGGATGATAGCTTGCAGTGGTTTCATCCCTAGAAGAAGAAGCTGAATAGTTAATCTAGATTTCGTTCGAACCTTGGGGCTCAGATGCATGAAAGGGCTGGTTCAGATTCAATGCCATATACTAAGATAGGTACTACTCAGCACATCGTCACACTTTTCTCGACTTGAAGATACCACCACCAGAAGGGATAAAACCGTGTATCTATTAATACGAGAAGGTCATAACGTGCCGAAGCATAGTTCCCCCTTGTCTCTTCTTTTTTATTTTTTGGTTACACTCTTGTCAGTCATCATGTGATGAAATCGTGTAACTCATAAATACGAGGTGGTCACAATACATACTCAGCGTCAGAAGTCTTGCATCGCCATCCAATTTTTTTTTTTTTTTTTACGAAGCTATCTGACTTCCAAGTCTACATGCAGAATATTGTTCTTTCAGGACCTCATTTGAGTATACCCAATTATCATATCTTAGGTTCCCCATATCATGATCACGCCTTACCTGAGCCTCGGCTGAGTAATGTATATCTCACGTGACTCACTGGGTGATCTGCCAATCAGAGACTTCAATCCCCGCCGCAGGGGGTAATTTTCTAGGCCTGCCCCGCTCGTCTCCAGTTTGTCAGGTCGCTCAGAAGTCGTTGCATGAGGCAACAACGGTGAAAGAGTACCGTTTCTGTACCTTGCTGCATCTTCCCAGTTAAGATTGTCAAGCGAATTACCCTTTTCACGGAAGGACGGTGAAAAAGTTGGTAATTGGCCAGGTCAATTAGCCACTCAGATTCGAGTCGCCTTTTTTCGCACCTTGAAACCAGCGAAAAGCAATCTTCTCCCTAACAAACAAACCCCTCTCCTCCGTAGTCGGCCTTTGCTCACGCGCATTGTCTTTGCCAACACACGACGCGCCCACTCAGCGCCGCGACCCGAAATATCCATATCAACGCCAACACCGACACCGGCCGGTCAACGAACTCCGGGTATTTGCTTTCGAAGCCTCCGATTCTTTGATTGCCCGTGCCCGTGTCCGTCTCGGCGCCGGTGCATCCTCGCATCATCCCGCCGCGTTCTTCCTCCGGGCCTCCGGCTCAGGGCATCGTCCCTATGGACGGTTCCATGATGGCTGGTGGGGCGGCCTCGATGAGTCCTACGAGTCCTGTCAGCTCCCGTCATGGTCATGGTCATGGGAACAGCAATGGCACCAACAAGCGCAAGAGGAGCAGCATGGTTGGCATTGAAAGTAGCCCAGGCAGTAATCTTGACGATCACGATGCCGAGCAGGAGAAGAAGCGCCAGCCTGGCGTCAAAAGGGCTTGCAACGAGTGTCGACAGCAAAAGGTGAGTCAACCTCCGAGAAACAAATCTAAATACAATTGTACTGAACGGAATTTTCCAACAGCTCCGATGCGACGTGGTGCAAGACCCTTTCCAAAGTTGCTCTCGGTGCAATCGCCTGAAACTAGAGTGCAAAATCGAATCAAACTTCAAAAGAGTAGGCAAAAGATCTAAGCACGCCGAGATGGAGAAGGAGATCGATCGACTGCGTCGCAGTCTTGCTCGCGCAAAGTCTCAGGGCTTCACTCCAGAAGCCGATGACGATATGGACTCTCCCATCGCTGCGAGCAATCCTACCTATACTCACACTCACACCCGAAATCCTTCTTTAATGGGTTCTGACGAAGCTGTCTCGTCCCTGCTTCATCTTAAGCGCGGCGGGAACTACAACATGCCACGATATTCACACGATCTAGAAAATGTCAAGCTAACGGAAGAAGACGTCAACAACCTTTTCCGACAATTCTGGGCTTTCTATCATCAATTTCTGCCCTTCCTCAACCCTTCACAGGCACCTGATCTCTTCTACCAACAACATCCCCTCCTCTTCTGGTCCATTATCTCTGTCGCTGCCCGACGATATAATCCACCAAACGCAAACGATCTGCTCAGCAATCTCTCGGGACCTCTGACACGTTTCTTGTGGTCAACGATAGGAGAAGTCCCGAGCAACTACTACGTGGTCAAGGCCATGTGTCTGCTGTGCACATGGCCACTACCCACAAGTACGACTTCGTCCGACCCTACGCACATTTTGTGTGGAGTGATGATGAAAACGGCTACTGGAATAGGTCTTCACCGGCCCAATAATATCCAAGACTTTTCTAGGGTGTCAGTTGAGTTGAACAAGGAACAACTCAATGACCGTGTGACAACATGGGCTGTTTGTAACATTGTTGCGCAGTCTGTTGGAACTGGCTACGGCCAGCCAGCATCAACCCTTTATGACTGGACTTTGGCCTCACGAGCCGGAGAAGAGAGTGCTTTCCAACTATCACGAGATTTAGAGGCGCGGCTACAGATTGAGAGATTCTGTGACAAGGTATCGAAGGAGATGTATAGCAACGCTAGCGATCCCCGTGGCGTTGCAGGAGATGAACACCGGGCAATGCTGATGCGTGTCTACCGTCGAGATTACGCAGAGCTGAATGCTTCTATCCTTTCACAAGGGCTGGGCCCCATCGTCTCTTTGCATCTCCGGGCAGCGGCTCTTCACATGCGCTTGGCCGGTTTCTTCGATTCCAGTAAGACGCCAGGCTATATGGATGATCTGATGGGCCTGTGGCGCGCCACTACCGCTTTTCTCGATGAAATTCTCGAAGTTGATCAAGCCACTAGTCCTCGGGACGGCGTTGGCGGACACTTACTTCTTCACTGCAGTAACTACATCGGACAGATGATGGTTGCCGCTGGCTTTGCCCTTCTCAAGCTCATGAGGTCGTTCTTCTCGAAGACTATAGACTTCCAGCGAGGTCGAACGCTCTTTCATCAGACGATCCGGGCTATCCGGGCTACCAGTGTTGTTAACAATGATCTTCAGTGGCGTTTGGCTGAACTCATGGTGCAGATGTGGAACGGCGCTCGACTCGAACACAATCAACATAACTTCAACAGTAACGACAACTCACCGATCCAGATGGACGACAGCCTCCAACTCAAGGTTCGATGTCGTCACAGTATGAGTCTTGTATTCGATTCAGTCTGGAGGTGGAGGGAGGACTTCCAGGCATCGGGGCGAGGTACTATAGACTGTAGGTGATCCCCTTTCTCCCTATGTTTTGGTGAAGGCCCCTGAGTAGAGCATGTCTTGATTTGTCTTGTGCAAATATTGCAAGAATGCTAATACAGACCACAGCTGCCAAACAACCGACAAATCCAGATTCGGCTAATGAGTCTTCAGCATCATCAACACACATGGACAGCACCCTCGTACCGTCTCACACCCTCCCGCCTTCGAGTCTGCTCAGCACCAACAACACTCACAACAGCAACCCCAACTCGAACGGCGCCCTGACACCGGGAGCCACAGGACTCTCAGCTGTATCGTCAGCTCATAGTATGATGGCAGGTGTCAGTTACGGAGATGCGGCCAACTACGACTTCTTCGACCCCCAGCACTGGATGTTGGACGGCCTACTTGACTTTAACTACTCATACGTGCCTCCCTTGGAAGGCGCCTAGGAACGTGATCAACAACATTGGTACTATGAGTGAGAGGTGCATTAGACATGCATAGTCTTGAGAGCAATTTTTCCTTTTAAAACTGGCGTGAGTTTCGGTACTGTAACGGAGCATCATAAGCCAGCGGCAAGATCTTTTCTTCTTTTTTCCACTGAAGCGAGCCCGCTCCTTTGCTGACACCAGGTCTGCGCACGGGTTCATTTTCCTTTTCTGGTCTTGGGTTTTGTACTCTTTGCATCGTGATTAATCTGAGACTGTTGAGCCAGGGTGGATCTGCTCAACTATTGCGTTTCCATACCGGGATGAGCTTATTGAGAAATAAAATGGAAGTTGGAAGTGGTAAAAGACAGTCTACGTGTAATTATGCAGTATGACGAGATGTTCAGAGTTCAATAAAGACAAGCAATAATCATCATTCTTGTTGTCTATGTACTGCGAAGGGATACGGATATTATTGCCCAAGCCGTATAATGTGAAAAAGTATTGATTCTACAAAAGATCACGAGAACATGACCTCGTCATCCAAAACATATCATATCGTGCCTCAAAGTTAGCTCGTTTTGACCCATAGTTAAGAGTAAGTATTTTCTTTGATGAATGTTAGGATCAGCAAAGCCAAGACTATACTGGTTCTCATGATTTCCACCGGTTTGTACAGTTTCCGTTCTCGTGTATCGAGACAAGCTCGGAGGCACTTTTGCAACTTGGGCAAAGTCTCGAACAGAGACCTGATAGCCCATGAATATTCTCAGGCAGAAATACGTGCACCCATCAAGCATAGGCCGAGGCATTTGGCTAAGCGAGTTAGAAGTCGTCTCTGACCCATGTCATTTCACATTCATAACGTATACGGATACCATGGCGAAGGCGAGGTTGCAGGGGAACGGAGACGCGGGGACTTGATCCGTGAGCCGAGTCTAATTGAAGTTACGGTGACATTGACGTTGACAAGCGACAGACAGCAACAACCAGGTCCAGGTCCAGGTCCAGGTCCAGGGCGGGCGAGGACAGGGATCGGAGCATTCTGTCGTTCTGCTCTCAATGGCACGTACCATTATGTGCCCCCCTGATCAATCACTCACTCTCAGAACCCTATGGGGCACCATAACTGGGTTCAATGACGAGAAGCCGAAGCACGAGGAGGGAAATTGGAGCTGGAGCTGGAGCTGGAGCTGCACTTCTGCCTCTGCCTGCTACGATGTTTCAAACA
Source organism: Fusarium oxysporum Fo47 (assembly GCF_013085055.1). Taxonomy (NCBI): domain Eukaryota; kingdom Fungi; phylum Ascomycota; class Sordariomycetes; order Hypocreales; family Nectriaceae; genus Fusarium; species Fusarium oxysporum. The sequence continues at coordinate 1,386,926 of NC_072840.1, read as the reverse complement.
AACGAACAAACAAACAGTACCTGTAGATCAATTTAATTAACTTTGAACCAATATATGACTCGACTCATCGATGTCAGCCTGGAGAGGCAATCGCCGGAAATGCATGCAGCTCATCAACCCAAGACCCCGGCTCTTGGAGGTTGATTCGCAGCCATCAGTTGCATCTGCCCCATCATCGAGCTAGTGTGGCGATACGATTGAGGACAGTGAATGCCATGGTAGAATCCCTGATCACTCGCCAAGAATTTGGGTCAAATTTGGCGTTTCCCAGCGTCGACGAGTCTGTTGTTGGTTGCGTGGTGATGATCCTGATTCGACTTCTGGTAGAGAGCAAGGAACAATAGAACAATCTACGCCACAGCCGTTTGCCTTCTCTTTATTTCCGAATTCCTCATCCATCGGAAATGAAGTTGCCGTGGCGTTTTCAGTGGTGCTCTTGTCGTTTAAAAGGTAAAATTTGGGTTCAAGAATGCAAAAGAGACGGTTTTGGGCATCAATGACATCAAGTCAATAGTAGCTAATATCGATTGAATAGACACCGGCTTTGAGGATGAATTCCATGAGTGATAAACCCTTGGAATCGGTAACGGCCATGCCTCAGAGGCTAAGACGAATACATTCCTTGTCCACCATCGTGATTCGAAACATTGCATTGTCCCGAAAACGCCTCGTCAAAGCAGTACATCGAGTCTCTCCGCAGAGCTTAGAAAGTCTCGGCAATCAGGCAATTCATTCATCGACTATAGAGTCAGAATAACGCCTCGCTGCGGAGATGATATGACCTATGTCGTCAAGTAAAGTATATGGCCGCATTTTCAGGCCGGCAATGCCCTGTTTGGCCTGTTCTGCAGACCCATGGCCGCATGAAACGGAAACGGCCGGGGGCCTTGGTGCGCGGCAGAAGACAAACCAAATATCTGGATTAAGCGCCCCCAGACGACAAGAGTTGGCTGAGAATTTACTTATAACGATGCCGTTATTGTTTGTTTTGAATTCAGTTCGGCAAGGCACTCTCAGTAGGGTATGTAAAGCAATGCGGGTAATGCTTGAGCCAACTTTCTAAAAACTGAACAATGCCGGCTCCGGATATTCTTTTCCAATCTTGAATTCTCTATCGATATTCCATTGCAGGGATGCTGAGGGTAGCGGCCGATGAGACAAGTCGGCACAGTGAGCGTTCATAGACGAGAAACAAGGGCATCTGGAGATCGGAACCACTATCAGTATCAGTCTCAGTATCTGAACCGAAGACGAGCCACTTACTCTTCAGGGCTGTAGCGGACCCTGGGAGGAAGAACCACGTCGAATTTGATCCCTGGCGGTCATTCTCTTCTGACTCTGACTCTGGCTCTGAGAAAACACAACCAACAGAGGCACAACCAACAACCAACAACACGCCCCCTCCCAGCCCCAGCCAGGACTTGCGTCCTGTGCCCGCTCATGAAACTCGCCATCGATCTGCGCTAGGATAAGCCTTCCAGCCTGTAAAAGAGCAATTCTGAGCCCAGCCCATCCCAGTTAGACGCAGTTTGCTTCACTAAAGAATGTAAGACTCGGCAAGCCGTTAGACGGCGTTTTCAAGTGCCGGGAGTCACGCGCCAACCCGCTCTGAAAGATCTATTCTCTTGACCATAGTTGCTTGCAACTGCTGCATCTTCTGCCTGTGCGCAGCCAATTCCGAAAGTGGCGTCTCGTCCTCCAATTTCCCTTCAAAAACACCATCTTGAGATGGAGAAAATGCCAACCATGACCACACTTTCAGAGCACAGGCCCCATGAATCCGTGAGTTGGCTTATTGCAGTACCATAATTCCCTCTTATTAGAGCCTGAAATTAAAGAGGAAGATCCTGCTCCCAACGAGGGCTTGAATCAACCCCTGGTCAGAAGAAACTGGAGACTTGTCACATATGTGGATAGACTCAGTTCCTTATGAACCCTATATCTATAGAGGCCTAGACTTGATAGAGAGACAATAGATCACGTTGTTGAGGCCATTTGGTGTTAAGAATTGCATTGTAATTTTCAAGAGTCTTTGCCGAGTACTTTTGGTGCTTCTTGAATTTCAGGCCCTGGAAAACGATACCGTCACTGTAACTCCATGCTATATGCATAGAGACGTAAGAAGAAAGATGGTTGAAATGATCAAACGGCCCGGGATTCTGCGTCCCCATTGCCAGTGACTGGTAGAGAGAGACATGCCAGTAGGCTAACGTTCCAGGCCAACATGGAGCCCGTGCTACAGCGAGCAAGCAGCTATCGGTGACGCATATCAATGAAGTGACTGGTACAAGTTCCCTTCAAGTTGGACAAGGTAGTTGATTCGAGACTGTCTTGCTTTCCTCCGAGTAGGCCAAGTGTTCGGCTCTCGCAGTATCAAGAAGGGGGCTGATACAGCAGTAGGCTGTGGTATGAGGAACTACCACAAAAGTCTCTATATTCAGTTTTTTGACATGAAGGAAAGAAACATACAATACAGGCTAGAAGCCATAATAGAACTTTGTGGCGGGTGTTTGTCCTAGTACAGAGGCGGCCGATAGCTGCACACGTTTTGGCGCCTTTAACACAAAGTTAAGGCAAATAAGCTCTAGCTATTCACGTAACGGCAAAGCCGACGGCTAGCCTTAGTAGATTTGGTCGTTTTGGGAGCACAGAACAATGCTGCCAAACCAAATAGAGCACGCTGGAGACATGACAGTTGTGAGCTAGGACTTGGTCCATGTGAAGAACAATAGGTAGCCACAATCAGCTGCTCACTTGGCAGAGGTGTAAAGAATCCTATTGACACCCAAAAGAAGATATCGGGTCTGTTTGTTGCGGGCGTATCCAAGTATTGCGGTTACAAGATGATGTATGGGAGTGTACGCACCCCGGCCGAGCAGAACATAAGTGCCATAGCAGTACCTTATGGAGGGGAGTTGGACATCCCTTGTTCTTGTTACTGCGCAGCGCATGCCGGAGGTCTGCGCCGTGGGTGAGTGTGTTGACGCTGAATGACATGCTCTGCAATTGACCGTGATGCAAACAAGTCGAAGCGTCGGGCCGTAGACATGCGCAATCAGGGCAAAAGTTGGGTGGATGGAACATCCGGAACCCCACGAGATTGGCTTCTGACGAGGGGGTGTGTTTTGTTCCTTATTAACGATGATCGCCCGATAGATGATAAGATGAGATGGGTTGCCAAGAAAAGAAGAGGGAGGGGTTTGGGGGCGTCGCCTTGTGCCTGTGCTGGCTACGGAAGGCAACGCTAAAATTCAGCCTAGCAACAAATCGAAAACGTCTTTCTGCCAGGGCTTGAGCAATGAATGTCAAGCCGGGCATTGGCAAGGTACACCCTAGCAAGAGCCATGTCACAGCGGGGGGGCCGCCATCCATTGCAGACGGACGGATATGTACGGCACCACACCTGTTATGGATGGTTGTCTCAACGCTGATGAACCGTATCATCACCTGCCTCTTCTGCTCGCAACGTACGAGCAACAAATACGTTATCTGGTCCCGAAAGTCTGGTACCGCCCACTCTGCATGAGCATGCGTGTGATTCGAAATATGACTGGGAGAAGGGGGAGCGGGTCGGACAGAAATGCGACCCTATGGACCGACATATACGAACTTTTGAGTTGAAATATGAGACGTCAAAAACGCGGCTAAGCCTGCGAACAAGGCGGAATACTCGCGGCAAACACTCCCATGCTCGTTAGAAATACCGTAGCAAGCATGCCTCGGTAGTGTCGACATGTTTGGTGTGTTGTAAGTGGTAGGGGGCGATCATCTAACCTGACGCGACAAGAGCGCTTAGAGTGGACTTGAACGAGTCAGATGCGCATCGAAAAAGCCAGTGAATCGAGCAATCTCCCGCAAAACCTTCCCATTCAGGCCAAAGTATGTCCGCGTTAAGAGTCCCGGCAGTTGGGTAAATGAGATGGAGAAGTTTGAAACCGGAAACAAAATCAAGAGTACCAGTGACACCAAGCTAGGACGGAGAAAACCAGACAAGGGGGCTCTTGATTCTTGAGAACCGAGGGCAAGAGTCCTTTAGCAAGACATGCCTGCTCGCTGAAATTCAACAGCATTCCAAGGTCCTGAGATCACGGGAAAGAGGCAAAGCCAATGCTGAAACCCACAAGGCTAAGCTTGATGAAACGGTGGAGCAGGGCGGAGCGTTTTCACTGCCTTGAAGCATGGGGAAGGAAGCCTGCGATGCAGTGTAGAAATTATTCTAGGCAGAATACCTCAATGACCATATCATATAGACACATGGCGTGACAAGGCTGTGTTATCTTTGACACCCGCGACGTTAGATCCGAGAATGGATCTGCAGGAACCCTCAAACCAAAACCCCAGATCTGGCGGCAGCGGCGTGCGATGGGGGCGATGTTGGCAGCTAAGTTAATAGCTAAGCGTTAATAACAGATGAGCTACCTATAGCGCACAAGCGAGGGAGACGATGTCCAGGGGCCTGAGCCTTCCAGGCCGGCACTTGGCTTGTGATAGACTGATAGTAAGTGAACCATCCATATAAATGCTGGAGGTATCATGACATGGCACATGCATCCGATAGAAATCGGTAAGACTCCAATTGTATATGCTGGAGTAGCATAAGTTTAGTCCAATCTTAGGCCAAGTCTCTCAGCATCTCATAATGAATTTGCCAAAACGTAGTCTAACTTTATTAAAAAAAAAAAAAAAAAAAAAAAAAGAGACAATGGAGCCTTTTGACTGGGATGTGGGGAAGGTTGCTCCCATTATAACGCAGAATAGGAAAGAGAAAGGCCAACGAAAAATCGGTGAGTAAATCGGTAATGACTTGTCGGTACGAGAAGGCCGAAGCTGGTGGAATGAAGAGGGTTTGATTGATTCTGATGGATGATGTGAGGTAGGAAATCAGAGGAGCAATCAATGTGCAAGGAGCAGCAAGTAGCAGGGGGGGAGGGGGGGGGGGGCGTGCGGGGACCAGACACGGAAAGTCAAGTCCAGCGTTGAGTTGGCAGAACCTTCGCTTGCAGTCAAGCCGCTGTCCAATGACAGTCAACCGCATGGTAAACGCGCGCGTACTCGCTATACCACATTCAGCAAAGCGTGCGAGCCCGGAGCTCTCACCCATTGGCCCCAATTGCAATCATCAGGCTGATCATCTGGGCTACCAATCGCTATTTCGCTCGTAGCACACTGTTCCCACTATAAATCAAGGACCTCCCCTGCTCGGGCCATGCTTCTTTGGGAAGACGAGTAACCTCACAGGGATTAATGCCTGCTTAGCGTGGTCCCGACAGTCTGGTAAGCTAAGCTTTTTAGCGTCATCACTAGTTTGCGGCACAGAGTGCTGAATGGCCGGCAGCGGGGCCGCATTTCTGCACCAGAGCGGGCCACCCTCTAACTCCGATACCCCTGTCATCTCTCAAGCGCCGCGAGGCGCATGCCATGCTATGTTATGGGTTGCATATTGAGCAGGGCAAGTGGGTTTAAACTTGCTATTAGACAATTAGTCGTGTCTTTGTGATCATTGCTTTGCCATTCCAGATACGTACAGTATGAATCGTGACGTGTAGACACTGCGTTAGTTGTTGTATGACCATGCCCAGCCAGCCTCAAAACTGAATCGAGTTGGAGCTGAGACTGATTGAGTCAGGTAACCGGGATATTGTCGGCTCCAGAGCATCATAATCCCCGTTGCTTTTTCTCCGTCCACTCGTCTTCGAGAGCCCTGCAGTAGCTGAAGGATGATTAATTAAAGAAGGTCATCTTAGTTGAAGCGAGCCCTCTGCACATATTTTCTGTCAATACATAACTTGTCTGAACGTTGCTGATGCTGTGCAGCGGCGTCATTGCTCGGCTTTTGCTCCAGGCCGGGTGGCATCCGCGGACCAGGGGAAGAGTCGACAAGGCAAGACAGGACAGGACAAGCCACCTGTGGGAACCATAAGGCAAACTGTTAGGTACTGTACCGTCCTGTACAGTACATACGTACAGTCAAAGCTTCCGATCCATGTGTCGCGGTAGAGCGTCGTTAATTTATGACCCCCAGGGGGGGCACGAGGCGACCTTTTAAGGCTAACACTACCGTCCATTTTGCGGCGAGGTTCGCATCTTAACGGCTTCGCGCTACACGCGGTCCTATCATGGTCCCAGGTAGCGCGCGTATAATATCAAGCTTGTTGTTGGTTACAGAGTTCCTTTTTGTCGTTGCGCCAAAGGGCAGCATCCAACCGACCGATATGATAGACCTGCAACTGTTTCATGGATGGTTAGTTGACTGACAGAATCTTCAGCATGTGCGCAAGCCATACAATGTAGTGTAATGCAATGCAATGCTCCGCTCAATACTCTCTACCTCCCTCCCTCCCTCCTTCCCTCCCACACATGACAATGGCAATGACAAGGCAGGCAATCTGCCGGCGAGTGCCAAGCAAAGTGGTGGAGTCGCTGGGATCTGCCTAAGCTGTTGCAGGCATGGTCACTTTGTATTCTGTCATGTCGTCTTTTCTGGGCCTTTTCGTCCTCCATCTCCGTTTCCGTCTCCGACGCCGTTCCGCTTTCGCTCTTGTTTTCGCTGCTTATTGACCAGCAAGACGAAATAGCTTCGAGGCTAAGAAGCAAAGCAGAAATGGGGTGAAATCCGTTCTGTACCCTTTTTCTTCTATGCCGGCTGAGCTATTTGGCTGTGCTGGCCTGGCCTGGCCCGGCCAGGCCTCACCCAGCCCCAAATGCGCTCCCCCGGCAGACCCCTGCTCCCACTTTAGATCATCGCGTCTTTTCTTATTCTCTCATGTCTTGACTCTCTGTATTCCGCCCTCCTCCTCCACTAACATCCCCGTACCGTACGGGACGTCACTGGCGCACCATTTCTCTCAAAGCTGCCGATCTTCAGATCGATGGACGCCAAACGGCCCGCACAGGATTATGAGTTCCCGCGTTCCTGTACCTGTACCTGTTCCTGCTGACAGCCCTTGTTGCTGTCCGTCATACATTATTGTCGTCCCAGCTCTGATAACTTGGTCAGACCAACCCAAGATGAGCTTGTTGACTCACCGGTTCATGTCTACGAAGAAGGTGATGAGAAACTCATCAGAAGCACGGCTCCTGGATGTCTGCCTCCAGGTAGCGTAACCCGGTACAGCTTCCCACCTTTCTGATTGCCTCTTCCCTCTTTAAAGACAGACCAGACACAAAGGGTCCTTGGCCACTCTTGTCCCCACCTTGCTGCGTTTCCTATCGCTCACATATTTTCTCTTTTGCGTACCTGGTCAGTGGTCGCTGGCCCATGTCATCGTCTATTGTCAAGGTCCAGGTTTAGGCCCCCCCAGGTCCCCGTTCTTTTCATTCTCTTCGGGCATTACTGATTTCTCGTCCCCGTTAGCTCAGCCTGGCCTTTTAGTTTGGCAGAGACCTAATACTGCTCTTCAGCTTGTCTCGCCTTTCCCTCTCGGGGCATCCGTCTCTCTTTTGGCTACTCGTGTCGACCCTCCATTCCAATACGTACACGTTGACGGTGCAGCGACAGCTCATGATGTCTTTGGCCTACCACATAATATATCATAGTTGCGGTTCTGAATAGTCAGTCTGTTTTGCTCTTCGATTCCGTGCTGTATTCTCCTCTGTCATTGTTGACCAAACGCAGACCTCACAGGTCAGCTCCGCGTGGGATGAGAATCGAGTCAAGTCGAGTTGAGTCGTAATCTCCTCATCACTTGCTAGACTGATAACCAGAGATTGCCATTACATACTCTATCCAGACTGTCGGATAGAAGACTGCTCCAGATCGTATATGCGAGGCGGTGGTCGTGTGAAGGGGGATTTGCCTGGTGGAAAAAGTTCCAAGCATCCCTGACTGACGAAAGAGTGATGGCCTGGTGAAATCGAGGAAGCGTCCGAAGAAACATCCGACTCTTTTCGGTGTTGTTTTCAATCCATTTTCCCATACCATCTCATCGTCTCACACCCATAATGTACACACTGAAGCTGGATGTGATGGATGGAGGGATGGCAGAACACCCCCAAACCAACACCCCCCGCCCCATATTCATTCGTTTTACATGCCCACGCCCATATCCAAGCCAAAGTAAAAGCCAAATTCAACACCACTCCCACTCCCACACACGCCCTTGAAGCCGCGATGGTCGCGATGATTCCCCTCCATCCTTTAAGCCATCCCAGTGTCATCTCCACGGGCATACCATGCACGACCATGCACGTCCTCTGTTCTGCCCTTAGTCTTTCTCTATTTCCAGCCCGTTTCTTTCGCTGCTTTAGACCCCTCGGCGGCTATTGTTATGCACGACAGCTCCAGTATCTTGGCATGGCGGAGGATATTGAGCCCCGAGCCCTCACAGCTTAAGCCCTCCACTTCCTAGGTTCAAGGCAATGCCAGGCCGTACCCATACTGTACTTGGGGCTTGATCCCTCTGCTCGACACCCCCAGTCCTTCCCCCATTTGCCCCTGGCACCGAGGCCTGTCTCTGGCTCGTCCATCTCGTCCTGGGCTTGCCAAAAGAACGGCTCTTAAAAATGTCCTGGTACTTCGTTACTGCTGTCTCTCAGGCTGACCTCCATGTACACCAAACCTACATACACTCCAACGATCTGCACTCCACTGCTCTTCATCTCCAAACACCATTTATACAAAGCGGCCGGCCCGTCTGTGACCCCACAAGGCTCTGTTTCCCTTCAACTCCTCCTTCCTGCCCTTGCACTCTCTTGGCCTCGATCTCTGACCCCCCCAGGTCTTCAAAAAGCGGCCGCGGCCAGAAAAGGCTGAATCGTCTTGCACCTCGTTCTTCCATATCTGCCTCGCCGGGTCTTGATGCCTTCTTGAAGTATCTTGGGTTCTGGTCATAAATGTGCCATTATCAGTCTCGGTCTGAATCTTGAACTTGCAGCCACAGCATCAACAGCTCCCCACCACTCACAGAAGCACCCATTTCTGTTATTCAGCCCCGCCTATAACATAAACCAACCGATTTGGACTTCGATTGTCCAATCCCCCAATTTGATACCCACATGATCATGGTCGAGCAGCAGTATATTGCCCCAGGTCTACCCCAGCCGGATGGTCTTTCGGGAGCTCCCAGTTTGCACGACTCAATTCCGACAACTGAGACTTCCCCTTACCACGATCTGACATCCTACTCATCTGTAAGTCGAGCTTCATCCGGAGCGGACGTGGACTTGGCAGAGTCTTTATAGCGCTGCCATAGATCCAAAGCTCTGCCCCCAATAGTCCTTTTGTAAAACTGACGCTTGTTCTTGTAGGTTTCTTCACCTTTCAACAGCATTTCTGGCCAGTGCGATCCAAACCTCTTAACTCCTATCTCAGTCGTGGGATCTCCTCCTTTGCACGGCGTGTCAAAAATTGCATCACAATATCCTCCGCCTCCAAGCACACCTAATCAACACCCTAGCCCTCCTGGGAGTTCCAGAATGTATCATCAGCAGCAGTGGGCAGGACAATTTGACGTTAATAGCCAATCCCCACAAGCGAGTTCGCCCATGACCTCTCAAGCTCCGGTCGCTGGAGGGGAATTCCTTCATGCCAATTATGTCCACGATGGACGTCGAACCCCCGGGCCCCCAGAGCCCTATATGGGAGCTTTTGGTGTCTCAAACGGACCAGAACCGCAACCTATGAGCAACCCTTATTACGTCAATATGGCGCCTCCAATTGAGCACCAAGACCACATGATGATGAGGGACAATCATCATATTCCAATGGGCATGCATCATCGCGAAATGGCGCCTGCTCCTCTTCTGGCCGAGCATCATCCACCTCAGTACCGCCGAAGAAGCCCAGAAGAGACAGGACTGCACGGATTACCTTCAGATGTTCCACGCTCCATGACTGGATCCCCTCGTCGAAGATCTGCCTTACACGCCCCTGGCCGCGTCAAAAAGCGCACAACCAAGAGGTCAGGAGCCTCTAGAAGTGCAGCTGCTGAAGAGCCTGTCGACGAGCACAAGAATTGCTTTGGAGAAGAGGTCCCGCCAACACTCAAGAGTACCTGTCCCGATGAGGAGCGCTGCATATTCGAATCTCGCTGGGAGCACCGCAACCAAAAGGGTCAGGATATGTGGGAGAGCATCCAGAGCGATTATAAGAGTCGTTTCCAGAAGTGCCCCGGTAAGGAAATGCTTCAGATGAAATTCAAACGAGGCCGGTCCAAGTACATTGAGTGGTTATCTAGAGATGTAAGTCTTTTGGCTTCAGAACCCGGAGGACTTTGCTAACTATTTTAAGGAGGACTTGCTTCGAGAGGCTTATAAGATCGTCGAGAAGAGTCGTTATCAGATGATGCTTGAGACCTTTCACGAATTAGGGGGTTCCCGAAATATGCGATTGAATGCTAGCGACATAGAAGTCAAAGTTGTCAACGATCTAAAGCTCGAGGAGGGGATTTACATGGAATCCCATGGGGATCTCAATATCAGAAGACGACGCAAGTCGGTTCAAACAAGGAAGCGCACTGGCCGCGGTGATGAGCACGACGAGATGATGAGCGTCGGATCCCACAACACTCATGAAGATGAGGTTATTAACCAGGTGCATGGCCTTCCCAATATCAAGATGGAAGAAGATGGCCCTGGAGGCCACATGATGAGCGCACATATGTGGGACCAACAAATGAAGATGGAACCGGGAGCAATGCCACCACAAAACAATCGCATGCAACCCTTGATGAGATTGAGTCCAACACAGACGATGTATGGAGGACGCAGAGGGTCGTGAAAACAGAAAACTTCTGACTCATTTTCGGGAATGGCATTATAGACAACTTCATCTTCTCAACGAAGAGCCCCTCATTTTTTTGTATTTTCCATATAAGAGTCCTTTCATATACCCCAAGGAATTGTTTAAGATAGAGCTTCGTAAAGAACCCGGCATCTTTGTATAAGAAGGAATTCTGCGTCGTATCACGTCTCCCCAATGCTCTTGTAGTATCTATCTATGTCTTCACTGCTTCCGAAGATATTGCCAAGTTTGAGAGGTAATTGTATGGGCGGGCGGGAAGTCAAGTGACTTGAGTGGCTTCACACAAAATCTGGGGTCAGACTTTTGAGATAACATCTGGTTGGGTGCTCTTAAGATTGGCGATTTTGGAATTGACAAGATGGCGTGTTTCGCTGCCACGAAAGCAAGGGGGGAATGCGAAAGACCTGGAAAGACTGAGAAAGGGGGCGGAGCGTGAGTGAGACAACACATAGCTCGTATTGACAAACTTGTCCTTGTGTAGACCCGACAGTTTGGAAAATTGCGCTTCAAGTAAATTTGATTCTCGCTGCAACTTGCATGTAACTGGGTTCAGGTTGGCAAGGATTCAGGGTGCCCTCGGAAGCCGGGAGGGTGTCGAGACAAGCTTGACAGGGCCTCCTCGAGCCTAAACTAGTGGCCCCGTTCGCGGACACCCTTAACCTAGCCGCCAGGGATCCAGGTTTCTAGCCCCCCGATGCAGATCACGCCGTTTGACAGTTCGGCAATGTCAAACCTCAGAAGAGACCGATAACTGGCTGACGGCCTGCCTTTGCTTGACCGCCGCAGTTGAAATAGGATGGAATATTGCAGTGAAAGTGTTGCAGAGGTTTATATTGGGGGAATAGAAACCCAAGAGAGAATCTTACCAAAAATGGCAGAAGTCAAACCACTCGGAGTCGTGGCAGTAGAAGCCTGCGGGTCTTGAGAAGTATGTCAAGACTGGGAGGACGAAGCTCTCCAATTCAGAATGTGAAGGCTTGTCAAGGCAGCAAACCCCGATTTTTCAGTTGTTCTGATTCGGTATTTCGACCTGCCAATTAAGGATATGGTTGATCTGGCTCCCTGGCAAGACCATAGGGACTTAAAGAAACGTGGTGAGGGTACTTCCACGTTTCCATTGTTGGAAGGACCAGCGATTGTTCAACATGATACTCCAGCGGATTATATTGCACTCTTAAAAAGAGCCGAGTAAGAATGTAACAGTAGTTGAAATGCGCTATGGCAGTGGAACAACAAGATGTCGTGGAGTTGCAACAGGAAGCTGTGCAAATTACCGATTCTGGGTTCTTTTTTTTTTTCAACAGTGAAGTCATACCATAGGGACTGGATGGCGGAGACGGAACATTGCAGCAGTGTTGCCGGACTAGAAGCAAGGTAATTTGAGAGTGAGCGCAGCTGAACGTTCATGTCGGACCTCGCTGCTCATCGCATCTCCAGGGTCCTTGGCTTGGTATAGTAACCAGATATAGCTTAGGTCAAGACTCAGCGGAAAAGAAGATCCCGATGACGCGCTAGGAGTCACTAGCAGTCCGCGTGGCTTGCCGTTAACAATGAATCTATCCTGTAGCAGAGGATCTTCAAAGGAACTCAAGTGGGGACTGATCTGATTCTGTTTCCCCGAGCACAGACAGGACAGGCGCATGTTTCGATCCCTAGGCGCCTTGAGTATTGAGGTCCAGAAAGTTCACCAGCGAGTGATCACGGACGAATGGGGCCAACGCCAGCCAAACTGCGCTTGAGATTCTATTGTGCGTGACGGTGTGATGAGAGATAACGATTTGATGACTCGAAACGCGTTTAACGTTTGTCGCCTGAGCAGTTCAGGGCATAACCAACGTTGAGTTACAGCCAGCGCTTCAGACGGCTGGCTGATTGCCGCTTGACGCTTCAATATGGTTAGATCAAAAGTGACGTTCATCCAAGGGACCCTCCCTGTTCTCGCCTTAGCGCCAGGGATGTGACGCGCTGGCACACTTATGATGTTCTCATCGTGACCTTTTATCTTGGCATAAACTTGAGTGGGCTTCGCGTATTCTGGCTGTGATTTAGTGAGATTAAGTCTTCGGAGAAGGCGTCGAAACAAAGGAGTTAAGAGGGGTAAAGATGTGAGCATGTGGCAACTAGTGCTGAGAGAGAGTTTTCTGCTTCTGAATGATGTTGTTGGCTCGTCGTTACCTTAGTGTTTGTGTTGCATCGAAATTCGGGGTGTGTTATAGTATTGACGAATGACAAGGAAGGTGATTTTGATGACTGATAGATAGGAAGGGACGAGGCTACCATGATCAAATTGAGTTTGATAATGCAAGCACTGTTGACCTACATAGAAGCGAAGTAAAGATAATCTGTTATGAGATTAGAGTAGTAAAGAATAACCTCCAGGTCTGTCGAAGCTCTCAAGATATTTGACTTCACGGAGACTCTGTTTGGGAAAGAGCCTCCCTTAAGTACGGTACCTGATTGGACCACAGTTCACGAAACGCCACAGCACGGCTAGCCACATGTGGCGCGATGATGACAGGAAACAACTGTCACCACGAATTCGTGAGGATTTCGTCTCCTCCAGACTTTCAAATCGCGACGCCAAGCGTCTGTCGCGCGTCATATTCGAGGCGTTCCGCATATTACCTGTATGGTTTACAGTCGGTTTCGCTGTTCTTAGGCTTCCCTCGATGAGCCCAGTAGCTCTCGAGTGCCATTTTCCCCTGGCCAATGTCTCGGAGGCCTAGGCATTGGCTATTTGAGCCAGGAGGCATGATGTTATTGGTGTGGGTGCAGCTCTTGATCTGGGCCTCACTATCATGGACGGCTCAAGCAATGCGGCAGGACCACCTTGTGCGGTTGCGCCAACAAACAGTCGATATGTTCTATCATGGCTTTGGCAATTACATGAAACATGCATTTCCTGAGGATGAGGTTTGTCTGGTATCGCAGCTGATCACCGTTCAAAGCTGACTGTACTTTTTCCACAGCTTCGACCTTTGACGTGCTCGCCCCTGACCCGAGATCGAGAAAATCCCGCCCATATCGGACTGAACGATGCCCTAGGAAATTACTCCCTTACTCTCATTGATAGTCTATCGACACTTGCGATCCTCGCCGGAGGACCCGAAGATGCGTCAGGGACAGGGTCGAAAGCTCTGAGCGATTTCCAAGATGGAATAGCGGATTTTGTGCGATACTATGGTGATGGACGACCAGGTGTTTCGGGCCAGGGCATTCGAGCGATTGGATTTGACCTCGACAGCAAGGTTCAGGTTTTTGAGACCGTAATACGTGGATTGGGTGGCCTTCTCAGTGCGCATCTTTTTGCCATAGGAGAGCTGCCTATCAACGGGTATACTGTGCAGCCAGCCTGGGCGACTCAGGCGGACGACCCCCTTGAACTGGCACCTATAACCTGGCCGAATGGTTTCAAATACGATGGTCAACTTTTAAGGCTGGCCCTCGATCTTGGACAAAGGCTTCTCCCAGCATTTTACACAGACACCGGCATTCCATATCCTCGGGTCAATCTTCGACATGGGATTCCTTTCTATACAAACTCGCCCCTCTTTCGTCACATGGAGGGCAAACCTGAGACTGCTTCAGGGGAGATCACCGAGACTTGCAGTGCCGGCGCTGGAAGTCTTACCCTAGAGTTCACAGTTCTCAGTCGTTTATCAGGAGACGTTCGATTCGAGCAAGCGGCCAAGAGGGCTTTCTGGGCAGTCTGGGGACGAAGGAGTGAAATTGGACTCGTCGGTAACGGCCTGGACGCAGAGGGTGGGCAGTGGATAGGGCCACACGCCGGGATTGGTGCTGGTATGGATAGCTTCTTCGAATATGCTTTGAAGAGCCATATCCTGCTTTCAGGACACGGCATGCCCAACAAGTCGACCACTAGTCGACAGAGCAGCACTGAGTGGCTCGACCCCAACGTCCTCCACCCTCCTCTGCCTACCGAGCTACAGACCTCTGAGGCGTTCTTGGATGCATGGCATCAGGCACACGCCTCTGTCAAGCGATATTTGTACACCGACAGAAGTCATTATCCATACTACTCGAATAATCATCGCACAACTGGGCAACCATATACTATGTGGATTGATAGCTTGGGTGCCTTCTACCCGGGTCTGTTAGCTATGGCTGGCGAGGTCGATGAAGCCGTAGAGGCAAATCTTGTTTATACTGCTCTCTGGACGCGTTATGCTGCTTTGCCTGAGCGGTGGTCTGTCCGCGAAAACACTGTTGATCAGGGGCTCGGTTGGTGGCCAGGCCGTCCCGAGTTCATAGAGTCAACATATTATATATACCGTGCCACACAAGACCCATGGTACTTGCATGTCGGAGAAATGGTTCTTAAAGACATTGAGCGACGATGTCGTGCTCCATGTGGATGGGCTGGTCTTCAAGACGTGAGAACAGGAGAGCTCTCTGACCGCATGGAGAGCTTCTTCCTTGGCGAAACAACAAAGTACATGTACCTCCTCTTCGACCCAGACCATGCTCTCAACAAGGTTGATGCTGCGTTTGTCTTTTCTACGGAGGGTCACCCCCTTATTATCCCCAAGCGCAGCCGTCAGAAGCCGACTCGACGACATTCGTTATCGAAACGTGTCGTATCCAAGAACGACACAATTGATGAGAGCTTCACGCACTCATGTCCGGTACCTACAGTTCCAGGTCTTTCCGGGTCAGCTACGGCTGCTCGTCCTGACCTTTTCAGTGTCGCACTATTCGTGGACTTGCACAATACTCCCAATGTTCATGGACCCCTTGAAGCCGTAGAAGTCTTCGATCGGAAGAAAGGGCATGTGACGAGATATAGAGCTAAAACCAATCACACAATGTTTCCATGGACGTTACCGCCAACAATGCTACCGCATGACGGCGTATGCGCCGCGCCCGTTGAGCGCGTCATGACATGGATAGAGTTTCCACCCGGTGACACGGCAAGCTCGCTTGTGTCTCGTTTCGGGACGTCTCTCGTGTGGTACAGCCACAACGGACCAACGGTCCGCAACCTTGATGGCATGCGGCTTCAATTGGAACAGCAGAAGGGCGGTAAGGTTGCAGATCGATCCTGGAGAATTACACACGCAGCAAGTAGAGAGCTTGGTCGTCACGAGAATGTCTTCTTTCATGCAGAGCATGTGAGATCTTACAAAGACGATGCATTTACTTGTATTCGACGAAAGGACATCGTTGAGATTGACCTTCTCCTCGATACACCAGAGAAGTCGAATGCCAGTGCTCCAGCACCCGCCCAGGGCGTCAACGTATCCAGTGAGATTCTTCCGAGTCATGCGGCTCTTCCTTCGGAATCGCTCCTCAAGTCGCTTCTCCGTGCCGTGAGCTCCGTCTTTGAACCCGCATATACCGATCTCCCGGAGACGGAGATGGATGGTCCCGGCCCCACTATACTCCGTTGGACGGCCTACACATCTACCGGCCCCGGCGCTTTTCCTCTGCCGCCCATTATCGATACACCGATGGTCGGTTCACCCAGCTACAACTCCCGCAAGCCCGTCGCCAACTTTCCTTGGAAAACCGTCTTCCTCGGTGGTGAAGCATGTGGTGCCCCCTTGCCCGAGTCATCGTCTCGCCAACATCAAATAATTGTCATTCGTCGCGGCGGCTGCTCATTCAGCGAAAAGTTAGAGCGCATACCTAGCTTTCCGGCCTCGCCACACACACTACAACTTGTGATTGTCATTGACGAGGGTGATGATTCAGGAGAAGG
Source organism: Fusarium oxysporum Fo47 (assembly GCF_013085055.1). Classification (NCBI taxonomy): domain Eukaryota; kingdom Fungi; phylum Ascomycota; class Sordariomycetes; order Hypocreales; family Nectriaceae; genus Fusarium; species Fusarium oxysporum. Next base: position 1,370,463 of record NC_072840.1, on the reverse strand, counting down.
CCCTGATGAGATTGTTCGCCCTCTGCTGACCACGGCGCAAGTGACACCCCGAGGCATGGGGCGGCTCAACGGTGTGCCTCTCGTTCTCATGCGTGGAGCTAAGGGTGATTATGAACGTTTCGGCGAGGCTAAGGGTGTAGGCATGCGGCGCAAGTACGTGGTGGAGAGTCAAGGGATGTTGATAGAGAACGCCATTGTCTTATAACGAGCTCATAGAGTTCATATGCATGTCTCGGAGTTATTTTGGTGGCTTTTATCGTCATTTTTGTATATTGCTGTTTTTGATAGCGTATGATACCTTGAGGCTTCGAGGGAAACAGGGGATAGATGTCTCTTTGTATGATACGTTTAACAACCAAAGCCTTGCTTGTAAGCTCAACTTGATACTTATAAACCTGACCTAGAGACCTACTCATAATCTCAAGAATTCTAATCATAGCTGTAGGTGGTATGATGCCCTTGCAAGGCATGTGATTATTGTCTCATGATGGTAAAGCAGCCAGAAGGTGGGCGGATAATACTGGCATTTATGATTATTAGTTTGCGATTCTTCTTTATATGGCTATATCAAGGTATCCTCCAAAAACCCCCATTCTATATGCGCGAACCCGAAAAGACTTTTGCTGTTGTTGAGTCGTGAAAAAGTCATCCACAAAACGCCAACCAATATAGATCTCACTTAGTAAAATAAGTGAATTGCTGTAAAATTTGGTCACTACCGCCGCCAACACTTCGAAAACAAATAGAGCAAAAACAGACTCTCCAGGTCTAACAAAACTTCTCACAAATGCGCCGCGATGAGGCACACCAGAGCTAATTGACGTCGATCTATGGCCCGGCATCGCTTTATCGCTGGAAGTGGGATCGAAAATAGAGGAAGCCTGGCATCAGCCACTTAAGCATCTTCAAGAAGAATCTTGACAGGAGCAGTGCCGAGCTTCTCTTGGCCGTTTAGGCCAGGGATCTCAAGAATAAACAAGTATCCAATGACCTCGCCCTTGAGCTGCTGGACGAGTTCAGCTGCAGCCTTTGCAGAACCACCTGATGATTCATGTCAGTCAAGGTCCAATAAGCCTCAAGCATACTGCTTTGCAAACAGATTTACTCACCCGTAGCAATGATGTCGTCCACAATAAGGACCTTCTGGCCCTCACGGACGGCGTCTTCCTGCATCTGGAACAGATCCTTGCCATACTCTTTCACGTACTCAGCGGTAGCGCAAGGTCCAGGGAGCTTGCCCTGCTTGCGGACAGCAGCAAAAGAAACACCGAGACGGAGCGCAAGACCAGGGCCGAAGAGGAAGCCACGGGCGTCAAGGCCTACGATAACATCAGGCTTGGTGGGGAAAGCCTCGGCGATCTGAAGTTCGAGAGCATCGACAAGGGTGGCATGGGCGGTTGGGTCGGCGAAGAGAGGCATAATATCGACAAAGTTGATACCCGGGATAGGGAAGTCGGGGAAGCTTCGCAGCGACTTGCGCAGGCTTATCTTTGCACCGGAGAGTTCGGAGGAACCGGCGGCGGAGGAGGAGGGCTGTCGTCCCGAGGCATCTTGGCTAGCGACAGCGTTAGACGTGGTGTTGTTTATCGCTGAGGATGAGTTGGTAGAGGGGAGGGGTTCTTGAGCGCTCATTGTGGAGGGAAGAAGAGAGAAGGAGAAGAGAGAGAGGGAAGAGGCAGGGTAGAAGAAGGGGTGGAGGGTCGGTAAAAAGAAGGAAGGAATAAGGGGAGAAGGAGAAAAGAGACGAGGGATACAGGGCAAGTTGGGAAAGGGTGAGCGGAGGCAGTTGCCAGGCACAAGGAGTGGTTTTTTTCCCTGGTAGGCACCTCAGGTAAGGAAGGTAGTCGGTGGTCAAGCCGCGTCGGAAGAAGTAGTTACAGTGGTTTAGTGGTAGGCGGAAAGAGAGTACGAACGAGGTACGTGCTCCGTCTACGTGAGCTACTTGGCTGATTTAGTACCTGACGGGCAAAACAGTAAGAGGCAGGTACAAGCACAATGGAAGGGTCTAAGGTAATTTTGTTTTGGCTGTGAAGGACAGGGCTGCCGAAAGACGGATGCGCAACTTCAGTGGTATTGACGATGAGGAAGGAGGGGTGCAACCTAGGCATGCCGCAGGCGTGCGAGGGCTTAGTGGGGGAATGGCGGGCAGGTACGATTGAACGATTGGGAGCGAGGGGGAGGGGAACCCGACAGGGTCCCATTGATTTGGAAGCCTTTCAAGGGGTGCAAATGGAAAATGCGAGGTGGGGGAGGGGAAAATTTTGTTAACTTTTTTTTTTTTTCCCTTTCCGAAACTCTCAGCAGCGGCAGCGATGGATTTCAGCAAAATTCTGGCCGCTGAGTCGGATACAGAAGCCTTTTGGTGATCAATGCCCAGCGCCAGCGCCCAGGACCCAGCCAAGGGGGGGGGGGGGGGGCAAGAAAACTTGGGACAAATGACAAAAAGACGAGATAGGTTTAGTATTTCCTTGTAGGCCTAAAGATTGGTTAATTTTGGCGCCTTAGTTTAAAGTCAGAAGTTTTCTTGCTCCCTGGGTCCAGCACGCACCAGCAGTGCCTAACATGGAGTTAATTGTGGGGAGGCTCAGATCCGTGGATGTTTCCTGATATCCACTTGTTGCTATCTGTGATAATCGGCACCTCGACTTAGGGATTGGTTTGTTGGATTGATGTGATAACGGTAAGCATCTCACCAAGCAGAGACAAATGAACAAGTAGGCATGGATAGAGTGAGATTTCCGGAGCAAGAGTTGATTCCCGTCATCATCAAACATGGACAAGCAAGCGGTCAAGCGGGCTTTTTCGGTGTCCAAGCTTCAGGTCAGATATCAACGATTCAAGGTATTAGTCTACATGACTCAACAAGCACCAATTGTACAATTGGATATCGAGAAGCAGCCATGTCCGAATGGAGAATGCAACTCATACCAGGCAGCGTTGTTTCGTGAAAGTTCTTGTGTGTTTGCAGCTTGTCCCAGTACGCGCAATCCCATCTGTTGTATAGAATGATAAATAGGTAGTATGAGTACCCCGCCAATTGTATCATCATGAAACATTCGTATGTCGACATAACGGTACCGCAACGATTGCATGACAATTCTGATATGTAAAACGCCATTTCTTACAAACAAATGATGCATACTCCTCGGTTTGCATGCATGATTGCAGTATCAATGTAGCATCAATGCAGTATTAGATGCTAATCGGCAACCTGAACCCTTGATCGACACTCTTATTGGATGGTCATCTTTTGTACCTCTATGAGTCAACTTGCCAAATCAGACTTCACGCTGCCGAGCGAACACGAATCTGTCGTGATACGATTCACGAGCGTTTGCCAGCAATAACGGACTGGAGTATATTTTCCACGCGTCTCTTTGTTACAGACAAGAGTCCCAGTAACGTCAGCTGCGACAAATCGAGAAACACAAAAGCTCCGCCGTTGTGTTCTGTACATGTTATGGATGCCAGGTCGTACCATTGGAGTGCTTTTTTTACTCAATGGCGGGACCAGGTCCAACTCAATATTAACCGCCACACATTGGACCCCGTTGAATGATGGTTGGTCTGTGTTGTTCCTTGTACATTAAATGTACATTGTTTTGTTTGCTCATTGTACCTAAGCATCATGAATACGAGTTTGGCTGTATAAGGTCAATATTATGCCAGCTATTTCTATCAAGTTCCATCCCTTATGCACGCTCACTCGATTGCCTTGATCCGTTGTCGTCCCTCAATCCTTTATCCTTGATTGAACAAGACCCTAGCATCCAATAAATTATCTTACCCCAGTATCGGGCCTGCTGCGAGCCTAGCGTCCATTGGAGGGACGCTAGAATTCTTCGCTCCAAGTATACTTCACTGCCTTACCTCCCGCTACCGCAATTCATACCGCCAGCCTCGGATGGACGGGCAATGGCTCCAGATAGAATTTGACCCAATGCAAACTATGAGGATCCCCGTAGTTTCAGGTCATGCCCTTGGAGCAGCTTCAAGGGAATCTCAACTTCAATTGGGTCTTATATGCGCTGCTGGGTTTATTCCGACATCCATCCACAGCCACCCGGACATTCACGGGTAGGAAACCCCAGTTAAGAGGAACAGCTGAAGCTCACTATGAAACGAGTCTTTGGACAGAAGGAAAGAGACTGAGATACTGTACAGCCCGTGAAAGGAAAGTCACGTAAGCCCAGCGGAGCTTCAGCCAGCCATGAGAGTTATGTGTTGCACATTCTGTACATGGCCAACCAGGCCTGTACCTCTAAGTTGTTTTTCTAGGTCCAGGTTCCCGCAAACGAAATGGATCCTTGCCGTATGCTTGGCCTATGAGGCATTGAACTCAATGGTCCCGTTTACTTTACAGCTTTATACAAGCTCTTTAAGTTCGAATATGGCATCATCCTCGCTGGACTATACCTACAAGATGATTTTATAACATACAGTCGAGGCAGATAGAGCCTATTTCTGTACTAGAAGGATGAATACTAATGCGGAGGTTGTTCAACGAACTGCCTCTTTAGGCAATTCTCTCGAACAAAGGATCGAAGCAGCGGCAAAGTTACCACCGATGGGTGTCTCTCCTTTCATTCTTGGGCACCCTTCCTTCTTCAACTGGTCTAGTTTCTTAGTGGATGCCATGCTTATTCCCGCTTCCATTTGGTGGACAACATGGAGGCCAAGGACGAAGCAGGTGCAGCCTGTCCTGTCATGTGTAACACAAATGTCTTCATGATACGATGTTATCTCAGTAGTCCATCTTTTTCACCATATCAACCATCACACCACTAGTAATCAGTTCGCCAGAAGTTCTCCAAGGTACATTCGAGAACCACTGTTTCTCGTAGTGATACGTTCCAGAAGCTGTATCATGGAGGTTTCGAAGTTGGCATTTCTACCCGCTTGGTTTAACATGGATAACAAGGTACCCAACATACGATCCATGAACGAGTTCCTCCAGAGAACCTTTTAGCTACAACTTATCCACTTGCTCCGCCCAAGTACCGCTGTTCCACTGTGTTTCCGTGGTCAAGGCCGGAGACGCCATAAACCCATGCCAGCCATCGTCCCATAGCGCCTCCAAATGCATGGCTCATGAGAGCTTTGTTTTGGTTCATGATCCGTCTCTGGCCGATACTAATCTGCAGAGAAGTATCCATATACAACAAAAGAATGAGGGCCATGAGGAGCAATTGGGTCTTATTATTTTTAGATCGCATGACTCCTTATTCATGGTGTTCTTAAATGGCCAAATCCGTGTTTCTTGCAACCCTCTATCAAGCTCTCCCCACGCCCATCCGCTCTTTCTATGCAGCTGTGCCATTCACATTGCTACTCTACGGCATCAAGTTTCCTACATGGGTTCAAATCTCTACATTGTAGACAGATGCTGTTACAGTGGAGGGGTCTCGCGACACATGCTATTGTTCCTTTCATTGAAACTTTCTGTTCTATTAAACGAGACGATCTCACAATTCTGCTCCGATCTTCGATCATGACAGAGAGCATCTCGATGAGTCCATTACGGCGAAACTGAGGGCATACTAGGCCGAGCTTACTGGCTTGGGTTCGCCAGGCTCCCGAACGACGTTATATCATGCCAAGATAACACAACTGCGAGGCCTATCAAGGGTTGAAATATGCTAATCTCGTCTTTATTGCACAACCCAGACCCCGTCTGCCTTTTCAATCGTGACTGATCGGCTGCTATCTCTCTGATGCCGATTATAATGCAACCCCACAGGCCCTGATAGCTGAGACCGTTTCTGTGCCCAATATGGATCCTTACTGCTGAGGATGAGGCACACTATACGCACCTTCAGACCAGGCAGATGTCTATCATGTCAAGCGTATGTACTACACGCTACACTACACCCGCATAAGATGGGACAGGGTTCTTTTTTAGCCGGCGGCCCATCCAAATAGGACGCATCTGAGCTCTCTAGCAACATGTAAGACGGTTGACGATTACCGCTTCAGCTCGCTGCAAGTCACTATCACGAATCACGGGCTTGTGCCCGACACCACACCAAGCCATTTCAAACCACACCAGGCAGCGCATGTGCTGCGTTGCCCTGCGCTGCGATCTCTTCCTTCAGCCCTGATCCCAGCCACCAGGTTCCTTTCCTGAAAAACATGCAGCAATTTTCTGCGTCTTCGATGCGATGCGATGCGATGTGCGGCTGCATTCGTGCCGCCCTCTGCATCGACCTACCTGCTTCTGTGTCTCTTTTCTCTTGACCGTTCCGGAATACATTGCCTTATCGGTATCGCGCACCATCTGGCCTTGGTCTTGGGCGTTGTCGTTGTGGTTCCTTTTTATCTGCTGTGCCTCATGCTTCCCCAGCTCTCCACCCAATGTCTTGCATATCCTCCCCTCCAGTGTTCGCTGACCGGCTGCCCCTTCATCGCCGCGTCATCAGTTCTCCTTCCTCTGCCATATTGACCGGTTGTTGATAATATTGAATATTGTACACCGCCGTTTGTTGTACTCATTCACCGAAGAAAAGACTGGTTGGGGCTTGCATTAGCCGCAGGTGCGCGTTTCTGTGTTGGCGCCCTTACGGGCCGCTCGGCGCGAGGTTTTGATACAAGTGTCTCCATCTTTCTTGATGGGCGATGTCGCCATGGGTGTTGATAGAACTGGGTCCTTCGCACCAGTACAGTACAGACAGTACAACTTTTATGCAGGCATCAACATAAGAACGCAGTCAATCTGAGCTACTGTTTTTGAACCGATACGAGCGATCGGTTTAGGAACAGCTCGGTTGCGAGTCATGTAATTCAAGAGTTGGCTGGCAAGCCGATCAAACCTTTCATAGCTACAGTGCACATCATCCATCGCCTTGGTATGCAAGACAGCGTGCAGTAGGTAAGTATCTCAATCTTCAATATGGGGTTTCAAAAGGACCATTCTACGGAAGCTGCACCGACCCAATCATGATCCAGGTTTGCTTCTGTCAGATAAACTTTATGAAACACCAGGCATGGGAAATAGTTATTTGAACCCCGTCGCCCAATCATTGTTGGCCTGCAAGTCCCGAAACAATATAGTTGCATAGACAAGTCGCCCTAACGATCTGAAATGGTCGCTATCTCGGTCCACTTCAGAAGTTCCTCAACCCGGAATTGCTATTAACGGTAATGACCAACGTGTCGGCAAACAGTATGTGGTATCTAATGCGTTATAACAAAGATGAAACGTAGCAAAACTCTCTAGAAACGTTCTAATGGGTATCGACTTGTATCAACAGCACAGCTTCCCCAGTCCAAGGTCATCACAAAGTATGCAAAGAAGTCGCTCTAGTGAAAGACAACTCAAGACAAAGACTCGCAGATTAAGAGTGACGAAAACAGAAAAAGCAAAGCAGAGGCCAAACATCCAACCTATTGTCCGTTGCGCGGGTGCGAATGTCGATGGGTGCACCATCTCAATAGCCGTACCTCTCGGCAACCTTTCTCGGACCGTTCCGACCCTCTAACTCATCAATCCTTTATGAAAAATAGCCCCTGGATGATCGGTCCTCTTTCACACCAGACCACAGAGGATCCTTTCTCCACTCACTGAAACTGTAGTCGGATGATGGAAAATAGCATGTTCTGCAGCACGTGCAGCATGACTGCCACACAGGTTGGCATCAACTCTGGCCAGACAGCCAAGTCCAGCTTCCCCTCCAGGCCGACGTCAATTTGGAAGAATAGTCGGATGAGTCCCCGCACGGCAAGACTCGCCACCAACTCACACGCCCACGTTACTGATGAGGCGTAGAAAGTGAGGCCAAAGTTGTAGTCCTCTCCCTCCGTATCGAACGCAAAATATGGGTAAACGTCTTTGTTAGCTCCGAAATGCAGTACTAGAATACTTCCAAGGAATGCAACCATTGAGACGTTTTCGGCAAGAAAGCGAATGAAGACATTGCGGGTCTGGAGCTTCTGGTATGAACCAAAGCTTTGCGAGTTCAGCCCGAGAATTGTTAAGAGCTTGTGCACAAAGGAGGTCATCATGATGGGCGTGATGACAACCAGACCTGTTGATGACAAGATCTGGAGGGTTATGAACTGTTGTGGTGAACGCAGTCGTGCATACAGCGCACGAACGTACATCTGGTAGGTCAACATGAAGTATCTGGCTGTGGTGTCAGTAGTGGAAACAACAGTATCTGTATGTATCGAGGCTTACAGTTTGAAGATCCAGCTCAAAGGATAGCTTCCGACACGCTCACCCTCTCGAATTCCTAGCACCCAGCCGCTTAACGCATCCAGCAAGTGCACCGTCGCAACCCAGCCATAGACGTACACCACTGTCTCCAAGTTGTTGTGTGGTAAGGTTCGGAGATAGATTTCTGCGTATGCCTCTCCGATCACATATGCCATGAGCCCAATAAACAAAGCAACGCAAAACCATAAGAAGCGCACAAAGCTTGCTGGCAACCACAATCGACGCATCCTAACGCCCTGTGGCCTCAGCTCGGGTTCAACTTGAGTTGCGTCTGCGTCGAATAGATCAGCCGTGACATTACGGCGCCGACGGTCCCTACCGTTGAATGTGTCTGGCTCTCCGGTCCACCAGGATGTAGTAAAGATGCGCTGAGTTTCTGATAGCGAGTGACGAAGCCCGATGTGCCGCTCATTAGTCGTGAGAATGATAAAGGCGATCGTGACAGGCAAGGCCATGATGATGAAGGTCCATGAAATCCATGCTGTATTGTGAACAAGCAAATAACGCGCCTTATCATTGTAGTACATGGGTATGGGGACGGCGATGGATAAGATGGCGATGAGTGAGACGGTAAGCGGGAAACCCAGAGACTGGGGCCACCAGTTCAGGCTGTAAAGGTTGAACACCTTCGTGATCCAGATAAGAGCAGTAAGGTTGTAGAAACCATAGTAGACGAATAGGAAGAACCAAAAGTTGACCTGGACTCGGGCAGCTCCGTGACCAGGCGTCTTCGATCCGTCGGGGAGTCTATCCTCGTCTCCATCACCGATATGGTCGTTAGGAATTCTATACTGAGGAAAAGGTATAGAACACCACGCCACAGCCTATTCTTGAGTCAGTTGGTTCTTTGTTGTTTTTATTGCAGCTCCAGCACATACCAACAAGGCCGGCATCAACACCAGAAATGCATACCGACTCCACCACTTATCAACGACCCTCTTCACCGCCGACTGCCTCGGATCAACCCAAATATCCAACACCCATCGTTGCCAGAGACGCTGCCACAAACTCCTATCGTCCTCAAGGTCATAATCACTGTCCGTATCGTTGTCATCTGCAGGAAAAGCACCGTATCCAAGTATATGCACGCTACCTCTGTTGTCTGCGGTATTCGAGAAGAGGCCGAGTTGACTGCGCCTTCGAGATACCACGCCAGGACGCGGAGGAACAGCGCGGAAGCGGCCTAGGAGAGGGGCCGAGTCGTTGGGTCGGACGTGCGACTCGGTGCCCTGCGTGAACTGGAAGAAGCTGGGCATGGGATGAAGGGAGGGAGTCGGTGTAATCGAGTTGTGATATCGGGCTACATTGAAAGGCTTCGATTATATATTATGGTGTATTCTGTATAGTAAGTCGATGGATTGCGTCTCGAGTTCTTCAAGGCACGTGAATTGGATGCGTCGAGTATTAGAAGAATGATTATGGTGAAATGTCGGTATCGTGAATTTGGAAGTTGGTGTTGATTTGTCCAAGCATTAGATTGGGCTGATGTTGGTCCGTATCTCGGCTGACAACAGGTAGGAATAGAACAGGGGTCCAAGTTCCATCTCCCCTGCTATGACGCGCTACCCGTGTTAGTGGGCTTCAGAGGATGGATATGTGGGCAGGCCATTTCAGGGTCCTTCTAAGGAACTTGGGGTGGACTTTCAGCTGTCAGATTCTCTTTCATAAAATCCAAATCTTTTTATATTTATTCATTGAGTCACTACTTAATTAAGAGTTTCCTTTGCTTTGACCGCGCATAAACATACCTTTCTGGGGATTTCGAGGCAGTGAAGGCAGCAGGGACTACTACACCCATTATCTTTGGCATTGTGAGTGGGAGAACTGGGTAGTGAGTAATGGAAGAAAGTAGAACAACATCGCATTCATTGCGTGTGGTATTACAAAATATAGCAATCCATACATATCCATAAACACCGCAGATCAATGCCTCTCCTAGCCCTCTACTCTGAGGTCGTGCTCAGACTTTCTACGAACGATTCCTCATCCTGCTCATCTACAAGCACACCCCCAGTAATATCATCTGAGAAAGCCACCGTCTTGGCTGAAGCATGCTTTGCAGACGGCTCAACCAAGTCACCACTCCAAGGCTTGCATTCTTTAACATGCTCACCGCAACGCAGACAGGTCCAGCCCTCGCCCTCTTCTCTCTCCAATCGAGTAGCCAAGCAAACGAAACAGTATACACACCCACAAGGTATTGTCTCATACGGGTTGGTTATGTCTGTCTGGGCTGAACCAATAACACCACTGGATGCTGCTGCTGCCATCACTTCGTTCTCAGAAGTTGCTGTATTCTGGTCCTGGTAGCAAATTGCGCATGTTCTCTCAGGGAGGAACGCGTATTCACCATTAGCCTTGCCCTCTTCTTGAGGCCCCGTTCTGATAATGTCTTTTGTTTTCCGCCATGTCCTGGTCAGCCAGCGTCGCCATCGCTGGATGCCGATCAGGGGTAGTACGAAAAGCAAAAACTCGGTGAAGGCATGCCAGACAAGCTGCCTGTTGAGATACTCGAATGAGACCTCTCTACTTACTTGGCTTGTGGGTGGCGCAAGTCTCATTCTGAGAATTCTATCAAGGAGTGTTCGATATCGTCCATGCAGTAGGAAGACTAGAAATGAGACACATGCCGCTGCCGAGTGAACAGTTGAGAGGGCAGATGTCAGTTTCGATAGTCGCTTTAGTCGGGGACTTGGCTCGTCGTAACCATCGTCATGCTCCAGAAGCCAGTCCTCCCATCTCGTCCAAGCATAGTTTCCAAATACTGTGACAAGTCCATAGAGTGATTTCTGCACCTTTGAGGGTGCTTTGAGTATAAGCCCGTCGTTTCTGGCGTCGGTATATTTGAGGTTTTGGAGAGCCGCTCCGTATGTGGCATCGTGGTCCCAGACAGTGAGTTTGAAAAGCACCGCCCTCAGAGCCAACATAATCTCAGCTGACCAGTCATCGTGCAGATGCCCTCCACCAAAGTATTTGAGACCCTCGCAAACCTGGTCCTTGAGAATGTCCAAGAGCTCTACATCGAGTAATTCGGCATCGACTTGTCCTACTCGAAATGCAGGACGCGTGCCCTCCCTTGTCGATACAGCATCCCAGGCAGATCCGATGCGATTTAGGGGGTAAGGTAAGCGCTCGAGGTTGGCTCTAGGTCGAGAAGATTGCCGCTGTGCAGCGATGCGAGCAGCGGCTTCGGCCTCACGGGTTTGGCGACGCGCAGCAACGCGGCGTTGGGCTTGGACGAAGCTCGAGTCGGTCATTTGACCTGATGCATGCGCATGAGGATGAGGGCGTTCGTTGAGTTTCGGGTACTTAATTGGGAGTCTATCGGTCGATTTGGTGGTGGGTTGATCCGGTTACAGTTGGGTAGAGCGAGCTTTCGTTTGTTGCAGGTGATAAAAGCAAAAAGGAACCACGCAGTTCAGCTCGTCTCAGCGCATCGCATTGGATCTCATCTGGGGGGATTGTGTGGGCCCATGCTAAACTCCATGACGCCAGGGCCGGGGTTTGTCGAGCAGAAGCCGAGCCGAGGTGTTACAGAGCCTAGGCCTTATCGGCTACTTTACCATACCGTGCATGTTCGTCCCTCGTGCCTCTGCCTAGGCTAGGGGAGGCAAGAGAGCTTAGGACTTTTACCCTAAGCGACAAAAGTGTTTCGGTAATTTAGCCCAGGCTTAGGGGACCCTTTACTGAGTTTATTTTGGCATCCTCTTCTAAAGTCTTAAGTTTTCTTGCTCCCCGAGGATAGGTAAAGGATACTCGTAAAAAAGTAAGGGACTTTTTATTTCCACGCGCTTGTCTTACTCCGTGCTCACTGAGACTTGCTTTAGCGCTTGTTCCCACTCGTCAAAGAGCAAGATAACTTCTAACCTTACAGCGAAGTACCAAAATTAACTAGTCCAAGGTCTCCTGAATTTACACTGAATTTAACCAGGCCTTTTGTTAGCTTGGATAGATACTATCCTAGCCACTGTCTCCCTCACTGTCTCCGTCTGGGCCGGGCCATAAGCCGGGAGCCCCTCCCGCTGCAACTCCTCTCTTTCCCCCACCAAACGCCCTTGCTCTTACTGGTTCCCCTTGTTCCAATGAGGAGAGGGTGCCATGGCGCGAGTGGCAGTTACACAGAACTTGAGATGGCAAGTGCGGCTCAACTCGTCCCAAACCGCCTCAAAACTTCCGTGCCTCTAGAAAGCACATTTCATCCAACAAACTTCGGCCGATACCATCAAATCATGAAACTCAGAGATGCTCCATTCTTAGAGCATCACAAATCGTCGACAAACCAAAAACCAGGCTCTGGGGAAGATAAGCCACACTTACTTGGCAGAATTCAGCTATGTATGTATGTTTGAGGCTTGACCAGCGACCAGCAATCAAGGGCGCTATGATATCTCCGATAGCCCTGTATGCAACCAGTATGTCCCAGACACCTGGGAGCTGGGACTATGACGACTAGCTGCATGGGCACTGTGTTACACAGAGTTCCTTTGGAAAAAGCAATTTTTATATTGGTTGTGCTGCACTTGCATCTACATCGCGACTCTTCTGATGGCGTCTTACACGTCAGAAACGTGAACCCTCCAGCCGGCGACCAGGCATCTCCTCCTCTGTGGATACCATGCAAACAATCATAGCTCGAGTTGCTAGTTAATGAGACAGTGGCTGCTCTTAGTGACTATATTGCCTGCTGTCTTAAGAGAGACGGGAGTTTTGCAAGGCCCGCTCCGAGTGGCGGTTCGACAGCTGTCCAACAGTGTAGATCAGCCTGCCTTTGCTGCTTAGACTTCACTTTAACGGCAACCCTCAAACGCATAATCAAACGACACATACACGCCGTCTTGTATGTCTCTGTGAAAATCTCCGGGTGCTAGATGCATCAACAACCTGGTTCTCGTGCCAGAGTTGCCATCATTGAGTCGGGAGCGGCCTACTCTTGGCCCCTCTGCACGCTCTTGGTCCGCGAACCTAACAACGCGAAACCAGCAACATGGTCACTGGCGTCTGTCTTCTAGGTCACAGCTGTCATAACTCTCAATGTATAAAGGCCGACATGGAGATGCAGGCAGCCGTTTTCTGACAGGTCTTTCCCCCCTACCTGGTCCTCGACTGGCAACCTATATCCACGCCACATACCTCCCTGGGGCCAACACGACTGGAGGAGTCAGGTATTGCAACATGGTTCCGAGATTTGAATCTAACTCAACTACCCACCTCTTCCAATCATGATGCGTTGGATCATTTGCTTTTGTTTAAGCCTGACGACCATCTTCTCTGCCCTACGCCTCCACCCCGTTGCACTGGTACCATGTATTTGTATTGAACTCGTAGTTCCATCCGTGTCTTTCCATTTCTAATTCCTTATTATGCGTGCATATATTCCATGGCTCTGGCACTTACCACAAACCTGTTCAACCTGTTCAGCCTGTTCAACCTGTTCGTTCTTGACAAACAAGGTTGATTCGGTGCCATAACACATCCTTTATCGATTCTAGCCTTCCTGTTGGGTCCTACCACTGGTGTTTGCCAACAAAGCGAAACTGTACGGGGCCTTGAGACCTCCTTTCGACATCACTTGGAAAACCCGGTTCGTCGATCAAACTATGGCAAGGTCATCACAAGACGAAGTTTTACCTGGTGTTGAACTCAACTCGAGTCAGAAACGAGTTAGTACGGGAACCTCAAAAACCCAGCAGCGTGTCTCTTTAGCTTGCGTTACTTGTCGTCATAAGCATATAAGGTGCGATGGACTTGAGACATGCACTCGATGCAAAGAAGAGGGTAAACCGTGTCGTTACATCAAGACACGTCGAGGGATCCGAGATTCAAAGAAGACAAGTATGATGAAGGAAGAGGATTTGGTGAATGATCAAGATGACACTACAGAGAGCACACCGTCGCCAGACCTTGCTGGGCCCGGCATTCCGTTCCCCCAGATGATAGCTTCCACACCTTGCAGTACCATACATCCATTCGACCTCTACTACGCCAACTTTCACGTCACCCACTCTTGGCTACCCCCAAGAAAGAAACTGGACGATCTCTGTAAAACGCAACCAGAAAACTTACGTTTCCTGGTTGCCACAGTTACCTACATTGGTTCTCTATACTTGGACGAGGTCGACAAGACACAGCTACAACAGAATGCCTACCAAATGTCGCATGACACCCTTTCCCCAACAATCTGGTCTGTTCAAGCACTGCTGTGTCTTTCTATTACAGCATTCGGGAGTCAGCATGGCAACGTTGGCAAAATCATGTTCAACAAAGCCTGTGTGCTGGCTTCTTGTCTGGGACTCCAGAGCAAGGAGTTCGCGGATAGGGAAACAGACCCAGTCCTCGCTGAATCATGTCGCCGGACATATTGGGGATTGTATACACATGAGATGTTGCTTTGTTTGCGACAGAATCAGCTTTGCTCAACACTCTACCCTCCTGGGCCCAGTTTTGTGGTAGGGCTCCCATGCGAGGACTGGGATTACCAGGCCGGTGTGCGTAATTCTTGTTCGAGGTAGCCACTTCACGCTGACTTTCCAGTAGAAAATTCCAGTCCCAGTAACTCTTGAAGAGTACGATCGTCTAGGCCCCTCTCGCGAGTACTCTTCTTGGGCCTACTTTGTTGATCTTATTCGTATATACGATAGTCATGTGGCACCGTTTCTTCATGATTGTAGTCAGGCAGCCCGGCATAACCTCAAGTATGCAAATCAGCGTATCGATTCCTGGCGATTCAGAATCAACGACAGGAAAAAATATTGCGTTTGGGAAGATGGCATGTTTGATATGATCCTATACCATGCGGTAAGTTCTTTGACTCGTTCAGGGGCTAGTTCAGCTACTCACAGTTTATCTTGTAGTTAGTGGTCTCTTTTGGGTAAGTCAAATCTCCCTAAAAAGTTTTTTTCGGATGGCTAAATCTGTCTAAAGACTCGAGATCCGGATGCAGGCTCATCTCTACGGACACTGGGATCAACACATCGCGGCTTCATTACTTCACAGGGTTGCTACAGAGCATGACGCTCAGTCACCACTAGTTCTCCAAGCACCATTGCGTCTGATGGCTCTTCTTGGTTCTCAGCTTGTACCAGAGAAGTTCTCTCCTTCATGCCTACTTGATTTGGAACACGCAGCCTCACCTTTGTGTCATGCTGTGCTCCACGGTGCAGGGCAGCCAGATTACAGATCTAGAGTTTTGTTTCTGGCAGAGTTCCTGAAAAAGTCTGGGGAATTCTGGCCCAGGTCGAAGGCGTTATCTGACGTTTTCATGGAGGCACTGGGCCGAGGCGGCCATGAGCATGGGTATATGGAGCTTTCTCAGGCTATGTCGGCGGTTGGTGATACACCTGCGTCTACAACTGAGGGAGGGTCTCTCTGGCTCAGGTCGCCCACAGTAGAGCATATGGGTGGTTGGTCGGGGCTGCCATCATACTCGCTGCAATGTGAGCCGGAGACGGGTGACGTGGCTTGGGGAGGAGATCTAACTCAAGTTCCTGGCGGAGATATGACAGCCTCGGATATAACAGCTGGCGCAGGAAGTTCAGTTTCGAATGTTTATGTCGAAGCAGGGTGTTTAGGTGACAAGTCGGCGGGAGGCTCAGTTCCTGTGAAAGTAGAGGAGGGGTGACTACAATGTGTCCTCGTCGTTGTATGTCCATATCTAGATAAGAGTTTGACCTAGTTTGGAGGAGGAAGTGGTAGTAGATTTAACACAGATTTCCGAGACTCATTCAAACTTAATGATACAAAAGAGGCATGATCGAGAAATGGAAGACGGTCGATTTTGTATACGCTTCACTGTTTGCTTGGTCAAGTTTACATGTTTAGCATCTCTTAGACAGGGAGAAGTTATAAGGTTTAACCATACTGGGTATTTTTGAGCTCGATTGGCAATATTGTAGCTTTTGAAAATTGTGTATTTAACCACGGAGGCCCATTTATTAATGCTCAATAGTAAATTGACAGATGGAAAGAAGTTGGTCTTGGGCCTTTTTCATTGACGTCTAGTTAAGATGGTGACCGTTAATACCCTAGATTTTAATGAAATTGACCACGAGGTCTCGGTCAGCCTCTATATGTCCACACTATTGGCCGACGCTAGGCAGCGCGACAAGGGTCTACTAATTATGTATAACTGACAGAATACTAAGATAGAAGTTAGTCTTCAGGTATCGATTGATCAGTGAAGGCCATAACAAATTACGGACTATATTGTATATTGAATATACTTTGCAATATGGAATTAAGTAAATCAATAAGTTGAGCCATGTTTAGAGTAATAAGTATTAAACTTCAGTATCATTTAGGTTTCCTTCCACCCCCAGGGCCTTTGTGCTTCCCCACTATGATTTGGTGAGTAGTGACCTCACTTACCCTCGCCCGGCCATGTAGCTCCATTTGCCGCCTCGCCTACCTTACCTTGCTCTTACATCATTCATAAAGACAACAACCTAACAACATCGACCTCATTTTGACACCCGTTCACGACCTGAAACACCAAGCGCACTTCCGCCGATAATCACCGTGAACGATTATCACAACTGCCGATGACTCACCGCTCCTAGAACTTCCGCCTGCCTACGCTAAGGGCGCCAGTCAGCGCTTCACGATCTAACTTGGCGCATATTGCTATCTCACATTCTACACTATAAATACGACACTTTCACCATACATCTCGCCTATCTGATGCGACCGGACGTCGAGTGTGTATACTTCGTGGACTGAGGTGACGTGACCGTAACGCCTGCTCGTGTGCGACTCTGCCGTACTCGAGCGCCGAAGGTGAACAACATGGGATCTTCGCGCCAGCGTGAGCTTCGACCCGAGGACTCGTGGCGCTTTGTTGAAGGCGAGAACGACAGTTTCGACACAAGTATTCTCCCATCGCTTGGGGAATCATCACCACCTACATCCTCAGGCAACATACCCTCCCAACCATTTTCTCAAGGAAATCTCAGCTTCGCATCGCAGGATAGCATTCGCGACTTTGGGGCAGACCCAGACGACGAGCAGGTCATTCTACGAGAGCCGTTCAGGCCGAGTCTTTCGCGCGCAAGTGTGAGCGCGAACGGAGAGCGAGTCTTTCGATCACCCGATCCAGAATTTCACATGCCGCGCATCGATACTGCGAGTGAGGGAAGTAGTAGGAGTGAGCGCACGATAAGAGGACTGGGCATAGAATATGGCGGCAACGAAGGTGTGAGGAGAAGAGGATTTCCACCACCTTCGAGTCCACCCAAGCAGAGAAACGCGCGCGCAAGATATGAGACCGAGGATGAATATCATCGCCGCCAATATCGCGAACAGCCACCGCCAACAGTTGGAAATCAAATCGCTCAAAGCATCCCAGCGGTGATATACAATACACTTGCATGGTTTCTTAACGTTATCGGGCTAGCATTCCGCTACGCTCAGAAACCTTTTGCGATTCTACTGGCTATCTATCTTTGCTTTGGTGGTCTTATTATTGCACAGAACATGGCAACTCGCTCTATCGCCGCATCTCTATCCCCTCTTTGCCGTATCCCGGGCGCATCGTTACTAAATCTTCCGTTCTGTCCTTCTCTGGATACGATAGTGCCTGCTGGAGGCGATGGATCACCCGTTGAGTTCGATGATCTCATGAATGTGCAGTCAAAGTTCGAGCAAGTTCTTGAAAAGAGCTCTGATGGAGTGTCTCTCCCATTCGAGATGAAAAGATCTGAAACGGCCATTCGAGATCTACGCAGCCTTGTGCGACACAGCGATCTACAAGCTCGCGATGAGTTGCTGTTTGAGTTCGACGGTTACATCGACACGGCGAGGCAGACGTCTTCGGACTTGCAGAAGTTCAACACCCATGTTGGGTCTGCTGTTGATGCTGTCATAAGCATCAATCGCTGGACATCTCGTTATCTCGATACTCTATCCCCAGAAACAGATGATGGGAAGTCGATTTCCTCGCCTTCGCCTATTCTTGGCTGGGCGTCGTGGCTCTTTCACCCGTTCCAGCCAACTACAGATCATATCTTCAACGAGCGAGTTCTCCTAGACAAGTATATTGAACATACAGCTCTTGTCTCGGATCGTATCGCGACCCTTATCCTTGAAGCGCAGGCCGTTCTGCGCCTGCTTACAAAAGCCGAGGATCATCTGATGCTCATCTACGACATCAGTTCTCGCTCCTCTGCCGATACAGCATCTCGTCGTGAAAACGTCCTCTGGAATATCTGGACACTTGTCGGTGCAAACTCGAACCAACTTAACAGCCTTTCCCGCCAACTGGCTCTTCTGCGCCAGGTTGACGCACAGCGTTCTTCAGCAGTTGCACAGGTCAACGCGCTTATCCTCGAACTCGAGAGCATTCAAGCTGGTCTGGGCGACTTGCGTGACCGTGTTGCTGAGCCAGAGGTGCTCCGCAATGGTATTGGTAGTGGACCTCCAATCCCTCTGAGCGTGCATATTGAGACCATTGATCGAGGCGTCGAACGTCTGGAGGACGCAAGAAGCAGAATTCGTGCTGCCGAGAATGATCGCGTTCGAGATGCACTTGCTAGAGGCGGAGTCCGTAATGAGCCGTTGCTGGAGGGTAAAGGAAAGCGTGGTGAAGGGAATTGAGCGGTGCATTATGATCAGAAACCAGAACGTAGGAATTTGGATCATCGAACTTTGATTATGTTTGGCGTTTGGAGCGTACCTAGAGCGAGAAATATGAACGATTTGAACCCTCAGATACATTGGTGCATGCAGGGGAATAGCTAGTTCTTGGAAATATATGATAACCTGATCTAAAATATGAAAATCTTGGTCATTTGATAATGCTACCCATGTTGCTTCATATCGTGATTGTATATTGTTTGGGTATATGCTTTGTTGATGGCTGGTGATTTCTTCTACACAAGAGATCGTTCAGCCATGGTGGAAAACCCAATGGTTTATCCAGTCCAGACCCTGGCTACTATTCTGGACAACACGCAAATAGTAGATGGGATGCCATTGCTAGCCCGCTGCTCTGCACCTCCTATCCTCTCAACGAGCCCCTGTATATACAATTCTCGTAAATCCAACCAACGCCTCATTAAATGCCTTTCCAATGCACCAATGTACCCGAAAAAAAAAAGTCGTATAATCAATGGATCGGCCTAGATCCCAAAACCCTGCCCATGACATAAACGCCTGACCCATGTTGCCCCATCAAATGCAAGAGATGTTTTCTGACCATGAGATTTATCAAAGCAGAATTAGAAATAGCCTGGGAAAACTTTTGAGAGTGCTCGTAGCCCTGTGATCACGTTAGTGTATGCTTTTACGTCCATTTAGATAAACGACTTACATATCGCCCTTTGAGAGTCCGGATCGTCGAAAGGCGCGTTCTTGGCTGCAATTTCACGCATGCGTTGTCGAGCAAACGAAGAAGGACTTCCGCGTCTTGGCGTTGGATCCGTATTCAACTCGGAATTCTCTGGCTGTGTTGGGAGCATATTCAAAAGTCGAGGTCTGGGCCTTCTTGTCTTTGGAATCTGGGCTGGAGCTGGTGGGCGAGTGTTTGGTTCTGGTTCTGGTTCTGGTTCTTGGAATTGTGCGAGGGTGGACGATACTGGTGGCGTTTCTACTCGTCCCTCCACATTCGTTGCTGTATTTGTAACAGGTTGTCGTCTAAACTTGGGTAGCTTCAAGGTAACAAGTGGCGACGAGGAAGGTCGTGAAGGTGATGGTGAGGTTCGGAATAGTCTTTTACTCCAGTCCTTCATCTTCGTGTTATCACCTTCCTCAGATAAATCCTCGAGATCGACTCTTTGACGTAATTTCCTCAGAGCACGTTCTCGACGCACCATTCCGTTTGTGATCCTTGGACTGTAACCTCTGGGCAACATTGAATGCTTGCACATAGGACAGAGAGAACTATTCTTTGACAGAAACTCGTCGATACATTCGGGATGGAATATGTGACCGCAAGGAAGCTCCCGAATGATGGTGACTCGGTGTTCGAAATTGGTGAGGCAGATGTGACAACTAGGTTGGAAATTAGTAGCAGCGTTGTCACCTGAGGCCCCGATATTGGATCTTTTGCTCCGAACACTGGCACCGGATCGTGTGCTGCGTTGATCGAATCCTCGGCTACTTCGCATGCGTCGTGTAGATGGGGTAGGAGGAGGCGCTGTCGAGTCCGGATCCGCGTTGTAAGTAAATAGAGGGAAGCTGGTGATATGGGTAGCAGGTACTGTCAGGCGCTTAATTCCCATGGCTTCAAGATCGACTTCGCCAGATTCAACTCTTTTTCGAAGTGATATACGTCGTCTTCGTTGAACAAGGTGCATGGTTATCGAGACGAATGCAAATATGGCAAGCAAGGCACCAATTACTATGAGGAAGAACGCCCATAGCGGTGGAATATCAGATTCATCCTGAACGCTGAGTTCAGTCCAGATACGGACATAATCCTTCGGGTTCGGGCCATAAAGTGTGCTGATATTTTCGCCATAAGGTATGTCGTCCACGCTGCCTGAATAGTAACTGAGTTGTCGCATCATATTCTGGCCTTCTTGACCAGAAATGGCGTAAATCGGATATTTGTTGGCAGTCATCCAGGCTCCACCATCTTCCAGATTCCAAACAGGCGAGTCCGCATCTTGAGGCTGATTTGACGAGTTGTTAGGTTTATAAAAGATGAAAGCGCGAATGGGGTCGAGACGCGCAGAAGCAAGGTAGGCTAGGGTACAATCGATGCTGAACCACGGCGCGAGAGCGATGAGATTGTAATTGGTAGGAGGAAGATTATCTCGGCGGGTGACATTTCGAGGAATAAACTGGTATTGCTGCTGGTCGCACTCACGATCGTTGTCGAGGTCGGGGACGTAGAGGAGGCCGGTGATAAGGCCATTAGACGAGTCGGCATTTGTGGAGGTTAGTGTGGTAATGTTGGTGGAAATTCGCTCCTTATATGCTATGTCGGACTGTTTGCGTGGTCAGTCAATGCTAGATGAGTCTTGTAGTTACCTCGTCGCAACGGAATGATAAATGTCAAGTGGATTAACGCACCGAAAGAGCCGTGAGGTTTCGGATGATTGTCGACGGGACCGTACTGGCGCCGCTCCATACTGGATTACTGAAGAGGAGGCTGGTGAAATTGGTCAGCAATGTTCACAGCTTTAATCAAGTAAGGCGAGTGATGTCGTCTGATCGAAAGGTTGTAGGCGATGTCGTGTGGTTTGCTGCGTTGGTGCAAGCGGGGAGTCGAGGGCGGCGTAGTCGTTATGTCACGCCAGCGACGATGATGAGAAGAACGGCCACGAGAATACAACGACGTTGCAGGCAGAGAGACATAATGGATGGAGTAAAGACATACACGACATTTCGTATCTCGGTGAGCGCTGGACGATTTGATGTCAGTTCGTTGGGATGCCAAGACTGGGGTATGATGCGAGGTTCTTGGCCTCGAACCCGCGGGCGCGGATGAGCAGGAACGGAACGGAAAGGGACAGACGCCCTTCGGGGAGAACGGGTAGGATCAATGAATCAATCAATCAATCGTCATGTAGTGTAAGACGAGACGGAGAGAGGAAATAAGAGGTTATGACAAAGGTTGGTTGAACAGAGAGTGATATAACTTACACATGCTTCTAAAACATATTCAATCATGGAATCGTAGGCATTATATGGCGTGCACCAGAGGCGCAAAAATTCAAGTGACGACCCAGGGTGACAGTGAGGATTCGATGATGAATGATCTGGTGAAAGCGAGTTTGTGAGGACGAAGTGACGTTAGAGGAGTTGGGTGAAAATTGGAATCGAGACTTGAAACCCGAAACTGAGTATCAAAATGAGAATGAGTAAAAAAGCAAGAGTTAACGAGTTGGCGTTTCTGGGGGGGAGAGAAAGAGCGAGAGAATCAAGCGAGAGTAGGTAAGTAAGGTGGACTTGATTTGGCCTGGACTTGGGTTTGGGAGACCAGGACTGAGGGTGGAAATGGGCCGGACGCTGATTGTGGCTGCCGCCGCTGGGGGTGAGGAAGAACAGAAGGGCAAGCCAGAGCAAGAAGCAAGAAGCAGGCAGGCAGGGACGGGAGGGAGCGGATGTGGATGGATAGGGTGGCCGGGCTGGTGGAGAAGAGGAAGGAGAGGCAATACGAAAGGGAGAGAGCGCGAGTGAGTGTTTTTTGGGGGGTGACGAACTGAAGTGCAGTGAACCTGCCTGGGCTGTCCTGTCCTGTCTCCTGCCTCCTGCTGAGCCGCGAAAAGAGAGGGGGGGTCCTGAACTGGGAAACTGGATTCGATGAATGGCAGGGCAGGCAGGGTTGGGGGTGGAGAGAGTGATTGAGCGATTGAGTGAATTTGGGCAGTTTCGTTGGTGGCGCGTTTCGGTTTTCGGAGTGTGACGATGGAACAAGGGTGTGAGGGTATAAGACAATTTTATGCAGGGACTGTTATCGAAGAGATATGAATCAACTATTTCAAGAGCAAAAGAATTGAAAGGAATTAATAGACAGAATCACGACTCCATGACAAAACAGTGATACCAAAGTGAGACGATGTGACCCGGCAGATATGACGAGTCGGTCCAGGCACATAAAAGTCCGATTCGAGACCCAACTCCAAGGTGCGAAAAGTGTCGGGGGCCACGATGCAAATCGACCAAATCAAAAGAGAGCTACAGGAACAGCTACAGCTACGTTGAGCTAGCTCTGTTCTAGGTGCAGGAACAAGAGCAGCAGAAGGAATAGAAGTCAGAGCGATGGCTGATGCCAAGCCGGCTATCCCTTGACGACCCGAGCATTTGGGAAACAGGAAAATCAAGAGAATCGTCGTTTTTTGATCTGGTATGTAGCCGTCTCTGATAATCTCATTGACTTTTGAGGGTTGACCAATTAGACAACTCAACTCATAACTTGGCTCGGACTTTAAGACCAGATGGTTGTTTGTAAAAGCCCGAGTCGGGAATAATAACGGAGTTGGCCAGGTCCAGGTGAGTTAGAGCAAGCCAATGTCTCAGTTTTTTGAAATTCCAGTTGGTGTTATTGATATCAGACGAGTGTGAGAGTAGCAAACAGTCTAGAATAACCTAACAGAGCAATCTGCATTAGTGGTACAACAAAGCTTGTGCTCTCCATCTCCATCAATCACATCAACTTACCTCAGAGGAGGAAAGGATAGGAAAGGATAAGATCAGGCAGTCAAGATTTGTCCCGTCCACTTCCCCACAAACCAAAAGCTTGTTGGTCAAGACTTGAACGTATTGGGACACTTGACCCGCAGTCGTAATCCTTGAATGTCCCTTTTTTATCTCTCACCACCAAGGACATGGATGTTTTACCGTATCACTCGGACGCAAGCCGTAGATATGCAGGCTGGAAGAGTTTTCACCATCACCTAGGTCGTACGGTGGTTCTTGCAGAGTTAAGATACAAGGGAGTTGCCGTGAGTTTAACTGTAACGGTGACCGCTGAATAGTCAATTGATGAAGCCTAGTGGTCAAGCTTCAACCATAGTATTTGCCCAGTCAATCAATGGACTGTCCAGAGATGGAAAGCAGTTTGTCACTGAGTTTACATGACTCGTTGAAGCTTTTAGAGGACATCACGAATACTGCATTCGAAAGACTTCGAAGTTCGAACTCAGTGGCCTGACGAAACGATTCGGATCTAACCTAACATAACCTTGTACCCAGCCAAGCTTCTGCGACCAAAGCTTGTCTCCCGCGACACGTTCAGTCATCCACTGTAACCTAAACTCAATGATCAACGGTAATACGTATTGCTGATCTGTCGATGACAATCGATTCCGCCCACTGCTGATGAGTTATCGTGATTATTGCCGACAGGCCCAGTCCCTGACCCTCACTCTCTTTTAAACCCTTGCTCGTGTCACTCTTCTCCTCCGCGGAGACGGGGAGGCGCAGCGCACTCAAAATCCTATTCTCGATGGATAAGGAGGGTTATGTCTCTGGGCGCCAATGACTGGCTGACACCCCAAGAGCTCACCCGTCGAACCGTCAGAGACAAACGGGTAGGGCAATCAAGCGCTGTAGCCCACTCAAGTACCTTGTCATTTGATGAACCCTGGAGTGATAATGAGACGACCCTACACGTTCAGGGTGCGCGACTCACTACACTGCATTCGATATCCTGGAAGCAAGCCGAGGTAGGTAATTCGAATGCCTATCCTTTATTCGAGGGTCTTTGTGGCTGGAGCTATCTCGGCAAACGGCACCTAAGTATCAGGTTTGGAAATGACGATCAAACGCGAAAGAATTTTCAATGCAACAATTCATACAGCCTTGTCCGCTGTTGGTTTGTCTGCAGATACTGGCAGTTCATGCTTTTGACTGAATAGAAAAGGCAGAATTTCGGACAAGACAACAAGTCAACTGTTGCCCCTTGTCGCATCCCTGTAAGAGCTTGTTCGAGGTTAGAAGATCCCGGCCTCCTCGTGCTACGCCACTTGACGTAATACGTAATCAAAAGCGGGCAATCCGATTCAGATCATTGCGGCCTGAGGCAGATACCTTAGGGTCGAATCTCACTCAGAGATAAGGTCTCAGCCATAAGGATCTGTGCCTTACTAGGATCCGAGCATGAGAACATCGGGACATCTAAACCAAAACTACACTTTCTGACGAACCAAGTTCTCATCTTAACTGCACGTGCTACACCATCATGATTCATGATAATGACATTCCGTCCTCACTGCATTGAGACCGCCAGCACAAGCGTGATGGATAGGACAACCAATGCCACTCAGACGTGAAAACCAACAAACATAGACTCATACTGTGCAGGTAGTAAAGAGGAGACCACTACGATAGGACACCGCCTGCAGCGAGATCTCCAGTCTATGTTGCATAGATCAGCAACGCACAGTCTGAGTAAGAAGGCCAAGCCCGCCCATTTACAATATCCTGATACAAACTTGCAGTTCAGTAACGCTTTGCATATGACTTCGTGTACTCAGGCATTGTTTGAGGGTTTCAAGGTGTGTTCTGAAAAAGCGTTTCGGATGGAGACTTTTTGATATCCTCAAATAGTTATCTTAATGACAGAACCTAAGAACCGTAGAGAAAGCTCGTTTCACAAATCTCTCGTGGGACATCGGACACGATGCACATATGCATTTCACACGCAATTAATTCAACCGTTAATTTCATTTCTTGTCCTTCATTTGGTTCGACATTCTGTTATCTAGGCATGATGGTGAACTCCCCTCACTGAGAGTTTTCCCAACCGCAGTGCTGTTCAACAATTTACCAACGTCGGTCACCACCATAGCCATTATCGTCATATTCGTTGCTACCACGGCGCTCACGTCCATGGCGTCCCTGGCTCTGTCGAAGATACTCATCAGCAGAGCCTCCGCCAAAGCCACCTTCATCTCGGCGTCCGTAGTTGTCACCCCCATATCCACCCTCCTCACGGCGACCGTAACCGCCGCTCTCCTCTCGACGCTCATAGCCACCACTGCCGCCATATCCGCCCTCTTCACGACGCTCGTAACCACCACTACGACCACCGTAGCCGCCCTCATCGCGGCGTTCATGGCTTCCTCCATAGCCTCCACCATAGCTGCTCTCCTCTTGACGTCCATAGCTGCTGTTGCCACCGTAGTTGCTCTCTTGGCGACCGTAACCACTGTTTCCGCCATAGCTGCTCTCCTCCTGTCGGCCGTAGCTGCTACCACCACCATAGCCGCCTTCATCGTGACGACGACCACCGTAGCCACCGTCATCATCATCACGACGACGGCCGTGGCTCTCAGTTGAGCCGGAGTACTCATGTCGCTCAGTGCGCTGCTCGTAGCCTCCAGAGTAACTCTGGTGAGTCTCAGTTCGCTCCTCATAGCCATAGCCACCGGTGTGACGGCCATCCGAGGAGTCTTGCTGCTCGTATCGACGATACTCCGACTGCTGGCTACCGTCAGGGCGCTGTGTCTGAGAATACTCAGCCTGGCCGTAGCGATCACCGTGGCGACCATACTCTACTTCAGTTCTAGTGTAGGAACCATCATCCTCGCGGTGACTGCTGGACTGTCTCTTAGTCTCATCACTGCCGAAAGCACCGCCAAGGATGGAGCCAGCCTGGCTGAGGAAGCCGCTGAGACCACTCTCCTCCTTCTCCTCCTTACGGGAAGAAGAGGGCATCTTGTAGCCGGTGTTCTGCTCAACCATGCCAGAGATGGCGCCGGTAGCACCCTTAAAGATAGCGTCGGCCGCAGCACCAGCAATCTTGTCCTCGAGGGTCTCAGGGCCACCGCCGTACAGCTTTCGCATCTGTAGCTTGCCAGCACATCCGTGGCCGTGACCAGTGTCGACAACACCCTCCTTGTGGTTCTCACCATTCTGAACGCCTTCTCGGGTCAGCTTCTGACGGTAATCATCACGCTGGCGGTCACCCATGTTGTTCCACCACTCCTTGACACCTTCGTAGGAGCGGCGACGACCCTCTTGAACCTTGCGGCTTCCGAGGTCACGCTGAGCAGGATGATGCATCACACCGTTGACGATATCGTCGAGGAGTCTATCCACGTCGACACTCTCGTCATCGATAGCATCCATGAGCTGAGGAACAACCCATTGCACCACCGCAGCAGCGTTTCGGCCAGCAATCTCGTTCAAGATCTACATCCAAGTTAGTTGCTGAATATAATCATTTGTGTGGCTTGTCTTACGTTGGAAAAGTGATCCTTGGAAAGCATAGAGTGAGTGGGGTTGCTAGAATCATCGTCGTGGAAGACAATGTGCTGCTCACGCTCACTGCTAGCAATGATCTCATCAGAACCAGTCTTGAGCTCATTGCGGATCTGCTGGATGAGAGGAACAATGAAAGGAGCAATGATGGAGAAGATGAAGACGGAGAGCTGTTCTTCCAGTTGCTCGATGATCTTGGGGAGCACAGGAATCTTCTCAATAGCACCCGAAATGCTCTTCATGATGTCATCGTGGAATTCAATAGCAGGCATGACTTGCTTAAAGACATTCTGGATGTAGATGGTGAATTCCTCGGGATCACGAGGAGACACAGTGGTGTTCTCCATCTGAGCAGCAGCAGCATTGTTCTGGAGCTCGTCGACCCGGTCACTCTGGTGCTTATCCCCAAAGATGCCATCAGGGATCTTATCCAGAAGGTCACGAAGCATGCTGGTGTCAGACTTGGCACCCTGCTGGAGAGTACCCTCGAGCTCCTCAATTTCGTTCTGAGTGAGCTTGTCGGACACTGAATCTGTTAGCTCTCCTCTCGTTCATATGGAGCATTAGAACCAACCTTCACCAGTAACTGAGTGCAAGAAGTCAACACCACCGAAAGTGCCAGTGACAATAGGATAGACGGGACCACGGGCACCCTCAATTTCGATCTGTGTGTTACGACCAACGTGGGGGAAGACATCACGCTCTCCGAGCTCAATTAGGGCCAGCTCACAGTAGTTGCTGTGGGCAAAGAAATCTGCAGACAAGTTAGCTCTATATGACCCTAGAAACAAGCTGATTAGCTTGAGAAGTCGGGATTACAGACCTTCCAGGCAGTGCAGCCCAGTTCCCATGAGGCGGAGAGCCTCGTACTTGTCTGCCTTTCGCTGAGAGTCCTTGTATCGACGACCAAGCTCGATAGTACCAGTAAAGAGCTTCTTGACGTGCCTAGCGGAGGTCATGATACGTGCACGCTCGTTCGCAATGTAGTTCTTCATTCCTGTTTCAGGGTCGATAGCCAGTTCTCGATCCTCGTCGACTGGCCCACGGAGGCGTTCATCATACTGACGGGCATCGACATTCTCGGCGTAGTCTTTGGGGTTGTCGATGTGGTCCTCAGGGCGGTAGCATCCGAGTCGCTCAGCAGTGACCTCGAACTCTCCAGAGCCGTAGCCGAAGGTCATGAAACCGAGGACACAAAGTAGAAGACGGATGGCCTCAGCAGAGACCGACTTGACAGTACCGACATCGATGGCCTGAGAGTAATCTCGAAGCCAGTTTCCAAAGTAGACTCGCGAAACGTTGATCTTGTTGAACTTCTTGCCATTGAGGGCCTTAGCCTGCGAAAGGATCAAGAGTGCATCGGTGATATCGCCGTGGCGCCCTGAAAGAGATCTTGATTAGCCACTACTGGACGGTGTCTGGTCGTAGTTGTAACCACTCACAGTTTTGACCTTCGACCTTGGAGATTGAAGCAATGTTACCAGCACCGAAAGCAAAGGCTGGAGAAGCCAGAGCAACGAGGATAACAAGCCCCACCAGGAGGCTGTGAGATCTGAAGGTAAACATGACTGCGGTTCACGTCTTCAAGCTGGGAGTATCCCAGGATGTTATCTAGTTGTGCTGCAAAGATGGGAAAGAAAGAACCCCTTCTGAGCTAGCAGAGGGGAGCACGATATTATCGTCAGGGAGTTTGAAGACAGGAAAAGAATGAGGATCGGGGGAGGGTCGTTCTGAAGGAGGAGGAGAAGGGAAAAAACAGGGAGACGGTGGAAGATTAGTCGGGATCTAAGGTACTTTACCTTACCTTATGCTTAAAGGTGGAGGAGGGGAGCTGAGGGGCAAGCTCAGTCTGGCCGGGCCTCCAAGTGACGCAGCCTCAGCTGCCAACCGAATAAAAGAAGCCCGTGCTCTCCATAATAACAGTGACAGACAGTGGGAGTCTAGGGCAAACCAGCAGAAACGAAACACTAGACATGACCTTATTTGCCTACGCTATTTCCATGGATACCAATTGCGTGGCAACCTTGGACGAGACCATGACAAGCTTAACAAGACAAGGCAAGCCACCACCACACCTCACTCCATTGCACATGTCCAGCACTAACACAGCAGAATGGTGAGACGGACGGACGGTAGTATGGTATGGGTGGGCTCCCTCCCGAGCTGGCCTGCTTCATGCCAAGCTCACTCGATCTGACGATGGCAGCTTTAATCCTGCTAAGTCCAGTTTTCCCCGGCGATCCGCTGGGCATGGTCGGTAGTGGAAGGATGGCATGGTCTGCTTCATCATGCCAAGCATGAAATCATACGCGCCCAGGGCCCGCAGCTTTTGTCAGAGAATCATCGAGGGGTAGAGGAGCTGGGGGGGGAAGCTTTTGCAAGCTGTGACAGGGGTCCAGTACATTGCCATTGAGTGTGATCATTACACAAAATCAAGTATCTCACCCCTCCATTGTCATCAGTAGCAGGGGTCTGTAACACGAGCCGACGGGACCATGGACTGTCGTCGAATCAAGCTTAAGAGGGCGCCTGGCTGAAGGAATAACGCAGTTGATCACTGATCAAACATTAGCTTTTGCACTGGTAATGGTTGAGATAAGCCGAATGTAGCTTGATCAGAAGACATCAGAAAGGGTCCTGGTTATCATGACCATCTTTTGAAGATCCAATACTTACCTTATCGTAGCACATGTATCAAGAATCCGTCAAGCCATCTGCTGGTTTTCTTTCGGTGACATAGAGGGGCCGTTCTACCCCTCATCGCGTCTGGTTGCTGGACGCAGATGCGACAAGAGAGAACAGTAACTTCTATCGGCGATAGACACCAGACACAAGTATAACTATTTGATAAGACGCGGGAGACATACTAAGCAATGATCTCACTGCCAAGTTTGAGTACTATGCGCATGAAGAATGAACCTTGTATCGACGTATGTTGTTGACTCAGGACACAAAAGCTATCGCGTTTGCTCGCGTTTGATGCGCTAATCACCAGGTGGTTTTGTTCACAGGATGTTTGGTGTAGTCAGGCAACGAAACAATATTCTGAATGAACATGGGGCTACTGGCGGTATGGGCTGCCATATGAACAACAGGATCAGTCTTAAGGAAATGGCCTTTCGGTAAAGACATGTCATACCTAGGCCTTTATATACGGTCCATGGCTGTGCGGGGTCGAGGTGTCTGTCAAGGTTAAAGAGTTTACACGGCATCAAAGAGTAGATTAGAACCATCAAGGTGTTTCAATCTGGGCTCAAGAGACCAAGATAGTGGGCGAAACACCAAGTGATGAAGAGCAATGAGATGAGATGATTGTTTCGCATCGCCTGAAGATCTGACGTTAGATTCCAGTGATGAGAGTACAGTAGAAGTTAATAATTAGTGTTATGGGACTACGTGATGCAGTCTTATCAGCGTCCAGGTGGATGAGAATCTGATGCTACACGTATTCGGAAGATTGGGAACTACAGGCAAAGGCTGGCTATCATAACAGTTCTCTTCACAGGATGCTAGGTGCTGTTGAAATCATCTGATGGCGGCTTGGGGACTTTCACGACCGCGCTGTAAGGCGAAAATACTGGGCTATGATGCGGAAATAGAGAGCACTGAATGTAAACTTGCCTGGATGTGCTGAAGCACTGCTGATAAAATCAGGACCTCAGCACTCCAACCAACAATAACGTTATAAACCAGAGTAGAAAGCTCAGGGCACAAGATGGGACTTGACGCGAGCAAACAATCAACCTCACCCTGCTTCAGGTGACTTGGGTGGAATGGGAAGACTGTGGCCCGGTTGGGGTTGGGCTCGGGCTCTGCTGAGAGTTGCGAGGGTTCTGTCGCACAGCGAGACGTCGGGGGGGCGCCAAGTGCCTGAAAAAGAGGCTCGAACCTTGAGCCGCCCGTAGTGGTGGTCGTCATTCCATCCATGTGCCCCTGGGTGCACCGTGCTGAAATATACAGGTCAAGGGTGAAGGTGCTGGAATGACCCCGCCTGGACATATGTCCAGCGTCCTCAGCAGCTTTCCAGTGACGGCACCGTCGGATTGGGTTTTGAGAAGCGGTGAGTGGAGGGCAACACACTCCGTAGGGTGTGACAGTGACACATCGCTTCAGCATGCCCTGAGAAGGGTTCACGTAAAGCGCTAGAAAAGCCGCTGAAGGAGTCCTTCGTTGGTATCGCTGAAATATCACAGCTCTGAGGATTGTAATTGCGAGGGCCCTCAACGCAGGTGTAAGTCGAAATTGACAACGAATTTGCGATGCACAAGCAGCCAACATCTGTAGTATCACGATGACAACACCCTCAACGAAGGAAAGACCTAGGGAGCTTCCCTGATTCTGAAGCCCAATACTGAAAAATATTAGACGAGTACAGTCGCGATACATACAACATTGTGAATTCCGCACTTGCATCAGTAGCACCCAAAAGGCTGCACGACTGAGCGCGGGCGGGCAATTTGTTCCCTCGCTGCGACTGGCTGATTGACCAGTCAGCGCTGCCCGCGCAAAAGTTCACCTGGCCTTGTTAACGTTTGCGCGTCGGGGGCTTGCGTTTGTTGTGTTTTGGTTTTATATGAGTGAGAGAAGAGTGATGTACGCGAAAAGATCCCAACTTGGAGCGTTTGGGTTCAGTCATGGAGGCTTGTCACGAGTAAGGCACCGATGTTGTTGTGTTGAATCGCTCTGGCATTCTGTTCTATCAGTGCGGGCACTTGTATCCGCCGTTACAATTATTAGGCAGGTGCTACAGTGGTGGTCATTATGCCCTTAGAAATGGAAGGCATGGATGGGCTGGGTTGCCTTATTTTGAATGAGGGCGGGAAGTACGGGGAGGTAGCTGACGACTTAGGGGGGAGTCTGGTGAGGCTACTGACAGCTGCAAGAGGCCACTGAGCTTCAGAGGTATCGGGTGCCGCGGGAATATCGAGGACAGCCCGTGGGTGCTGCTGTAGTCCCAAGAGAAAATCGACTTCAATCCCTCGAGCCCCGTTTTCAAGGCCCCCGCCCTGAGGTGATGAAATTTTCGCCATTGTGCTCCGGGTACTGGACTTGGAGGGTCACTCGAGTGGTTGACCACTAAGAATGCGCGCCTGCTGCAGCTTTTCCCTTTTTTCGGGTAGGAAGGCGGGCGCTGATTTTTATTTTTATTAGGCGCTGCCATTTTTTTGCGCCCCCGCCTGGAGAGCCATTTACTGATTGCGCTTGGTGCTGACCCCTACATATTCAGCGCATCGCCCACCCCGCGCCCGTTCTCTCTTTTTCCCCCGTTCTTCAGTACTCCCAGCACCCTCACTTTCCAGCACTTCTCAGTGAATCACTGGATTTCCATTCCCCTCAACGCGCCAAAACCACCTGGATTTGCACGCTTTGACACTCCATTGCAGTAACAGAACAGCGCATCGCGTCCCACTACTCATTCAACGCGTCCCATCGAATCGTCGGCGCAAAACTTCAGGTGAAAGGCACCAGAAGCTCAAATAACAACATAACCCATTATCCCCAGTATCATCACCAGAATCATCATGGCTCGCCCCAAGAAGTCAGCTGTTGAGAAGCAGCAGCAACAGCAACAGCCTGCTCCTGTTCCCATCCCTCCTCAACACATTCAGCAATACCCGCAGCACCCGCAGCCCATTGCCGCTGTTCCTCAGCCTGCGATGCCCATGCCCATGCCTCCGCCTGTTGGAGTTCCTCAACCTCAGGCTGTTATGCCTCAACGCGTCGTTGAGGCAGACAGCTTTCTGCGCGTGAGAGATTCGGTAGGTTCACACCATTTCATCTTGTCTTTCATCCTTGGTCGGACACTACGACCCAGGCACCAACCACACCACCCACCCATGCCACTGTGCATCTCTTGATCAAGTCGGTAGAGTCTTCCATGGCTTCTGGCAGAACGCGACGCCTGGAGTGGTCACCATTAAGGCCACAACCAGACCATCTTGGAAGATTTACTTCCTTATCGACCTTGCTTCATACTGCGCTATGCCTTTATAAATTAGGGACGCGCTCTGACTTGGTTGTTGACAAGTCAATGTCTTTTACGAAGTCTAAAGAGCCATGGCCACCGCGTTCTTGTATCCACTCAAGCTCCCCACCCACTTACACTCGACCTTTGATCACTGTTACTTCTAGTCCTCGAGAAACACAAAGGACACATTACTAACATTACCTTGTAGGCTGTTGGGCGATTGACTACTATTCTTGACCTTCTCCGATCTTTTACTGCCGACTATGTTCGTCAGACAAATCTCTTGCTTGGTGAGCCGACTCCCGAAGGCTCGCAGGACAACATCCTCGCCAACTTCGAGCATGCTGCTCAGCAGTTGATCATGCCCATTCCTGAGCTGGCTCCTCCTGTCGAGGAGAAGAAGGAGCGCAAGAAGCGAACTATTGACCCTAACGCGCCCAAGCGTCCCTTAACTCCTTACTTCCTCTACATGCAGCATGCTCGCTCCATCATCGCCAATGACCTTGGTTCCGAAGCCCCTAAGGGTGCCGTTCAAGAGGAAGGCCAACGTCGTTGGGCTCACATGGGTCCCCAAGAGAAACAGGTAAGCCGCGCTACGTTAAATATTGACTCCTGTTAGAGTTGCCACTAACTTCATCCTAGGGCTGGAACAATGCTTATCAGTACAACCTCCGCCTGTACAATGCCCGTGTTCATTCTTACAAGCACGGTAACCCTCTGGCCAAGAACATGACTGACGAGGAGGCCTTGAAGTACGCCGAGGACTTCAACGTCCCCATGTCTGAGATCAAGGACGCTGCTCAGAACGAAGCACCTGCCGATGATCAGGATGCCATTGCTGAACAGCTCCAAGCTGTGGCTGCGGCTCCCGCTATTGACGAGCCTGAGCAAGCTGAGACCCCTGCTAAGACCCCCAAGAAGGCCGCTGGTGGCCGTAAGCGCAAGACAGCCACACCAGCTGCCGCCGCTGAGGAAGCCAAGCCTGCCCCTGCTAGCCCTGACAAGAAGCGACGACGCACATCTACCAAGGCTGCCGCTGCCGAGCCCCAGGAGGAGCCTAAGAAGTCGGGCCGCAAGAAGACTAAGAGCTCTTGAGTGTCCTTCATCTTTTCTTCTCTTTCTTGACAAGCACTTGGTATGCTTCGGCTTTCTTTACTCTCCGTTGAGCTCCTGTCGCAAATTTACTGCATGGAAGCATGATACCTAAGGAGAGTGCTATATACATAGGGTTCTCTATAGGCGTTTTGGGGGTATCTCTTATTTGCTTGTACTCGTTCTCAGACGGGATGTTGGGGCTTAGGGATGATTAAAACCAGGGATTCATCGACGATACAGCTGGACAGTTGGAGGGGTTGCTGAATTGTATGATGCTTATGTTGTTTGGACGTGCACAGCAATGCCGTAATGATAGCAATGATTTATCATTAAATTTTATTATTCCTGAAAGGAGTGAACAGCAGAAGTCTCGGCCCTGCTAGGTGTAATAAAGCCCCAATGCGTATCTGACTTGACAGCAAGGCATTCGTTTTCCAAGATGACAAGGGAGATCAACACAGGCAATGTATCTATTGATAACACTATTTCTTGTTCTTGAATAACAACACTCGAGTTTGAGTTTACCTGAAGGTCTTCTACAGTTAGGCTTGCAGGAACCAACTGCTACGCTCAAGCAGCTATGCTATCTTTTGTCCTTTCACCATTGGTCAGGCCATCTGATAGTGCCAGGCCTCACTTACAAGGGTCTAATCACGAGTCCCTTCCTGCCGCTTTGCAATACTACCACAGAGATAATTCATCTTCTTGCAAGAGCAATTTGGCTCATCTCTCCTTTTGCAGCTGGGTCTCTTTGTCCATCATAAACCGTCTCGAAATGCCCAGTGACACCCCTTCAGAGGCTGATTCCATGGCTCACCACCGGCCGCCTGCTTTACACAGGACCCTTCGCTTAGTCGCGATCGCCTCATTTCTCCCCGCATTTCCCCTCTGTATTGCTCACGGAGTTCTGTCAAACGACGCAGCTCCTGCGGTCGGTCTTGTTCCGCTTGCATTTTCTTCTGGTGGAAGCTTGTTCCTCCTCCGCCGACGAGAACGAGACGATGGACTTGCGCACAAGCTCTCACACCCTGTGATGGCCTTTGCTTTTGATGTGGTACTAGCGGCAGCTTGTATGATTGTGTTGGTCTTTACATGGATTTCGAAAGGCCAGTTGGCGTCGTTGAGTATGCTGGCAGCTTATGCCACTATTCCCCTTCTCGTCAACTTGTAAGAGTCCCCCATTCAGAAGTACATTGTTTTGCATACAAACTAACAAGGACTCTAGTGTCATTCACCTTCTCATCGCTCTGGAGTCATTCTACACGGGTCTTGCTGTCCACAGTATCGTACAATGGCTAGCTTGGCGCACTCTACCTCCTGACTGCCCACATTGTGACCATCGACTTCGCCCAGACTTCCCAGAGCTACCATGGCTTGATCGTCTACGAGAGCGACGACATGGAGATTATTCGGCATTATTTGTGGATGAAGAGAACAGGTATCACGATGACGAGACCGAAGAGACGCTACAGCGTGCTGAGAGTGCAGCGCAGGAGGCCGAGGCGCAGCCGGAGGTTGTCGATGTCAGGAAGAAGAACAATCGTAGGAACAGGACAAATACCCCTCCATCGCGAGATGAACCCGCGTCTCCATGGAGCGCCTCATGATGGATGAATGGTAGAATATTCTTATAAGACTGAGATGGATCAGCTGGGTCAGATGAGCAGACTGGAGTCGTGGTATCAGCTAGACTGTATCAAATTGATTCTTGAATGGCACCGTATCCCAGCGATATAGCTACCAACATTAGTTGAACATCTTTTATCAAGTGTAATTAGCAATACTGAGACATTTCGACTTTCAACGAGGGCTCTAGATTCAACCTTATGCAGACCGCAGGCTCGTCTGGCAGTGCTATCGTATACAGACCTGTGATATATCCAAGTGCATTCTCCACTGTAGCTCTGGGCCCTCAAACTCTACGACTCCAATCAGCGATAACTCAATTGGATCTTCATTTATTATTTCAAGCCTCTTTGACCAGGCCATATCCTAGCTTCTTGGGGTAACCTTAACCTCAACTGGCAGCTCCGCATTTCCTGTCATTCCGGGACAGCAAGCCCATGCATATATATACCGTTATAGCGATAAATTGCGAGACATCATTCCACAATCAGCTATCGGTGTGCATGTAACCCCCACTGCGTCCTTATCGGAGCGTGCCCCTAGAAGATCGCCAGCTCCCGCAGTGGGACACAAAAAGTCTGGAACCCCGAGCAGGTCGCGGTCCAGCTTCTGATGGTGGTTGTGAGTTTGAGGCTAAATACCATGAGCCAGCCTCTATCACAGCGCACTTGCTAAGGCTACGTCATGCCCACTACAGCTTCGATTACCTTTTCTTGAATCTGAAGCTGTAATTTTAACGCGCATCTGCGTAGCATTGAGTTTCTCTACTTTGTTTATGAAAACCAACTTTCATAAGAAATTTGCTTTCATTTCTCACTCCTCCTAATCCCTGAACCTTTCTTCTACAACCAGCTGTTCTCCTAACTCGACTCGCCCAAACACGCACTATCTGCTCCATTCAACGTTGTGGCTTGTTACCAACATCTTGGGTTTTTCAAAAATCTTTACTCCAAGGGACTATTAAACTTCGACTACGCCCGAACCAGTTCTTGAAAGCAGCCATGGCTTCTTTCATTCGTTGGTTAGTCGAAAAGATTTTGTCAATTAGTAACTCCATACTGATATATGGTCAGGTACAACGCCAGGTTGGCTGCGCGTCCACTGCTCACTCAGAGCGTTACCACTGCATTTCTCTTTGCTACAGGCGATGTCACAGCTCAGCAGCTCGTTGAAAAGAAAGGCGTTGAGAAGCATGATCTAGTCCGAACAGGTCGAATGGCTCTCTACGGTGGCTGTGAGTTCCTCCAATCTTGAGCCCAACATCTCGACAATCGTTGACATTTTACAGTTGTGTTCGGTCCTGTTGCTACAACATGGTTCGCTTTCCTCGCACGCAGGGTCAACGTGCCGGGGAACAAGAAGGCAGAGGTCCTCACTCGGGTCGCCTGCGATCAGCTTGGTTTTGCACCTGTCATGATAGGTGTATTCCTTAGCAGCATGGCCACAATGGAGGGGAAGAGTGCACAGGAACGAATCGACAAGGCTTGGTGGCCAGCCCTGAAGGCCAACTGGATGCTCTGGCCTGCCGTCCAGGTCATCAACTTCTCCCTCATTCCCTTGCAATACCGTCTGTTCTTTGCCAATATCATAGCGATTGGCTGGAACTCTTACCTGAGCTGGGTCAACTCCCAGTAAGAAGCACTCCATGCTTCGCAGATTGCCTGCCAGTTCTTTTCACATAGATATAGAAGTGTTTCTGTATTCACGATGGATTGATGTTCCTTTCGAGAATTATATGAATTTGTTTCATGGGTCGGGGAGTACATGGTGATGAGGAAAGAAAAACAAGCAGCAATCTCACAGGATCTGTATCATGTTTCGATAGACACTGAACCTCTGTATAATAAGCCACTCAAACCATATGGCCATTTGGCTTTCATGATAAACATTGGGTCTCATTCGAGTTATCTTACGAGCACGAGGTGGGCTGCCACGCCTCATGATAAAGCGGGAATCGATCTCCGAGGTGTCCATCGGAAGTTGATCGGACTCAGAGGGGTAAAGGCCATGGCAGCCGCCGTAGCTTTACGGTTTCCGCCATTTTGAGTCACTACAGATGCTGCCCTGTCGAAACTGCGGAGAAGCCCCGTGATGAAACTGGGTGCATTGGTTGGGGTATGTTCCATGTTTAGGACAGTGATAGGCTGGTAGACAAAAACACGGTACAAACTAGATCGTGAACATCTCATGAGTTGGCTTGAATGGGTCACATGAATGATTTGCTTAGTCAAAAAGAGAGTAGGAGAAAGATCACTGTATGTTTAGCTTATAATTAATGAACCCAGACAATTGCTGATATATATATACCACAGGTTCTTCTATTTTGGTTCTCTGCCTAGTCTTTAAATGTGATGCTTTTTATGTCCTCAACTCATCGAAGTCGTTATCGCTGCCTTAGGCCACAAATAGTTAGCGTCAGAACGTTGGCCCATCGCTGCGCAGCCTTTTCCCAAGCGGCCAAATCCGGGTTTTGTAGATAGAACCGAACAACATCAGGAACTCATCCTGACCCTCAAAACCGCCCTCTCCTCCTCTCTCTCTCACGCAGCGGCTCCTCTGCGCCTGGTAACACATCATGTTGCCTTCATCTATGCGCCGAGTCGTCTCCTCAGCCGTCTCCTCAGCCGTCTCCTCAACCCCTCAGACCGGTGTCATTTCCGTCCTCGCCTCAGCCACTTCAAAGACCACTCCCGTCTTTGTTCGAAATCAGCAGCGACGATGTTCTTCTTCAAAACCTTCGAAATCTGATAATGGTGCCAACGAGATCTCAGCTGGCCAATCGGTGCCTGCTGCTACATCACCCAAGTCTGGCAATGAGAAGCGAAAGCGAAAGAGCAACAAGGATGCTTCCGATCGAGCGGCTTCTATGAGAAAGTTGCCAAGCGTTCCCAACACGCATCACATGTCACAAGAAGGTAAAGCTTTGGATATACATCGCTGATAGGGGAGACGGTTGCTAATTGTCGCAGCTCTGGGACTATCAAGTTTCTTCTCACTACACAGGCCCATCTCGGTTACTCAGACCATGCCCCGAGCGGTTACCGATGAGCACTTCGCCTCCATCTTTGCCTCCCGAACCAGAAACAACAAGATGGCAGATACAGATTCAACTCTCTCCAGCGCTATCGAACAGTTGGAAGGGCCTATGGCTCAGATGACCATTGGTGGACACGAGGGCCAGGAAGGAATGCACAAGGTTGATATCAAGAACCCCGATGGTACCGAGTCCAGCATGTACCTCCAGATCGACACCATGTCAGGTGAATTCCTGCCTTTCCGACCTCCACCTCTGCCTCAACCCCAGGCTGCTGGTCAGGCAGATAGTGCCGTTGCCGATATCGAAGCCGCCGAGGACGTTCCCCAACACCGGATGTACAAGGCTCTTTTCACCATCGAGGAGTCCATCGATCCGGATGGCCAAGTCCGTATCATGGCCCACAGCCCTCAGATTGTGCAGGACAACCAACCGCGAAGCTTCCTCGAGCGTCTGGCTCTTCGCCAGCTCAAGTTCGACGAGGCCCAGGGCCGCCGAGACATGCACGCCATCAGCGTGAAGCGACAACGAAAGCTCAGGATGAAGAAGAAGAAGTATAAGAAGCTTATGAAGAGGACGCGAGTCCTGCGCCGCAAGTTGGATCGAACTTAGACATATGTACATATTTCCCTAGTTGTTCGAGTCATGTTCCTCTTTTTGATCTCTCGCATACGGGGCATATCGAAGGACATTTTTCATTCGTGGTGTCTGGGCATTGGAGAAGAAGCTCTCTCACATTGAGTTTGGACTGTGGCATTGCGCTTTGAGACTTTTCTTATGTTTCCATAGACTCGCGCAGGTAACAATCATCATTTTCAAATGAGTTGAGATATCTTCCGTGGTGACCTCAGTCTCAGATACGCGAATCATGTATAAATAGCTGTACAATTCACCTATTGGTCCTCAGACATAATTTGGGTTCAAGTGACGTCGATTTTGATATTAAAAGCTCATGTGTTGTGACTGATAGGTTAAGAATATGTATGACTTAGTGTTGGTAATGCAGTAAGAGTCTGTAGCTCATATCGAAAGCCTCCAATGGATCGAAGAAGCATCTCGTGAGTCATAAATTCAATCAACAGTGGCTATTTTACATTCTCGTTCCTCAGACTATAAACAATGTTCATTCGCGGCTCTTAAAGACTGAACGCCACTATACTCAACCTCTGGAGTTCTCGGCGACTGAAGCTAGGTTCGGTGGAGGCCCCACTCCAAAGTATCTTACCGAAGTTCACCGCCCGGCAGAAACTTATCGACCGCCAAAATTTTGGATTTTTGAGACGCTGGGTCCCACCTCGAAAACGAGATCGCATTTGCGCCAGCGTATTTTCAGAACAATTGGTCTGAGGAAAAATCTGAAAAGATGCAGCGCAAGGCGGTGTAAGTGTTAATGCTATGGTATGGCTCTGAATCCCTTCAACTGACATCGGTATAGTGACTCGCGCATTCCAGCGCTCATTCAAAATGGCCTGCAAGAAAAGAAGAGAAGCTTCTTCGTCGTGGTGGGAGACAGGTCGAAGGACGTGATAGTGCGTCTGCATTATATCATGTCCCAGTTTGATATCAAGCAGAACAAATCAGTTCTTTGGGCTTACAAGAACAAGCTCTTGGGCTTCACCAGGTTAGTAGATCTTGACAATCTCTTCCCTCGATGCGACGCAGCTAACCCAAGCTATACAGTCACCGAAAGAAGCGCGAGCAAAAGATCAAGAAGGAGATCAAGCGAGGAATTCGAGAAGCCAATACCGAGGACCCCTTCGAGCTGTTCGTATCGCTACACAACATCCGATATACCTACTATAAGGAGACCGACAAGATCCTAGGTCAGACCTTCGGCATGTGTATTCTCCAGGACTTCGAGGCTATTACCCCCAACATTCTTGCCCGAACGATCGAAACTGTCGAGGGTGGTGGATTGGTTGTTCTTCTCCTCAAGGGCATGAACAGTTTGAAGCAGCTTTACAGCCTGTCAATGGATGTCCACTCGCGTTATAGGACAGAGGCCCACGATGATGTAGTGGCGCGTTTCAACGAGCGATTTATTCTCTCTCTGGGAAGCTGCAACTCTTGCTTGGTTATCGATGATGAGATGAACGTTCTCCCTATCTCAGGTGGAAAGGGTGTGAAGAAGCTTCCTCCTCCAGACCTCGACAATCCCAAGACAGAGTCGCAAATTGAGCTTGAGGCCATGAAGGAGCAGAACGAGGGACGACAGCCCGTAGGACCTCTTATTTCTCTCGCCAAGACTGTTGACCAGGCCAAGGCTCTTATCACATTCACAGATGCCATCGCTGAGAAAACCCTACGGAGCACGGTCACTCTTACTGCTGCTCGAGGTCGTGGAAAGTCTGCGGCAATGGGTGTCGCTGTCGCAGCTGCTGTTGCGTATGGATATAGCAACATTTTCATTACCTCCCCTTCGCCTGAGAACTTGAAGACTCTGTTTGAGTTTGTCTTCAAGGGGTTTGACGAGTTGGGCTATGCTGACCACGCCGATTACTCTATTATTCAGAGTACAAACCCCGACTTCAACAAGGCCATTGTTCGAGTCAACATTCACCGACAACACAGACAGACCATTCAGTACATTCGACCTCAAGATGCACACGTGTTGGGGCAGGCCGAGTTGGTGGTTATTGATGAGGCTGCGGCTATTCCTCTGCCTCTTGTGAAGAAGCTCATGGGCCCTTATCTTGTCTTCATGGCCTCTACCATCAACGGTTATGAGGGTACAGGTCGATCTCTCTCGCTCAAGCTCATCAAACAGTTACGAGACCAATCACGCACTGCTTCCACAGCTGGCGAGGGCATGGAGATCACTGATCGATCAACTGGTAAGACCTCAAAGACTGAGGAGTTCCAGGCGGGACGAAAGCTGCGAGAGATCACCTTGTCTGAGCCTATTCGATATGCTCAGGGAGATGCTGTCGAGAAGTGGCTCAACACGGTTCTCTGCCTCGACGCGACTCTGCCCAAGGCTAAGTCAAATATCAACGGATGCCCCGACCCTACACAATGTCAGCTCTTGAACGTCAACCGAGATACTTTATTCTCCTTCCACCCTGTGTCCGAGAAGTTCCTTCAGCAAATGGTTGCGTTGTATGTAGCTAGTCACTACAAGAACTCGCCAGACGACCTTCAACTCATGAGTGATGCCCCCGCACACGAGCTCTTCGTTCTTGTTCCTCCTGTTTCTGAGGACAGCGCCAGACTACCCGAGCCTCTGTGTGTCATTCAGGTTTCGTTGGAAGGAAAGATCAGCAGGCAGAGCGTCCTTAACAGTCTGAGCCGAGGACAGCGACCGTCTGGTGATCTCATTCCTTGGCTTGTCAGCCAGCAGTTCCAAGATGAGGAATTTGCTTCCCTATCTGGTGCTCGAGTTGTTCGTATTGCCACAAACCCTGAGTATGTTTCAATGGGATACGGTTCCAAGGCTTTGGAACTGCTCGTTGACTACTACGAGGGGCGCTTCGCCAATCTGTCCGAGGACGAGGATCAGATTATGGAGGAGACAATGACTCGAGTTACTGATGCCGAGCTCGCCAACGCCAACTTGCTCGACGATGACATCAAGGTTCGGGATATCAATAAGATGCCTCCCTTGTTCGCCAAGCTATCAGAGAAGAAACCCGAGCGACTCGACTATGTTGGTGTTAGCTACGGATTGACTCAACCTCTTCACAAATTCTGGAAGAAGGCCTCGTTCGCACCCGTCTACTTAAGACAGACTGCCAACGATCTGACTGGCGAGCATACCTGTGTCATGCTGCGGCCGCTTGAGAACAGTGAGGACCGAAGCTGGCTCGGGGCTTTCTCCAGAGATTTCCAGAAGCGTTTCCTGTCCCTCCTGTCTTACCAGTTCCGCACATTCACTCCTATCACTGCCCTTAGTATTGACGAGGCCGCCAAGTTGGGAGCGCAACTGGACTCAGTTGAAGTTCGACCATTGACCAAGACTGATCTTGATATCTATATGAGCCCCTTCGACCTGAAGCGACTCGAGTCATATGCCAACAACATGCTTGACTACCACGTTGTTCTCGATCTTGTTCCAACCATCGCCCACCTCTACTTCACAGGACGCATCAAGGGAGACGTTACTTTATCAGGGGTCCAGCAGGCCGTCATGCTGGCTCTTGGTCTGCAGCGCAAAGATATCGATGTGGTTGCCCAGGAGATCAACATGTCCACCTCTCAAGCTCTTGCCATGTTCATTAAGATGATGCGAAAGGTTACTAAACACTTCGCCGGTCTTGTCTCCGATGCTGTCGGCGCAGAACTTCCCAAGGTTGAGCGTCTTGGTGTGAGTCGCGAGAATGCTAGTGGCGCACACGACGACGAGATCGTCGATGAGCGTTACGTTCCTCTGGCTACAACATTGGACGACGAACTTGAGGAGGGTGGTGATGAAGCAATGAGGGAGCTCAAGAAGAAGCAAAGAGAGCTCATTGACTCTTTGCCCCTTGACCAGTAAGCTACATTGAGATA
Source organism: Fusarium oxysporum Fo47 (assembly GCF_013085055.1). Lineage (NCBI taxonomy): Eukaryota > Fungi > Ascomycota > Sordariomycetes > Hypocreales > Nectriaceae > Fusarium > Fusarium oxysporum. Next base: position 1,327,392 of record NC_072840.1, on the reverse strand, counting down.
CACATGCAAGGACATCTGCTAACAAAGAACAGATATGAGATTGAGGGAGATACTCCTGCTTGGGAAGAGGCGGAAAAACAGGTACTGAGTGCGACAAAGCAGGGCAAGTCAAACCCCGTGGTCAGCGTAAAGTCAGCCAAGCAAAAGAGAAAGGCCGGCGGCCAGACAGCGGCTGAGGTCTATGAGGAGGCATTTGGCGAGAAGAAGAAGAAGAGCAAGAGGGTGAAAAAGTCGGCGTGAGAGTGATGAAGAATATCCTAAAGTTAGGTTTGGCACATGGAACGGCGTTTTTCTCGATAGACAGACGTGTTTAGTCAATATACTGTTTCAATATGACTGCATTTTACCGACTAAGGAGGATTGTTGATGGTTTGAGTAAGGATGACACTTAGGCTTCACATGAGTGGGAAGGTAGCTTGCATCACAAATACTTTCAGTTAGGCAAGAATATCTGTGTAGAAATCAGGGTTACCAATTTGTTGCTGTGCTACAGTTACAAAAAAGCTCTATGGTCTCATCACCGAAACGCCAGATACTCTACATTCAATGCCAGTTGGGTACCTTCATTCTTCCACCAGGGAAGCCCAGGTGTCTGTCCTGCAAAGATATACCCAAATGTCGTTCCCAGGAACTCCTCTTATTCAACAAAGTCACCATCACGTCCCAGGTCAATCATACGGAAGAACAAGTTCAAGATAGGGGCTGCCGGCTCGTCATACGCTCGAACGAGTTTGCGTTCAGGAATTTCAACATCAGGGGTACCCTCGGTGGCATCACCGTAGAACAAATCTTCGGGGTCAACTTGAGAGGTCTCGTTGGAGGCGTCATCGCTGAAATTTTTGTTGTCTTGAGTTGAGTTCTCGCTGTCAGCATCATAACTATCTTTATGGCTATGTTGATTACTCCCTTCTCCATAGTCTGTATCTGCAGACTCGAGACTGTCAATAGACGTGACAGATTCAAGGTCTCCCATCATATCTTGGCGAATCAAGAACATAAATCCCTCAGGCTTCTTGCGAGGAGGAATAGGCTTCTTCTCAAAATACTCACAAGCAAATTGAGCCTCCCATTCCTTCAGCTTCTCGTGAGCGACAAAGTCACGGGCCATTCTGATCACAGGGCCCTCATGCCGGGCGTTCCCAAAACCCCTGAGGATGTTTCCAAACCACGAGAGGCAGATGTCATTATTGGAACAGCCTGTGAGCATAGGCTGGAAATCTTTGGTACGATACTTACAGTTCCATGCTTGCGGGATATCCCGTCGCTCGCGGTCAGCCACTTGTGCCGAGACGTACCAGCTGTAACAAGGTATGATATAGATACCAAGATTGTCACCACAATGGCAGCATTGTGGGACGATCTCTTGACACATTTCTTTGGTGATTTTTTTCTTCTGGTTTCTAGGAGTTCGTGCTGAAGTATTGCGGTAACAACTGTGTTTCAGGTATGGACAAGTTGTTGATGCCTGGAGGGTATGTGTAAGGAAGGGGAAGGGTTTGGGGACTGGCATTCTAAGAGAGAAGAGGGCTGGAATGTTAGGTAACGAACACTGTAAAATGAACAACTGATACTTGAAGAAACAGTGGCACACTGAACAATGAGTAGCAATCAGCAGCAGTGGCAGTGGCAGCGAGTTGCTATGTGAGGACAGAGACGTGATTCGCTGGAGAACATGCAGTCACTTGCTCCTATCCAAGATTTGGACTACATACAATGGAACAAAATGTAATTGAATACTCCAGTAGAATCCTGGAAAAGTGCCAAGTTGTCTTTTAGCTTAATTATTGTTTCTGAGTGTCTATTATTTCTGAGTATCCGTCGATGATGGGCAATTGACTTAAGACAACAAAATCTAACGACCATGGTACAGCTTCAAACCGCCAAAAAGATAACGAATAAACAAAAGAAAACATACAACACCAGGTATTCGCTGGTCGTCACCGACCCAACTACTAATCCGGCGCTTCGCGGCTTGACTCTGGGGGAGCAGACGGGACCCCGTATTCTCCACGAGCTGTGGTCGTATGTGACAGATCTAGAAGCACAACAGCAATATGAAGGTGAATACTGACAGTAGATCCAATAGACTCCTTCTATATTGCTCGTATCTCACCTCTCATCTCATAAAGCTCGACTTTCAGAGCTCTCTCTGTTCCCAGCTGGAGTCTTGCTGGGGCAGCTTTCGCTCGGACAAGTCTCTGGTGTTAGTGAGCCGCAAACCTCCTGAACGACTCCAAGATCGTGAGACACAAATTATGCGACAGGATGGATCAGATGACCACTGTCACTGCGAACTGCTACTGGATCTGCGTTAATATAAGGTCCGCAATGCTTCCATTCAAGGGTGACTGTGGCCCAACATTCGGGGCATAAAGCGACGTGTTCGCGACACATGATGATCTATGTTCTTTTTCTGTTTTTTTTCCCTTCTTTTCTGCAAGGGACTCGGACTTATTGGGTTATCGAATTCGTCAATATTGTCAATGTGTTGTAGGATGGACAAATCTGAAATTGTCTGTGTTGGATGGAACTTATAGACGAATTGCCCTTGTGAACAAGAGATGTTCGGGGATTGTTCACCCCCATCACAATTGCAGCTAGAGTATGAACAATGGCAGACGAATACACTACAGCCTGCGAGATGAACAGTGATTGAATTGTTCAAGTGACGATGTGAAGGAGACTTGAAACATGTCAGTATTCCACGAAGATTCAAGGTGCGCTCCCGTATCACGCCGAGGATTACTCGAACTAGGTACGCGAAATCCAAGCCATCAATAACAGTGTTTCTAATCTCACAGCAAGCCCCATACTATCAGCAATTGAGAGTCCCCGGAGAGCAAGAAAACTTCTGACGTTAAGATATACTAAACTTACCTAAGTCTGCTTATTACTTAGGGTAGAGGTCCTAAGTTTTCTTGTCTCCCCTAGAGAGTATCTCATACTACGATTAGAGGAGAAAAGATTGGCTGATAGGGATAGAAGAAAGATAAAGTGAACCATCAGTATAACCGATTTTGACATTCTCCATATTCAGACACCTCCACCAACAACCTTTCTCCATCATAAACAGGGTCTTTTCATTTGGCCTTCCGACGTGGTATGCATCAGTTTACAGGCATGACCTGATAGGACACAGTGTAATACTTTTGAGGCACGCCTTTGTCTCAATGAAACACAACCCCACCGCGGGGTACCAAACATGGAGAAAGAAAATGGTATCTCACGAGGCTTCCGAGTCCAACTCTAGGATCATGATAGAGATAAGTAAGTATTGGAATCCACATTTTTCAACGAAGCCTTGTATAGTCGTCGAATAAGAAATAAAAGACACAATTTCCGTGCCCAAGTCCGCAAAGGCGCAGCACCAATCCTTAAACTTCTAAATCCGATTATCATGCACGTTCTTGGGGTTCCAACCTTGAGTGCTCCGATCTCGGCGGTAGCTCCGGCACAGTAGGCAGTGTTCATGATTATTCCAATGTAAGCAATCCAGGTATAAAGAGGCAGTAAATCCTCTTGTTTTATTCTCTTGGATTCATTCATCCAATCCACATACTTCTCAATCGCAACGATGGCCGAACAGAAAGATAGATGGTCTACCAACGTGCGTATGCTTTGTCGTTGAGGGAGCTTCACACTTACACCAAATCCAGGCTTATCAGCACTCAGCTTCTTTTGTCCCTAAGCTGGCAACAAAAGTTGTTCAATGGCTTGATTTACAGAAAGACGATGTCCTTCTTGATATCGGATGTGGAGGTATGTACTTGAGTCCTAAGTTGGACCACAGACCTGAGACTAATCGTCTAGATGGCATCTTGAATGCCGAGTTCGCAAAGATCTTGGCACAGGGAAGCGGCTCAATGCATGGCGTTGATAGCTCAGCTTCCATGATTGAAGCTGCCAGAGAACTGTGCAAAGATTCTCAGAACTCTACCTTTGATGGTAAGCCAACCAACCTAATTGCTCATCCTTGATTTATTGACCATTTGTAGTCCTGGACGCTACGCAGCTCGTCTCCAAGCCAGAATTACAAAAAGGAGCTTTCACCAAGGTTTTCTCCAATGCAGCCATGCACTGGATTCTCCGCCCAGAAGATACTCGTGCTCAGTTCTTCAAGGGTGTTTACGCTTCACTGGCCCCTGGTGGTTCATTCGTCTTCGAGATGGGCGGTTTCGGCAACGTTTCTGAAATGCGAACTGCTGCTCTTAGTGCTGTAGGCCGCCGCATCGGTATGAAAGCCGCCCTTGCAGCTGATCCATGGTTCTTCCCTGACGAAGCTTGGGTCACAAAGGCGCTGCAAGACGCAGGCTTCGTTGTTGAACGGGCAGAGCGGGAATGGCGGCCAACACCAGCTGACAAAGGCGGTGTTGAGGGCTGGATTAGACTCATGGCAAGTCAGTTCTTAGATGCTATTTCAGATGAGAAGGAGAGGGAGGAAGCTGTGCAGGAATGCGTGGGGGTGCTGAGGGAGGTCTGTCGTAATCCTTCTGGTGGGGAGACAATATCCTATGTGAGGCTCAGAGGCGTAGCCAGGAAGCCTGAATAGTTGTGATTCATGAGCCACAGCTGATAGTAACTGTAGCATGGGGAAACGTCAAATAGAAAAGCCTCTGCATCTTGACAGAAACCTTGTTAGTGGTATTAAAAGTACACCGATATCGGTGTATCATTGTGAGGAACTTCTAGAACCATGTCCGGCCGTAAGAATGTAAGTGGTGGTGATTAGTCAGTCACGTCACTGAAGCCCGGAAATTTCTAGGCGACTTGCGTCAGTGTATGTAACTGCGAATTGTTCAAGTGTCATACAATCACTTGCCCCAGGGGCAATAGAGCCCAAGGCACCTAAACTTTACGTGGCCTATTGACCTCCAGCAGTTCCTCCAAAATATTTACTTCCTGAATATGATGAATCCTTTTGTATTACACCAAGGTTGCATTCTAGATGATACCTAGCTCATGAAGACATTTCTTCTATCACACTGAAACACCTGCATCGATCGTGAAACAGCTTACCCTACAAAGGCACGACATCATCATGCCCGAACACGATGCGCTCGTGTTGTCGTATAGCCACTTGGCCAAGCTTCCCAGAGCAAACGATGCCCTGCAAACCTTGAAGAAAGTAGCTTCCCTTGTGAAGCCTATAATGCGAGCGCGCAACTGGAAAGTCCGAGAGTTGGCCGAGTTCTATCCTGAACAACATAATCTTTTAGGTAGGTCCCAGGTGAGCTTCTCCAGGTCATCTACCGTATTAAATGTAGTTCATAGGTCTCAATATCAACCGAGGAGCCAAGATATGTCTTCGTTTGCGACATGCCGGAGATAAGAACCAGTTTATGCCCATCGAAAGTGTTGTTGATACAATGCTACACGAGTTGTCACACATAGTCCATGGCCCTCACGATGCCAAGTTTCATGCTCTTTGGGATCAACTCAGAGATGAGCACGAGGGTCTGGTTCTTAAAGGCTACACTGGAGAAGGCTTCCTTTCAGAGGGGCGGCGTCTTGGAGGCTCAAGAATACCGCCTCTTGAAGCTCGTCGAGTGGCACGAGAGGCTGCAGAGAAGCGACGAGCTCGTCCCGGTACTGGATCAGGCAAACGTCTAGGTGGCTCTGCTCCTCGGCCAGGTGAAGATATTCGGAGAGTAATTGCGGATGCTGCCGAACGGCGGAGCAGGATCCTCAAGGGTTGTGGCACAGATAACCTCAGCGAAACTCAAATCCGCAACATTTCAGACAATGCCACAAAGAACGGTTTTCGAACACAGGCCGAAGAAGACGAGGCTAACGATGCAGCCATAGCTCAAGCCCTGTGGGAACTAGTGCAGGAAGACAAATCTGTCGAATACGGCAACTCTTACATCGCTCCCACGGCAGACAATCCAACTGGAAATGGAGGCGGATCAGTAATCCCGCATAGGGGACCTGGTGGTAGTTCGGAGAGGTCTAGAGAGTCTCCAGGTTGGACATGCAGCACTTGTACTCTGCACAATCCTGCCAACTATCTCTGTTGTGACGCTTGTGGGATGGAGCGGTCCGAGATGAGTCCAAGGACACAACAGGTTACGAGCAACCGCCGATCCAGATCGCCAGTATCGCAACCTGCTGTTATTGACTTGACGACTTCGAGTCCGCCCCGAGATCGGCAGAAGTCTGCTACAACATCGCGGCATTCAAGACCAAGAGTCACAGGTCAAGAAGCTGCGTCGTCGGGATCGCAGATATGGGAATGTAGTTTTTGTGGGACGGTGATGGAAAAGAAGTGGTGGACGTGTTCGACATGTGGAAAAATCAAGGACAATTCACGATAGTTAGTTTGAGAATTGCATTGCTGTTGGTCAACGATACGAGCTGGAGCGAATCAATGCCTTGAACCCTTGTTTCTCGTGTCTTGGTTGTCGATCAACAATGACTTCATCGACGCTGGGTCTTGGTCTTAAGGATTAAGTCTGCGACAGTCTCAAGCTATCAAGTGCGGGTTTTTTTTTTTTTCTGGAGCAAGGCCAAGACGCAGGGGCCAAGTTAACCAAGATCGTATTGAGATTCCCAAGAGAAAATAAGATGATATTAATGAGACTTTGCAGGATCCGGAAAGGCGCCGATTGGAACTGGAGATGATCTGCAAGGCGGGCTCGGACGCCATCGGAGCTTGTAACAATTAGACCCTAGCAGAAACCGGGCGGGTTGGGGACAGAGGCTTTCGGGTGAAACAACAAAAGATGGAGGAAAAAGAAGTGCTTACGCTTAAAGCGGCTGATGAGGAACAGCCAAGCAAAAAGGTGCAGCAATACCTGTTAGGTAATCTGCATGAAGATGCTATAGGATGCATCTGTGAGATGCCTTTGCGGTTCCAGCTTGGATTTAGTTGGCATGCCAAGAGATTGATGTGTTTGCATCCTCCTGCGTGAATGGAAGTTGGTGATTTGAAATGCGAATGTGCAAATGACACCGGAGTTTTTCATGCTGGAACCAGTTCTGGACTTGGCCATAAGGTCTAGATGCCGATAGACTCAAGGCCAGGCCACTCGATACAACCACAAATAGACGGCAGTATGCAGCTAATTGTCCGGAATGCATCTGTCGGAGGATAATTGTGCATTTCATCGTAACACAACCGCTTAGCTGCCAGCTGGCAGAGTAGATTCCAGCCCACTTGCTAGAACAGGCACATTTGTTGTCCTCAAGGGCTAGCTGATGAAGGACAAGCAGTGAAACTTGATGAGCAAACCCGTTGGAATCGGAACGACTCGGTTTTAGTCACCATCTTTGTGTTCCCAACATTGAAATGCAAAAAGTGAAAGTGTCTGCGTGGTGCCTGAAAGGCCGCAACACCTTATTCGTCGGTTCCCGCGATCTCCTGTGTCGTGCAGCACATCCATCCCTTGAAAGTGGGGAAACTCGCCCAAAGCCAGCATCAGCGTGGATGGAGATGCGAGTGCAACTGCAACCACATCAGGCGAGATAGTGTTGTACATACTGTAACAAAGCGTTGTGCGCCAGGGACCCATATTCCATATTCAGATCAGTTGACAGCAAACATATTGACGAGGCGGTGATGCCTTGAAGGATCTAATGTTTTGAGTCTGATCCGAAATAGTCTCATTGGGTATCCGTAAGGTATTGATTGATTGTGCCTAGATTATAGAATCTCTCTAGCGTTGAGGAGCTCCCGCTGTTGATGGTGGTCAGATAACAAACAATTCGTCCTGCGATAGGGTAGGTCTGCGAGAATGCAATGGATGGCTGTAAAGGAGGGTGTTCGTTAAACGCTATCTTGCAACGGTCAATTCAAAAATCCCCATTATGATGATGATGATGATGATGAGGGTCATGTGTAAATTTCCAATATGGCCAATCTGAGGTAAGGATTTCAGAGGAGGAAGCCGATGTGGACAGGTAACTCTCGTGGTTCCGCTGCCAAAGTTGGGCGGATGACACGGATCAATAGACTTCCGTGGCCTTCAACTCTGGTCTGTTTCTGTTTCTGCCCTGTCTGTGGTTGCGGGGATCGAGGCTATCCATTCCCACGGGATGGCCCTTGTTCTTACTGTAGATTAGGCCGCCTTATTCTTTTGCCTGAATTGGTCATCGGGCACATGTTTGAAGCTTGTTGATCGATGAAAGAAACGTGCTCGCATAGTATCGAACTCTGTGCGACCATGACCGCGATCGGCTTCGGTAAGGTTATCTTGTCCGATTCGGCCTCGTCTCTGCATAAGGCTGGGTTGGTCTTTGTATTCAGTTGGACTTGTACTTGTTGTACTGTCCAGTACTGTGCTTCCTTAACCTCGAGATGCAACAGACTAGCCGGGGTCTCCCATGTTGGTGAGCAGGAGGAGCTCTATGTACTGACACGCCAGAGCTAAAGGGAGCTAGTTTACGATTCTGGGCTCTCTTAGAAGTGATATTCGATTTTTGACATTGCGGCATCGGATCGCATGTCATTGTGTTTTCGAGGTTCTCAAGGAATCTTCGGCGATCGAGTCTGTGCCCATTTCGAGACAAGGTCTTTCGTTGAAGAACTGTTCACCGCAGAAATCAGGGCTTGCGACTGGAGCCATGCATGCCATGCCATTCTCATGCTCGATCGGCATTTCAAGAACAAGGGAGGGTGAAGTGGGCCCGGCTGTGGAGGCGATCCCGACCCTGGACAACGCCGCGGCGCTCTCTTAGGTGAGCAGACGGCTTCAACCGCCCCACTCTACAGCACCTCTCAGTGGAGAGAATCCGCACGCCTTGCCCCCCAGACCCTCTGCGAGGCGCTGAGGGGACCTAAGCGACTACCAACAGGGCGTTAGACCCCCGTAAGAACCCTCCACTTTAAAGGTCGTGAGACCCCGCCCGCTTGTCCGCCGCTCGCTCGCTCGCTCATTGTGTTGGTGGTGGTACCAGCTCTTGCCTATCCTATCACGTACCCCGGCACCACGAGGAAGCTGACGGGAGGTGTGTCAATTCAGGGTCCTTCCTGTCCTTGGGCGTCGACTTCTTTCCTTCGCGGCTTGGAGTGAAAATCAATACCTATTCCTTTCAACGCTGTTGTACAAGAAAAACCTTGAATGTTTTATTTTCTCTTCCACTGCCTGCATCTTCTCCTACATCAACATCTGATTCAATCTTAACTTTTGTTGTAGAAGCCCGGTCTTCTCCACCTCAAGCCTGGGCTTCCAGCTCATCCTGCTAAAGCTGTCATCTCTGTTCCAGCTTTACAATTCACATTTCCATCTCAGTTGAGCTGTCTCGTTCGTCCACTGGCTTCCCGGTTCAGACACACCAAAAGGTGGTATATCACACTTGTTTACAGAGATATCAACTTCTCGTAACTCACCCAACAATAGCCTCCCTCCCGTTCCTGGCCCAAACGAGTAAACCGTCTTAACACGCCCTTCAAAGTCTAATCCCGTCTCCGTCGACGCCGTCCCAAGACAAGCTAGACTTGAGCCACGGATTGCCTGACCTTTACGGCACTTCTCCCTCTCTGCGCCATGCCAATTCCCCGTCGCCGGTCACTTGTCGATTCGAAGTAGATCAACTCCACTGATTACTTTCTTTTGGACCTTGTCTCAAGGTCGAGACCGCCGACGCCCCGGCCATCGCTTCCTTCGCCTACGACCAGTGCATTCACAACTTGCAACTCTGAATATTTACTCTCCCTTGTGATTTTGTCGTTCGACTCCTCATCCTTTGCTCATCGTTTAATACCCAACTCGCACGGAACGGCGTTCACTCTCCATGACTTATAACGAAGCACCGATATGAGCCCTCCCGAACAACCTCGTGAGAGCAGCCAAACTCGAGCTATTAGGCCCGCAGCAGCTGTGCACGACACCGGCTTTCCCTTGCCTTGCTCCGAATCACATCAAAATCAAATCCAAGCTCCTGTTCCGACCACACTTGACAATGCGCGACCGAGAGCCACTTTCGACTTAGTGAATGATATCAAGGGCCATGATGCCACCCCACGACCATTTGCCGGGGGACGTTTCCTCAGGGATTTGGGGGATGCTTCGCGCTCACCCTCGCAAAGCCCTTTTCGTCTAGCCATGCCTAGTATATCTCCTGGCCAGCTTGCATTCTCTGCCATGCAGTACTTGCCGGTACCAACCCTCGTTCTTAATAACCTCAAGACCGTTGTCCTGGCCAACGAAGCAATGGGCAGAATGTTAGGACTCATTACGGAAGATTCGGATGAAGAGGATACTGTGCCGACCATCGAAAGCCTTCGCGGCCAGACCTTGTCTCAAGTCGGTGTTGATATCCTCCAGGATGGACAGCCTGTATGGGCAACGTGGGACGCTTTCCTCGATTCTCAGGTGGATGAAATGGGCGTGCGAATTGCAGCAAGGGATCCACGGCGACCATCACAGTCTGGCGGCGATGAGACGCCAACCGCAAGCACGATGCCTCTCCCCGAGAGGGCACCAAGCCCACCCACGCGTAAAACACAGGACTCCATAGTGGAAGTTGTTATCACCCGCAAAAATGGCACCAAGGCAGCGTTTGATGGCCGCTATAACCCTAAAGAGTCGGATTGTCAAGTATATGCTAAGATGATTATTACAATATGGGAACTCGAAGATCATCAGACGTTCTTCACACTCACCTTTACCAGCACGGAATCCCCATCATCCACTCTTCACAGCACGAAACGACCCATTGCGAGACCGAGCATCCTCGAGGCTGCCGAGCGCAAATCCATTGCCCACTCAAACCCTTCTTCGGTTGCGTCAAGTCGAGATTCGAATTCACCGTCATTTCACAGCCCAGGAGTTGTCACCATGTCATCCAGCCCTTTCCCACCAATGGGCCCCCCTTCTGTCGCAACCCATTCAAGTACGCCTTCTCTTCTGCAAAAGATGCTGCTGATGAAAGACGCACTGCTCAACAATACCCAAATGCCCATTTTAGCAATGTGGAAAGATGGTAGTGTCACTTTTCCCAACACGGCTGCTCGGAAACTCTTTGAGAAAGAAGCCCCGCTCGATACATCTCTTAATGGCTTTGATCTCATGCGGTATTGGCACATTTACACTGAGGACTTCTCGGAGCGCTTTGCGGTTGAGGATATGCCTATTTGCAAGCTGCTCAAGACGGAGAAGCCCTTTAGTGGATTCCGTGTTGGCATGTATGATGAAAACAGAAATAAGCGGATTTACGATATCCTTGGCGAGGCTATTCGGGACGATTCCACTGGCGAGTTTCTCGCTGGTGTAGTTACTGGACGGGACGTTACTGTTATGACAGAAGAGATCACACAAATAAAAGAGCGGGATGAAGAGCGTTTCAAGCTCATTTGCGACACAATGCCTCAACTGGTATGGACGGCAACACCTGAAGGCATGGTCGACTTCTGGAACACTCGGTTTTACACTTACACCGGGCTCACTCCAGAGAATAGTCTTGGCAAGTCATGGGTGAACGCTTTTCACCCCGATGATCTTCCTGAAGCAAACCGGAGATGGCAACACTCGCTTGATACGGGCGATAGTTACGTGACGGAATACCGGTGCCAGAGTAAAGATGGCAACTGGCGTTGGTATCTCGGCCGGGCACTGCCTCAGCGTAATAAAGAAACCGGGGAAGTCGAGAAGTGGTTTGGTATGTGTTTTGATCGACTAAATTGAAGTTTCGGGTCTGACCATCCGTTTCACAGGAACCTGTACCGATGTCCACGAAAGTATTCAAACTAAGATGAGCGCGAAACGCACACGGCAACAACTTCTTAGCGTCATTGCCCACTCTCATGTCACCATTTTCACGGTTGACCCGAATCGAAGGGTTACAATGCTCGAAGGCGCATTGATCTGGAACAACACTCACGAGGAGAACCATGATGGAACGAGATGGTTCATTGGAGAGAACATGTATACTGTCTTCAATCGCTTGACAGCGCAACTGGCAGATGGAGAACGTCCTGAATTCCTTGAACCCATAGAGCTACTGCTCGATGGAAAAGCTACCGAAGACGTAAAGGAACACGGCATTGGTAAGGATAGGCACCAAACTGGATCTCGACACGCTTCACTAACCTCAAGTAGACGACCGTTGGTACCGAACTCGTTTCCTTCCCATGTTTGGCAAAAGATCACAGGAAGGAGATGCCACGACCGACACGTATATCGAAGGGGTCATTGGCGTAATCATGGACGTTACTGAACTGAGAGTCCGCGAGGAAGCCCTGGAGAAGCAGTCCAAAGAAAAGCGAAGGGCGATGGCGAATGAAGCAGCTGCCAAGGAGGCCAATAGACTGAAGAGTCAATTTCTCGCCAATATGTCTCACGAAATCCGAACGCCCATCACTGGTGTGTTAGGGATGGCCGAATTACTTAGCGGAATGCAGTTGGACGCGGAGCAACAAGAATATGTCGAAAACATTCAGAGCTCGGCAACATCTCTGTTAACCGTTATCAATGACATTCTAGACTTCTCGAAGGTGGAGTCTGGGCGGTTGGATATCGAAGAGGTACAATTCTCCTTATCCCATATCGTCAAGGAAGTGGGGAGAATGCTTCAGTTTGCTGTTGAGCGAAAGAACCTTGACTTTCAATCAGATATTGGAGATGGCATCGAAAACGATTTGGTGGTCATTGGTGACCCTGGACGTGTGCGACAGATCCTGACCAATCTTCTTACCAACAGCATTAAATTCACCAATCAAGGATACGTCAGATTTTCAGTCACGGCAGAGAAAGAGACCTCAGAGTCTATCGAGGTTCGATTTACGGTTGAAGATTCGGGCATTGGAATTCAGGACGATGTCCGCAAGAAGCTTTTCCAACCTTTTAGTCAAGGCGATGCCTCAACCGCCCGACGATTTGGTGGTACTGGACTGGGTTTGACCATCTGCAAGAACTTACTTGACCTCATGCACGGCCGTATCTCGCTCGAATCGAATGTTGGCGTTGGAACTCGAGCAACCTTCTGGATCCCTTTCAATAAACCAAGCGGCCCGGCTGAGGCTGGCCTCGCTAATGCTGGTGCCATCCCTGACCGGCTGCAGTCTGAACTTAGCTTGTCTTGCAACAGTTCAGAATACGACCAGATTGTTGGCACTCCCCCACCCTTCGACGGAATACAGGCCAACAATGTGGGATCACGTCGGACTCGCTTCGGCATATCATCAACATCAAGCCCAGACCAAGAACTACCAGCATCAGAAAGAGCTAAGATCCACGTTTTGGTGGTGGAAGATAAGTAAGTGTCAAGATGACTCCGGAAGACACTATCAAGCTGACCAGTCCAAGTCCTATCAACCAGAAGATTGCAACGAAAACCATTGGCAAACTCGGTTTCCAAGTGACGGCTGCCTGGAACGGCAAGGAAGCCCTGGAATACCTCGCCAGTGTTCAAAAAGGTATCAAACAGAAGCCAGATATCATTCTCATGGACGTACAGATGCCCATCATTGATGGCTACAAGTGCACTCATCTTCTAAGACATCACATGCCTTACAAGCCTTTGGTCCAAGATGTGCCGATTGTGGCCATGACGGCATCGGCTATCCAGGGTGATCGTGAAAAATGCACCAAAGCTGGGATGGATGATTATCTCGCCAAGCCAGTCCGGGGTGTTATCTTGGAGAAGATGCTTTTACGATGGTGTCACTCCCGACGTCGGACATCGGCGACACCAGATCCTACTGCTTCAGACTGTTCAGAGATGAGCGAGCACTGCGACAATGCTGATATTCCGAACATTGGCATCGACGACAATGACATGCCGCAGACATCTGAGGAGATCAATGGCAGCCCCATCACACCTCGGCCGTTGACCACCAATGGATACCAGAACGAGCCGTCACCCTTTGATTCTACCGGGCTGGCAGTGCAGGTCCGACGACCAGAAGGAGAGACTGAATGGTCTAACAGGCTACAAGAAACAAAACTCATCGACGCTGCAGGGGGATCGTCAAGCTACCGGAGGAACTCGTACCACGAACTACAGACCGGAGATTCGTTGACCGAGGAGAATGTCAACAAGTTGAAGAGCGAGAATCAGTCGACGACACGTCGATAAACCAATGAAACTATCGGCCGGGCTCCGGAACCAACAACCAATCGGTTCATCGCGACCGAAACTATTGAAACATTCTATTGCTCGATCGCCGATCTACCCTCGCCCACAGCGGGAAACAATACCCACAATCACGTACAGAACCACTTGTCCGACAAGCGCGGATTCATTTTTACACTCTTCTTTCGGCTACAGCATTGGTAACAAAAGCATGTATGCATTGATTGCATTACACACGGTGGAAATGGCGTTGGAACGGGATACCGCTCACATTTAGCGAGCAGAAGAATCAGTGGAGAACACACTCAGGCCAAGATGCCCTGAATTTTGTGCTCCTATTGTTGCGTGCTTTGTCTTTTATCATCTATAGACGGACGGGTTCCAGCATTCTGGCAAAAAAGAAAAACGAGAGGACCTTTCTGATTGCCTGTACATGCTTTGGCAAGAATATGCATCTGTGGATTATGGATTGGGAAGATAAATAGTTGAAAGGATTAAGTTTTTTGTTACGTACGAAAAAGCAGGAACGATGGACGAATGATGGGATGGATCGATGATACCTTTTTTGACTCTTAATATTTACTATTTCAATTATTTGAAGCTGGACTAAGAAACATATTCAGTCCAAATGGCCCATACAATTGCTCCTCGCTTGCTATGTTCAAACTTTTAATAATGCCAAAGAGATTACTGTTTAATGGTTATCGTGAAAGCCGCAAGATTTATGCACGAAATTGACAGCGCATATAATCGATTGATGCCTGATACGTGATACGATTCTCGGGCATCTCGACATGTCACGCTCTAAGATCGTGGCTTGATCTAGACCTCGGTCTCGATTCCCGGCTGCTTAGATGAGTGCTCAAAGACACCGGAGGCTCTGTCCCCAACTCGATACATCTTATTCTTGATCCACTTGGCTGTTCGCGGGATCTAGGCCCATCTGTTAGTTCCAGTCGTATGGCACGCCCCCTCTAAAAGCGGGAGGGCAGAAAATAGAAACAAATTTGAAAACCACGTGCGACTTATACAAGGGTATCAGGAGCTTACCTTCCATTGCATTAGACCCCGGTGTTGGCGATGCAGGCGTTTGTCTCGACGGCGATAGTCCCTGAGCTGGTCTATAGGACCCTGTTTATGATCTGCGCTCCCATCTGGGACACTGGAAACCTGGCCGTCTTCGTCTTCTGTATCTGAGGAGCTGGAACTGGAGTCCGAGTTGCTACCTATAGAGCCTGCACGGCGGGCACGCTGGCCGGAGCACTCGCCATCAGAATCATCAGACTCAACAATACCAGCTTCCCTTTCCTGTTGGCCGACTTCAAGATTGTCGCGAGCAGTTTCGATCACTTCAACCACATTTTGAAGATGTTCGTCTCGACTCGCCCATCGAGAATGGGCACTTCCCTGAAAGGACGTTAGCAACTGGATAAGGCCTGCCAGATACTTTCATATGTGCTAGTAGAATGCTTACCAAACCGGACCAGAATGTGAGCTTGAGTTTGATAGTGCCCAAACGTTCACCGCACTCCTCTAAACAGCAAGCTGTAGCACGCTGGAAATTGCCTTTCCAAATGGGTAGTTCCAACTCTGTTTCTTCTTCGTCGGCAATATCTTTAAGCCAAAGGACAGCAAATGCAGCCGTATCGTCTCCAAAGAATCCCTTCTCCCGGAAAGCGATTGACATACAACTGCTATATCTCTTAGCAACCGCTAGAGCAAGCGATCTACCCCGTTTCGATTTCCAAGTCACTGTTCCTTGATCGTCACCATCCTCAGTATACATCTTTGCACTACTGATACTGGTCCGGAACTTGAGCTTCGATGAGCGAAGTTCCTTGGGACAGTCTACCACGGTGACAGTGGGCTGAACCTCGATTGTGCCGTACTGCCATCCTAGGAGATTTCGTGGTGCTTGGAGTTGAACACTTCGGAAGACCATTGAGATACGGACTCGTCCATAGCCAATGCCTCCTGTCAGGGGCCAAAATCCCATGACTTGCGAACGTTCACGGAATACTTCTCCGAGAGGCAGGTGGATGATGCCAAGCAAGGGGTCATCCTCCTTCAGTCGAGCATCACGGACCGTGACAAAGACTTCTGCTTCACGCCAGTCGCGGATGAATCTCTCGCAGCCAGCGTTATAGAACGGTTTCGAGTTTTGAGGTTTTGTTCTTGTCTTAAATGTCTTTCGGTGATTAAGGATGATAGTACAGTATGCACTTGGCAGACCATCACCTGAGTCCTCTTCGTCGGTCGCCTCGGCGTCGTTTTCGGCCTTGCGCTTGTTGAGTCGCTCCAGCTCAAGACCAGTGATGTTATGCACTTGGATGCTGAATAGACCACTAGGGTAGCCGTCAGGCGGAGGCGCAGAAATGATCATGGCATCCTGCTCAGCCTTGAGCTCCTGAGCTGTCTGTTGCTCAAGTTCGCTGGTGTCTCGCTCCTTCTTGCCTTCCTTGAACATGGTCTCGCGAAGCTTACGCTCACTTGACTCTCTGACCTTCTCCTTAAGCTGATCCATAGTACGGATTTCAGGGTCATGAGTCTGCTTCTCAAACTGACACTGCTGGATTCTGGTCTTGGAGAAGTATCCAACGCTCCACTCCAGCTTTCCGGGCATACCATCACCTGATTTCAGGGCCCTGAAGCCATCTTCTCGATGTGACATTTTTCCATTAGACTTATCGTCCTTCATCAGTTCCTTGATGGGAACTTCAATTCGGCCGAGGTCGTCGTCCGCCGTCAACCTATCAGAGTCCCACAGCTGAACACGAAGTCGCTCGTCGATGTTAAGCTCCTGTGGTGTCACGAGAACAAAACAAGTTTCATCCCAAACAGGCTCCATCTCGTTCTCCAGTACTCGTGTAGTCCACATCACCTTACCAAATTTGGCCCAGCCGACCGAGACGTACCCGTCTGAGCTTCCTTCTTTGATAAGTGGAATACCGGAATCACCCATCTTGAAGTCGTAGCCGCGCTTGATGTTGACGACCAGAACACCAACAGCGTTGGTATCCTTCTTGAAATCATCACCAGCAAGCATGTCCTTCAAGTCCAGGGTAAGGCTCTTGGGGGCAACGTATTCAGCCATGGCGGCATCAACGGCGGACTGAACGAAGTTGCTGATGAAGGGCACGTCCATGATATTGATGGCATGTTTACTCAAGGGCACGCAGCTCAGATTAACCTTTGGCTGTCCAAGGAAGGTGAGTGTGCAAAGAGAGAAGAAGGGAGGATCTGGAGTAAGCTGGAGGCGCATGCGCATGGTACCAATCATACCTTGGAGATCGACCCAGACAGGAATTTTGAGGTTTCCAGGTAGATAAAATGCGAGGTATAGATGCATATCTTTGGTTCTCTCCTTGAGAGACTTGGACGAAGATCGAGTGCGGTAGGCAAATGCAACCTCGAGGTTGATAAAGTCTCCTTCCTCGGCCTCCATTCCGTCCTGGATAGTGGCACTGCTGTCACTATTCTCGCCGTCCTTCTCCTCAGTATCATTCTCACTTTGTTCCCTGGTCATGAGCTGTCCTTCTTCATCGACTGCCCGAGCTGCGGCTCCAGTAGGCAGCCATCTTATTCCAAGAATCCGCAGAGACTCACTTCCCTGACCGATATCCTCCACACTGACCATTCGAATCAACCTGGGAAGCGAAGCTTGCATGACATCCTCCAGGGTGTCTGCAAGACTGGCAAATAGATCGGGGTTGATCAGGGGCCAAACAGAACCGATCAGAGAGTTGAGCCAGACCGTGGTCTCAGTATCGTTCTTCTTAGATGCCTTTACAACGCCTCGTCGATGAGCATCCCAGACCTCATCTTCAAAAATATTGTTGACTTTTTTGGATATCCATTCTCGAACTGATACCACAAGGAACCATACAGCTCCCACAGTGGCTGCGGTTAGGATCAACCAGAGTGAAGCGCCAACGAATAATGAGGATTTAGTTTTGCCTCCCTGGAGAATATCCTCTCGGACGAGCCTTTCGATAGAAAATGCGCTGGCCACGATAGTAGCCACGCCAGCAAGCCCGAATGTGACACCACGCTTGCTGATGGATGAAAGCTCAAGGCGCAGAGCATCGAAATCGGGTGGTGGAAATAACTCACCCATGGCATCGTGACTTTGTTGAATATCTCGATGCTCATCGCGAAGCTGCTCGTCTGTCTTGTTCTTGTTTTCTGACCCTGTCGCTGTGCGTTGTGTTGTGCCAAAGGGGGGTTCATTAGTGTCTATCTCTTTAAGAGCTTCGTCTGTGAAATCGTGTATAGTGACAGGAAGATGAGTGACGGGGTCCGTAACTTCTCGCTCGGCTCTTTCTCTCTTGCTCTTCTTGATTTCTTTCCTCCGTTGTTTAGGATCTGATGATTGGGGACCAACTTGTGAAGTGTCTGTCATTTCTTCCCCATTGCCTTTCTCTTCACTGTCGTCCTTTTTACTATTATCATCCTTGTCATCCTCGACTGACTCTAGGTGGGGCCCAGCGTCTTCTCTAGACTTTTGCTGAAATTGATAATCATTTGAGCCCGCAGCCTCTGACGGGTCAGGTTTTCCAACTGCGGCATCTTGACGTGCAGCTCTCTCTTCTCGATATTTGGAGATGGTTGGAATAGGATGTCTGGCGCTATATGGAGCTGTATAGCGACGGTGCTCCTCCGCGTCGTCTCTTCCAGACATGGCGGGTCGCGGGTAAGCTTGGAGCAGTCTTTTAAGGTAGTGACAGATTGGTGATATACAATTGGCAAGGACCCGGCGATCGTGAAGAGTCTTGGAGATGCAAGAGAAAAAGCTTAGTTGATAAGTTTCACGGAGAAGTTGAAAGGACCAAGAAAATTATGGAACAAGGAGAAGAATGACAAGAATTAAGGCAGGCAGGTAGTTCAAAGGTTACTGTCAAGTTGAAGGAAGGTGCGATGGAAGGTGGTAAGTTACTACGTCATAAGCTAGCGGGCATGGTGATATGCCGAGCTTTCCTTCTTGGCGGAACCATTTGTATACATAAGAATAAAAATAAATAGATCCACGATCGCTCAAGCAAGTATTTGTGGTTACTTTGAAGCTTGGCGAGTCAATGCTTGGTAGTGAAAATCTTGGCTTGGCTTAACTTAGGCTTGACGATGTTGACGCTCAGAGGTAGAATGCGGATTTTAGAGGCTAGGTAGCTAAACGTCGAGAAACTGTGCCACAGCCTAAGAGGCGTTAGCTGAAGTTAGTGCATTTGCTGTCGATTGTGTCGTGTGCGTGTGTCCTGTTTATGCCCGAATGCATTCACCGGCCGCTAATTCTGCCTCGATTGGTTTGTGTCTCTAATCAATCTGTCCTTCTTTGACTTGCTCTCACATTCGCAAGGAAACAGGACTCGTACTGTTGGTCTCTTGGCATCACACCAACACGTCAGCTTGTGGGGAGCTTGAACCAAGCTTGCCCTGGTAATTGGCGGGGTATCGAGATCGCCAAAGGCCAAAATCTTGTCATTGAATGGAATAGGGCTACCGATATAGCACTCGATGTTCATCTTGAGCCGTGTTGGTCAATTCTACGAGTTTCATCATGCCTTAAAAGCAGGTTTTGGTCTGCGACAGCACCACGCAAGACATAAAAAGGACATGATGCTCCGTCCGTTGCAGTGATGAATTCATACTGATGATTCAACTTTGGGGCCACTATGACTAGACGCATGTGCCTGTGGCTGTCATTCGGGCATTAGTTTGGCCTTATTACCGGATTATAGAAGGTTGGTTGCTGGCAGGTATTATTCTTGGTTCTCTCGTGGCATCGGCCCCACTTCTCCGGCACGGATACGGCGCCGGCCTGAGTGCTCCGGGACAGAGGATGACAAGGGCAGCCATGTCGCACTATATCGGAGTTTGGTGTTTTGGAAGTAGACAAATCGGGCATTAGTGATTATTAACCCCTAAGCAATGGAGATGTTTGAAGATGACAGTAGTCTAAATCGTGAGTGTTTCTGCTTCGATACACCTAATCGGTGCTACTAACACCAACAAGGCAATTGCTCAACAAAACTGTCGCACGATCAAAAGATCTCTCGTTCTTCAAGAGGTTATAGCAAATGATTTTGTGATGGCGGTTGGAGTGACAACCAAGTCTTGTGCGATGTGAAAGTGATGAGCGGTCTGCTTAGTGCTCCCGCTAAGCAATCTGCGACAATAGCAGAAATCTTGGCTTTTTATTTCGAAACCCATCCGACGAACCTGAGGAGATGTGCATTATGGACGAGTAGAGGTTATCAGATGACAGTCGTTCGATTTCTTGGGGATTGATACAGCTGAGAACCGTGACGAGGTCTAGCCGTGCATTCGTTAATCGAATGTTGGTTGGTTAGAAACTCTGTTGGTTGGTACATAGTGTCACCTTGTGTGAGCCGCGATCAATCAACCAACTACTAAACCTGCTGATTCCCGAAAACTCGGTCGTCATAGTGAGTAGAGGATCAGAAACAATCGTGCGAGACAAGGGCCAAGAATAAGAATGTGCACTTGGATCGATTAGTCCCAAACTAGCGCCGTCACAGTGCATTACAAGTGGTTGGGAAGAGCCTGTCGTTGGCTGCATCTTGAGATTTTAAGCGCCCAGAGACTCGAACCCCAGGCGCCTCTTCAGGGTCCTCGTGTCGGTGACTGGTCCCGGGGACCGTTGGTGGCATTAGGTGCAGTGTTCCTAATTTAATCGGCCAGTCAGACGCTATAGAACAGAATGCCCAGGCCTCTAATAGGCGCCGGGGGATCAATATTGCCCCCATGATGATGATGGTAGTGAGTTGTTTAACCACCTAGCACGCTGTGGTGGAGGTAATAGATCTGGAGTAAAAGCAGTAAGGTCCCCTGTTTCCTGCATTCGTTGAATCTTCCATTGATTGAAATATTTGAACCTCTTCTGCGACGTTTAACCTCCTTATTCAGACGCTATATCGACTGTCGCAGTAACAATAAGAAACAGCCCCGGTCTCAGCCTTGGCGCCCCCCGCGAAACACTCCCATCTCTAACCAAAAAAGTCTCCCCCGACGCCAATTGTCTCATCCCAACCACGAAACCCGCTACGATTCTCCTCTGTGACGTTTCAACTTCCGCTGGTGAATTCGTAGCATCTCGGCATCCACATCTTCCGTACCCGATCTGGCAACTCGATACCTCCTTGTACCCGTTTAAACAGATCCCCGGCGCATCAGATTTCGGATCACGGTTCCTACTATAGCCTTGATATTCTTGGCCAAACCTGTCGACTGTCGATTTTTTTCACTTTATGAACCTGGTCCTTCCTACGATCTCATCCGAACCTTCTTCATCTTTCTTTTCTCGGGTCGCTATTGTTACTCAGCGTCCTCGCCAACATTCTCTCAACCCCCGGGCTTCTCAGCCACGACTTTCGCTTCCTCTCGCTGCTGGATCAGTCTCTTATTCTGTTTTACTATTTAAGGGTTTTTGGATAATTTACTCGATATCACTCTCTCTTTATCGAGGGGAGATCCTCTATAGTCCTGTCGCCGGCCGACCTTGACTTTACTTAATTAACACTCAACACATACCGCAACGATGGGTTCGCATATCGGATTCCTCGAATTAATAAAGAAGCAGTTTACCGCTAGTAAACTCTTCTTCCACTTTCTTTTCTGGGGGTTTCACTGGGGTATTTTTGCCTATGGTTGGTAAGTTGAGAGAATAATCATGCACAAAATCATGGTTCATAACTAACTGATATAGGTGGAAGCAAGCCGCAGATGCCAGACTGGCAGGTCTCAACACACTCAAATTCTCAGTATGGATCTCACGAGGTGCTGGTCTAGTTCTCAGCGTCGACTGTATGCTTATCCTGCTCCCCGTATGTCGAACCATCATGCGTTGGGTTCGACCCAAGATTCGATTCATTCCACTCGACGAGAATCTCTGGATGCATCGCCAACTCGCCTACTCCATCCTCCTCTTCACTTGCCTTCACACAGGCGCTCACTACGTCAACTTCTATAACGTCGAGTTGACTCAGATCCGACCTGTCTTGGCTCTTCAGATTCATTATGCTCAGCCTGGTGGAATCACTGGTCATGTCATGCTTCTCTGCATGCTGCTGATGTATACGAGTGCTCACGCTCGCATCCGTCAGCAGTCGTTCGAGACGTTCTGGTACACTCACCATCTCTTCATTCCGTTCTTCCTCGGTCTTTACACCCACACCGTTGGATGTTTTGTGCGTGACACACCTGAGGCTATCTCACCATTCGCGGGTGACCAGTTCTGGGAGCACTGCATTGGTTATCTTGGATGGCGATGGGAGCTCTGGACTGGTGGTTTCTACCTTCTCGAGCGTCTCTGGCGTGAAGTTCGTGCTCGACGTGAGACCAAGATCACCCGAGTTGTCCGCCATCCTTATGACGTGGTTGAGATCCAGTTCAACAAGCCTTCTTTCAAGTACAAGGCTGGTCAGTGGCTGTTCCTCCAGGTGCCTGGGCTTTCCAAGTACCAGTGGCACCCTTTTACCATCACTTCGTGCCCCTTTGACCCTTATGTGTCTGTCCACGTTCGCCAGGTTGGTGACTTCACCCGAGAGTTGGGTGATGCTCTCGGTGCTGGTGCTGCCCAGGCCAAGCTCTACGACGATGTTGACCCCATGGGTATGTACGAAGTTGCCCTTCAGAACGGTGATCAGATGCCGGCTCTCCGAATCGACGGCCCTTACGGTGCCCCGGCCGAAGATGTATTCGAGAACGAAATCGCTGTGCTTATCGGTACCGGTATTGGTGTGACTCCTTGGGCCTCTATCCTCAAGAACATCTGGCATCTCCGCAACTCACCCAACCCTCCCCGCCGACTTCGCCGTGTCGAGTTTATCTGGGTATGCAAGGATACTGGTTCATTTGAGTGGTTCCAGACTCTCCTGTCCTCTCTAGAAGAGCAATCCAACGAAGCGGCACGCATGCCTGGAAGCTCGGGCGTCGAGTTCCTCAAGATTCACACCTATCTCACACAGAAGCTGGATATTGACACTGCTCAAAACATCGTACTAAACAGTGTCGGTGCTCAGATGGATCCTCTCACAGAACTACAATCACGAACAAACTTTGGTCGCCCTGATTTCCCTCGTCTGTTTACTACCATGCGAAACGGTATCTTGGACCGAACATACCTGAACGGCCTAGAGTCCCATATCAGGACGACAGTTGGTGTTTACTTCTGTGGTCCTTCATCAGCCGGTATGTTGCAACCTCCAATGTTTACCCCGAGACAATGCTAACTCTATCTGTAGCTCGTGATATCAAGACGGCTTGTAAAGCGGCCACAGTTCCTGATGTGGATTTCCGATTCTGGAAGGAACACTTCTAAGCTCGCGATCGTTTTGAATAACTTCTTCTTATTTTCAGGATACCATCAAATACAATTTATTTGAATACACCAAAAGACAGCCTGAAGCCTTAGTTTTCTAGTGGGTTGGAAACTTGTAAAATCCAAGAAACTTTACCCCTCGTACAAATTCCGCTTACCCAGAAAGGGGCCTCAAGCGCTCTCCTGTGTGATCTTCGTCTCTCGTGTACGAGGGGTGAGTGACTAATGTATCATCAATCAAAAGTGTCACACACGGATCAGTTAGTGCCGTGAAGGGTGGCGATAATAGCACCTATATGAACACATGTGACAGGGCTATGTTTCATAGTATCATCCTTGAGCATAATGTGTGATGGTATATATAGCTAGCCAGTATCCTAATTCAGCCTATGATATGCAACCCTATAGCTTAGCAACTATCCCATAGCTACCATGTTGCTACTTTAGTACACGTAGAATTGTTGTGTAAGTGGTAGAGTTTCTGCAGGCGCCGCCACACAAACCTCACCATCAGCCTCGACTGTATAACTCTCTGGATCAACACGCATCTTGGGCTTCAGATCGTTGTGGCGCATATCACTCTTTCCTATATTTCTACAACCCTTGACAGCCTCAACACGGCTGCGTAGACCATATGAAGCGATAGCTCCTGTCTCGATGGACGCTGAGGAGACGAAGAGAATACTCGTAGAGGCGCAGTGTGGCGAGAACATCGGACGAGCAATGATGGGCTGAACTGTTGGGATGGAAGCGTTGGGATCACCCTGATACATAGTTAGTAACTCATCAAGTTACAAAGTTCAGAGTTGGAAGAGAGTAACATACCATCTGAGCATAGGCGATATGCCCACCCTTGAGGACATGGCTGGGCTTGGTGCCAAACCACGCAGGATCCCAAAGAACAAGATCAGCAAACTTGCCAACCTCAATACTCCCAATGACATGTCCAAACCCCTGAGCAATAGCCGGGTTGATAGTATACTTGCTGACATAGCGTTTTA
The DNA here is from genome assembly GCF_013085055.1 of Fusarium oxysporum Fo47. Taxonomy (NCBI): domain Eukaryota; kingdom Fungi; phylum Ascomycota; class Sordariomycetes; order Hypocreales; family Nectriaceae; genus Fusarium; species Fusarium oxysporum. The sequence goes on along the minus strand of NC_072840.1, from coordinate 1,303,041 downwards.
CACGCGCATTATCAGCCCCTGTGCCCTCATCCTCCGGCAGCCAACCCCTCTGCACCTTATTCTTATGCGCAGTATTCCATGTTCTTAAAACGACCTCTCCGCAACGGCCCATAGCCTGCGAGTCAGAGCTCATCATGCTAATAGCGCCTTTGTCATGTAATACATCCTCAGCAGCAATGGTTTCAGCACGGATACGGCTCTCCGCGAAGGCTACATCCTCTGGGATGTTCTTGGACAAGTGATGACAGACCATAAGCATATCGAGATGCTCATCGAGGGTGTTGCGTGTGAATGGTCTTGTAGGGTTGGTCGATGATGGTAGAACATTTTGATGCTCTACCACGGAGATGATATCGGGAGCATGGCCACCTCCTGCACCCTCTGTGTGGTAAGTATGAATTGTGCGGTTCTTGAAAGCAGCGATTGTAGATTCGACAAAGCCAGACTCATTGAGTGTGTCAGTGTGAATAAGACATTGAATATCGAAGTCATCACAAACACTGAGACAAGCGTCAATAGCAGCAGGAGTGCAGCCCCAGTCCTCATGAAGCTTGAGACCACAAGCACCAGCATTGACCTGATCGCGCAGACCCTCAGGAGAACTATCATTACCTTTACCAGTAATACCAATATTGATAGGAAGCTGATCACACGCCTGCAACATCTGACGCATGTAATGAGCACCAGGCGTACAAGTAGTTGCGTTCGTTCCAGCACTGTAACCACTGTCAGCCTCTAAGATAACACGATGAATGCACATTGGACAAACCTTGGACCTGTACCACCGCCAAGCATAGTGGTCACACCAGATGCAAGAGCTTCGGGTACTTGCTGAGGACAGATAAAGTGAATATGCGTGTCGATAGCGCCCGCGGTCACAATCTTTCCTTCGCCTGCTACGACATCTGTGCAGCTTCCGACGACCATGCCCTCTGTTACGCCATCCATAACGTCTGGGTTACCTGCTTTGCCGATACCAACGATCATGCCCTCTTTGACTCCGATATCTGCCTTATAGATACCCGTCCAGTCCACGATGAGAGCATTAGTCACCACGAGATCGAGGGTGTCGGCATCGTGTCGTCCAGTCGCTTGACCCATTCCCTCACGCAGTGTTTTACCACCACCGAATTTACATTCATCACCGTAGACAGTTTCGTCGCGCTCGACCTTAATCCAGAGATCTGTGCTGCCGAGTCGAACGAGGTCTCCAGTTGTAGGGCCAAACATAGTCGCATAAGACGCATGGTCCATCTGAAAAACATCGATGTGAGCCATGTCGCCGGCAGGGTCTGGCTTGTGAGCGTATCCAGCTTCTTGCAATCGAGTGAGGATTTCGTCGGCGCGCGAGAGGTCAACAACTCCTGATGCAAGGTTGTTACCACCGCGGATAACACGGTTGCCACCAATCTCAACGAGGGTAACAGTCTTGGTATCTCCGGGCTCGAATCGTACTGATGTTCCAGCGGGAATGTCGAGTCGATAGCCATAAGCACGAATACGGTCGAATTCAAGCTGTGGGTTGGTCTCGATGAAATGATAATGAGATCCAACCTGAATAGGTCGATCACCTGTACTCGTTACCTGAAGACGAATTCTCTTTCTTCCTTCATTGAGGGTAATCTTCTTGGTCTTGACAGGAACAACAGCACCAGGCTGCTTATCGAGTTGATAGTCTTCAGTCGCAGCCATAGGAAAGATACTGTTGTCTGGCACAGGGAGAAAACTTCCATATAGAGCTCTCCTCAAATCTCCATCATCTGAGCTGATGGGATTATGGACTGTGACGAGGTATGTTCCTGATGGAAAGGTACCTTCGACTTGAATCTCGTGAAGAGTCGTGCAGACTGAGGGCAAGACGTGGCGACGACCTAGCATCGTGGCGCCCAGTGCCATAAGGTCAGAGACAGTATGATTACCATCTCGAATGAGTTCATGGAGGTTATTGGCGATGAGGGCCTAAATTCATAGTGTTAGTTAGGTAAGGCAAGTTCCTGATTGACTCATATTTTCTCATATCGAGTTGATATCATACTCACCACAGCCTCAGAATGGTTCAGCTTGACTCCTCTCGCCAACCGTCTCTGAGCAAGCAATCCCAGCTGCGAGATGACTAGCTTGTCGATCTACAAAGTATGTTAGAGCTCTTTCATGTGCTATTCTCATGCTGCCCGCAACAACCCTGCAAAAGCAATGTCTCCAACCAACGGCATGACTCCGCAGACTGGGTCTCTTAGCCTTGGCGAATAAAGACGAACCTCTTTAGGTACCAGATGCATGTTTGCGATAATGGACTCTTTTTTCTGGTTACTTATCAAGAGATCAAAGAATCTAAAGAGTGAGAGTGTGAGGAGGGGCCAAAAGTGTATGGTTAGTTACAGTCAGGTAAGATAGCTATCTCGGCACGGAATAGCCGCATCAAGAGTAGCCTGACATTTTTACCTACAACGGGCTGGACTCTCTAGCTACAGGTACGGTGCTTCCCCCACTGTAACTTGAGATAACGGGCTTCTTGGGGTTTCTTTCATTGATAAGTCGAGGCCGATCGATTGGTCATTCACTTGCGCCGTTGTTGACATGGGTTTACATCATTCAACTCTTCTCACTCGATTATTGGTTCTCAACTTGTTGGTTGTGTAAACCTTTATACATAGTCGATAACGCTTCAACAGAAAACTATAATTGGCTTGTAGTTTCGGAAGCAATCGAGTTGAAGGCCAGTTACGCCCTCAATGTAAATCTAATCTCTTCAGTCGCTCCGTTATCTCTTCATCATCATATTCAGAGAGTAAATAACGACTAGTGGTATCCCGATTCTAGGTAGCATTAACTCATCGCCTGAACTCCATCATGTACCATCCAACGCCTTTGCACGAATCAAGTCTACCATAACAGTATAAGAATCATACCTAAGGACCAGACCTAGGGGGACTCGGCCAAATAGGATTTCTAATCCTCCTCCACTTCCTCATCCCATTGTTCTTTTTCTTTGTTCATCAGTTCGCTCATATCTACCGGCTTGAATATTGAACTCTCCGGATCTGTAATTCTCGGAACCTTGCGTAGACTTTCATCATCAAATACTGATCCTATTGTATCGATCCATCGCTTTCGTCGCTCCATGAGCGTCTTCGTAAGATCGCCTATGCCTGGACGAGCGGTACCCGCAGCGCCGCCCACAAAGTGACTGCCACCACCTGCACCTCCGGGACGCTTTGTCTTCTTGCTCTTGCCCATCGTGCGTGTGCGCTTCAGGTATGCAGCTTGCACTTGGCCGTCAAGATCCTCGAGGATGGTCTGATATTCCTGGTACGCCATACGTTCTCGTACAAGGTCCGTGAGACGAGCCTTGCGCGCACCGTTGATCAGCATCTGCTCCTTGAGGCGGTTTTGCAAAAGTCTCAATCTTGCTGCGACCTCGTCGTCAAAATGGCCATCGTACTCTGCTTCGAATCCATCAAGAGGAAGAAATCCAATGTGTCGGAGTTCCTGCTTGATGCGTTCATCAACCTGTGAATATTCCAATTTTGGATGAGAAGCTTTCTTCCAGGCCTCCGTTGATGACTCAGGCATAAAAGCTGCCGGCTGCTGGTTCGGTTTGTCATCCGAGGATGCGGGCTTATCTTCGACGTCTGCGTCACCATTCATGCTAATATCTCCATTGGTGGTTCCGTTTGTCGTAGGCTTGTCGTCTGCTGATTGCGCGCGGGCTTCAGGTCGAAGCGTTTGCATTAAACGAGTCAACCAAGGGCCTACTGAAAGCTTGTCTGTCTCTCCGACATCATCGTCCATGTTGTCTATGCTTCCTCGTGGCTGGTTCGGAGGGAGTTTATCTCGCCCTTGTTGTGGTGTGTCGATCGACATTGCGCCGTCCTCCTCAGCCCATATCTCTGTATAGTGTCTCTTGCCACGCTTAGGCATGACGAAGGGTGTCACACGATCCCCTCGTTCTCGTAGAAAGGCCAGATCCTCTTCGGAAAATGGTCTGAAGAACGGCTCCACGTACGTCGAGAACGTAGAGAAGTTAATCTGACTGTTGGGCTTTGCATTGCTAAAATCCTTGTCGGGAGGATCGCCAGCAATAAGGTCGGCAAGATCTGATGGCGGGTATGTTGCAACTGAGTAGATCTCTTTGCGTTCTTCATCGGGCATTCCAGGATAGGTCGCTCGAATCTCGTAAATGGTGGGGTCAGGGAAGGTGGAAGGATCTTCGCCGAATGTCATAGCTTGGGGTTGTTCGCGACGAGGAGGCGCACCCTCGTCTTCAGAGCTTGACTCTTCTTCCTCTCCCTCTTTCTCTTCGGTCTTGGCCTTCTTGTCGACATCCATGGCCGATGGTGAGCCAGCATGTGTAGGTGACAAGGGCGAACTCGGATCGCGGTCGTGTTTACGGTTTTTCGAGTCTCGCATCGGTGACGAACGTTCTATAGGAAGTTAGTTCGGAACCCAATGTTTAGGTAATTAATTGCCGGTGCCAGCAACTGGCAACCTCTGTGGCCAGACGGCTGCCTCAGGCTAAACACATATATCATGGAAAAACATACCGACATTGCCTTCCTGCGGCGCAAGTGAATCGGGCTTCTTTCTTTTATGTTTGGGTCGTTTTCCTTCTTGTTCACCGTCGGCGCGATTGCTATAATCTTCGGATGGTCGCTTCTTGCGCTCATCTGCCAAGTGTCTCATCCCGCGATCGTAAAATGTCGAGCGCTTTTCCATAATATTGGATAAGCTTTTGAGTCGTTCAATCATGCCATCAAGGCTCTTTGAATCTGGAATGGTTGCATTTGAGGCGGATTGATCGACGATATCATCATAGGTAAGATTGCGAAAAAGGATGACTCTCGTGTTAAGATAGTCTGGATCGTAAAACTCCTGTGGTGGTAGACTAGCTGTCGCGACTGGAGCAGGCGTGGTGTTGCGGCTCTGCTTTGGTATGGCCGAGTTCTTCTTGCCAGTCCCTTTCTGACTCGGCCCTGGAGGCATGATCGCAGGTGTTGGAGAGTATAAATGAGCTTGGTTATTATGCGCTTGATTGGAGGCTTAGTTGCGCGTGATTTATCAGATAGAATCGAAGGTTGAGTGGAAGATTATGATGATTATTGCGACAAGGGAACAATAACAGACAGTAACGACACGGCTCCAAAGCACGCGATCCTATTAAAGTGCGTCACGGTACAGGTTGGGCGTCGGTACGTACCTGCCCCTTGATGTTCTCAGCTGAGGGGAAACAGATGCCCCGGATGAGACCCTTGCACTTGGAAGAGCAGGCACGGAATATGTTTAGTTCCGTTCCTTTCCTTTCAAGAACTATCGGAAGCAAACAATTGAATGCAAGCATCTTTGATCGTGAAGTCTCTAATATAAGTACAAGTCACTGTCGCTAACGGCTCTTCTCCTGATCCTTACCTAGTATTCAATTCTTTGATGTAAAGCACATACTGAGGTCAATCAACGACGCGACAACTCATTGACACTCACATAAATGACGACTCTTTCCACAGTAATGATTCCAGAAAGTAAATGACGAGAACCACGATTGATGCAAGAGCCGGACCACAGCAATCCGACTTCAAATACATACATCTTCTTCCAGAAAGCCCATTGATTTGACTTA